>NC_091016.1:106149529-107637029 GCF_041296385.1 Aphelocoma coerulescens
GTGCTTCAAATATTTATATTTTCTTATTTTTTAATTAATTAATTAAGGTTGCTTTTTGTATGATTTGCATTAGGTTTCCTTACTTGTTTCTTTTTTCAAATAGTGCATGACTAAACTGCAGAACTCATTCACAGGATCTCACCCAAAAGTATATATGCTGATAAGGAGATGGGACACTCATAGAAGATGGGATTCAGTCACATCTCTGAAGGCTGATGGGCCAGAGAAACCTTTGGACTGCAAATTCACTAAAACACAGCTTGTTCAAAGACAGGAAATTTTTATTGAGTTCTAGGTATCACATAGTTCTTATACTCTTTCCCTAAATATCTGCTGCTGTTGAGATCTGAGGAAGGATATCAAGTATTTTGCATGGACATTTGACCTACATGTACAGATCAAAGGCTGTAGCTAGAGAATACAGCTAGAGAATGTATCCAGAGAAAGCCTGAACCACGGGAGTTCTACTTCAGTGCTGCAGATCCATACCCTAAATTTGTAGCCCTTGGATCCAATAAAACCAGTTATTTCTCTCAATTTTCTTTATAATAAATATATATTTCCATGAATAGTGTAACTAGTGATGTTTGATTTCCTTTAAAGTTGTACTTCCTTGTTAACTTTGAACTTAGAAAAAATACTGGCCATCGTTGTGGTATTGTAACACATCAGATCACTGATGTCTAACTGTCCTTCAGTTATGGCAGTAGTATGGTTTCTTTTCTTTATTCCATTGTTAATTTGTTCCTTTTCATTATTATTATGCTGTGGCAGTCCTTTTAATGTCCTCTGCCCTTGCTTCCTGTAATAATCTGCAGCAACAGCTCAGTGACACATCTCCAGCATTTTTTTCTTCCCTTTGACTGTTCACAACCATTACCAGGATATGATGACCTAAGAAATTTCAGACATTCTGAAACTATTCTACCCAAATAAAACAGAGATTGTGATCCCATCATGCTCAGACAAAATAATTCAATATTAAATGATAGCCATTTAAAACAGATTTGTATGTTCCATTTCACTGAATTGAATTATGCTTTTAAATGATTCTCAACATTTAGTAATTATGCATTTTTGACTAAATTAAACTAATATACATAAGCAATACTGGCAGTGAGTCTGTCACCATTTGTTTTCAGAATTAGCACACCACTGAGACAAATATAGGAGTACCCTAAATTTCAGCTATATGTTTGCTCTCTTCAAAGACTCAGAAATGTCTAATTCTATTTTATGAAAAGCTGAACAACATACGGGAAAAGGAAAGAAAAAAAAAATTAGTCCTATTTTCAATGTGCTCCCAGGCAGATTCGGCTCACAGATTTTGGTTCTGCAGGGATGTGATTTCTGAAGTTTTTTCCTTCCTGAACCAAGATGATTCCATCAATTTATGAGAAGTTATACTTTATAAATGTAACTTATTTTACTCTTATATTGAAACCCAAATAAAAATGATTGCCAGACATTTAAATGTCTTCTGCTTTTGGTAGAATTACTATCTGTTTATCCTGGCAGCCATATTGATGAATAAATGCTCAGCTAGTTTTGTACATTCATGACATGAACATATACATTTGTATAGGTACACTAACAAGGTCAGCAGGCACTAAATGTATAAAAGACAAGAAAATATTATGAACAAAATCCTCTTTCAGTGATAAACTCCTTCAGTGCTAAGTACATGACCTTTAATAGCCAATTTTCCTCAGTTATACTATGTCTTTGCTTATTTTGTTTTATTCTTCATGGTCTCCTGCTGGTCCAAATGAGAGCTTCCCAGATATTTGAATCACTACAACACTGCATTTTAGGTACTTCCTTTAGTAAAGTGGAGTCATGAAAACAACAGAAGAAATTTTTCTTATTTTAGCCTGGGTCCATCTAGCTCTGTGTGAGGAAGAACTTAGATCTCAAAGAACAATAATTTTGCTCAGAAGGATTACTTTAGCACCTTTTGAGAAGTTGCAGTGCAGTTGTTATACTACTAGTTATTTAAGACCCATGGATCCCAGCTAATGAATCCATTTGTGGCAGACCCACAGTGAGGCTCAGCTGGCAGCAATGTATCTTCTCACCTCTCAGCTGCTCTCCTCTCACTGGAGAAGAAAACAGAGATCCTACTGCCTTCCTATGTGCTCTTACCAGCTGAGGTACAACCTTGTGTGGTACTTTAGTCAGCACAGCCAGGACTCATGCTCACCCCTTTCCTGTGATCCCTGAAGGAAGGAGATTTCAGAGAAAAAGGGCACTGGCTGCCTCAATAACCTGCACCTACCCTTTCCCAGCCAAACTCCTTTCTCTTCCAGCTTGGCATTGATAGTACCACCTTTATTCCCTGAATTTCCTCCTTCATCTCCATTGCCACAAAATGAAATAATCATTCTTCAGACCAAATTGTAAAAAGTTTGCATCTGAGGCCGTTAGATGAGTGGCGTGAAGAGGCCTTGAGGTAGACAGCAGTTTCACACTCCAGGAATGAGTGAAGACCTCTCCACCCCAGATTTTTCCAGCACAGCTTTACTGCTGCCATCCTGATAGCAGCAGAGCAGGTCAAGGCAGGGGATTCACTGAGCACTTCAAGGAACCTGAAAAGAAGAGACAAGGTCAAGCCTTCATTTCCCCAGGCCTTTTATTTCCTTTGCTATTATTGGGTTTTTGCAGCCCTCCATCATCTTATCTTTGCAGTACTCAAGAACACACATAAAGATAAAAATTAATCTATTAAAAATGTATATAAACCTGGAAAAAAATTATTATATTGAGTGATCATCAGAAAAATGGCAGCAAGATACTCTGTATCATACCATAGATGCTTACATTGAAGCAATTGTCTCTGTAGACTCAATGCAACTTTGATTATGTTTTTCATTCCTAGTCTATCATTTCAGATACATTTTCATATGTAGCCTCTGAGACTCATAACAAGTGTTGCTGCAAAAAAATTGTTAACAAATTGTGCAATTTTTAATTGATACTCTAGAATTTTAAACAATTTGGTATTAAATTCGTTGTTGGGTGGTGATCACAGTCCAGCAGGGAAGATAAATTTGATAAGGTTTAAGAATCAAATTCTTTTTCAAGTCTGAGGTTAAATGGGACCACGTGTAACCTTGTTTTATGAATTAAATAATTCCAGAGCATGCAACAATATTTAACTATTATTGCAGTCACTGACATATTTGGGAACTATTTCAGTAGGAAATAAAAAGTGCTTTGGCATAGTTTAGCTAGTCAGGCCAGCAAGCTTGTGAAAAGCTGATGAAAACTGCTGTGATCTTGAAAAAGGAAAGTCGGGTAAGTAATTCCTTGCAATTCGTTCTGCCCTGAATTAATTATGTGGATAAGGAGAAGCTCTCTCTGACTGTCTCATTCCTGATTGTGAACTTGGTACCAAATGCAGTGGGTAAGGCCTGTTGTGGTTTCTGACCTGTCCCCCACAGATTTTTGAAACATGAGATGTTCTCCTGCTCAAAGAAGAAATTTAGATGAATGTTTTTCTTAGTATAAGGTTATTATGCAACCTGATTTGCTGTTTAGGATTTCTTATTCAGACTTCACTTTTTCTCATTCCTACCCCTTCACAAAACAGTGACGCATCTGATTAATCCTTGCTTCAACTAAAGTGCTGTAGTCATTTTGCCTATGCTTCCCGCCAAGATGAAAAAGAGGACTTCAATAAGTAATGAGACACAAATTTATCTATTTATCTCTAAAAACTGTCACCAAAAATAAGCAGTATAGGCAGGTATACAATATGGCATTTAAGTATTACAGATGTATAGAAGAAAATTAGACTTTTCTAAAAGGATGAGCAAACCACCTATCAAACTTTCTTTATGGAACACGAGAATGTCAGTCTTACGGTGTGATCTAAAACTTCATTTAATCCCCTTCAGTTGTTGTATTTGTCTTACTATATTGCAACAATTAAGAAAAATAATATACATAAAAAACTTCAAAGGAAACTTATCACTAATCCATAAAGGCATTTAATAAAAAATTCACACTACCAATCTGAATTTAATGTGGCAGCTTGACATGCAACAGTGATGTGAGCAGAAGTCGAAGGTAGGCAGAGACTGGGATGGCAATGACAGTGGTCTGCAGGCAAGGAAAGGAAGGGGCAAAGCACACAGACTAGTGTGGGAGAAGTGAGGAAGCAGGAATAACAGGAAAAGAAACATCTGGTCTCAGATTTAGAGGCAGAAAGATTACAAATCCCTCATTAGGAACAAAGCATTCTTTTTAACAAGCAGTTTTCCTATTTCTTTATAAGTATTTGCCGCTTTTTGTGTATTTCTATTGCTTAAAATAAGTGTTCATACACATTTCTTGTGTACTTTATTTTTAGAGAACTAGTGGCAGATAGGGCTCTCCTTACACCCATATTTCTGAGTTGCTGCTGCAGGTTTGACTGTTCAGCTGTGAATTCTATGGTTTGAAAATTTTCTGCTTTGACACTGCTCTTTTAAAGAAAATCCTATTACTGCAAACAGAGATGCTTGCAAAAATTAGCCAAGGGCATTAAATGAAAGGAGTTGCTGTTTAATATTTTTCTATAAATAGCATAGCATTTCTCTTCTCAAGAGACCAGCTGCTGTAGCTGTTTAAGAAATACACACCTATTAAACAAAAAGCTGAATAAATAAATACATATTATATAAATTATATAAATTATTACATATAAATATAAAAGTGTAAATATATATAGGTGTATACATATATTTGGAATATATTCAATTTATTCACTGAATTTGAAATACATAATATATTTCAAGATTATATCTCAAATATATTTTAAATATGAATGTATATATATATGTGTATAGTATATTAAAAAAAAATATATATATATAAAATTTGGTATTTAAAAGATTGGACTGACATTACCACGAAAGAGTTTTTAACCTGTCACAGGAACTGGACTTGTTAGAGAGAAGGAATCTGCAGAGCACCTATTCAGAATCAATCTTCTAAGGGCTACTTGGAGTTAGGGTAGTTTCAGAATAGATACTTGCTCTACAGTTGGTCTTCCAGGAGAAACTGCTGCTTAACATAAGCTGCATTAACAATGCATGAATCTATAAAGACAAATATTTTTATGCCACTAGTAGTGCACTGGCATTTTAGGAAGTAGGCTGACTTCATCTGTTAGACAGATGTATCAATGACCGTGCTTGAAATGGTAAAGTTGCAGTGTCAGTTATAAGAGCGACTCCCACAGGATTTCCTCAGCACTTTCCCTACTTGCAGAATACATTATCACTAATAGTGAGGTGGCATAAGGAATAAAACAGGTAGCCTAAGAGCACCATTTGTTGTGTTTCATAACTAGTATTAGCTGCCTACGTAACAGTAAATTGTTTACATTTCACTGGAACCTCCAGGACTATTTATCAGACATTCACTCAAATGCAGGGGCAGTTGTCCCCTAGGCAGCAGTGGGGTCCAATCCCACAGGAACTTCCTAACCCTCAGTAAAACCTTTCTGACTTTTGCTTCTCCCCCTTGCGATGCGTGGATGGCCCATGTCAGCACTGAGCCCAGCACTGCAAGACAAGATGTTCACACTGACAGAAGTAGATTGCACTGCCTAGTGGGAATCCCCACCAGCTAAAGATGTCTGGACTGAAAGTTTCAGTGATACTTATCTGTGATTAGAATTATATCAATTTTTCAATTGAAATCCCTATTTTAGAGCTTTTAATGCCTGCTTCTGCCTTTCTTAGCATGACTGTGTGAGGTGAAATATCTGAGCTCACACTTTCTCCTTCTAAACCAGTATTGCATGTATGTACAACAGTTGCATATAGCAGAAATTTCTGAAAGTAGATTCTATCCTGCCATCTACAGCTTCCTCAGAAGCCTATAGCTGTTAAAGGATGGATCAGAGGAGTTGTGGAAAGATATGCAAAAATCCCTGAATATACCAGATTCAGCTCCAGCAAAATCCATGCTGCACAGCCACGTGGGCACTCCTCCTGAGCAGGAGGTTAAAGAGAAACAGACTGATGTGAACCCTTCCTCAAAGCCAGGAAAAACCACACACATTTAGAGTAGAATTATTTCCTGGCTTTGAGAAAGCCAGGAAAGGGCCCAGCATATTTGCAGCTGAACTTCAGAGCTGTAATCTATATCACATCAGAAAACATTCCAGATCTCTGTGTTTCTATACAAGTCAGTAGAAAACCATCCACTAGACCCTGGCAGATTTTTTGGTCCAGGTCACATAACAGATCTTCAAAAGAATTCATGATTGTTTGAAAGAAGTGTGCCTCTGCCATTCACCCTACAAATTTCAAGGCTAAACTTTTAATTGTTGCTTGCTAACAGTTTCAGTGCCAGAGAATGGTACTTGGCACATTTAATTTACTAGTATTGATATAGCCAGAGGGTCTATGAAGAGCATTGTCAGAAGCATAGCAGATTTGAGACATCATCTGAACTACTGTGATTCTTTGGGCTCATAGGGGTTGTAATACAGACTGACAGTAATTATACATAAGAAAATGTGAAATATGGCTTGAAAGCATTCTACTGATTTATTTCAAAATCTATATTTATTGATTATAAACCAGAGAAAAACAACTCTAAAGTAAAACAAAGTAGAAGTCCAATAATTCTGCAGAAAATTTTATAGCTTTGTAAGTACATATCCCATATATCATGCTCATATTTTTAAAGATAAGATTTTAATTGTGCTTTAGACAATGAATTATTCTCACACAAACATAAAGCAATAACAAAAGCAGCAATAGGCTTATTAATACTTACCACTTTAATTTTTTACTAAAGGAAAATAAGGTCATTAGCGAGCTCAGAACATAGTCCCTCTGGAGTAAAATAAACTGGCTTAATATTTTTGGAGCTGCTCAAAGCATAGAGCCACTCTATTTTCCCCAAATTAAAGTATTTTCATTTCATTGTGCTGAAGAAATAATCCCTCAAGTATTTATAATGCATAGATATATAACAATTGGTAATTTTGTTTAATAGTGCGTAGAAAATAAGGATAATGGATTTTTGAAAAGTATGCTTAGGCTGCTTCAAGGACCTGAGGAGGCAGTATATACGCCTTTTCATTATATAACGCCAAAGCGTTTGAATGGCTGCTTAAAATTAGCTTCCTGGTTTACACAAGATGCAATATGCAAAGACTTGGTCCACTGATCTTATCTCTCCATTTTAAAAGTTTGCTATCCATGTTGGTAGCTTAACTGTTTGTACGTTACAGTCCTTTTTCATTAACAAGCACCTCAAAAAAACTCACTAACTGTGATGGTAAAGAAAAACATCACAGAAAGGGCAGAACCAGAAGACAGAATCTTGAAATGCTGGTGTCCCGGTTTGAGACAAATTTGGAGGAAAATATCCTCTGATAGAAGGCAGGTTACAACCATCCCTTCCCCCACCAGGTTCAGGAAAAAAAAATTTCCTCAGAGGAAAGTGAAGAAAAAAAATCTGTTTATTTAACAAACACACGGGAACAGAATAATGCCAAATAGTAAAACCTCTCACTCTTGAGAAAACCTGGCAAAAGTCCTTCTGTAGGTGTGGCTGTTCTCTCTCCAGAGCTGGGGTGTGGCCCCTCCAGGCTGTGGCGTGGGCCTCCCGGTGCTGGTGCTCCGGAGCAGAGCAGAACAGTCCAAGGAAAGTTCTTGCCTCAGCTAGCGAGCTGGCTAAACAGCAAAGAAGTTTAATTTTCTGTCTCTCTCCTGAGAAAAAGCCAAAAAACTCAGAAAATAAAAAAGGAAGGGTGCTTCCTCCTCTCTTGCCACTGTAGAAGCACACAGAGCAGTAGCAGTGACCTCGGAGCACAAAACTGCTTTGAAAAGTTCATCGGGCTTTTTTTTCCTTTCTCTCGCACCCAGTTTTAAAGACACAAAAAGGCACAGGAATCATGTCTGGGCACAGAGCAGCAATAGGGGATAAACATCATAAAGTCACCCCAACACAGCTGGCACAGAAGAAAAAGCAATGAAAATGTGGAAGTAATTTAGAATTCAAATACAAGACTGGGAATGCATGTGAAATAAGGCCTGAAAAAACCCCAACCATTAATTTCTTCATGAAGGTGAGAGGAGTCACTGAAAGCAATTGCATAAATATATTTTCAAAAATAAATTGCTATCTTGGAGACATCTAACTACCTTCAATTAAGTCAGGAAGAACAAGTTATCAGGTAATGCCACAGAAGTTTGCAGATCATTGCATTCCTAAGAAGAATAAAGCTTCTGAAAGATCCTTCTTTAATTTCTTAAAGCAAAAAAAGTAAGAATATAAAATATTTCAATCAGATTTTTTGTGTTACTGAGTTTTGATGAATCTTTAGGCTCTGCATGGGATCACATTTTAATGGGCCTCAATAGCCCAAGAGTGAAAGTGTGGCATTACAATAGGTTTTGGGCATTACAATTAATCCACTAAACCATAGTGGATTAAAAACCAGAGCAGTTCAGTCAGCCCAGATTGCATGGTCTGGCAGGGAGGATTGCACTGAAGAACAGAAAATCAGGCTCCCACACAGCCATTTACTCCAGTGAGTGCACAAAATACTAACATCTTAGCTGTTTTGGCCAGACACTAGTACCAGAGTAGATGTGGAATAAAACACCATTTCAGTGTCCTGCTTTTAACTGGAACTACTGTTAATGTTTGAGCTATGTGAAAGATTGTATTGTTTATTAAAGAAGATGCCTTTAAAACATATATATATATAATCAAATATTATGTTTGCGTATCCGGAATGATATGTATTGCCAAGTATCGCTTCTGCAACCACTGTACCGTACAGATGCTTGCATAACAGGAAAGTGTGGTATGCCAGATACTGTGTGTTCAACTTCTTCCATATAAGAACAAAAAGGATGATATGCCAGATACTGTGTCTTCACTTCTTCTATATATGGACAAAGAACAAAAGGTCGAACAGAGGACACAAGAGGAAGACTACTTACTTCATCCTCAACGACCACCAGAAGGCAGAAGAAGACCCCCTAGCAACAAGCGGCACATGCGCAGAGTGACTCGAAGCAATGTACGAAGACGGAAGTAAAACCATATAAAAAGGGACAGTAGGATGCATAGGTGTGGCAGTGGCGGAGCACAGACTCCCCTGTCACCCAGCGCTGTATTTTGCTCACTTTCTACTTGCTACAATTAATAAACCATTACTTGCTGCTAATCGATGTAGTCTAAATTTATAACAAGCTAGAATGCCAAAGAAGCAAAGCTAAGTTTTTTGCAGAGAGAAAGCAGCACAGCCCGGAACAGCCACAGGCTGGATAAAGATGGCAGCAGCAATCAAGGAAGGCTCTGATCACCAGGAATGATTTTAGATGCATCAGCATCGACAGCACTTCTTCCCAGAACTTGTTTGGGAAACTTTTAGGGTTGGATCTATCTCACCTAATTTTAGGCTTATACTTGCTAGATCACTGAGATGGTTCCCCCAAGTTACCCAGGCAGTCAGTGCTGGAGAAATACCTAATCCTAAAAACATAATTAATTTGACTCCTTCTAAATTACTGTTCTATGAAAATATGAACTCCACCTTAGAAATTAATTTCTTCCCATCTTTCCCTCAGCTGCAAAAGCCCACATGAATCACTCAGATGTAGCTTAGGTAAGTTGTACAACATTAGTTAAATGTATTCTAAGTCAGGAATCACAAGCACCTAAGAAAACAGAAACAAAAAACATATATAAAGAAAACAAAAATGCACTGAATAAAAAGAAATCAAATGAAAGAAATTTCAAGCCTAAAAATATATAAAGACAATACCATGACAAAGAAGAGATCAGAATCTTAAGCTCTCTGTGAAAAGGCATTATCCAAGAAGAACTGTCCAATTTCTGCTGCAATTTTTGCATAGGTTTATTTATGCTGAATAAATAGTTATACCCTGCTTCTGGATTATTATTCCTTTTATTACATTAGTTTGCTTCAGAAACCTGAAACAAGAAAGCCAGTCTGCACTGTTGATATCTAGACTAGACATGGATTCCAGCTTTGACAATGACAGGAAAGAAATCACAATTGTTAAGAACTTAAATATATTGCAAAAGAGAATGATTTTAAGTACACTGTTTGTGCCTGTAGCAGCGAGTAGGAATCAGATTCATAAGGAAAATCTTGGTGCTTAGGACCCTACACTCACTCTATAATCCTCCCAAAGTGCTCCTATGTAAAAGCGTTGTAACTGCTACATAGATTTTGAAGGGAAATATAAGTTTGGGCCAGCTGCTATAGACTGCATCTGCTGGATCATTAATCTTGCTACTCTTTAGATAATATTGACCATGAAAGGTGCTGTCATACATTTAGCAGTGATCAGGCATTTGTGTTGATAAGACATAGATGGTAGTACACATATGCTCTGCAGGGTTCAAAAGTTAAGTGTAGGCTTCCATCTTTCATGAGCGATACCTTCATGATTGAAAGGTGATCTTGAATTACTAAGGCTATTTTCTGCTACCTGCTACAGAATAACTTAACTCTGAGCTTCTAAGCAAACAGCTGGGGCTCTCCTCCCTGCCAGGCACCAGCAGGAAACCGAGTGAGTGTGCAAAGTGTGCTGGTGAAGGCTGTGAGCAAAGACGTGTGTGTGCAGCTGCCTGCCACTATCAAGAGCAGCTTGATTTTGTTAATAACAACTCAGTGATTCAAGGAGATTCTAATAAATTCTCGTTGTGATCTGTGTTTCCACCTAGTTCAATCACTTGCCAGAGAAGGAAGTTTAAAATGGTCCGTCCAACCTACCTTTAGCTATCTCGGGGTAACTCTAGAGTCTCTGCAAACACCATGTATCAACCAAACACCAAATGTATCAACTTCTAAGCAGTTTCATACCTTTGAGACTTACGTGTCTTTTCTCCTTTGACTACCAAAATGGCTTGGATAGGCCTGGAATAAATACCAAGCTTTTAGAAGCTTAAGGATGAAACAGGAAAAAACCTTGCCAAAATATTATGTTATGTCAAAATAATATGTAAAACCCTTTCAGAGACATTGCTTTTCCTGCAGCAAAGATATGTGTACATCACACATGTAAGAATTATATCTGAAAATGACATCTTAGGGAGTTACTTATCTTAGAAGATTTGGCATTTCCCTGCACACTGATAAAGAACAAAGGAAGAGTTTTGTTAAAGGCAAGTCCCATTCTGAAACAGTTAATGCTCTAAAATTAAAAATCCTGAGCACCCCAAGCTTTTTAGTTGTACATAATCCTCAACGAGTGAACCAATTTAGAGAATAACATTTCCATTACATTTTAAAGAAATGACTACATCTCTGGATTTTAAAATTCTTTTGACTAATAAGAGATACCATACAAGCATGAACATAGTCAAAAACATCAAGTGAAACATTCACATCAGTTTATACTCACTCACCTTTGAATACTGAATATGCTTTGAACCTTCCAACTTTTTACACTGATGTGAAAATTTGCATCTCTTAGTAGTTCCAGTGGAACGTAACATTAAAAGGTGCCATGAAATTGGATAGCTTGACAACCTGTAAATCATGAACTATAACCTTCACTCTGTTTCTTCTCTTTTTTGTCTAATAATACACTTTTGAACGAAACAGCACTTGCATTTTACTACTCACTGGTTTTAACCTGCTATTTTAACTTTGTGCTGATTTTTTTTCCATGATAAAAACAGTAACAGATTAGAGCAAGCTGGTGGACAGAGAAGGTAGAGAACAGCTAAAAGTTTTGAAGGGAGGAATTGTGAGATAGTGCTTGTGTTTTTCTTTCAATCCTATCAAGCTTGCTGTCAAATTCAGTCTTACTGTTTTAAACGATGTCATTCTATTTACTGTATCAACTATGGCAGAGAGGAGCTAAATTCAATGATGGATGGGTCTGTTGCAGTCCTAGGAGTAGTTATAGAAAGCATTCAACTTTAGAAATAAGCATACAAAAAATGTGAAAGTACTCTCAGATGGGTGCAGTTTGTTCAATGTATTTAAGAGTTCTTCAGTTCCAAATATTTAAACAGAACCTCTCAAAACCATGTATAATTTTTTGTGCCCCAAGTATCAGAAAAATAATTAATTTATAGTCTCATAATTCTTAAAGTCTTTACGCTTCTCAGTCTGTTGTTTGTGATTTCCATTACTTGTTCTCCCCAAAGGTCACCTGTTTGCTGCTTGCTTTTATGGAAATACAAATACAGTCTAACACAGAGTTACAATAACTGTATCTCATCTTTCTTTCCTAATTCATTCTGTTTTCCTCTTCTTGGCATATTCTCTGGGCAGTTCATGCTTCCTCATGCATCAGCATTATAAAACGAAAAAATGCAAGTTTTTCACAGCAGTAATCTCACCTTTTGGTTTGTTTAGGTTTCTTTCCTTATCTGAAACCTTGTAGTATTCTGAACATTACTTTAGCCTTCCCAGTTCTAAGTGTGAGTAATAATCTCTTGATGGTACCTATCCCAACATGAGTAAAGGCATCCTGTTGCTGAGACACTGAGGTTAAAATGAATTTAAAGTGATGGTGCTTTATGATTACTCTTTTTAGGCTATTTTGGTGATTCAGTTATTGTTTCTGTTTCTCTATTTCTGTTTTTCTAAGATGATTTTCTCAACATGAAAATGTTTCTTTGTATGAAACACTGAAATATTTGAGCTTGTTATCTTTTTTTTTAAAAAAAACCCCTAATACTGTACTTAAAACGCTTCCTTATATAAAATATTATATTAATTTCGGATCATTATATTCTCCTTATCTATTCAAATATTTGGTTACAATAGGCTTTAGAGAAGGCACACACACTACTTAATGTAATAAGAAATCATTTCATTAGCTTTCTGAGGTATTTTACATAGGGAGGAGCTGATGCCTCTAAGATTAATAATTTCACCTTTGCCTTAAACATGTTAGAGCTAATTTTGTAGATAGTTTCTGCTGATCCATCCCCCAGTGTATCAGCACAGGTACTGAAAAGGCTAGTGCCTGCAATCACTTCACTTCAATACCTGATTCTTATAGAATGTGTATGTTATGTGTGTTGCAATAGGAGTAGCAATATAAAGAAAATGCAGAACACTTGAATTGTTGGTTTGTTCTCCAGCAGGTAAAAAAGGACCTGCAAAAAGCCCCAACCGTGTTACTTACTGGTGGGCAGTCATCTTTGTTTGCTTCAGGGTTGGATTACAGGTTAGGAATATAAAGGCTGTTTTTTCTATTCCCACTCCAGGTGTATAAAGCTGCCATAAACCCATCTGAATTTATGCTGAAGCATTATCTGGGAATAATCTGTACAAGATTGTGACTTTTATAGATCATGTGAACAAGAAAAAATGAGGTAAGGATAGCACCTATTTAAATTTAGTGGGTAATATGGGATAATCTGAGTTTTCCAGTCAAAGTATCATTTTAATGTCTATTAAAAGGTTTGGATACACTTCACAACTTTTTTTATCCCTCTGTTCAACCTTAGGGGAATTGTCATGTGTGTAATTTTCAAAAATGCATAAGCCTTTCATTACTAATGGACTTCTCATCCTAAATCAATTAAGTGCTGACTGAAAGTTCTGCCAAGAGTTTTCCTCCCAAGTCTGTCTGCCTTTTCTTTAAGTTTCAAGAGAAGCATTTTCCCATAGGATGTTTTTTAAAACATGTCTATGTATAGGATTGGGATCTCCTACACACTACCTTAATACAAATAATTAAAATAAAATCTTAATATCCACATAGATTATAGTTATTTGTGGAACATGTCTGTTCTTAGAGCTGAATAAAAGTTTGGAACTCTGTTTACAAAGGATAAAATTAAACTCCTCCTATACTTTTAGTAACAGACATATTCATTCCCTTACAGTACACACTGTCCCAATAGGACTTTAAAAATTTAAATGATTAAACATTTTTGTAAAATTTATTAAATACCACCACACTCTTCAAAATTGACATCCAAAAATTTCCAGTGAATATTCATCACAAAAGTGGTCAATGGCTTCCATATTAACATCTTCCATCCCCCATGTATGTTCTCACTCATTAGAGACCTCATTTGTTAAACACTACCTGTCCTTGAAAATAGTAAGATCATGTCTAAAGCAGACTGATCAAGCTACACATCCAAACAGCTACTTGAAATTTTTATCTGTTTTTGCTGAAATATTTCATCTGTCTTAACATCACCAGTTGGACATAAAAAAAAATTAATTCCAGTCAAGATACAAAGAATTAAAAGTTCTGAAATAGAAATCTTGCAGAATAAAACCATTCACAGGAAACTCTTATTAATTAAAAACATTCATTAGTGCTGTGGTATGTATGGTGTTTTCTGCCCCTTGTGTTAGATATCACAACAATATGTTTTAAATATTGTCTCAGAATCACACTTGTTATCACAGAATACATGTAGCTTTGAAGGAAGACTATCCTTAGGCAGAGACTTCAAGTGAATTTCTTAACGTAACAGAGGAAAAATACCTGGATTCATTCTATTTATCTGTAATAGGTGCCCAGCCTTGGCTTGTGTGCGCATACTTGCAGAAGGCTGTCCCACCTGGAGGCATGTTGGGGATGCCCTATCCCTGGAAGTGTTCAAGGCCGAGGTGTGAGCCTTGGGAAACCTGAGGTGGTGGGTGACATGCCACCATGGCAGATGGGTTTGGAACTAAGATCTCTAAGAGCCACTCAAACCCAAGCCATTTATATCCAGTGAGGACCCAGACCCTCATGCCCAAAAGATGGAAACTATTCCCATGGAGCAAAGGACCCGAAGAACAGTTCTCATGCATGGGAGTCCCAAATTACATAAGAGACTGTCTCGGTTTGAGACAATCCCTGACAGAGGGGAAGGGAGCAGAATGACTGCTCTGCGAGTTTTGAGGCTTCCTCGGAAGGAAAGAAAATGGAGCTTTTGATTCTTGCAGAGAACAGGTCCTATGAGGAGCAGCTGAGGGAAATGGGGTGGTTTACCCTGGAGAAAAGGAGGCTCAGAGAGTTTGCTCTCTCCAGCTACCCAAAAGGAGGTTGTAGCAACATGGGGTCAGTCTCTTTTCCCAGGTAACAAGTGATAAGAAGTCCTCAAGTTGTGCCTTTCACAGAAAGGACTCTCAAGCACTGGATGCCCAGGCAAGTGGTTGAGTCTTCATCCCTGGAGGTATTTCAAAGACATGTGAGTCTGGCATTCAGGGAAGTGGTTTAATGGTGGACCTGGCAGTGTTAGATTTACAGTTGGATTCAATGATATGAAAGGTCTTTTCCAACCTAAATGATTCTATGTTTCTATTCTATGACCTCACATGCTGCATTGCAGTAGATGGGTTTTCTTTGATGAATGTTACCAACAGCAGGCAGGACTCCTGCTGAAGTTTTTCCTCAGATATATGCACCTGCAGAACATATTTCATTATCCAGCAGAGGGATATGCCTTAATATATTAGAAACTTAGCAAAAATGTGCAAAGCAAATCTATCGTACATACCCAGTGTGTGATTTGTGAACTCTCACAACCTGGTCAATTCAAAACAAATGTTTACTAGAACATGCAGACTCAATTTACCACAGCAAGAGGTCTTTCCATGCCAGGCTGCATCACTTGATACCAGCAGCAGTGGGAGTGGTTCTGTCAAAAAAAAAAAAATAAAAAGCAGCAACTGTGTTTGTTTTGCTTTCTTCTTTTAGCGTGAGAGAAACATGTTTCACTCTTTATCACAGTGTTCTAAAATAACATTACTTAATTTAGCTTTAAAGTGAAACAACAAGCCTGTGGGGCGAGATCAGATCTAGAAAATTTCCTCAAAGTTTGACATTTAGGAAAGTGAAGGGCAAGTGAAATATGTGCTTTGAGACTTCATTGCAGTTACTGCTTTCTGCAATGAAAAATCGATTTTCAGCAGACCTTTCTAAAACACACTACAAATTTTGAAAATGTAAGGAAATCCATGGATTTTACTTCTTTTATTTAATTTTCAAATCCCCAGAATTTATTTAAATATTTTGATTTTGATTGACTTATGGCATATCCCTGCACTTTGAGGGATCAAAATACAAAGGGGTTGGATGGTTTTGTGCACACTGGGGAACCTGTGCACAGAAGGTCAGATATTACAGATGTTCCTTACTTGAATCTCTGTGTACCAGAGGGGAAAAGCAAACTACCTGCAAATCTTTTCACACACACAAATATTTATACTGGAGAGCAGACTGAAAGAAGAGAAAAGCAGAAATGGCTTTTAGCTAGGTGACCACAAGATTTTAACAATTCTAAATCCATCAAATGAGATAGATTTAAAAAGACTGCAGTCTACAGATAGAGAGGCCTAAAATTCTTGTCACTAATGGATACTGTGCTTATCATTAAGCATGCCCACTTGTAATAATACTGAGAAAAATGCTATTATGCTGCCAAAAAGATGAAGTACTATCAGCAGCAGTAGAAGCAGAGGCAATATCCCATGTAAAAAGGAAAAAAAGAGAAAACACAACTCCCCATGTGTTTTCTACTTCCTATCTCCCCTACAAAAAATGACTGGTTTTTAGCAAGTATTCTGCCATGGCTACAGACTGCAAGGCTCAGAGATTGCAGATTTAGTGCCAGTTTTACCCATAGCCAAAAGTATAGTTATGATTCCACCTGTATACGTTAAGGTGCCATGCATTCACTAAGAATGAAGAGGACAAAGTCCTTGGAGGGGCTGCAATTTGTCAACTACCCTGGCCAGGCCATGGGAGCTAGATGGGATAGTATGTCCACAGAAAATACCTGCTTAAATCACAGAAGTAATCTTGCTTGGGGTGATTACTCCACTATGCTAGCCAATATGATGGCAGCTCATAGTGTGTTTTTTAATATCCAGATTGTTTTAATTCTATATAGTTTAGTGGCCTATTTGTAAATTTCTGAAAGACACATCATTTTAGTTTATTCAAATTAATACAATATGTCAGCAGAGGCGGAATGTGGAGTATGGAATAATGACAACTGGTTGTTACATTTTAAATCTAAATTGTAATTCCCACTGAACTGTGATAACGTCACCAAATGAACAGAGAAGCCCAAAAGTATTTTTCAAAAATAACACTGGAATTTCAAAAGAGGAGCCATCTGTTCATACTTTTTTAACCATGAAAGCCTATTTCAAGATAAATAGAAGAGAAATTGTAAGAAGTGTTAATATTAAATTCATTACCTGTAACATTATACCTATACCCTGTTCCCAAACATAGCTCCTGGAAGGTTTTTTATGACCAATATTAGCACTTACTCAAAAGCCTAAAGTCTTGTACCTGGGAAAACATAACCCAGGAGCACAGCACAGGCTGGGGCCTACCTGGCTGTGGAGCAGCTCTGTGGAAAGGGACCTGGGAATCCTGGGGCTGCCAAGCTCAGTGTAAGTGAGAGGTGCTGCTGTGGCACAGAGAACCAGCGGGGCACTGGGCTGCATCAACAAGAGCATCACCACAGAGACACAGAAGTCATTGTCCCACTCAGCCCTTGTCAGGCCACACCTGGAACACGGTGCTCAGTTTAAGTTCACACTATGAAAAAAGATGTGGAGCAGTTGCAAAGGGTCCAGAAAAGGGCCAAAAAGGTGATCTGAGGACTGTAATTTTGTCAAGGAAGGTTGAACTAGATGATCCTCAAGTTCCCTTCCAAGATGGTATTCTATGCTTCTGTGAAAAGAGTAAGAGCACAAATAAGACACAAGGCTTCACAACTCAAAACATAATTTGTAGATTCAAACAGACATACTATCAATGGTGCACACTAAACTGGGCTTGCAAATTAGATACTCCTTTTGAAAATTTGGCCCACTTCAAAATCTATTCTTAGGGTTCTAGCTTGATGAATTTTAGTAGATTGGTCTAACATTATTTTTTTCTCATATTGAAGGAAAATATCAGTTTCTCTCCCAAAACTTTTGATAAAAAGAGAGTAGCAGCTGATAACTGGCTTCAGATTTTAGTTTTTACTTCTTAGTGATTTCAGAAGATGGATCCTTTAACAAATGAGAACAGCTTCAAATACAAAGAAGTGGGTTAGGGAAACAAAACTTGACAATTTTAGTTGTAGCTTGCTTTAAAGTTCTTAGATTTAAGAGACCCTGAAATACAAGCAGGGAGAAAACTCATGAATCAGGTTACCATGTGTTGGAACTATGGTTGAACTTCCATTCTGTGACACAACGGAGAAATGTGCTTGACTACGATAGATGTCTTTACATTAGAGGAAAAGTTCGGGCTGTGGGTTTGGGTTTTGTTCTGTTTTGTTTTAACAAAAGCATCTGACCTTTCTATATTTCTAGAAGACAGTCTTTGTGTCTTTATGGATACACTGAGGCTCCTGTTATGCTATAAATAACACACTTTTGAGAAAAAGTTTTTCTTAGTTTAAAATGAAACAAAATTTTTTCTGAGCACATCAAATCACTTGGCATATGTTGATATCAATTCGTTCAGGCAAAATATCTACCTAGTAGGTTAATTATGAAAACACTAATTTTTCTATATTTCTGTAAGGCAAACTGCTTCTGTCTGGAAAAGCTTTATAATTCTGACCTAGTGAGGCATTTCTGTCAGGAACTAAAAATTAACATACAAATTTACTGAACCACTAGCAAACTTTGATGTTTAAATTCTTTCTGCTATGAAATGGGATGATCTTTTATTTCATGAGTAATCTTTGATGTTGGCAGTTACACAAATAAATTAGGAAAATCCCAGTGACAGGAATAGTGTTGCTGAATTACCATATTGCATGAATCGTTTCTTAAAAGTGCAGATGATGGACTCACTACTAATAAATTTATGGTTCATGCAAATTCTTGCTAAATTAACCTGGACAGGTAGGTCGTCTAATCAGTACCCTATAGCTACTGCACAAATATATGGAGAAGTAGTTTTACAGACATGGTTTTTTAGGAAGTGACTTATCATTTCTTTGAAGTGATGATCTCTGTTTCATTCAGTGTGGTATCATATTTTGAAATTTATATATAACAAAATACAGGTTACAGAAAATACAGTGCAGAGTAGCAAGATTGTTCAACATCTTTTTCTGTTGTGTGGTTAAAAGTCGTAGCCCAACACCTTGACTTTACCTCGAGCATTTTTAGTAAATTGTCTAATATTTATAAGCCTTAAGTAACAGAATCAATTCATCTCACGCTTCCTATGAAACACTGCAAAACTGGAGATGGCCTGTGGCCAAATGCCATACCGGTGAGAGGACAGAAAACAGGCCCCTCTGTTCTAGAATCTTCTTCCTAATCAAGGGGAGGGCACAGTTTTGGCTTTTAGGTCATCAATAAGTTTCAGAAAAGCTTAGAGGTTTAGTAATCAAAGGTCTTTGCACTGAGATGATATTAAGCATGAACTATTCTCACTCATGAGCTCCCCACACCAGGCTGTTCTTGGGGGATCTTCCTTCCTACCACAGAGGCAAACAATAAGTGAATTTTAGGATCTTTTCACTTTCTCAGGAGACAGCTGGAAGGAAAAAAAATACGCTTACATTAAAGTTTTAGTCTGGATTCACTTTTGAAGTGCATCTCCTGCCTTACCATGCTTGGGCTGGCACTGTGGAGTGAACTCTCACTGCTTAAACTGCCTTTGGGTATTCTTCCAGGATAATGATGATGTGTTGTCTGGAAATAAATTGAAAGGCTGGAGTATTCATCTCAGGTGGCCAGACAAAAATTACTCTCCTTGAAACATGCATTGTGTAAGCATAAGGTCCTCACACCTGTTCTCTCTTTCTGCATCATATTTTTGAACCATACTAATTACATTACTGCTTGGGTAGTCATAGCTGATAAATTCAAGGAGTGATGGAATATTAGGGAATATTTTGGGTTGGATGTTTGGTTGGTTTTTATTTTCAGCATTTCAAGTCTTTCATTTCCTGGGACATACTCAAATAATTTGTCTCAAGTTTTGATTTATGAGGACTTTACAAGCAATACTGGCTTTGGAGATTCTCTGTTATATCTGCTGCCCTAGCAGCTCAGTCCCCTTACTAGGTAATTTTTAACATTGATTTTTTTAATGGATGTGGTCTACAGCACAAGTCAAGGGGTAGCACACATAGGAGGGATGAGAAAGTTTCTTAATCAACTGCTATACACACCCAAAATAATACATTCCTCCTTCAGTTTTGAATGAATCCTATAACTTTACCTAGTGATTCATCCTATTTAACACTATTTTTTTACTCCTAAATTTTAAACAGCCTAAGCTAATGCCTCTTCCCTTTACATAATCTATTATTGATTTTTCCCATTGTCCCACAAATGTAAAGTCTCAGGCACTGCCTCAGACTAGATTAATTCCTGTACTAGTAAATGGAGTAAGTGTCTTGACCCAATTCTGTTAGTTATGTCTTGACGTTAGTTTTATTTCCCAATATTCCTAGTTTGTTTGTCCCAAAACACTACTCTAATAAAAACTAACCCTAATTATATGAGGGAAAATAGAGGAAACAGAGAAAATAAGCTGTTTACCCACTGACACTTAAGAAGTCAATGACACTTTTCTAAGTGAGATTTCTTTGTTATTTTTAGCTCTCCTTGCATTGCACTGTTACTTCCTCAACTCTCCTTACACATCAGACAAAAATTCCAACTCAAATTTGATATTGTTTCATTACTCCGTATTAACACCTGAATTGTAGCCTCCTTTCTTGTTCTTCGTGGGAGCCTAGATCTGAACTTCACTTTGGCACTTTGAAATGCAGTTGGAGTCTCTGGATCTTCCTGAACTATTCAGTAACCCAGATTTTTTCTCGAGTTCTATACTTTGTACTAAAATATAATATTAAAATACTCTACACTAAAAGTAATATTAAAATAGGTCATTTTTAAGTTCAGATTTCTTTTCCTTGATGCTGCTTTTATTTGGTCATAATTAACAGTGGTATCTTCAGGGCCAAAAATATATTTGAGCTTTTGAAAAACACTTTCTATATTCATCACAAAAATAATGCAGGTACACGTATCACTGCATTCTTTTTAAATATTGCAATAGAAAACTAAAGCAGTTCCTTAATTTATAGAACCTAAAATAGAATAGTTCACTTTCAAAGGAGAAAAAACAAAAATAAATAGGATGAAGAATGCTAGAAGCAAGTAAACAAACAAACAAAAAAGTCCTGTCAACACTTTTGTAAAAATACTTTTTCTGCTTACTATACAAATAGCGACCCATACAATCCTCTTTCATTCTTCAGTAGATAAATTCTAAGTAAAAATGAACCCTACTTATACTAATTATCTTTTGCCCAAATGATCCTCTTGCATAAGAAATTAAAAACGTATTTTGCAATATAACCTTGCTGAGTGGAGAATTCTTCAGCTCTCTGATTTGTTTACAGTGTACAGCCTATCCATATACATATAACTGGATTGAATTTCAGATCCACCTAAAACCATAAATTCCAATTGGTATCAAAAATAGAAGAAGGCTAACAATTGGTAAAAAGCCACAAAGGTGAATGATGATTACAAGAAAAATTAGAAGAATTCAAAGTCATGACTGAGCAATTAAAGTATGTATAAAACACGACAGAATAGTTATATGCAGATTATTTTAACTAAGTGATTGTCCCTGCTTAATAAAAACTAGATCTGAGCATATGGAGAAGAGGCTGTTGACCTGATCAGAATAGTAACAGCATTTTTACACAAAGTATGACATTTACAGCTGGACCTGCATCTCAGTGAACCTCATTGCAAACTCCTTTGGACACAGATGTTAATACGAATTTTGAGCAAACAGCTCACCCTTGACAGAAAGAGTAGCAACTGAATCAGTGGCTAGTTTTTTATTTTGTCTTTCAGTACATTAAAACAAAACTGTTAAAATCTGATGAAAATGAATAGAACAAGTCTCTTATTGAATATGCCACTTCATAAAGGAAATCACAGAAAGGTGTGTGCATGGGGAAACAAGTATCAGGATTATAGACACACTTCTTAGTATTAATCAAATTTAGAATTTCTGCTGTGATATGCACTTAAAATTGTATCTAATCCCTACCCCTACTACATAAATCCTACCTGGGATTTAGAAAACTCACATAATTTCACATTCCTCATACAGGGTATCTGTAGCATATTAGATACAGGTCTTGCACTTGAACTGGTAAAAGTCTGAGAACATAAACTCATTTAAAACACTCTAAATCTGAGTGGGCCTTTTCTTCCTGATAGTATATCAAAGTTATTTCTACTTTACATAGTTTGGGTTGAATAACTACCTTCATTAAGGTACTAAGGTCATTTGGGACATACTGGGCCTACATTATTTTTAATGCATCTAAATCAGGTGCATTTTGTTTGCATGCAATTTTTTTTGGTAGCTCCAGATATACATCCCCAATTACCACTATACAAGACATTTTAGTGTCTTCAATTGGCATTTAGCTTTTTGGTCTTTACCTCACTTTAGAGAAAAAGCCTGTTCTCCATAATCAGAGCCTCCCCTTCACCTGCCAAATCCAGACTGAACTGGGTCATCCATGTGTGCCTGTGTGAAAGTGTGTGTGAGACAGAGTGAACCACCTAGAAACTTCTTCGGAAATCCTGATCCAGCAGGGTTTTATTTCCTCTTCCCTTCCCCCTTTTTATATTTTATCTCCTCTATAGAGCTATAGGGTTTCATTCCTTATCCCTTTGAACTTTCATGTCTACTCTCTAAATTCAGAGCTACTCTAGGGAAGAAGCAGAAGACTGCTCCTTGGCCAAGGACATTTAAAATGGGTTCTTCAGATGACTCCTTATCATCAACAAAATGAACTTCTCACAGCTCATTCTCAGCCTCCTTTCCCTCTCAAATGTTCAGCAAGTCCTCTCAGCGAGGTTTGCCCACATTGTCTTCAAACTCCACCACTTTGTTGCATTACCCACAAGCAATTTGTTTTGGCTTAACAGAATACTCATCATATGCAGAGCCATGAATTTATTAGTAGCCTAAATAGTGTCTTGGCAGCCTAATACAACAAAGACATATATTAATCCAGTTACAATGATACGATCACATGTATTCAAAATTATCCAATTATTGTTAATCTCCATTAATTTTATTCTTTCAGTTGTATGCTGACTTTCTGCAGTCTAACCCTGCCTTCTTATGTTATGCTTATCCTCCTCATGACCTTCAGGATACTAAAGTTGCCACTGTGAGCCTCACTCCAGAAGAGGAAGGGTTTGCACTGAGTCACCAGTGACCTGAGTTCTTTGCTGGGAAGTTTGCTCTTGCTGTTCTCTCTGCTCTTGGGTCTTCTTAGGGTTATTTTGAACAGGTCTATTTGATTGCCCTGCCTCTTCCTATTCCCATCAGGTTAGTCTCACAATGACCACTCACTTTTTCATTGCTACACTTCCTGAGACCATACATACAACTGCAGTCAGTGATAAACTCATGCAAAACCTACTGCAGTGGGGCAATAGCCTCCTCGGACATTTTCTTCTTACACACCCACAGTTGCCCAAGACGCCAGTGAAAAGTCCTGAAGTCAGTTGTTAAGTTTATTAGAAAGCCTGTGGTCAAGGGTGTATAAAAAACACTGGTTGTTTTGTTTAGGTTCACTTAATGCTTGCATTTAATTCCTCTGTAAAGAGAGGAAACTAGCTTAATCAGCACTCTGTCCAATCTATGACTATGACTGAATATGTAGAAATAAAATAAGGTGAAAAATAACTTGTTCGCTAAATGTCTTTGAAAAAAGTAATTTGGTATGAATATTTGGCATATTTTTTCCTTTATCTTATAATACATGAGTATGACTGTAAACCTTAGGAGATTAAAAGTTACTGAAAAACTGGTTTAAAACAATTAGTATTTTGTTGTGCCAGTACACATAGCAAACTTTTGTACTGTTATAGAAAGATGAGAGAAAAGGGATATTACCACTGCAGTGAACATTTTCTTTTATTTCTTATTCTATTTTGCATGGGGACTATTAAGTATAGATTCTCCTAGCATTTTCCAGGCAATAAAACCAGCAATAAAATTCTTACTTTCTTCTAACTGTCCACTTTTTTTTTTTAAACAAAGAATGTCTGTCTCAAGTGAAACCCTTTGAAAATGAGATATAAATTGATTCAAAATAGTATAGGGATGGGATGGGACGGGACGGGACGGGACGGGACGGGACGGGACGGGACGGGACGGGACGGGACAGGACAGGATAGGATAGGATAGGATAGGATAGGATAGGATAGGATAGGATAGGAATGCAGCTACTTGAACAATTCAAGAACCTTGCTTCTGCTACTGAATTACTCACAAATGAAGCAACAAATCCATAAAAATCATGTCCATCTGTAACGAAATTATTAATACATAAGGTTACGGAATTTTTGACAGAAGTTGGCCATGAATTATGTACTCCTAAGTTCCTATATGATTTATTTATTTGTGATGCAAACCACATAACAATGCCTTGGTTCATTGATTATAACTTAACAGTGCCTTAATTTACAATCAAGTTTACTTTCTTTGTGAAACACATTCTCTTTCTTAATTAAAAGAGTCTTGGTTACTTGCATATATTTATTTGATAAAAGAGATTTTGGTCAAGTACTGTCGAAGAACAAAAAAAGAATCTATGCAAAGTATGTGATATGATAAATAGGTCACAATGAGTCTTATACACTGGTTACCCAGTGCAATGAGCAGAAACCAGTGTGAAACAGAAAGCTGACAAGACCATCACATCCTATCTCAGTGAGACAGGCACTTCCCAAGAAGGAGTGATTTCTATATTTGAGTGTTTCTTCCCAGAACTGGCAACTATTTTGGTGCCAAGCAATTTCTGGATAAACCTGAGTAATGACAGTAAGTTTCCAGAACTTATCTCTTCCCCCTCTCACAAGCTGAATATTTGTTTGTGCTTTCTTTGGCCATGAAATACCATATTCCCTTTTGCATATTGGCAGAGCTTCCACAGAATGTCTTGGCACACTGCTGTCTGCAAAGAACCAGCATACACAAAATACTCAAGTTTGCAGAACATCAGCTCCTCCATTTGGTAATACACAGCAGATTTCAAGGACAGGCAAGAATGAGTATTTTAGCAGCAGCTGCAAGAATCAGTAAAATCCTACTTGGTTCCACAGTGCCATTTAGCCAATTGCTTGCCACTTGATACTTTTCCTCGGCTGGTGATAAGCACTGGAAGTCGCCTGATGTTTTCAGTGTTATCAAAACTGTCTGATTTTGAACAATACATACTGATCAGTTCAATGCTCCTCTATAAACACCCACTGGAAATACATCTTTTAGATACCCAGTCACTCAGTCACCCATTTTTTATCATCTTTTGTAATAACTTGCTCAGGGCAGCAGTGACTAATTGCTCCCTTGAGTAGCATGGGATGCTGAATTCCTGATTGATGTAGTCAATACCCACTCCTCTGACAGTGGCAGCCAAAATAGTACTGGCTTGCCCTAGCCAATCCGTAACTTTGGCAGGGTGCCCTGGTAATGTGTACCTATGCCTCAGTAAGCGGTGGGGAAAGACAGTTCAGCAAACTTTTTAAGAGTCTCTCCCACATGCTGCTCAAGCTGCCTGCTCCAAAGGATGAAATGCTTATTTCAATCACCCTTTCTCAGTGAACACTGGTTAAGGAAAGTTTCTGTTTGTTTCTTTGAAATACAGCAGTCTCTTCCTTTCCTTTAATGTTACAGACAATTTTACGGTCTCTTTCCAGTTTGCTACTGCCATATGCACAGTTACAGATTTTTACCCTACTCAACAAACTGAGGAAATTTTTGGGACAACTTACAGGGTATTTGATGCACATTATAGTTTTGGGAGAGCAAAGGAATGTTGGTCTTTTGAAGCAAAAGAACATATCTGTGAAATTTTAGTGATTTACCAGTGTATATTTTAAGAAGACTCAAACATTACTGCCCTCTGATAGGCTGTCCAGTTGTTGCTTTCTGTAATTTGCCCCTTACTCCTGAGTTTGACACAATAAAAGTGGCAAATGGAGAGCAGATTGAGAAGAGGATCTAAGGCTGATTGTCAGCATACTAGTGTCTTCCTTACTCCTCCTAAATTGGAAAATACTGATGGCTAAATGGCAGCATCCTCATCAGGATAGGCAGCAGTTTCCTTGGGACATCTGGCATTTTTACGATGCTTTACCTATGATTTCCAAGTCAAAAGCTTCTTACTTGTTGTAGTGGCTTGACTCTGCATTCCAGGCACCCACCAAAGCCACTCTCTCGTTCCCCTTTGCAGCTGGATGGGGGAGAGAAAATTACAAAGAGTTCTTAGGTTGAGATAAGGAACAGGAGAGATCACTCACCAAATAGTGTCACAGGCAAAATAGATGCAAATTAGAGAAATTAAATTTATTACTAACAAAATCAGAGCAGGATAATGAGAAGTAAAATAAGATCTTATAAACACTTTCCCTCCACCAATCTCTTCTTCCCAGCTCTACCTCCCATTCCCTCCCCGCAGTGCAGGGAGATGGGAATGGGGGTTATGGTCAGTTTATCATCCGTTGTTTCTTCTCTCTCCCCAGGTCTGCAGGTGCCTGCCAGGAGCCTGCTCCAGCACAGGCCTCCTACAGGGTCACAGCCTCCTCTCAGGCATCCACCTGCTCTGGCATGGGTCTCATCCATGGGCTGTGGGTGGATCTCTGCATCCCTGTGATCCTCCATGGGCTGCAGGGACACAGCTTTCTCACCATGGGCTGCACCATGGCCTGCAGGGGAATCTCAGCTCTGGTGCCTGGAGCACCTCCTGCCCTCCTTCTGCACTGACCCTGGTGTCTGCAGAGCTGTTCCTCTCACATGTTCTCAGCCCACTCTCCTCTGGCTGCAATTACAGCTGTGCAATAGCTTTTTTCAATTCTTCTTAAATGTGTTATCCCAGAGGTGTTACCATCATTTCTAATTGGCCCAGCCTTGGCCGGGGGCACATCCATCCTGGAGCTGTCTGGCATTGGCTCTGCTGGACATGGAGAAAGCTTCTGGTAGCAGCTCCCCCACTCTCTTGTAGCCCCCCCACTACCAAAGCTTGGCCATAAAAACCCAACAGACTTTAAAAAGTATGCTTTGCTTCCCCGTATCTTTGATCCCTTCCCACAACACAAAATTAAATGCCAGAGCATTTATGTTGGTAGTAAAATATTACGCATAATGAAGTTCACAGAACAATTAAATTTTACAAAAGGGTCTCCTTCCTGATTAATACAGGAAATATTAACATCTAAAAAATAAAACGGTATCCGCAAATTCTGGAATTTGTGTTAGACAAAAATTGACTTCAATAGCTTTGTGAAGGTTTTTGTGTAGATTGAACTATGTTTCTAACGTCTGCATACCTACATTTCCTGGAAAACCAAGTTATATTCTTTCATCTACCTCTCTGGAAAAAGCCCTTATCCTTGACATCTTAGTAAAATTATTTATCGATTTAGTGCTAATAGTCTTCTGTTTCCATTCTCTAAGTCAAGTATAATCTCTGTAGGTGTGTGTGTGCTTGTATGTACAAATGCAAGCATATGTATAAAAACAGAAGGAAATAAAGACAGGTCTGTAATATGATACCTTCCAGATTCATCAGTTTGCATCTGTTTTTTCATGAATGGTGATTTTATTCAAATCTTTTGCACAATTTGCAATTTTCCTGTTGTGAGCCAAGTCAGATCTGAATGAAACTTCTTGGCAATTATTTAATGTAACATCTCAAAATAATGAGTTTGACTTAAAATCATCTTATTGAAAACATTCTGTATTGTCTTGAACTGCTGTCTCTTTGCATGATGACTTTCTTGGTATTTTGTAAATTTTTATGAAATTTTCAAATAATTGTCTTATTCCAAATGATAGGATTTAATGTAATCCAGAAAAACAAAAACTGTCATCACTAAAATAGGTACTTGACAGCTAGCTTCCATTTGCTTTATTTCAGAAATGGCAAAAGCAAAATCTTTTGCAGTAAAACTGAAAACATACAAAAAAGAAGACAGGGAAAAATGCATATAAGCTTTCATCTAGTAACAAACTGGATGAGACATCAACTCCTAAAGAAGTTCATTGATTTCTTAAGCTATTAAATCTGATCAGCCCTTGAAATAAAGCATTAGATGAGGTTATCACAAACTGGCTTAGCTCAACTTAAGTACAAAACAATTAATTTTTTTCCTAACCTCCTCCAAATTATATGTACCCACTTACATTCAGTGCAGAAATATCATAGGAAAATATAATTCAGTGAAGGGCACTTGTTAATTCCAAAAAGAAATTAACACTAATAGTTCATTGGCGGTCTGATTCTATTCAGCTTCTGGTGAATGCCAGAAATCATTTAGGTAATTTTCAGTATTAAGATAGGCTGCTCAGGAAGTCATATATTGTGTACAAGGCTTAATTATATCAACTGACAAGGATTTTTAAGTTTAAAAAGTACAGCTTGTATGTAAAGAGAAATATTCTAGAAAGTAAGTTCTTTTCCCATATATATTCCCATTATATACATATGATAATGGGAATAATTATTATATATAAGTACATTGTCATACAGCTATGCCATTTATTTTATATTTACACTGACTTGCATCTCCACTTTTTAATTCCCACTTATGTACCATATTTATGAAGAAGAACCATGAGAAGCAATGCTGGATGTGGTAACAAGTTTGTAGACACAGCAAAACTATTATCCATACTAGCAATTACCTGTCAGGATTGCTGCTGTAATTTGCTGGTTCCTGGCAATTCCCATGGAGCCAGGAGCAGTCCACCTCCAAAGAGAGGGCAGCTCATCTGTGTGGCTTTGCTTTCTTTGATTGTCTTTAGTCTTAAGCAGACTCACACCTCCCACAGGGTCTGCATGCACGTAAGTTTGGATGGTCATGTGAGGCTGTGGCCCAGTCTCATCTCTTCCAACATTTCACACTCCGGTGTGTTGTCACGCACTTTTCTACAGGCACGGAGTGAGATAAATGGCTTTTTATGCACAGGATGGATTGGGGCAGATTGGCTTGAGTACAAACTCCAACTCTTTAGAGAATGGCATTGACTCCTTGCTGCATGTCGAACTCCAGATCTCTGTGCCTGGTAAAGAAAACAACTCAGGCACAGGTGGAGGACTCTGAGCAGCCCTGGAGTGCAGAGGAAATCCCATAATCCCACAGAGCAAACTGCCCTCTTGTACACCCCTCCCCATCTTCTCCAGGGCTCTGGGACATGTGAAGATCAAACAGTAGACAGGGATGATGTCAGGTATTTTTTGACCAGGGAAACCTGGGAAGAGAGGAACTCATTCTAGGGTAAAATATAGCAGTAACAAGCAATATTTTGTATGGAGTTGGCCAAGCATTTTATAAACTTACTTTTAGTGTTGGGTTTTTTTTTCCCCTGATAAAGCAGTATGAGTAAAGCAGGAAAGAAACATGCATCATCTTTTTCTTGGATGTAAATCCATACAAAATATTGCTTGTCACTTGTGCATGACAAAGGCAGAGGCTTCAAAAGGAAACAGAGATGTTTTTTCAAATTACATTTAGGTAAGAAAACAGAAAGGTATGTGCATAAAGCACATATTTTTAAATCAAATGATAGGAAAAGTTAAAAGCTTTCCCTTCTCTCCCGCTAAAAGTAGAAATATATGCCTACTAATAAAGTAGTATGTTAAGGACCAGGATGAACTTCTTTGCTTTAGGATCAGCTTCAACATTGCTACTACTGGACTGCAAGAAGCTTCCCCAAAACGGATAGTCAGGGCCACAGACCATGGTTAGGAACTTGGATGGAAACTAAAGATGCACGGAAGAGCAAAATCTCATGGTAATGTCTAGGATTGGGGACTTTTCCTGGCCAGGTGTTACACAATGCCAAGGGTACCAAAAATACTCGAGCGATGTCAAACTACTCGTGGTTTTGATTCAGTGATCAGCGAGCGAGGGCCATGTGCTTTACTGCGCTGGGGGCCGTGTGCGGCTGTCGCTTACGACCCAACACGAGGCGCAAGTGCCCGCTACAGGCGCGGACAAGGCGAGGGGGGCTACTCTCGGAGTGGCAACGCCCTCATTCCCACAGGCCGCCCACCTTCCCTCAGCAGCTCCCCTGCCCCGCCGGAGGGGCGCGGGAGGCCGGAGCCCCCGCCCGCCTTTGCCCCGCGGGGCGGCGCGGGCGGGCCGAGCGGAGCCGTGCGGTGTCGGGGAGGAGCGCGGCAGCGCTCGCAGAGCACCCAGAGCTCGGCTGTCGGGATGCGGCCGCAGAGGGGAGGGGTGCGGGAGCGGCAGCACCTTCCCCCGGCGAAGAGCCAAGTTAAATAGCCAGCGCCACGCCACCGCCTTCCTATCCCCTCCCGGCTCCGAGCCCTCGGCGAACACCCCCCGTCCCACCCCGCGCCGCCCGGGCCGCGGACGGCGGAGCGCAGCGCGGAGCCAGTCTGCCCCGCGGAGCCGGGACGCCGGCGCTGCCGGGAGAGGCGGGCGCTTGGGAGTCGGTGCCGGAGGCGCCGCGTCCCGCCGAGCCGCCCGTCTGAGAGGACTACGCCAGCTGCATGGGAGGAGATGAGCGTGGCGGGGAAGCAGCCTCCTCCAGCACCGCTCGAGCGGCCCGGCAGCCTCCTCGTCCCCACCTGGGCAAGTACCGCTCTCCCCTCGGCCCGTCCCGGTGCCAACTCCCGCGGCGGGGCGGGGGTGGGGAGGGTCCCGCCGGCGGCGCTGCCCGGAGGGCGGGAGGGAGGCGCCTGCGTGAGGGACCGGGAGCGGGGCGGTGCGGGCTCGGGCTGCCGGCGGGGCTCTCGCAGCGACGCGGCGGCAGCTGCCGCGGCTCCCCGGGCGGGACGGCCGCCATCGCGGCTCCCTCCCGCAGCCGGGCGCCACCGGGGCCCGAGCGCGGCCGGGCGGGACGTGTCCCGGTTGATCCTGATCGGGATTTTCAACCCGCCGTGACAGGCTGCAGCGTGAGGGTCGAGTTTCCCGGGGACCGTGTTGAATCACTCAGTTTGAAACCCACCTTCAAGCCTGCGATGTTAAAAAAAAAAAAAAAAAAAATCAGCTGCTTGGATGTATTTAGCACCTCATGCACTTTTAAGAGAAGCCCGTGAGGGAGTTGGAAAATAACTTGCTACTTCATGGCAGTGTATTTGGCAAATCATTCATGAACGATGCCCTCTGACGGCGGTTCTCCGCTGTCCTGGTTTATATAAAATGTAGTAGGTCTGGCCTGCGGACCTTTTAAAATCATTACAGACTCTGTAATGTGTCGCTCTTTTTGGCATGTAAAGTTGTTTTGTTGAAACGTCATCACAATCGTTTTCAGTCACCAGCTAAAAAATTATTCATTGTATATAAAATAGATACCGGTGGTAAAATAAACAGCCCTTTAATTTTTTTTGCCCCGTCCTTTGAGATATTTTGATGATCACAGCCTTCCAATTTTTGATGTTTTATCCAGAGTGTTGTTTAGAAGGTGCCTCAGCTCCATGAAAGGTGACTTAGAGACACGTTCTCCCTCACAGTGAATTTGTAACTACTTCAAGCTTCTGTAATCAAAACTGAAAGTAATATTTGGAAATTCAAGTGTAGAAGAAAAGGATAGAGGACACCTGACATCATAAGCATGTATGACAGCTGCACATGAATCTGTGGAAACAATCTGTTGTCTTGTCTGAGACAGCTTTTACACCATGTATTTGCCTCTGTCTTTCGACTGTGTGTGAAAAGATGTATAAATTTAACCTTTGGGCTTTTAGAATTTCTATAATTCAAAAACAAATAATGGAATTAAGCCTACCTTGGAATCCTCTGTGTTTTAAAGTTGTTTCACAGTTCTTGATTTGTAAGACCTGTTCATGAACTACAAAAATAATCTGTGCAGCAATTATCTAAAAGGTTAACAGCTGAGTAGGTTGTATGGTAGTTCAGGATATTTCAGCATTAAAGGTGAGGGATAATCACTTCCATTAGATGAAACTTATGACTGGTATTCTTGTAGTTGTGTCAAATATGTATGTTTAAGACCAATAGGACATGCCATTTCTGCTGTTACTCATGGGACTTCTGCCTGGGACCAAACTAGACACTGATGAAAGGTGAACTGACCTTTAGGGCAAGAGCGATACAAACTAAAGGCATGTGACTACAGAATTTACCTTGACCCTAAATGAGAAATAGTGCTATGAACCTAAGGCTTTGGCAAGCTGTTTCCAACAAACAGACAAATTTAGCCTCACTTTCCTGACTATTTTAAATAGAGGTATACAATTGAAAGAAGGAATAAATTTATAGTCTTTAGTAAAAAAGCCATTTAGGCTCTTAAGTTCAACAGGGACATCTTATGGCAGACATTTATTTAGGTGAGCTCATGATTACTTGGCTCCTCAGATATGCCACATACTAAATTTCTGAAGAAAATTATGATCAAAATGTATTGAAAAATAAGAACTTGATTTTTAATTGGCAGTGTTTGACTTGCATCTTCTGATTTATTTAACAGTATTGTAACCTAGATTTGTTTACCTTCTTAAAAGAAAAATGTGTATTTTAATATCTGTGTATTGACTGTGTGCACATTTTTCTCAGAAACAAGATATAGTAACAGTAGTTAGTGTTTACTACTACTATTGCTTGCTGAGTCAAATTAATTGTTTGGGATTCTGGTAGCTAGACAGTATTAAGACTTAAAGATAGATGGGTTGTCTTTGTGGTTTTTTTTCTCTTCAGAAGGATAACAGTTAATACTACTCCCTGGAAAGTAACTCGGCATACTTTCAAATTAAAGGCAGAATGCTAGATTTGAAATACAATACTGATGTGTTTTGCATGCATGTATTCTTAACATTCATTCTCTTTTAAGAATGTTTCTCGCAGTGTATCTATAAACTTTTTGAAGTGCAGTTGTTTATGTTTTTTATAGAACCAAAGTTTCAGACAGACCTTGTATCTAATGTTTTGCCACTCTTAGTGTAATTTTTGACACCTGTTTAATTCAGTATCAGACATGGATTCTTATTCATCTGATTTCAAAAGCAGAGTATGTTTCCTTTACCTGTAGTGAGCTTTTTGTTCTAATTTCTCAAATAATCCTTTCCCCCCTATGCCCTTAGAAATACTCAAGGGGTCATATCTCTTAGTAATTGTTACTATGTTACAGTGCTTGTGCCATGATTTTACATGGATTTTATAGTCTCATTTATCTATTATGCATTAGTTACTGTGGTTTTCATTGTGTTGCTAGAAGCTTGGAAAGGAATGATAGCCTAACAGGCACTTGTACTATTGATATACCAGGATTTTAAATGAAGAAATAAATGTACAGTTCATTTCTATATATAAATAAACCTTTCTTGTGGTTTTGTTTTGTTTTTTTTTAATAGGGACCCTTCTCTTAAAGTTGTGCATATTGCATGTAGTAGATCCAGTTTTCTAATAACTTCCATATGCAACCAGAAAAAAAGAAATATTTAGATGGGTTTTTTTGCAGCAGTAACCCAAAAAAAAAAAAAAAAACCAAAAACCCAGCAACATGAAGCTTGTTTGGATAGCACTTTTCTCTGCACTTACCCAAATTGTGTACTCAGTAGGAAGGGCAAGTGCAGCACAGGCAGATTTTCTGTTCCTTTCCTCCTCTTGATTTTCATTGTGTCTGTGTGATTTAGGCACTTGGTTAGAGATGCTAGTATAAATATCTACCTTTTTGAAAGCAAGTCCTGGGGCATTGATGTTTCTTCAGCATTTGGCACCAACCAATACTGAACCTTCCTGCAAGTGAACACTAGGTGTCATGTTACCACAAACATCGGTGTCTTGTCTTCTCCCTAGCTATCTTTTCAGGGTCAACGTTCGAGCTTGGCATTTTTGTAAAATAGATGAGCACCATTAATATTCCACGGCAGTATTTTAGTAATTTTGGAATCCATTCAGTCATACTGTATGTGACTGTCAGAAGCTTCAATTTTCCTGTGATTTTTATGAAAAGTTACCAGTACTGAAGTGGCATGGATTTCAAGATTATTTCCAAGATTTGTCTATGCCACAATATAAATCAAGAGGATATACTTACTAATTGAAGCTTTTTCTCCCAGATAATAATTTTTTATTAAAATTCCTTGCTGGTGAAAAAGCTGATTTCAGAAACTTGCTGTAAACTGAACAGAATCTGTATTCTGATCTGGGGATGACAAACACAAGAAAACAGATGGTGGAGCTTTATGACAGGGAGAAGGTGTCTGTGTACTCGGTTGTGTGAAGCCTAATAATTACTTTATAGTGTAAATTTTGTTGTCTTCCCACTTATTTGGGAAGATGGTTTTTTCCCCTAAAAATCTGTGAAATTAATAGTTTCAAGATCCTATTAAAGAACTTTACCAAGCAGTTACTAATATCAGAGTGATCAAATGTTTTCATTTTTCTTCATTTGGCTTCCTTGCTTTCAGAAGCCAAATCTCAATATGGCTTTTACCTGTACAGATCTCCATGAAAACACTTATCAAAGTGATAAAAAACATATTGAAGCTTATGGCTTTAGCTTTATCATCCTAATGGAAATAAGACTTGTGCTCACCTGCTGTTCAGAAAAAGAACAGCATTGGTATTCCTTTTACACCTCAGATCTGTGTTTCATATTGTAAGCAGTTTTTTTTCTGATGTTATAAACATTTTATAAGATGAATATAAATAGAATCACTTTGACTCGAGAGTTCAGAGTACAAAACTGATACCTAATAGTGCTTGTCAGTGGCATCACGATAATAGAGCCAACAAACACAAATCAGACTCATTCAGGTTGAAAGGGACCTTGGGAGGTCCATGAGCGTAACCTTTCCCTGAATGCAGTGACCGTGTGGAATTCAGATTGAGTTGCTCAAGACTTCTCCAAATGCATCTTTAAAACTTCCAATTATGGAGCCTGCTCAACTTCTCTGTGCAAGCTGCTCCCTGCTGCATTGTTTTCATGGTGAATTGGGGGGGGGGGGGGGGGCGGGGAAGAGGGGAGAGCTCCTCCCTCAAAGCTACTACTTCCTTAGGTTCGAGCAGCCCCAGCTTACCCAGCCACTCCTCAGACAGGAAATACTCCAGCCCCTGGCCCATTTCAGCAGGCTTTGATGGGACTTGCTCCCATTTGTCAGAGTGTTTCTTGTGTTGCAGGGCCCAAAACCTGGGTGCAGTGTAATGAGTGCCCAGAAAAGGGAGATGGTTACATGGATTGCTCTCTTTTGTTGCTTATGCTGTCAGCCTTTGTAGCTGGCATCATGCTCTGGTGACTCCTGCCCATCAGGACAGAAGGACGTCTGGTTCTTTTCAGTATAGACTCTTCCCCACACCTCACAAATACCACCCACCCCCCTCGCCCCCCTCGCCATGTCTCAGGGAGAAAGCTGAAGTTTTTAAAAAGCAGATGGCTAGTGTAAGTGCCTCTTCTTGTCCTCCTTTAGCTGGGAGTGAATGCGTAACTCCAGGGGAACGTAGCAGATAATTACACTTGCTTTTTGGTGTGCTGCTTGACATCTTTTGGGTTTTTTTCCACCACCAAAAGCAAACAAGTCTCATGCCGGCTTTCATGTGAATTTAAGATTCATTTACTATGAAAACTGCATGTTTAAGTTGTGGGAACAATTTAGTGGACTTACTCATCCTTCATATTACAGATGAAGCTGACAGTTAAAGCCAACTGAGGCCCAAGATTTTGTTTCACTCCAGACACTCTGTCAGTAGTACTCTTAACTGCAGATATGATCTAAATTTTATTGGTCTGTTTTGTTTGAAAAAGGGAAGCTGATTCTACTGTTCTGAGCTCTTCTGTACATTCTTGTCAGAACTTTCTGTCTGAAGAACAGTGTGACTCCAGTGAGAGCTGTCAGGCTGGAACCTTTCTGACACTCTTTATTTATGTATATCAACAGGCAGATTTCTGTAATGAGATTTACAAACTCTCTAAAGGATAGAACCTTAAAGAGCTGGAACCCTTTAGCACAATCTAATCAATATTATCTCATTTATCATCTCCTTGTGAAGTTCAGATTGTTATGGGGACAAAATGCATTTGTAGTATTTAGAAAAGTTCTGGGCAGGAAAATCAATGCAAAACATGAGGGGTTTTTGTACTGTGTTTAAAGAGGCATTGTACATGCTCATGCTGTATGATACTCTAAAATCATTAACCTTATAATGCTTCCCTCCACCATGCCAAACTTGCATGACTGTTTCATGCCTGTTGTTTTGGGATTTTTACCTTTGCAGAGTTTATCTGAGAATTCTAAGTCACTAGATGATTAAAAACTGAGGAGAAACCTTTTCCCTGAACAGACAAGTTCTGTGTAATGCCATCTGCTGTGCAAATTGCATCTGGAGTAGCTTTTTTTCATGGGTGCTTAACATCCGCACTGTAAACACGCTTCCCAGAGTCTGAGTGGCTGAATTCCATAGCACTTTCTTGACTGAAATCAGTACTTACCCCGAGGTGCAGCAGAGAGGCTTAATTGATTTGTTGAGGATCACAGAAGCAGTCTTACCCAGCGCTGGAATCAAAACCTTTTGGTGTCAAATCTGTATCATCAGCTCTTGATGACTTTTCCTTGCCACAAAACAATAGTTTGTTGGTTGTACCTTTTGATGGGAATTCTTTTATGCCTAAGTTTTGCAGGAGGCTTAATTACAATGGAATGAGTTAAATGGGGCTCAGAGTAGCTCAACCACTGTTTTGTGACGGTCTGTTCTTACACAGCTGACGGAAAAGCAGTGTGATGGCTGCAGTGTGCATGCTGGTGGACAGCTTTTCCACAGGAATACAACACTGGTTCTTATTAACCGATGTTAACATCTATCTGTAGCAGAGAAACTGTAAATAGTAACATGGTAAGTTTCAGAATACACTGTGAAGTGCGTGAGCGTTACTGTTCCTACTTCTACCAGTGGAAAAACTGAAGGAAAGAGTTTTCAGTTAAGTTTTTGAGTTGATTTTGGGCTTTTCTTTGTAAATTTGAATTGAAGAAATTGTCTTTCAGTACTTTACCTTTTGTGAACACCTGACAAAACTTCTCCATGTATTATGTAGCCAATAATTTTCCAAGTTTTCTTTTGTATCTCAATTACATTTATTCTTTTTCCCCTCACTATATAATTCACTATCCTGTTCCATCCAGTAATGGATGTAGACTTTGGCGAAATCTCATTCATTTAACTTACTGGCTGCTGCTACTTGTATAACTAAGGACTAGTGTGTTTAGATTTACCATGAGCATGGATATATTATGTAGCTTATATAATGGTAATATGTAACATGAAAAATAGAGAACAAAAATACACATTCAAAACAGTACTAAATGAAATAAGAGATAGTAAGGAATGTTGTTTTGTTTCCTCTTTAGAAGCTGTGGTTTTCCTCTAGGTATATGTACAAATAGTATGTTTATTGGAGGAAAGTGTCCTTTGTCAAAGAAGAATTGATCTCATATTGGATAGCATGAGGACACATGCATATTTGAAAGCTGTTTGTCACAAGTGTGTTGCCATCTTCCTCTCCAGCAAACCTGTTAAATCAACAGGCAAAGACATAGATTTTTCATTTGTTTCACTGGCTGCAGCTAAGACATCGATACTGCAAGGAAATTCATGGACACATCTTTCCATACAAATTCTATCTTAACAGAATTAAGTCCCATTTTTAGAAAGGCTTTAGGAATTACTCATAGATGTTATTGTGTTAATAATATGCTAGTGTCTTCTATACCAGTAAAATACTTTCTTCAAGCAGGCATTACAATCTAATTTTACATGTGTCTTTTCCTCTCTTTCTCAACCTATCCTGCTGTCTTAGGCATTGTAAATGCAGCATTTAGACATTCTTCTGCCACCCTTCACGAGCCCTGATGGAACAGCAAAATAAGGATATGCAGTAATTTGTGCTGTGTGCTCATTTCTAGATATAGTTGAAGCATAATTAAGCATATGTTGCCAGTTCAGTGTGACAGTATGGTTTTGTGATATAGCTATTGCTCTTTATAAAATCTCATCTTTTTCTAGTTTTGAAAGGATAGTTATCAGTTGCATCATCACACGGTTTTATGCAACTATTTATTGTACTTTTCATTAAGAGATGAATTATTTACTAAGGCATCTGGTGCATCATATGGTACATATGCTGGGTGTGCTAAACAGAATGCTCTTTTTTGAATAATAAGGGAAAAAATACACTACACAAAAGGATTAGACTTCCTTGTGTGCTTTGAAGAGTAACTTTACTGTTCTAAAATCTCCAAGCCTGTTTTACAGGATTTTGTGATCATTAAAGGAATCTTTGATTCTAGTAGAACGTGTGTATACCTGTATGTGTCTGTATTCATAATATCTGAAACGTAGAGGGATAAAATAGACATTACTCTCTGACAAAAACTGTATTATACATGGGTTAGCTGTATGATACTTCTTCCACTTCTGTGACTGATAATTATGGTAGTAATTATGGTAACACCATTTACAAAAATTAATAAGGCAAGAAATCTTTATTCTTACGATCTATAGAAATTATATGTCCTTCAAGGTTATCAAAAATTAAACAAAGACCTTCTCAGTCTTCAGATAACCTGTAGGCAATAGATATAATTCAGCCCACTGTATCTAACTCTACACAAACCTCCAATTTCTTTCATATATTTAAGACAAACATCACACTCACTTTACAATAGAAAATTACTGAAATGTACTGTAGATGAAATCATTGACTGACATTAGTTTAAGGCTGGTTTACCACTTAATTCCACAGTGTCATTTCCATAGTGTCAAGGGAAGGATGGCAGAAATTGTATATGGGCTAATTTATTCACTGTTTAGAGTTATACAGCTTTGCTCCCAAGCAAGTGAAATTTGATATGTACCAAACTTTCTACTTACAAAGTTTCGGAAGATGAGATTTAAATCTATTCAGTGTACCTTCCATTTACAAAAAATGAGTTTCTTCATTGAAATTAGATATTCAGAGGTTTTAATAGCTGTAGGTTTTTTGTTAAATGGGACATCAAAAAAAGCATGGCATTGTCACAACTCCGTTTAAACAATTGAAGTTGAAGATGTAGCAGGATGTGTTGGTCTCAAAGGACTTTGAAAAGCCACATAGTCTTTTCCAAAAACATGCCTGATCCAGTGAGAAAGCTGTCTGCTTTAAGCATATTTAGCTTTGAAGTATGTGGATACTCCTAAAGGTAGATGGTTTACGAAGATGGCCCAGGAAGCAAGTATGAGTTGTCAAAATCACAAAATCACAAAATTAACTCGGTTGGAAAAGACCTCTGTCATGGAGTCCAACCTAAGACCTAACACAACCTTGTCAACTATACCATGGCACTCAGTGCCACATCCAGTCTTTTCTTAAACACCTCTAGGAATGGTGACTCCATCACTGGGCAGCCCATTCCAATGCCCAATCACCCTTTCTGTGAAGAGCTTCTTCCTAATGTCCAGCCTAAACTTCCCCTGGTGCAGCTTAAGACTGTATCCTCTTGTCTTTAAAATTCTACTACAACAACCTGCTGGAGAGAGTAAATACACCGAAATAATTTAGATCTGATTTGCATGCATAATCCCAAAGACCTCTCTGTTATTTATGTCAGAGTCAAATATAAATTGTAGCTTGAAGGAATGCTTCATTCTTCTTACTTTTACTACCTGTAATTGAACCTTTTGAATAAGAAAACAAAAATTAGACTTGTAATTCTTACTGAGAGCAATCTTGTAGCAGTTGAAACCATCTGTGACTAAATCCTCAAGAATATTCCTTTCAAAATGTCAGGAAAGAGGAAAAAAATGTGTAATATTTTAATGACAGTGAGGAAAAAATCCAAACCAATGAACAGTTGACAAGCTGACTTGATTTAGGGATTTTTTGTCATCTCTTCAATTTTTAGTTTATTGTGACTAATAGTGCTTATGTGCTATTGCGCTTATTTACTCCTCTACTTCTGTACTTCACTAGCTTGTGCTCTTTCTTCATAATCATTGCTGTAGATCTAATAAAAAAAAAAAATCTGGCTTTCTCATTAGCTGAACGTGTATTCTTGTAGTTGTGTAATTTCTTCAATTAAGAAAAAAAAGATTTTTTCCCTCCAACAGCCAGAAACATTATAGGGTAGTTATAAAAAGGAGAATGGATGTGAAAGGAGTGAGTAGGCAGACAGGGGTTGCCTAGACCTCAGGAAGTACTGGGTTGTTTTTAATGGATTATTTGTGTCTTCATGTAGTAGAGAAAGTCCATACTTAAGTCTCTGCTATCTCTGTTTCTTCTTTCCATCTTCTGGCAGTTTGATAGACTTTTATGAATGTTGCTGAGCTTAACTTAGTGTCAGTTGGCTGTAGTTTCATAGAAAAAAATACCTAAATGTAGTAAACCTGCTTGAGTTGACTCTCTAATTCTCATAATACCAATGTCATTTTAATCTGACCAGGATCAATCTAATTCTGTTTCATAAAAACCTCTTGCTTCATCAATTTATAGCATAAAATGCTACGTCTTTAAAGTTTATAAAATTTCCCCTCTATTAGTCTGATATGTGATTCATTGCTAAGTGCCACAAAAAAGTACAAAGAGTGTTTAATGTATAATTTTAAGCAATTAATGTTAGGGTTGTCTGCTCTGGGAGAACTGTAAAAGTGTTTTTTTGTAAGGCAGACTGTTGTACCTTAAAAAAATGGTGGCTTAGCCCAGAATATTTAACAGAACTAAGAAATAAAACTAAAACAAATCCACCAACCTATTGCCATAGTTTATAGCACTGAGGTGTGAGATGAACATAGTGATGTTCTATAAATTCCTTTTGGATGAAATTTATAAGTGACAAAAAGTAGATTGTTTTGCAGAGCATCATTATTTTTCAAGTATTTCTGTGAAACTTTGGCAAATAGAGGCCAGCCAATAAGAGTATTATCAATATAAATTGAAAAAGTCTTGTCCTAGGGAGAAGGGATCTTCTCCATTTAAATTAAGGAATCAAAACATTCTCCAAAATGAAAGATGAGGAAACATTATTTAGGTCTAAGAATACTATTTCTCTTTAACCGACTAGTCTGACAATAATATCTGCTTTTATTTGTAGTGTTGATGTTTCATTAGGAGGGCTTCTGTTCACTAAGAATTATTTCTCTATCTTACATTTAATTGGATGTGACTTAAATGAACAATCAAAGCAGTATTTTATGTTCTCTGTATATAATCTGCAAGAAATAATGAAAAGTATTTTCTTGCTTAAATATAATGTAAAATGATAATCTTGAACCTCATTGCACAGAATAAAAAATTTGATACTCTAGTTATAAATTGCAGTCTAAACAGTCTTTCATCAGCTTGCTTGATATTTACAGATCAGATATCTTGTGGAACTATTTCATATTCTTATGTGAAATTAAGGTGCTTTCACTAATGAGTTCTACACATACTTTTTATTACTGTTTCAGTTAACTCGAACATAACACCTTGCCTTAGTTTTTCAAGACTTAGTAGTTTCCTAACTTTTCCGCTGGTGGTACAGGGTAGCCTATGATTTAAAGGTGCAGCCCTACTTTGGGACCTGGGAGTTTTTGTTGGATGTCGAGTAACTGCTGTATAAGCAGAATAATATTACATTAAAATGGTACCCTTCTGTGGGTGGGAATTACTACCACTTACACTACAGGGATGCAGTCAGTAAGAGTACACTAAGGTGGCCGTGGCAGAGTGCCAAACACTAGAATGCATTTGATTATAACTGTTATGTTAGCATTTTCCCTTGCAGTTTTGTCCTATGCTAATCAGCAGTCTTCCAGATCATATTGAAAATGTGACTTGGTGCTGACCATTCCTGTGGGAGGCATGATTGTGGTCCATGTCTTCAGGGAGGGCAAAAGCATTTAGATTCACTCATACAAGTTGTGCCAGCTGACCTTCAGGCCCTCAGCTGCTTGCTGTAGCTGCTTGTTTGTCACTGTACTAACCTGATGTGCTCGGAAGTCTTTGAGACTTGCTAACCCTTTTACTCAGGGAAATTTACCACCAGTGAGCTGAGTAAAGGACTTTTTTTTTCAAAACAAACAAGTATTTAGACCATCTGTGATTTGCATAATGAAGCATAAAATGATGATGGAAAATAGTCCATTCCAAAAAGTCTATTTCATCCTAGGACATGTGCATTAATATTTTACTTTGGATAGGGGCATGGCTTTCGTGAGCATCAAAATTATATCCTGTGCCAACAAGTAGCACATCTGAATACAGGTGGATTTGTGGAATAAGGCAGTGGGCCTGAACATTCCCAATTCAGTTTGATTTCAGACTAGCTCTAGCCTGATCCTGTGAGGACTGTTAGTGATTGATCTGTCTAGGTTTGCCTCTGGAGCACCTCCAGCTCATTTGGTTTGAGACTATGCTATGATGGAGACCACAGCAAGAGAAGTGGGAATGACTGGGGGAGACTTGCTTTAAAAATCTGCGTCTGGTGGGAACTAATACAAGAAGCAGCAATTGCTACAGAAGCAATATTGTGGAGTTGGATCCTTTTAGAATGTGACAGAGGTTTCATCGTGGCATGAAGGAGAAGGTGATTATGAACAGTCAGTGTGGACTTCTCAAGGATAGCTCATGACTGACTAACGCAGTACTTGTGCTCAAGGCACGAGCTCTGGTGTGCCCCAGGTCAGAGCGAATCCAACCGCGTTCTTCTGTGCATTGCTGAAGCGACTTCGGCATCAGGAAAGGTGCTGCTGGCTGGCTAGCTGCTGGCTTCTTTGCAGAGGGAACACAGCAGGAGCCAATGGTGTCGGCTCACGTTAGCTCAGAGACAAAGGAAGAGCGAGGCTGTTCTGGTCTGGCTCCTAACAGGTTCATTGTTAGAAGTTTCGTAACCCGAACAAGTTCAGAAGGGATGGAATGCGATGGGATCCTCTCCTGAGGCTTGTCCTCAGTTTCATAGGGAATTTGAAAACCGCGGTGAAAGGGGAAAACAACCAATGAGGTACAAGCCAGGGGGAGGATACAATTTAACAAGAACCACTGGGGTAAACCGAGAGGCGGGAGCTATAACAAAGAACCAGTGAACAACAGAGTAACTGAGAATTTTCCCGAACCGGGGGAGGCGGCTTGGACCCGGGCACTGCCCAGGGGGTGCGGCTGAGGCTTCTGAGCCGCCCATCGACCCTCCCTCTGAGTCTGCCTGTTCGGGAAACTTGATCCAGGGGATGGGCTGGGATTGATTGGCATCTCGCTGCCCCAGCCCCGCAGTGGGCTGGGTCACCGCAACACCTGACCAACCAGTCTTTTGTAATAAAATGCTGGGATTTGTGTACAAGGAGAAAGTAGCAGATTTTGTTTACCTGTACTTTATTATGGCTTTTGAAACTGTCTTCCGTAGTATTCTTATAGCAAAGATACAGGTACATTGTGGTCTGGATGGGTGAACATGAAGTAAATGGCTGGACTCTGGAGGTAGTGGCTATGGGTCTATCTGTCACAGACCCTGCTTCAAGCAGAAGGCTGCATTGGAGATCTCCAGGGGTCCCTGCAGTGGATGATGTCATACCAGGATCCAGTGCCTCTCTGTGGCACTTCAAGAGTGAAATGTATGTAAGATAACGTGGATGGAATTACAGAGTTAGTATCCATTACTTTCTTTACAGATAATGTACTAATTAGTATAATAACATTTGAATTTTGTAGGTGAAAAAAAAAAATAAGGTTACTTTAAAGCTCTTGTTCCTTTGAAGATGCTGAATATAAAATTAATTAAGGCAAAAGGAGATCTAATAGCTGGTCATAGTATGGGAAAGTCAAACAGTAAAATGGCCACTGTGTTACAATGGCACACTGTTACTAAGGAACAACTAGGAATATGTTTTCTAACGGGAAGATTTAACTTAATGGATATATAGCAATGGGATAGAGAAAGCATTTTTCTAGGAGACTTCTGAAAGCTCATGTTATACTTTTGATTTCTTTTTTTTATAATGTGAAATGTATGATGTTCTTCTACAACAGTGTATTTATTAAAAGCTTGAAAATCCCAGCATTCAGTAATGGGTTTTATTTTCATATCATAGAATCATAGAATAGTTTGGGAGCCTTGCATTGAACACTTCCAGGAAAGGGCATCTACAACCTCTCTGAGAAAGCTGTTCTGGTGTCTCACCACTCTCATAGTGAAGAATTTCTTCCTAATACCTAATCTAAATCTACCCTCTTTCAGTTGAAGTCCATTCCCCCTTGTCCTGTCACTGCTAACCCTTGTCAAAAGTCTGGCTTTCTTGTAGGCCCCTTTAGGGGGTAGGTTAGGGTGAGCTGTTCTAAGATTTCCCCAGCGTCTTCTCTGGGGATCTCAATGATCACATTCATGATTCTCCCCTGGACTCCCTCCAGCAGGTCCCTGTCCTTACGCTGGGCGCCCCGGCACTGAACGCAGCACTCCAGGTGGGGTCTCACCAGGGCAGGGCAGAGAGGCAGAATCCCCTCCCTTGATCTGCTGGCCCTGCTGCTTTGGATGCAGCCCACGACTGGTTGAATTTCTCGATTTCTGGCCTGCAAGTGCACATGGATGGATCATGTTGAGCTTCTCTTCAACAAACACGCTCAAGTCTTCTCAGGGCTGAGCTCAATCCATTCTCCACCCAGCCTATATTTTTGCTTGGAATTGCCTCAGTCTAAGTGCAGGATCTTGCACTTGGCCTTGTTGAACTTCATGAGGTCTGCACGGGCCCACCTCTCAAGTCTGTCTGGATGACATCCCTTCTCTCCAGCTTGTTGACTCTACCACACAGCTTGGCATTGTTGGCGAATGATGCCAAATTACCAATTTAAAGTAGGAAAAATTTATTAGAGATGTATTACTGGGTCAGACTACATTTCAAATTCAAACTTAGCTTTGCTGTTACAGTTTTTAATTACTTAATATCAGATCTTTTGAAATAGTAGCTGAGAATAAATGAATAGTAGCTGATAAAAATGTGTTGTGCTGTTCAGGATTTTCATTATAATAGAAGTACTCAGATCATGAACCAGCTGAATAGAAATTGGAATCTCAGCCAGGACAGAGAATCAACAAACCTGGTTTGTAACCATGGAGAAAAATTATATGTATTTAAAAAGATGAAATACTAGCTAACTAAAACATGCAGAGGTATAAAAAGAAAGAAGTGTACTGAGCAAAATATAAGGGAATATATCCGAAAAAAATGAAAAAGTGAAACATATTATTTATTTTCAGTAAAAGTTTTTTTCTTCCATGGCTGTGGTTGTCACCGTTTTCTAGATGTAACTGAAATATTTCATTTGTCTCAAACACTAAAAGAGTAAGCAGTTCTCTTTTCTATATGAAATTCTGTTTGGAAAGTCAAATAAATCACATCTGCAGTTATTTCAAAACTTATATTAACACTGTAGCTTAATTATTTCTTATTTCATTTTCATCCTTATAATCACTCCATGAGTTTTTACACTTTTGTGACAGTAACTTTAGATCCACTGTATCTCATTTATACAAATGCAATTTCTTTGGGGTGTGTTAACTTGAGTGAGAGGGCACAGTTTATAAATCAGTATGAACTTTCATAATTAATTTGTCAGAATTGAGTTTGAGCCTTATTTTACCTTGTGCATGAGTGTGTGTATTCATATTTTGTTTTTTTTTTTTTTTCCTGCCTGCATTATTCCTTGGTAGTTCTGGAGATTCACAGAACCAGACTGTACTTTGCACTTAAGAAGAATTTCAGAGAATGTGCTTTCATGTTCCATGAGACAGAGGTTTCATTTGTGATGCATATGAAAGCTAAATACCTTAAAGAAAAGTATGGGAACAATTTATTTTCCATGCAGTTTGGTCCAGAGCAGTAGAAGAAAACAACATCAACAATTTCTGAGAAGTTACTTTTTCAAAAAATGTTTTACAATTCAGATTTTTGCCTGGTATTTTTCATAAATTCAAAAAGGAAAAGAAATAATTTTTTTCCAGTTTCAAATGATGATAATTAATGTTTAGTTTGTTTGTATGTTTTCTTTTATTGGATGCGGATTTACAAAACTAGTTAGTTACATATAGTGAAATACATAGTGAAAAGTTATTTCTGTGATCATTATATTCCAATTACCTGTAAAATAACCCCCTCATGCTTTCTGTTTCACAGGACTGTTTTAAATGTTCTTTAAAGTATTTCTCGTCTGTAAATCCAAAGGAAGGAGGAAATTAGGAATGGTCTTAACTTTTTTAGGATAATTCTAATATGTTTTTCTCTATCATGAAGAAAGATAGTGCTGTGTAGCTTTGGGTGGGGACACTGGGTTGTATTAATTCTAATTTTCAGACATTAGACCACAGACCCCAGCTGGCTGTGGGCAGCAGTGACAGTAGGTTTCCATCAGGCATGGTGACCTGCTCATTTGAATGTTGCATCCTCATAAACTGGAGTGTAAAACTGAGGATAAATACTAATGTTGCTTCTTACCATTTAGCATTTCTCTAACTTTGCATAACAGCTAATGAGTTTTCTAAACTCGCTGTTAGTGAGGTGAGCTCATATTCCAAAGCAGCATTTTCACTATCTAGTTTTGTGGAGTTTAAATTTACATTTAAAATGTTGATTGGAAGTGTTTGGAAAATGAAACCGTTTTGATTTACTCTCCATTCACCCTTTTGGTCAAACATTTTGCAACCGTGTACTCTTCAGATCTTTTCTCCCTTAACGTGTAGTTTTAGCTTTGATTCCTGAGCTCACACTGAAATGCTAGATTTTTATCAGACATTTTGGCAAGACTAGCCAAAATAAAGTATTCCTTGTGTTAATAAACTTAAAATAAATATTTATTTGTGTTAAAAAGCTCTAAACTGAAAACAGATTTTAAACCAGTGGAAGTAGATGATGAATACCAGTATTTATTAAATATCCCTTCTTCTGGGAACCTTTTTCTTGCATGCCAAACCTTGAATCTCAGTGGCTCCATATTTATGAGGATTAGACCCTTCTGTGTTGGGCACCAGAAAATGGAACTTTACATGGATGAGTATGTTGTTCCTATATTTTAAGATGTTTGTTTGATCAGCATCCAAGAGTGCCTATTTACTGATGTCAAACAGCACCTTCCTCACGGTGTTGAAAGCAAATTTTAATATTACATTCTAGATTCAATACACATTTTGACTCTTGTATTTGAAAATGTGTATATGTTCATAGTGTTCTGTTCTGCAGGAAGACTTTCAGACGTATTGTGGGAACTCAAAGCAAGCAAGATTTGGTTTTTTCAGTTTGTTTTAGCTAATAAGTTTCTTTTGGTCAATTAATATTGTGCAGACAATGTCACAAGTCTTTTCTATTTTGGCTATTGCATAGACCTACTTCTGCAATGTAATTTATAGTAATTGGATTATTGAATGACTATAATAGTTATCAAGAATTGAAGTAATAGATATAGGCAGAGCAATTTCATGCTTTTCAGATGAGATTATATTACATTTAGGATAAGTCACAAATGACTTGATGACTTCACCAATTTTAATTAACTTTAATGTCTAAGAAGAAAAAAGAACCTTGCTAAATTGTCAATTGCAACTTTGGTTGCCATTTCACAGCTAGCATATTTCTATGCTCAAGATTCTATCTTTTATTTTTTGATGTATTTCTTTTTCACGGTCTTTACAAAATGTTATTCTGGGCTGTCCTTGAAAGTGAAGTGCATGACCTTCTGGACTGAGATCAATTCTTGTTAGCCTAAAATTACTTTTCTGTTTGGGAAAGGACTTGTGTTGAAGCTTCACTGCATGTGTTTTGATGTTTTGTCTGTGAAAGTAATTTAATATGTAACTTGAGATGTCTGTAAGAAAATTTTTGAGTGTTAGGGTTAAATATCATGCCTCGTATTTCCTCTCCTAAGCCATGGAAACCTGCTCAAAGATGGTGCTTGCAAAGCAGGCAGTGTGGTGTTTGTCACTGCTGTAGTGCTTTTTACTGTCCTTGCTAATTTCATTCCCTCTGTTAACATTCACATGCTACTGAACTTAATTTTCACAGTTACAACTTTCAGACTTCTGTGTCATTTACTTAAGTCACTAAAGCTGGCAGGAAGCCTCGTCCCAGTGTGGCAGGCGTCTGTGGAAACACTCATTTTAAGCATGGCCCATCTCCGTAACAGTAACAGCTGTACCATGCTGACAGAGGTGTTACCCTACCGGTACTGAAATGGTTTAATTTTCACAATTAGCTGGCCGTTGTAAATTACACTTGCTTTAAGGCTGAGAAACAAAGCAGAATGTAAAATCTAAATTACAGTATGGCATTTCACATAGCCCTTGTGCCTTCAAAACTGAACCAATGCACTTTGATGGTGTGGTCGATTGTCTGAACCCTCAGAGCACCACTGGGCTATAGTGTCCCTACCCAAGGCCGAGGAGTCCCAACACCCTTTCCCCCCAGACTGAGCCATGCTGGCACCAGCTTTCCTAACAACTTGTTTGGGTTTCCTGGCTTGGCCTTGTCTTGCCCCTTTGCCTGGTGCTCAGTGTCTGTTGCCCAAACCACCTTTGCTGCCAGCCCACTGCCCCCTTGGGAGCACCCCTTGCTCCTGCTGCTCCTGGACACTGCTGTGCAGAGCTGGCTGTGACAGCCAGGCCCCTGCCACTGCCACAGTGGTTGCCTGAGGCTGTGTTTAGTCCCGTACCTGATGGTTTTCCTCACATAAGGTATAGAGTGGGATAAATGACAAGCAGGTGGCATTGTTTTTATGTGTATAGAAAAAACCATGCAAAAACCACAACTGAAGGGATTTTATTTTCTGCCCAAAACTTCATTATGTTATGCAAAGTTACGTATTTTGAAACAGTAAGAAAAAACCTGAAGGTTTATAACAAAAAGCTGCATTAAATACACTGCCAGTCAAGTAATATTTCTGGAGGCTGTTTGCTGTAGCACTTTTCATGTTCTTTCTTACTGACTAAACAAAATAATGCAGGCTGTAATAACAAGTAATTTTTGTAATGTAATCAAGCCATTTTAGTTTTGGAATGTGTTTCTTCTGGAATTTCTGGACAACCCATTACCATTTTGGCAAGGCAAATTTATTATTTCTGGCTTCTCTGATAGGTGTCATGTTTCAAGTGATAATGACTCTCTAACTTCACTTGGCACTTTGTTTAATGATCTGGTGAGTGCAATTTCTTCCTCTGGTAGGGCGGCTAATGTACCCTCCTGCAGCTTGAAGCACTGCCTCTTGTTCTGTCATTAAGAACAAATGAAATTAATTGATTCTGATTTTCTTTCAAATCTGTAATGGTACATTACAAAATAGTTGTCATCTCTACCACCAGAATTTTCTTTCTAATGTGTCTGTGCTGTCCAGTAACGGGTCTGATAAAATGACAGTGGTAGTTGGAGATAAAGACTCAAATGAGGAATATTTCATCTATGCGTTTCCATGAAGAAGTGATTTTTTAATGCAGATTTTCTGTGTTCTGGAGGAAGCTTGACCAAAATCCAAGAGAAAGCAACACATATGGGAGGTTTAAATAGAGGAAACTGGTATTCATTGAAGTTTGCAAATAATACAGCATAACTCTTTTGATTATTTCAAGTTGTTTCCATACGCAGTAACAGTTTAAATTGAAAATTCAGGGGTTCATCATGAAATAGGTTGTGAGGTGTAAAATGCAGATGAGAAAGGTTAGGGCAAATACAGGGCAGTATTTGGTTCTCATTGGAGCCCAAAGTTAGTTGAAGACAACACTAGAATGTATAATCTCACTATTTTTGCAGAAAATTAATTCTGAAACCTTGTCATGTCTGTGACAATATTGTCTTACCAACTCCTCTCCCACCAAGAAGATCAGTGATTACAGTACATGCTTCTATGTTATTTTCAAACTTCCTTTTTTAAGACTGTCTGTGGTCCAGAGAACATCTGTATTTGCACTGGACTGACACGTTCCTTACCACTGTGAGATGTAGCACATGAATCTGAGGCCACAGCTACTCCATGTGATTGCAGTGCTTGACTGTCAGCTAGCAGTCTAGAGGTCCCAAAAAAGTCTCACTGGATAGTAAGTGAATTAGTTATTATATTCTGTGTGGAGAAGCTACGTAGTTCTCACTTTTAAGTTAATTAATATTTTGAAATCAGTTATGTGTAAGTATGGATAACGTTTCCTGTAATTGATAATACAAATTTATTTTTTATGCTGTGCATGCAAGTGTTTTTCATAACCTCCTGTGGTCAATGGAACTTGGTTGAGTAATCATTTGGAGCATTTATTGTATCTTCCTCTATCAGACTCATAAGCCTTTAATATTAAAATAAAGAGAAGAAAGTAGGAAACTAGCTATAATAGAGGAAAACTTGAAGCAACTCCTTAGGACTTCTGCAATAAATAAAAAATTAAGGGATTATATCTCATTTTGAAGGCTACACTTTCTCTTAGCATGTCTCTGCAATCATGGTGTGATTAAAAGCTGAAGGCTACAGCCAGTGCTTAGCATGTAAGGCATCTGTAGCACACATAAGTAAGTGTCAGCGGCTGGCTCTGTGTTGACACTAAATTGAGGATTTTGGGATTACTGTCCCATGTTGCATGTAAGAACAAGCAGCATTCTCTCCCAGCAAGGAATGTGGTTAAGTAGGTGCAAGTTTATTAAATGAATCTGAGAGAAGTCCTGTGACATTTCTCCAACTGAAGATGAAAGACTCAGAAAGGATTCTGTCTGATGTTTTCATAGACCCTGACTCTCCCTTCTTCCAAACTATTTACTTTTTGTTATAGCATCACAGGATCCTAGTATCTATATTAAGATGAATGTGTTTGTAATTTTCCTGCTGTTCAGTATGAGGCAGTAGACATGATCTTTGCATTTGGTGGTGTAGAGAGACTTCGGTCAAGTTCTGGGCTCTGGGAGTGAGCCAGCAGCCATGCAGTTGCAGCTGGGTGGCTGGCTGGGCATGGGGGCTCGGTTTGCAGCTGCCTGGCAAAGTCCAACATCCTTGTCTCCTTCTTGTACTGATTACAGACTGTGAGGTCCCCAACCTTCAAGAGTTGAGTCATAGCAGGACACTTTTAGGCTCACCTTTCCTGTACTAAGCTTCTGTCAGACTTAACCGCAGTCTCTTTGTAAATCCAGGTGTCTCTGGGTCCTTTTTGAGACTACCAAGCATAATTTTAACTAGACTGTGACAGCTGTTCTAAGTGTGTTGTCCTTTTACAACAAGAGTGTTATGTGATGTTACTGAAACATCAGGAATTATTGTACTAGTGTTCTTTTTATCTTTTTTCAAACCTACATTTGGCTGATTTATTAATTTAAAAAAGGTGTGTGTGCCCGTATTTTTGTGCTGGGAGTGCAGCTGGGGCATAATTATGGAAGTGGAAGGGGAAAGATGTGAACAAATCCTCCTACTTTTGGAAATAATGTGAAAAAAATCAAACCACCATTATGCAAAGCAAAAAATCACTTAGTATTACATTTCACTCTTCAGTTATTGTGGAATTTTCTACCTTGATGTGAAATGCAGTGGTACAATTTTGAAATATTGCCTTCTTTTAGCTGTGTCCTGAGAGCAAAACTGAAATTATTAAATTTTTCTGTCGTGTGAATAGTTGAGTACAGTGTCTATTGACTCCAAGAAGAATTGAAATTGCTTCTCTATAAGGGTATTACACACTGAGATCTTCATATCAGAATGTTACCAAGAAAAATGTCAGGGTAAATGTTTCTTAGGATTTATTTCTCTATAAGAATGATGTATTTCAGGCACTAATCAGTTAGCCACTGTCATCTTAAGATGTCTGATTAATTTGAAATGTGAATCAGTCCTTCATTTTGAGTCTTAACTCAGATTAACTGCAAGTGTGAGGATATACACTTGAGTCTCTCACTTAAGCTTTTAAAGATCAAAGGGTTGCTGTCTAGCTTCAAAGTGTGTTACTAAAACTCTACATAAACAATTAAAGCTGACTCAGTATCTTTGGAGAGAGACTTCTTAACGTATGTACTGCATAGTAGTTAACACAAAATCAGAAGTATAAGGGATGGTTGTGTGCTTATGTTTTGTAGTTATTTGGAGAATATTTGCAAGTAGTACTAACACAGGTAACAACTACATAAAGAGACAGAGGCTGATAAGTAAAAATAATTTCTTAGGAAAAAATAATTTCTTAGGCAACTGAAGCAAGAACTTTCTGAACCTTTTCTATTTGTTTTCTTTCCCCAGAGAGTTGCTGGGTAATTGCATATGCTGAAGGCTCTCTGAAAGAAGCAGGGCATGTTTTTGAGCTGTGTTTCTTGGGAGCCATTTTCTTTCCATAAGACACATCTTAGCAGAATTCAGCTAGTTTTAACTGCGTAAATGTATATCCATAAATTAACTCTATTATTCATGTAGTGAAATAAGAATGGGTTGATACTCACATAGTCATTTGGGAACTGTACTTTTTTGGGGGGTCAGAGGAAGTGAGACAAAAGAGAGTAATTTTGAGGAAAATGATAACATCTGATAAAGTAACATTTATACAAGCCACACATATAATTTCTATTTAAATGTCTTGAGACACAAATATGGCACTTGATTATTTTCTGTTTTAGTCATATAATCCCAATTTCAATACAATTATAGCTGATTAAAGGTGATTTGCAATGAGCTGCTTCCATTTCACCGTCAGTTACTTTTCTTTTAACAATGTTTGTTGAAAATATCCCTGGCCAACTACATCCTCCTATCTTTGCAGTACTCCTCACGTGCCATCAAAACTTTCTTTACTGATACCTCCCACCTTGGCCATGTACAGCTGCACATTTTTCACCTGTCATTCAAGAAACTACCTTTTAGACTGTGGTGGCATTAAGTGTCTTGAGAGTGCTTCTGTGAGATGCAGGAGTTCATTGCCACCATCAGAGGGAGGTCCTGTTCATGGCTGTATGAACAGACTGCATTCTCACTGTCTTTCTGTTATGCACAGACATTCATAGACAGTTACATTCCTAGGCATTGTTGGCATCCTTTAGGATTGGCCTCTCAGTAGTGATATTAACATGAAAGACTTTGAAAGAATTTTTGTTTTGAAGAAAATTAAAGACAGAATAAACCTTAAACATCATATCTTTTACTTAAGAAATCTATACTGGTAAAATTGAATTTATTGCCTTCTGGAACTTGTGATCAAAATTAATGTGGAGAATAAATTTTCAGCTGCCATTTCAGACATCAGAAAAAATTGTGTGGTTAACCATTGTTTCCTTCCTCTCAAGATTTTGTATGCCTTACCAGAACATATGACTGAGATACAGTAGCCACGAACATCTGATTTGCAGAGATGAACAGTGGGAAAAATGTTTGCATGATCTTAATTCAAGTGCAATTGAGTGAACTGATTTTGTAAAAGGAGCATCAAAACATGCAAGTCCTTGTCTCATGTACAACTGAAAATTCCAGTATTCCTTGCGTATAATTTCTGTCAAATCATTTGAGTTTTTCACACTGAACAGTTATATCAGTCTTGCCAGTCTTATGTGTCTGAAAATCATTGAAAAGAGCTTTAGAAATCCAATCTGGTAATAGTTGCGTAGGGGTTGTGAGTCTTTCCACTTAAAAGGAAGTGAGCATGTTGCTCCCTTGGTGAAGGTATAGCCTGGGTCCTTCGTAGACCCTAATCTAAACCTACCATCTGTTACAATCTGGTTTAGACCCAGGAAAGCAAAGCAAGCTAAGTCTCTGAGCATAAACCAGAAAGAACTAGGAGGTTCAAAATATTCCCAGAAATGAGATTAAAACCAAACGAGGTTAGATGTTGTTGCCAAAAAATGGATGTATTTTATTTAATAGTAAAAAAGGCAAAGAGAAGGGAAGAGAAAAGAAAGAGAGAAGGAAATGAAAAAAAGAAGTGTGTGGTGGGGGGGGACAGGGAGAGGTGATAGGGGTTAGGTGGAAGCAGGTCACCCATCTGAGGGTCCCAACAATGTCTCGTTGCTCCCCTCCATCCGGTCTGCTGGTGGTGAGGGTCCCCTGTCGCCGCCACGGCCACGCCGCTACATGCTGCCACACGCCACACGCCACACCACATCACCACACCACACACCACACCACACGCCACACCACGCCACCACTTGCGAAAGAGTGCAGAACTCCGTGGATTAATATACACTTTGGGGCAGGTGGGAACGCCCACGTGTCTCCTCTTGCGGGGGCTGGCTTGACACTGTCCCTTGCAACACTGAGGGTCTGTTGCATCATCTCTGGTGCTCTGGTGCAGGGTCTGGAGACCCCTTTGAGGGGGGTCCCTGTGATGGGCCATGTCACCCCTTCTGCTGTGGATAAACTTCCTCCCCCCGGTGAGGACCCCTCAGCTGGGCTCCTCTGCACAGTGGAGGATGGGCAGTCACTGCACCTCTGACCACAGGCTTTTCCAAGATACCCAGAGCCTCTCCTCCCTCCACCCCTTGGTGCAAGGGTCTGTTAGAGCCTGGCAGCTGATAGCCCTGGGGCTGTGGTCCTCATCTTGGAGGTGTTAAGCCTATGCTCAGTGAATGTCCCCAGCCCTGAGTTGTTACTTTATCTTATCTTCATCAGCGAGCAGTGTCAGGCCTCAGGGCCCCATTCAGGGTGTGGGAGTCTTCTCTTCAGCTTTTGTAATACAGTTTTAAAAGTCCTTTAAGAAAATGTTTAAATCATAAAATATAATATCTCAGTCTCTGACACCATCTTTCAGGTTAAAGCCATTACCCCCTGTCCTATCACTGCATACCCATGTAAAAGCCCCTCTCCAGCTTTTCTTGTACGCTCCCTTCAGGATGTAGTTAGGTCTTTCTGGAGCCTTTGCTTTTACAGGCTGAACAATTGCAGCTTGCTCAGTGTGTCTTCAGAGAACTGTGAGTTAACTGCTTGATTTGTCACAAGTTTTTCCCTTTACAAAAATTTTTATGTAGAGCCATGTTGATGCTTGTACTAAAACCATGGTTATTTTGAATTTTGGGAATGGCTTCGAAGTTAATCATACCTGTACCATCTTGTGCTTGCAACTCACTTGTGGTAGGTCCTTGTGGAACAGGGCAGAGAAAGCTCCTGTCTGACCGCTTGGTAGTCTGCAGTCATGCCCTTCCTTGCCTTCCTTGTCTGGGTATCTACAGAGCCAGAAAACAGTGCTCTGCCTCATGAGCCTGTTGGGTGCAGTGCTTTCAATACTCTAAAACAATAAGATGTGTGAAAGGGGATTAGAAAGGACTTTACATGAGAGATTGCTGACGTGTATTGCGTTAGGACTTTTTTGCATATTAGGAAGACAGTATCTTTCTTACTGACTTCTCTATCTTCTTCATCCTTTTAATTAGATTTTTTTTAATTAGTGAACTGTATTAGTCAACTGGTATTGCGTAGACAGAAAAATAACTGCTCCAGGTATGAGTCTTAATAAACTTAAAATGGAATAATTTAAATTAATTTTTGATGGGTCAGTCTTACTTTCCCAAGAAGATGAAAAGTATGAATATTTCAATTTCTGTAGTGCTGTGCTATTGTGGCTGTCACTCAGGCTTTTCCTGCTAATCCAATGAAAGACTTAATTTGTTATGATTAAGTACAATACTTCTGGCAATCCTTTGAGGCCATATTATGACCAAAAGTAAATTTGTTATGAAAATATTCTTGTTATGTATTAATAGAAAGCATTTTTTTTCATTTAGAAACAAATAACAAATCTCTGTAGTGAAGAATTCTTTAAAGATACTTCCTTCTATATTTAGATTACTTTTTGAAAGAGAGTATCATAGTACTTTTTGGGAGAACAGAGAAATAAAGTCTTGGCAAAAGTTGTTAATATGCATCTCAAGGCTTATGAGTTATACTCTAGATGCTTGTAATAAACAGCATTTTTGTATTGTTCAGTAGTGATAAAGAAGTAAAGTGTACATGTTATACAAGAAAATATATATTCATGCTATTAATATTTTTCATAAATAAAAACTTCAGAAAATTTTAATAACAGTTTGCTTTTCACAAAACAGTCCAATAAAAAGATGCATAGCCTACTTCATTACTTTTCTAGTCTTCCATCAATGCAGTTCTTGTGGAGATGGAAGAAGGGCACAGTGTGTGAAATCATTCTCTGTTCCTAATTGACAGATGTCCTGGATGGGTGTTAAAGAAAAAAAAACAGAAAAAAAAAATATGTAGAGATTTAACATGTTACAAAGAAAGCCTGAAACTTGTGATACTGCCTGTGAGAGATCTTATTTTTACGGGGTTAGTATTGTTCCTCATAAGGATGTTAAGTTCTGTTCATCCCAGTTAGCACACTGTATTGAGTTTGCATGGCCTGGTTTTTGGTAGCAGGGGGCCACAGAGGTGGCTTCTGTGAGAAGCTTCCAGAAGCTTCCACCATGTCCAGCAGAGCCAATCCCTGATGGTTCTGAAGACAGACAGGCTGCTGGCCAAGGCTGGGCCAGTTAGAGATGGTGGAAGGGCCTCTGTGATTTCATATTTAAGAAGAAATCAAAACAAAGGTTGCAGAGCAGTTTTAGTTCCTGCCAGAGAAGAGCACAGTGAGAACACGTGAGCAGAACAACTCTGCAGACACCAAGGTCAGTGGAGAAGGAGGGGGAGCTGGTGCTTCAGGCGCTGGAGCCGAGATTCGTCTGTGACCCATGGTGAGGCAGCTGTGCCCCTGCAGCCCATGGAGATCCATGGGGATGCAGAGCTCCACCTGCAGCCTGTAGAGGAGCCCCACACCAGAGCAGGTGGATGCCTGGAGAAGGCCGTGATCCTGTGGGACATTCATGCAGAAAGGGACCCTGCTCCCAGGCTGAGCCAGTGAGGGATTGCACCCTATGGAAGAGTGACCCACTGCTGCAGCAGTTCAAGGGGTACTGTTGCCCGTGGGATGGACTCACATTGGAGAAGTTCATGGAGAACTGTTTTTGCTCAAAGTTGGACTTGATGCTCTTGGAGGTCTTTTCCAACCTTGGTGATTCTATAGTTCTATGATTAACACACACCAAAACTGCCTTACTACATATTCCATCAGGAATAGCTTCTCATGGTATTTTTGGTGTAGAATCCAGTGCTTTTACATTTATTTCAGAACTACTCTGTTTCTACACCTACTTTAGTTCATGCTAGTAAGAAGGTCTTGAAGTTTTTTGCAAGCTTTTAAAAACTAAGCTTTTTCTCAAAAAAGCACTTTTTTTCTATCACAGGGAATGAATGACATGACAAACAACTGCATTCTGTCACTTCTTGTCAATTTTGTTTCTTTTTCTTCCTGGAAAACAAAGCCTTTGTCATTTCAGGAAGGAATGTTGTCAGTTTTTCTTTCCTTAATGGTGAATTAAAATTAGCCAACACAGCTCCTGAGATACGTTGGATGAAAATATTAAACTATGAACTAAAAAGATAAAGCATGGAGGGATTCTTGTTTGTTCTTTTCTGTTCTATATGACTAGTCTATAGCTTTGAAAACTCAATGTCTCTAATGAAAAGAAATTTCAGGAGTATGCTTTTTTCACACAAGGCAGGTTTTTGGATTGGTTTTCTTTCTTTGGACAACTCCAAAAGCACTTATGTTAAATGGTATCTAAAGAGTAGTGTTTAGTTTTATTTATGTAGTTTCTATTAATCTTTCATTTTTACACAAGAAAGGGAAAGCATGTTCTGCAAAATTCTGCAACTTAAATAATTCCATTTTTTAAGTCTACGGTTTTATGAGAAAACCAGTTTTTGCTAAGGTGCTCACAAATACCACTGAAATTGATTTCAGAATGGAAGTTTGGATGTACTGAGTTGTACTTAAACAATTTAAGCATGCAAAATGATACTGTTTGAGGAATGTGGGACAAATATTTTATTATTCAATCAGTTTTAAAAGAAAATGCTCCTTTTAATTTAATTTTAAGTCAGTTAAAACATAGCATTGGTTCACATTCTGCTCTGGCTTTTGTATATTTAGATTAAATGTTTCAAAAATCTTACATTTCTACCTGTCAACTTAAGAGAATGACTACTACAAAAGTTAGTATTTTTTTAAAATTTCTTTTTTTTTCATTCGCAATATATGCATTTAATTTATTTACTTCCTAATGCCAGTGGTTCTCTTACTACAACATAAACTACAAAGGCAAAAACAAGATGGAACACCAAAGGTTCTAGTATTCACAATTCATTATGTTTAATGTTAAGATTAGATATCTGAAATAGCTGATGCTTAGTACACTTAACATTGCAGATTTGGTGTAAAGCCAGTTTAACATCAGCATAAATCTTAGTATTGACTAGAATAACCATTAATTTTCAGAAAGCATAGGTATATACAGATGTTCTCAAAATGGCTTCTGGCTTTGTGAAAATAGCATCTTTCTAGACAAGGAAGTTTCAGAAGTTTCAGATATGAAAATTTTAATTATTATCTGGAGGTATAAAAGGGTGGCAGACAACTGCTGTTTGGTGGGATGCTGTATAAATGGAAAATACAATAGACCAGTGTAGATTTTGTCTAGTGAAATGTGTAGTTCAACATGCAGGTGCCACAAACACTGATAATACCTGGAGATGGCACAGACTTGGGGATTATGGAACCCCAGGAACTGAAGGGATTGCTGCTAACAGGGAGAGGCACAGTGAGAACCTATGAAGCATTAAAACTTTCAGTGTATTTTTGTGTAACAACTGTCAGGAGAATTAATTAATGCTTACTGCTATGAAATCTCCAGAGGCCTTTATAAAACCATTAATGTATCATTGCATGTTATTTTTAAACACCCTTGTGACATTATCAAAATCTCTAAATATAATTGTTTGGGATTTTTTTCCAAGATTATATGGAACTAATATGCTCAATATGCAATCAAGCAAGTGATATGCTTGAATTTTATTTGCTTTACATTTTACAATGCCAGTTTAGCATGTCTAAAATTCACCATGATATAAAATGCAACTGGGAAAACAGTCTTGCTTGAGTGTTGGGGAAAGAGCATGTGGGGTCTGTTTAGTTTCCTGGATGATATGCATGTGGAAGAAACTTGCTAGTTTACATTTGTCATGTGGCCGCTCCATCAATCAAGCACAAAATTCAACATTTTCATTCTTCCTAAGAAAATATTTCACAATAGTGCTTTGCTTTTAGGTCTTCTGTTATTGACTTTTGAACACTTTTAAGATAGATCGTCACCTATATGTGACTGCAGAATATGATCCTAAGTCATTAAAACTAAGAAATGAATTCTCACATTGCTCTTCAATTTTTTGCAAGTTTTTAAGTCCATGTGCAACTATTTTAGAGTGCATTGTTAAGTTTAAATATGCACGTCCTGATTTGAGACAAATTCAGAGGAACGTCCGAAATGAGCATCCTCTCATAGAAGGCAGGTTAAAGCCATCCCTCCCCCACCAGGTTCAGGAAAAAAAAAATTTTCCTCGGACAAAAGTGAAGGAAAAAAACCCTATTTATTTAACAAACACACGGGAAAAGAATAATAATGGATAATAATAATAAAACCTCTTGCTGTGGAGAGAAACCTGGGAAGATTTTAGAGTCCTTTCTGTGTGTGTGGTCTCTCTCTCCTCTTCAGAGCTGGGCCGGCCTGGGCTCCTGTAGAGGGATTCCTTGTGGAACAGGGGCATATGATAGCCCAGGAGAGTTTGGGCAACCTAGGGCTGCTGCAGAAGAACCCCTGAAGGGGCCTCAGGCTGCAGATAGGCCAGAAAGACACCTGGCAGCAGGCAGCCTTGAACAGCCTTGGGAAAAGTTATACCCTGGTTGGCTCCCCCGCTGCTTAGAGGCTGTCCCATGGGAATAGGGTGTGAATCTTTGTAAAGTAGATGTAAGTTAGTGTAAGAAAACAATAAACAGAAGCACAATGCTCAAATTGTATTGGTGTTCGTATCTTGGAACCTCCCCCCCCACCCCCCCCCAAGGGCTCCCTCTGGGCCTCCATTGAACAATTCCAGAAGAGAAGGAGAAGAAGAAGCCAAAATCCCAGGGAGAAAAAAAAGTTTAACTCTCTGTCTCTCTCCACAGAAACAGAGCCGAAAGCTGGCCGAAAAGCAGCAAAAGGGTGCTTCCTCCACTCTTGCCGCTGCAGAAGCTATCTCTGTGTCCTTGAACACAAAACTGCTTTGAAAAGTTCATCTGGATTTTTCTTCCTTCTCTTTTTTCCTTCTCTTTTTTTTCCTTCCAGTTTTAAAGACACAGAAAGGCACAGGAATCATGTCTGGGCATAGAGCGGCAATAGGGGATATGTTTCATCAAGTCACCCCAAGACAGCACATTACACAAATCGTTCTAAAAATGAAAGTAGGTCAGAGGGAACTCTGTGCTTGAGTTAGAGTGACTTCTGATTAAAAGACTTTCTGCATCCAGATACATAATGAATGTTTATTCCTAGCTGTTTATTTGCTTGTATTACTTGAGTTATACAGCAGCATTTTCATGTTGCTTGTTCAGCACTAGTTTTGTTTAAATTTTGTGCTGTTACTTTTAAATTTTTTACATGTTGTTTCTTTATATGCAAAACTCATAAACATCTGATCTTCACTACCAAGTGATACATTCACAGATTAGAATTTAAATTCTAGTATGGAAAGGAAAATTGGTCATAGTATAGTCTTAGAAGTAGTTATTTTTTAATCTTAGTGGCCTGTAAACAAAACCTTTTAAGAAGACAAAGGACAAAAGGATGGTGTAAGGATTCAGGATTTAGAAGTGTTGTAGAAAGAAAAAAGAGGTGTCTCAGGAGCTTGTTGTAGACATCTGAATTGAAGACCATTGAAAGCCATTGGGGAGACATTCCAGTGAGTTCTTTCAGGCAGGCTGTGTCAGTTCTTGGAGTCACTGAATCACTAAGGTGGAAAGGCACTTTGGAAATTCTCCAGTCCTACCCCGTGTTCAGAGTAGACTCTCCAGGAGGAGGTTGCTCAGGGTCATGTCCAGTCAGGTTCTTGAATATCTGTAAGGCTGGACACTCCCGAGCTTCTTAACCTTTTCCAGTCCTTGACCCACCCGCACAGTAAATCTCTCGATGGTGCATCTCAGTATGGCCAAGAGTACAGCCAGAGCATTGTATGACTCTGCTTGCTACTCCCCTTGATGAAGGATAAGCCTTCTCCTTGCTATATTCAGTTGAAGTTCAAGTACAGGTCTAAGGTGCGACTTGTCACACTGCTGCATACTTTTTTCCTCCTAGACAAAATAGTGACTTCTCTTCCATGTGTCATCTGAATCACTTGGCCTGAGTGAAGTGCTTTGTAAAGCCTCACATTGTTTTTCACATTGTTTTTACACATTGTTTTTTAGATTAGCTCAGGGTCTCATGCTTAATTTAATGTTCACAGAGTGGATTCAGTAATGTGAAACTAGTCAAATATTCTTGGTCATTGACAGAGAGTAACAGCTTTGCTCAGAAAGACCTTGTGAATAAGATAGGAAAATACATGATACTGCTTTGTGCTCATGGATGCAAACAGTGTCTTGTTGCTACTGCTCAGTCATAGCAGACCAGGGAGAGGCTGCACAGAAGTCTGAGTGGCTGAGTTTGTGGAGGAAAAAAAATAGGACTGTAAAGAATAAGGACAAAATGTTTATTCTTCAACAAGGAAGAAGGAGTTTGGAAATCTTTAATGTTACTTGGAAGTCAGAATGAAAGAAAACCAAAAAGCTTTAAACAGAATGTTTCCAACATGCTTGAGGGAAGGAACTGGGGTGCCAAGAACCTCAAAAAGAAAGAGGGCTGCAGTAACCAAACTATATAATTACAGTGGTGTACATGGAAGAGGAAAAAACAGAAACTTGCATGCTATTTTTAATGTTTTCAATTATTCTTCATATCTGTGGGGCCTTTTATAAAGCCTTACCCTTCTCCTCAAGAGGAAGGATAATGCAAAATCTTTGACAGGACGGTGTTTCTGTGTATTTTATTTCACAACTTTCACACTTTCAGAAACCTTCCAAAAATACCAGTGTTCAAAGCTCCATTATTTTTAAAGAGCAGCTAATCACAAAGACAAATTGTGTCAGACAAAGCATACCTGTTATGTACCTACTTGTAAACCTGCAGCCTGAACCATCAGGAGGCTGAAATACAGCTTAGAGTGAAACTCAACTAGCCTTGCTCATACAGCTATTCTGTCTGTGTTCAGAGTTTGAAGTATACAGAGTTTTTTTGGAAATCAGAATAAGCAAACCACTTTCCCTTTTTTTTTTTCACCTTTCAGCATGGGAAAATCTTTGTGTTAAAAAGGATTGCAGTGGAGGTGGGCAACCTGTATGTTGCCTTTTAACTGTCAGTGTCGTTAGGACAGTTGTAAATGAATGCAGTATTGAAGTATCTGAGACAGCAGCCTCAAAGTGGCACTGAACATGGCCACAAGACAAATACATTCTTGATCTGTTCTTGAGATTTGAATCTGAATCTCTGAGTATTGTCTGTCAGTGTTAAAAATGTGATTTCAGCATGACTTTAAAAGAATGAGATCACTAAAATTTAGAAAATTTTGTTGGTTGTGGAATGATATTGCCCCAGATAATTACCGTGTAATGTAAAATATGTTCTCACCAAGAAAATCTGTTTGGTATTTTCTCCCATGATTTTTATCCCAGGAGGAAATTTCATTGTATGCCTAAGATCAGGATTCTTGAGTCTGTGTCCAGTCTTTTCAAGCAATCCTAATGAAAAATGCCTTATTCAAGATAAAAATTTTATTTTTATCTTCATTTCTCTTCTGAAAACAGTCAACTCTGCAAAGGGAAATGAAAATTACTCTACTAATTGCCTGGGATTTCTAAATGTAATAATGAGGTACGGCAGTGTGCCATTCTTTCATCTGGTCTTGGCTGCAGAGTAAGGCTGGGAGTACTTAATAGGGTATCTTTAACTCTGTATTATACTACCTAAAAGAAAGCCAGGGCTAATAAAAGAGAGAGTATACAGAGAGCAATAGTAGCAATAAATACATAGAATAAAAAGAATGTTACAAAAAAAAAAGCTGTTACACTGTACTTTTCATTTCTAAACAAAGAATTTTTTTCTCTTGCATTGCACAGAACCCCTTAAAAGATGTTGAAGAAGATACATCAGAATAATACATATTTTAAAATAAATTCTAGATGAGAACTTAAATGTGTGAAAGTATCAAATTATATACCACACTAAATCCATAGAAAAGTTAATACTGCTGATTCCCTAGAATTCTCAAAAATTAGCTTAATCATACATAAAACTGAAAACAAAGAGGATGACTGTGCCAGATGCATCATTTTGTAATGAGTGAATAGAGTCCTTATTTAGTATGGCAGTTCTAAACAAGAGCAAAATATGCATGCTTTTGTATGACATGATTGTGAGTAGATACTGCAATGAAATTTCAATAATGAAATTGGTGACCTCAGGACATGTTTATTTCCATCTGGAATATATTATGATAGATTAGTCCTAATGAAGTAGGATTTTAATTGGTACACCTGATTTCAGCCAACTGTACTAAGTGAAAAGATTTTCTCTAGTTTGAATTGGTTTGCTTGAACCAATGATTAAAAATCACTGCACTGCAAAGTGATTATTAACACACAACTCTACACACAGAAGAAGGATAGGGAAAATCTTGTCAGTAAGCAGAAAGATAGTAATTCAGTAAATAAGATTGTTATCACTGATTTTGAGAAAAGTAGTTATTTGAATTTTCATCTGGATTTCTAATAAAAATATGAAGATAAGCATGGTGGAAAGAAAGAAAAATGACAGGGAAAAGTGATAAGAGAAGTGACTGGGAAGAGATAGAACTATCAGTTGTTAAGTCAAAAGGTGTACAAAAAATTGTTTCAATAATTTTTAGTTTGAGTCTGTGTGAGTGCATTTTGCACATCCATGTATTTAAGGTTCAGATTCTTACTTCCAACCAATTTAGAACTGTGTGTTTAATGTATAGACCAAAGGCTGCTGTTTCATTGGGGAACAAAATAGTGTAATTGAAGGTAGGAGAAGAAATTTTGAAGGCTGAAAATGATCAGGCTTTAGAGGTAGCATTTATTTGTAAGTGTTGGCATACTGGCAGTTTCCAGCCTCTTGGAAGCTCAGAAAAGCCAGTCTGGACTCCACTACTGAAGAATCTTTGATGGAAAGGAAGGCAGTTTGCTGAAGAGATACTTGGCCTAGCTGAATCTGGTATTGTAGCCCCCCAAAGCGATATAGATACATTAGTCTCCTTTAACCAATTATCTACTGAGAAATTAAGTAGTCTCCAGCCATTTTGGACCCACTGTAATATTATGCTGCTTCTCAGAGCCAACCTACCTTGAACAGCTCTCTCCTGTTTCACTGACAACACAAGTACTGGCTTCTACTCATTCCAAGGCAGTATTTTTGGCTAGAATACCAAATATCTGTTTTGAAGGGGCTTGTATTCAAACTCATGCCTTGACTGCTGAAAATAGATATTTTGGAAATCTTTTCTCAGTTAAGCACTTACGTTACTCTCCATAATTATGAAATTAAAATGATTCTCTGGGATATATTCCAACAGAACAGTTAAAATCAAACAAATCCTACTGGACTGGCATGTACAGTTTTGACTGTTTTCTGATCTTTATGAAGATAATCAGCAGAGTTTGCTTTTTGAGCAAGTTTGCAGTAATAGCTTATCCTGTAGAGCTTTAAGTGGGCTTTGCTGTCGCTGCACCTTAGTGATTTCTGTATATAGCAGGATTAGACACAAAGTGTTTTTCTGAGTTGATTTCAAAACTGAAAAAAACAAGAAATACAAAATATCTAGAAAAACCCATTTATCAAATTATTTAGTTTGTCACCTGCTCCTTACATTCCAACCATAGTCTGAGCTGCTTTGTTGTTTTCGTGTAGACATCAAAATGCCTTGTCTGTATCAGATGGACACATTTTTTGTTGAGTTTACAGTTTGGTGGGATTTACTGATGGTTTTAAAAGGGATAAAGAATGCATGTCTGCTTGGGTGTTGATGAAGATATGGCCATACTTGTTTCATGGTTATGTTTTAGTTTGTCGAATGTGTCACTATGTAAGACTGTCAATAGGTGTATATTGTCTTTTATGCTAGAGTTTGGATTTTTTAAAATGACTAGTTACTATGATTTTGGTCTTTAAAAAATTCTCTGTAATAATGGATACAATTTTTTATTATTGCTAGCTAAAATATGAACAAATTGTTCCTTGTGATATTTTGGAATTTTTCCCCAGTTTTGCTTATTCCAAAGCAATGGAGATAATTCAAGATCATTAAACCATTTATGTGTCTGTATTTGTGACATTATCTCTGGCTGGAGTGCCCCTGGGGCCAGAGCCAGGCTGGTGAACTCTCTTGGGAATGGTCCCATGAATGTGCTCACCCACCTGCTCGGGGGCTGGCCATTGCCAAGGCTGATTCTGGTTTTTTGTCAGATCTTGGTTGTAAACACCCATTCCAAGTTAACCTGGACAAGTGGGGCAGTATTCACCGGAATGGTAGATGACAGTAACCACAGCTAAAACAAATCCAAATCCTTAGAAGTACAGAGACTAAGCGCCATCAGTTAGTGCAGACCCTGTGACCTTTTAAAGGAAAGACAAAAGCCTGTTTCCTGAGCTGTCTCAGGAAACTGCAGCATTCTGAAATTTTTCTAGATCCAGGAGACTAAAAGGTGGTTGATCAGTCTCAGACAGTGAGTGTCTCATTTTGTCTTTTTACACCTTATGACCTCTCAGTGCAGGGGGCTGGGGCCAGAGAACAAAGTTGTTCAGCTGGCAATGCCACTGTACCTGGATGTGGAGTATCCTCTTTTTCAAAGTCGTGTGACTTTCAAGCTTTATATATGGCCTTGGAAAGTGCTGCCTTTTTACATATTTACTTTTATTTTTAACACTGGCTCAGTAATAAAAGTGTCATAAAAAAAGCACCAAACAGAATGACAGCCAAGGTGAAAACTGTAAGCTAGCAACATTTTCAGGCAAGGTCCATTTAGTTTTTTGCTTTGTTTAGTATAATAGTGAGTGCAGAGACAATGTCTTGATATCTTGCCAAGTCATACACACCTTTCTTCTTGCTTGGGTACAAGGCACAGCATTGTGATACAGTGATAACTATTCCAGGGCATTCCACCTTGGTAGTCTGCACTGGGAAGTTGTCACCATGAAGCCTAGCATTGTTTGACCCAAAAGAGCTAGGACTGACTCAAAGCCTCCTCAGGCAAAATCACAGGTTAGCAAGAACCAGAGGAGTTGAGTGAGACCTCTGTGACTGGGATGGAAAGGGAAAGGTTAACAACAGTAATGACGTGGGCTGTCAGGGGGGCTCCAGGCCAGAGAACAGTTTTGGCACATTAAATTCATGAGTCTAGACATAGCTTTTGGACTGAAGCCATACTTGGGGAAGCAGCCAGCAACATAGATATGTTATGCACAGACCACAGACTTCTGCAGTGTCACTCCAGCTTCAAATGAGAGCTGAGTGCACTCTTCACCTTGCTAGCTACTTGGCTGGGGAACTGGAGCAAGAGAGCACCTACGTGCTGAACAGAATCTGTTCACTGGGCAGTGGTGCGCTGCAGTCAGAAAGCTGGGAAGCCAAACATCATCTTGTTGGCACAGCAAATTTCTCTGTAACATGTCCTGACGGTGTGCTCATCACTGATTAAAATCTCTCACTTCCTCCCAGGACAGGGGTTGAGGTGTACAGCAGCTGCCCACCTCACCTCTGTTTGATGGCATCCCTGTGAATAAAGAGGGCTGCTGAGAGTGTGAGCTGCCAATTTAATGTCAGCTGTTGCTTGTTCCAGCTAAAGCAGGAAAAGCATTTGGCAAGAGAAACAGATGTGATCTGAATATGGAAGGGCTAAGTTTTTCATCTACAGGTTGTAGATCACGTTTTTGCAGGTTGGGGGTTCAGGCCTTGCAAGAAAATAGTTGCTGGTGATGCAGTGAAGTAAGGAAGGATGATGGAGCAGAACTTTAGCTGGGACCAGGATTGACTGAGAGGAGAGCCTGGGAAACATGGCTCCAAGGTCATCAGCTCTGACTGTGCTGGATCATTCTTCAGGTCCCTTGGCCCAGCCACCCAGGACAGGTGGCATGGACTAACAGGGAGTGCTCTGTCTTGAGATATGCATATTTCTCTTGTACTTTGCTCAGCCACTCACAATAAAACTGCACTGTGTCTAGCTTGTTTCTGGACTAATCAGTTCTTTGGGTAACTCTTTAAGATCGTGAAGACTAACGGTATTTGTAGGATACTTTGAGAAGTCCTTATGAATATGCTTGCAAACTCTTTTCTGAGCCTTGTACTAGCAATAAAAAGACCATATTTCTGGGTTTCATAATCCCTGCAGCAGAATGATAAGGCTTTTTCTATCTTCTGGACTTACAGTGTAGGTTTAAGATATTCAAAGGGCTTTTTGAAGTGCCATTCTGTTCACAGAGTTGATAATTAAAGCAGAGGATAATAGGAAGGGGAGGAGTCCTATAGGATTAGATAACTACCTATAGTTAGGTGGTATAAAATAGTGATGGGAGAATCATATGTTAGAATGGCATCTGTAATATATATAAACGTGTGGTGCTAATTAGGAGTGGCATTATATTAAATTAAAAAGATAGAATATATATTGTTGTAATGGATGCTTCATTGTATATTCATTGGTTTTCAGAAAACATCATCTGTTCCTTTAATTTTGAAATGATAATGCCTCTGCCATATGTTGTGCTGTGTTGCTCAGCTAACATGTAGACAAGGAAGACTTCTAAATTGCCTTTCAGAATGCAAGTTCCACTATTGGTTTGGGGTTTTTTGTTGTTTTTTTTTTTTTTTTTTTTTTTTTTTTATTATTATTATTATTTGAAGGAACAGGTTTAGAAGCCGATAGGGAATTAGTATTGTGCTTTGTTTTGTTCAGGGTACAGGAGTGGAATTTTTAATTTCTTTGAACTAAACAACTCTAAAAGAAATATATGGGCTTAATTAAGAGATAGTAATAAATATTGTGTAAGGACTGCCTGAAAATGTCCACACTCAGACTAAAGGATGAGAATACCTTGGCCTTAACTGGTAAAGGGACACTGCAGATGAACTTTTGCACAGCTATTTGGCAAACTGAATTCCCTTCTTGTCAAAATATTCACATCTTGCTTTATTTGAGAACTACAAAGTGACCCTTGCTTAAAAACTCCTCTTAAAATGAAGTGGAACATAGGGGTTGGAGTTTTCCTCAATAAAACATTAATTGCAAATAAAGCCAGTATGTGCCAGTGCAATCTTCTAGCCTTATTCTTAGTTGCAGTTTTGAGGAATGCATTTGCCAAGTGAATATGTAAAATGTGTAGCAGTCCAGACCTGCAGTGACTTTGGAACATTTGGCATACATTAATTAATAGGGACTGGGGTTTTGAAGAAAACTGGGAGATGTTAAAAATGCAAGTGTATTCTGTTTTGACTAGTATTCTGTGTTTGTTGTGTTTGGGATGCTATGTTTCTTCAGGGTAAATTGTCATGCTGACACTTGAAAATGCTTTGGTAAAAGCATTGCGTTCATTTTTATAATCTTTAAGCATGATATACTTTCTTAATATGTTACAATTAGATTTTATATTCTCTGATGTGATTATTTTCTAACAAGGCCTTTTTATAAATAAGGAATATAATGTTTGTTAACATTTAATGTAAATGACAACATGCAAACAGTTATTGAGAAATACAGCATATTAGAGATTATAATTTCAATTTATTACCATTACTGCTTCACAGAAGGGCAGTGTTACTAATATTTCATGGATGATTGTTTTCTGGTGGGTTTTGGTATTTTGTTGTTTATGTTTGGTTTTTTGCTTGTTTTATTTTTGTTTTTGTTTTAATAGCAGTTACTTCATAAAAATTTGGTAAAAATGGTAATTAACTCTGCAATTTATTAAGTTGTTAGTGCACACCTTTGACTTACAGTTTCTATTAAAAATGACAAATAATTACCCTTAGTATTTCCTGTTTTATTCTTGGGGCTGATGCAACTGTGTGTGTGGCTGAACTTTCTATGGCTATGAGGTGAAAGTATTGAGCAGGGAGGAAGGGATGCAAAGGGAATTTTGTGAGGATGCTACCCAAGGACAAGTGACAGCTCAGTTAAAAGCAACTGGTCTGTTTTCTGCTCCATGTGTACCTCCTGTCAGACACAGTCTTTGGTCACTCCTGTCTCCTCACCTGTTCTGGTGCATTTGCTGGGGAATGCTAACAAGTACAGGCCAAACTGTGCCAAGGAGCGAGCTTGCGTTTAATCAGTATGGGTGATTTCTGTCAATACCCCAGCCCGGCTTGTTTGTTAGAATGAATATGCTTTGGGAAAAGTCACAGGCTTTTCTTAGAGTTTGTCATCACGTTTAGCATGTACCTGACTCAGGTAATTTCAGCTTGTCCTTACTGTTCATGCTAGAGCCCCGTTCTTTAAGATGACAGGCCTTCTGTAACTTACTGCATTTTTGTCACTTTAAATACACTTCTTGTTATTTGATTGCATGCTGAGAACGCACATGCTCTTGAATTGCAACCAAATCTGTAATAATTGTTCAGGAAGGGGTTTTCTTTGGGCTTGTTCTCTGCAGCTCAAATTATGGATCTCTAATGGTGAACAAAGAAATACTCTTCAACATGAGAAAAATCTGATAGCTATAAACAACAAGGAAATAACTAGAGTATTGGTGGCTGATAATTATAAACTGGATATTTATTCCTTACATTGGTTTATAGGTCTATGTCGGTTTTTTTTTTTTTTTTCCAGTGGATTTATATTTAAAAATGATTATATGCAAAAGAACAAACTCTCCCTGGAGGTTTAACCACTCCAACATCTTTTAAGATCAATATAACAGAGGGTTTCAAAAGCAGTAACTGTGGGGTTCTTTTTTGGCTTCATGACTTTTTCAGAAGGGCTTAGATTGTAAATCCCAGCAAAAATTTTTAAATGAATAATTTATATAAAAGATACATTAAATATTCGTAGGGAATATAGAAAGCGTATGTTCCACCTCAAAATACCATAGGTACTATAATAAAAATCATACTTACAGATTTAAAGAAACTATGGCTTCTAGTCTAAGCATAATTAAGTGATAACAGACAGAATAAACACCTAGATAATGAAAAGGATCACAAAACTTCTCAGGTTGGAAGGGGACATCTGAAGATCATCTACTCAAACCCCTCTGCTCCAAAAAGGATCGACTGCAGCAGGTTGTTCAGGGCTATGTCTGGCTGAGTTTTGATACCTCCCAGAGTGGAGTCTCCACAGCCTCCCCGGGCAATTTGTTCTAGTGTTCAACTATCCTGTCAATAAAATAATTTCTTTGATGTTTAAATGCAGTTTTCTGTATTCAATTTGTGCTCATTGACTCTTGCCTTTTCTGGATCTCTCTGGGCCAGTCTTCTTTATTGTCTCCTTCAGGTACTTATATTACTTAATATACATTGAGCAGATGTGCCCAGAGCTTTATCTTCTCTGGGCTGAACAGTCCTGGCTCTCTGTGTCATTGTGCAGTTCACTTCACTTGCTCCAATATTTCCACATCACACCAGTGCTGTGGGGAGGGAAAGCATCACCTCCCTTGACCTGCAGGGAACAATCTCCTTCATGCAGCCCAGGCTGCTGCTAGCCTTCTTTACTTCAGTGGTGTATTGCTGGCTTATGGTCCTTGATCATGCCCAACATGGTGTCCATCCAGAGCCCCAGATCTTTTTCTGCAAAGTTGCTTTCCAGTAGAAATTGCCCCAAGCCTGAATTGGTGTATGAGGTTATTCTTTCCCTGGACTGAGCACTTTCCTTTGGAATTCATTAAACTCTTGTTGACCTATTTCTCCAGCCCCTCAAGGTTCATCTGAATGAAATGCCAACATCTTTTGTATCACCCTTCCTGCTTGTTTTAAGTAGTCTGCAAACTTTCAGAAGGCGTTCTCTGTCCCATTACCAGGTCATAAATTGCAGTGTTAAACAGTACTGGTCCCTGTAGCTACTTCCTGGATATGCCACTAGTGACTGGCCTACAGATGGAAATCGTTCTTCTTGCTCATCACTACCCTTTGAGCTCAGCCTCTTCTTTTCAGTCCACCTCACAGTCAACTGACCTAATCAGTGTTCTTTTCGAATCTTCCTTTTGCTGGTGGTATTTCAGTATTTCAGCTCGTACTTGTTGCCTCTTGTCTCTTCTGGATCTGAGTCAGCCTTCCTTGCTGCCCCCATCAGTATTTATATATGCTGAGAAGGTTCCATAAGTACTTTTTTTTCTGGGCTGGACAGATCTCTCAGCATCTCTTAATATCAGATGCCCTGTAGAAGCCCTTCTTGTTGCTCTGTACACCTCTCACTTGGATTTGGCTTCAGATGGGCTTTTGCCTTCCTAAGCCATCTCTGCACCTTTGGATACTGTATTTTTCTTCCTTCTAGATCACCTGTCCCTGCTTCTACCCACTGAATACTTCCTTATTCTGTCTCAGTCCAGTCAGGGACACCTTATTTACCCCTGCAGGAATCTTGCCACCTTTGACTTCTTGCTTGTCAAAAATCAACCTGGAGCTTGGAGGATGTAATCCTTGAAAAATCAATTAGCTGTCCTGGGTTTCCCTTGCCATGACTATATCCTACAGAATTCTTCCAAGCTGATTCGTGAACAGGCTGAAGTCCTGCCTGAGGCTCATTGTTAGAAGTCTGCTTTCTGCTTTCTTCCCTCCTCTCAAGATCACGAACCCCCTATCTCATGGTCACTGCAGTGAAGGCTGTCTGTGCCCTGTGCATGCCCAACTGGAGCATGGTCTTTACAGAGAAGTTACAAATAGAGCCATAAAAGAAGTCTGTTTGAGCTAAAGCTTACTAAAAGTCAATAAAAACAATAGGGGTCCATGTTTCATATTCATATCCGGTCATAAATTGCATCTCTGTGGAGATTTTACTTACTTCTACTTATGCAGAGATTTCATTAATTTTAGATTATATATTTTAATTGATGTAATCCATTGTGCCAGACACTAGTGAAAATAATACTGTTTTTGACAAAGGGTTGTTTCAATTTTTAAATGTCTGATAGATACTGTGAACTCTCTCATTTTGGTAGCACAAATGCAATTCACAAGTGTCATAGGTTAGCAAGGATAGTCCCGGAAGGGATGTCCTCGCTGAGGGGTGCTTACAGCTTCCTCTGGGACCTGACAGAACCTATCAGCTGGCCAGTTTGAATATGGACAATTCTTTAAGCCACTTAAAGTTGTGACCGCCTCTGTGATCCACACTTAAGAATAGACAAACTCCCCCCCAAGCTCTCTCTCGTTTCCGGCGCTGGCACAGGTGGCTGCAGGCCCCGTGCGGGGGCCAGCAGGCCCAGCCAGGCCCTGCTTGGGTCAGGCCAGGCCGGGCCACAGCCAGCCTGGAGTCATGGGCCTGTTCCAGCCATGGAACACTCCCCCCCTCCACTGCCTTGCCGTGGGCAGCCAGAGAGGCTCGGAACCCCCCCTCCAGTGCGGCCGAGATTCAGCAAAGCGGCACCTCTGTCCGGCAGAGGCCAGGTGACCAACAGCGATAAGCCACATTCCAGCTGCAAGGCCGAGGTGAGATTAACCCTTTTATTGCTGTGAAGAGCTGAAAACCTGAGGGAAGAGAGAGAGGAGAGGCTTAAAGCTGAAAGTCTGTTGTGAAGCTGTGATATATCAGAGTATCCCGTTGTAATTTCATGAAGATATGGGGGGTGGAGTGTTCAACTCGTGAGCAATAGGCAGATGCTGCCGCAGCTGTAATTTCATGAGAAGTTTGGACAGAGAGAGATGAACCAGATGAGGACTTTTGCTCCAAATGGGAAAGGAGAAAACCTCAGTTCCTAGAGATGCGTCCAGAGATAGTCCTAACGATGAAGATGAGGAAGACCCTTTGCTCCCAGGGAAGGAGAAGGGCCTCTGTTTTTTTTGTTTCTGAACGGCTCAACCTTAAAATTGTACCCCAAAAAACTTCAAGAGTGGACTCTCGAAAGCAGTTGCGGGAAAAGCTGCAAGTCGGGGGAAGGGACTCACATGCGAGCAGAGAGACTCCTCTTCCTAAATGGACTGAACAATATTTGGAAGTGGGCGGCTGTCTCATTGTGATACTGTTTTCATAGCACGAGCAAAAAGAGACAAGAGACTTGTCTTTCTAAATGGACTGAACAAAGTTATTATGGAAGTGGTAAAGAGACTGAACATCTTAAGGGTTGTCTTTTTCCATTGTCAGTGGGAGAAGGGAGGAAGGTGGGGGGAGGAGGAGAGTTCTGAAGGTGGTATATTTTTTTTTCTTTTCTTCTTTTAGGTCTGTTAATAAACTTCTTTATATTCTTTCAAGTTTGGTGCCTGCTTTGTGTTTCTCCTAATTCTTATCTCACAGAAGATAAACAGTAATGAGTATTTTAGCCCAAACCACTACACTAAATTGGTGTTTCTGCCTGGTTACAAACCCAACCTGCGACAACAAGTCTTTTCTGTCACAAATTGTTTTGACACTGAAGAGGGGAATTTATGCCTTATAGGAGAGAAGAAGCTTTCTTTCACTTTGCATACTTGTTTGTCCCTTAATAGTCAGTTATTTCACTGACCACTAATGTAAGATGTACAGCCAGTTTTTTTCATTACATGACAACTAACATGGTTTGGGGGAAGAAGTCCTGGAGCTTTTCAACTGTGTTGGATTTAAGTTCTGCTGTTACTGTGACCAATTAAAAGAAAAAGAATATTGAAGATCTTCTTTCAGGCTATTAATGTTCTGTGTTTCACATGGTATTTTTTAACTAATTTGAATCAAGTTTCTTCAAGTATGTTTAGGTTTACTCTTTGTTAAGGTAATGATATTATTGTAGCCTTTTCCTTTCTGACGGTGTTGGTGCTGCTTGAAGAAATGTGCATTTCAGTAGGCACCTTTTCTTTAATGGAAGAAAGAACAGGTAGAAGGGTACTGTCTTCTGTGTCTATGCCTCATACGACCTGAAAAGTGAAAAGTAGTTTCAATCTTTTTTTCTTTTCCTTACCATTTTTTGTTTAAATAACAGAGACTACTTATAAGCATTAGAAACACAATTAACACAGATCATTTAATGGGATGAAAGAATGTGTGGTAGGTGCTCTGCAACACATTAGATGATATTCTGTGGCACTATGTCATGCAGTTCAGTGTTGATGTGTGGTTCTTTCACCCTGTCATATCTCTGGTGAGCATATCAGAAGAAAATGTGAGATATAAAAAACTATATTTCTGTAGACATAGTTGCTGAATGTTTTTCTATTTGGTTGTTTCTTGAATAAAATTATGAAGACAACACCCTCGGGCTTCACTTCACCTTTGAGATCTTACAGTCAACAGATTGAGGAGCATGGATGAAAATACAGCCAAACCATGTTTGTTCTATCAGACAATGTATTCAAAAAGATTCAGTGGTGTTTTATTGGTCATATCTCAAGTAATGAACATGATTTAATAGGTGTTAATATATGGAAGTAAGTACTGTGAAACATTTGGAGAGTTGTACTTGGTAAGCTAAGAGAATTTATCAAAAATGATTCTATGATTTCTATGATTTCTGCAAGAGTAGATCCACATGAACTTCCTGTTGCTTGTGGAAAAGATTCTATCTTACTACAGATTTGGAACTCAGGATCTGCATGGCAAATTTCATTTCTTTTCAGATGATGTCATTGCTTGTTATTCTGCACAGCTAATTCTTTTCACTCTTGCCCCTAAGCAGACCAGTTTGGCCTTTGTGTCTTGTATTTTAAAAGGTAACGGGAATACAGACTTAATTAACAATAAATTCTTCTAAAGGCAATGAAGGTCTATCCAGTAATCTCCACTGCAGCATTTTTGGTAGGAAGCGGTCTGTATGTATTAACTAATTTTAAATTTTCTTGCATCTTCTAGAATATTTGGTTAACTTTCAGAATATGGATGCTAATGTAGAGTGTCTTTTAAATCAGGTTCTTGACACACAGTGTATTAGCATTGTTTCTGCTATTTTTGGAGGTGACAAAGTTTTGTATGAGCATTTAAATTTTCTGAGCTAGATTTTTGTGCTGCTAAAATGACTAAGAACAGAAGTAAAACTTCTCAATTAAAACCTGACTTTATTTAGTTAAATGGAAACATCTTTTTAAGTCAGTTTCTCATGCTACTTCCTTCTCACAAAGGTTTGTCTGAATTCAGCTAATGGCTCTATACTACTGGTGATACTCAGACAAAGCACCAGGAATTAAATAAGATGTTCCTATATTACAAAATCTGAGCTCAGTAAGATGTCTTATCTAGCACTGCTGATGCTACATTTTGATACTTGGCATCATCTAATTTGTGTCATATTTATAACTGTGAGGAGCTTGAGGCAGCTGTTTAAACTTATTCCAAAGTGAGTTCAGTATATATAAGCATCTTCATGATATCTTCTCTTGCTTCAAAAATCCTTTTGAAACAATGCATCAATGAATTAGATGTAGGATCTGCTTTAGATCATTCTTAAGAAGAGACATAGAACTTTTTTGGAAGATCAGGTTTCAGTGTTTATTTCAAATGTTTTAGCACTCAAATTTACTTATAAAAGTGACAAAATGATTTGAAGTACCCTGGAAATACAGATGAAGTTCTTGTACCACCTGACATATTTTCTAAACAGCTTTTCTCTAAGCAGATTAAAACATTGGGCAGTTTCCACCCAAAAGGTAATAGGTGGGATTCATCCAAGAATACTCAAAGATCTGGCTGATGCCATTGTGAGGCTTCTCTCAATAATTTTTGAATGATCTTGGGAATCTGGAGAGGCCCCAGCTGGAAGCTGGCCAACCTTGTACCAGTTTTTAAGAAAAGCAAGAGATATGACCCTGGAAACTACAGGCCTCTCAGTTTTACTTCAGTGGCTGGTAAAATTATGAAGAAGAGTATTCTGGAAGATACTGAAACACTTTTACAGACAATGCAGTCAGTGGTCACAGCCAGCACAGATTCATGAGTGGAAAGTGTTGCTTAAGTTCACTTAAGTGTTGCTTAAGTGAAGCTGTTGTCCTTACATGAAGAGTAACCCTTTTGCAGTTGATGAAGGGAAGCGAGTTGATGTAATCATATGGATTTAAAATTCCCTTCCTCAAGAGTTCCATATAATATGGTGCATATAATAGTACATATAATATGGTAGTCGCCTATAATAGTGCATATAATATGGTAGAAGCTACTACTGTGGTAGAGGAAAAATATATAAATTATGGGTGTTGTTTGTAACAACTGCCAAAAAAAATGCTTGAATGTCATGCGGTTTCTGCCAGCGTGTCACCTCTCTATGCTATTGACAACATCCGCTACAGGAAGGTGAGATGGCCAGGGGATGCTTCTGGTCAGATGGGTCAGCCCAGTGCTCTCAAGGGTTTCTGTATTGTTCTTGGGCTTGGTTTTGATGTGGACTATGCAGCTTTCTCCATCCGTCATCTTGTAGAAGTTCACTGGGACAGAGGCTGTTCCCAATACACAACAGGTGTATTTGCCTCCTCTTCTGAGGAGTAAAGTAGATCATCAGGCTGGACCTGAGCTGTTCCTGCCATTGGCCCTGGTGATCGAGGATGATCGTGGCTCCATTGAGTTCATTTAGGTTTTATCCCATCGTGTCCGTTAGCTTGTTGTGGGAATAGTGGGAAGGTCCCTGACAGCTTTTACTCTTTATGCTCTCATGAAATGTCAGTACAGTAGTATTTATATTTAACCTGATTTAGGGTTTATATGATACCACTAATGAGCCTAACAAATCTTATTAGTATGGCAGAAATAGAATTTTCCCATTGTTACATTGTTTGTGTTCCTGAACAGAAGAGGTGTGTGATATTAAAAGGTATGTGAGAGTAATACAAATGCACATTATTGGCTTATGACAACCTTTGTATTCAACTTAAAATTTTGATTACACTGTTAAAATAATATTTACTTTCCCAGTAGGTTCTGAATTGATCTTTAGTAATGTTGTTTATTGAAAATATTTGCAGAATGTTACAGGCCTATTTCTGTGCTAAGCAGATTTTGTTGATGCACAAGGGTGATGTTTTTCTGATTATATTAAAATTCTCAATTTAACAGCCAGAAACCTAGGAAGTGAATTTGAAGTGCTGGTGCATTTGTTTTCAGAAGAAACCAATTAGTAAAAATATTGTATCCCACCCTGAGAGTGCTGCTGGCTATTTGACACTAGCCTTTCTCTCCGGGGTAGTTTAGTTGTCCAAAATGTTTAGATGATTATATGAACTGGTAGAGGACTACTGGGTTCAAACAGAAAAAACTTGGATGCCTTAATTTGCTCCAATCTCAATCTTTACAGCCTAGCAGAAGGGGAAAGAAGTGTGCCTCTTTTGTCTTTAGAGGCATGCACATGGTGCTTGCAGGGGGTTCTGCATTCATGCTAGAATGCCTTGTCCTGGGACTGCCTCGTATTTCTGGAGAAGCAGTAGCATCTCTTGGATTTGAGTTATTTTTCTGTTTCCTCAAAACATACCATGGAATAGAAATCCCAGGAGAATTACGCTATTCAGGAAATAATAGTATTGGCACCTCATATCTGCTTAACTCAATATAAACAACTCATATTCTGAATTCCATAGATGACTGCATGTGTTTAAGAATCTAAAGAAGCTAAATTCAAGTACCCAGAACATGCTCAGTATGTGTTTTTTGCAATTTTAAGGAAAAGTGATGTTTGGTTTGAGCGGTTTTGACTGAATAACTGCATCAATTAATTACTGTGATTAATGCAGTAATTGGTGTTGTTGATCTTGCAGGCTTTATGTAAAACTTTTTCGTAAACTAGACAATGCTAAAAAAACCCTTGAAATAGTTCTTCTTAGAGGGGAAGGGTAACACATTCATCTGCAACAACTGTTTTGCCTATCCACGTCCCTTATGATGTTCTAAAATCTCATCACATGAATATTGTTCTTTTTGGCAACAAGAGTCGGGCAGTGAATTAAAATGAGAGGATTTATCCAATTTATGTTTTCCGAGAAATGTAATTTCGTGTCTACTTTTTACAATGTTAGTGACTCAGAATTTTATTTCTGCATTCCAGTGAAGTCAGTAAAAATACACTAATACAAAAGAACAAAAATTATCTTTATTATATTTCTAATTATATACTAAAATTAGTGTGATTATGTCAGTTCTTAATCTGTTTTGTTCTTCACAATGAATTGGGATTAGTTTCAGTAGAATATGTGAATCTTACCTCTTAGGAATTTCAGCTAAGTTGCTATAATTTAAAAATGTCTGGTCAGCAAGAAGGATGTGAAAGAATACTAATTTAATAAATCTGTTCTAAATCTGTGTAGGGAAATTGGTGGGGATGCAAAAGATAAGAACAAGTAGAACTAATTGCCAGCTAACCTTTATTCCCTACTCCTTCAGAAAGTTTCTTGCCAAAGAAGAGATGACTGTAGGATCACCTCCCTCCTACTAGGAGTGGCAAAATGTCCTAGAATAACTAATATCAGAGTTTGTGCTATAAAGATTCCACTTTTATCTGGTGTTTCTATATTTAGCTACAAACCATTCTTTGCCATGTAAACAGTCTTTGCAGGAAAAGAGAACATCAAATAAAACTGAAGAAAAATACTTTTCTCAAACTTGTTTGTACATGCTACATAGATAATCCTATATTAATTTGAATTACATAAAGTCAGCTCAGATTTGGAATTTTTAATATCTCATTAAATAGTGTTTTCAACAGAAATTATCATTTGGTCCTGAGTTTATAGGATGCGAATTATATTACAGTAATTAATTTTACCTGACTTTGTGACAAAGACCCTGATGTATGTGCCAGCATAGCAACACATGTGCTGAGTCTTTTGTTTATGCCTTGGCAGAAGTGTCCTCTCCCTCCCAAAAAGAGAAATTACAGCTGTGCTTTAGCTGCATCTGCTACAGCTACCAGTTAAACCGTGTGCTTTTATACTCCTTGGTAAACTGTTCTGCAAAGTTTATAGTTAGAATTTTTAAATAAAAAGTCTGTTTATTTCAAACAATGGTTTTATTTATTAATTTGCTCCTTTTTACTTCAGAAAATCTACCAGTGAGTCCAGTGGAGAAGACTGCCTGAAGGCTTTGCAGTTTGTTATGTACAACCTTACTCTAGCTGCAGTGCAGAGCTGCATCTCTGCAGGGGATCTAAGGGGGAGACTTTGCAAGGTATCAGAAATTGGCAAAAGCTTTTGCTGTGTGGAGAAGGGTGATCACCAGAGAGACACAGCCTGTGTGGCTGGAGAAAATTGTTGTGGTAATTTGTTCAACTGTCCAGTAATTAAAACCATTTTCTGTCAGTTACTCTGCTGCTTGCCCTCGTGCTTTTGCATGGCTCTGGTGTTAATCTCTTGCAAGACTGTGCAGCCTTACTGTGAGAGACACATACCTTCCTTTTTTTGGTAACTTTGGCTACTTGACTTGGTATAGAAGTTTCCAAACCTTTTAAAACAACTTACATATTCCTAGGTTCTGTAGCAGGCAGTTTCTAAAGGGTCTAAATTCAGGTTCCTGAAAAACATCGGTTGTGTTGCTGTTGTACTTCTAACCATTGGTGAAGATGAAGGAAAATGGTGATCTTGTAGCTGCCTCCAAGTATTTGAGGAGCAATTAAAGTTGATGGAGACAAAATCACCTTAGTACTACCAGGTATTATAATAGGGGTGCAAAATGCAGCTTGGGTTGTTGGGCTTAGGAGTAGGGAAGAAAATTCCCTCTGGAGGATGGGGTACTGCAGCATGAGAGCAGGTTGTTTAAAGGCTGTGAAACCCCTTTCCAGGAATGATTTTCAAGACTTAGCTAGACAAAGCAACACCTGAATTGATGACTTGATGCTGGATACTTTCCCACTTAAATCTCAACGTCATGCAGGGCACCTCCAGAGGTTTTTATTGACACAGTCCTGTGTGTTAGCTCTGGAGTGGATCAGCCAGACTCCAGCCATGTGGTTACTCAGTTCAGCCTATTGCTCAGGGGCCTCCCATGGGAAGGAGTGGGCTGAGCATGGTCATTCTCCTTCTAAGCCATGTATTCCCAGATGCTCCTATATCAGGCCTGACTTATAGAGGCTTACAGTATTTCCAGTGGAAAATAAGTTCATTTCGCTATTTTTAAAAATTTCTAGTGGGCTGGTCTGACTTTTCCTTCGTTGCTACTGCCTGAGTGGTAACAGGAATTTATGGGTAAGGCAATATGGGGCTTTTAGTTTCAGAAAGGCCACCTGTGGAAACACGATGCAATTACATGTGGACAGGGGTGAATAACTGCCATTCTTAAATACAATTTGCTTTGTCTCTTGGTTGCTGGCAATTTATATTTTGAGCAAAATATCCTTTACTTGCTTAGAAAACTGCAAACACTGAAGAATTCATTTACCAAACCACTAACATGTATTCATAAAGAGCAGACAGGTAAAGAGAAGGCATCAGGAAGAGACTCATGGTTTTTTTATGGTTGACTGTGTATGGGCAGGGCAGTCAAGTTATGGCTTCTGTTTACATCAACAAAATCCCAGAACTAGAATAGAAAACAATGAAAAAGTAAATCTAATTGGGTGAAAAAAAGGTCTTTACTAAGAAATTGGTTTTGGGGCATAGCAAGTTCTAAATAGTCTTGAAATCTCAAGGAACTATCTGTATGTGCTTTTATTGGATCCATATCTGCTGGTGTGCCGTACTTTATTCTAATGTTGGGCAGGGGAACTGAGAGCAGGAAGGTCTCCTGTGGTACTGCAGAGGGTTGTGAGATCATTTGATCGTCTGGAGGAATACATTTCTAATAGTGAAAACATTTACTTCTTAAAAGAATGTACCTTTTTTCAGACATTCTGCCATTTCTTATCCAGATTCACAGACTGTGCACCCTCTCAGAGCCCACTTTTGACTTACCTATGTAATGGTGTATACCACTGACTGCTGAGCAATAACTCCTCTGAATAACAGATAAACATAGAAAGGCTTGAGGCATTCAGTAAAATGCATTTCATTTTATGCTGAAAGAAAAAACTTAATCTTTGGCAACTTGCATGGTCCTAACAGATAAATTATATGAAAACCTGCTGTATTAAGAGCAGCCTTTAAAAATTAATTTCTCGAACAGTATTTTCATGTGGAAATATTCATTTAGCACCTGTTTATGTATGTGATTGCTGATCTAGTACTTGATTGCTTGAATTGTAAGTTTATAAACATACATATATTTTAGTTTCACAAGTATATTAGCTGGTTCTCTTGAATATTAAAAAAAATATTCAAGAATATGGAACTAGATTTTTTCTTACTTTTCTTTTCTTTGCAGAGAAAACATAACTGCTTTAAAAGGGAAATGTGCATATTTAAATGATTGAGAACAATAATCTCTCAAAGAGATGATTTTCCTTTCCTTGCAGACCTACCTCTCAGAGAATTAATGAGATTTTGGCAGATTTTCTCAGTGTAGAACTAGGTTTCTGATGAATCCCTTATTCCTAGTTCAAATGAGTACTCTTTTTTTTTTCTTTTTTTTCTTTCTGGTTTTTTTTTTTTTTTTTTTTTTTTTTTTTTTTTTTTTAATAATAAAAGGGTACACTGGTCCTTTAATCAAATTACTAAAAAAATATGAGGGCCAAACATCAAACACTATTTATATTCAGCAGAGACAGTACAGAGAAATTAAGTTCTGGAGGCTTCTGGATTTAAAGGAATACGTGGGTGTCCATCTTCACTTGAAAATTGCCATTCTACTTGTCAGCTTCTGGTTACAAAATATGTATTTTGTAATTTTTCCCACATAAGTGGTTGAAAGCAAAAAAGGGTATTCTTATATTACTTTATTTCAAATAAATAGTAGAGATGTTCATCTCCCATTACTGATTTCTTTTTTCCAGGAGTCTTGCCTGTTGTCAGACCTTTCCAATAGGATTTTGGAATGAATTAGTGTTATTAGTAAGGAAATGTGATGTCCTGTCTCTTTGGCAAGAAATGTTTTATCACATTTGATGTGTCTGATTTACTCACAGATACCTGGCTAAAAGGTGAATTAGTTCAGAAGACACAGGTGGTAAAGAGGGTGTAGAAAGAGAACCTTGGTTACAGAAGTATTCTCACTTTAAGCGGTAAAACCAAAAAGTGAACCTGATGTGCAAATCTGGTTCTTACTGGAGATTCAAGTTAGCTGTAGTTGCTGGAAGTGCTCTGGGGTTTGTGTTGCAGGCAGAATAGCTGCCAAGCTTTGAACATTGGCTGAAAAAAATAGATCTGTACCCAGTGGCCAGGGGGTTGGTGTGCATCCAGCTAAGTAACAGCTATCTAACAGAGCTCCAGTGTTAAAAGTGGGTAGGATGGATTTTGGCCCAGCAGAACTGCTGAAAATCTATGGTGTCATTTTCTGTGTTTGCACTGCCTGCACACCAGCTATTTGCAGTCCCACAGCTGCTGGTTCCAAACCAGGAGCCCTGTTCAGGTAGCAGGCTCACACCTATGTCACAATAAATATTTTCATTGTCTGTCATTGACTACAGGCTTGTCTTACCCTACTTAGCTTACTGACAAGGCTTGTCAGGCATACTTTGCACTTTTCTTAGGCTTACCTGGGGCTCTGTTACAGCTTCTTCAACTGTAATAGCAGTTGCATAGTGACCAAGAAATTGTTCCCTTATCTGTTTTGATTTTAGTTTAGTATTACAGGATTGTGTACGGAAAAGCCATTTTTTCCCACAGAATCTCATGCACTTCTATGACTGATAGTGTAATAAGTTGCACATTCGATGTAGGATGAGCTATGACCATAGGAGAAAGGTATAGCTCAGAGGACTGGAGGCGTAGAGTGACAGCAAAGGAATTAAGCTGCGAACACAGAAGATGACACACATGTCCCAGAGCTATAAACAGCTCAGAAATGTTCAATTACTGATCACGGAGGGATTGAATTCTTTGGAACAAAGTAAAATTGGTTTTAGAAATTAAAAAAAGAAAAACATCCAAGATATAAAACTATAATAAAGCATGACATTATACTGAAGTTAAATGGTACGTGGAATTGCAGACCAAGGAAGAAAAAAGGAATTTTTTTCCGCCATATCTAAGTGCTTCATGATCTCAGTTTTCTTCTCTTTGGGTTGGCTGTAGTTAATTTCTTGCTCTCTGGAAAAGGACAGCAGGAAATTTGGCTGTGCAATGAGATGCTTGAAAAAATTCCAAGCCAGCAGCTCAACCATGGCTTAACTTCAGCAAAAACCGTGGAGGAATGAGCCTAGACATAAAAAATAACGAGAATCTGAGCATGAGAGTGTAGTTCCTAATTGTTTTATTTGGAACTAGGATGAAAATGAGTTTTGCTGACCAGTTTCTTTAATTAAGCTAATTTACAGCCTGGCTCTATAGAGACTTGCACTGAAATAACTGAAGAGGTTGCAAACTGGGTGATTGGAGAGCTGGTTTGGATTCTTACATTGCCTTTGCCACCAAACAAGGTTTAGTTAAATCTGGAAGTCTTGTTTACCTAAGTGTCCCATTGCAGTGCTTGGAAAGAGTGCTTTTAAAATGAGTATGTATTCATGAGACTTTTTCACCATCCTGCATTTGCATAGGACACAACACTACCATGTTCTTTCCAAGTGTTGATTTTGTCTGCCTTGTGTGGTAACATTAAAATACTTAATTAATTTATGAAAGGTATGATTGTAATTTTAGGATGTATTCATAAATTGTAACTTACTTACCTATTAATAAAACCTTACGGAAAGACTTGTTAAAAAAAAAAGTTCTCGCAATATTCCATCTAGAATCTCCTTTTTTTCTCCATATTCCTTTAGGCACATCTATCAAAGACTGGCAAACAAAATATTTTTAGAAAATGCAAAGGCATTTATGATGAAAGAAATGTGGTGGGAAAATGTTTCGGCTTTTCTTAAGGGTATTTTTTGGGCCAAGTCCTTGTAAAAGTCAGTGTGTTAGAGAAGCCCAAATAATTTGTGCAGCAGTTATGTATTTGCATGGCCGATCATTTTTAAATTTGCATCATGCATCATAGATCAACTGAGTTAAAAGTCGTGTTGGTTTTGTGTGCTGTTATATGGTCTAAACAGATTTCAAGTTGGATATAGTTATAATCTATTTTTTCTCAAAAATCAAGTGTTGGAGTACTAGAAAATGTTCTGACAAACAATTGCACTTGATATTGTGGAGTCACATTTGTCTTCACTAAATTCACTAAATTATAGATATGTATTCATATAAGGCCATGGGTTTATGTAAATCTGGCAGGACTAGCCAGCATGGGCTTAATTTACAAGCATCTTCTGTGTTGCTGCCTAAAGATATTAAGAGTAGGGCAAGTGTTTGTGATAATTCCTCTATAAGGCAGGTGAACCTGGACTCAGATAGAAGGACTGTGCTGTGACATGATGTGTAACAAGTAGTCAAAGGCATTGAAAGGGTGTGCAGTGGAGACAGTGACAGCTTGTCAGGGCATGGGGGAGAAATGGAAAATATAGCAAGGAGGAAGAGAATTTGAGAAAAAGAGACAAAATGATAATCAGATATTTTAAAAAGTGGGAAAAGCTGCTGGTTTAGAACAGAGGTTATATGTACAGAGGTTATATGCCTTAGTAGCATCCTAGATAGTTGCTTTGCATGCAATGCAGGCTATGCTTCGAAAAGAAATAAGCAGTTTGTGTGAGATTATTTTTCATTTTGTAGCATTCTGTAGTTGAAGGATAGCATATATGTACTCATGCCTGTGTCCCATGTATCTCCTAACAGCTACATGGTGTATTGTTGTGATGTTAGTTACTGTAGGATAAAAGACATACAGGATTTTTTAAACTTGTTTGCAGTTTTGATCATGTCTGAGTATTTTTGGTTGATTTGTGTGTGGTAAGGACTGGAAAAGAGGTGCAATCACATAAATTTCAAGTGAAGATGTATCAAGTGGCAATGGTTTGCTTACTAATATCTTGAAAGAGGGATGGAAATCCTTGCAGGCAATTTCTTCATGGTACAATTAGCATTTTTATTATGTCAGATATTGTGGAAAATGTTTGTTATGGAGTATGATACAAGGATCTTCCTTATGGGCATGCTAGTATCATCTGTTGTATTCATTATGAAATTACAGTATTGAGCCAGCATAGGTATCTGCAGAAACATCTCTTTCTGCTCAATTTTTTTGCTTCATCTTGAGGTTTAATCTCAGCTTCACTCCTAGTGGACTTTATCGTAGCTGTTAGCTCAGTGAGGGAATAGAGTATTGCTTCTTGGTAATACAGATTGAATGCTAGTGTGAGTAAAATTCCTTGTGCCATAAGTATTTTAAAGCTACATTTATTATACATGTTGTACACAGTGTGCTTTACAGTAGTCAGAAAAGAGTAATGGAGCTGGTATGTTACTCAGAGTTAATGATATCATAAATATGCTTAGGAGGATAATACACGTAATACGTGGGGCACACAGTATGCAACTTGTCAATGCGAGCTTTGGGGAGAATAAAATGACCATGGGAAATGTTTATTGTTTCAATGGAACAAGTGGAAATGCAAACAGTATCCTCCAGGGCTGGACTATTTGCTGAGGAAGGAATGTAATCTGTGCTCTGAATATTCTCAGAATTCTGTATTTCTGAGAAAAAGAAGAAATAATCAGTCTTCACTATTACTTAATTGATACAAGCTGGATTTACTGTGGAGACTTTGTGAATTGTACTACAAATAGGAACAAAAATTATGTAATCATCTTACCTTTAGCTGAAAAACATTACACTGTATGCCATAAGCACAAACTGAAATGATAGAATTTGATTTTAGAGAATGGATGGACAGTTGAAAGGTAGTGAATTCTTATTCATTGGCTCTGTCACACAGCAGTCTTAAATCAGTAATACACTACCAAAAGCTGTCTTTATTAAACAGCTTTGTTATTGACTCTGTTCTTTTTCTGATGTTGTCATGCAGAAGTTCAGAACCCTTTCACATAGAAAGTCGTCTTTGACCTGCAGAGATATTTCTTCCACAAAGGGACTATAGTTGAAAATTGAATATCTCAAAAATTTTATATCATGTACTAATAATGGCTTGAAAAATTATGTTATTCACTGTGGAGGACACTTCTGAATTTTTGTATTTCTCTTGCATTACGGGCTGAGGTGGGGTTTTTTTGTTTTTTTGGGGGGGGTTTTTTGGTTGGTTGGTTGGTTTTGTTTGGTTTTTTGGGGGTTTTCTTTTGTTTGGTTGGGTTATTTTTGGGCTTTTTTTTGTTTGGTTGGTTTTGGGCTCTTTTGAGGTTGGTTGTTTTTTGTTGTTCTTTTATTTGTTCTTTGTTTGTGGTTTTTTGTTTTGTTTGGGGTTTTTTGTCCTTCATCAAAGGAGTTTTTGAAACTTTTTTAGTTTAGTTAGCTTTCATGGAGTTTTATTTGGCATTTCCAGAATAATAATCAATATTAATTCACATGTTTTCGATGGAACCATTTTCCATACTGAATAGTTGGAAGCACAGGGAGTAATTTTTATGATTTCTTCCAAATATTTTACTTTCTTGCTTTAGCTTTGTTGTGTCAATCCAATCAACATTTAATTCTGTCCATCCCACAGCAATGAAACTGGCACTTTTTGCTCCTTCCCACTGTCAGAAGGCTTTTGGTTGTCATAAGCTTATATTTTTTTGGAAGGAATTAGAAGTATAGTGACTACATGAGCTTTCTCATGCCTTTGCCTTTGCAAAGTTTTCAACAAGAAGCAGACTTCTTGTCTTTTTTTGCAGTAATGCCCTAAGATAAAGCCCTAGATGGAACACTTTCCTAAGACTAAAAAGTAATCTAATAAAACAGCCTGGAGAACAGATTGAGGATCAAGATTTGATACATAGGTCTCTGTGTGAGGTAACATAAGCAGTAGATGATATGAATATGTGTACAAGCAGATCTGTTTCTTACAGACTTTTACCTCTGCTGCACAGTTGCCACACATTTGATTGAATGAATCCCATGAAAATTTTTTGTAGGAGTTGACATAACAGTGCTGACAATTGAAGTTAGCTGTGCCTAAATTCAAGTCAGAAAATCATTTGTCTGCATGTCACAAAGAGCATCTCTGCAGTATTGTGGTGGTGTTTTCAGGCTCAGCCAAGGTTGATGCAGATGAGCTGCCAGTTTCTTTATTGTGAGCTGCATAATAGAATGAAGCCTTTCATATAGTGCAGCTCACTTCTTAAATATTGTGGTAAAATTGATCTGTCAGGCTTTTCTAGCAGTCTTCCTGCAGAGAAGGCCAGAAGTCAAGGATGGGGAACTGATCTTTGTGTGGTCAGGATTTACAGTACCTCTAAGTACACTTCAAATGCAGGATAAGAAAATGGAAGTTAAGAATTCAAACAGAAGCAGGTTCTTACTGAGGTCAGCCGACCCCACCAGTCTGTTTCAGGTAGTGACAGTGCAAGATGCTAAACCGTATTCTAACTTTGGAAACTGTTTTCCTTTATTGTATCTAATTTCTCTTTTCAATTATAATACTAATAATGCAGATAATGCTGTCAGCCTGGAGAACCCTTGTGATGACAGATTTCCCAAGTTCACTACCTGCTGTCTAAATTGGGTATTTTTGTTTGGTTTAAAGCTTACCTAGTTGATGCTGTGTTTTGGTGTTGCACAGAGCTTGGATGAAATCACTTTGGTATTCACCTTAACCCACTGTTGTTACAATCTTATAAAACTTGCTTGCATTCTCTGCAGGCTTTTACTTTTGAGAGTCCCAAATTCCTTTAATTCTATGAAGGGCAGCTGTTCCACTGCTTGGCAGTACACTTTTAACTCTGCTGTGCCTTCTCTGAGATACAGAGGCTGGAACTACATGTAGAAATTATGCTATGCCCAGTGGATGCTCTGAATTTTATCATTGGAAGTTGAAGAGAGATTCCAGAATAAGAGTGGTGTGGTTTGTTGTGGGCTGTTTGGTGTGGATGATCTTAAGTTTGATATATTGAAGTATTGTTTCTGTTACTGAGTAATACAACACAGCTTAAGGAGTAGAGGCTGTTCTCACATGCATTCATTTCATATCAAGCCCAGAACTGGAGAAGGTGTTGCATCAGTTCATTACCAGCTCAAAAGCCATGACTTCATGAAGGATTAATTATAGAAAGTAATACATTTTTTGGCAAAACTGACTTCATTAATTTTTCTTCAGAACTGATCCAGGAACTGCTTAGAAGTCAGTTGTGCAACTTAGGAGTTACCATATCTGTTATTTTCAATGTTTTTTTTTCAGAAAAAAATCAATGTAAAGACAAATACACTTTGCATTGTTATGGTCTGGAATTATTCCACTATAAATGAAAAGTTTATTTCAATTACAGTTTATCTGTTAAAAATGTTGAGGTGGTATACGTGTGAGGTTTTAGTTAAATTATTTTGGAGTGATGTATAGTTGAAAACACTTAGTCAGAAAACTGATATATTCAAGAAAGATATCAATGCTAAATATGTAAGTAAACATATGGGTTATCTAGTTATACCCATTAAGTTTATCAGACTAAATGTGTTTTGAAACTGTCAGGCAAACTATTTCTCTTTCCTATTACAACTGCAGCCTATATAAAACTTTATTTACCATAGAATCATAAAATTGTTTGGATTGGAAAGGACCTTAAAGATCATTTGGTTCCAACCCCCTCTTCCATGGGCAGGGACACCTTCCAGTACACCAGGTTGTTCAACACCCCATCCAACTTGGCCTTGAACACTTCCAGGGATGGGGCAGACACAGCTTTTGTGGGTAACCTGCTCCAGCGCCTCAGCTCCCTCACAGTGAAGAATTTCTTCCTAATATCTAGTCTAAACTTGACCCCTTTCAGTTTAAAGCCATTCCCCCCTCTCCAGTCATTTCATGCCCTTGTAAAATGTCCCTTTCCTACTCTCTTGTATGCCTCATTTGTGTAATGGAAAGCTTCTCTAAGGTCTTCCTGAAGCCTTCTCTTCTCCAGGTTGAAAAGCTTCAGCTTTCTCAGCTTGTCTTCATAGGAGAGGTGCTCCAGCCCTCTGACATTATTTTGGATTTATTATAGGAGAGTGGTTTTTGAGTTTTTTTGGTCTTTTTAAGGGCTTTAATGCGTTATAGGAAATTAATCAGACTTTATATGAAGCAACGGTTTGGGTTTTGGGGAATTCCCCCTTCTGTTTCCAAAATACTCTAGCAGGGGAAACTTGTAATGGTTGTTTTCATATGCATTTATTAGCTTGAAGAGCTGAGGCTTTGTCTTGCAAAGAGAAGTGATGTAGGCTCAGTAGACAGCAGTTCCCAGTGAAAGCATAGCAATTTCAGTGTATTTATACCTCTACCTACTATCTCCTTTCATATCTTTGAGAAGCTATTTAATTTACACCTCTGTCAGCATCCCTGTAATTTCATTATGCATATTCATACATGATAAGCAGATGTGCTGTGAATATTTAAAATGTGTGTATATCCATATGTATGAGTGCCTACAGATATTTCTGCTTATGGCTGAGCAGAGGAGAAAAATATATACTAAATTGTGTCTTTTAAGTACCTGTTGCAATCATTTAAGTAACCAAATTTTCGATAATTGGTGTTTAAAGTACTTAGAAATTTACTTCCATATTCTATCTTGTTAAAAAATAGTCTGAATTTATTTCTTGCCTTTCAAGTTAGGAAAGATTTTTACACTTAGTGTCTTATGGTATTGTATTCTATGCAGACAGAAATACTCAGAGATTTTATGCTCAAGTTGCACAACATGTCACACACTACAGAATCACAGCATGGTTGGAAGGGACCACAGTGGGGTCATCTGGCAATGTGTTCCAGTGCTTGGTTACCCCCACAGTAAAGAAGTTCTTCCTCATGTCCAGGTGGAACTTGCCGTTTCTGCCCTTTGCCTCTTGTCCTATTGCTTATCACCACCGAGATGAGCCTGGAAACATCCTCCGATACCCTCTCTTCATTGGGAGGCTTCGATGAGGTCCCCTCTCAATTGTGTTTTCTCAAATCTTAACAGGCCCAACTCTTTCAGCCTTCCCTTGTAAAAGATGTCTTTTCAATTCAGAGTTTTTAGTTGTCTTTCTTTAGTGAGAACGATTTAATCTGTAAATAAACATTTGTCAATAATAAGTTTCAGTGAATGAGTTTTCATTTTCCCAGAAAAAAATGGGAGTTGATTGAAGAGTTTGAATTACTGATACAAAACTTCCAAAGAGAAGTTCTAAGGAGTAAGCTTACTTTGTCACTGATCAAGGTGAGACTTTGATGCTACAGGAAAATATGCCATTTTGCAGAATTGTCTTAATAATTTTTATGATCTTTGACTTCTCTGGACAATGGTTTTACACAAGCTTTTACAAGAAAAATCTTCTACCGTTGTTTATATCTCCATTTGATAAGCCACTTTCTGTCACTTCTTCCTGTTCTGCCCAGGAGGGTTCTGGAATCAGTGTCTAGTTTAAATCTGGATGAGATCTGAAAGATAGTAAAGTTTTCACTGGTTTAGTGAAGATTCATAAGGGAGGGAGAATAAAGTTAATCATCTCTTGCTGGGAATGCAGGAAGAATTTATAAGACTTTTTGTCATGCAGCTTGAGAGAAGCTGGCAGAGTAATTATGTATTTTTTTCAAACTATCTCTTCTCTTGAGTAGAATGATAGATGGTGAAATAAAGGTGAGAACTGGTAAGGTAAAGAATATGAGTTTATAGAAAGAAAATAATAAAGTGAGGTATTGAAGAGGGATCTGGTCTGCTTCTATAAAGATAAAATCCTTTTTTGTGTTTAGGGACCTGTTGGTTGGGTCCAGGATCAACATGAACTGATTCATCCCACAGGATGCAGTTCCTGGAGGACAGAGGGATCCAGGACAGCTGGTTTCTTTTCAGAGATTGCCAATAGCATGTATAGAATTAGCAGATGGTGTTTCAGGTGTTACATCTACATATGAGAAGAGTTCTTGTTATCATCCTGTCAAAAGTGTGTGTGATCTGTACAAAAACTGCATCTGGGTTCTGGAAGAACACTGGAGAAATGCTTGAGAACCAGTGTGGACAGAGCAGTGCAATCACAGGCTTTTGTCAGCAAGTGGCTGACAAATGCACTACGGATAGTGAATATCATCCCTTCTGCTTGCCAGCCTCTCAACATTGCAACTAACAGGGAAGATTATGTGTTATTGTAAGGTAAGTTATTAACTGAAACAAAAGATGAAACTTTATGTTTAGAAGCTACAATGACAATTATATGGTCACTATATTACATGGCAAGTTTTTGGTTTGCTCTGTATAGTTTTAGAGTGTAATTTGTAGTTTCTTTTCCTAAAAAAATAATAAAGTTGGGGGCTGAAACGATATGATCTTCAAGATCCCTTCCAAGCCAAACCATTCTATGATATTTTATTAACTAAATTTAAATATTCATTACTAGGAAATACATGAAAAATCCTGGAATAAAGCTTGTAGTCTCTCTTTTATTTTGTCAATCTAGTGTCCATGAATATGTATTTAATTTTTATCTCAATTTTTCTTCTTTAAGTTCAAAATAAAGACTAATGAATTATACTTGATTTATAATCCATGGGAAATAATTTCGAACTATTCTTTGTATCTGTGCAATGTTTTGTTCTTTTTAAGAAATTGTGTTTTCAGTGTTGCCTACTGTTACATCTATTCCATGTCCTCACATACTGGTTCATTAAGATGTCACTATGAAATATTTCATGTAAAAAATGAAACTTCTGTCTCTTAACAGATGTTGCTTCTTCAAGTTAATAACTTTTTAAAAATATTGGACTGTGATTGTATTTAGGTCAGAGAAGATGGTGAAAGTGGAAATATGTATTTGTTCATTTGAAATCAGTTCTTGTTCACATGAGGTTAAACTGAAGAACTGTGAAAACAATTTTTCTTATAATAAAAGCTTCAAGGAATCCCTGGAAGTCCTCAGTGGTGCACAGCACTCTGCCCACCTCACAGATATTTGGTGAAATTGGTGAGAGGTTTCTGTTGTACTAGAGGCAGTTCTGTTCCTGCCAGGAATTATAAACATTGCAGGGAAATTGACAGTTACAGAAATATTTGTATTTGAATAGGTAGAAACATTGAACAGAAGAAAACTTTCTAGCCAGTGGATCTTTTCTACTGCTGCTACTTAAGCATTAAACAGTTTTGATAGGTTTATTTAGGTAAAGGCTTAATTCTGGCTGCTTAATTTTGCTTTTTTCGTATCACTTGTTCTGATGTATATGCTGCCTTCAGATTGACTAGATCTTGCCTCTCACACGTTCCCTCAACCTGAGCCATGTTTGAGCAATTGTCTTCTTTTCCTTTCCTCTCTTCTTGTTTTGCAAAGCAAACTATTTCCTTGTAATTTTCTTATCTTTAATTCAGTCTTCCTTGAACATAACTCATTAGGATTAAGCACAATTTTAAATCATGCTCAGGTTTGAAATCACCTTGTGACATTTGTTTATTCTGTGATTGTATTACGTTAATGGGTCAGAGGAACTCTGTGCAGCATTTCTTCTCTTCCAGCCATGGATGTGCTAATATTTCTAGTCTTGACATTTGTAGTCTTTAACATAGTACCAAATCTTAACTATTTTATTGAGCAAGTGCAATTCTTGCTCTTAATATTTTAAACTTTTTTATTTTGTACTGATGGTGTCTCCTATCCATCTGCCATTATCAATTTTCTTTGATAAAACCTTATAATAAATTATAAATGCAGTCTTAGCTAAATTTGGACAGAAGAGTGTCCTTTGGGGAATTCCCCAAGCACTCCCTGTAGTTTCATACCTTTTCCCTTGAGTAAACTGTGTCATTGTTTTCTAAGACTTGTCTCCTGCTTTCTGTTTTCTTGTTTTACTGACCATTAGGAAGGTTAGCTCTATCTAACTTCCCATTGATAAGGACAGGGTAGGTACCAAATTAAGTTGTACAGGCAATTGTTGTTATAATGGTAATGTGTTTTATCACATTTTGTATTTACACTGTCCTTTAATTACTGGTTATGTAAATTGTACTGTCTCCTTGTATGATCATTAAAGTCAGAGTAGGAGATCATCCTTGCCAGTTACCTTCCTCTGGTAATGCAGGTGCTTTACATACACAGTAGTCTCTCCAAATCTTTATAAACGAAATAAATAATTGTTCCCAACAACCCAGCTGTGTTTGTACAAGCAGAGAGAAGTATAAAAGTTTATATATGGGATAGCATAATTTGTCTTGCTTGTAATTATTTTATTATTTTAGTTTCTATAACTGAAACATCCCATAGCAATGCAAACTTGCATGTCAGAAGAGCTTTTAATTATACAGCCTTGCAAAAGTGCAGGTGGAGTACAGGTGGTTTAACAGATTTGGATACTCATTTCAAATTTCTCAGCATGGAGTACCAGTATCATCATTACAGTAACTGACTGTGTAAATATACTAGAAAAATCTTAGGCCTTCTGCTTTATTGTATGCTTGTGTAAATATGGGTATAGACATGTTTAGAAATATGAGTACAATAATCTGAATGCAATTGCCTTATTTTATTTTTTTTAGTTTACCTTACCCCCTCATTAAGGTACTATGAAAAAAATAGGCCTTATACTGATCTGGAGAAAAATACTCTCCAGAATCATGTCTTTAGGATATTAAGGAGATGCATAAAGACCCGCTGCAAGGCTCTGAAAGCTACATTCCATTACACTAAATAGAAACAGAAACCTTGTTCATCAGCATTGCCCAACTGTTTGATCCACTGCCAGTTCATCACCCTTAAGGGTCAGACTCATTGGAGTATGGAACAGGAAGATGAAGCACATGTAGGCAGAAAATTGAATAAACTTGATAGGAAACAAGCTTTTATCTATGAGTACAAGGCAGGGAGCATTAGCATAAAGCAGTCAGATTTGTATCTACAGTGCATCTTGCTGTGTCTGCCTCGATGATGAATAGGTACTGTGAAAGTTAAAGTACTGGGAAAAAAAATTATTAATGCCTTTTTTACTTAACTCTTTGTGTGGCTACTTCAGCAGGCTACAGTATTGAACTAAGCTGTGAGTTTTGTTTACTGTCTGCTCAATATCTGATTCTTCTTCCCCGTTCAGAACACTGGTATCAAAGATGGCGCTGGGAAGGAGTTTGCATATTAAGATCAATTAGAATGCAGAAAAAATACAAAAATGAAATTGAAAAGTGGCACAAGTTAAAATCAAGGTCTCCAAATCACTTTGTGAAGGCAGGCCAATGATTTTTGGAAGTTACATTTAGCAAATGGGTATAAATATGTATTGCTATTATCTATATTCTGTGCCAGCAAGAAAGTCCAGCTTCCTTGTGCGAGCAGTATAGTTTTGTTGGCAAAGAACATGAAAGGTTTTGAGTACCTAAGTACTTTAGGAAAGGCAGCTAAATGTCCCCTTAAGTCAAGGTGGGTTGCTGTCTGGTAGTCTTGACAGAACAATAAAAACAATAAAACAAGCAGAAAAATAACCCTTTGTGCATGTAGATCCTAATTGTCTTGAGCATAATAAGATAGAACATTAAGTTTGGATGAATAAGTGCTTCATCAATTATGAGGAGGTTCTTGTAATGAAGGCCATTTCTTCTGTCATTTCTGTAGCAGTAGGAGAGTAATTTACATTGATTCAGGAGCACAGGTAATGAGTCCTTAATACAAAGTACTAGATTCCTCTAAGAGAAGTTTGATTTTCATTCACTGGTGGTAAATAGCCAAGACTCTGGTGAACTTCCAGCCATTAAATTTCCTGTGCTATAGCTAAATAATTTAGGGGTATATCATGGATTGATTTACTGAGTGACTCTTGCCTAAGAACATGATATGGCTGATGTATTATCAGGATTATTAGTGATCAAACAATAGTAGGTGGATATCCTTACAATAATATTTAAGAACTGTGTTGTAGATTATTGTGATAATGTGAGTGAAAGGTGAGTGTGATAATTCACATAAGGAAATCTGTAAGATGGAGTAGGAGTATTAAGAGAAAAATAACAGATAAGAGTACTTAAATACAACATGATGTCTATATTAAGTGAACTGTAAATCAAATTAAAGGTCAAAGCATATTGAAGAGGTAAATTGATTGTGGTCATCTGCTTCAGTTTTATTGGTAATCTGTAACTGAACTGAAGTATGGAGCAGAATCTGAGTGTTGAAGTATTTGAGGCCTTTTAGGTGAAGAATTAAATGATAATTCAGTTCAGCTCTAACTGCATATGGTGTTTTAAGAGTGTAGGGCTGATTCTGTACTGAATTAGGAATTGTGGCAAGACTCAAAACTTTCATGTTCAGAAGTACTTGCCTTGAAATTTTTAAGGTGTTATCTTGCAGGCATTTTTATAGAACACTAATGTAGATGTTTAATTACTGGACAGGTAGATGTCTAATCACTGTATATACTGTGGTGTTTCCTTCATCTAATAGAACCTCTGTGTAAGTATACTTAAGGAGAAGGGTGCTTAGGACAGAGTGCACTTTAAAAAAAGTAATATCTAATAAGCTATTCCTGCCAAAAGTGAGCATTTAGTGAAGAACTGTCTCCACTTGACAGTAAGCAATAATGAGAATTGCTGGTGATACTTCATTATGTTGGAGAATTATTTCCACAAGTTTCATGTTCTGGGGAATTATATCAATTTATTTACTTAGTTAGCAGAACTTAGAGATAAATTTAAAAAACCCCAAATGTTACTGAACCTGGACATTTTTATTTTAAAAACAAGGGAAAAGACCATTTTTATATTTTGGCCAGTACTGTGATGGAAGAGAATCACAGAATTAACTAGGTTGGAGAAGACCTTGGAGATCATCAAGTCCAACCTATGACCTAACACCACCTTATTAGCTAAACCATGGCACTGAATGCCACATCCAGTCTCTTCTTAAACACCTTCAGGGATGGTGACTCCACCACCTTCCTGGGCAGCCCATTCCAATGCCCAACCACTCTTTCTGTAAAGAATGTTTTTCTAATGTCTAGCCTAAACTTCCCCTGGTGCAGCTTAATACTGTGTCCTCTTGTCCTGTTGCTGGTTGTCTGGGAGAAGAGACTGACCCCCACCTGGCTACAACCTCCTTTCAGGCAGTTGTAGAGAATGAGAAAACTTCATGGGAGGAAGTTTTGGTTATCAAACCCGATTTCCTTTTATGACAAGGTAAGACACTTACTTGATCAAGGAAAGCCAGTTGATGGAATCTTTTTGGATTTCAGTAGAGCTTTCACTACTGTCTCTCACAGTATCCTCTGGACTAAATGTCCAGCACACGTCTGGATAAACACATCATGTGGTGGGTGAGCAACTGGCTCATGGGTCAGACACAAAGGGTTATAGTGAATGTGGTGACACCAGACTGGGGACCTGTCACTAGTGGGGTCCCCCATCGTGCCATTTTCAGCCCTATGCTTTTCAACATCTTCATAAACGACTTGGATGCAGGACTGGAAGGAGTACTGGGAAAGTTTGCAGATTAAACAAAACTGGGGAGAGCTGTTGGCTCCCTCGAGGGCATGGAGGCCCTGCAGAGAGACCTCAGCAACTTAGAGGACTGGGAAATCACCAACTGTAGGAGGTTCAACAAGGGAAAGTGCCAGATTCTGCAGCTGGGATGGGGCAACCCTGGATATATGAACAGACTGGGGAATGAGATTCTAGAAAGCAGTACCACAGAAAGGAACCTGGGGGTCCTGGTCAGTGACAAGTTGAACATGAGCCAGCAGTGCCCTGGCAGCCAGGAGGGCCAAGACTGTCCTGGGCGGCATCAGGCAGAGCATCACCAGCCAGGCAAGGGGGAGGATTGTCCCACTCTGCTCTGCACTGGGACGGCCTCACCTTGAGTATTGTGTGCAGTTTTGGGCACCACAAAGTAAGAAAAATACAAACTATTAGAGAGTGTCCAAAGGAGGGCAACAAAGATGGTGAAAGGCCTTGAGGGGAAGCCATATGAGGAGCAGATGAAGTCACTTGGTCAGGTTGAACCTGAAGAAGAGGAAACTGAAGGGAGACATCATTGCATTTCATGAGGGGAAGAGAAGGGGCAGACACCAATCTCCTCTCTGGTGACCAGTGGCAGGACCCAAGGGAATGGCCTAAAGTTGTGTCAGGGGAGGTTTAGGTTGAATATTAGAAAAAGGTTCTTTACCCAGAGGGTGGTTGGGCACTGGAATGGGCTCCCCAGGGAAGTGGTCACAGCACCAAGCCTGACAGAGCTCAAGAAGCATTTGGACAACACTCTCAGGCACACAGTGTGACTCTTGGGGTGTCCTGTGCAGGACAGGCAGTTGGACTTGATGATGCTTGTGGGTCATGTCCCTTCCAACTCAGCGTATTCTGTAATTTTGTGATTTGAACATGAAGCTACCTCTTGAATGGAAAATTCTTCACACCAAGCATGAAATAGAGGTGCCAGTTTTCTATTTCATATATTTTGATAAAATCCTGTGGGATTAAACAGGGAAAAAGAGTGCATCATTTCAGTCCAAATTAATTTTTTTGCAGTCCTAAAGTAGGAATCTAAATGTGCTTTCTCTAAAGCTAAACTAGTAATCCTGTGTACCTTTGAAAGACGAATTGTCATCTTTAAAAATAGCTGATCTGCCATTTCATCCCGTAGAAGGAAAATGAGTCTCATTTTATAGTGGTTACCATCTGGAGAATGCAGGATGCTTTCCTGACCTGCATGATTATACTCTTGTAATTTTTGCTTAAATTTTATTTCTTAAAGCAATCAAAGTTGTTTAAAACACAAAAAATTTACAGTTTTAAAATTTTATGTTAGATTCTGAGAGCATCAAATCTTACTCAATGAAGCTGATACATATTTTCAGAGATCACTATTGCAGTCAAGTTGTACAACTTTTTGGTGGTCCAGTCCAAGGCATTCCTCTCATTGAAAATTAAACCTAGAAAAACTTTTAAGTGATCTTCCATCAGTCTGGTGTCAAAGCAAGAGTGTGCTAGAGTGAAACAAGAGGTGGAATATGCAAGTGGATGAGGAAAGATACTTCTTGCATTAGATCTGTTCAAGCTGTTGAAGAGATGCAATTGGCTATTTTGTCATGCAATTTCTAAATTATGCAGTCAAAATACTGCATTAAAGAAGTTCTTTATTTCTAGAACATTGAGAAACTAGAAGAGGCCAGGTAAATACAGTTAGTTCAAATTCAGAGGAAGATTTCAGCTTCTACAGCAAGTGACCAGGGTGGAGGAAAAGGGCATCTTGAACTGCTGCCTTCTGCTGGTGGGGAGAAACTCTGACTTCTACCAAAGTGTTGATTGGGCTGTCCTAAGATGTGCTGTGTGGTGTGAATAGGATAAGGACCTAATTTATGAAACATGTTTAGTGTGACTCATGGTTAAGACCTTCCTAATTTGCCTGCCAGCTCTTCATAGCGCTGTGGCTGTTTTGTCTGCCTCAGAAGCATCTGAAAACTTCAAGACTTCAGCATAAGTGGAAATTACACAAAAACATACTTTGTATAAAGTGAAATAGTTCTTTATTCATCATATATTTAAAAGCAAAATTATAAGCTGCATGCAATTTGAATATTTATAGTTCATGCTCTTGCCTCTTTTGCCATAGTTGAGCAGTTGCCATGGTTCCCATTATATTGTCTGCTTTGGAGGCAAACTTCATAACCATGCTAAATGGAGCTGAGTTTCTGAAGTGTACTACACTTGTAGTGCCCTCATCTGCATCTTGAATTGATCTGTATTTTCCACTGTCTCCCCTTAATAGCATGGAACCAGACATTGGGACTCACAAGAAATACCAATGTTAATACACAAAATTAATTCTCTTCATCTGTCTTACCAATAAAGAACAACAAATTAAATGTATTAAGTGTATAAAGAAGTAATTAATTTTAAAAAAATAAAAAAAGAGATCCAGTTAAATGTAGGTAACAACATATTCTGTAGGCATAATAGTTCAACTTTGCTTTGTGCAGGGCCTGCTCTTCTTTCTAAAAGGATGCAAATAAGGATAGAGAATTAATATAATTCTCTTTTTGCAAGGATGAAAAGGCTGGGGCAATTTGTAAGATACCAACTTCAGGGAGAGACTTTGAAAACTTGCTTTTGTTGTTTTTGGCATCACAACTTCCAGAAGATTTAGCTGGCTTAAACCTGCCTTTCTCTAGGGTTTCTGTTTCACTTCTCTGGTGTATCTTTATTTGAGAGCAACATTCTCTGAACCTCAGAGGGAAAAGAGGTCTCCCACAACTAAGCATTTAAAAGATCCCATTCTGGTCTAAATTTTTCTCTAATCCACTTTGGTTTCTTCAGGAAAGATATTCTGTTGGGGTTATACATTTATTTATAGACATAAATATATGTAATTAAATATAGATATGTTTATATATTAACACTAGGTGATCTTGTAAAAATTCAAGTTCTTTCTGGTTCATTCAGAAATGCCTTAACAGACATCTGCTATGTCAAATGACTCCATCTAGAATCAGCATTTAATTTTTTTTTTTTAATTGAGTATAGCCTGGGACTTTGCAAGCCTTTGCATATTCACCTTTGCAATATCTGCAATATTGATTTTTATGTGCTAGGGATTTGCAATTTACTAAAAATCAGAGCCTAACTGGGGGGCAGTGGGGGGGGGGGGGTTTGGGGGGGGCCGGGGGAGATGACACACAGAACTCAATAGGTATATTTTAGGTGTCTCCTGTAAAATGAGCATCAAAACAAACTGATCTGTTTATAGCAAATAAACCTAAAACCAAACAGCTCCCCCTTTCCCACCTCTGCAATAGCAAAATCTTAAGTCCAGCAAAATTCATACTAAAAGCAAGATTGGAACTCAGTAAGTATATTGCTGTTGACAGTAGTTGTACCAATTTTACACAGCAGAAGTGAAATAAAAATTAAAAATTTAATATTTCTATAAATTTAAACAAGTGAACTACATGCAGGATCCTTAGCCCTCAGCGTACAGCCAACAAAATTTCTCCACGTTGTATCTTTCAAGGTTTTTGAAGACATATTGATTGGCTGGTGTAATGCAAGGCATTTTAAGATTGTTCTTTGAAGTGAAACTTCATGTTTGCATTACAGGGTTTTTCTTTTATGAGGCTCTGCAATACTCAGTTACCAGAAATAAAATTAAAGCTGCTTCTTGGTTCATTTGAGCATGCAAAGGGAGAGTCATTCAGAAGAACCTCTGCATGTTTTATGCTGTTATTGAGAAACCAAATATAACTTTTAAAACTTTACAGTTAGATGTGCTTTTTATAAATTACTTGTGCAGAACCTGTTTACAACTTCATTGTGTATAGGAGATGCTCCCATACAAACTTGAGCTGCTCTCTTGACCTTGAAACGTGCTCATTTCCCCTATCTGTCATGCTGCTCTGCTTCTGAATTGATTCTCTTCTGTCAATCAGCTTCTCACAGATGCTAATTAGGATGTTAGAGCCTCACATTATTAGGTCTAAATTAGATAACTTGGTGAATCCAGCAAATTCTGAATAATGCATTTCTGTCTGGGTTATGTAGGTTTTTGGAGGCTGTATGAAGATGCATTGTGGGAGAGGTGTTTCATGGAGTGTACATGTCTGCATTCACACCTATGTCGAAAACAGGGATGTTAATTATGGTTTGTGGAGATGCCAAATAGAAAAAAAGAGCTGGTTTGTAAATAAATTATTTTTAAATAGTGCCTAGTATAGCACTCTGTCTTTTGCAAAGGGTAGTCACATCTGAAATGATAAAAGGATGAAATGGTGTTTGAGAACAGCAGCATTGGTTGCTTCTTCTCTGTAACAGTAAATGTCTGAATACTGCCTTCCCTATTATTTTCTAGTGGAAGTTTTAACTCTTACTATGCAACCAGTTGTTTATCACTGACTACACTTTTTTTTTTTATCTCAAAAGTATGAAGAGTGTGTGCATTTAAAATGAGTCATTTATTCCAGAGTAACTCTGTCTCATCATCAGTCTGAAGCATGATGAATGTCTGTTGGCTTATCTCTTTTCATAATATAACTCTGTTTACTTGGGGATAATAGTAGACCACAGTGAGCAAACTGCTGTGGAGGAGCTGTTAAACTGCACACTCCTATCTAGTCTTATGTTTTCACATGCTGGGAATAACAGTGCTCAGGCTGTGACTGGGTAAGGACAATTTAAAAGTAGTTTTTTAATATTGAAATAAAATTGGTAGAGATGAAGGGAGTGTCATAGGTTAGCAAGCGTAGTCCCGGAAGGGATGTCCTTGCTAAGGGGTGCTTACAGCTTCCTCTGGGACCTGATAGAACCTATCAGCTGGCCAGTTTGAATATGGACAATTCTTTAAGCCACTTAAAGTTGTGACCGCCTCTGTGATCCACACTTAAGAATAGACAAACTCCCCCCCAAGCTCTCTCTCGTTTCCGGCGCTGGGACAGGTGGCTGCGGGCCCCGTGCGGGGGCCAGCGGGCCCGGCCAGGCCCTGCTTGGGCCAGGCCGGGCCGGACCACGGCCATCCTGGAGTTGATGGACCTGTTGGAACTGCACCCCCACCCCCACTTCCTTGCCGTGGGCAGCCGGAGCGGCTCGGCTCTCCCCCCCTCTCCACTGTGATAAGAAAAATTCAACATTCCAGATGCAAAGCTGCAAGGCCGATGTGAGATTAACCCTTTTATTGCTGTGAAGAGCTGAAAACCTGAGGGAAGAGAGAGAGGAGATGCTTAAAGCTGAAAGTCTGTTGTGAAGCTATGATATATCAGAGTATCCCGTTGTAATTTCATGAAGATATGGGGGGTGGAGCGTTCAACTCGTAAGCAATAGGCAGATGCTGACGCAGCTGTAATTTCATGAGAAGCTTGGACAGGGAGAGATGAACCAGATGACCAGATGAGGACTTTTTGCTCCAAAGAGGAAAGGAGAAAAACCTCAGTTCCTAGAGATGCATCCAGAGATAGTCCTAACAATGAAGATGAGGAAGACCCTTTGCTCCCAGGGAAGGAGAAGGGCCTCTGTTTTTTGTTTCTGAATGGCTCAACCTTAAAATTGTACCCCAAAAAACTTCAAGAGTGGACCCTCGAAAGCAGCTGCGGGAAAAGCTGCAGGAAGGGGCTCACATTGCGAGCAGAGAGACTCCTCTTCCTAAATGGACTGAACAATATTTGGAAGTGGGCGGCTGTCTTGTTGTCATAATGTTTTCATAGCACAAGCAAGAAGAGATTTCTCTTTCTAAGTGGACTGAACAAGGTTATTATGGAAGTGGTAAAGAGACTGAACATCTCAAGGGTTGTCTTTTTCCATTGTCAGTGGGAGAAGGGAGGAAGGTGGGGGGAGGAGGAGAGTTCTGAAGGTGGTATAATTTTTTTTTTTCCTTCTTTTAGGTCTGTTAATAAACTTTATATTCTTTCAAGTTTGGTGCCTGCTTGCATTTCTCCTAATTCTTATCTCACAGAAGATAAATGGTAATGAGTATTTTGGGCCAAGTGGGCCCAAACGTCTAACTCCATTTGGGCCAAGTGTTGGCAGCTATATTTTCATGATGTTTACAGAATTACTCAGAAGTTTACAGTATTACACTAAATTGGTGTTTCTGCCCGGTTACAAACCAAACCCGTGACAGGGGTATCTGATGTACAAGTACAGCATGAGACTTTACATGAGTTTTAATGTTTAGTCCTTTGTTCCTGTGGAACAAGACATTAAAAGACTATGGCTGAACTTTTCTCTGTTGCTTCCCTGGCCCCCTATTGCCATTTTTGCCCACTACTGTTTTAGTAGGAGTGCAGTATGTTTAAATCATGCATTCTGATTCAGTAAGTTTTAATTTGGTAATATGAATGAATGAATAAATTAAAGGCTTTCCATCTCCTCATTCCAGTAATGACAAAGTTGATGTGGGACAGATAGTATAACTTAGGAGACGTTCTTGGTAATAATTTATTCATTATTTGTTGATATTTTTCTTTCTTTCAGCTTTAATGGCATTGCAGTAGTATGGTTTCCAGAACAGAAACTGTTATGTTTGCATTTCTGTGAACTGTAATGCAGTATAATCCTGAAATTTCTTCAGGCATTACTGTAAAACACAAACACAGACTGATCTTGCTTTTTGGCAGGCTGTACATTGTGCACACTATACTGTTTTTTTCTGTATGTGCAACATTATGTTACTGTGTTTATGTGTTATTAGGGCTGGTGCTGGATTTTTAACCTTGGATGGAAAAACACTTTAAAAATGCAAAGTCTGTGATACAATCCAATATAATTAGTGTTTCCCACCTTAACTGGAAGAATGCTGCATTAATTACACATGAGACCATTGAAAATACTGGTATCTGCAGTTAATAAGAAAAAAAATGTGGTATACAGAGTCTGCCTGTATATACAGTGATATTCAGTCTGTCTGTTGTATTGTGACATAGCACATAACTCTGCATTGCAGATTTAAGGTTTTTTTTCATTTTAGACTTATATTGAATACTGAATATGGTCTCTTAGATCCTTAGTGATGTTTTTTTGTAGAAGAGTGATTTGGTTGGATTTACTACACTTTACAAAGAAGTACACTATGCTCTTTTCACTCTATGCATAACTTTTTCTTGCAATTCCTTTCTATATTGCTAACAAACTAACTTCTATGAAAATACATTTCTTAGTCTTTGAATCTGATTATTTATTTACTTATGGAGGCACTCAAGCTCGGTGTATTTTACTAATTTAGTGAGCTCTTCCATATATATGACAAAACAGTCCCTTTTCAATATAAAATGTAATTTTAAAACATGTAAATTATACCATCTAGTTGGGCTATCACTGCAGTGTAATTTGTGCAGAGAGGTGTCCTGCTGCAGAGCGGCACTGAAAGGAAAGCTCCGACTGTGGTGCTTGCAGTAGTAGTTTCTCAACTTTGATCACTGGTCAGATGGGGAATCATGAAAGGGTATTGCCCTTTAAAGTGCTTTCAATTGAATGTTGGATTATACAAATACCATGAGGCTAATTAATGTTGATCCAAGAAAAATCTTAATGGGTAAGAGATTCCTTTGGTGTCAGTCTGTTCTGTTCCTGGGAACGTTCCTGAAATCCCAACTGGGGATTTACAGTATGAAAAGACAGTAAAACAAGCACAGATGGATGAGATGACAATGTCATGTGTCCAAATGATATGACTACTAATTATAATAATATTTTATTGAATAAGTTCATTACAAATTCCTGATACAGCTTTTTAAAGAAAATGCAAATGGTTGTGGAAATACAGGCAGCCATGCACAAGGGCTTTACAGAGCTGTCACCATGCATGGATGTGAGAGAGGGGAATCCAAGTGTTTCATTCTAGGAGGAGGAAGATTAATGAAGAGAAGAGTGAGAGTGCTGATAATGATAGTGCTGCAACAGTGTCAGTGAAATATTGACAGTTCCCTTTTTTCCTGCTCTAAAGTCTTCATTATATTTTGTGGATGACTTTTTGACAGTTGAAGCTTTTACAAATTGATCAAGTGACAGAAATATGAAATCCAATTATGTTCCACTTCATTATACCAAGAGATCTTTCTGGACCATGTTATTTTTATTCTCAAATTTTTCTCATACTCAGATACTGTACTATGTTATTACTGTCTTTGTGTGCGTAAAGGTAAAGCAGAACTGAAAACTGCCACAATGTTCATTGGATTTGTGTCTTCTTTTTTAATTCGTTATAAATATGGGAAACTGCTTCTTGAAAATGCAGTTTTAAATTAAGCCATAATGCAAATTCTTCCAGACTAAATGCATTCTGTGCAATAAGACATTCACTTTTTTTTTTTTTTTTTTGCTAACAGCTGTATTTATCTAATCTGCCTCTTCTGAATGTGTTTATTATACTTGGCTAACCCAGCAAATACCATGTAAATTTAAAAACCAAAACCAAAAGGTGAATGTAGAAAGACAGATTGTAAGAATGTAGTCCAAAGAACTTGGCTCTTTTTTTCTTTCTTTTTTTCCTGCATTTTACTGACCAGTGATGGATTTCAGATTATGCTTGACTGTGATGTTTGTTGATGAGAAAGACTTTTCCACTAAAGGGCTGAAGGCCTGTGAAGGTAATGGATGTTATCTGGGAACATCTGCACATTAACCCAGGCTGCCATGCCTTCTCTCCTTGTGCAGACTCTAAAAGCTGTAAATGGAGTAGTGATACATTTCCTTGGCTTACCTGCCTTCATTCCTTCTGCAATTCAAGGAGAAAAGCCAGGCATTTCTAAGCCTAATGACTGCAGTAGCAGTCAGCAGCCAACTGAAGCACAGACAAGTTGCAGCTTCCCTCAGTATTGCAGACAAGTGAGAATTTCACATGGGATTTCAGGGAATTTGAGGAATGAGAAAGGGACTCATTCCTTGCTTTTTGTTCTTTCACAGCAAATTGTTTCTTTTGGCTTCAGGTAATGGACAATTGCCAACTCCTCGAGGATATCCTGGAGATCTTGAATGGTGAATTTAAATGTTTTATATGCAGAATAGAAAACGACTAGTTAAAGAAGTTTTCATTTTCCTGCATTCATAGGATAATAGTGTTTGTGTAATTGAAATTATGAAGAAGAGTGACATTAGCATCCTTCCAATTGGATATTTCGTGTCTGCCCTGGAAAGAGAGGCAGTAAGGCAGTGGACACAGCTCATCCAAATGCCTAACTTTTTTCATTTTACTGTCCTGCTCATTTCCAGGGTTTTTTTAGTCAGTATTCACCAAAATGCCTTTTTCAGGACAAACAACCTGTATGAAATGTACAGAACTGGCTATTCAATGTGATATTTGAGGAACATTTTTCCTGTTTGCATCTTCTACTTTGTGAAGCTCTGCAAATTTTTATCTAACTATCCATAACTGAATCAAGAAATGAACTTTTTTTAACAAAGAATTTATGTCAGCATTTTTTAGATGACTGGAGAGATGTAATGATACAATTTTGGGAAACCATACTGGTTAACATTAAATGAAAAGGACGCCAAAGTCTATAAAAACTTAAACAACAAAGCCACACATTCAAGAGATCAGGAATATTCATGAATAAAAAAATTGATAACTTAGACCCTCCATATTTTGGCAATACTTAAATAAATATACCTATCAAATTATTTATTATCATTTATTAATACAGTAATATTAAAAAGTTTCATGTTTTTCTCATTATTGAGAAAATTGAAGGTAAGTTTTATAGCTTTTCACTCAGTTTTCTAATTTAATTTTTTTTTTAATGACTTATCACCATGAATTAATGGAGTGTTTTAGGCCTTACCTGTGCTGTGCAGAGACACTATGTAGTTATCTGCTGTCACTCATATTAAAGATTTATTATAAGTATGTTGCACTGGATTGCAATGTTGAGTTGGGCAATTGTCTTAACTTGCTTCTTCACAAAGTATCTTCTCTGCTTTACATATTCTTTGAAATATGGCTCTTTATATCCTTTATCAAACATCACACTATTAAATTATAACTCCCCAATGAAGGTTTTTTCTTCACTAATCTTTCAATTAAGTTTTGTTTCTTACAAGCCATCTTGGTAGCCTTTATTTTTAACCTAAATATTAGCCATGTGTGCCAGTTTTGAGTCCATCAATCTAACTGTCCCTTAGTCCTCCGTTGTTGCAGTGGTTGAGTCCACCACAGGAATGGCCAAGGAGTCACAGAGCCCCAAAACAGTAGAGGTCCATTGGTGGGCAGGCTCAGAGGTCTAAGACCACCCCCTTTTACCCCTCTTAAGTCCATGTTCTAGATAGTTCTCCTTTCCTTGATACCCCACTGGTTCCCGGTTCCCTTGTTCCACCTCTCGCCTTTCCCACTGGTCACTGTTCTGTCACCTGACGTCCTCTCCACCCCTTGGCCCCCAGAAGATTGGTCTCTGATGTTCTGCTCACCACCCTGGATAAAACCCTGGACCCCTTAGTATTCTGTGTTCTTTGTCCCTAGATCCCTTCGAGCAGGGACCCCAATAAACCCCTTGGAACTCCATACAAAGGACCCCTCCCGCCTCTTTGCCCCCAGTGTCGCTGCAGGAGCTGTCTGGCTCTGTGTGTGTGTGAGTGGCTGTGAGTATTCCCCAACTGTGGTGTGTCAGAGTGTGTCCGAGTGCGCCGCGCGGCACCCCCAGAGCGGCTCCGACAAGGACGCTGTCGGGACGGATGCGACGCTCTTTCCACCCTCCCATTCGCATCATGTCACTCCTTCCTCTGTCCTTTGGTTTCCCGTGGTGACTGTTTAATTGTTAAACAAGTGAAGGCTGTGAGGAAATTTAACTTGTTAGAGAAAGCTGAACTAGTTACTTTAGTAGGGGCAGTAAAGTGCCTTTAAAAGACTCTTATGGCTGTGCTGAGGCTGGTAGCACTTACTCTTACGGACACCTGGTGCATGTACTTGTAGTTCAGCTGCTTGCCCAGCCCTGTGGAAGGAGTGGAACCCAAGGAATGCTGGGAGACACTTAGAAAGGGAGAACATGGTGAATGGGCAACATAAAAAAAGGCTTTTTATGAGGATATTGGATGAAAATCTTTGTAAAACCAAGCAAGATCAGTTTTGCTGCTAATGGAACCACTTGATTCACCAGGTCACTGCAGATTTTTCAAATTTATCAACATGTATAGAATAAATAAATTCCATTATGCACTCACTTTATCAAACTGGCTTGTGACTTTCTCCAAGAAATAAAGATTTCGAGAAGTTGTTTTTCCTTTAACTTTGGTGACTTTGTTTACAATGTGTTAATATCAGAGAATGATTATTATTTTACTTGTATATAATAGCTGCTAATCTGTTTGTAGTTACCTAGGATGGCCTATTTGCTTGCCTAAGGGCAACAGTGTGCTTTCAATAGTCATCTGGAATTTTCTTGCTGTTCCATGATTTGTTAACATCAGTGGCCCGAGGTGTTGTGAGCTGTACTCTATTGCTATCTGATGGTAACTGTCATAATTTTAAAAGCCTATCTTCATTCCGGTTTTGTTTTACTTTCTCAGATTTTTGCAACTTACAAAGTCTGATTTTTGCCAATTTCTAATGACTTTCCTGTATTATAGAATTTTTAATTTTTTCTGTATTTAGTAGCTACTTTGCCAAGATATGCTTTAATCTTACTTTCTTCCTTATGCTGTTCTTTTTTAGTTCTTTTGGTCTCTTGACCTCTCACATCTGTGCTTGTTAGGCTGGTGATCTGCCATTTATTTGCATTTTGTCATTGATGTTCCTTTCAGCATCCTTCCCCTTTTCTAGTCATCTATTCTCTCTGTTAGCTTTGTGAACAATCCATCAAGTGGGGTGCAAAATTACAGAGCAGGGGCTCTGAACACCCTGAACTAGTTTACTGCCAGTTAATTTGCTCACGTATTTTTAGAGGGTATATTCTCTAGAATAAGTCTTGTTCTTCCATAAGTGTAGTTCACTTCTAAGGTTTGCTCATTTTTGTCTGTCCTTACCCTTTCAATGTTGGTATGACTGACAAACTTCTAAACAATCCTATTGACACACACCCCATTTCCATCCCTGGCTGGAGGTGTGGTTGCTCCAGCTCTGCATGTGCCCCTGCCTCTCTCCACAGTCTGCTGGGGCTTGTTGTGTCCAAATGCCCACTTGAGATCCTGCAGGCAGAGTGAGGTGGAGGTTCCCATGCATGGCATACCCGGCCAAGCACTGGTGGCCTGTGCTAAGCTGTTGATTTCAGGAGTAGGACTGGATTTCAGTAGTGCTCTTGTTAAATCCTGGGTACATACTAAAGTGCTTTGCTGAGTTCAGTCTTGAGCAAGTTTTGAATCACTGACAGATCACGTATTTTGTTAGATCACTTATTTTTTACAGATAGCCCTATTTTCCCATCTGATGTAAATACATTCAATTTGTTGTATTTTTTAGGACAGTGACAGCTCTTCATTTTAGCCATAATGTGTATCCTCATAAGAACTGAAATTATGGTGATTTTACAAATTTGCCTGTGTGTGAATATAGAAAGATTTCTATTTGACTGTGAAACCTGACCTTACTATGGTTAGTGTTATTTAAAATTTATGATGCTCACTTTGGTTTTAAATTAATCCCCTAAAATGGTTTAAAATACATTTGTCGACACATACTCAATCCGACCTCCAGTCTGACCCACCCCAGTAAGCTACTGTTATGTTATAATTAAGCTATTGAAATAAATCCGTGGCACTGCTTTGCAAAATTCAGATATTCATGCAGCATTTATGCTGTGTCTTTATGTTCTTTTTGTGGGATGATGACCAAGGACTCGGGCAAGGGCTTAGGCTTTCTGTCTGCACCATACACTGCATTTTACATTATCTTTATGGATGAAGGTGTGCATAGTTGATGTTACGAAAGGATGACTTGGCTGGAGGATGAGGTCCTCTGGAGACAGGATGGACCTGAGATAGAATAAAAAGCTGGGCATGAGCCAAAAGTGTGCACTTGTAGCCCAGAAAGCCAACCATATCATGCACTGCATCCAGCGTGGCCCGGAGGGCAGGGGATGGGATTCTGCCCCTCTGCTCCACTCTGGTGAGACCCCACCTGGAGTGCTGCATCCAGCTCTGGGCTCCCCAGCACAGGAAAGATGTAGACCTATTAGAGGAGGTCCAGAGTAGGGCCACACGGATGATCAGAGGACTGCAGTATCTCTCCTGTGAAGACATGCTGAGGGAGTTGGGGTTGTTCAGCCTGGAGAGCAGTCTGGGCTCTGGGGAAACTTTAGTGTTGCCTTCCAGTATCTAAAGGGAGCTTACAAAAAAGAAGGAGAGCTGTTTTTACGTGGACACGTTCTGGTAAGACAAGGGTTGATGGCTTTAAACTAAAAGAGATTTAGATTAGATGCTATGAATCTCTACTGTGAGGGTGGAGAGGCACTAAAACAGGTTTCCTAGATGAGTTGTGGATCCCCCATCACTGGAAGTGTTTAAGGCCAGGCTGATGGGGCCTTGACCAGCCTGATCTACTGGGTGGCATACCTGCCCATGGCAGGGGTGTTGGAACTAGATGACCTTTAAGGTCTTTCTACAAAGCAAAGTATCAGCAGAAGTGTACCAGAATGACTCAAAACTTACTTCTTTATTCACCAGTAAATAATTGGGACATACTACCATATTTTGGCATAGGATACTGATGTTTTAAGTCCTGAGGAATGTGCAGTATCTTTTAGTAATGAAATAATTCCATAATAATTTTTAGAATAATTTAAAATACTTACAGTAAATTCTCTGTTGGTGATTGAGAGCATTTTATAATGGTAAGCGGTGTTTGCCTAGAAAATAACAAAAATGTGGAAGGCCAAATTGCATTGCTGGTCTTCCATGGTCTTACCTAATTTGAGAACAGGTTGCAGAGCACTGAATATTTTCAGTATTCTAAATTTCTATTCTTTCCAGTCCCATATGTAAGAATTGTTTTGGCACTATTGAAATTCATGATGGAAATCACGTAGTGTAGGAGAACACTATTTGTGTCTATGTATATGTTGCTTACTGCAGTCTTATTTTTCCCACTCACACAAGCTTCTCTAAAATAATGAGCTTAAACTCACTAATTCCATTTAGATATGATCTTTACTTCCCTTTGGCTGTGTTGCTAGGGTGGATTTGCCATCTTAAGGAAGGTTACTCTTCCTTCGAGTGGGGACCCCCACTGCAGTGTCATCAATATGTTCCAAAAAGAATTCTCTCAGTTTCTTCTCTGTGAAGAAGTGACAAGCCCTGGTTGTAGGCTATGTTATTGCTTTAATAGGGATGATGTTCTTTTCTTTGTCTCGTTTTGCTTATTTTTTTCTCTCCAAACTACTCCTATCTCAAGATGTATGAAAACAAGCCAGTAGAAAGGTATCAAACAACCACACAGAAACATTGTTTTCTCTGGAAGAAGCAACCAAAACCTGTAGGAAGATACCCATCTTGAGGCAGTCTGAGTACGGCAGAGTAAAAGCTAAGCATTATAGTGAGGAAAAATATAATTAGGAGTGTGTCTGCTTGTATTGTGAATTGGCTGTCCTGTTTTGCAATTCTGTGCCAATGATATGAATAACACAAACTATAATAGGAAGACTTCTTTCTGTATTCATGTGGGACAAATTTAAATATTCAGATGCTCACACTTATTTCAGCCTACATAATAATTTAGGATGCTTTTCACATGTAAACCTAATGTAATTCCCCAAAATAATGTCCCAATTTAAAAAAAAAAAAAAAAAAATACAGCTTTTTTGTACATGGAATATGAATTATCCCTTATTTAACATGGAGGGGACTGAGTCAGAAATACTGGCATGTTGAAAGGCCTTTCTTAAGGGTACGTCAAAAAAGAAAATCTACCTTATGCAATAAAGACAGTGACATTTTGTGGTAAATATAAAGAAAAAAAAAACCCAAACAAGCAAGCAAACAAGACCAGAGGTAACTTACGTTGGAGTAAGGTAGGTAACTATTTAGACACCTGCAGAAATGCTGGAAAAGCAGGAGAGAAGATATTATTAGAGATTGTCAAGGTGGAAACTTGCTGCATTTCTGAGCATCAAAGACTTTTTTATTTAAGAGATAATTTATCTTTTGGGGAATGATCATTTTTATTTAGCACATCTGACTCCATCGTTTTTACATCTTTAGATATATTAAGTTAGGAAGTTGTACAAGCAAATTCAGGATCAAAATTAGAATTATATAATGCTATAATTTGCAATTATTTAAAAACTCTTGAAACAGACACTTTAAATGTAGGTAGTCCTTTACAGCTAAAAATGTAACCCACATTTATGGTAGCAACTGGCTATTTGTATGTATGGGTAACAGTTACATACACATTAAGTATGCCTACTTGCTAATTTTGATAGTTTTAAACATTGGATTTTTGTGTGCACTAGGTTTGTATGTTTATGATGCTGGTGATGGCAAGCATGACACAGCTGGGACAGTACTGAGTCTTCAAGTTTTCACTTGTACTTCACTGTCTTCAGCTAAAGTTTTTCAGGGATATATTTCTGAATGATGAGGGTTATCACTGAATACATATGCTTGGAGAAAATGCACTGCACGTGGAATGAGCATAGTTCTAGTTGTTTAACTGGGGTTAATGACTGGGTTCACAGCTCTTCTTCTACCCTGGGAAGATGTCCCTACAAAGTATGTGTGACTTGAACATGTCTGAAGAAAGTGAAAACTATTTGTTGTCCTCTTTATCTGATCTTCACAGTTCGGAATGTTCAGCTGTGACAAACCTAAGTTGGATGGATACTATGTGGAGAGAACATATGTTGAGGCCTGTGATTTATGAACAGGCTGTGAGATGTCATTGTTTTCTTCTTCACTTTTCCATTCATTGCTCTTTCTGCCCTTTTGTACCATTTCAAACGAAGACTGGTTTCCTCTTTGTTTAATGCCTCTTTCTGTCTTACTCATTTCCTCTTGTTTGGTAGTGAGGCTGGCCTTTGCCTATCATGAGATCATAATGCCAACTTATGATTTCCTCACAACTTATTTTCAAATTATGTTTTTGGAAGTTTTATTTTTGAGTGGGTTAATTTTTAAAAAAAGCTTCCCTATAGTTTAGCTCTAATATATGGGAAGTATTTACCCAAAATTGCTATTGCAGCATTTGTCTTTTGTGTTACTGCTTCAGGACATATCTTGCATGAGAGGCACCTTCAAAGGGTGGATAATCTCTGAGTTCTTTGGGGATCACTATGTTCACTGAAACCTCAGGGAGGTTACTATAAATATGTTCTTATCTTAGGGATTTCAGTAAAGTACCTGGAATTTGGTGTGATGAATTTGGGCTGTGTTATCTCTGTACCTCTGTACAGACAGAACAAGGGATTTTGGTCCATAATTAAGGTTCTAGTTATTATATACAATGTACAATCAGTAAATCCACTTAGCAGAAGGATTAGTAATCCCTTTTCTACCTCCATAACTTTTAAAAGATTTGTTCATATTGCTTTTGACTGTAAAAGGCACTGAAGCTTTTCACAAGCAATTAACTGTTCCAGTCCTAAGATATGTTGGACACATATAATGGAAAATGAAAAATTAATTTTGTAACTGCAATTCAGTAATTTCTTATTTAACTAAAAACTGCATTTTATAAGATACAGACTTAAGAAAATATTCCTGCTGTTGTTTTTATTGGTTTTTAAATATTTTTTAATAATTTTTTACATTTATAACTGTTGTTCCCACCCTTTATCAAATGCTCAATTATGCTGAAACCCCTTTTGAAAAAATGTAAAAATAAATGTCTGTCAGAAGCGCAAGTAGTTAATCAGGTAGATGCCACTGACATGGATGCCCTGGAACCTGCAGTTTTATCCCTCATCTGTTTTAACCTTACTGCCTAATACTAAATAAGCTGTTCTAAGATCTCCCTCAAGCCAGAGCTTCCAAAACCTGGTTTTTAAAGGGTGACAGAATATGCTTATACCACTGTGCTTGTTTCCATATGCTCTGTGCCCATATTTTATGTAGAGACACTTGTTTGAAAAAAAGAATACACTTGCCTTTTTGTTCTAGCATGTTAGAGCAACTAGGCAATCTGAGTCTCCTTACAGGTTTATTTCAGAATTTTGCCCTAAGTTAGCTTGAACAGGTTTCTATTATCTCACTCCCAAAGCTCCTCATTTATTCACTGCTGATGAAGTAGAGAAATGGTCTGTAGGAGTTACTGTGTCGCACCTACTCTTAATTGAGAAATATCTTATTCTTGACTGCTGTATCCTTCATTTTACATTACAGCCTGAAACATTTCTTAGTGTAAAAAAGACACTTCAGGCTGTTGTTTTGCTAGCTGGTGTATCCTCTTATGACCATAGACTTAGCAATTCCAGAGAGAGCCAATTATCTATCATATCCATTATCTTCTGTATGGAGTGAGACAATTTCATGACCCTTGGATGGAAGCAAGAACATAACATGGAGGAAAATCTGGTGCTCACTTACAGACTGACAGGCAATTTATGACCTTAGAAGTGGCTTTTACAAATAAAATTAGAACCAAGCATTTTTACAGTTATACTACATTTTGCATATTTTTGAGTAATTTCAAAAGAATTTTAAACAATTCTCTAGTGTATACACTGCCTTCCTGTAAGAACATAACAATTGAAATCTAATGCCTAAAAAAATCCATAGGAGTACACAGAACTGATTTCAAATGTGGAGTTCCAACCTTCATATGCACTTAGAGGTCCTTACACAAAGAGTTGAAGTGACTGACCTGGTCTAATCATAGCAGTATGGTGCTCTCACTGGACAAAATTTTCAATATGATAAACCAGTCTTTCCAACTCATCATGTTATAAAATTTTATCTTTTTTCACTATACTAACAAGATCATATAAGGCTTAGCTACTTTACCTTATGTATGTTCCATATATGTGTGTTTTTCTGTGGGGAAAAAGTAGAAGCACACTCACGTGTGTGTGTGTGTGTGTGTACTGGAAATATTATAATCTCTTACTGAAACTGCAGGACTAGTCATTCAGAATGGTCATTTCCTGTTTCCTGGAGAAGAATGGCAGGAGTTGATGCTTACTTTGACTTTGTAGATACTGATATTTCAAAATTATATTGTAACCTAACCAAACTAGTTAGGAACTGCTTTGAGGCTTCAGCAGGGAAAGGAATTCTGTGAATGATGTAAGTAATATAAATGTAAAGTAATATAAATGACTGAAAATGGAAGTTAAAATTGTTAAAAAATCATATTTTTTCCAAATGCAAGAGCTTCCTTCAATTCTTTATCAACTGCCTATTTTCAGATAAGAACTTGTATTTACCTATAAGTTTTACTAAACTTTTGTAGTTTTTCCAGATCTGATGACAATATTCTCAGTCACTTTTCTTTCCCTAACTCAATCACATGATGATGGGTGTTCAAGCCCCTTGGAGGAGAGAAGAAGGTAAAAAGCAGGATTTCAGGGTTCTGGCAAGCAGACTTTGGGCTGTTCAGAGATCAGCTTGAAAGAATCCCATAGGATACATATAAGTCCTGGAGAGAAGAGGGGTCTAGGAGAGATCCCCTCATTGATTTTCAAGGATCACCTCCCCTAAGCTCAAGAATAGTCCATCCCAACAAGCAAAGACCTCAGGAGGCCTGCGTGATGAACAAGGAACTTCTCACTGAACTCAAATACAAAAAGGAAGCTGACAAGAGGTGGAAGCAGGGACAGGTGACCAGGGAGGAATGTAGAGATACTGTACCATCATATAAAAATTGGGTTAGGAAAGCCAAAGCCTACCTGGAGTTGAATCTCATGGGGGCGTGAAGGGTGACAGCAAAGGATTCTACAGGTACATCAGCAGGAAAAGGACACATACTGAGTTGGACAAAGAATCTGATGAAGGATATGGAAAAGGCCAAGGTACTCAGTGCCTTCTTCATCTCTAATCGTCTCATGCATCTGCAAACTGAGGTGTCCTATACCAGTGGGAAAATCTGGAGCAAGCAAGACTTTGACTTGTTGGAGGAGGATCGGGTTATGGAACACTAAAACACACAATGTACACGTGTGGGCGGGAGCTCATAGAAGGTATTCACAAGTGGTGAGGGAGCTGGCTGATGTTATTGCAAGGCCTCTCCTGATAATTTTTGAGACATCATGGCCATTGGAAATGGAGGAGAGCCTGTCTTTCAGAAGGGCAATAAATGTGGATCCTTGGCAAGATCCTTGGAGACATAATAGAGCAATTTCACCTGGAATCCACTTCCAAACGTGATAGACAAGAATGTGTTCAGAAGATTTATAATGGGGAAATACCATCTTACCAACATCATAGTCATCCATAATGAAGTCATTGGATTGGTAGATGGGGAGCTAAGAGTGGATGTTTTTCTTGCATATAGCAAATTTTTTTACACTGGCTCCCATTATATCCTCACAGACAGCTTGATGGACTATGGACTTGATGAATGGAGAGATGGAATTTAAAACTGGCCAGAGTCAAAAGACTTGTGAGCTGTGGCATGAAGTCCAAGTTGAGGATGGTCATTAGTGCTATAGTGAGGAAATCAATAGTGGATCCAGTAGTGTTTACTGTCTGATGACATGGATGATGGGACAGAGAAAGCCCTCAGCAAGTTTGCAGATGGTACAAAACTGGGAGGACTGGCTGGTAATATCAGATGGCTGTGCTTCCTTTCAGAGGGACTGGCACTGGCTGGAGAATAGGCTGACATGAAGTTCAGGAAGGGGCAGTGCACAATCCTGCACCTGGGAAAGAATACCTGCAGCACTCCAGCTGCAGGCTGGAGGCTGGCAGGGTGGAAGGCAACCTGTCCTGGGTTGAGGTGTATTCTATTACCATCCTCATGAGCTGTTGAAATCAGGTGGGGCAGTGTTTCCTTGCCTCCTCCCCCCAGACTATCTTTCTGTTAATGGCCCATCATTGTCCTGCTGCATGACTCAGAGATAACTCCCTCCGGACTATCTTCTGTTAACGAGCCTAATCAACACCTGGCCTCATGACTCATTACCCCATTGTGAGATGCTCCACCCAGAGGGAGGAACCAAGCATCCCATCGTGGATATAATCTGGGACTCTGAGCATCAAAGGGACTGGCTCCACTGGATTTCCAGAGGACAGGAGCTACACAGCCACCGCTGGACTTTGCTGAGGAAGAGCAGACCCCTTCTACTACAGGATCACCACTTCAGAGGATTGCAGCCACCATTCCACCAGACTGCTACCACTACCCTACCTAATAGGGATTCAGGTTGTATCTTGGCTCTGTCAGTGTTTTCTTTTACTTTCTTTTCCTTTTCTTTAATTTCCATTAAATTGTTATTCTGACTTGGTGCCTCTCACTGGTTTATTTTCAAACTAGTACACAACCTTACAGAAAAGGACCTGCAGATCCTAGTGGACACCAAGTTGAACTGAGCCAGCAATGCAGCCTTGTGGCTGAAGATGGCAACTCTCTCAGCTGCATTAGTGAAAGCATTGCCAGCAGGTGGAGGGAGGTGATCCTGCCCCTCCACTCAGCACTGCATAGTGAGGCAGTGTCTGGAGTCCTGTGTGCAGTCCTGTGCTTCCCATTGCAGGAGAGGTATGGGCATGCTGGAGTAAGTCCAGCAAAAGGCCAAAGAGGTCCAGGACATGGAACATCTGGCATATGAGAAGCTGAGAGAGCTGTGACTGTACAGTTAAAGAAGAGAAGGCTCAGAGCAGTCTTAGCAAGGTGGAAAAATTCCCAGCTGGCAGCTGGGAATGAAGACTGAGCCAGAGTGTTCTCAAAAGTGCCCACTGAAAAAGGCAATGAACACAAACTGGAACACAGGAAATTCTGCTGAACGAGGAATATTTTTTATTTTTCACAGTGAGGGTGGTCAAACACTGGAAAAGGCCCCTAATTGGTTCATCCAAGGTTTCCATCATTGGCAATACTCAAAACTTGATTGCATGTGATCCTGAGCAGAGCAGCCTGGTCTAGTGGGAGTTGTTCGTGCCCATGGAGGGAGAGGTTGGGACTAGGTGGTCTTTAAGGTCTATTCCAACGACTTAATATTCTATGATTTGCATGGGGATTTGAATTAGATCATCTCCAGAAGCCCCTTCCATCTTTAGCTGCTCCGTGTTTCTGTCCTAGTGTTTTCCTTAAAGTTTGAGAATTTTTTATTAAGTGTACAGTCTCAAAAATACAAAAAAACCCTCACTTTGTGAAAACAGAAAAATTAATATGATTAGCATTTCCATGCTTATAATAATAATTAGATTTCAGAAAAATAAGATCCACATTGCTTTTGTTTTATTAACAGATCATTAAAAAAAAAAACCAAACAAACCCTAGCACAATCAGGAAAACAAGAAATAAAGAGGGCTGCTAATATGGATTTTCTGCATATCTTTAAGTAGATTATTTGGTATAATTGTGATTTTTTTTTTGTGGTTTTTTTTCCTTTTTTCTCTTTCATAATTTTCTTTGGAACATCTGCATAGAAATCTATTCTGTAGTTCAGCTATAATGTTTTGAAAGGTGCCTGCACTGTCTGATTAGAGTTTCATTTTTATGTTCAGTTTTCACTGCCTCTTTTTTAAACACAATTATTAAAGCTTCATTTATGTGTGATTGTTTCCTCATTCTTTATTAAAAAATATTTTCATTGTGTCAACCTGAAGTATTTAGTATGTAATTTGGCCTTTGTTATTCTGAGATTTTCTTGGAAGTAGTTGAATTTAAAATGATACCACTTAGATCTATTTTTTAATATCATTTTCATTTCTAAATGATGAAGTGGCATAATTTGATAATGTTCCCTTTGCTTGTTCAGAAACTTGAAGGAATTTTTAATGAATATGAAAACCAGCGTAGTTTGGGGGGGCCTGATAGCAGTTGACAAAATGGTTCAGGTGGATTTTATGTAAGTAAACTTTGCAGAATCCTGAAATATGTCCTTCTGAATGAATTTTTACAGTTATGGTAATAACTATGCTATGAATGTTACAACTTGAAAAGCTGTGAACATTTGTGACAAATTAAACTAATTATTTTTACCATGAAAGCCTGACTTGACTGAGAATTATCAATTGACTTCAGCTTCATTGGGACTAAAATGAAATCAATCCCTAGGATTTTTTTAGCATTTGTGCTAGAATGCTGTTTCTCTTTTATAAGAAGAAAATAATAGCTGAGTTTCAGGTACAAGCAATAGAGAGAGATTATCTAAGATTACTCCCAGGATTTTTAATGGCCCATTAACACCAGTAAGAATCATCCGAATACAGAAAATGTATATCCCTGTAGTACAGAAGTCAAAGGAGGGTAACAAAGGCTAAAGTAAGCCTTTGACATTCATGTAATGAAGAGAACCTAAGCAGGAGCAGGGGAGGTGCCCTGTACTGCACCTTCTAATCAAAAAAATCCCTATCTTCAAAACAGAAAATCCTGATGTAATGCATTATGTGCTATGGCATTGCAAAAAAAAAAAAAAAAAAGCAAAAAAAAAGCACAGAAAGTTTTCAGCAGTTGGAATAGTCTGAAACCAGTATGTCACAGAAAGACTGAAACAGTAATATTCTCACTTTTTCTTGCCTTAGCACTTCCATGGAAACAGCACATAGTTTTCCTGTTTTCTGCTGTGCAGAATAGAGGTAATGGAAAGTATGGCAGTATGTAAAAGGGGTATAAAACACACATAAGTATAGGTGTGGCAGCAAAACTGGGATTAGGTAAGCAATGATCTGTGATCCTTAAGATGACTCATCCATCTGTGTGCTGGCACAGGATGAGTAGTAGAGTGCAAAGGCACAGTTTATATTAACTGTCATCCCAGAGAGCTGTGTGACAGTGGGAGAAGCAGTGGTAAACCTTGGGCAGGATCCTGTTTACCACCAGCTGTTTTATGGCTTCTTGTTTAGCTGCACTTTCAAATGTTGGATAGCCAGAGCTTTTGTAAATTTTGTTTGATTTTTCACAAATATTTTTAATACCCTGACTAGAGTTAATATGTCAGATTCTTTTACAGATTAGTAATCTAAGGTGATCATTCCTGCAAGAGATAGTGTTAGTGGGCAGCTACTCTTTTTCTTAAGCATACAATTTCTAGAAATTACCTTTTCTTTTTTTTTGAAATATTCATTTTCTTTCATTTTTATCTTTTTCCCTTTTATTACTGTTAATTATGCTTACTGTTTTCTGTTTTTATTGTAAGTCTTCTCTTCCTCTTCCCTAACTAAGCTTTGTTATACCAAGAGCTATTCTGTCTTTTCACATCCATCCCTCTACTCCCGCTTTCCTTCACAAAATGCCATCGTCTCTTACCCTGCAAATTTGACTTTTATACTTGCATAAAACTGTGAAATGGTTGATAGTGTTTAAGCTCATGTACCTTTTCTGAACACAGGGCTTTCATAAATATGCTTCAAATATACACAACGAAGGAATTTGTATTCTCAGTGTCTCATCACCAAAATACCAGTGCACTCGTGGACATTACTTCCAGTGGCCTTTCCACTGTGAAATACTTCTAGGATAACCTGACATTCTGCCATTGTACTGGTATGACTTCATGGTACTGTTGATGTTGTCTGGAAAGCAACAATTAAAATATCTGCCTTCTCTTCCATTAACTGTCAGGGCTCTTGTCTCCTTCTGTGTCTGTTTTAGTTCTTTGGTTCCGTGTTCCGAACTTAAAATAAATCCCCTCACTCCCATTCTTTTCTCCTGCCATTTCTCATGTGACAGGAGTTTGCTTGTATTGTTCTGGTGAATACCTTTCTGGGACAGGAGGATTATCGTAAGATTTCCTGAAGTCCTTGAGTTTCAAATTCTGGTGTCTCTTTGCCATCTGACTTCTGTTTAATGCTCTTCCCTGCTAAGCACTCATTGCTGCTTAACTTTATGCAGAAGCTCTCTTTTCCTAACTCGCTGCTGTTGCAACCTATGCTCAGAGAAGCTGATGCTCCTCCCATGGTTGCCTGCTCCTCTCACTCTGTCTCTCTTGCCGGCCCAGCAGAGGCACTGCCCTGGCCTTTCCTGTGCCGTGCTGACCAACGAGTCCAGTCAGAGCCCATTCAGCCACCTTTGCCATGGTCTGCAGTACAGATCATCTTTACCCCCAGCCTATGCGAATGAGACTTTCCATGGGGTGTCAGTCAAATACTGTGGCAGTCCAGTGCTCTGTGGCATTAAGGGGCAGATGACACCAGACAGATGGTTATCGATAAAAGTAAATTCTGCTGCACATTTATCACCCTGAAATACAGATTTTTGCCAAGATTTTATCAAAACCGTTGAAATGTCCAACTCTTTTGTCAAGCATCTTACTTTTGAATCCTTTTTACTCAGAAATGTTTGATTGTTTCCTACCTAGTTTCCTTTCCTGGTTTTATTTTCATTCTGTGATACATGCATCCAGATGTGTAAATGCACCTCCATAGGCTTCAGTCATGGTTACAGGGCTTTTGTATCAATCAGTTGCATGTGCTGGTTGTCAATCAGCAAATTACTGAAGCTGAGAAAGATATGAAACAAGTTTTATATGCAGCTGCCAAAATTAGACTTAGCATCAGTTCCAGATTTTTTTTTCTTAGTACTGATCTTCTTGTTTGTCTTGATGGTAATTAGACTAGACTGTATATGCTTTAAAAATAGGAGTTTCGTTGAATTCTGGACAAATATTCATTCATCCTAGACCATGTATTGTTTTTAAAGTGAGAGCTGAATCTGTATCTGCACTTACTATTTTGGATTACATTTTTTCTTGCTTTTGAAACGTGGTTTAGAATACATATTCTCCATCTTAAGAAATCTTTGTCTGAAGTCTGAATTCAGATAAATCATTGGATTTTCAGTACTTAAATTACCTGCAGTTTTTCTTCAATTACTGAGTTTTGCAAAGACCTTTCAGTTGCTCCTAGGTTTCCTTTTTCTTCTATGCTATTTTCTTTATATACTTCCAGTTTCTGAAGGATAACTGCTTAAGATCTTGAAACTGGTTATTTATTATTATTTTGCTCTTGTTTTGTTTGTTTTGTTTTTATCTTCTGCAGAAAGCTTTAGTACTTTTTTTCCTAGTTGGACCTAGTTCTTTTCCGCCTTATTCAGAAATTAAGCAGTTAGATATGGCTTTCTTCTTGGTTTTGGCAGAGTAACACAACAGTTTAATAGATAAAAAAATCCCCAACAATTTTATGCAAAAAGCTTGAAGAAGAATGAATGTGGTGGACCTGTACCAGTCTGAAGGGGAAGGATAGCAAGAGCAGGATGAATCAAAATCTGCTATTGAAAAAAAGTGATGCCTTTATATTGTCCTTGCTTGGTTATTCTAGGTTAAGAAAATGGGTGAGGTTTTTTTCTTATGCTCTCAGTTTTTTGTTTGCCTTTTGATATAACAACAGGAATATTTATTAATCAGCTGAAGCCCCACCAGGGTAAGATACACGGTATCAGCAATAGAAATAATCACATTAATTTTCTGATAATCTGTTTTTTAAATAATCTCCAAAGGGAGTGTTGTGGGTTTTTCCAACAACTGCTAAGTGGTTTAGTTTGAAGTGTGAAATTTATGCTTTCTTGTTTGACTGGTAGGAAACTTCCGTAAGCATAGGAACATCTTTATATTCTGAGGTTTTATATTCTTAAGCCATTTACTTAAAGATACTATCTAAATCGAAATAAAAGTAGGCAATTTTTCTAATAGTTTGAACCTTGGCAGTTTTCTGGGATAGAATTTCTATTTTAACATATTTTACCATGTGTCTCTATTAGCATTTGTTAGAGTTCTTAAGAAGGCAATTTTTATTCTGACATGACATTCTGAAAGTTTATTTTTCAAGTGTGCAGTACAGAATTCAAACATTTGTGTCTGATGTTTTGAGAGGTGCATGAGAATGACAACAATCAATCATATCTAATTAGCTCATGACATACTGAGCTTGCAGTAATTAAACAAGAAATTAGTGCTTACTGATTAGGATCACAGATATTGTGAGCCAGCTATTAATCACTTTTCTTGCAAGGCTAATGTCATTAACAGATATGTATCCCTAAGGCTATTTTGACTATTGGGTTGGCTGTGATGTAAGCAGCAAAATAGACTGTTAAATTCTGTTTATTGAGAGCATCTTTTCAAACTTCTGTTACCTTGAAAATTTAGTAAAAACTCTGTTCTGAGTTGTTAGAAAGTGATATTGCCATGCTGCAGTAAAGATCTTCTAAAAACTTGTGATGGTAATAGACCTTTTACAACTGTGTGTATTGAAATGTCAGTCCATAATATTGTTATTAATAAATGCAGATGTAAAAAGAAAAAAAGAATTTTTTATGAAAATAGTAATATTGAAGGTGCATATTTCAGATGTAATCAATGTTCTTGGGAACAATTCACTCAAATATTTCTTAAATATCTGGTTTTGACCATCTTTATTTCTGATGCTGATTCTTATAAAAGAGAGCATTTAAAATTTGCAGTACATTTTAATTCAGTACCTTTAGTCTTAATTGATTTACACGAGAATCAATGATGTCCATCAGGTAATACTCCACTGGCTTTATTGTGAATGTAAATCACTTTTGTGAAAGGAGTTACCAGAAATTTGTGATTTTCTTCACTGAGAACGATTGTGAACATTATGAAACTATGAAATGGAGTTACAGCTCTAATAAAAATGCATGATCTAGTATCAGTCTTGAAAAATGGTATGACAAAAATAAGTACTCTTACTAGCTTCTTACTGAGGCTATAAAGCAGTTGTGTTTTTTTCTGTAATTTTCTGTGCATTTGGCTTGTGGGTGTGCTTGCTTTGAATAGGAGCTGAAAGAAGCTGTGTATGTTCCAAGTACGTCATAAAAATTAGGTAGCTATTAGGTTGATGCCTTTTCTTGGCCTTAAAATCAAGAATCAAACATGGTTAGAAGGGAAAAAGGGGTTTTACCTCTGTATTTATTTTAAGGATCCTTAGGTGCACCACGTCCATGTGGAATGTGCTGAAATGCCCACCACAATGCACACCCACAATAGATCAGGTATAACATTATAGGTCTTACTAATTAGCATATCTATCAAAGATTCCCCAATGAGAGGCTCAAGTGAGCCCCCCTCCCCGAGGAACCTTCCCCAGGATGGTCCTAGCTCAGTTTACAAAATTGTTCTGGAGAGGACTTTGTTGTCTGGGGCTTCTGTTTAGTCTCCTAACTTAACAAAGTAAGTCCAAGAATGTAGGCTAAAAAGCACTAAGAATACAAAAAGCTGTAAAAAGGGTATATAAAAGGGGTATAAAAGAAAAGGAAAAAAATCATTGTGGCATCAAGGTCAGTTTGATCGTATATTATTCTAGTTTAAAAGGTGGGGTTTTGTTGATTTTGTGATACTAAAAATAATTAAGTGTTAAAAATTAACATTGGCAGTTTCTTTCCAACTGGAATGAAATTCAGACTTGGTTTTATCTTAATTTGAAATATTTCCCTTTAAGCCACTTTAAAATAGTTCCCTTCAGACATGAGCAGAAGTGTAATGGCTGGACCACTGGGGGGGCCACAAGTTTAGTCATCTGCAGCGGTGCTGGTGTTGGTGCTGTTTCCCAGCTGCAGTGCTTCTCTTTTGGGAAGGGAGACAGAAGCAGCTGCTGGTGGACTACATGTGTGCCTGCATGTGGAGGGTGTGAAAGGGGGGTTGTGGCCCCTGCCATGACTGTAGGTGTGTCCTGGCCTTTGGACTCTGAGATGGGGTGAGCAGGACTGCTGGGCCTAATGGATGTAAGGGCATTGCTGCATCCTTCTGTACATGGGAAGTGGATGGTCGTGGTACTGGTGAGAGTGGGCAGTAGATAGAGCAGAAAATACCTGATACTGCTCTCATCCAGATATTTTCTGTGTCATGTTCTGACATTTTTACCTATAGTGACAGTAAGCATGATGATTTTTTCCTGATTTTTTTTTTAATTAACATGGTTTTTATGCATTTATATTTTAAAACAAAGAATCAGGTTTTTTATTAACATTGTTCTGGTATTAGTAGTATTTTAGTGTAAGGAAATAAATGTTTGTTTGCTATGCTGTTGCCATAGCCTCCATCTGGATGGGTGTGTAGACAACTGCTTGGATACTCAGTCTGGGGGTAGTGGTTAATGAGGTATCCTCTGTCTGGATTCCTGTGGCAAGTGGTGTTTTTCAGATATCTATCCTGTGACCCTTCTTCTTTAACATCTTTGTCAGTGACCTGGAAGAGGGCACAGAGGGCTTGGATTTCAGGTTTGCTGATGACACTAAACTGGAGGGTGCAGTCAGTATACCATTGATAGACACCTAGGCAGGCTAACAAACAGACTGCCGGAAATTCAAGAAATTAATGAATTAAACTCCAACAAGTGCCACATCCTGCACCTGGGAACGATGAGCCCCTGGCAGTGATAGAGTGGGGCCTGCCTGTCTGGAAAGCTCTTACGAAGAGTCTTGGGGAGTCCTGATGAGTAGTGAGTTGTACCTGAGCCAGCAGTGACACTGGCTCAGGTAAAAGGCTCAGAGAAGTGAACATTATCCCGAGCTGTATGAGGAGGAGCACAACCAGGAGATCAAGGGAAGGGGTTATCCCTCTCTACCCAGTGCTCATTAGACTGTATCTTGAATACTGTATGCAGTTTGGATTCCTCCAGTACAGAAAAGACATTGATAACGTAGAGAAAGTTCATTGTGGAGCCACCAAGCTTACTGGGGCAGGAGGCACTTTCCCTGTGAGGGAGCTGGGCTTGTTCAGCCTTGAGACAGCTTCATCAGGACCTAAACGCAGCCTTTCCATGTCAATGAGGAGATCAAGAAGATGGAACCAGGCTCTTTGTAATGGTGTCTGGGTGGACAGGAGACAGCAAGTGGAACTTGAAATTGGACACAATGAAAAGCCTTTCCTCATGAGGACAGTCAAGCAGTGGAGCTGGTTGCCCACCAGTGGGGAGCAGCCTCCATTCTTAGAGGCTTTCAGCTGGTCTGGTCACAGAATTGCCTTGCTTTGAGGTTGGGCTTCAAACCTTTCCAGATCCCTTCCAACATGTGATGGTACAATGATGCTTTCTATCCTAATACAGGAGTCTGGAACTACTCTGAGATATGGGACAAATCCATACCATTTTGTTCTCCGCAACATTTTTCGAGATGCTTCTTCTGACTTGTTCACAGAACCCGTCACCCTCATAGTATCAGAGAACCATAACCTATCCTCCAAATAGTCTGTTTAAGGGCTTCATTTTCATTATAGTCAGAATTTCTTAAAGGAAGGAGTATTGAGGTTAAGTATTTTCATCTCTGCATTTGTGAAACAGTGTCATTAGATGTAAAAGTTGTAGTATTTTTAAAGCTGAGAATAAGGACAACTCCATGTGTAATTACAGGAAAAAACATACTCTGTAAGGGAGCTCTATGTAACTGATTTCAGAAAGTTATAATTTATTTCTGTCTGCTTTTAGTTGTACTGAATGGTTCTTTGTGTGTTTGTGGTGCTAATGGAATCATTGATTCTCTGTGTTCCACAGATGTGGTAGCACTCTTGCTGTCTACTACCTTTACCCATTTGTCCCATGTTGGTCCATTGAAAAGTGTGTATTTGTGTTCTTACTCAAGGTCCTCTAAGCCTGGAATTATCTTTTCATCATTAAAGACATGGGCACATTTATTCTTAGGGTACAGTCATCTTTCAGATTAAGTGCTATGAAAATTATGATTATTTACAAAGTTTGTTGTAAATGTCACTCATCCATCTGCAAGGCCTCTAAGTGATAAACTTCTTCAGGCCTTAATGGTTATTTTTCACCCATCCTGTGGCAGTTGCAAGTTGTTCAGTCCAGGTGTCCTTGTAAAGCCAGTAAGGCTTTTGCCTGTATGAAGATATTCAGTCATAAAAAGTCACATAATTTTGAATATTAGCATGAAATAGATCTAAGGGAGATTTTCTTTTCTGGGATTTTGCCCTGTGAGAGGATTAATACCGGTACCATTTGGGCAGATGTTTATTCAGTTTTCTCTCAGAATCTATTAGCAATGGATGTCCATAATTTATCCAAGCAATCTGTTCAAGGACTTCCATTTCCTTGTAACTGGAATATGTTCAAAGGAGGAGATCTCTGAATTATTTTCTTTCCTGATTGCTCTATTTGTCTTTGTAATAGATTTTGAAGTACTTAAAACTGTCACTGTGTTCTCTTATATGCTGTCTTTAGACTAAACAGCTGAATTTGTCTTGAATTACTTACACATCCTATTTTACAGATCTCTGACCACTTCTAATTTTTTTGTTTTTCTCATGACCCTTTTCAGCTCATTACCTCTTTGATGTAGTGTAGCCATGAAACAACACTGACATAATACTGTATAAAAGGAAACAATATACTAAGATGTATTTAATGCAACACTGGTGATGGATTACTTCCTGGGCATGAAATTTTGCTCCCTCAACATTCAGTAGTGTTTAAGGAACCTTCTCTACTACCCAGCTATAGAACTGTACTTTTGTTTGCACGTATAGATGCTGTCTTGTAATATTGTGAAAAAGTAAATCAGTGGAAAAGAATGTGAAGAAAGCACGTGTTTGCCTTTATTGTAACAACAAAATATTGATGCCCATATTATTCTGCCAGTCCTCACTGCTACATATCTGTTTCCATTCTTTAAGAAATGGTGAAAAAAGCTTTTCTTATTCCATAAAGATGACTGTTCTTCCTATAGTGTAACACCTTGCACTTTTTTTTTCCCTGTATATTTCATCCCATATTAAATGTTTTTATGTTAGTCAAGGATATTTTAAATTTGAATTCTGTCATTCTCTGAGAAAGTATCTTTCTCTTTTGATCATGTTAGGAAATTTGGTGTAGAAAATGTCAAACCAGTTGTGAGAGGGAGAGTAGGTTTGAGCCTGCTGTAACTTAGTGCTCAGGGCACTATGTGGGACTGCCTGAAGTTCTCTTTCTTCCTAATCTTAAGTGATGTAGGATAAAAATCAGTGACTCCAGTTCTTATGTGTCCTCAGCAAGAGTTCCAACCATAAGTATGCCACAGATATGTAATTTCAACAGAGCTAATTTCATTAAAAAAGAAGTTGCATTAGAGAATTTTATCACTCAACCTGTGAGGTGTAAATGTTGCTGATAAAATATTACTCTGGAAATACAATGTGGCATTTCAGTGCAAAAAAAAAGTTCAGATATAGTGCTTAAAGAATTTTATTTATAAGTAAAGAAAGGTCATTTATGAATTAACTTCAGCAGATAAAAATTGAACTGCAGTGCCCTTGAAGCTATGGATATCTTTATTAAGGATGAAGATCAGCAAATGGTGTTTTCTGCTGGAGAACCAATGTAGCTCAGTGCAGAGGAATTTTTTGCAAGCTATTTCAAAATAAAACTTACAGCAGTAAAGACAAGTATTTTATGCCAGTAAGACTGAAGTTTGTTGTAGAGATGCCTACTTTGAAACAGAATTTGCAGCTGTGAGCTTTAGACTGCAGATACAGCACATTGAAAGAGTCGTGGTACTTTTGAGTAGGGTCCTAAAACATTACTTTGAACAGGGAGTGCTTTAAAGCAAGTACACTGGCTAGGGACCTTCTTAAGTAGTCAACAATAAAACTGATAAAAGGATTCCTCTGCCATTCTAGCTTCCTCTAGAGAGGAATGTTTTCTGTGGTATTGACAGGTTTTGAGCTGGTTTGAGAAAGTACATTTCAGTGTTTTTTTTCTTTTTTTCAGAAACAGAGCAGTGTCTATGCTTTCTTAAAAGTCACAGCTACTGTGATGCTTATACTACTGATCTCCATTTCTCTTCCTCCCACCACGTAGTGAACATGAATACCCATACAGTTCTCTTCCTGAAGCCAGTGTCTAGAAAACTGTCAGAGATATGAAAATCAACATTTAATTTCTTCTTCTGCCCAAGTGAATTTAAATTTTTTTCTCTACCTCTCAATGTAACCCTATTGAGATATGACTCCCTATGAACTTCCTGCATGCTTTTCATTTCAAAGCATATGACCTCTAGCAATACTATATCATTTTGGGGAGTTTTTTTGACTTTTCTGTCCTCAGTTTTTGATACCAGTTACCTAGAATGGCTACTGTATAGCCAGTGTTTAAATAAGAATTCGAGATGAACATAGCTAGTTAAAATGTGGGATGTAGGTATACATGCAAAGATTAAGTTCTCATTTAAAGATTCTTGTTTGAAGAAACCTTTTGTCTTGACTGGGATTTGCCCGCTCAAGTTATGTATGCCATCTCTTTAACACAAAGAGAGAACAAGGGAATGTGCTGAACTCTGATTCAAAGCCATTTATAATGGTCTAAAAAAAGCTGACTTGTAAGGCTGAGAGAAATCCAGATTAATCTTATTGATTCTGAAAGCAAATAAGGTATTGCTGCATGTCATCTTGGATCGTGTCAGGAGTTGGATGAAGTGTAATGTAGGTATTGGATTTTAATAGTAATAGATGAGCTTCAGTGGGACTTGAGTTGAAACAGCGTGATGGAAAATACTAAGCTATTTAATAGGTCACTCTGCAAATTTCATCTGTTACCTGATCATCTGTTACAAATGAAAGTTCAGAGTTATTTTCTTTGTGTTTCTTCTAAACATATGTAACAATATCTAGCCAGAGAATTGTTCTGAGTGTAGGCTGTATAAAGAGTGCTCCAGAGCTTTGTTCTTCCAGTGTTTCTGTGAAGCATGCTCTGGTACACAGCAAAAGTAACACAGTGGTCACCAGCCCAGGTGGGACAGTGATGCACAACATCTGAACAACAGCAAAATTCAGGGACAGTGCTTTTTCAAGGCTGTAGTTCTACTGTTCTACTGTTTGGAAATACTTCCTGCTGGCATCATTGCTTTTAGGCAGATGGTACTGGCATAGTTTTCATATGTTGTCATTCACAAAAATGTATTGATAAGATATTCACACATGCTGCAAATGTGAAAAGACTCAAAATCTTTGAAAAATAAAGAAATGCTAGATTCCAAACAAGTGAGAATGATTAAGGCTTTATACTTCATCGGAAAGTATAAAGCCTTTCTACATCACTGAACTTTATTTCCCTTAGACATACCCAGCAAACACTGAATAGATATGCCTGCCCACAATTAGACACTTATATTTGAGTTGTTATTTATATTTACCTTATAACTCAAAGTAGAGAGCTATGACTCACTTGTTCTCTTTTAGATGTATAAAAGAGATCAGATAGAGTCATGTTTTGGAGGTGTCTGTTGCTTCACCACTGCTTTGACAATTTCTAAACAGCTGTCTTAGATGTGGGTTTCTCATACAAAAACAGGCTGAGAGAATCAGGGTTTTTCAGTCTGGGAAAGAGAGGGCTCCAGGAAGACCTTAGAGCAGCCTGCCAGTATCTAAAGGCGGCCTTCAAGAAAGCTGAAGAGGGACTTGTACAAGGGTATGTGATGGGACAGGGCAGAACAGCTTTAAACTGAATGAGCATAGGTTTAAGTTACATATTAGAAAGAAATTTTTCACTATGAAGGTAGTGAGGCACTGGAATAAGTTGCCCAGAGAAGTTGTGGATGTCCCATTCCTGGAAGTGTTCAAGGCCAGGTTGGACTTGAGCAACTTGGTCTAGTGGAAGGTGTCCCTGTCTATGGCAGGGGTGTTGGAAGTAGATGATCTTTAAGGTCCCTGCCAGCCCAAGCTGTTTTGTGATTTCTGCACTGTAAATCTTTTGTGACATCCATTACAAAGTGAAGATACCTACATGTGGATGTCTGCTAACATGAACAATGTTTGTATTGTAAACATGGAAGTCTGGTCTTGCCTCCAGCTAGAAAAGGACCTGAGTATCCTAAAAAGCTTGTGTCAGCTTTACATGCTCAGAGGTCTTAGGATATCTCAGTGTCTTAAATGGCAGAAGTGACATACATGGGGACAATTGCTTTGAGCCCAGGAATAGCTGAACTACATGAACAATTCACCTGAGCAACTGCTGTATATATAATTCTGAATAAATTTAATTGCTGTCTAGGCTGCATTTTCTATTTCTGCTGTAAAGGAGGTTTTGACACTCAGTTGCTGCATAGAGCTACACCAAATATAAGTGCCTTAAGCTTAAGCTGATCCTGCTTTTAAAGACTGAAAGGTTTTATTGACAATCACCACAGACCTTTCTCCCTGTTTCTGTAGAAATGGAAATGTTATGGAGCTAATGTTTCATGTTTAATTTTATTTTAAAATCCCTCGAGCTTTCATTCAGTACACAGGACATCTTTCTTTTTTAACTCCATTACTTTGTTCTTTATACAGTCTACTATTTAAGAAAACATAAATGAACAACTTAATTTTAAATCTTCTTTTAAAAATAAATACTGCAGCTAAAACTTAAATCATGCTTGATTTTTCTTCACTTGCATAAAGAGCACTGTTGTGATGATGCTGTTACATACATTATAAATTAATAAATACTACTTTTAAATATGATCACTCATTTCAGAACAGGTGTTTTTGTCTTCTGTGCAGTGAATGTAAAGATCTGAAATTTAATTTGTCTGCATATCTTAACAAATAGCTGTAAACTTTCCTAATACCACAGTTTTTGTTTAAGGCAATATCTGACGGAATATTAGTGGAAAATTTAAGTAAATAAACAAGAAATTAAAATAAATTTTCTTTTCTACTACTCATGGAGAAAACATTGTTTATACCAAATACTTGACTATCCTAGAGTTTACTAGTTATTAGTTAAGTGATGATGTAACTTAAGAAATATACGTCCATCTTGACCTAAACAAAATAAATTCTGTAACAACTATGTTTAATTATGTGTTTCACAATGTGAAAACACAGTTTTCTACTGTAACAGAACTCTGTATCTCAGCAACTTTTATGAAGAGTAAAGTTCTTTTTCTGCCAGAGTGGAAGGAACATCTTTAAGACAGGAACAATATTTCACTTCCCCACTTCTTGCTGAAAGTGGAAAATGTGTTCACATACATTTATACATACCTATCTGTTTCTAACAGTTTCTTAAGTCTTTGTATAATTAAAATCAAATAGGACATCATTAATTGGCAGCACTCCTTTGTGGAACAGTACAATGGAGACATTTTTGTAATTTTTTTTTTACATATTAATATTTACTTCAAAGACCACTTAGCCTGTATTTTCCAGTGCAAAAGAGGCTTTTTATGTCTAATCCGTTTGAAGACTGAAAAGCACACCAGTTTTCTGCTTTCTGTAAATAATGCTCATTTGTATGCTTTTTATGTATTGAATGAGATAGAGCTTGTTATTCACCATTATGAAATGTTCATATTCTTAAATTTTTTGTGTATGCCTTGCTTTTTTGCAGACTAAAACTGGTATTGCATTGTTGTATGATGAAGTATCTGAAAATGCTTATGACATCCGACTGAAGCTTACAAAAGAGGTATTAACAATTCAAAAACAAGATGTCGTCTGTATTAGTGGAAGTGATCACAGTGCAAATGTAAGTGCTTCTATATCTCTGTGCTTTTGAATGTGCACTTCAATTTCTTCTGCAGAGGTCTCCTTATTGTATTGGAGTGCAAGAGATTTTATAGGGTGATAGAAATACATGTAATTACCAGTTGTTGGGTCTTTTGTGCATACCTACATTCATGAATGTAAGAACTGCATTTTTGACCACTGCTATACATACTTTATTATGATATTTATAATCTTAACAGAAGCAAAAATGTCTGTTTTAAATACCAAAATTAAAACATTCTTCCACCAAATATTGGTGGGCCATTAAATTAAGAGAGAAAAGGAAAAAGTGTTTCCCAGTGAAAGCATTTGAAGAGTAAACTAATACACCAAAGTTTCCTTCATTTGTGTATCAGACAGGATGTCTGTTCAAGGGCATTGAACTGACTGAGAGAACACTTGACAGGCACTTATTTCACTGTAATTCTCTTTCAGGCACAGATGGAGCTTGATCAGTGCCAGCATGTATGTGGTGTCTTTTTTACCCAAAATTCAGGCTTTTTCAAAGCCTGTGGTGCCTCTAAGCTATAGAGGAATCTTCTGTGTGACCATTTGATAATGTCACAAGATAAACTAATACAGCAAGGGTGTCTAGATTAAGTAATTTATTTCATTTCCTCATATAAACAGTGTTCTTCTTGAATTTGGAATACCTATACTTAATTCTACTGAGTAAAATAAATTTCATTAGCTTTGCTGGTGTTTCTTAGAGTGCACAGTTCATGTCAGACTCCTCAGAGGGGCCCAAGGGAGAGTGTTTCTTCTCCTTGCTGTATTGCATGTGTCATGTAAACTTAAAATTAGGCATTTGAGGACATCAAGTGAATTTGTGATACTCTTCTAAGAATTAGAAGCAAAGGAAGCATATAATGGGTATTTTGCGTGTATATATGAGTACGTTAGAGAGTCTGCATATATAGTAAGAGAATATTTCATTCCTGCTGCAGTAAGTATTCATATAAATTGTTTAATATCTCACATAAAATAATTTTAAATAGCTTTTAGCAGTTTAAAACATTATGTTTTCCATGGAATTCTGTGGAACATGACTTGCTCTTTAAAATGTTCAAAAAGGTTGATTGGTGACAGGCATGTCCACTTCTGGTTGGTTTGCTGAGATTAATATAAGCTTCATTCATCAGCTTTGCATATACTTTCTGCTTCACTGGGAAACATGAAAAAACCCAGCTTTTTTTTTTTTACCAAACATTGCTGGTAATGCTGATAAGTTGTATGCAAACTAGTTCTAAGAGTCATAGTAAAATATAATGAGACTTCAGTATATAGTGTCTGTACATATAATTATACGTGATTGCTGTTGACTCAATGGTGTTTAAATGCCTTGTGTATGAATCTCATAGAAAAATAATCAAAATTCCATCTTACATAGTCCTAGGTTACTTCTTGATTGAATCAACACAAGCTAGTTGCATCTGAGAAAATACCATTATCAAATCTGTATATTTATTGATCAACACCCAAAAAACAGCAAAAAACCCCCCACCCAACACCCCCAAACTCCAACCTAAAGCAGTACAAAAAACCACCCCAAACCACCTAAATCTGCCTCTTCCTTTTAGCATCAAGATTTGGGTTGATTTTGATGCCTTTTACTCCTACATTTTATAGGTACCCTAAATAGTATTTCCTGATAGAAGAGAGGGTAGGGAGACAAGCTTTGATAATACTTAAGGAATTGAATTTTGAAATAAATTCTGGAAAGTAATAGACCTTGCCGAGGAGGCATAGCTGGGATATGCAGCCACTGCATACAAAATGAGTCCAAGTTCCTTGATTGTATTTCATCACCAGTAATGATCACAGTAATGGGTAGACCCTAGAAAGAACTGATTCCCAGGACTTCAGCAAAGAGAGACAGTTTTTCTTGGTTGTAGATGTAGTGTTAATGTGTAAAAGTAAGTGAATTTCAAGTATAATTCAAATGGTAATTTAGGTTGGAGTTGCAAAGTATCATGTGGCTCTACGTATGTGTCCTGGTTTGAGTCACCCCAAGACAGTATGACGCCCATTCAGAAGGGACTTCTCCTACCTCCTACTACTGAGAAATTAGAGTGAGCAGTCCTGTCAAGCTGCCCATTCCTGGAAAACATTGTTAACATTATCCTTATTTTCCCTCTGTTTTCTCACTGAAGACTCCGAAAACTAAATTTTAAGGGTTTGATCTGTTGTTTTTCTCTGTCCCTTAGAAGATCTCCCCAAGATCCCATTCTGAAAGTGTTATGTGCAATCCTCACAGGATTCTGTTGTCAAACTCTAATGAGAAAAATGGACTGGCTTCATATTCGCTTTTTCTGTATTATACTTTGAACCAAATAAAAACTCCTGGACACCAAGCATTTAATATGAAGGCAAATTGAATGTAACATGAAGACAAACACTGTCTTTTTTTACTGTATATAAATTTCTAGTATATAAGAGCTCAAAAGCAGAATTAGAAATCAGGGTGAAATAGCTGGTAGCTCTCTAGCACTGATTTTGGTAAGTTTTACAATTACAGTTGCATGACATAAATTCCAGATATAAATGCTTTATATTTCAAGTGGTTCAAGAAAATAATTTTCATCCCTGTTCTGTACAATTCAAAATATTAATAGAAAATTGTAGCCTGAAAGTCAATGCTATAGCAGTCATAAACGATCACATTGTCTTACTGATTTATTCTCCTTTCTCTGCACTTTTTCATTCTCAGCTACTCATAGTTAATCTTTATTTTACACATGGCCGTTCATCAAACTAGTTCATTTGTAACAAAAATAGAAATAACTTTTGCATTCTTTTTGTACTCACCTCAGATGCATGGGAGGAGAAAAAAACCTGGGTTGAGAGTGACTTTTAGGTGTGTTTTGTGAATGGAAAATGATTAAGAAAGAAAGTTCTGTTTCTACTTGTGGTAATATTTTTTTCTCCAGCCACTTACATAGGACAGCATTTGTGGGATGCATTTGTGTCATAGGACCAAACCACTACAATTTGCTTCCAGCCTCCCTTTTACTGATAGTTTCATTAATCCTGAGGAACACTAAGGACAGGATTTGCAGCTGTGCATATTTAGCTCTGCTAGTCTGGTGTAATTCTGAATGCTACACTGAGGACTGACAAAGACATCAGTGATCACTAGAGCTACTGTGGTGAGTTGGACTTTCAGCAGTAGAGATTACTCCCAAGGATAAAAGACTCTTACTATAAAATACCTTTTGCTATCATCATCTAGGTCTATTCCTGTTTCATGTTTTGTCATCTGCCATTCGTTTAAGTGCCACTTTTAAGCATTGAGAAAGCTTCACCTTTGATGAGAAATTTTATACCAGGCTTTTGGTAACTAAATGGCAGCTCAGCCCATTTCACTACTTCTTGCAATCTTGGACTTGGATGTAGAATAATGAGAGAAAAACATGGCTTTTGAAATTCAAGGTGTATATAGAAAAAATAATGTAAAATCAGCTGCTGTTTTTTTAGTATTCAATTTTTTTCACAGTAGACAAGCTGCTTTTAAGGATCTGTAAAAATCCTTCTGGATTTGGAGCTGCTGGGGGAAGTAATATTTTGCAGTGCTTTTCATATAATATTACATTTATTTAATTTTTTTTCTATATAACTATTTATAAAGATATAATTTATATTTACATGCTAAACATGCAATCTTTCCATTAAGGTGCATTTCAGATTTTCAGACTTGGCATATTTGAGTGTTCTAAGCAAGTCTTCATGACGTGCTGTTACATTTGGGGTGTTCAGATTTTTAGGATAAAGGAATGTATGGGTGAGAGAATGGGAAAGAATATATGGGTGCATCAGATTCACAGTGGTGGAGTTGCCCTCTATGTGAGGCAACACTAGGAATGTATCAGACTCTGTTTTGGGGTGGATGATGAGCAATGAGAGCTTATGAGTTAGGATAAAAGGGCAGAGTAGCAAGGCTGACACTGTTGTGGGTGTTTGCTAGGGGCTCCTGGTCGGGAGGAGGGAGTGGACGAGGCCTCGTGCAGGCAGCTCGGAGCAGCCTCATGGCCACAGGCCCTGGTTCTTGTGGGGGACTTCAACCACCCTGACATTGCTGGAGAAGCAACAAGTGAGGCACAAACAGCCCAGGAGGATCCTGGAAGGCATTGATGGTAACTGACACGGATAGCAGAGGTTCCCACAAGGAATGGTGTGCTCCTCGACCTGTCACTAAAAAAACAGGAAGGCCTTGTTGGAGGTGTAAGGTTGAGGACAGCTTTGGCTGCAATGACCATGAGATTGTGCAGTTCAGTATAGAACAAGAAGCAGGGCAGCAAGTAAAATTGTAGCCTTCAGCCTCCTCAGGGCTAAAGAGCTACCTTTAGCCTCTTCAGGGGATCTTCTTGGAAGAATCCCATGGCAACAGGCCTTTCAGGGAAGAGGGGTCCAAGAAAGTTGGTTAATATTGAAGGATCACTTCCTCCAGACTCAAGAACAAACCATCCCAGTGAGCAAGAAATTGAGCAAAGGGGGCAAGAGACCTGCATGGATAAAAAAGAACTCCTGTCATTACTCAAGAGTAAGCAGGAAATGCAAAGGAGATGGAAGCAGAGTCAGACCACTTGGAATTAATATAGAGAGGTTGTCAGAGTAAGTAGAAATGAAATGAAGGCCAAGGTCCACTTGGAATTAAATCTGGCCAAAGATGTCAAGGACAACAAGAAGGGCTTTTTCAAATACATCAATCACAAAAGGAAAACAAAGGATGATGAGGGCCTATTACTAAATGGAGAGGGGACTCTCATAACAGGGGATACAGAGAAGGCAGAATTACCAAATGCCACCTTGCACTGATCTTCACTGGTAAGACCAGACCTCTGGAATCTCTGACCCAGGAGACCAGGAACAAGGACTGTTGGAAGACTTTCCCTTGGTCAAGGAGGATTTGGCATAGGCAAACCTGACATCCAGAAGTCCAGGGGCCCTGATGGGATGCATCCACACGTGCTGAGAGGGCTGCCGGACAGCACAGCAAGGCTGCTCATGATCATCCCTGACAGGTTGTGGCAATCAGGAGAGGTGCCTGAGGACTGGAAGAAAACAAATGTTACCCCAGTCTTCAAAAAGGGAAAGAGGGAGGGTCCAGGGAACTACCAGCCAGTCAGCCCCACCTCAATCCCTGGAAAGGTAATGGAATGCCTCATTCTGGAGGGCATCTCTATCTACATGGATGACAAGCAGGTGACCAGGAATAGTCAGAATGGATTCACTAAAAATAAATCATGATTGACCAACCTGACTGACCTCTGTGATGAAACAGCTACCTGGATGGATAACAGCTGAACCTCAACTTCAGTAAGGCTTTTGACACTGTCTCTCACAGTATCCTCATAGGCAGGTAACTGAGCACTGGACCAGATTGCCCAGCGAGGTTGTAGAGTCTCCTTCACTGGAGATTTTCAAGAGCCATCTGGACACAGTCTTGTGCAATGTGCTCTGGGATGACGCAGCTTGAGCAGGGAGGTTGGACCAGATGACCCACTGTGGTTCTTTCTAACCTGACCCATTCTGTGATTCTCTGAACTGGTGCACACTCATGGAATCCAAGCACAAAAGTATTGACAGAAATGGTGAATTGAAAATAAATAGACAGTTTCCCCTATCTGCCATATATTTTTAACAGAAGATATTTTTTCCCCAGCTTTAAAGTTTAACAGTACTCACAGAAATAAATTAATTGTATGACACACAGGGAGAGATCAATTTTAGTTGAAGAAGAAACAGGAAAGGATTGAATTTTAAATTTTATGCTTCATTAAGGTATTATTTTACTTTAACTCTTTCTCACTTTAACCGCTAAAATTAATTTCTTACATACAGTACCTCATCCTTAATATGCTTTGTTTTTCATCCATGTGTATTGCTTCATCCTTCTCCTGTTGTCAGTCCACAGTTTTACGCCTCTGCTCTTTTCATAAACATTTTCTTTCTTTTATTTTTTATTTTATTTTTGTAAGAAAAAGAATAGAAAAGCATCTGGATTTTTCTCAAAATTAGTCCTTCTCATAGAGCTGAATTGTTTTTGAATTGGTCAGGGGTCAGGCAAAGAGGTTTCTAATGCAGGCTGATAGCATCTTGATTGGAAGAGGACTCCTCAGAGGCTTGAGTCTAATAGAATTAGTATAACAAAAACCTTTGCATGCTGGATACTCAGTTGTCCAGCTTCACAAACTGTGTCTTAGAATGAAGCAAAGTAGGTGAATAAGGAAGAAAAATAGCAAGATTAATTGTTTTGTTGATTAAAAAAATAGAAAGCGTGCCTGAAAATACTGTTTGAATCCCTGATGAGATTGCTATGGCTTTTTCTTTATAACTCAGATGCTAATAAGGACACAGAAGAATGTTATTTTAGAAAACCTCTAGGGAACAGATCTGCAAAAAAATATAAAAGTTTTTTTGGTTTTTTTTTAACCCAAGAAAATTTATGTCTCACGAACTGCTAATATTGCAATATGCCCAGTGCCTGTTCTACCATTGCTGGTGTGGCATTTTAGTCCAAAACTGTTTTTTTAAAAAAGCTAATCATAAGCAATTTCTATCTTTTTTTTTCCTGTCTTTTTTTTGAAGCATCAAGTGAATGATTAAGAGTCTTCCTTTTGAAACTAAGATCACTTGTATCGAGGAAATACATTATTTAACCTTTTGTTATTTGTTTTCTGTGCCCTGGAAAGCTGACCTAGATATTTAGAAGATAGCTATCAAATAATTCCTTAGGACCTTTATTATGACAGATCATATGCTTGTGTTGCTGTCACTCTGAGAACAGTTAGAAGTTTGCATCACAAAATAAATATGAGTATTTCTGAGCATGACAGAAAACCTTTATTATTAAAGATAAAAAGAATAAGTAGCTTGAATAAAAAGGCTGATAAATAGAACAGAAGAATGCAAAGGACCCTCTGAATATCCCTGAAAAACAATCTCTTCCTGAAATGTGGAAAGAGTCCAACTAAGGGTGAGCACTCATACCAACAAGATAAAAGGCAGCATAACATTGATAAGCCACACATATACGTAAATATATGTGTTGTTTAATTGAAATTTCAATAAATCTATTACAGTTGAAGCTATGACAGAGTGTCAGGACTGGTAAATTGTAACTTAGACATTGTGAGAGGTCTTGTAGCAGTTTAAAACTTTCAACAGTTAGGAGCAAACTGTCTGACTGTGATGGAAGTGTGAGGCTTTCCAGTTTCGATATGTGGGATATTGATGGGTTCAACCTCTGTTGTTCATCTTCACTATAGCCAACCTGTGAAATGCTGTGCAAAGTCGAATGCAGATGGAATTACTCAAAGAAAAGCTGTATTCTGGCAGGATTTAGCTGTAATTTGTTGTTATGGGATGCCTTCTAAACTGGAAGAAATCAGCTAAATTTTAGTGGGAAAAGTACTATCATATGTTGGCGCAGGGTCCTATATATGTTTTTAGTAACTCTGGAAATCCATATTTGTAAATGATCTGTATTGATGTAATTTGTATCTGAGAAGAGTCTGGGGTCTTCTCACACCACTTGCCAAAAAGCTCCTGTCCCAAACTGAATATTTTACAACTCAGTGGAGGAGAACCTGAGGATTATTCTGAAGTCATACTGAGACTGATTGTGTTTCATTCAGACACATTAATATGATTACCCTCCTCAGAGGAATAAAATACCATGGGGTTTGTCAGTCATCTTAACTAGAATAGATCCTATAGTAATTTATGTTGAAAGGGACCTCTTGAGATTATCTAATTTAACCCACTGTTGAAAGTGGTGATAGCTTCCAAGTTGCTGAGGCCTTTGTCCATTCATGTTTAGAATATCTCCAAGGGTGGAGATGCTACCAGCTCTCTGGGCAGCTCTTAATGCCTAACTATGTGAAGTTCTTTCCTATTGTTATGCTCAGTTGGGATTTCCTTTGTTGCAAGTTGTGACTGTTGCCTCTGGTGCTTTTTCTTTGTACAAATGTGAGAACAATTACTTGGGGCTTTTTTTGTTGTTTTTGGGGTTTTTTTGTTGTATAATCCTCCCTTAGCTTGGCCAGCTTTGTAAATAAAATTAGTGACTTCATTTTAGTCCAAAAAACTCCATAAAAATTTACCAAAAAATCCACTTTCCCCTCAAAAAATCCCCAAAATAACCCACAAAAAACCACACAAACAAACAAAACCCCACCAACTTTTATCTACATTAGTAAGATAATACAGCATTTATAATAAGATAATTTAAACTGATAAAAATGTTATTATATTTAATCTGCAGATGTCACAGGTCTTTGTTAGCACATTAAAAGATCTGCTTTGACTTTACACAAAGCTGAACAGCAACTGACATGCCTCTATCAATTTTTACTGCTTTCTTCCTGTCCTGTTGGGAAAAGGTGAGATCCTGTGTAGTGCAAGAAGCAAAAGCTTCAAAACTTTCCCATTCAAGATAACCTTCTGATTTTTGTCGACCTGTTCCTTAGTACATCTTGCCTTCACTTCATGGAAGGGGAGAATGAGGCATCAAGTGTTACCATGGAGGACTAATTTGTGACTTTCCCTCTCTTTCTTGCAGTTTTCTTTACTCACATTTACAGTATCTCAGTAATTTTTTCCACTTTATGTGTTACACTGTCTTTTTAAACAATGCAATATACAGATTTCTAAGAATACACAAGTCTATTAAAAATGATCCAGCCTTGGAACTAAAGTTTAAACAGGCAACTATGAACAAAAAGATTTTCCTGAAAACCAGACATTATAACCAGAAGTATAGCAAATCCTACTTGTAATAAAGTACTTTAATTCAGACCCACCCGCAGTGTAGTTTTATAGAAAAGCCGTTTCATTATTTTTCAATGCTTCAATTCTTTGTTTGTTTACTTGGTTAATTAGAAGATGCTTGTGGTTATAGTTCCCTGAGAGGACAGTATTACAGATTTGTGGAAAGGCAGGCGTGGCATGTTCAGTCAGACTGTGACTGTGTGACATTTACCTTTTCCTCATGCAGCACTCATTTCTTAAGATTTACGTCTACTCAGGACATACGTAAGTAGTAACAGCAGTGATTAAGGAAGCAGCAGTCAAAACTCAGTGCTTTCTGGCTTCTAGTCAAGTATCCTTTGATCCTGACTGACACCTACTGGAAGAAGGAATCTCTGTTCCAGTCTTAGGTGTTGGCATTGCAGTTCTTCTGGTGTGCTGTGTGGTATATTATATATCTTCACATATTAGCATGAGGCTGGGTGGTTCTAGCCTTGTCATGTAGATGCCTATATTGCCAGACCTTGTGATTAACCATAATCCAGCACCATCTCTTGTTAGCATCCTGCACATACCCGCTTTCCTCAATATGATGTTTCATTTGAATTCCATCTGGAAATAATTTTGGCAAGAGCAGTGCCTACTGTACTTCTAAATCCTTATTTGTACAAGTAAAGTCACCCAGCAGGTACACAACAACCTGCAGTCACTGGGTAGGTGGAATTTTGCTGACAATGAGTGAGAAGTGAGGGTTGTATGAGTGGCAGTGGAAATCTCTACTTGGCAAAATGCTAAATATGTGTTGAGCGATTTGCTGAGGGAGCTCAAGGTCTGGGGAGGTGGAGGATATGAGCCAAGAAAATCCTCATCATGGGAACTCCCCATCTTGAAGAGAAAATTTCCCAAATAATTTCAACATATCCTTGTTCACCACATCCTTTTTTGTTCTTTGGGGATATGTAACAACCAGCAGGATGTCTGCAGTTCATGATACATTTTACTGGGTCTCTCACATTCGTACAAGGTCTGTTTCTTCAGTCATTTCCTATCTCATAAAGTTCTTGTGGTATCTTCAAGAGTTGCTAAGATAATTAACATATGGCTGATATGTTAAGTTCTAAGAAGCACGCTAACTCCATCCCAAGTGAAGCCACGACAAACTGTCTTTTTACCCTTTCAGGTATCAGGCTGTTTCTTCCCATGCATCCTTGCAAGCCTGCAGGTTGCAGGCTTCTCTTTTAAGTCTTATTATTGCACTTTCTTGTTTTGTTTTTTCCTTTCCCCTGTATGTTTCCCAAGGGCCTGGGTGGCAAACTCTGCTTTTATTTTCTATTGCAAACCTGCCAGGTAGTATCTGTAGTTAATTTGATATCTTACTTTCAACAAGTAAGGAGAACTTCTGAGACTACTCCTTCCAATAAATACCAGGTTCAACTGTAGAAGTAGGAATAAATTAAAAAAAAAAAAAAAATTGTAAACAATGCAGCAACGAACGATTTCTTTGCTTACATTTTTCTATGTTCCTATTTATCCACTTTTTATGTTTAAGGACTAGTCTGCTATCCATTAACATAATAGTCTGTTGTGGTTTGGGTGTGGGAACCAGATACGCTCAGGTACCAAGGCACATTTGGTCATGGCTATTTATTGAACGCATATAATTTATACACGTTCCTTTTCTGGGTTAAGTAAAGGTGACCAGTCCCCTTGAGTCAACACCAGTGATTTTTGTCTTAATTGGTAATTTTGATGATGTGTCATGATACTGAAACTGTTGGTGCCCTTACATTCAATAGAATTTGTTGCCGTGGCCATTGTTATGAACGTTACTGGTATCGGTTGACCCATTTCCACCAATATCTGTCTGAAATAGTCTAAGACACATAGCACCCCTCAATAACTGAAGAGCTTAGCCCAGCTACTCTTAGCCCATGGACACGGACTCAGGGTAACAAGTGGAGTTGGTACCAGGAGTTTAACCTTGTAATGCTGTTCTGTGAAATCAGAAGATGGAGAGGAAGTAACTGACACCATCACTGGGGGCACTGGTCAGCTTAGTTACCCCCAAGGCCATCCTTGGGAACACGAAGAGGTGTGACCTTTGCAGCTCTGCCCAGCTCGTAACTATGGTCCTACCCTAAGAGAGTCACTCCTACCGAATTTAATGCTGTCAGCATCCAGATGGTGCAGCAGGAAAGATGCCCACACAGGAGAGAAGTCAGCACAGATTCTCCACTCAACCTCCTTGTTATGTGGCATGGGGACAGGGAAGTCCAGGAGGACACCGGTGAAGTCATCACAGTAGTCTTACTGATAAGTAGAAGGGAAAAGAACAAAATTAAAGCATTGGTGATCTGTCTCTTCCAACCTGTTCTAGCCATTGTGAATGGGCTTGTTAGAACAGTTTCTACAAAACCTGAAGAACATGGTCTATGTCAAGTGCTCCAGCCTTTTCTGCTATGTACTTCCGTTTGATGCTTGAAAATAACATATGTATTCATTAATATTTTCATGCAGACTGGAACAGAAAAGTAAATTATTGTACATACAGAGTCTTTATTCAAAAATGTCTCTTTATATCAATGAGTTTGGAGTGCTTCAAGCCGAGTCTCTTTCTGAAATCCCCATAGTACATTATTCATATAGATAGATAGATAGATAGATAAATAGATAGAATACCTTTTTATAATGAGAGATCCCTTCCCACAAGTGCCAGTCCTGGTGTTAGCAATCTGGTAATAATGACATACTGGGTAGGCATTGGAAGGTGGATATAAAATCTTCCTTAAACACAGCAACAAAAATAAGCCCTGTGATTGCCTTCTCATGTTGCCCATTAAGCTCCAGTCATGTCACTTCATATGAACAAATACCAAGACATAAAAGACCTTTCCAGAGATAAAATTTTCTATTGAGTCATTGTTTTTTAACAGAATCTAGTAAGTCTTCTGTGTAGAGCTATCTCATACCTAAAAGATGGGTATTTGGCCATATAGTTCTCTCCATTACATTTGAAAGTGTCATTCAGTTTGCAACTAATAAAAGTATAGAATTTTTTTTCAGCTATATTACTTGTTTTAGCTGTGATAAGCAGCACTGCACCTGTTATCAAGTAGTCTCTTCTCTATACAGTTGTTGACATAGTGTTTTTTTTGAATGGTATCTACTTCTAATATGGTTAAAATTTTATGTTGTATCTGCTTTTCAATATATTCCCTGTCTGGCATCATTCTTGGAGTTCCTGAAATTTTCTGCCTCACCAGTTGACAGCTTGCAATGATAAAAGTTCTCAAAAAGATAGGACTATTTTGTATTGGTGTCCTGCCAATTACAGTTTTATTAGTTACATTCTGTCTATTCAAATGCATCCTAAAGTTTTATGCGAGGTACCACTTTAATCTCCTAGAAACAGGGAACAAAACAGGCCATGTGTGCCATGGTGGCTACATAATTGCTTCTGCTTGGTAGCACACCTGTAATGAGTGATTGTTATAGAGTACGCACTGAGTACTTTGGAACCTGTGAGAATAAAGAGTTTTAAGAAACTGTAGATACTATTGAACAAAACAAAACAAAATGCTCGTTAAAAAGCAAAAAAAAAGGTTAATTAAAAAAAAAATAATTTCAGCTTTGCTGTTCTGATTGATAATTAGTAAGACTGTCTAAAGAGTTTTCCCTGCTTATAATGAAATAAAATTACACAGTCAACTATTACACTTTAATTTTATTTTTTTAAGACTGATATGGATGTCTGTCTCACTTTACTCTAAAACCATAAATAAATTTGTCTGGAAAGAAAAATTATATCTAGCCTTCAGGCAACTGAAAAATGAAATAAGTTGTTTGTCTGTTTGACTGAGACATACACATTGGGTTTTCAGCTGCATATGTGCATGACATTAATGTCACAAAAAGATAGGTTTGGTTTTTTCCCCACAAATATTGCAGTTCAGTTTTGGCAAGATGTTTCAGGGTAGAATTTTCTTTCATAGTTGCTTGCAAAGCTACTGTGGGTTTCAGTCCAAATTTCATAGTCATGAAATTTTGTCCTTGCGTAACAAATTCAGGACTGATTCAGACCTAAAGTCTACTGAGCCGACTGTTCTTTTTCTGACAGAAGCTGTTAATGTTTCCTTAGAAAAGTCAAACAGGGCAAAAAAGTGATGCTTTTCTTAATAGTTTTCCTTGTCCAAGTTGTACAGTACCTCTCCAATAAAAATACTCAGCTTTTAGCATTTTATTTTGCAATTTGAACATCTTGAAAAGAAGAAAGTTTTTGCATTTTTTAAATGTAGCCCTTACTAAACTGGTAGGTAGGAAACATTTAAGTATGAGTTTAATATCTTCTTTTAATAGGAATATTTGAATCTTTGTAATAAGCAATGCTATGAACTATTAAAATAGAAATATCAAGATTATTACAATATTACGCAAATAGATTGCTTCATAGGGCTACCTATCAACCACATAAAAATGCTTGTTTGTTCTAGTTGAGAGTGTAAGATGCCAATAAGTAGTACTCTATTTGCATTTTTTATAAAATGGCTAAAGCTATCCATGTAGCAGCTTTCTCTTTGTTGTCTGATCATGCTAAAGCAAACTAAACTGTCAAAATGTTTATTCCATCATCTCCTCGTGATGATGGACTATATTAGGATAATATATTTTCAAGGTGTAAGTTTAGGTGGAGTAAAAGATTAAGTAAGAAACATTAATAATTAAGTATGCAGCAGTTAGTGTCCTAGAAGACATCTCTTGGGAATGAGTCACTGAATTTTAGGCAAGTATTCTAATTCAGATCAGATCTGAACTTTGTCAGTGAGAGTGATAATTTTGATCAAAAGTTTTGATGCAGTTCCAAATGAAGAAAAAAAACATGAAACAATTTGAATTAGCACAGATTTCAAAGAAACTGAATTACATCAGCTGAAATTGAATCATATAAACCTTTTGATATGTCAGGTACCATGTTCATAATGCAGTAGTTTTCCATTTTTAACATGGACTAGTGTAGTACAGTGTTTATGGGAACATAAGGAATTTTGAAAATGAATGAAACCATTCCTATTTTTTTTTACCATATGGATTTTCTTATCCACTGGAAATGAAACTGAAATTCAGGATTTATTGTGTTTTGCTTTCCCCCGAGTCAATATGAACATATGTCTACCATGATGAGTGTTACAAAAAGAAGAGCTATATATATTAAAATAACTTGTTAATATAAGATTATAGTCTTGACTACTGAAATAAAAATTTGTATTATCTGAATCAGTGAAATTTTAAAATACCCAAACAGAAATTATTCATGTAGGAGTAATCTCATATACTATTTTTAATGTACAGAAAAAGAAGAAATAATTATATGTTCAGGAATTACTGTAAAGATGGTATTCTATCCACTACTGTTCATCATATTCCAAAAAAAGTTCCCATCAACTGTATAATTATTGTCAAAAGATGAAGTGCTATTATGTTGTCAGGCACCATGAGTTACACATTATTGAAATGTCAAATTCAGAATACTGTTAAATGTATGATAGGTTTCTCTAGAAAAATATTGATAAATGTTTATCTTCCTTATGCACTTAAATCTGAAATACAAAAATTAAACCTTTGAAGCAGACTATCACTGAAAGTCTTTCAGGATGTGCTGCAAAAAAAATGCATATAGATCTGAAGATGTAAACTAGAAAACGTTTTTATTTTTGATTGAAAAATTAGAACAAATATCATGCATACATGATAGCTATGAAAATGCACATCTCTGAGCTCTTCATATAATTTTCGCTTGTCAAAGGAAAAGTATGTACAAATTTCTGTTCAGAAAAAATACCACTTCAGAGATAGAAAAGCATACTAAAGTCTGAATATACAACTTCCAAGTTCTGCTCTCTGTGATAAGGAATTAATTGAGTGCCTATAAATCAATGCTGAATGATACTTCAGAACTGAACTTGATCTCTCAGATTCTAGACTACTTTTGAGAATTATTTTTTTAAAGTAAGTGAGAGCCTAGGAACCTCTATGCTCATTCAGATATTGTAATTTCACCTAAATTTATTTTTTTTGCAATTTTTTAAAGCACAGAACTGTTACACTTCGTAGACAACCAGTTGGTGGCTTGGGCTTAAGCATAAAGGTATGGGTAACTCCTCTTTTCTTCTTTTAAATTTCAGTATCTCCTCTTCAGTCTTGAGATCTCATGGTTAATATGTCTCTCTTACAGGGTGGTGCTGAGCACAAAGTGCCTGTCGTCATATCAAAAATATTTAAAGACCAAGCAGGTAACTTATGCTATTTACTTACGTAGTACTGTAGTTATTAATAGTTTCAGGAATAATTTTTCACTTCAGTACGACAGTTATGTTATAAACAAAATATTTAAAGTTACTTGCAAATATTTAAAGTTACTTGCAAAAACATAAGTCTGACACAGAAAATCTGTTCACGTACTTTAATAATGCAGAGGATAGAAAACATACAAACCAAGTATTTTTTTTTTCCCACACAGTGACTCACTGTGTGAGTCTAACTGTGACTAACTGTGCCTAGGTGCCTGCAGAGTGATTTCTAATGTTTATTATGGTGAAGATAACATCTAAATCAGTATAGTCTATCCTGGTTAAGTATTACATTGACATTTATCTATCAAAAGGAGCCTTTGGGAGACCTTTTCAGACCTGAGACCGAACTTGACAAGGTTGAGAACTGGTCTGGAAAACAAAGGGTCTCTTCAGTGAGGAAAAGTAGAACCATTGCATATGGGTGGGCAGTGCCTTGCAACATGAACTAAGGGTCTTAGATGATCAAAAGCAAAGTCATAGTCTCTTCTCTGGTGGATGTGGACATGGGGATTAGTTTTTTGTTTTATTTTCTTGAGGAATTCTTTTACATGTTTTAATATATGTTGTCTTTCAAAGCTTCTATGTGTATCCTGGTTTTCCTAGTATAAATCTACCCATTTCATGTAACATTTCCTTCAAAAGAAGACAGACTGTGATCCTCAGTGTATGTCCTGCTCCTTAAAAGGTCTCAAAGCCACTGACATGATCTTTTGAATTCATCAGGTTATTGTCCTCGTTTGCTGGAGTGGAGATTAAGCACATTTGCTTGACAACGTTTAGACTTGTGCTTTACTAGGTCGCAGACTATGCGACCTCTGCATTTTCTTCAGGGGGTCCTTTTTTTACTTGAAGTGAATACCTGTTTTCATCTGATACACAGTGAATATTGAATGGATTGTCTATATGCCTGTATCCTACTGGAAACACTGTTTCAAGTTTCCTGTGTACAGTGCTTGCTCTTTTTATAACATTGTTTCTGCAGTGAGAAAGAGAAGGTGTTTTTATGTCAATTGTATTACTGTATACAGAACAGTAATATGCTCCTTAAATACACAGTATAATAAACAATACCAAGAAAATATGCATGAAAATAATAATAAAATTAATATAAGCATTCAGGTCTAAGGGAAGTAATTCAAGAAATAATCTCTGACAAGTAAAGCTATCTCCTGCCCTCTTAGGGCATAGTACTTTTAATGAAGGTTAATAGTGAGTTTGTATACAGAATACTTGCATTCAGAGTTTTGTACATTGTGAGTAGTTTTTCTTGATCTGTATTTATTTGTAGAGTAACAAGTGCAACAAAAATTTTATGGGGTCAGCTTTTTACCTCAAATTTGAAAATGTCTCCTCCGAACGTACTTGTTTTAAGATCTTGTAATCTTTTGTCCGAGGAAACTCCAAAATCAGTAGTGGTTATAACCAGAGGCACTGTTGTATCAGAGCAAGCCCATATGAGATGTTCCTGGCTGGATCAGTGAATGGAATAAAGACATTGTCACAGCTGGCGAGGTATGAAGGAAATAGTCTACGTAGTATCAGCTGCCCCTGGTGTGAAAAAAGAGACTCTCAGCCTTGCTTTAAGGATGTGTTCAGGCTGTTTCCAGTGTGCTCCTGAGGTCCCTTCTAGCCTGAGTGAGTCTGCAATTCATGTAGTGCTGCAGGTGCCAAAGACCAGAGATCTGAGATAGAAATGCTTTTTGTGATATGTGGCTTACAGCACTCCCTTCTGGTTACTGAATTTCTGTGCAACAGAAAATAGCATGGAGCTTTTTGTTTGCTTGTTTCTTCCAGGAAATGAGTATTACTGAAAAGTATCAAGAGATTTTCAGAAAAATTTTGGAAGTACTAGGCGTTCTTATACTGCAAATCTTTTTTTTTTTAGATACATGATCTCACAAATCTCAAACTGGTGCTGTTACTCAGTATAGGAGGAAGATAATAACAAAGGCTATTCACAATGTTGCTTTTCTAGTATAATATATAACTGGAAATTAATATTAAGTAAGAGAATATGTTAATTTATCTCACAGGTGACATTGGGGCAATATTTCTGGTGTAAGATTCTAGTGTTTTAATGCAACAGAAAGCAATTTGGTAATATTATTTAAGGGAAAAGAAGAATTTGCAAATATGTGCGTTCTTTCTCCATTTATATAAATATATATTAATACACAGACAGTAATACCAAAATACAAATGTTTTTACATATAAAAGAATATCTGGAAAAATATTTATGATTAATAAAAGGAGAGGAAATGTTAAACATGATGGAGAGATCAGACTCATACAGATTTATCTCAAGCTAAGTTTTGGACTGAACATCTGTATATTCAAAATGTGGATAAATCAGCAATGGCCTTTTATTACATGAGGTGCTAATAACAGTGAAACTGATTTGCTGGCTTTAAGATTGCCTCTTAGTTAAGCAGTGATATTTGTTGCTGCTTCAAGCAAATATACTGCATTTAAAAAAAAAAAACAAAAAAAAAAAGATTTATTGTGCAGTAACATTTGAAAATAAATAATTTACCTGATGAAAAAGCAGTTTCTTATCAGGGATTGTACTGGTTTCTGTACTTGAGTAAAATACCTGAACTTATGTGAATAAAATTCTCCTTAATGACTTAAGAACTAAAATGACTGATAATTTGTGATAATTTTCCTGAAATTTAATGCCTTTTATATGTAAAATCTGTAAAATCACTGTAAAATCACTGTAAAATCATGTTTGTAACCTTACTTTGTTTGGATATAGTACTATTTTTTAGTTCCAAAGATAGAAGCATAATAGAATAAAGCAGTTGCTTCTTTTTCAGATCTCTATATTTTTTGTGCTATCTAAATAAAGTAATTAGTTGTCTATATTTGTACTATTTAATTTTTAAAAACATCAGATAAGTGATTTTTTTTTGGTACTGACTGAAGTATCAGGTGACAGCATTTGTGCTTAATCTTTTTTTTCATTTTTGAAATAGGATGAACATTTCAATAGGATTTCATTTCATTATTCCACAGAAGCACTTCTGTAGCAGCAGTGCTTTTAAATATTCTTATAGTTTTGACCTCTCAGCTGTGATCAGTGTTTATAAATTTCAAATTAAGTTATTCTAGATCCCTCTTCAGTAAGACTTTCCTGAACAAGTTCACTGAAACATACACAGAAACTCAATTTATGACCATAACTTTACATTTCTGAAATAAAAGATTAACTGATCACTCAGTGCTGAAGACTAATGTCAAATGTATTAAAAATCACAGTAAAGAATATCCTGAGTTTTTCCTGAGCACATCCTCCACAACAGTATTAGAGCAAGTTTTGCTAATTCAAATGAATCATCATCAAGTTTGGTCTTTTACATTTTTTCTATGGATTCTATTTTCCATTCTAACAAAGGTTACATTTTTTTCCCACCTCCAAAGCTTTTGCTAAAGTTAATTGCAGAGGGAAAAAAGTTCTGTGCCAGACAGAATGAGAAAAAGTAAATGCAAACAGTTATAAACTCAAGAGTAAAGTGATACAATTAGCCACAGAGTAATTTTTATCCTATGGGAAATTATTTCACTTCCAAATATAGGACTTTTTTCCTACCCACATACCAGATCATACAGTTGACTCAGCATATTAGCAACATTGCTGATAATCTCCCTGATTTTGAAAAGAATTATTGATGTTGAAGCTTCTCAGTAATATTCTATAAGCCTGTTTCAGGCTGGTTTGATTATTGTTTTTTCTTAATGTAATTTAATGCAGGATCGTTTTTCTTGTGTTTTCCTTTTGAAACTGGGTTAAGATGTAGTACCTTGTACTCTCTCACTGTACAACAGTTGGTGATTTGCTGTTAGTTTCTAGGTGTGTAATATTTTTATATACGTACTGTAATAATATTAACAGTTTATTTAGGGCCAAGAGTGCTGTGGGCTTACAGTCAAATAAATGTAGGCTGCTATCCTTAGAGATATGTAGTGGAATGTCCTGAGTTTGGAAAGGAATCGTATCAGTCAGGTTTACTTGTTGTACAGTGGATGCATCAGATAGATTGAAAATACTTCAGAGAATCTTCAGATGCTATATGTGGATAAAGTTTACAAGCTTTCATGTGTTTACATCTTTCTCTTTGTTATTCCCATTTTTGATTACTAAAGATCCTTTAGGAGTTTGTGGAATCAAGATGCTGTAGATTGTAAACATGAATGGATTTTGAAATTTAACCTCACCCTATGTACAAGTGATTTACCGTATATAGTATTGGAAATTCTGATTGTTTAAACATCAAACAATAAAGTACTGTTTTATGCTGCAGAATTATCCAGTTAGCAATCACATGTTTTCATCGTGATGCAGCTTTTCATTTTGTGAGACCTTCTGCAATAATCTAATGCTGTGAGTTCTGCTCATATATAATATGTGGAGTCAGACAAGCAGAAATGATAAAACAGAGCAGTGGGTTCAGCTCATGAGGTGTGATGAAAATAGATAAATAAAATTAAATAAAACCCGATGGAATAGGGTTAGTTTGCATTGTGCCAGTTTCAAAAAAAAAATCCCCCTTAAGAGCCAAAATTCATTAAAATCTTAATTGGAATGCATTTTCCCACCTTCTTTCACAAAAGTTGACTTATAATTCACATTCTGCTGTGTTGAAAAATCTTCTGTTTTATGTTCAGTCCATTTCTGACTGATTCTGTATACCCTGGCAGGATTGGAATGAACTCCAGACATTCAGCAATTGAAACATTCTTGGCTTAAAACCACGTGCTCTGCAAACACAGGCTGTGTCCAGATATCACATCCTGGCTGTCTGCATTCAGGACCATCTGGAGGACATGGCATCAATTTGATGAGGGCTTTTAACAGTTTCACTTACATGCCAAACAAAGATGGTTTGATGTGAAATTGTATGTGATACCTCCTCCATAGGTATATTTGTGGGGTTTTTTTGTTGACTCCAGTTGTCCCCAAGGGTGGTACAACAAGGGTAACCCAGCCTAGTCTGAGCAAGCTGGTGGGCATGATGTGAGATTGCACCAAGCTGCACAGCATGGTTGTATCCACAGCTGATCAGCTGATGTTCTTCATCCCTACAGCTGTACTCACCTTAGTTTCATCAGCCTTGGAGATTCATTCTACTGAGCCAGCAAGATCAATATTAAGGATGAGTTAAGCACAAACAGAGGTATTCAGGTTTATGAAGAAGCCAAAATGGATCAAAATTTTTTGTTATGCCTTGTGCTAATGAAGGTGAAGACTGAATACAAGGCTGTATTTGAACATAAAGCCTCATTAGAACATAAGGGCTCAGAATATAAGACAGCTGAAGCTGGGTGGTGTTTCATTTTTGGACATTATTTCCTAATATTACTTAAAAATGTCTTCAATTTCTTTTTAGCATTGATCTTATTTTCTATCTATCTTTTATTATCTTTGACAGTGTTATTTTTCTTTATTGGAAAGCTAGGGATATATGAAGTTAGCATCTACTCATTGTTCTTTCTCTTGGACCTATGCCTCGATCTCTAAACTCATTTTCAGAAGGCACAGAAGAATATTCTTAACATTTGGTTTTCTTTTTAACTGCTGCCTTCTCAAGACTAGACAGGCCACGAAAGGCAGTACCTCTTAATATCTTAATGAATTGTTAAAGATCAGTAAACAAATAAAAGGAAAGTATTTTGATCTCTGCTTCAGGAAATTTTTTCTATTCAACCTAACAGGAATGTATTTAAGGTCCAATGTTTGTTACTGTATATTTAGTGAGAATAGTAGTTATTGGATACATGGGGAGAAATATAGGTGGATGAATTCCTCAGCTGAGATTCTAGACAATTTATAATACTGGGTTTCGTTTTGAAGGTTAAATGCTTTCAGTGGGTTGATGATGGCTGGATGCCAGGCACTCACTAAAGCCATTCTATCACACCCCTCTGAAACTGGGCAGGGGAGAGAAAATACAGTGAGGGGTTCATAGGTTGAGATAAGGACTGGAGAGATCACTCACCAAATACCATCACAGGCTAAACAGACTAGAATTAGAGATATGAATTAAATTTATTGCTAACAAAATCAGAGCAGAATAATGAGAAGTAAAATGAAAACACCTTCCCCCCCACCCCTCCCTTCTTCCCAGCTCTGACTCCTCCCCCAGCAGTGCAAGGAGAGGGAATGGGTTATGGTCAGTTCATCATCTGTTGTTTCTCCTACTGCTGAGGGAGAGGGGTCCTTCCCCTGCTCCATTGGGGGGTCCCTCCCACAGGAGATAGTTCTCAATGAATTTCTTCAATGTGATGGGCAGCAGTCCTCCCCAAACTGCTGCAGCATGGGTCCCTCTGCCAAGGTGCAGTTCTTCAAGGACAGGCTGCTCCAGTGTGGGCTCCTCTTGCCATGGACTTCCCATGGGTTCACAGCCTCCTCTAGTCATCCATGTGGTTTGGCATAGGGCTGCAGTCTGCAGGAGGATCTGGATTTCTGCTCCACTATGGACGTCCATGGGCTGCAGGGACAGAGCTGCTTCACTCTATGGTCCTCACCATGGGCTGCAGAGGAATCTCAGCTCCAGTGCCTGGAGCATCTCCTCCCCCTCCTTCTGCACTGACCTTGGTGTCTACAGAGTTGTTCTCACCCTCTACTCTGGCCACAATTGCAACTGTGCAATAACTTTATTTTTAATTCTTAAATGTGTTATCACAGAGGTCTTACCACCATTCCTGATTGGCTCAGCCTTGACAGCAGCATGTCCATCTTTGGAGCAGCCAGGAATTGCCTCTGCCAGACATGGAGGAAGCTTCTGGCAGCTTCTTACAAAGCCACCCCTGCTACCAAAGCTTGGCCCTGCAGACACAATCCAGTGCTGTAGCAAAAGGCTGGTCTAAATATAAAGAATTATTTGGGTAGAAGGATGCAGGGAGTTAACTTTTAAGTGTTTATTTAACTGACCAGGTATAAACTTAAAATCAAATTTAGTAATTTTTTTAAAAATATGGCAATGTTTTAATTGTTTCACTGAAATGCATTTTTTATGCATTAAAATTATTAATAAGTATTTCCTGGACAGAAGACAATTTGGAATGAAATATTTGGAACTTTCACTTAGAAATTTTGTTGCAGATTTTTGGGGGGATTTTTTTAGTAATATTTAAGAGCTTGATGAATCCAGAAGTCATTTTTCAGGGTAAACCAAAGCATTCTCGTTTTAGGCTACTTTGAAATTTGTTATTGGTTTGGCTGAAAAGCATAAGCAATGAATTAACTTTCTAACTCTAGATTTAGGCAGTTGGTTTTGTACTTTCCCAAAATGAAGTTTTATATATTTATACATATATATGTATGTGTGTCTAAAAATGTGTATATTAAGTTCTTAATAATGAATAATGCTTTTCTGTTAAGTGTACAAATAAATGGTATTCAAAGAGCATACTAATGATCAAATTCATCATGCTTGTGAAGATCAACTTTCAATAAAAGATAATTATTTTTGTTTAATAACTTTAACATAAATGCAAAATGTGTATGAAAATTGTATTTCAGTTCTATAGGGTTTTATGATGAAAATTCTCATTGGAAAGTGCATTTTGAAGTTTATGAACAAAAAAAAGGTAGGAATAAAACATAAAAAATGTTATTTACAATTTCAGTGGACCTATCATTCTGCAACCGTAAACTAAGTAGAGGAAGGTGGGAAAAATACACTGTATCTTTTTATTTGTTATCTGTTCCAAGTAGCAGTTGAGTGAATTAACTGTGACCTTAGGATGCCACTGACATGTACAGTTTCTGTTCTTTCTTCCACTCACCTACCTCTGACTGACAATGTAGTTCCCTTATGAAATGCAGAAATCTAATGAAATAGCCCTTAAAATTACCATTTGAATTTTTATCCTTACATTCCAGGTTAAAAAAAAAATGTTAATGACAATTATTCTGTGCAGAGAAATTAGAGAACTATAGTATGCTTTCAGATAATGTGTTCAGGAGAGAATTGATGTCCCTTTGTGAGTGCATGGTATTTTGGACTTTGGATTTGGAGCAAGATTTCACTACAGTGCTTCGGTGCTGAAACTGGAGAAGCAAGCAGCTAGACAGATCATGTCATTCAGCTGTATCAAAGATTTCCCTTGCATTGAAACATGCTAATTAAACTCAGAGTAAAACTCATGCAGATTATTTTGGGGCTGAAGCAGTCAAGAATCATACAGAATATTTGATGGAAGGAGCAAATGAAAAGAACTTCTACTTGGAGATAATGTCACATAGAATTAAATTTGAGAAATTTAATAACATCCAAACCACTGCACATCCTTTGGCAATTTCAGAAAAATTATATTTTTCATCTCTTCACTATTCTTATCTTTCCCTTACTGATTTCTGAACTAAAGACTTTTTAGGCTATTTTAGAAACTACATCTTTTCTTTATAAGCCCAATTTAAGCTTGTATTTCTGCTGCTTTGGGCATCCCCTCTGAGTCTTCAAGTTTGTTTTTCAGGTATCACCATCACCTCTACAGCATTTAAAACTTTGTCATAATATAATAGAAATTAATGGAAACTTAGTAGCACATTTAGGAAAAACTATTGAAGATGCCAGATTATGATTTATTTCCTTATATAATGTTACCTAGTAATAATTTGTTTTATTCAGCTCAGAAGATCTTTTACATGTGATTTTAAGCATATGACTATTAGTGCAAACCTTATACCTTAGAATATTGCAACTGTGTGATAAGATTCATCTTCCTTTACATTGTACTACACTCCTTTGTCAATTTATTAACAGTTTAGTACTTAATTAATTTTAAAATGCACACAACTATTTTTACCTGGAAAATATTGTAATAATTCATAAAATCATAGAATTTTTAAGGTTGGAAAAGACCTCTAAGATCATCAAGCCCAACTGTTCAACTCGGGAAATATTATCAAGTTTAGATTGATTATACACATAGAGCTTCTAAAACTGCTTTCTAAAATTTCTAGAAATACTACATTTTTGCAATTTTAAATAGCTTTTCACTGACTTCTAAATGAGTCCTAGCTGTGCTTGACTAGTAAAACTTATTTTATAAACAAAGTATAACTTATTCATGGTTATAATCTATTCATAGTTATAACTATTGCTTTTCTTAATTATTGCTACATACTTCTGAATTCTGTTCATGTAAAATATGTGAATATTTTTGGTTTTGTTTTCAAACTCAAGGACTGTGGTTAGGTAAATATCCCAAGTAATAAATGGCAATAGTAATATAACAATTTCAAATTTTATGAAAATACATCTTAAAAGACTTTGCCTTGCTTTTATTATAGATACATCTTAGTGGTCATGACTTTTCTTAAAAAGGTAAAATTTTAAAGTAATTACATTAAGTAAATTATTTTAAAGTAATTACTTTAAAATTAAAGTAATTAATGCTCCAATTTTGTTTCTTTACTTTGATAATTGATGGTTTTCTATAAAGGCAAAGTCAAGTGATCAAGAACTGAATGTAAAATGGCAAGTATTTTTCTCTAGAATTTATCATGATAACTCTTCCTGTGCACTCTTTCTGCTGCAACATCAACGAGTTTGGAAACATCTACTTTGTTGGAAACACTTACAAGAATCACATTGCCTTTTGGTTTGGTTTAAGAATCTTCCATCAAGACACACAAATACCTGGAATTCTGAATTTTTCTCCTTTTGTTTCCTAAAGTAGGTCTGAAATCAATTTAATCACAGTGTATGCTGGTACTTTTTACACATCATGTTACAGACTAGAAATGTAACTCATGATAAAAACTTGTTTGCAATCAGAAAACCATTGGAAAGCCTTTAAATAATTTTTGCTTTAGTTACTGCTAAGAGTTGGGTGGATAGAATTAGAACCAAACTATAATACTTTTTCAGCTGTCCTCCAAAGCACATTTAATTAAAGAGACTGTAATGCCAAAGACTACTCCAGATTCTAGTCTTCTCACTTTGGGTATATAAGCAGCCATTGTCCCCACCTCAGAAAAAAATTGGCAAATTTTGGCTGTAACATAGGTCAGGCAATAGTACCAAAGTGTTATTTTGAAATTAGCCTCAGAAAACAGTTATAATAGCATCTGCCTTTTAAAAATTATAGCACAGACTAAACAGATTTTGGTTTTAAGGTTAAGGTTCCTTAATGCCCATTGGTATGCTCTTTGGATTCCTAACTGCCCTTATACATCTTACTCATTTTACTTCTTGATTCATAAAATATAACACAATTTTTATTTGTTTTTAATAAAGCTAAGTTTGTCCCATTAATAGTTTGCAGTGAAAAGTACTAGAAATTCGCTGTTACAGCAGTTTTCTTTTCAGATTGTATTCAATTCTAGCCATTGACAGAAAAATGCTTTTATCAGTAGAAGCTTCTAGTGAACAGTATGTTTTGAAAACCTGTCTTTTTTGCTGAGGTCATCTAAAAGGAGAAGGTGAAAGAGCAAAGCCACTATCAAACACCTATCCTCGTACCATATTCTGCTCTGTAATATTTTCCTGTTGAAAATCATGCCCTGCTGTGTCCAGTCTTTGCCCACCCCTGTGTCCAGTACCTTTCTCTCTCACTCATTCTGTTTCTCAGATTGCATTGATTCTTACAACATGTTGAGCTTCAGTGCTTCAGGCTTGTCTGTGCTTAGATCTAGAAGTGACTTCTTCGTGGCTAGATACAGGATTTTTAGGATCATGATGTTCTGTTAGTGCTTGCTCCACAGGCACTGAGGAAAAATGGAGAGGGGACTCAGTTTGCCACCTGTCACTTGATTCAGTGTGGGAAACATGGCACATGAGAATAATGAAACAGGTGTTTGATTAAACACGTTGTATTATTGATTGATTTACAGCTTTTCCTTACATGATAAGTGAGACATGAATAAAGAGAAGAAAGGAAACTAAGCTAAGGAAGCTTTATGGTGAATAAAAGAAATTTGGAAATTTTGGGATTTTTTTTTAAAACAAAGAAATTAAATTTAAACAAGTCCTATTAAGAGTATGTTCAGTGTTAAAAACTTCCCTAACAAGGTAGTTTTCAATAATTGAATTAGTATAGTTGTGTTTTAAATCACAGATTAAAGGTCTTGCTTGTAGCAGGTGTATCTTTACAGTCATGAGTGTCGTTATGTCCAGTTCATGGAAGAGGAGGGAAAAATACATCTGGATATGTTAGAGTAGTCTTTTGCATCCTTAATACTAATTTTTCCAGTCTTTTTCTTTCATCTAGTTTTTTAACTATTCCTTTAGATTTTCTTTATGCAATTAAATACTTTCGCATATGTTTAATGTTAAGCTTGTGAGTTGAAAGGCCCATGAAGTCAGTGCACCTCATTGTGTGCTTTAAGCAGCTTGTTGTCATAAGACATAGTACCTTGTATGTTTCTCATGTGATTCAGGAATTTAAAAAAAAATTAATGAAAATATATATTGTGACCAATCTTGAAAAATATAAAGACATCGGGTTATCTACAGACTCAAATCTGCATAGAGATGTGCATCAATTACCTAGTTGTAAGTAAGAATTTCCCAAGACTCTGTTCAGTAAATTTACCATTTCACTACCTAGCAAATTTTGGAAAAGTTGATACAGCCCTAGTGGATAGGAAAAGTAAGCAGAGCAAAGCTAGAATTACTGATTCTTTTCCCTTCTCACTGAGTGCAAAAGAATTTTAAATAGTTCATGGCTCTGTCCAAGGTTTATTTTTTTGTAGAGATTAGAATGATGGATCATTTACATTTGGGAAAGTTTTTCAAATTTAATATTCTCAAAAATTAGATATCCATTTTTTAATGATTATTTTCTTACCATTATTTGATCATAAGCCCTTTTAGGTTTCCCTCCTGCTTTCTTTCATTTAGTATTACTTTTGAATTTAATCAATGTACAGCATTTAATCAGCATTAAACCTTTTTAGAGATAATTAAGATGAAGAGTAAAGGTGATGTAGCACTATTTATTGTAACACATGCCTCATTTTCTTTTACAGCCTGGTATGTCTCTGCTTATCAGTACTTGGTGCTTATTTTCTTTTTAGGCTTTTTTCTGGACACGTTCAATTCAGTTCTACTAAAATATTATTTCAAATAAAACTTCAAGAGTTAAATTGGATTCTGTAAAAGTTGTGTTTATTGTTTCAGTGAATAAGGTTATATGCTCCCTCGTAGCCCAAAGCTCTTTTTCAAGTATTTTGGTTTTAGTATTGCTGCATTTTTCACATAGTGCCTGATAACTTAGAGCAGCCTTTCATAAGCACCTTTGTACATGGGGATGTTACCAGGGGGAGAAAGAGTTTCACATAGCCCAGAAGATTTTACTTAATATTTTTGTCATGTAGAGAGAATGTGTCTTCATGTAAACATCAATAGATGTCTTGTCTTCAGGTTTAAAATATGCCTTGGAGAAACAGGACTGACTTTTTGTATCCCAAGAGTTTTTCCAGTCACTTTATTTCTAATATACTTGTAAACTATATTGTAAATTCTGCATTGTAGTGACACACTCCCTACAATTTGATTTTTGGAAAATGTATTTTTTATTAATCATCATTGATTTTAAATTCTAGACCATTGGCTAAACCCAAAGTGTTTCATCACAGGCATGCTAGCATACCCATGATGGCATCAGCTGGTATCCAGATTATGGGTTTAGTATGCAGCATAATGCACTTCTGGAGAAAATTCTCTGATTGTCCCAAAAGCTCTGTTTGTTTCAGTTTGTAGAGTGTTTGGTATTGACCAAATAATGCTCCTTCTCTCATTTACTTATGTGGACAGCCCTGATTGCTTTTCGAGACCCTGCAAGCAGGATGTAATTGCTTTGTGCTCTTAAACTGTAAAATTTATTGGCTAATGCATGTGAGGTGGCTGGGGATATTGCAGTATTCATCACCCCTGCGGAATGAGCAATGGGTCTTTGCTTGACCTGGCAGTCAACAGTCCTATGGGAAAAGTTCAGCTTCCACTGCTCCCTGGAAGGGAATTTTCTTCTGTGCTGCTGAGTTACAATCCTCCATTTACCCAGTTTTCTTCCTTGAGGTTTTATACCTTTTCATATCCCTGCTTTTCCTTCAAGCCTTGTGCTGTTAAATAGTGCTGTTTCAAGAATTTTACCTGTGTCTAGAATTTAGTCGTGCCTTTTTTGCATGAATACTAGTCTATATGTTTTATTATAACATTTGTTACAACTGAGCAGTTTTCTCAGAAGACTTAGTGTTGCACAACTGTGCTGTTGTGTCATTATGCAGTGGATCACAGATAGATGAAGATCCAGGAGAGTGGTAATACATTCCTACCTGCCCACAAATCTTCATCATTCACTCTTCCATCAGGATCTCCACTTTCACACAAACATTTTCTGGTTCAGTATGCTTTGCTTTCTTGCCCTACATTTTTCTATTTTCACCTCTTACAGAAAATTGTTCACATTTTTCACTATTGGTGTATGTATTACTGACATCTCAAATAGAAGTTTAGTACTGAGATGCCCAAGCTAATGTTCAGCACCTCTAGCAATGTATGTACCCAGTACAGGCTACTTCAGATTGCTTTGTGATGGTTTTGAACTGCTTTAATTCAGTTAAATTTCCGCACATAGATGTCTTTTCTAAACCAGCTATTACAAATTTCATGCATATTTTTAAATACAAAGTAGGATGAGAAGTGGGGTAAAGACCTTCAGTGCAACTTGTAGCATGATTTTTAAAATGAATATTGAAATATTTCTTTAGTATAAAGAGTGATGAAAAAAATATTTTTAAAACAGTGCTATTTCGTAACAAAGGTCCATTTGCAGTAGCAACACCTAAATTGTAGAAATCCTGAATTCTCTATGCAGTTTTTCTTTCTTTTTTTCTTCTATTTCCATTTCTCATAATACTGTCTCTGTTAACATTGATTGCATTCTTCTGCACCTCAAGCTGTGACCTTAAAGATCATGTATAAGACTAATAGGCCTTCTTTAGTACTATCAGTCTTTGCAGGATAATAACCTTACTTTTAATTGAGTGATACATTTCATGAGGTAAACATCCTCAAACTCCAACCAAAAAAAAAAGTTTAAAATTTAAAAGTTCGAGAATAGACCTCAAAAATGTCATTGTTTGTATCTATGGAGAATTATTTGAAGTCTCATAACATTATTCCCATTAACTCTGTAAGGCAGGAAACATGCAAATTGCAGATGGGAATAATGTTATTCTTAGGGACAAAACTAAGTCAAACTTCTGTTAAAGAATTGTATTAAATTCTAGTCACAACCTCTTTGATTACAGCAGTCCCTGTAAATTTGTTCAGGGGGAAAGGAATTGCTAAAGATTTTCAGAAACTCCTGTTTCCCTTTTGTGGAAGAATAATGAAAAGTGTGAATCACATTTTCCACATAATTTAATGAAATCCTTCATTAGTGAGAATTGACATTTGTAATCCATACTAAACAAGTTCTTTATGCATGGAAAGTAGCTCTCTTAATTCGTTTAAAATTGCTAGGAATCTATTATCTTTGTTGGATGAATACTGATTGCTTTGCCTTGTATTTTCACAACCAAATCAGTTTCAAATGAAGATTACAAACAGTGTGTTAAACCAATTGCTGGAAGATTTTTAATTAAAATCTACTCCTTCTGTAATCCCACAGCTGAACAGACAGGAATGTTATTTATAGGAGATGCAATAATACAGGTCAGTAAACATTTGCTTTTTTCAGCAGACATTTGTTTCATAGTTGCTTTTATTTCAGTAACTAACTTCACATTACAAATAATTTTTCTCCCTATCATATCTGTTTTTAGGTTAATGGTATAAATGTAGAAAGTGCTACCCATGAAGAAGTGGTAAGTCATTCCACTTTGATTTTATATTGGTGTACAGAATATTTTTTGTCCAAACTGTTCTGTCTCTAGCCTTGTTTCAAATGAATTTGCTCTTTTTTCCTATAAAGACAGTGCTATCATCAGGTTTGTCATATATTTGATTATTAAAATTTTTCCAGTTATTTAATTCCATTTTGAAATACAATTTACCACAATGTTTTATCTAACCTGAAATAATTTATTGAATAGTAGTCAGGTTTTACTGACTTGTTTCATTTATCAGATTGACTGTATGAGGACAAATCCAGTTCACATTCACTCAATTTGCAGTGCTTTTCCGGTGTGCAGTGCAAGGCCATATAGATAAAAAATTGTTACCCCCTGCTGCCTGTTTATTAGCAGTTATCAGTTGATTCACTGACAACTGTATCTCAGAATGGCATCTGTAGCAACCATAAATGACATAGGCTTTGACAGTCTTATCAACAAGGCAGAAATTACATGGGCAAAGGAACTAAACTTGCTTTTATTACTTGAAGGTGATCTCTGTAGGTCAAGATAAAGTGCAACTGCATGATCTTGCAGTCCTTTTCTTGGTGCTGGGTAATACCATCAAGCTGAATCTCTTACAATCTCAGTAAAGCATGGTCAGATCTATTGTGTATTGATGAACTGCCCTCCTGCTACTTGTATTGTTATTGCACACAAAACCCCCTAAACTTCCTGAAAGTTACTCCTCACAAAATGGTAAGGTACCTCCCTTAAGGATTGTTTGTAAAAACCAAGAAGTGCTCCAGAACTGCCAATGTAACGCAACAGAGGTGAGGAATGAGAGAGAAATGCATCCTTGCCCTGTACATGGGAATTCAGTAGATGCACTAAGTAAAATTTCCTGGAACAACAGTAAGTCATATGGCTGAAGGAAGCTCCAGAAGGAGTAGAGATCACAGTGCACCTGGAGATAAATCTGCAAAGAGACTTTGCTACTAGCACAGCCTGTTACTATGATCAGAATAGGGTTAGAAAAATGTGTCAGGTAGTGGAGGAAGGAGCTGGTTCTGTGCGATGAGGTGGGCTGTTGCCAAAGCTCCTGAGAGAATGCAAGATTTAGTATTTCTTATTTTATCAAAATTATGTCTTTGCATTTTTTTCAAATAATGGTTGATATAAAGTCCTCTTTATTTGAATATGGTAGGTTTGCCATTTGGAAGAAATGCTTTAAAAAAGGAGGTTTGGGCACCAGAAACACCACTGACGGAGGTATATAACATATTAAGCTTGTTGCAACACATTAAGCTAGTAGTATAGTAATATAGTGATTATGGGTGGATGTCCAGAAAGCAGGATGTTAAGGATGGTGAACTCATCTAACTTTTAGACAATCATACTTACATCTTCTCTCTCTGTAAAGGATGCCCTGTATTCTAAATGTCACTCAGGTTAGATGAAAGGTGCTCCAGCACTCCTGTTCAAAAGACACTCATCAATGAGGCTTGGGTATTCTTAATTCACTCTGGGTTCAAGTTTACAAAACCTTGTTAACACAATGCAAAGTACTTAATGGGAGCCTGTCAAAGGTATTGAGTAATTCTTTTGGCTTGTTCTGTATGCATCTGGTACCATGGTCTCTTACATATTCAGTCATCTAGTTCAAAGTGGGACTTCTGAAATATCATCCATCAGTACAGTTTGAAGGCATTTCTTGCTGCTTGTATTCTGGGTGCAGGAGGCCTCTTCTGCAAACAGCTAACTCAAGGTTATGAATTGTACTGTGTGACACAAGGGACTGTGTACTGGGTCTAGGCTGAGACTACATTAATTTTCTTTGTGGCAGCCAGTATGGTGTTGTATTTTTGTTTGTGACTAAAACAACATTAGTAACACGCCAGTGTGTCTGTTATTGCTGAGCAGTGCTTGTAGGCCATCAAGGCTTTCTCTTTTCCTCACTTTTTCCCCCTCTCAATGAGTAGGCTGAGAATGGGCCAGAAGTTGGAAGGGGATATAGCCAGGAAAGCTGACCTGAGCTGACCAAAGGGATGTTCCATACCAGATAACATCATGCTCAGCTGTAAAAATTGTGGGGTGCGTTTTCTGGAGGAAGCAGCCATTGCTCAGAGGATGGATGGGTATCAGGAGGTCGTGACTGATTTCCTTTGCATCACTTGTTTTGTTTTTTACCTCTGTCTTTACTTAAGTTACTAAACTGTCTTTATCATGAAACTGTCATTCTCATGAAGGTTTTCTTGCTTTGTTCTTCCTATTCTCTCCCATCCTGCCAGTGGGGGGAATGGGAGTCCACCCACATACTGCTAAAAAGGATGCTGCTAGCAAAGGTAGAGATTCTGAATTACTCCACTGGTCCAGCCATAGTGATAAGCCATTAAGGGGCAGAAGCAAATATATTTCTTGCTTTTTTTGATGTTGAACTGATGGGGTTTTCCTGTTTGTTTGTCTTGTTGTGGTTTGATTAATTTATTTTTTAAATTGTAAATCTAACAAATGTTTTCAAGAATTTTCTTTCCGTTTTTTATTTTGTTTGTTTCACAATTGCATTCCTTGCTGTTTAGACTTTTTCCCCTGTTTGTTCTTACTTTCTGGCATTTTAAAATGTCTGCTGGCTTACCCTTGCAGATTGTGAGGAGGTGCACTCAGTTGGCACAAACTCAGAAAACCTTTATTTTACAAAATTGAAGCTTGAGCGTAATTTTATGTCAATATGGCTCACAGGAGTTAAAGACTTAAAACCCATTGGGGTTAATACTTGGGAGAGAAGGCTACAAAATCTGAGAACTTTAGGAAAGGAGACGAGTTTGTTCTGTCTGCTATCTTCCATTTTCCCTCCTGAGATGTTTATGTACTTAGCTGGTCCTGATTGTACCAAATAGGTAGTTTTGTTTCTTGACCCTTTAACTTCAGCAGTGTTAAAAGGTGATTACTTCTCTGCAAGCCAAACAATTAGCTACTCTGTCAGCAACAATTTAACAACAAACTGTGTCTCCTGTTTTTCACTTCTCATACTAGAATTTGCTTTCCTCCACAATTATTCAAGCTGCTTGTGGAAGACAACTATTTCAACAGCTGCTACTATCACATATTAGTTCTAGCTAAGGGTATGGGTAGAATAAATAATTCAGAATCTGTGCCAAGAAAGTTTCTGCTTTTGCTGTAGGTAATACAATAGTGTGGAAATTGAAAATAATTTATTTTCCTTGAAAATTAAGTTCATTTTTAGAAATATTCTACTGGCGTGGAGAGTATGAATGCAGAAAATCTTAATTCAGAGATTAATATAGTTTCTGTATTGCATATCAGAGAGGAAATTTAGTTTTCTCTCTGTGATGGCTAATCGGGTTGTCTCTGTGCATAACACAAAAGGAGCAGTCAGATCTGAGTGGAGAGAAAGAGGGAAGCAAAGATGAAGAGTATTTTGGTTGAAGTTCACAAAGAAGGTGTGCTACTTGGTGATCTTTTGGCTGTGACTTCAATTTTCAAGGTATTCACAATAAACTGTGAAAGGAAATGAAACACAAGATGACAGTTTTCTGATTCAACAGAATTTTTCAGGTTCATAGAATCACAGGATCATGACATGGCTGGGCTGGAAGGGACCTTGAAGATCATCTACTTCCAGCACCCCTGCCATGGGCAGGGATACCTTCCAGTAGACCAGGTTGCTCAAAACCCTGTCCAAACTGGCCTTTGAACACTTCAGGGATAGGCCATCCTCAGTTTCTCTGGCAACCTGCTCCAGTGCCTCACCACTTCACAGTAAAGAATTTCTTCCTAATATCTAATCCAAACCTCCCTCCTTGAGTTTAAAACTGTTCTCCTTTGTCCTATCACTACATTCTCTTGTAAAAAATTCATCTTCAACTCTCTTTAAGGTCCAGAAGGTGCTCTAAGGTCTGCCCCTGAGTCTTCTTCAGGCTGAACAACCCCAGCTCCCTCAGCCTGTCATCATAGGAGAGGTGCTCCAGCCCTCTGAGCATCTTCATGGCCCACCTGATAATCACAAGGCTGAGAACACTTCTTGGCATTTTGTGGTGTGGTTCTGGGTACTTTTCTCTCCCTGTACTTAGTGAAAGAGGAAAATAAGATTCAGAAAGTTTTTTGTGAGTCCCTGAGGTGAGCACTGCCCTATGCTGAAATGCACTAGAAGTACCTGTTTGTTTCCACCATAAGCAAATCTTAGGTGATGTGATGAAAAATCATCACTGGTGCCTTTCAAGGGGCAATTGGACAGGTTTCTACATAATCTCATGTAGTCTTTTTTTTTATGAATCTATGATTAGTTCAGATGTAAGTTTGTATGAAATGAATCCTATTTCAAGGATTAATAAACTGATTATTTCCATTAACTAGAAAATGCAGGAGAGGGAGTTTAGTTATACAAAATGGAAAACTAGGTGTTGCATGTTATTTTTTTCTTACTATATCTTATTCATGTATTTCATAGTAAATTAATATGTTTCACACATTTGTAGTATTACACACAAATTTTAATCTCCTTGGAATTTTCCTCACTGATCCAGGAAAGTACTTGGAAACATTTATTTATGAATATTCTCACAGAAGGACATTGCTAAATAAACTAATTGCTATCTATTAAAAAAGAGAATCCGTTCAGTGGGAATAATTTTAGATTTTCAGAATTTAAATAGTTTTTAGCCCATAGTTATTAATTGTTATAAATCTTTAATACTTCAGACGTTTACTGTAATACTATTTAATGTGGCATTGGCATGTTTGGCAGGCAGTGATGAACTTGTTCTTCACTAGGCTGATTAATTGAGATACAAGGATTGAACCTGAAAATTGTTTATCTTCATTGAGATACTGAGATTTTATTTTCATTTGTCCTTTAATCTATCATCCATTTTTCATTAGCTATTTTGGAATTGAAGTTCTCTGCATGGTCTTCTGGAATTCAGTTCCAAATGGTGGAAAGAGATATAATAGAAAAAAACTGGAAGATACATAGCTAAAATAGGCACATAATGCTTAACTACTCAAGAAATATATCAAAACTAATAAAATAATGAAAAAATAGAGCTAGAGTGATGGATTAATAAAATAAAATCATAAAAATAATTATAAAATATCTTTTCAAATAGATACTTGAGAAGTAGCAAAACTAAGTTCTTTTGATTTACAAATTTTACTCTGTAGTAATATCTTATAGTCATGTTTATTAGAAGATTATATTGATTTATGCTGTTATTAAAATCATTACTCTTCAAAAAAATTAATATATATATTTCCAGTGTTAAAATTGCAGTGTTACGTTCTGTTTGTTAAAACACTTGTTAATATTTGAATATGCAATTCAGTAGTACTTGAGGCAGCCATCGTATGACATTTAGAGAAATTCTAAATAAAGGTTTTATTTGATATACACAGAAGGTTTAAAAACTTAAGATTACTGCTAGAAATAATCAACAGTACAGACCAAAGTTCAAGGAAATTTTTGTTTAGCTAGATTGCCCAGGTAGGAGCAACACTAACATGTGTCGATACCCTTACAGACCTCCACATATTTCTGACCCAAGACTGACTCTTAACTTCAAGTTACTCCTTGAATTTCTGCCGTTTTGGTGTGGGAAATTTTTCAGCTTGAACGTGCTTTTTCACCCAGCAGAAAAGATGTTAAGAAGTCAAAATGAACAGTGTAATTCAAGTATGCCAAGTATAAAATGAGAGCTTGACCACTTAAAAGAAGGAAAAATGAATATTTTTCTACATAGACAAACTGCATGTTTCATTTCTTGGAGATCTATGTTAATGGTGCCAAGATGAAACTTCACAGTACTGTTACCAATTCTTTGCATGGTTTAATTGAATAGTTAGTTAGTTAGAATGTACTGCAATTTTTTTTTGTTTTCTCAGCATAGAAGAAATATTCTCTTAAAATTGGAAGGGTAATTCTACCAGATTCAGAAGAACCAGTAACTGAGTTTTTCTCACATCATATGAAGATTGGGTGATTCCTGTGCATGTCATGAAACCCTTTGATTTCTTTCTTCAGCTGCATGGCTCTCCCATTTTCTCAGTAATTTCCAGAGTTTGCTTTTAGATTATTTAGATTGCTTTTGTTTGTTTAGATTTTTTAGATTATAGTAATCTATTTCTGTTGAAAGTTTAAAAGTGATATTATAAATAATTTTCATTTAAATGATGTTGAGCTTCTTTATTCCCTATCCCTTGATTCCACACTCATAAACTCTAGCAAAAGCAATCCTTTCCTACTATTCATTTTTTTTAGACACACTGAAAGAAAAGGTGTATGCTACTAAAAAGCATTTTAAAAATGAGCAGTTGACAAAAATTATGTAAAATTTAAGACACTTTCTGAAATAGTCTACATAGAGTACTGCAAAGTTTAGCTGCAGTTACATCTTACTGTATGAGTGGAAGTTAAGTTTGTGGTATTGCACAGAAACTTATTAGTAGTGTTTTAAATCACCTCAACATCACACTGTTTCCAGGAATTGCCATGTATTCAAGCAATGCAGTTGCAGTAGAGTAGAAATAAGAAAACAATCCCTAAAAGTTATATTGAGCAGGTACAGACACGTGTGTAAATTTTTGTTAGAGTGTGTTTTGTCACAGGAAACCTAAAGAAATACGAAATAGAATAATCAAACAAAGTAGTCACTGTGCTTCCAGAGGGGTGACAAGCAAATCCCAGGAACATGTCGGAGAGGAAGGAAAAGGAAGAGCAGTAGGGAAGCTTAGAACATCTGTTCCAGTGACTGAAAGGGCTTTTCCTGGTGCTTTCCCTGATCTTGTGCAAGCAATTATTAAATTAAAATATATTTTTAAAAAGTAATAAAAACCCCAAACAACCAGAGTTCACTATTTTAAAGTTGTTTTCCTTTTCATGTATATAGTTTTAGAGAGCTTCATTAATCAAAACTTCTAAAGGAAATAAAATCAAGGTACATACTTTCACAGCCTTGACATTACCACTTCCCTTCTCCAAATCCTCTCCATTCATGATGGCTGAAGAGAGAGGAAGGGGGAAAATGGTGGATATCTCTCTAGAGCAGCTTGGCAGGACTGTGTTTCGGCATGATTTAAGTGGATCCATCCTTATGGCTATCCAATGAATATTCCTTTCTTTTTTCCAGTCTTTTTATGTGAAAAGCTTTTAATCTTTTGAAGAGAAAAGGTGTTTGTAAAGAATAAAGCCAAAACCTTTAGCATCTTGTATTTTTCTCACTCTAGCTAATTTCCAACTCTGACCTACATTGTCATTAGATCTTCAAAAAGAAATCTAGATGGTTTTACATAGCATTTTTTCTATGACTAGTTTCTGTGTAAGGAACTTTCACTAGTTTGTGATTACATGTATTGTTTTCCCAATATGGTGCTGTTATCATTTTCTTTAAACGTAGAATTTGGGGCATGGTGTAAGGGTATCTTGAGTGGCATCATGTTTTGATGTGCTCCAGACTAAGAGAGTGTCTGTAGTTACACAAAAGACATGTGAACAGAAACAACATGGGTAGAATCCATCACCCATAAATATTATTGACAGGGAGCTTGCTGAAATGATCTCAGACTGACCTCTTGCTTTCTTTATTATTGGGAGATTTACGTTTGGAATCAGCCAAAGTAAACATATAGCTTTGGAACCATTTGTAGGTTACTTTCAAGCACAATGCAGTTTTGACACACAGCTGTTCAAGAAACTTCATCATTTCTATAAATAAGTTTTCATTGACAAGCTCTTTACATATGAAAAATTAATGAAGTTTATGTTTAGTTAATGCATTTTAATATATTTATAGGACTATAGACCAGAGAAAAGATATCAAGCTTTTGAAGATTTTATTGTCTTAACTTTACCTTGGTAGTAGTTCTCAGAGTGTTCCTTTGTCATTGCCTCAGTCAGTTCTAGAAGAATGCTTTAGTCATCTATTATGTGGACAGCAAATACCTGTTAATGCTGAATGTATATCTTCAGGACAGCTGCATGCATCAGACCTGAAGTAGGAACTGAGAGGAGTGAGCAAACTCTTTTATTGAGCACCATTTATTAACAAGTTTAGTGTAGTCACTTTCATTAAGACTTACTGTGTACTTCAGAAAATTTGCTGCTGCTATGTATGTGGGCAGAAATAAACATCAATAGCAAGAATGCTAATATGTGACATTTCCTGCACATAGTTTTCTTTCAGTTTCCGTATAGAATTTTCCTGAGCTATTTTTGTGGAGAGTTAGTCACAGAATAACAGGAGTTATCATGACAGTGAGACAAATAATTAAAAAGTGGTTTTCATCTTGCTTGGATGAAAACTATCTAAATTTAATTTCATTTCTCCAGGTGCTAATTTTCCATAAGTATTCTGTAACCCAGCATTGCATAAAAATAAAGCTACATAAAATCATCAGATTTTAGTATAACTTTAAAACTTTGTGGAATGTACAATTCATCCTCATTGTTTCCAGATGCTCTAAGAAGTGTGATTATTTCCTCACTGAATGTATCTGGCATCATTCCTCACTAAGAAACAAGTTATAGAATACTTTTGTCTCCAGTGTCTTTCACATGCAAATGATAAAACTCACATGCTTTAAAACATGATTTTGTCATTTTAGTTTGTGTCCATTTGCACCTTTACTGTGTTTTTGTAGGAGATAACAAAATTTCAGAGAAAGATTTTTAAAAAATTGAGTAAGGTAAGTACCTGTGTAAAATGTACCCTTCAAAATATTACACAACTTCTTAAATTTAATTGTGGAAATCAAATTTATTTCAAGCTCTGAATATGTTAAGAAAGCATCCAAAATAAGTAGTTCATATTGCAGTACAACTATTTTACCTCCATCATTTCACAGGCACTTAATTCCCTGTGTTAGAGAAGCAGAAAGTACACTGGCATTATGGGCATTTACAATGTGCAAATTCTTTGAGCACAAAAGCAATTGGAAAAACAAAGAAACAAACAAAAAAACCAACCCAGTGTCTTTTAACCTTTTAAAATTTTTATTTATTTCATTAATAAATGTTGAAAGACCTACAAAGGCTTTATAAGAAATTATACCAGCCACTTAAGTCATAAATAGAGGCACACTTTATTTCATCTTCTCCTCCTCCAACCTGTACAAAACTGAGTACCATGGAGGTAGTTAAATATGTAAACAAAAAACAGACTTGGAATGAAAACAAAAGGGTGTAAGCTATCTGTGGGTAAGTCAGCAGGGTGGGGAGGATGTCTTTAAAAGGGCTGGTAAGAAAAGAAGTTACTTTATAGCTTGAAGAACAATATTGTATTATGTTCCTTGATATCCTTGATAATCATTATGAAGCCCTATCCACTCCTGCTTCCTTTGATCCTTATATCCTGTGCCCAAACTAGTCTATCTCTTCATTTTTAGTCACTCTGCTTGGTTTCCACTCTGGCTAAGCTAACTTCTCTGAAGCAGTATCATCTCCATCTCATTTATTTCTCTCACACCTTCCTTTTCCTTTTGAAACAATGTTTTGTGCTTTTCATTAATTTACTGCCTTATATTGTGTGACCCTCAGTGTTTCATCAGGGTATAAAGAACTTTGAAGTGCTATATGCTCTAGCTCAGTGTTATGAACACAACATAGCTGCAAGCTAATAAAGAGTTAGTGTACACCCTGGTGATTCCGAACAGATTAATTAAATAAATGTTTGTGAAAGATTAGACTTAGGCTGTTTAAATAAGTGAAACTCAGTTATTTTGTATTTTGTAAGATTTTTTTTGAAATGGAAAGGGAAATATAAGTTATATAGAGGCCTTAAAACCACATAAAATTAACCCATTAATAAAATGGGTGTATTTCTGATCGCAAGAGAGATTAACTCCTTTGAGATCACTGTGTAAGTCGTACATAAGCATTATTTCTCTTCAAAAAGTTATTGACTTAATGGGAGTGTGATCTAAATAAGTGAATGGGTCTTATAGGTATCACCAATATTACAGACTCATTTGTTTAGCTGCTGAATTGAGGATGAATAATAACACCTGCTCTTGTTCCTTGTTGTAGAGAGCAGACAAAACCATAGAGCAGGAGTGCATTCATACACTTCAAATGGCAAATAAGCTAGCACATTGCATCAAAAGTAATCCAGAACTGGTTTAGGAAATCAAAAGGGTTTTTGGTGTTGTTGCTTTTTGTCTGATATAATATTAGACAGCAAAAAGCCTAATACAAAAAAAAGTCTAATATAGAAAGTAAGCCCTGTAATTAAACAGTTATGGCTCTAGCTGTGATCAGTACTCTGAGGGAAGAGAAACTAAGTCAGAAGGTTTTAACCTGACAATGGGATTTGAATGATATTCCCCTTATCAAATAGCACATTTTTTTCCAGTACAGAAAATTTTTAGTATTGAATAAAGGAATATACTTTATAGTGATCGGTGCTGAAGAAATATTAGCCTATACAGTAGCAAAATTACAAGGAACCATAGATTATGGTCCTGAGACAGCATGCAGAAGTTTCAGATATAGGACTTTGCCTAAAACAGATTTCTCTCTGATGTGTGCTGAATATTGCAGATGATCTGCTGGTTTGTGGTGATAGTAGCACTTTCATGCCTGGGGAATTGGGAAAACAAAAGCATTAGGGACAAACACAGAGGGGTACTCCTACTGTGAAATACTGCTGAACTTTATCCATAGGTATTCCTGTTATGGTTTTATGTTTATCTACATGCTGTAAGGAGTTTAGTAAAAGAGGAATGTTTTCTCTGTTCTAGGTGCCCCAGTTCTTTAAGTCTGAGAGGATGAACATATGAGTGATTATAAATAAATTCTATGGCTGATCCAAACTGCAGGGCAATCCATTGAACTGAGCAGTCCATAGGTGTTCTAGCTTGCACCTCAGCAGTGAATGTGTAGGCAACAAAAAGCAGTTCTTGGTGCTTCCTACCTTTAATCCTGTATTAAGTCTAGATTAGGCTAGAAAATGTAGAACAAAGGGATCATTGTGGCAAAGTTTGTTGTGAGAAAAGGAGGAAATTTATCCAAATTATTAACAGTTTCTAAATCAGAGAATGCAGCATATGACCTGCTGGGTTTGACACCTTCAAAACCTTCTGGTTTTGTTTTTACACTCAGTAGCACAAGACAGCCTTCATTAAATATTGCCCATCCTCCAGCTGATGTTATTTTCATCATAATCTTACACCATTGCCATTAGATGATGGCAGGGGTTTTTGGCTGCTACCTCTCTCCTCAGAAACTTCAGGTCAAATAAAATCTATTTCTGAGAACCCTGCAGGTATGTTACAAGTACAAGCAAACAACAAAAGAAGAATGTAACAGTAATGGCTACAAGAAAAACCTGCATTTAATCTTTTTAGCTCAATCTGTGCTCATTTGAGTTCATATAAACTCAACCACTAAACTAACATCTAGAAAGATGTTTAAATATATTTGAAGAATATGAACCTGCAGTGTTAGGCTGCTCCAATTTCTTTGCTTGGAAAGGGCTTCATTTGGGACAGAAATGTTTGCAATTCCATGGATACTGATTCCACTTTACCATATGCTTTTCCAGTCATACGTAGTCAGATATGTACATCAGTCTGTTGTGAGTTTTTGATACCTGAGACAATTCTTTCTTTTTACAAGTAATGCATAACAGTAGATAAACAATAAAACTATAGCTTGTTATTTAATTTTGAGTTTTGTGGCTTTAAACTCTTTTCGTTTATAGCGCATTGATCACAGTTGAGACTGACCTGCATTTCCAGAGAGAAGTCCCCATAATGCTCTGATATTCGTGGGATTTTTTTGAAAATGGCAAAGTTACTTTCTCAGGAATGGGTCTCCATGCTTCAGGTAATAGTTATCCTTTAGAGAAGTTATTTAAACTTTCATTGCTTCAGGGAACAGCTGAGTTGACTCAAAATTTATTTTCTGATACACAGTATGTATCAGTGTCTTTCATATTCCAGATAGTTTTGCAAGCATTGTTGGCACAATGCTAATTACACACTGGAGTGTGTAATTAAATAGAAAATTAATGTACACAATAATGAAAAAAAAAATTTAAATAATTTCTTTTTTTGTCCATAATGCCTGGTAATTATATCATACAGAAGCAGCATTATTTGTTTAAATTGATACTGAATCTATCTGTATTTATAGGCAGAAATTAGAGGAAAGCAAGAATTGAGTAAACTAAGAGAAGTTGCAGTTTAGTTTAAATCTGTGAAAATTTCCATAAGTGGCATTGACTGTCATTTTTCCTAGCATATTTGTATAAATTGTTCAGACACAAATGCTTGCTTTGGATTAGCGAGCTAAGCATTTAGAAAGACATTATTGCTCATTGAATAGTGCAAAGCTAAGGAAGAGAAGAATCAAAAGAATTTATTTGAAACCACTCTATATTTGACCATTGGAAAAGAGACAAGTATCAAGAAATCATTGTTTCTTGAACTAACTTAATTCTGGTTCATGATCTTCCAATAATAATCCAACTTTAATTTTACAAACTTTTTTTAAAGCCATTTTGTTTCTACTGTCATTTTAAAGTCTACTTGTACTGCGAGGTGTCTGTTTATCACATATCTTCCTTGCCTTCTCCTAGACATATAGGCACAATACCAGATTTTTCAGCCCTGTGCATAGGCATTGAGCTGAAACTGCCAAGTTTCCTAAAGTTCTTCCAGGTATACTTCTGCCTAGGAGGCATTTTAAGTGTTACATGCTATCGTTCTTTCTGAAGATTTAAAGATTTTTAAAAACTTTTAGTTCTCTAGATGTCTTTTTTTTCTTTTTTTCTTTTTTTTACTATTCTTTGTTATGGTCTAATTCTTCATATATTTTACCACATCTCAGTTGTTTGCCTGCTCTATTGCAGGCTTGTACATAACCTTCCACCCAGGTACTTGTCACGTCCAAGACTTGCACGCTGTGTGAATTTCAAGCGTTTTATTTATGAAATGCTTGTACCTCAAGCTCAGGCATTCATCGGGTGATTCACATCCTTTTACTTCAGAATTTTTGCTTCAGACTTTTAGTCTGAGTTAGGTACTTAAATATTCTTCAATAGATGCAAGATGATAAGATTCATTTCATCTAACTTCGTATGTTTGAAGTGTAAGGTTATCATCCAGACTCTACACATTTAGAGATACCTATCTGTGGATGAGAATTTCTTTGTATCCTAAGATCTTTACTGTTTTCTAGAAAAGATATTAGCAAATCCTTTAGAGTTGAATCTTTATGTGACCAAAGTGAAATGATGTGACTTCTGCACGCAGAATAGATATTGGCTAAAAGGCGATATGGTCATCAAAAACATTCTCCTTTGCAATTTTAATTGCTATTACAGTTCTTAATGTGACAGAACCTGTTTCAAACAGCCAAAACCTTGTCTAAATCTCTGAGCAGTGTGAATATTGATGTTCAGGTATGTTTGAAGATTTAGAGCAATTCACAGTAAATACAGGGCACCAGAATTTAAAAAGAATGCACAGCAGCTATGAATTGTGCCATTGGCTCGTCTGCTTAAAGGTATATAGCATTTCCCGTAATTGGGTGTTGACAGTAAAAATGAGACGACAAAGGTCATTAGGTTCTCCTAAAATATGAGTCAAATTTTTTTCTGCAGACTCTCTACTGTAGTTAGCCAAGTGAGATATAGAATCTCCTATTTATATTTGTAACATTGTTCTGTTCTTGAGAAATGCATGTGAGAAAGATAAGCATCATAAACCCTGAATTGATAAACACGCTTAGAGATATGCAAAACCTGCAAACTGGAACCAGTATGAAAAGCAAGCATTTCAGGTGAAGCCCTTCTTTCCTTTATGCAGATGAACACGAGTAAGTGCATGGATGCACACACACACATACACACACACACACACAGAGAGAGTTAGCTGCAGTAAATACATTTAATCAGCCTTTAAAAAAACCACCAAAACCCACTCCCTTCTGCCATCCTAGTTTTGTATTATTACTACAGTAAGGCAACAGTGTAACACTGAATGTTACTCCAAAGACACGAGATTTGTCTTTTTCGGACTTAGTGGTCTTTTGCAAAAGCTTGAACATCACAGAACAGTGCACTATTTAGTGACCTGACTGTTAAGACCTTCTTGTGAACACTGAAATTGATTTAGTTTTTGTTAGTATGTGAGGTTCAACGCTCTGACCTCTTCAGGCACTACCCGAAGAATACTAAGCAGCTTCAGGAGAATATGATACAGTGTGAATGTTATTTAAGGTACTACTGCTTGGAAATTCTAAGCCAAATCATTAATATTAGAGTTCTTTCCTTTTCAAAATATAATTTGAAATAAAAAATGAAATCTCGTACTCTTCAACAGTTTCTAGTCTACTGTTTTGTTCCAACACTCTGTGGATTTAATTTATCTTCATAAAATTTGACTAATGCCTTCCAAAAGTACATTAGGCAATATGTCTGTCATGCTGTCTCTTCTCGTCTCTTGAAAAATATAACTCTTTGTGTGCAAACATTCTTAGCTTAATTAAGAGGAAACATAGTTTTTCTTCTGTGTTTGAAAGCATGTTTATATCTATTAAGAAATTAAAATTCTTTCTTTTATTCCAAAGTTAAAATTAAAGGACTTCACTTATTTGGCTTATTTTAAAAGGCAATAGAAAATGAGTTCTCAGTATTAATTTTTTTGGTTTATGTTTCTTCCCATTACATATATCAGGACAGTATCATGACTACATTTTAAATTTGTTGGTTTTGAATTTTCTATTTAATTTTGCAAAACACTGTGCTTTCCATACTGATTATAAACTAAACTTGGCATTTCTAATAGATTTACCATGCAAGGAAAAGTAAAATGGTATTTCAGGTACAGCAGCATTGGATAACAGGATCTTGTATTTTTTTGTCAACTGTGAATTCTCCCTGCCCTGATACTTTCTGACTTTTTTAATTTGGAAGGGAATATATTGGGTGTCCTACTTTGTAACAGTAGAGTGAGACTGGCAGAGCTACCAATCATCTTCAGTGTTTATTGAGTAATAAATAATGTCTAAAATACTGCAGGAAATAAGGGGCAGAGGATTTCAGGAGACATAGTTTTCTTGCACCTTAGAATCTAAGACACATTGGTTTGCTTTACAACCCTATCATACCTTTTTTGACCTTAAAGAAGCATGCGAAGTTTGCAACACTGTTTTTCTTGGCTACTCTGTTTTGATCATCTTCAAATGGTTTAGTCAGAAATCAGTGATCATAATTGTCTCAGTTTTTGAGACAAAACTTCAGAAGGAAACACTCCGGAATGAGTGTTGCTCCCCTTTTCCTCTGTCAATGAGACAAATGGGTCACAGGGAGTGAAAGTGGGAAAAAGAAACCAAACTGTTTATTAACACACAAACAAAACAGGGTAGAACAGGATAAAAAAACCCTCAAAATACAACAAATTCCCAGAGAGGGAACAGACACCTGGGCTCGGACCAGCCGGAGCCACCCCGCAGGCCCATCGGGGCCACCCCCACAGGCTCCCCAGACCAGAGAGGAGGGAAGGGAGGCAGTGAGGCAGGGAGAGGGAAGGGAAAAAAGAACAAGAAAAAAAACCAACAGAACCTTTCTCCCAGTATCCAGAACCCAGAAGAAACCCAAAGAACAGCACAGCGCTCCCGGCGCAGTCCCTCCCGAGCCTCACCGAGCCCCTGCCCGGGCCCTGGAGCCCCTGAGCCTTTGGGCTGAGCCGTTCAACCGCCCCCTCGGGTCCGTGGCTCCGGCCCCGCCCCCGGGTCCATCCCAAAGGCACAGCGTCCTTGGGCATTGAGCGGGCGGTTAAGGAATAAAGCGGCTTCGTAACATCACCCCAGGACATTAATATTTTTCTCCACGGTGTTTTTTCCCACAATGAGACCTCAGGTTCTCTTCTAGTCAGTCGTCCACAAAAGCACAACACTCAGATTTCTGGGGTTGAGTAGGTAGCACTAGCTGTTTTATTTTTCATAGTAAATAATTTAAAAGCAGATTGAGCTGTGGGGGATGGGAGTGGAAGAAAAAAGGGAATAAGGTTCTTAGTTTCCATGAGACATAAGCTTGATGTTTTCATGTAAGTGAATACATCAGTCTCTGGTGTAAGCATTATTTTAGGTACACAAGTGGAAAACTTAAAATGTTTGAGGTAATCCTGCATCTCATGATGTTGGCCAGTATGGCATTGTGCCAAAACAGTAGTCTGAAACAAAACAGCCACGAGCTTCCTCCAAGTACATTAACCATTAAATGCATCTGTATTGGTTAGTTTCACAAAGTTAGTTACTTTTCCGCTTGATACATGAATGCTCTGGTTGTGCTCAGATTAGAGGCCAGAAGCTGTAGTATCTATTTCTGACAAACTGGATCAGGGATGCAGACCCTGTCTGTACAGGCCACATGCAAACTAAATGCAATACCTGTTTCCTGAGAGTCATGGGTATGAAACTGGGGAATACCTCTGCCTTGCAGTAGGAACTGAGTTCCATCAGAGATGTTATTTGTAGTTCTGCCTTTAAAAAAACACTTTACATAGTAGTGTGCTATGCCCCAAAGTGAATTCTGATGGTTTAAAACATGTCTATACACGTGTGGGTGTGTGTGTGTGTGCATGTTCCCTTTTGGTTAACAAATTCTTACAGACAATAAAGACACAACCCGAGACTATATTTGAAACACAAAAGTGTGCTTAATTTGTTCCCCAAAGCAATCAAACCAAATACTTAAGATCAAGATGTGTACGATGTATTAATATATTTCCATGTGTCTTGCTGTTTGTATACACACTCTACTACCCTATGTCAGTTTTATAAAATCAGCTAGTGAAAGTTGTGTTCAGCTGGTAGTAATATCCGGTTGCCCAGCAAATTATTTATTAAGGTTGTTCCACTGGTCTTGCCTACTCTTTTCCGTTGTTGGTGTGGCTTGATCCTCAAGCTATTCTACATTAAGAAGTCAGAAATGTTTACACTGAGTTTATTATAGATCAACAGGAATGTTGATTTCATTGTAAGTAATGTGCTTTCCATGACTGATGGTTCTTCAGTTTAAAGTAGCTGTTATTTGTCACACTGACAGGTACACCTACTGCGAAATGCTGGCGATGAAGTTACCATCACAGTTCAATACCTCAGGGAAGCTCCATCATTTTTAAAGCTCCCATTAGGTAAGAGGAAATCAGTGAATTAGGAGTAATTTGTTTTCCTCTTTGAAGTATTCTTGTCATAAACTGAGAGTGACAGAAATAGAAATTCAATCCTTGATTGCTTTACAGGAAGAAATAGAAAATTATCTGTCTAGTTTACTATTTAACATATAACAGTCTAATGCATACTCCCTTGCTGCTTATGTATAATTTATTCAAAATTAAGCTGAAAAAATCAATAAAATGCAGTACAATCATGGGTGATATCTGAAAGTTTTGCAATAGCTTTGCCTGAATCCAATAAAAGAGTGTTTGCAAACATTTGAATCATACATTTACACTGAAAGGTACTTTGATGACACTTACCAAACAAATGAGTAACATTAATGATGTGTATTTCATAAATTACTTTGCTATTTTGATTGGTTGTGTCAGCAGAATTATGTCGAGACAACTGAGTAGTTTACCAGTAGCAATACTAAAATGTGTATGAACAATACAGATGAGGGAAGCTTGGGGTTCTTTTGGTTAGTAGATAAAATACTCAGGTTGCACAGTTGTTATCAGTGTCACAAGTAGAAAAGTGTTCATAATAAATCAGTTTATTTAATCAGATTAAAGAATTTTACAGCAGTTTATTTTAACAGATTATTTTCTTTCCAAAATAAGCAAAAAGTTTTGAAATGTGTCTCATTCTTTGGATTGATTTAGATTTTATTCATTTAAGTTGGGCTCAACTATGTACTTGTTTTTTCATAATTTCAACAGAATCATAGGTGTCATAGTCTAGATCTTGCTATTAGAAGAGTGTCAATCATTTAATCTAGATTCTTACGCCTGTCAAAAGCCAATTTAACAGGCCTCTACTAAGCTGAACTATTCATTTCATGCTAAAACCTTTCTTTCAGTTCTTACTGCTTATCATTTGCATTTGAAAATATATGGTCAGTGTTTCTTATAATGAATCTTAAGGTTTGGTCTTCCTACTTTTCCTACTAAACATGATTTTGGCAAGCTAGCAGTATCTTACCAGTAGTGTCTGTGTTGTTGGATGTATTCATTTGTGAGTATGACAGTCCTACTACAACTTCTGGCTCATCTTGTAGACTGACATCACGTACTTGAACTGTGTTGCTTGTCATTGTTTAACCTTAGCTAACAGCCAAACTCCCACTCAGATGCTCTCTCACTCCCAGTTCTCAAACAGAACGTGGCAGGAAAATAGAACAAAAAAGCTCTTAGGTCAAAAGAGATCATGTATTAACAACCATCATGGCCAAAGTAGAAGCAACATGGGAAAACTTAGATAAATTTACTCCCTATTAAAATAGATTCAGGCAATGAGAAACGGACAAATAAATTGTCCATTACCTTCCTCACAGACCTCGAGGTTCATTTGACTTTTGTGTCACTCTTTTCCTTACTATTGTCTCTGCTCTTCTGCATTTTACCCTTTCTTAGATAGTTTCCCAGAGGTGCTGCCAGCTCAGCTGCAGGGCTCGGTGGATATGTGGGAGCTGGTTGGAACTGTCTGTTTCTGGCACAGGGCAGCCCCAACCATCTCCCACTTCAGGAGACATCGCACCCCCCAAAACCTTGCCATTAGTACACGCTCTACATGAGCTGACTGCCACCTTCACAAGTTGTTCACGTAGGCCCAGGAATATTGGTGCCCTTTTTGTACATCACAGGGAACTTGGCTTTCTCACCAGGAGACACTGCAGCATTCCTGTCTGGGAGGCTGAGATCATGGCACTGCTTCCATAAAGTGCTATTTCTGGAAGGAGAAAGCAGTGATCATCAAGGAGGCCATCCTCCATTTCAATGTGACCAGCTAGCACTATTTGGGGTCTGCCCCTGATTACTGTGGTTCAAAGAAAACCTTTTTTGGAATAGGGAAGCCAATGCTGTTTTAGACAATCTACCAGACTATCAAGCAGCACAGCAGAGAAGCAGTGCTTCCAAAATGTGACATCTTGTATATAAACTGCTTATTTCGGGCAGCTTATTAGACTTCCTTCCTTTATGCAGAGCATGAGGAAATTTTTGGCAAGCATTACCCTGCCCAGTCCCATGCATGATCCCAGCCTTATACCACCTGCTCAAAAAAAAGAACTTGCTAGGTATGATCAGACATGTAAGGAACTTAGGACATGACCCTTCTCCTGAACTGAACCTGAACCTCTGCAAGAGCTTACATGCTCCTCTCCAGAATGTTCTGTGTAGCCATCCAATAGAGGCTGAAACCAAGGTCAGTGAGTCAAGTGATCTTTGGTAAGTGACTTGCTATAAATACTCATTCTTGTAGTGAGAAAAGAAGCAAATAAGCTGGATAAAATGATGGAAAATAGTTCTGATTTAAGACAATAAATAAGCTGGAGTTACAGAGAATAGTGATGGAGTTACAGAGAATAGCACCCCATTTCAAGAAGAGCTTTTCACAGGTCCATGCACAAAAGGGAATTCCAGTCATGAAGTATCAATGACACATTTAAAAAGCTAAGTAGAAATTCCATTATGCAATAAAGAAATTTCCAAATCACACTGCAGACAGGATTTAAGTGCATACATGCATAATACATGCGTAATTCTGAAGTATCTTGGCCTCTCCTGGCATCCCAGAAGACTCAGGCACTTGGTCCCCTACCTTCCAGCATTCGGTCAGACCAGCTGCTGTGCTGGCAGTTTTAGTGCTGTAATCATGCTGTCTCTTCCCATTAACCCATATCATCACTATGAGCACACCATCAGGAGTAGCATCTATCCCCCCCTTCCTTCTCATACGTCTCCCTTCCCTACACCATCTCATGTCATGGCAAAAGCACAAGATGTGATAACATGGAAATATCTACCTACAGTTGTCACGACATTTTTCTGTTTCACTCCTTCATTATTGCCAACAAAAATACAGAATTTGGCATGGGTTTAGTTGTGGATACTGATTAAGTATCACTTAAGGATGAGACAAGGACTGTGTTTGGAGGAGGCCCTAATCAGGGGTGATATGCCAGTATTGATCCTTGTCTCTTTCACAGCTGTCCGGGACACTTACCACTTACTAGACTATTACAAGACTTTCCATAATAGTAAATTAAATTGTTCCAATATTCTCTGCCACAGTTATTTCTTTGATCAGCAGTTTTATAAAATATCGCAGAATGCTTGGCAGGATTTTGCATTGGGCAAATAGCTATTTCTCAAAAACCTATCAGGCCTGGATCAGAATTGTTATGGGCCAATAAGGTCTGCTTCATTGGGTTTCTTGGCTTCATGGCAAGGATGATTCCTCATCCCATGGTGGTGGGTTTCTCTAAGGTATCTCTCACCTAGAGAGAGGATTTGTATTTCTTGAAATCAAGAGGAGGAGTTTTGGATTTTTGAGCTGGGTCAAAAAGTTAAGATTTAATGTGAGACTATTTTTTAGCCTGTTACAGAATAATTATGGCATCAACTCTGGGTATTGTCATTAAGGATTCTCTGGATCTAAGGTCATTATCCATCCCAGTGTTATGCTGGGCTTGTAGGACCTATTTAAAAAAGATTCACTGCTGCTAGGAAAACTTCTCAGGACGTTTTCTGGTAAAACAGACCCTTTTCAAAGTTTTTCTATTTGATACTTATACCAAATGATCAGAATATTCTGAATTTGCAAAGCTTACAGTGTAATTAAAAATCTTTAAGAGTGTTTCCTTTGATATTAATTTTGTGGTTGTTCTGGAATGAGCTTTTTTTCTTTTGGAGGTTGCCTATGCCACAATCAGCAAGGTCAACATATGAATTTTTATTTATGTACAAGAGGTCTCCAGTATCATTCAGCAATGTCAATCATAAAACAAATTGTTATTAATAATAAAGTCTTGCTGACTGTTTGCTGTACATTGTTCTGCTGTTGTGCATTTTGAGGGTTGTTTATTACTTAGAGATTTAGTGTAATTCACGGACTGAAATAATCAACCTCCTATTGATGGAACTGTTGAGCTGTCCAGAACTTTATTAGAGAATTTTCTAGGTCTAGAAAGTATAAGACTTATAAGTTAAAAATAAAATCTAGGCTTTATTAAAATAAGTAGTAAAATACTTAATATTTTAAGTTTAAAAATCATATTAATTCTGTCAAAAGTATTATAAAAGGATTTATTAACAACTCCTACCTGTACCACTGCAAATGAGTTCTTGCTCTAGGTTTAATGTCAGCTAACATGGTGATTTCCTGAGTTGTTGCTGGCTCTCCAAAATCCACTGTGATCCTTACAAAGTTTATTTCCCTCACCTTGGAGTCCTACCTGGTTTTTTTGTCCTACCCTCAGGGGCATCTCAGTCTCCTTTATGAACTGCAGACTCATCTCCTTTCCATCTCTATGTCTCTGTGACCCCTTCTCATTTTGCAGGGTATGTTGTGTGGTTTTTTCCTCTGAGCATACTCACCTATTGCTCAGGTAAAAATCAGGCTGAGATCTTTTCCTCTTCCACGGGATCCTTCCTAACCCAACCTTCTCAAAAGAACAAGAACGCCAAAGCTGAGAATAAGCAAATTAAACAGATGATGCCTGTCATAGGGTAGGTTTGCATTTCTCTTAGGCCGATTGTCTTAAGATTTGTGTGGGATCACACATCTAGGCAGTAACAATTGCTGGAAACATCACAACATAGCAAATGCCTCTTTTCACAGTATCAGTACCCAGCAGGAAGCTGTAGCTCAGCTGGTCAGAGCATGGTGCTAATAATGCCAAGGTTGTGGGTTTGATCCCTGTACAGGCTCATTCACTTGACAGCTGGACTCAGAGATCCTTGTGGGTCCCTTCTAACTTGGAATATTTTATGATTTCTGTGATTATGGCCATGGAGCAGGGAGTAGCAGATGTTTTATTTAACATAAACACTTCGATAGTCTTTCTCGAAGTAATGTTCCAGAGTTTGGACTGGTACCTTACACTTGATTTGAAGTCTCATCTACTTAGGCAAGGGCTGAAGTAGCAGATAGTATATGATCATGTTGTGTTTTGTTCTAAGAACAGGAAGGAGCAGCTCTGATTGCTCTAGGGCTGTCGTGTGGGAAGGCAAACAGAGTTCCTTGGAGAGATGAGTGCACTGCACCTTCCATGCAAGTAAGCTGAGTATTTGCAATGGGAACATCTAAAATGCTGAATGAGGTCCATGAGTAAGTGAGGCAGAAACAGCAGGGAATGGACTAAAAGACTTGTGAACTTGTTTGCAGTCAAGTTCATGGACTCAGAGGTGGCATGGCCTGAGACAGGCTGTGTAGCTAGGAATACACAGAAAATGAAAGAAAGCTGCTGATAAGTAAATCTTCTGGGATGCTATGGAAGGAGGGAAATTTCTTTCTTAACCTTTTATTCCTAGCTTTGCCATGAGATCAATGTAAGTTTTCTCTACTTAAAAATAATCAATTATTCGAATGCATTATTTTGTGATATGGTAAAGCCTGGATTTAAAGATTTGTAAATACCTGAATTCATGTCTTTTGATATGCTCAAATTGCTGAATAGGTGGGATAATTCCACTTTCAGAATCTGATTGATTGATGGACTTGTGATAGTTGTCTACTGCTGCAGACAGTCAGATTTCCCAGCAGGCAGACTCTTCAGTAGAGAATTTAATGCCAACTCCTTTGCTTCTTTTTTTTTTTTCATTAAAATTTTCTTCTGTTCCATCAAGTCACTGTAGTTGTCTATGACTAAGAACATAAATTTTTTTGGCTACTGTACATATATAGGAGCTACAAAACATTATAGTTACTAGAGTAGGTGCTTGGTTTAGACCCATAGAAACAAAGCATAATGACTCCTTCTGCTGACACGACTTAGTATTGTACAGAAGGGACTCCAAACAAAAACATGCTGAAACTCCAGAATTGAGGCTACAATTCTGAGACCTCAGCATTGAACTGACAGGTCTGTAATGGAGAAAATGCACTTTTCTTGAATTAAGTTCCATTTTGCTAAATTTTCCAGGTGTTGATGTATGGAAAAGAAACATACAAAAAAATATGACTAAGAACGGCTTTTTGACTACTGTGGTGTTAGACTTGACAGACTTATTAATGTGAGATGATTTACAGACAATTTCAGGTGAATTCTTCAGATGGAAAAAAGAGTTTTCAGTGATGATGAATATAATGCTGTGCAATTGATTTTGTGTGCATTATTGATAAGACCAAGTGCTGTCTGACAGTAATTGCATATTATTGGTGCTATTTGTTAACATTTTACATTTAAGCAGAAACTACACAGTGATGTGGCTCTATGTTATTTCCATTATAATATACTACAAAAGTATTAAGCTTTCCTGGAATCACTTTTAACTACTAAAGTAGGATCATGATGCATAACTGCTAAAAGAAGAGATGTTTTGAAGAATATATCTGTCTAGTCTTAGCATATTGACATGGTATCAACAGTTCAGGGTGATTGTTTGCTTTCAATTTCTGAATTTGAGAAGGAGCATCTTACTTAAAAATAATTGGCATTTTAAGGAAAAAATACATCCATTAATAAAGTATATGTATGTCCAGTTAGTACTTGCCTTAGAGTTTTCTATTATCTTTGTTTATAAATACAGTCTATGGTGGTACTCTAAGGTGAGACTTCCAAGAGTCTCAAGAGACTCTGATAGAAAAGTCCAAGAGACTTTGATAGAAAATTTGTTCTTTAAATTATTAAATGCATTTTGTGTAACTGAACTTGTTACTTGGTTTTGAATATCTCATTCTCAGTGAAAAAGGCTTAATTCTGCAAAAAAATTAGTCATACAAATAATTCCCATGAGCACAGCCCCTCTGAGAAGACATCTAGATACCTTTTTTCTTTCTAGATATTAAGTATAGCTTTCTAGATATTAAGATAGCTAGATATCTAAGTGTAGATATTTTATTTCTAAAACACAACTAGTATTTCTGTCTTGGTTTGGTGAATTATATTAAAAATTCTTCCTGTGTTTTACAGTTGGAATAGATTTTGTCTGATATATACATATTTTTAACATTAGCAGTTATTTTTCTTGATCTGATTTCCAGGTTCCCCTGGACCTTCCAGTGATCACAGCAGTGGAACTTCATCACCTCTCTTTGACAGTGGCTTACATTTAAATGGAAACTCAACTAACACGGTATGCAAATGAGTAATAAAAACATAGTGTAAGCTCTGTAAGTTCTTTTCCTTTTCTGAACTTCAAAATGATAGAGTACTACCCTAGTTTTGTTCTTGTTGTTTGCTTTGATTGATTTTTAAGTGCTTATACTGTAAAATTCCGTACTTACAAAGTCCACAACACATGGCCCTGAACTGCTAGGTTTTTACTCTGAGACAGCTGAGAAGCTTGGAAGAGTGAACACAGTAAGATTTAATCATTGTTTAGACATGAATTCATGTAATACTTTTGTCATACTTTGTTGTAGTTTGTACTGATGAATTTAATCCAGCTAGAGATGCTGAAATGCAGGTGGAATTAAGAAAATAATGTAAAGTTGAATTCTTGAAGCAAACTTTTTTAGTAGGAAAGATAGGGAGAAAAAGAGAAAGAAATGAAAGAGGAAAAAAATGGCACTTTCTTTAACCCAGAGGATATTCAGTTCTTTTTTTTGCAGTGAGCAACTGTGATTAAATTAATTGCAGCATTGTGGGGAAAGAAAAGAAGTTCCTTTCCCCAGGAAAAATGGTAGTCACCAAAGCCAAAGAAGACAGGATGTCTTAGTAGGCAAGAGTACTGTCCTTTCAGTAATGAATATTGAAGATGTAAATACTAGCTGTACAAGGACATGGACCTTCATGTTCAAAACCTGTTTGACACCTAACAAATCTCAGCTCTAGTTTTTCAGTTGGATATAAAATTACACAGAAAGTGAAACATTTGGAAGAAACATAAAGATTTTAGTTATAGGCTAGCTGTGTTGAAATTAGTTAGAATAGGAAGGAATTTGGGCCCAGCTAGAGTTAATTAAAATAGTTGAGAGAGCTGGACCTGAAATGGGTTTTAAGATGTTAGTAACTGATTACCAAATAACAGATGATCTGTCATTTGTATGTTTGCTTAGCTGTGCTTAGAACGAGGAATAGAAACATTGATAAGTTTGTGTAGGGAACAAGGACAGTTACCAATTTCCTCCCTTGGTGGGTACCCGTTCAAAAGTCATGCAAGAGGAAACTTAAGAGGTCACTAAAGTAATTAGGATTGTTAAAGTTCAGAGAGGCAAAAAGGTCAAAATGAGGAAGATGAGTTACTTCATCTTTTTTAGGACCACCGACCCAATTCAAGACCACGGACTCAATTCAGAACACACACCACACTACACATGCTTAATGACATTTAAGCTCATTCCATACGAAGCGGAGAATCGAGGTGTTAATGTTATGAATATGCATTTGTATTTTGGATAATCATAATTTTTGTAAATAAAAAGCTTTGGTTTTGCTTGGATCAGGGCCCTGCCTCTTAGGGAGCTACCCCACGCAGTGCCTGGTGCCAAATAAAACATACACTTTCTAACTCTAAACTGTTAGAGAGTTTTTGTTCGTCTCAGTTGGATATCGATATTAGATTGCTCTTCATATTTTGGTAAATCAAAAGAATACCCAGTGAATGAACAGAAGGCTTCTCTGTTTTCCCTTTCCTTCTTAGACTGTGATGTCAGTGTCTGATGCTTACTGTACTTCTCTCAAGCTTTGCATTCTCTGAGCACTATCTCTCTATACTACTCCTTAAAGCTTGTTTCCATCTGTTAAAAAGATATTCATATATGATAATATAAATGCATTATGTACAATAAATAAATAAATAGAAACATGCTTTTCTGTGCTGATACCTGTACCTTAGTGTTTGGTGTCCAAACTGGTCATAGATACAAAAGTATTTATGTTTATTTGTTGCAGTTATTCAGATGATTATTACCTTTAATTACCTGTACTGTTGTCTTACTAAACAATCCAGATCTGTCCTCAGGGTCCAGCATTCTGCAATGCCTGTCTGCCAGGTGCTCTGGAGGCAAAGAAAGTCCTTTCTGCAAAGAGCTTACATTATGAGAAGAGGGCTATGGCCAGTGATTGCATTAGCACATTTTAGTAAATTAATGCCTACTAAATGCTAGAATTAGTGTGTCATGATAATTTTTAATAATCATTATGACTACTGTGGGAATTAGACGCTTTGAACTTTTCATATTATACAAATATAAATAAGTGGCTGGACTTTTGTAGACTTGTAACAGAGTAATTAAGAGTTAGTTGCCAAGAGAGCACACAAAAGACTGGGTATAAGCTTGAAATAGAAGCAGAAAAACACGAAATAAAAAATAGTGTAATTGTAAGGTACTTGGTTGCTTTTATACAGCACTTAATTTTTCTGAAGCCTGACATAAAATCACATGAAGACCTATGTATGCAACAGACACTATGACCTAGAAGTGGAATAAATTCTTGATCGGAAAATCCATTATTTTCTCGCAGAGTATGAAAGCAAAGTAACTTTGAATTGACTTCCAGTTCACAGTGTATCATTTGGTTATGTAAATTCATAAAATGATTAACGCAATAAATACAAAAAATATCTCCCCTAGAGGTACACAGTGGTTACTCTCGTGAAAGTGATCATCACCATGTCTTCCATTTTTTGCTGAAGAGAAAGGTAAAATAGATGGACGCAGCCAGCTGCACTTTGTTTGGACTGCTGCTGTGCTGAGGACCTCTATGAAATGAGATAAACACACTGCAGATAATTTTTCCTCAATTATTAAAATATGAAGTGACTATCCCTTTTTCACCTCAGTGAAAAATAGTCCAGATTTTCTGTTTCTGATTATACCTCTCAGAAATCATAACAATAGAAGCCGGAAAAAAACTTTTAAATAACACCTTCCTACTTCACTACAATAGAATTGTCAGGAAATTTTTTTAGACTGAGATGTTTCTTAGATTTAGAAAGAAAAGATCTTCTTAGATCTTCTGTACAGAAGAGCTGTGTTTTTCTAATTCTGATTAGAGTTGATTGGGACTTTCACTATGACATTAATGAAGCAAATAAAAGCTATCTTTAAAAGTCTTATCTTTTACTTTAATTAATCCCCACTGTCACTGCTAATCTTTTCAGCAGAGTTATTTCTTCTAGTATTTAACATTTGATTGATCATGTTGATCATTTCTTCTACACAGAAATTTCCCAGTGAAGTTTAAGTCATATATGGGTTGAGGTTTGATCTGTTTTTTTGTTTTTTTTTTTTTACTTAGAGTCTTAACAAAAGCTGATGAAGGAATATAACATTGGAAATACAAAGAAAGTCTTACTGGTTGCTAAATTGATGAATACTGAACAATATTTGCTGCTTTATGGCATCTAGTAATAGTTTAAAAAATGTTCACTTAAACCACTGAAAATTAATCTGAAATTCACACACCTTCAAAGAAGATGAGTTCAATTTTTTATGTGGGGCTCAGCTAAATCCAAGTCTGTTTTCACTGGAAAAGAAGTGAAAGACCAATGAAGGTCAGAAAAAGCTTATGGCTATTTATCTTTGAGAAAAAAAGTGCAGCAGGATCACAATGGAACTAGTAAGCCAAGTAGAAAACAGTAACTTGCATTTGTGAGGTATCTGGTTTCAGTTCATAATTATGCATCTTTTCCCCATACACAGCTCTTTCATGTGAATAGTTTGTTTTTTACAGTTCTTATGAATTTGCTCATTTTGAGTTTGCAATAGCAGGGAACAGAAAAAGGCTTCGGAAATAAAGCCAAATTTATTATTTTTTATTATTCCTCATAGAAATTGGTCATTTCCTTTATCCTATTCAGTTTTCTTTTTTTTTTTTTTTTAATTACACTTAACGTATTTTGAGTTCCTTTGCTTACTTGATGGATTATAGGGAGTGCTTCATCTGACTACTTTAGGGAGAGTTGGTTTGCTCTATAGGTTTCACCAAGTGTTGAGTACCTTTTGTTTGCACAGATAGATAAAAGAGTTTTGAGGAGTGGTGTAATTTATTAATGAATGATCCTCTTCTGCTTGGCCTCTGATTCAGGAGTACGTATGAGAGCTGCAGAGTAATTAAATTTGCATTTAATTCTTAGATAGAATAATCTCTTTTTTTCTCATATTACCTGTTCCTCTGCATGTGTTTACAAATGTGCACAAATGGACCGCTTCAGGTCAGAACTAGGTTATAAAGAGAAGTTAGAAATTTGAAACTCTCTTGTATGAGCATACAAAATTATGGCCATTTCTCACCTGTTGCCAATCTGGTGAAGAGAAGGAGCTGCCATCTCTCATGTGTTTCAGGAGGGAGTATCAGAAGTCCTTGATTAGAGGGAAATATGCATAGTAACGTGAGGATGAAGACTAGATGAGGAAGCTTAAGTGCTAGAGGAAATGAAAGCGTGCGGGTTTTTTTGGTTTTTTTTAACTAGAAAGATCCTTCTACTGTTTTCCCAAGTTAGTGTTTGATTACTGTTCCAAATACCGGGTCCTGGTAATGATCAGTGTGAAAGCAGAGAAGCGTGTTGTGGTGATGTTTCTAAATTTGATGTTAACATAGATGAACTCTGGCAGTTCAGGTACATGTGTAAGTGGTGTATAGAGAAAAATGATAATAAAATTGAGTAACAAGTTCTCCTGCTAAGTTGCAACCAGTGTCTTTCCACAAGCTCCGGCACAAAATTGACACTTACTGAGTTCATAGAGAGAGAAGCAAGAGTCGAGGCTCAGATTTATCCTGAGGAGCGTGCAGACTGTGTGAAGTTCAAAGTTTCCCTAACCCTGAGCTAATTTTTCTAAGCAAGGACAGCATGCCCCATTTGGGGATATAAAGGGCTGCCAAAAGCTGTCTGTAATAGTTGAAGTCTGGGTACACTTGCGTTTATAGTGTAAAACTATAGCAATCTCAACATTGTATCTTTTCTTTTCCTTATACACATTTAATGTTGGATTTTGATTTCTGACTGCTATTGTAGTTTTTGAAGAGTCATAATTACTTCCTGCTTTTTGTGCTGAGATTTAATATAAACTACTCTTGCCCCTGTCCCCTCTCCCCAAAGGAAGAACATATCTGGAAAGATGTTCCAGGCAAGGTTATTGAGGTTACTTGGAAACCAATTACATACTAGCTCAAGGGAAACAAATTAATGAAAAAGGTGCAAGATTCTGTCAAATAGTCCATATGTATTCTCTAAAAATATCTTACTCAGGCTTGTACCCCATTGGTTCATAATAATGTATTCGCACCTAGTAGCTGTAATGAAATATTCATTAATATTTCCATTGTAAATCACCTCTAGAGAAACTTACATAATTGAAAGGGTTTTAATTTGTTTAATTTGAATAGTAATCCAATTGATAATCCAATTGATTTAAGTGCATAGCTATTGCAGTGAATAAGGTAGTGTAAGTCCCTAACATGTACTGTTAAACAGGCTCTCTATGTAAACATCATATATAGGTGCTCAGTGTCTGCAAACTCATACATTATTAAAAAGAATTGAATGTCTTACAGAGCAATCATTACATTTCAAAAGCATGTATCTGATGCAGCATTAGAGTTAAAAAGTGGGGGTTTTTTGTGATAGGAAAGGAGGGGTTGTTTCGCATGCTGTTTCACCTTCCTCCCATTTAATTAGGCATCTGTCAATTAAAATATTGTAGAATAGAGCTGTGTAATTAAAAACTGCTGCTTTCACTGAATTTTGAAGACATCATATTACAAGTCCAAATTGTTACTTCACCTGAAAGAGCTTGTTTCCTCTATAGAAGCCTTTCTCTATTGAATGATTCGGTGATGCATGCTTTAACAGATAATTACTGTCTTCTTAAAACTGTCGCAGAATTGTGCACCTGCATCTAAGAATTCCATTAAAAGTAAGTAAATACAGACCCTCTCCTGAATTCATGCTGCATCAAAGGAATGCACAGGTATTTTGATATCATAATTAAATCCCTCTGACTTCTGAGACAAGTTGAAAGCTCTGACTCCTATTTACAGTAGATATCACCATAATTTGTTTTGTTGGCTGGGCATCACAAGAGTTTCACTCATGCCTCATTTGGTATTTGTTGTTCAACGATTAAAGGAAGCTGATGTGAGAGTCTTTTACTGCTAAATGGAGCAGTCATGTTTTCTTCTCCAAGCAACATAAAGCCCCTGCTTCCTGTCTGTCCCTGTAATAAGTATTAGCAAATGCTCAGCCTTACATAGGTCAGATCAGTTCATCGATATACAGAAAACTACCTATGTATATGTATATACATACATTTCAATCACAGACTGGACTAAAAACTATAGAGAGAGCATATTCAATTCACTCTGAGCTGAATGTTGCTGGGTGTTTTTGCAAGAAATTATGTAACTCATTCTCTTTCTTCAGAATCAGTGTAAGACAAATCTGTCTATTTGCAAAGCATATTATCTTGAAGGGGTTTTTTTTTGAATCTGCTGAAACATTTTTAGTAATGGAGCTTTGACCAAACGCACTCCAGTTGGCATCAAAAAGGTGCAAGAAGGCTGGTATTTTATAATCTAAAAGAGTTTAATGAAATCCACTGAGACGTAATGGCCAATGTTTTCAGTTATAGCTTAAGGCAATGAAGCTATGCCAAGGTATTTTAGCATTTCAGACTTTAAGGCATGTCTGGAAGACACTCTTAGTCATATGATTTAGTTTTGGGTAGTCCTTTGAAGAGAAGGGATTTGGACTCAGTGATCCTTATGAATCCCTTTCAACTTGAAATACTCCATGGTTTTATGTTTCTATAATTTAACCACAGAGTTATTTAAATTTAAACCATCAAACCACGACAACAAGGAAAATATATCAATATATAAATATCAAATATATTAATGTTGCTACCATTTTCATATACATATTTTACAAAGAGATATTTTATATTCTTTTCAGAAATTTCAGCAATGCTCACTAAAATGGAAACAGCAACAATTACCATGTGAAATAAATAACAGCATTGTCATTATCATCTCTTTTTGAACCAGTATCAACAAAGACAGTAATCAAGATTAGTCATACGTCTTACATATGCTTGGTAGAAATACATGTTTATGGAAAAGGATCAAGGCTTTAATGATGCACTTTGAAATATTAAATCCTCTAAAGCAGAAAATGGACAAATTCCAAATTATCAGTAAAATGTTGTATTTTTTCCTAATGGATATCACCCTTGATTCTTATTTCATAAAATGGTACAATCATAGACTTATTTAGGTTAGAAAAGACCTCTAAGATCATCAAATCCAACCTGAGCTTAACTTAGAATGGCCAAGTCCAGCACCAAACCACATCTCTAAGTACCCTGGTCATGTATCTTTTAAATATCTCCAAGGATAGTGACTTAACCATTTCCCTGAGAAGCCTGTTCCAATGCTTGTAAACCATTTCTGTGAAAAAATTTTCCCTAATGTCCAACCTAAATCTCTCCTGGTACAACTAAGACCATTTCTTCTTGTTCTATCACTTGTTATTTGAAAGAAGAGACCAACCTCTACCTGGATACAGCCTCCTTTCAGATAGTTGTAAAGAGCAATAAGGAGCCCCCAGAGCTGCCTTTTCTTCAGCCATTGGTGTTCTTGGCCACCTGGGCAGACCCTGGCTCATGTTCAGCCACTGTCAGCCAGCACACCCTGGTCCTTTTCCACCTTTCCAGTGACTCTACCCCCGGCTTGTAGCACTGCAGGGGTTCATCATGACCCACGTGGAGGACCTGGCACTTGGCCTTGTTGAACCTCATACAATGGAAAGAGTCTGTCCAGATCCCTCTGCAGATCCTTCTACCCTCCAGGAGATCAACACTCCCACCCTGCTTTGTGTCATCTGCAAACTGACTGAAGGTGCACTTGATCTCCTCCTCCAGACCACCAATAATGATGTTGAAGAGGACCGGCCCACATACTGAGCACTAGAGATCACAACATGTGACCAGCTGCCAGCTCCGTTCACCAGCACTCTCTGGGCCCAGCCATCAAGCCAGATTTTAGCCGGTGATGTGTGTACCTGTCCAAGCCATGGGCTGCCAGCTTTTCCAAAAGAATGCTGTGGGGAGTGGTAACAAAGGCTTTACTGAAGTCCAGGTAGATAACATGCACAGACTCTCCCTCATCTAGTAGGTCTTGTCATAGAAGATCAGGCTGGTCAAGCAGGACCTGCCTTTCCTAAACCCATGCTGGCTGTGCCTGATCAGCTGGTTGTCCTGCATATGCCTCATGATGGCACTCATGATGGTTGCTGGTCAAAGACACATCCAGCCTGGCCTTGGATACTTACAAGGATGGGGCATCATTTGCCAAGTGAATTAACCCTGCTTCATCCTTCCTGAAGCCCATGTTTAATGAAAAAGCTATACCAACCTAAAATAACACTGTCTGCTTTCAAGGTATGGCCCTAGCAGAAACTGGAAATTAAATTACTAGAGAGGGTTCAGAAAGACTTTCTTCTGAAGACATGATATTTTTCTTGCATAAATTTAAAATCAATGACAGTTTAAAAGAAAGTAAGGTAAAATAACTGAGTTTCCCAAACTCTGCAAATTATATGTCACAAAAAGATGAAAAATTGACACTCCCAGACAGCTGGGATCTTTTCCCTTCCTTTCTATGGTCTTAATGGAAACGTAATTATGGAGACATGTCTGATTACGTCTCCCCATTAGTGGTAGACTTTCTGGACTTACTGTACTTCTTGGAAGACTTTTTAGTTGTACCATAGTGAGTTGTTATATAGTTGTTTAAGAAAGTGACAAAGCACTTGCCTACAGTGTCATTCATAGGTCAGTGATTGATAATGGGATACAGAGTCAGGCCCTCCTCCAGGTCAGCAGTATACAGCTGTCCCAGGTAGGTACTGATTATGTGTCATTACTAATTGATACTTGTTCACTGTTTCGTCAAAACCAAGATTTTTGTGTTCAATCCATTTCTTAATGGACAGGTGTTCCAAGCAAATTGGCATTAATTGGCAGCACTGTTGGTGACCTCTGCAGAAAACCGAAGGTATAAAATGACGGAGAGCATAAAGCTGCAGTTGCAGAGATGATCTTTATTTTAGCGCTTTGGAGGAACGGTGTGGAGAGTTTTCAAGATGAGCAGCACCAGCTGTTTAGTAGAGAAATGGCTTGAAGGTCAGTCAGCTCAGTATACTGGGTCAGACCAAAGAACTATCTAGCCAAAAAACTCATTCCCAGCAGATGCCCTCAAGAGAGTGCAAAAGCAGAGGAAATATGTGTAATTGTTTATAGGGAATAATTCCTGCACCTCCTGTGACTTCTGACATAGGTGCTTCCTGAACCAGTTTGTTATGTCAACTAACACATTCATTCTCTGTTTTTATCCTACTGTCTTTTACTTCTAATCAATACTCCTGCTTCTTATGTGAAAATGGCAAGTGAACCACTGTTTCTTAACCCCTTTCTCTTTTATTTTTTTACATACCTCAGTCATACAATTCCCTCAGAAGTTTCTTTTTCAGACTAATGAATCATTGTTAACCTAATTGTTCAAAGACAATTATGCTCTTTTCAACACCTAAATTTCAAGATCTAAGTTTTGAATGGTAATCACCTGTTCATATCCCATTACAGTATGGGGAAAGTTAATATTGTCTTTCTTCATGTGCATTGCTATACATTTATTTACTATATTTTTAGCAGTTCTTTTATCTCTCAGTCATTCAGTAGAATGAGCTTCTTCCGCAGCTCTTTCTCTTGGTTTTCTTTTCATCATTTTTTACTGCTTGTTATTGATAGGAAACTTGGTCAGTCTGGTGTTCACCATCTTTTCCAAATCATAAATCAATATCCTGAACAACGTGTGTAACTGTGGGAGTCCACGGATAGTACCCTTTTGCTATGTTTTCCTTGCTACAGTTTAGATAGTTATTAATTTGATAATTTCATCATATTCCAAAGCAAATCAGTTAAGAACATTTTGTGAGGGATAAATGGTTTTCTGAAACCCAAGTATGCCTTAACAATTGCTTCTCATCTCTTAGCTAACAGTTTTGAACAACTCTAAAAGATTTGTGAGGCATGTCCTCTGTTCGCAAAAGTTGTACTTGGACTTGCTTCCTCCTCAGTTTCTTATTTTTATCTATGTGTTTTGAAGAGGATACATCAAGGAATCTCAGATTGAATTGTTAATAGATTATAGGTTAAATAGAACAACATGAGCCTCTGGTCCTATGATAGTGTTTTGTTTCTATGCAATGGTGTTATGGACATATGTATGCCCTGTTTTGTCCTTAAGATCAAGAGGGGTAATTCCAACTTTATGCTCTACCATAAACTGGTTAGTAGAATACAGCTTCATAAGAAATATATATTTGAAACTTAGACTAGTCTGACCCCTTCATATCCTTTTGCTGTTCTTGGCCATTAGTGTTCAGATCATGCAGGAGGGTTTCTGCAGCTATAAGTAGTTTGGAACTATGGGAAAAAAATAAATTACTCCTTCTAGTGTTTTTTTCAAATATCAAAGCTTTGAAATTGTGTGGGGAAGACCCATTTGCTTTAGGAGTTTACAGCAGTTTTAACAGTTTAGCATTCTGACATGAATATTTCTATGCTGCAGTTTCATAGCTTTGGGGTTAATAGATTTTTGACCAACTGGTGTTGGCCATTTTTTCCCCTTCAATTCATTAACCTAATGAATAGCTGTGATGTACATTTTCTAAAATCTAACTTTTTACTTACATTGAGATACTTTTTCTTTACACTGATACCCTACTGAAGCATTTAATTGAAGTGTAAGGGACTCAAATGGAAATATTAAATTGCCTAAGTGATTAACTCATTAATTTTTTTGTTGCCAAATGCTCTTAAGTTACCTAGAATATTACAGAATATTGTTCAACAGCCTGATAAAAGAAGTACAACTAATAGTTCACAAGTAAAAGAGATTTTTGTGTTTAAATTGTCTAGATGTTTTCTGCATCTTTAGAGGGTTGGAACAATAGATGATGTTGCATGAAATTTTATGTTCCTTAATTTTCTCATTCTTGGTTTTATTGATTTTAGTTATTTTCAGTGATCATAATCAAGTATTTATGCTTGACTGCAATAATCTACCTTCTATTTTATTCCTAGACATTTCAGTTTCCAGACAGACAATGTTAGATTATGTTGATCCTTTCCAACTTCAGATTGCATGGGGTTCTGCCAATTATTTTAGTTTGTGCAGAATTCTCTATGTGTCAGATTCTTCACTGTGATACTAATAAATTTATTCTAGATTTTAAAGACACCTTAGCCTTTTGTGTCTAATTTTATAAACAAAATTACTCTGTAGACTTGATTATGAAATATTCATACTGCAAAAACACCAGGTGATCTCAATCAAATAAAAGCTGTATGGTTCTAGGGATTGCAAATCCCTGTCCCCAAAAAGATTGCTGTCTGAAAGTTTCCATAGTGTTACCAACTCCAGAAGTTTCATTACAATTTTTTCATTTACTAGGAAAGTGTACTTCAGTCACTAAGTCTGTCATCCAGTCAGAATGTAAAACTTGCCATTTTGATTTATTTAAAGTAAATAGAAAGATCAGCCCTTGCTGACTGCAAGAAGGAGCTTTAGGAGGAAAAAACAATCCTAAATTCTTATGAGCAAGAAAAAGAAATAGACAATTCCCAGAAAGCTTTTTATTTTGAGTAAATTTTATGGTTTTTGAACACCGGGGCATAACAGACTTGAAGTTGGGTCATTCTGTGGTTTCTTTGCTTTTGTAAATGCTACTCAGAGCATATTTACAGCTCATATAAAAATAACCATCTATCAACTCCGTTCTCTACTGGAAAATTCTCTGCACAATGTGGGACAAAAAATTTTTGTTCAGAGACAGCACGAACACCTAACTTTGACCTAAATATGTATGTCTGTGAATCTTTCTCAGCTGCCTTTGTGTAATTTTTATTTCTATCTTTATAAAAGAGTGAAATGCTCAACTGTCATGGAAATGCAGAGCTATAAATGCCAATAAAAATATTTCAATATATGATTTTCTTGCATTTCATAAGAAACTCCTAGGTTGTTCTATTCAATGTTTAATAAGCATTTTTAAGCTCACAATGATTTCCAACATTTTCTAGTCCATTTCCATAATCTAATTGATTTTTGCCTATAAACACTATTTTGAACTCATTTGCAAACAAGCCCAGTTACCATCATTTTTGGGCACACTTCTGTACTTTCAGTCATTGATGCAATGATGTAACCTCTGAATATTACTACACAGGCTAAAAAACTACATATTCTGCAAGTGCATATCAACTAAGAAGTATGTGTCTCTGCAGTTTTCTGAATACTTTAGTGGTAGTGGTCCTGTGCCAAATTTTAAAATTTCATAAGTATTTTCTTTTAATCATGTTTCATTCCTGGTGCTGTTGTGCACTATTTAGTTGCAGTACATGAGATGCTACACAAAATGGCAGGCTGAACAGTCTGTATATAAGCTCTAGGTTAGGTTTGAGCAGACCCTGTTACCAATAGCTATATATCCAGTCTAATTCCTCTAACTTAATTTGCATTTGCATACATTTGATTTAAGGGTATTTTCTTTTGGTACGTGAAATCAGTAGATTGTAAAATATTTATATTTTCACTAGACATCCTTTACTGCTTACATAGTTTCAACAATCTTGCCTTTCTAGTAGAGGCATTTGAAGAAAGACTTCAAAGATAAGATTTCAGAATTCATCCATCTGTACTATGATAACACCAGAATCAGAATTTTAAATACACTGTTGAATGATATAATAGATAAAAGTCACAATACAAAAATAAATTTTCTAGAGTAGTATTTAATTAGGATATTATTTATGTCCTTTTCTCTGATGATTGAAGCATGTAGAAGAGTTGTACAGAACAAATCAATTTAAACTACAACTGTATATTATATTGCACTTAGAAAAAATTTGTGGCATTTATGACTGAAAACTGTTTCCTTTTTAATATCAGTTATAAAGAAAAATTTAGATATGTTTAATGTTAAAGTAATACTGAAATTGCATATAAAGTAATACCAAAAATTTCAAGGTGGGTAGCATATGAGTTTTCATTTCTCTAACAAATCCTGAGTTTCTTGAATACTTTTATTGTGATGATTATTCACTTCTGAGACGAATAGAGCCAGAGATGCATATTCATGGCCTTTTCACAATACTGTTTTATAAAATCTCCTAATGTTTTTCATTTATTCTGCACAGGCTCCATCATCACCTTCTTCACCCATAGCTAATGAACCAAAATACGAGAAGCGCTGGCTAGACACTTTATCAGTTCCTCTGTCGATGGCTCGAATCTCGAGGTACAAAACCGGAACAGATAAATTAAGGTTTGTAATCTAAAAGGGGAGGCACTGGGTTAGTTAGCTGTACATAGTGTTTTGCTGTGGATTGTTGGCTTTATAAGAATTGGGTGGAGATATGAAATTCTTATTAAAAACTATGCAGTTCATCTATTCCTAAGATTAATGGCATGCATGGTGATTACCAAAGATAAGGTAAAGCTCTTACAAATATGTTTCTATAATCTGTTGTATCTTGGAAATTCAGTTAGCATCAGCAGCTAGAACAAAGGTTGATCCTGGCGTTACTTGAATTAATTTTGAAGCTACTACATTTCCTTCTGTATCACTAATAGGATAGTTCTATATTCCCCAGTTCTAATATTATCAATTAACTCTCCTTTTTTATTATAAATGGTAACACAGTACACAATCATCATGCCTGTGCTATCATGTCATATAGATATATTTGTATCATTGTCATACAGAAACTCATACTGATGAGATTTTGGCAAAGTACATGGTACAAAATATTGTATTTTTGATCATATAATTTTTTTGCATCTCAGAGACATAACTATTGGTTCATGAAGTAACTGTGGAATAGGATGTCAGAGGCTATTTTACTGGGCTTCAGGAAAGATGAAAGCAAAAGTGAAGTTTAATAAACATTCAATAAATAATATGCTTGAGAAAAGTTTAACACATCCCAGCATACAAAATCTTTTTCTGCAAACCATTCTGTGGTACAACTGGCTCAAATCTATCAGTAATTGTAGGCCAAGCAGTCCACAGTTCTCCATATGTATCAGAACAGGAGTTCATTCACTGTCATTATTTTCCATGGTCTTTATCAGTTGCCCTATGTTTATTTGCCTTTAGTACATATTAATGAGATAATTGGAATCTCTAGTGAAGCATCAAGACACAGGTCACCTGCTAGCAGGAGGCACCAGTAATTCATGCAAATACCTTTCTTGATCTGTACCAGATTTTTTACCTGTTTCCTAAAAATGACCTGAAAAGCATTATTTTTCTAGTAGGATAGATATGCTGCTTTAACTTATAGCAATTCATCTTCTAAGGCAGTTGGCAGCAGCTTTCCTGGACTTTTGCATCACAGGTGAATAATAATAAATTGTCCAGAAAAGTTCTTCCACAGACTTTGTTTGAACTCCACTTTTACTTAGTGTCTCATTCTCATCGCTTCCTTCACCTCTTTCTTTCTCCCTACTTCAACGGACGAGTTTATGCTGTCCAGCCTTGTCCAATCTATCAAAGACCTACAACCATTCAAGACTTAGAAGTTCTGTGAATTAAGTAAACAAATCTCAGTGTTCACATTTAGGTGTCAACTTATCATCAGTGTTCTAGAATCTAAGGGATAAATGGAAGAGGACAGAACATTTAAAAACTCTGATTTCAGTTGTCACCCTGATAGTTTGAAGCACTTTCACTCCTGCGCTGTACACTTTACACAATTAGATGGGGAAATCCCAAGGGATTCCAGTTCCCACAACAGTAGCATGTGTATTTTGAGAATTCTTTGAAGTAAAACATCTTCAGACCCTTCATTGGGTCTGGCTAAGATGGAACTAATTTTTTTTATAGTACTCCATGTGGTGCTGTTTTTTGGCTTGTGACTAAAGCAATGTTAATAGCACACCAGTATTTTGCTTGCTGCTGAGCAGGGCTCACGTATCCTCAAGGCTTTCTCTTTTCCTTATTCTGCTCCTACACAGTGAATAGGCCCAGGTGTAGGCAAGAGTTTGAGAGGAGGCACAAGCAGGGCCAGTGACTCAGACTGACCAAAGAGATATTCCATGCTGTGTAACATCTTTGCTCAGCAATAAAAACCGAGCAGAGAGGACTTGGGGGGAGCTAGTCATCTCTCAGAGACTGACAGGACATCATTCTGCTTGTGAGAGATAGTGAGTGTTTGCCTTTGCATCATTTGTTTTGTTGTAATGTAGTTAGTTGGGTTTTTTTCCTCTTCCGTTTGCTTATTAAACTACTCTATTTCTGTTTGTGAGGTTTTTTGCTCTTTTTATTCTCTCTGCTGTGCCTCTGGAGAGGGCTGGGGCAGCAAATGGCAGTGTGGATGCTTGGCTGCTGGCACAAGATCAACCCATCACACATATATTTTCCTTGTAAGATTTGAGGAACTTAGTGGTTTCAGTTTTAGTCTTGGAGAGACATATTCTCTTGTGATGTATCTCACTCCCATATATTTAGTATATATATCACTCCTTAATTACTAGTGGGTTTCTTTATTACTGTTGTATACACTTGGAAGGAAGATAATTCCATACAGCATACCACCATCCCATGATACTTTACTTCTAAAGTAAGTGCCCCTTGTTTGTTTTGGTGAACCAACAAAAACAGCTATATGAGCATGAAACGAATACTTCCTTGAGGTTAACTGTGGATGTTTCCCATATTCTTACTAAAGGTGTTTGTTTTTGCCTGAGGGACACCAGACTGCTCTTACCATGTACTCTGAAATGCATGTACATATTTTTACTGTTATCCCACTTGTATCCTTTTTTACATTTCCCCATGTTCATATATGCATAACATCCAACACTTGTCTTCAGTAATTGCTCTCTAAAATCAAATATCTGCTTTGCTTGAAATAAAACTGTACTATGTACAGTATCTGTAAATCCAACTTCTCTAGATAAAAATCACTTTCAACTGTATCTTCACATCTTTGTTCCCTTTTACATTGCAGCCGTGAGTCTAAAGCCATTAGAATGAGTCCATATTAATTCCCCTGAATGGATCACAGATCTTTCTGACCAATTTCCTAATTTTGCCATACCCTGAATATTTACTTGGAGTCTTATTTGCATACATGGGTTGACAGCATGCCTGTTTTTCCCGTACTGCATGAGTCCACGAGTCTGTCATACTTGTAACTTTTTGTCTCCCTCATGTTCTTTTTCATAACTGTGGTTTTTTCGCAATGCTTCATTATGTTTAATCCACTCAATTACCGCAGTTGGTCTTGCAAAGGTGCTCTGGCATCAGAATATCCAGATTACTTTTTAAGTCAGTGTTGTTGAATTATTGGAGCTATCATCTGTAGTGTCACATACACAGCTGTGTGCCTTCTCCTCAGATAGATGGGCTGTATGAAACATCTTTTTCCCTTCTTCCTACCTGAATTAAATTCAAAGAGATCTGTACAATTCTTTGTCTCAAAAAATTACCTATAGTCCATAGGCTTTTGACATAACTTTTTAACTATGCAAAACATTATGGCTTTTGAAGGGTTATTAAAGATTGTCTATCCACTCAGAGGAAAAGCACACTCTCCTTTCATCAATCTTTCTTTTACCTGATATAAAAACATCTTTTTCACCCGTGGAATTCTTGCAGTTGGCTACAGCAGAACTTCCCATACTTTTGTTAGCATATTCTGATTTTTAAAAATATATAGTATTGTTTAGCCTGTGTATAGTACCTGTAAATCCAACTACTCTTGCTGTTCTGATACGGTAAACTGTTGTCTGCCAGTGTGGATAGTTCCTCTGACCTCATTCACTTTAGTTTTCCCTGATGTTCAAGATTGTTTCATATTTTTAGCATTCTCTTTCTGGTAGTGTAAGTAACATTCATACAACCTTAGATGAAGGAAAAACTTGTGTGTCCTAAGGATGGGCAGAGTCAGGTATTTTACTGAAGGCCCCATTTTTGTTGCCTTTCTTTTAAAAAAAGACAAAATATTGCAACGTATAGCATGTCAGCATCTTGCTCAATATTAGATTTTTAATTAGAAATACCTTACATACCTAGAGTTGTCTGTTAGACTGTAGTATACTTTTAGTGTGCCTTAGATCAAATCTAGTCTAGTCTAATCAGATTAGGCTGTATTATTTCCTTTGTGCTTAAACTGTGTGATTTAAATTCTTCCATACTTCAGCTGAGTTTTCCGATAACTTTGCCAAAAAAAAAGGCATACTTTCAGCATACTCTTGTGTCATGAGATGGCCAAAATCACATGTATCTGTTTGATTCTAATTCTTTTTTCATTTGAAGAGAAAGGAGTTGACTTTGCCTTTTCATTTGAATTCATCATGACTTTTTATTGTATTTTTCCCAGGAAGTCTTTAGACTGTGACTTAATGACATAAGAATATTTTTTTCATATATTTTAAATTCTATTAACACCATATGTATTAACAGAAAATAGAGAGAATGGGATAGATATTTTTCTTCCTTATGAAGGAATGACTGAAAATACTGCACAATGGGAGTGTGAAATATGTTTATCAATACCACAAAACAAAAGCAAAAAAATTTCCTCAGATTATTTTAAAGGAAAGATAAGAAACATAGTAGATGTCATTCCTCTTCTCAATGAAAGATTAAACATTGTATTAACTACTGAAATCACCTTGAATTAGTGTATTTCACATTGTTGATATGATTGGAGTCTATCTGAATATGTTTATATATGCAACATGCTAATTGGCCTTTTTGATTACTTAGAAATTTCATAACTTTTTTATTTGATTGCCTTTATAATATAGCACTACTGCTTCTGTTATTCTACACTTCTCGTCAATCCATCAAGGTAATTTTTCTCTGTAAGAAGTAAGGTAGTATAAATGTAGTGAGAATATGTGAATACTGTGAATATTCTTAATTGCTAGTTGGCAATGGAAACCTTTTTTGACTGTTGAGGACAGAATTGGTCAATAAATGAGATGTAACTTAGAGAAATAATGAGATCAGTACATTTTTCTCATCCTAAGGAATTTGTGGTTCATATTATGGTTTGGGTTGGGTTTTTTTTTTTTTTTTTTCTTTGATAGAAAAGTAAAGATAGGTAATCTTTTAGAAGGTGGAGAACATAGTTCATTTGCTGCAGTATTCATTTTTGTTATGGAATTGTTATTTGTGAGAATGCAGATAACTATTTTTAGTCCTTACAGGAGATACTGGTAGTACTGTATAATAATTTTTATTATATCAGTGTATGGACTGAGCTTGGAGTGAAGGTACAAGAGCTATAACATCTTGAACATTATGAGTTTAGAGACTGAAGAAAAAATGCTTATTTAGAATATGCAAGATTGAAGTGGTGAGTGAAATGGGAGTAGTTCAGGCTCAGTAGCTATGAGCCCATGCATCTATGATACCAATTACAAAACAACTTAATTAGATTTAGGTGTTATTTTCTATTTCTTGGCATTCTGACCATTGCAATTACTACAGAGTATCATGTATTTTTAAATTTTTTTAATGCTTTCACTGGTTTCTCAACAGATACTTTCTGAAGGATTGTATTTTCCATTTAACATTTCAGTAAGTTAACAAAATGCTTTAATTAGATAAATCAATTGAAAATTAATAAACTGTTTTGAAAAAGATCTAGGAATTAAGCATAATCTCACTGAGTCACTATTACTGCAACCCTAGGGTATTTTACCGTGTCCTGCAGCCGTAGGGAGGAGGAAAGAAGATCCAGCAGGCAGGAATTGTGCAGCAAGATTGATTTACTTAATTATTTTACAAACTCTTTTATAGACTTTTTTCTTCATAGTCTAATTGGACAAAGGATCAGCCACCCCTTGGGGTGATTGGCTAAAATCCTAAAATATCCATTGACAAAATATTTTTCTACTGTACTATAAACAAGACTTTTCAAGGCTGCAGTGGTTTGGTTGTTTACATAACTCTGCTACCTCTTCTGTGAGAGAGAAAAGTCTCTCAGAGGCTTAGAAAATAGCAAGAAAATCCTTGCTAGCAGAATTTTTGTATCCACAAGTTACAAAACCTGAATGAGCACTTCCTCACAGTTTTCTGACATATCTGTGAGAAAATATCTGTAGAAGCATAAATGTCCGTGTTACCTCAGTTATCTTATTTGGTTGCTGTAATGAAAATAAACCACAGTTACAATACTGAAAGCAAACTGTTTCTCCAAAAAACACAAACATAAAATGAAATCCAAGTTTATGTTTAATGCTTTGATATCTTCTGAGCTACATCGTTTCTGTTAATAGTCAAGTTATATGTGGACATTTAAACATTCTGTAAGATAAAAGGTTCTGTGACATTTACAATACAAAATCCCATTACTTTTACCATGACATTTCAAAGAGATTAAGTAATTCAGATTATTCTTTTTGGAGAATTTCCACTCAGATCTACCCATAGTCCATAAAATTTCAGTTTATGTAGAAATTCTAGCAAGAGGGCCATATAGTACTATAAACAAGTCACAAGAAAGTGTTGTAACAAAACAATAAAAACTAACTCAAACATCAAAAAGTCATACAAACAGGAAGCAATACTGGTTCAGAACCTGGGAGGATGCAAAGCTGATCAAATCAGTCTGTCTATATCAGCATGGTAGTAAACTTAAGATAAAAGATGTGCTATCAAACATAGATCTAGATTTTTATAGAAATATCTATATGATAAAATAGCTATATAAGTCTAAGAGAGATGGTTTCACATGCCTCAGATACTAAAAAAATAAAATGTTTTGCTGAAATTCATAGCCTCCAGTAAAGTAAAACTTTGGCTTTTCCCATTTCAGCTGGCACTGAAAATACTTTTTTATCTTAGAAAAGTCTTTGGATTTAACATCTCTATTGGAGCTTGAATGGAAATATTTCCTTACTAATATTAATTAATAGTGTTTGTTTAAAAGTGTCAATGTCAAGAAGAGAACTTAAAGTCTACCAATGCTCATCTGTTATTCTGACTGCCATTCTCACAAAGATAGTGTTTATTTTATTAAAAGGAATTAATGTTGTAAACAAACTCCAGAGGAGACCAGGAATGCAGGTCTAATCATTGTTCACCATGAAAGTGAGATAGAGACACTGAGTATGGAAAGTGGTGCCTCATGCTCCTTAGCAGAAATGATTGAAGGAAACAAAGTTATAAATAGGGATACAAAACTGAAAATAAGAAATGTGAGGCAGTGCAACACAAATTTCTAGTATCTAGGAAAGGCAAATATTCATTTCTGGTTCTAGTTGCAGTAGTCAGTAGCATAAATGCAGTAATAAAAGAGGTAGGAACTTCCCTCTCTGTGTTTTAAAATGGTCTTGGAGCCTCAGGAAAAAAACAAAACAAAACAACAAAACAAAAAAATTCAAACCAACAAACAAAATAAAAAGTCTACAGCAACTTTATAGCATCTTGAGACCTTTCAAACTTACTACTTGGTGTTAAATGGAAAGCTTCTCCGTGTCAGCTAACAGGAATAGGTGCTTTGTTGTGTCTCTTTTTTCTTTTCTGTGTTTTGAGGAAATGGCAGAGAGAAAGGTATGTCATTTAAGCCTGTAGGATTTATTTTGTCGTGAATTCCAGTGACATCCTGGTGCTTGCTTTGATTGTTTCACTCAAAACAAAACCCTCAGCATTTATTTTGTTATGCTTTTATTTTTAGTTTGGATATTTGTTTTTACACGGTCTTCTGTACACTATGCTTTTCAGAACACAGCATAGTACATAGAACAGTATCAATATATTTTGTGATCTTCAGAGAGAAACTATTATAACTGAAAACAAGAAATAATCATAGTAAAGCTGATTAAGATTCAGGGCAAAACCACTGTGTTACTACCATAGATTTCATGACTGGCATCTTTCAACTTTGAAAATCCCAGGCTGTTTCTTATCCTGAGTCATTTACACTGAACTGCTTTCTGGTAAAACCTCCTTCCTGCCCAAGTCAGCACAGTGGGGACAGCAGCGCCCCAAAGGCCTCAGTCTCATGTGCCAGGTAATATGGCACATCACTGGCACATCAGAAGCGTTGGACCAGCTCCTGGGAAAAGATGTCCTGGTGTTAGTCTGCTGGAGCAAGGGAGCAGCTCTGCAGGAAGGGCTTGGTAACCTTGGCAGACACCCCACTGAGCAGGCGTCAGCTGCGCACATGTTCACTGAGGAAGTCCCGTAAATGGGGCTGCATCAGGAATAATACACTCAACACATCAAGGGAAATGGTTATTCTCATCTATTCTCATCTATTTGTATTCCTGAGGCCACATCTGAGGTCGCTCCCTCTGTGGCCAGTTCTGATCTTCCGGTAGAAAAGATTTATATTTTAAGAAAGTTAGTGAGGAGCCTGGACTAGAGGACTTGCAGAATCCCCCACACCCTATTTGATTCTGTGCAAATATCCTGTTAGTGAAGTGTTAGATCTCTAGATAAACACTGATTCTTATTAATTGTTTTGTAATTGATCAACGTTTTTTAATAAGATAAAAAACAATAGGAATTTTAAGTGTAATCTGCACTATCACCAGCACCATGTTTCAAATGATAAAACATTGGGTAATTTTTATAATAAAATTATTTTTTAATTTTGATTGCCTGTTTTGGTTGCATCAGTTGTTAACTGAGCAGTTCCATTCTGTGATCTTTCACCAGCCACTTGTGTAAAGTCGTGCCACTGGGATAAGGCATTCACATCTTTGTGTGTCTGCTGAAGCTGAGGTAGTATCTAGGCACCCTGTGGTTCCATGGAGAGCATTGCTTGGCTCTCTTAAATGCTCTAGACTGTCCTCTTGCTGTGTAAGGATTCTAGCATCTTAGCTTTGATATTTGAGCTGGATATCTAAGCTGGGCATTGTGACTGGCTCCTCTTTGCAGCATTAAATTAAGTCTGTTTCCAGGCTCCACTGTGTATCAATGCATAAGGGCTGACAGATTCTCACTGTCTCACTGGGATGTTGAAAATATCATACCATAAGTCATTTCATTGTAGCACTGTTGGGATCTTTGTCAGAACCTTAGGTAAAAAGAACAATATGCTTGGAAGGTGATTATTAGACTCAGTTTACTTGAAGGCAATAAAAGAATTTTTTTTAAATCCTTTCTTTCTGAAGAGGTGAAGGAGATTTACTGAAATGAAACTGACACAGAATTGTGCCATTGCCATCAGGTTTTAGTAGTTACCATGATTATTCAATCATGAAAGAAAAACAGGCAATCATCTGATACATATTTAAGTATTTAGGACAAGCATGTTAATTTTTGCAAATAGCAAATGTAATGCTTTACAACTCCTTTAAAAGAAAAGCATCTCATATTTATCTATTCAGATAATTTGTCTCATTTATATTGTGTATGATGTGTCATTTATATTACCTTTTCTGGCAAAAATATAGAGTTCAGTATTCATGTTCACCATCAAACTCCCTACAAATGACAAAGGTTAGGTTAATAACTTTTTCGTTAACTCAGGAATGAATAACTGCCCATTAACCTCTATGTGTCATTTTGAATGTTGTCATATATCATAAATTAAGCAGTAGAGGACTTCACCTTAGATCAGAGAACCCCAGGAAGACTCAGCAACTTCATAGAGCAGTATTCTTGATTCAGTAGTTGGCTTTCTTCTAGGTTAGTACCAGAAATGAAGCGATATAGTATATAAGTATAAATATATAATATACAGATGTAGAAGGTAGTGGTTATATTCTCCATGTTATGTACAAAAAAACCTATATGCACAATCATTAAGATAATTATAATTGTCTTTCACAATAGTATATAACTAAAATCTAATTCTCCTGGCAATCGTAGGTATATTTAAATAATCTGAGTAGCTTTTTGAAGTTTAGCTACTGCAACTATGGTGTGTCACTTTTTTTAAATTTAGACCAGTGTACTTCCATGCCACTACTTAATGAGCTTTTGTTGTTCTTATTGGAAAATATTTAGAGTTAAAAAAGCATATTCCACCAGCATCCAGATGCAGGGGATTTCAGAGGTACATACACAGTGCCTAACTTACTGCAGATAGGAAAGGAAAGCATTGGCATTTGCAGAATAAAGTTGCTATAAACACATAAAAGTTGCATTAAAAGTTAATAAAATGCAGTTGCGCATAAGCCTGTGCCAATGCTGTTTTGAGAAAACTATTTAAGGAAAACTTTTTAAAGAAGCTTCTAAGAACATTTTTCAAATTGCTATGTCATAAAAGAGCTTAAAATAAATATTGATTTGAAGGAAACATAGAAAAGTATAGGAATCCAAGAAATGAAAGCTAGGGAAGACAGTGCTTTGAATCTTCGTACATTCCTAGTAAATTAAGCCAAAATGCAATAAAGAAAATCGGCATTCTGGTTTAAAAAAAACTATGTTTTTTCTAAAAGACCTGGTGCACATTTCCTGAATACGCTACCTTAAGTTCAATAATTATGAAGGTAACATGTATACCCAGGGGAAGTAAATGATCATCAGCACATGTGTATATTGGTACAGATAAAGTACTTATTGTATCTGTTGCCCTTGGTACTGCCCTATAATCCTTGGTTTTGTTGCCTTTCTATTGATTAGTAAATTAAACACTCAAAAACTTGTAAAAAGGCATAAAAATCATTTGAACACTGATAAATATTGGGCAGTTTCAGAAAACTGACGTATCTTCCTTTACGGATATATTTCTTCTTACTGCAGATCTAATGCATTTGAAGTGCTGGCACTCGATGGAGTTAGTACTGGGATACTTCAGTTTTATACAGCCCAGGAGAGTGCTGACTGGCTGAGAGCAATGTCAACTAACATCAGTGATTTGACACTTCAAAATGTATGTTACTTTCTGCATATTTTCTTGTTTATGCTATTGTAAAATTATTTCTAGTTTTCAAAGGGTAAAAAACAATTCACATTTAAGATACAATATATAAAATGCTTGTGGTATGGGGAGGAAAAGGAGAAAGGAAAAAGCAGGGAGAGGTTGCCTAATCAAAAATATCAAGTTTTCAAGGCATGCAGCATTAGCGTAGAAGAGAGAGCAGTAGAGAATCAGATTACATTTATCATTTTAAAGACTTTTAGGATAAAATATTTATCCATACTGGTCATTTCACAGAGATTTAGATGTGACCAAATATTTCATTTTTACATTTTTGTAATTAAACTGTGCTTGAAATTAGCATTTGTTGATTTTGAAACAAGCATGTGAAAATTCTGTGGCTAGTGAAGTATGATTTACAGAGGCTTACTGGGAGACAATGTTACATCTCTAAGTTGTCTAAGAGTTGATTTATTTAAGGTCACATTATTCCATCTCACTTCATTACTCCATAGTCTAAAGATGCCTATGCTATTTTAAGTTATTCCTGTAAAATAGTAAGTAACAATTGCCTTTGCAATAAGAAGTATTAACTAATCCCTGGAGAAACAGAAAATTACTATTTGGATAGCACATTTATTATTCCAACAAAGAGCAGCTAAAAATATAATAGTTGATAAATAAATAATAAATTTAAATATAATAATTTATAATTACAGAATTAACCAAAAAGTTAAATAGGGAACTCAATAATGTACAATTTTGAAAATATATTTGTCTTTAAGAAATGGTAAAATTCACTGATGAAAATACAATAGCACAGCTGTCCCTGAAAGAATTGCCTGTGCAGGTTTTAATCTTTTTTTCTCTAGATGTGTTGAGTCTGTAACTTCTTTCATAAATTTTGATTTAGTAGCCTGACTTTAATTTATGCATTGTACTCTAAATAAACTGTTTCTTAGGTCTCGAGATTATATTATGTAGAATTTGTATTAGATTTCAATATAAATCTTTGGTTAAAACAGAATTAAAACTTAATTTACTTTCCTAGTCTTCAAATGTTACATGAATCACGTTTGATCATAATAGTTCATTTATTCCACTAATTCTTTTAAAATATTGAATTGCTTAACCAATCTCTTTGACAAAATGAGAGATTTTTGCCTATGACTTATTCTTTATAAATACTCTGTATTTAGTGACTCACATCATGTAGAGAGTATTATTATTTGATAATTCTAAGAAAGTGTATGGTAATATTTCTAGAGCAATTCCAGTTCATAGTTACTAAGCCTTTTTTTTCTTTATAGAGAAATTCACTGAATGAAAACCACTCCAAGGATATAAGTGAATAAGGATAAAAATAAATGCAGGCAGCTTTTATTAGTCATATGGTGCTAGTCTGCTTTTTTCCAAAGGACTGTGTGCAGTAACTATGTGTCCTGACATAGTCTCTTCACTGTGCTGCGACCTGTCAGCAGCAATATTTTATTATAAACTAAGTGCTTTCATTAGTCTTCTCCACTCTCTATTAACAGTGAATTTTGCCAACATAGTCCATTTGGTGTTCATATAACTGGCTGCTCCCAGGAAGGGCCTGAGAAACAACAGTCATGATGAATGCCCATGTTTCATGTCCGTAGTGAGTTACAAAGTAAACTCTATGCAGCTCATATGAGAAGCATGTAAACTTCTTTGCTTGGACAGTAGCTTTACAGTTTTTGTCAGGTGTGCAGCCTGTGGAACAACTGGAAAGGTGTGTCCAGAGAATTTTTGTAATTATTGATCATCAGAAGGGGAGATGCAGTAGTCAGTGAGAATCCCTTTTGTTGCAAACTGGTTTTAAAACAAGGATTGTGAGGCTGGAGTACAGCAGAAGGCTGGAGAGCTCACTGCCTCTGGGCAGCCAGAAAACAAACCACTGTCCACAGTGCTTAGGGCAGGGCCTTTGAATTAGGCTTCTTGAAAGTCCATTTGGAATGCTTTTTATTACCTTAGTCCTATCATTTCAAAAAATGATTCTTTTCTTATCATACCTCTGACACTGACATTAGGGAATGGATCTGTAATTCCTTCAGAACTTCTTTCTGTTTCTGCACTTCTCCTCTTCTGTGGAGTGTCTCCCCATTCTCCAGGAGTGAAGATAATCACTACTGATTCAAAAATTGTTTCAGAGAATTCCTTATCTGGTTATGGGTTATTTTCATGAGTACTTGCTGACTCTAAGTTCAGTTGCTTCTCCAAATATTTAAACTATTGATTTCCTATTCTGTCCCGTGCCATCATCTCTGTATGCAAATTTCTTACTAGATACATGGTCACAATAGATTTTCTTGCTAATAATTTTTGGCATCATGTCAGCATCCTTACCTAAGCTATTACTAGGCTTTTAAGCAATACTTAGCATTATTCCTGTTTTACTTTCACATGTTTTTACATTTTCTTTTGCTGGTACTTGTTTCATGACTTTAGCAACTTTTCTTGCACTTTAGTCATTCTTACTTAAACTGTGCTTATTTGTGCTACTCTTATATACATTCTTGTCCTACATATTTGCATAATATTTTGAATAATTTATTTTAGAATTTTAGTTCTTAAAGAGCTCCTAATGGGGATATTTTTTGTACAGCGCACGCAATCTTTCCTGTATCACTTTACCCAGATATACTTCATTTTTTTTATTTTACCCTAGTACAGTCATGTTCAGCAGCTCTTTGTCAGATCTCCTGCTGGTGCTAGGAGACAGTCCTAATGTGGGTAGTGCAAAAATAGCTCTGCCATAATGTGACACTTCTGCTAATGTCAGACTACTCTTTTGAAGTACTGAAACATCTAACTTCTATACAAAGGCAAGCTCTCTGGAGATCAAGTGTATAGGAGGAGTCATCTTTCAACAGTAAAGATGTGAGAAGTTGTCACTGCATAGGAATGCTACCCCTGTATGATAGCATATTTACAGAGTGCTACTTGGTAGATGAGAAATAATGGTTCTGGTACCAGCCTGGAGTTAGTTCTTAAATGACTGAGGAGGCCAGGGAATGCTGCAACATGGAGAAAAATGGTAAGGGTGTCTTTTCAGCCCTCATTGCTGATACATGCTTTGTGTGCTGAGCTCAGAAAATCTCCTAGTAACAGTCAGCTTTACAAGCAACATGCATTTACTTTTATTTCTGAGGACCCTTGCCCCAGATTATTCATCTCTCTGTTCATATTCTGGTTTTCTGTTTTTTTCACATATTTTTCTACCTGCATGGAACTACCCTATCATCTTCCTTTGTGATTCAATCCCCATTTTCGATGTTCTCAAAGCTCTTTACATTTACCTTTGGCAGAAATAAATAGAGGTGAATGAGCACCTCACATTTATTTCTTCATACACCTCTTTTCTCACAGATGGAGGTGCAGTTGAAAAAACTGAGAGAAGAGGAATAACAGAAACTGGCAGTGAATTTTCCATGATGAAATAAGAAGCACAGGAAACAAGTTAATCTACATGTGCTTCTTACTGCTGCTGTTCTTAATTTCTTCAGCTGAAGGGTTCTTTGCAGTATGAAGTGACAATGCCATGATGGTGATAATTTTTAGGAGAAAGGTCTTTGGGATAATTTATATTTCTCTCCCCATTTTTCACCATTCAGATTGACAACTATTAGATATGTGCGCTTTTCTCATGGATCTTAATTATTTTTTTTGAAATATAGCATTGAACATAAATTTAGTCATAATCAGTAGAAGTACCTAAAGGTAATTCTGTCAGTTCATTTACATTATAGAGATTTGTTTCTTATAACTTTCTCAAGATTTTGTGTTTTTTTCCTAGTGTACTCTAAAGATGTTACTTTAAAAAAAAATATTCATAAATAAATGAGTAGGTCATAAGCAGGTAAGAGAACAAGTTATGATGCACTTGTTCCACTTTAAACATTATTTATGATTTTTATAAATCATTCCAGCAGTTTCATTGGAGGATGGTAGAAACTTAAAATTTTATTCTAAAGTAGGGTTATTAGTACAGATGACATTTATGCCCATGACAGCTTTCTTAATTGCAAATGTCATCGTCTGTAAACCTTCTCTTTTATTTCTTCATGTAAACATTGCAGTCGTGTGAAATTTCTGTTGTAATAGAGATTTTTGAAATATGAACTTTGAACATACATAAAAAAACGAAACGAAAGAAGATTGAGAAGGTCTTGCTTTCTTTACACAGCAGAATGTGGGGTACATGTAGATGGAAACAAAATCCTTGTATGTAGGAAGCAGTATACAAATTTGACTGCCTCAATGATTGTACAAACAATTCTATTCCCAGGGTGAGAAGGCATAATATTTCTTCACTGCTGCTTTTTGTTCTTTTAAGTGCAAAAATTTCCAGTTGAAAGTATCACAGTTCAAACTGTAGAGGTTGTAAAGGGAAGTCAGTAAGGGTAGGAACCACATCCCCTAAGCTTAGCCAAGCAATAAGCAGTCACATAGGATACCAATACAGCTAGGAAAAAAATAGGTGCCTGTCAAGATCCTTCACTCTCACTGTTTTCTGGAAAGAGAATATAGGTATATTATATGTGAGATAAATCCCAGCCTGGGTGGTATTTAGATTTAGGTAAATGGTTTGGAATCATTTCTGTTCCTGCTCCGTATGTATCCATTTAGAACAGAGTACAGGAATTACAATCTGCTTAATGGTTCCTTTCCCAAGTTGCCTGCAGTCTTTGCAGACCCAGGTTTTTGGTTTAGTTCCCCTGCTGTCTCCAGCTCCCATTTCTCTGCTGCAGTGCTGAGAGCTCATGCACTGCCAGCAAGGTAAATGTCTGCCATTTGTATTCCTGTCTGTCTGCACCAGCTGTGGAGGCATGTGAAGGGCACACATGGTGCTGGGTGAAGTGAGGAGTTTGTACTTCTCTCCTCAGCCCCATGACATTGGGATGTAATATGATATAGAAGCAGATCTTTCCTCTCCCCACAGATACATCAGGGCTGCAGCCATCCTGCTTTGAATAGGGAATTGCTGTCTGTGCAGTGAACAACTGTGGAGTCCAAAGCATTCTTCCCTATTGTCGTTACCAATGGGAAGCTGAGCTGGTTATGAGGATGCTCTTCGGAATACCATCATAGTGCAGTCAACTTGCATGGCCAGTCTGACACACATTTTTCTAGGCACATTTACTTGCACTGGTTTGTGCTATAGTAATCTTGTTACTGAGCATGGTTTTGGACGCTTGAAAGGAAATTATGTTTTCTCTGTGTGTAACATGGCTTTTATATAGTTACTTTGTGTATGTTTTTGTGTCTGAAGCACAGGAGAAAGGTTGGACCTGCATGTGGGCAGGGTGTATCAGCATTTTTACTGACACTGAAGTATTCCAGGTGTCTTTTCATTAAGACCTGCACAACTGCTCCAGCAGGATTAAGCCCACCCCCAAATCAGACTGGTGAGGTCTGCTTCCTTCTGCAATGCTGAGCATGTCACCAATTTGTTTTAACCAAGTTACAGAGGGAGGTTCTTAAGTTCTGGCTGGTTTGTTACTGCTGGGGCCCTGAGGGCACCAAGAACCTCAGCCATCTCTTCTCCCAGCTGTCCTTCAGGCTAGCTCTGGCACAGTGCAGCCCTGCAGTCAGGGGCCGGGCTGAGGAAGGCACACCTGTGTGCATGACCTGTGAGCAGCCTTGCTGGGGCCCCTGTCTCCGCTCAGCAGCTGAATTTCAGTTCCATCCTCGTCTTTGCTCCATGCCTGTGCTAAGCTGCAGGTGCCAGCACCTGCAGGCTGTGACCCACCTCTGTTGTGGTAGTCCCTGCTCCTCTTCTAAGGTGGCAGGGAGCTGGTAGGGCCACTCCAAGAGCCTAGCAGGATCTCTCAACACACTGTCCAAGGTGACAGCCAGGCCTGGCAGATGCCCCAGGCTCCCAGCAGCTTGGCCACCTCAACCTTAGACCTTCAGTCACTCCCAGCTGTCTGACCCACCAGCACACCTTAACTGTTTGACTGCACAATTCAGTTCCAAAAGGTTGCAAAAGTAATTGTGTGAGGTAGAAGAGCCCTGATCGCCCATGATGGGTTAGGCCTGAAAAAAGCTCCTACAGCCCTGAGCATTGCTTTCACCCTCTGTCCCTACAGTCTAGACTCCTGTTGTTATCATACCCCTCCACACTGCTTTTTGTCTTAGGGTCATTTTGTTTATGATCATAGATACTTCACTCTGGGCAGGACAATGACTTGTTATTGTTATCTGTTAGGTGCAAGTGTATGTGTGTGTATAAATCCTACACATCCTGAGGCCTGTGTCGTTACCATAACACAAAGCCATACAGGCGTACTGGGTCTGGCTGGGATGGCGGTCGCTTTCTTCATAGCAGCAGGTGCTGTGTTTTTTATCTGTGGCTAGATCAGCATTAATAACACACCAGTGTATTGGTTGGTGCTGAACAGTGCTTACACAGGATGAAGGCTTTGACTTTTTCTCACTCTGACACCCCCCACCCACCTCAGCAAAGGATGACCAAGGAATTAGGAAAGGACATGGTTGGGACAGCTGACTGAAAGTGGGCAAAGAGATATTCCATACCACTGTGCTCAGCAATAGAAGTGACATAGTGGACAAAGGAGGTGTGGGTTTGTCTTCCAAGATGGCTGTTGCTTGGAGCCTGCTTGTGGGAGGCAGAGAGTGATTGCATTTATGTCATTTGTTTTTTCCTTGTTTCTTTCACTTAAGCTCTCTTTATTTTGACTCAGAATTTTTTTTTGCTTTTGCTTTTCCTATTCTCTCACCCTTCCTGCTTGTTGAGGGAAGGGAGTGAGGAGCTATGTGGGTGCTCAGCTACTGGCTAGAGTCAACCCACAGCAGTCAATGGCATCACCATTTTTACTGAGTTACATCCACAGATTCCATCTTACAAATCTGGTGTGCCCAGGATACAAGAAATAGCCCTGGATTTCTTCTGCTCATTTCCTATGGCAGTTGTAGATTTCCCTGTGCCTAGGTGTAGAGTTTTGGTCTTCCATCACAAACCTTTCATTTCTAATAAAACAGGCTTTTTTTACAACAAGGTCCTTTGGAAGTACTCTAGGACAGTTTTCAGCTTACACCTAGCATATAGGGAAGTCTGGTTTTCCACTCTAATCTATTTCTTTCTAGATTCTTATCTACACTTAACAATATTGCATTTTAAAGAAATGTTATACTTTAAAGAAGGGAATATATGTCAGTGTTGTCCACCACTCATCTATGCAAACTATGACTGCCAGAGAAAAGTCAAAATGAACAAAACTCTTCTTTATCTAAACAAAGAGGAAAAACTTTGTCTTGGAGGGTAAACTAAAAGGAAAGCCAATGCAATTTTCCCTTCATCTTTAAATACATCTTATAGTCTATTGTTATCATTTCACAAGGACTTAATTACAGAACTCATTTAAGAATCTGCTTAAGCAGTTGTTTAACTGGGACCTCAGTGAGATGTCTACAGTGTAGTATAATATTTTCACTCAGACTGGCAAAGTTAAATTCATAAATGCAAATCTTTATGAGGTATTTAAGGAAAAATATGATAAAAGGCTTTTGTCTTTCAAATACTTGGTTTTATAAATTCACTGTGATAGTAAAAATCTAGTATTTAAGCACTGAATGGTATCCTTTCTTAAAAATATAATTTGGAAGCATTAATATAGTATTCAATAACTAAGTCAATCAATGCTAATTGCATCACAAAAACTCTTCAGCATATTAATAACTTTGTGTTCTTCCATCTCTCTTTTATAGATGAAAATGGCAAATAAATGCTGTTCTCCCTCTGACCAGGTAAGATTTCCATTATATTATACATTTCTTTTAATTCTTGTGATTACATTGTTGGAAAATTTGTAGAGGTTGCATATACTCATCTAGTCAGTTTTAAAATTCTAAAGTTTTCTATGGTTTGAAATTCTGAAATTACCTACTCAATATGGGAGATTCTTAATATGCGTAATAATACACAGTGATGAGTGGAATCATCCACTGTAAACCTAAAATTGGATTAGATGGAGCCATGAAATACATGGGAGGGGAACAATGGAACTCCCAACCATGTCTTGGAAAGCACAGTCTATGTTTGCATGTAACACTGCAGCAGTGAGTCTGTTAACTCCCAGTTTACATCACATATGGTGCACACATAGCCAAGGGGTGTATTCCAGATGCAGTCTGTTTTGCATGTACCATGCTATGCAGAATGCATTTGCCATGTGTGTTTTTCTGTGACTTTTGGAGCTCAGGACCCTGATGATATATTTCTTCTGCTCCAATTAGACCAATGTCCTGAAGACCCAGATGAATTTACTGGACTGGGAAGTATTCTTACTTCTTGCAGCATTGCAAAGAGGTTTTTTTTTTGTTTACTTTGTAAAATATAATAGCATTTTCCAGGCTAATTTGTTAATTCTGGAAAGTACTTCGAAGTTTGTATTACAAAACTAATGGGTTTCACTTACATCTGTTTTCATTGCATCAGGCTGGAATTGAATCATTACTGAAGAACAGAGACTCCAGTCCCACCTCTTTTCAAAAATTCTAGGCTTGTAGATTATAAAAGTGAAAAATAGATGTCTTATAGTGTTTTGCTGCAGAAATTAAAATTTTTTACAGAAGTCAAAGATCGAGTCAAAAAATTCTTCATATCAGGATCAAATAAATATTTATTAGCTTGACATATTATATACTCTTTCACACATCACTAGTTTGTCATCTTATTTGTAAAATGTACTTGGAAATGTATAGACTTTTCTAGAAGTTACTGAAAGTATTTAAGCATTAACATTTTCTTAAAACAGGAAACTATTTCCTTATATTTGTGTTAATCCTTTTAAAAAATATATACCTCAAAACCCACCACAGACTTTAATTCTGTGTGTAGAACATAATCAAATTACCCCTAAAACCAAAATGAATGCCTATTCCATATAAGAAGTGAGTATTTAGTGTTCACTGGAAGTCTCTTCCAACACCTTGCTAGTGGATGGACTGCAAGATGGGTGATGGGAGAGCAAAGTCCCTCCCACTGTAAGTAAAGATCAGATTTGTGAGCACTTCAGGAACCTAAACATACCTAAGTCTATGGGACCTGATGAAATGCATCACAGAGTCCTGAGAGAACTGGCTGATGCAGTTGCCAGGCCACTCTCCATGGTATTTGTAAAGTCATAGAATTCAGGTGAAGCCCCTGGTGAGTGGTAGAAGAGAAATATTGCACTCATTTTTAAAACAGATGGAAAAGAGGACCCCAGGAACTACAGACCTGTCAGCCTCATCTCTGTTCCTGGGAATATCATGGAACAGATCCTCCTAGAAGCTGTGATAAGGCCCTTGAAGGGCAGAGAGGACTTAGGGAACAGAAAGCCAGCTTTGTCCTGGATTCCATCAAAAGTATAGAGGCCAGGAGGTCAGAGCAGGTGATTCTGTCCCTCTGCTCTGCTCTTGTGAGACCCCTCTAACTCTGCATCTAGCCCTGGAGCTCCCAAATTAAGAAGGATGTAGACCAGCTCTAACAGGTCCAGAGGAAGGCCACAGGGGCCAGAGGGATGGAACATCTCTGCTATGAGAAGAGACTGAGGAAGCTTTGGCTGTTCAGCCTGGAAAAGCGAAAGCTCCAGGGTGACCTTTTTGCAGCCTTTCAGTACTTAAAGGGGGTCTATAAAAATGATTGGGACAAACCTTTTAGCAGGATCTATTGTGATAGGACAACGGGTAATAATTTTAACCTGAAAGAGTATTGATTTAGATTAGCCATAAAGAAGAAGTTGGTTTGTTTACATTAAGGGTGGTAAAGCACTGGCAAAGGTTGCCCAGAGAGGTGGTGGATGCCGCATCCCTGGAAACATTCGAGGTCAGGTTAGTGGAGCTCTGAGCAATCCAATCTAGTTGAAGATGTGCCTGCTTTTTGCAGTGGGATTGACCTCCATGGCATTTAAAGCTCCCTTCCAACCCAGAGTGTTCTATAATTCTGTGATTTAATTACCCTCTTTGCCATGTCTTTTAATTATTAATTAAACCAATATGAAAAATAGGTGATTATGAATGCCAGGGGAAAAGGTGTTTGATTTGGATATCTTTTGTTGGATGTCTGCGAGTACTTTAGTAACTGTCTACTGCAAGTACTTTAGTAACTACTCAAAGATTTTTTCTTATCAGTTTGGGCACACATAATGAGTTCAGTTGAAAAAAGGACAACATACTCTTCCTCAATTCTTAAAAAATTTTGGGGAGAGTCATACAACTAGATATATATCATTAGATACATAATTTGATTTCCTAAATAAACAGGCTAGTCTCCATAAACTGCCTAAATAATCAGTGCAGAAACTTACTCTGTTCCAGAGAGCTGTTCAAATGTGAAACTTGGTATCAGTGTTTTAATCATCCTTTACAGGAGCCACTTTTGCTGTCTTGACTTGTCTCTTAGCCTACCATCTAAAGTAGGTGCCTAAAGTAAGACAGTGCAAATCTATCCCACTTTTTCTATTCCAGGTATGAAAAGAAGAGACAATACATTTAGGACCTTAATTTCAGAAGTTGAAAGTTTAAGGTAGAACTGACAGCACAAACTTGTTGTTGTTCTCTGCCAAAGAATGAGGAAAAAAAAAAGTATAATGAATTTGGGCAGTTCAAGTAAAATTAGAGAACATAAAAATATTAAAGGAGCAAATGTGAACAACTCAGACTTTATATGTCCTGTGAAAATTGGCTTTAAAAACAATCAAAATGGGAATTTCTCAGATAAATATATCACAAAGGCATCATATAAAACTTGGCAATGATAAAGCAGAAGAGGACTTGTTCTGTCCTAGATTAATGGAGCCTATTAGTGTCAGTTACATAATGTTTGTACAGACCTGAATAGCTCTTATTAATGCAATTGATTTAAAATTTAGAGAAAGGATAACCTTAAGAGATTGAAGGTCACTTGAAGGACTGCCTTGAAGTAATATTGGTGATAGCTGCAAATTTATCTTTCCTTTTGAGCATGGACATTCCTGAAGAATTAAACAGGTCCTTAGAGCTTCATTACTGTATTGCCTGCTGTGAGTTTTCTTCATTGCTTTTAGAGTACAACTTAACCTTTCTTAAAGGGAGAAGGTTGGATGTGAATAGGTTTCATTCAGATTCTGTTTATCACAGGCCATTAACAAACTAGGATTCAGGGTCATCAAGAACATAAAAAATTACTTCGTAAACCTGGCTTTTTTCTTTGTTATTCATATTGCTTCTGACTGGTTTCACTGCAAACAGAATCTGCAGATGTGATGAATTCTGTATGCATTTAAATAAAGAAAATGGCAAAGGAGTAAGATATTGGTTCTTGGGTCTAAACCAGCTGTATTTATGGGTCTCTTTGCAAAAAGATGGCAAACAAACATGGTGCGATTCTTGGCCTGTGCAGGGCTGTAATTTGGACTTTGATGATTCTTGGGGATCCCTTCCAACTCAGAATAGTCTATGATTCTCTGATTCTGTGACTTTGCCCTGCATCTGTGGTCCAAAGTTAGAGGTATTAGGCAAGGTAGTAGAAGTTGTAATTATTATTGGTATGTTTATACCGTTAAAATAAACAGTACCGGTTCATGAATTTAATTGGCATGGTCTGGCTACTTCCACACTGTTAACTTCCTTTTGCCCACCAAAGCTAAAATCCCAGACTGTGGAAATTGTTTGGCAAGTTCTAGTTATACCAGGACATGTCACAATAGCTCCAAGTCAAGGACTACAAGATTTTAAGAAATATTCAGGGTTATATGAATTTGAAAGGATTAAATAAGTAACACTGCTGAAGCTTGGGTTCCAAGTGTCTATGTAACCTGTGTCAATGATGAAACACACAGCATCTATGCATCATAACTTTTGATTTTGCTTGATATAATTTATTATAATACTCTAGAGAATTGAAAGCACTAGATTCTTTGCTAGATTTGGGATTCAATTTTCCAAAAATACATACTATTGGATTGATATTTATATTTTATATCTAAATATTTGGAAAGGGCAAACATTATGGTTGCTTATTGAGTAAAGAAGGAAAAGTTGGACAATTAGAGACTAGTCAATTTAACTTCAATCTCCTTAAAGAAATTTGAAATAAATAAACAAAATATCTGTGTGGAGCAGAAAGATGACAAATGACTGCCCTGAATGATTTGTCAATAATAAATAGTGACAACCAATCTAATTTTCTCTTGTGATCATGCAACATGTTGTATGGATGTGTGACAGGAGGTTGCCACAACATATCTTGATTCCAGCAAGGCTTTTGACAACTTTTGAATTAAAATATTTTAAACAAGTATTATACAGATTCGGTTGTATAGATTTTGTTGGATAATCCAATATCAGGAATGGATGGTTCACTTTAAAAACTGATATATTGACTAGAAGTGCTGATGAGGTCTGATCTGGATCCAGTTCCCTTGAATTCTGCCTTTATGGTGCATTAGCGAAAGTAAGCCTACTTATTTTGCAGACATTAAGCTTTAAAATACCATGTTAGACATAGGATGATCTTGTCATATTGAAGTAAGAGTCTGAAAAACAGGGTTGAAGCCAATTAGGACATGGCATATATGCAAGAATAATTAAGTATATGTAAAAGACTGGGAAAAACTGAAGAGGTTGTTACTGGAAAATGCTTGATGGTTATCTGGGGGTGTAAATTCTTCTAGGAAGGTTTAATTCATACACCACTGTCTTACTAGAACTCAGAGATGTCCCTAATTCAGAAGCCAGTCAGATAGATAATATGAAAAACAGCAGGTTTGTTTTTATGAATTATTACTATGGTTTATTATTACAGTTTATGATTACATTAGCCTCTTGTAATCAGGTACGGGGTTGACCAACAGAGACCCCAAAAACTTGCATTCTTTTGGTTTACCTTATACTCCTCTTTTCCACCTTTTCCCCCTCACAAATAAGGAATTCACCCACACTTTATTACTGCATCTCCATTGACCTTTATTTTTTCCAAATTTTACATGCTTATTTGGTTATTTCAGCCTGTGATACCAGCACAACTCTCTGTAAGTCAGTCCCCTTTTTCATTATCTTTTGACATTCTTCATCCATTATTTACTTTCTTTTAGTGTGTTTCTCCTTCTGGTTTACCCTCTTTTTGCTGTTTACCCCCTTGCTGGCTTCAGCTACCAGCCAACTCCTCCTTTCACATCGTGAGCGATGTCCAGCACTTTCTTACAGTTACCTTGTCAGTTTAACATCAGGCCAGGCTGGCTGCTTACCTGCATGCCAGAACAACCATGTCTGTTCAGGGGCTTTTGAGAAAGGCGGGTACTGTGGGCTGTACCTAAGTCAGCTACTGCAAGACATGCTAAGTGTTCCTGTTGCTGTAAGGCCTTGGCAGCAATGCTGCCTCTGATTTTGTGCACTATGTTTCCAAAAAGGTATTGACCAGAGGTTTTCTATGACCTTTGTGGACAGGTTGAAGAAAATACAGAGACAGAGGTATGAAAGAAATGTTCAGTAAAGATAACTTTGTGCTCAGAGAATAACACACAAAAAAAAAAAAAAAAAGCAGGAAAGAATGATGCCACACAAGCTACATATCCTTGTTTGTGGATTTTTGCTCCATTTGTGAACTGAGTATGCTTTTTTAACTCTTCCAGTGTAAGGTCAAAATCACTTGAGTCTTTAGTGGATAGGGCAAAATAAAGTCTTTAATTGTGATTACAGCAAGAGCGATTCACGTTTGACATGAGAAACAAAGTGCTAGAATAGCTTATTGAGAGAAAATAGGAAGCCTCCATTAGAAGAGGTGCTGCGAACATTAAGGATGCATTTTTTAGAAACAAAATAGGTATCATGGAGAGGGTAAAGTACTAAGTTTATCAGAAGCCTCTTTTCTACTCTGTGTTTGATAATTATAGGAATGTAATTCTAAATAAAAAGCTTTTCAAATATTAAGGCTTTTCTCATTGTTCCTCATAGCAGAATGGCTGCTGCAAGCACACCATGAACATATTTGCCTGGCTTCATCCTGCAGCCTAAAAGAAACCCTGAACCTACTCTTGAAAGATTATTTTATCTTCTTTTTTCTTTCCTCAAAACAGAGAAAAAAGTTTTTAAAAATATACCATAGCAATAAAACTATGTTATCCTAATGGTTAGTCTGAAAAAGTTAGATTCTTGAAGACTATAATTCTACAACTTACACCTGTAGAAAGGGAGCAGGACTAAATTCCTTTAAGCATAAAGAGGCCACATAGAGATAGAATTGAGATCTTCCTTGGTAATTTTTTAAACTTTGTTTATATGGGAGGACAGTTTTTCAATTCCTAACGAAATTGTCTTGATTTGCTTCAGAGACTTCCTCTGGGACCTCAGATCCTCAAGTGAAAAAACTTACTCTAACAGAAGTACCACTTAAAAACACTTAAACTTTTTAACCTCTAGTCAGCTAATATGCTGTGAGGTAAATATGCTCTGTGAGCTAAATAGCTGCAGTTTGAAATGGTTTCTTCTTTATTTTCTGCTTGTTATTGTTGTAATATTGCTAAAATACAAAGCAAACATATAAGACAAAAAAGAGAGTTCTGAAGGATGTGAGTTTTCCATTATTATCTAGATTGGTTAGTTCCTGCTGCACAAGTAGTGCTAGTGATCTACTAAAATATAAGAATGCATAACCAGTAAGGCAACTTACTGGTGGTAGCTGTCTTCAGGAGAGGGTTTTGTGCTTTGGATCTTAGTTTGAACAAGAAGGCTATAATGAGTAAAGGTGAGAGACATCAGGTCCAACTTACCAGCCTCCTTGTTAAAACAAGCAAACAAAGAGTAAAAACTATTATCGCTACCCAAAAGAACTTGTAACCTATATTTTGCCCAGGCAGACAATGCCTGGGAGGACATATGAATTCAGATACATACCTATCTTCATAGTTCCCTTCAGCATAGTGTGGATATGTTGCTAGTTTTGGTGTTCAAACTGTGCCCAGATTGGAGTTATAAATTTCATTCTTGAACTAAAGCACATAGAACACTTGAATGTCATAATTTCTAAGTTCCTGTATAGTTTGCTCTCTAGCAGCCATTTAGGCATAACTGAATGCAACTGATGTACAATGGAAACCATTAATGTAATGTATCAAAACTGACAGCATTCCAATTTTTTTTTATTTTTAGTTAAACTTTATGTATGTGTGGGGACTGCTTGCCCCCCCTCACACTCCTGCCCCAATAGTCCTACTCTTCAAAATATGCCATCTACCACTTGTTTTGGAAAAGACCAAAAAAAAATGACTTAAGGTACCTCAAGATATACTTCTCTTCGCATTCCTGATTTGTTATAGTTCCATTGTGCCTCATAGTATGACATTGGTTCTCGCAGGTCAAGCTGGTGTCTCTTGTAGATTCTTATCCCACTTTAATTACAGAAGTGTATCTGTCTGTTCTGATGTGTCATACATAGAGATCTACTTGATTTTCTTTCTTCAGTTCCCCCCTGGGTGTTGTGCATCATTTAATTTTCATAAGTATTTAACTAAAAGTACTGTATACAAAATGTACTGACTGCTTTATTAAATTTAACATGTTATATTTCCAGTCGTTGCAGTATCTGGATGCTTTATTGCTGTAGGGAAACAATAAGTGCAAATAAGAACTTTCATTTATCTGCTATGATTGGATTACATTTTGTTAGTGACTTGTTTTATCTCATTGTAATGAGTGCCATTGCTCATTTTCTTCTTACAGGAGCTTTTGGAGAGTGTATTAGAGCATGTTAGAAACTTAATAATATATCAATGATGTATGGGTGATTTTCAAACAGTAGTGAAAGCATTGCTGAGAAGGTACAGTTTGTAGTATTACGCCTTGTGAGCACTCCTGGAAACTTCAAATGGCAGGTTTCAGTCAAAAAAATAGAATAGTTTTTATCACATGACTAACATTCCTACCCATGTACAGAGATCCAGTTAAAATCTCAGTAACCCAGTAAACCACAGACAGCTTGTTACTGAGTACCAACATTTGTTTGCTTTTGTTCCATACAGACTTTTGTTGAACTGAATAATTATTCTTTCTCCATTTCTGAGGTCCAAATGAACATTAAATAAACCAGTAAGTAAGAAAGATATGTAGAAAGAAAGTAAAAAACCCTAAAATAATGTGCTATTCGCTAGTGCTTTAGCATTTCTGCCCCGTGTAACTCATTACTGTCTGTAAGTGTAGCCATAGTTGAAAAGGAGCAAGCAGCTCAGCAATGTTCAGTATGTTCAGATTGGTGACTCACTCTAGATTTAAGTACCTGTTTCAAGAGCAATAAATTCCTCTTAATGTATGCAAAATGGAGCCTGGAATGTTTTCTGCTTTGTTATTTTTCAGTAGCTACATTCATGATATTCTGCTACCACACTATGGCATTATTATTTATGGAATTCCTTTATAAATTTGCATTTACCTCAAAAATGAAGCATGCAGTTTTACTTCTTCATTTCATTTTTTCTTAACAATAATTTATCTGAAAAATAAAGGCATTCATTGTAACACTGCTAAAGTTGTGTAATCACTGAATTTGATATCTAATTATTTGAAAACATAAATGAGATAAAGTGTATATGAAAAAAGTGTATAAACTCTGAAACACAACAATTGTGACAAAGACTTTGTTAACAGTTGCAAGCATGAGCCTGGAGAAAGCTGTCTGATTTCAGATAAATCTAGTGATTTGTTTAGAGGTACTTCCTTAGAGGTACCTGTAATAGAAGTGTCAGTATGTCCAGGTTTTGACACTGCTATAGATAATGTATTACGGTTTTTATAAACTGCTGAACTACTTTGGTACATGTAGGTTTTCTGCTGGCTCAAGTGAGAGTTTGCTTTGACCTGCATAGGTGGCTTTTAAAACAGGGATTATTTCAGATAAGATTCAGACTACCTGCCCTACAAGTTTAAGTCTCTTCAAGGACTTCTGACACACTGGCACGATACTGTACACTTCCAGAATATGGAAATGGTCCGAAGCCAAATGTGAAGTAGATGATGCATCCTATTCTGCTAAAACCACTCTTATGATCCACTTAAAAATAGGCCTTTAATTTTCAATTATTTTCTTTTACAGGTCATACATATGGGATGGGTAAATGAGAGACTTGAAGGAGCTGATTCATCTCAGCTCTACAAATTCAAGTTTCTGGCCCTGAAGGGTTCATCCTTCTACATTTTCAGCACTCCACCGGTAAAAAAACCCTAATATTTTTGTGGCAGTTTCATTGTAAATGAAAACCTGTTTGTTATGTCCAGGTTTCTTTTCCTTTATCAAGTGAAGTGGTCAGCTGAGATTTCAACATAAGTTAAAGCCACAGATGCCACTGAATTTCAATAAACTGTAGATATCTAGCCTCTTTCAAGGTCCTCTGAAAAGCTTGCTGTATCTGGATAGTATAAAGAATTCCTTATGGGATGTGTTTTGTTTTTTGAAGTTGTCAAGGTCAGGTTTTATTTTGGTTTGTTAGGCCTAATATTTCTTATTATAAATACCTTATTTATTCTAAGGTATTTTGTGGATGTAATGAGTTAGTAGTTACTCTGCTTTCTGAAAGACAAGATGCATCATGAAATAAACCATCCATACTATTGGATGATACGTGTGGATTTTTCACGCAAGCGAGGGATCAAGGTGTTACAGAGAATCCAGTGCTACGTGTACAGTTAGAACAAATCTTGCTTTGATAATCTATATAGCTCATAACAAGAATTCTGTTTCACAACAGGTGACTTATCTAATATTTTTCTAAAAATTGATTTTAAAGGAATAAATGGAAATGAGCTACAGAATTCTAAACTGTTTTAAAAAATGACCCATACTTACCACATGGAAATATTTAATCCTTTCTTTTTTTTCTCCAGAGAACCTTTGCCTTAAACAAATCATAAAAGAATAAAATGTGGACTTAGAATGCAATTTCGATTATACAATTTGCTTGCAGTTTTGCTCAGAAGATGCTCAGTCTCCTAATTTTGTCTGCTAATCCAAAGAAAATCTGATTCTTTATATGTGTACTCTCTGCAGTACCTTTGGGAAGTACATACTTTTAAAAAGTTATTTGTGAACCTCAATGAAGTGCAATAAGTAAAATTTCTGCCTCTCTTGATTGAAATTATTAATCCAATGATTCCAATTAACTTCAAACATTCTAAAACGGCCAATAGTATTCTTTTTAAAATGAGACAACACATCTGGGAAAAGCAAGGGTTTTCCCCCATTAAAAATTGGGGGTTTAATATGTTAAGGAAAGGATTTAAATTTTATTAAATTACTACAATCCAATTAAAATGTAAAAACTAGGCAGAAATATTAAACAAATAAATAACACACCACATGAATTATTTTCATCAAATTTTAATTATTGTTTTCAGACCTGCTTCTAAGACACATTTTTGATATTATTAAAATGATACATTCATATGATACTAATTTGGGATAAACTATTTACCATGTTCAGCACTCTACTAAGAGCAGACAAGTGGGGATGACTGGCAGTATAAGTTACTTGACAGAATCTATTATGCTCCTACAAATTTTTTTGTAGGAACCTTGGGTTTCAAAAAAATGAACAAAGGGGATCCCTTTGGTCAACGTGTTGTGTCATCTCAATACTATGATGCACCAGTAAATGTGACAGAGTCTATAAATCATAAAACCTGTTGACCAGTTTTCTTGCTCTTTAATCATTCCACAGACATCTTTCAATAGGGGAAAAAAAACCCAAAAACTAAACACCAAATTAGCAGTTTCCAGCAATCACCCATCTGGAGACTTCAAACCTGGATCTAAAGCCACACTTTGAAGCTGATTATCAGTCTCCTGAGGGCACCTCTAGGCCTGGCTGTTGTTGACCCCCTTCCCTGGGGCTCGCTTCCCGGTCCCATTGCTGCCCTGCAGTGCAGCGGGGCCAGTCTCCAGCTCGACAGCCCTGGCCTGCCCAGCCATGGCTCCAGTGAGCCAGGGCCACCCTGGGGCCCATGAGCTGGCCCAGCCTCAGCCTGTCCCTGCTCTCAGGGACATGCCTGGTGCCTGGAGCTGAGGCTTCCCCAGTCTCATGGCTGCCCTGCTGCTGGCTGGGGCATGTACTGGGCCTGGCTGCGGTGGAGGTCACTACTCCCTTGCAGATCAGTGGCAGTGGTTTCTTACTTGGGGCTAAAGCAGTGCGAACACAGCTGTGTTTGGGCTGATGCTGAGCAGGGCTGGTGCAGCCTTTGTGCTCTCACTGCTCACCCTGCAAACAGCCTGGGGCTGGGACAGGCTACAGGGGACACAGCCAGAACAGTTGATTTAGATGGACCAAAAGGGATTTCACGTACCATGAAACATCTCGCTCAGCAATAAAAAATGGGGATTTGGTCCTCAAAAGTAGCCATTGCTTGGAGACTGGCTGGGCATTGGACTGCTTGGGGTGAGCAGCATGAAATCACCTTTGCATTAATTGAATTCTTCCCCTTTCCATCACTTACTAAACTGTCTTCTTCTTGGCCCATGCATTTTCTTAATTTTTCTCTTCCTATTGTCTCTCTTATCCCATGGCAGGGGCATGGGGAGGTAGTGAGGGGCTGTGTGGGTGTTTGGCTGTGTGACAGAGTCAGCCCCCTGCAGGGCCATGAGATAGGACCCTGCCCTGCCAAACCCTGGAGAGCTCCCACAACACTGTTTCTGTGTCATGTCCCAGCTCTGTAGCTGGAAACACAGGTCCCCACACGAAACTGAGCATAGAGCTCCTTCACTCTTTTTAGAGATACTTGATGGTACTGCTCTTACTGTTGCTCCTACTGAGGTTTTGGTTTTTTACTGTCTTAAGCGGGAGAAAAAAAAATATTAAATCACAAAAATATAGATGTTTCAACTTGCATGATCTTTACAAGAGACAAGTTTAAACATTTTATTTAAAAGATGTTGCTATTGCTATTTGTATTCTGAATCAACACAGCATATCAGTATATCAATATAGTGTGCACAAAGCAGATGACCTATAAGTTCTACGCTTACCTTCAGCCATAACTTTACAACTGCTTGTAAAAGGATCTGGTACAATTTCCACTCCTTTTCTATTTCATTGTGTGTAAAAGATGACATGAATGTAAATACAGCTGGTAACCTTCCTAAGAATGGAAAACATAGTTATCTATGAACAAAAATAAAGAAAATTGTGGAAAAAATGGCAATTATACTATACTATGAAAGAAATCACTATGACAAGTAATATTCTATTTATATACTATTTCTGCAATATCTCAGATGATTCCAGAATGGTGATTCCAGAAATGTAGAAGTTTCACCATAGAAGTAGATAGCAAGAATGGTGTGATTAACAGAGAATGGTTTTTCTGCATCCCTGAAGTGGCTTATTTAATTGTATTTAAGAAATTTACAGATTTCATTTACAGACTGCTGTATTAAAAGTGTGACCCATTTCTGAAAAGTGCATATCTCAAAAACATCATTGAACCAGTAGAAATTAATCTTGTGTCAATTTTAATATACAAACAGTACTTTATTACATTCTAAAAGCATCTATAAAATTCCTGTCAATTTTCAGATATTGGAAAAGTTCTAAATTCATATCCTAGGAGAAATTGAGGAAAAATTATTCTAAATTGTCATTCAAAATTGAACTATTTTTTATGTCTTTGAAAATTTCCAGGAAATAATTTAATGGTTTTTTTTTAATGGAATATGGGCTAGATGTAGGGGACATTTGTACTGTTTAATTTTTTTATATTTTCCCTATGATTCATTGCAGTTTTTACATTAAAGTCTTCACATAGCCATATCTTTAGATCTGCTGTGTAACCCTTAATTGCAAAACTATCTTTTTCATTGTGATTAAATAAATAGCACTGAAGTGATTTAACATGAAGGCAGCTAGACAATCACTGCATGTGCTGTTTATAATTTTAAGAAAAGAATAAATACAAGAATATTGTGAAAGTAACATAAATAGTTCCACCTTTGACAGACAGTATAAAGAAGCTTGTGCAATGCAATTAAAACATGCAGTGTTTTTAATGCTGCCATGTAAGTTCTAAATACATCCGTTGGTAATTTACATTACACAGGATGTCAATGTTAAATATTAGGAGAGAGGTGGCAATAAGTTGGAGCGCACAGACTCAACCCTGATCACTTTTGGTGAACTTTCTAATTCTACACACAAGTCTGTATTTATGTTGCTATAGGATTTGCTAGGATCTGTGTTTTAGTGTGTGTTTTGTACCATCCAGTTTGAGTTGTTTGGGGCATCTTTAGGCTTCTTATAATGCCGTATCATAGTTACCTCAGGAACAGGTCTTGATTCTTGTTTTCCTTTTTAATATCTTACAATATTTTTTTAAATTATTCTTGGTTAATTTTTTTTCCACTGAGGAGAGAAGAGACCAGTGAAATTAATTACACTTTACCTAGAAGTATTTCATCTTCTCCTTAGACCTTTTTAGCATTTCTAGGCAGATTGGATGCTTCTGCTTAATTCTCAGATAATGCAGCATTTGCTGTATTCCAGTAATAAATATTATAGACACTTTGATTTTTTTCCATTACTTATTCAAATGTTTTTAATATTTTGGGGGGCTCTGGAGACTTCTAGAATCAGATTCTGTGTTCAGAGAAAGTCAAAGACCTATGTTATGTTAATTTGATTTTAGTGAGTTTTGAAGTATGATTCTCTTTTACATGCACCCCGTATTTCTTTATTTAGTGGTGATCTCAGAGCAGGCGTGAAAGTCTTTTATGCCTATTTTATACTTGCAGAATTCTCTTCTAGGGAGTAACTTTCTGAGTCAATTGTTCACTGCACTGTATGTGTCAGGATGAGTTTAACTTTATTATTTTCTCTGTATTTTAAATCTTAACTTTTTAAAGAAAAGCCAATGATTAAAACACACATTTAAAGGTAAGTATAGTTGGAATATGAGTTTGATCTTATGCTGAGATCACCCGGTCTGTGTAAAGCTAGATTTTACTAGTTTGTTTATTTTGAGAATTCCACTGTAATGCCTGTTTTTAAACCATGAGGAAATTGCAGAAACTCATGCTAAAGTAAAAAGTACTTCTTCAACAGTTAGGAATTTTGCAACTCTACATACCTATTTCAGTCTCTCATTAGAGACTTAAAACTGTAATTGAAGGTTCCTATTTTTTGTAACTCTGTTTGGCTTTATTATCTTTGATCAGCTCAGTGTTATCTGTGAGTTTACGAATGTCTTATTTTTACAATGTTCCTTAAAGGATTAATATAGCTAAATGTCTACAGAACCAAGTATTCAATACATACTGCATTAGGTTAGCTAAGGAGTTGGTCTGCCAATGATAAAAGTAACATTCAGCTTCTGTTGGTCATAAATTCATATACTAGACAAACACGATAATTTGTAAGTAGGAGCTTACTGAATGCTAATTGAAACTCTCATGTATTTTGCCACTGTTTCTGACACTGTCAGAACTAAATTCAATGAATGCAAGTATGCCTCGTTAAGTCATCTATTCTAAATATATCTGTTTGAAACATTTTGTCAAATGCTTCCTAAAAAATAATAATACTGTCATGCTAAAATAGTCCCAAGAAATTGAAATGTATAGAATACCTGCAGGAACAATTCCAAGGGGAAATAATGAGAAAAACTATTTTATTGCCTAAGAAATATACTTGAGTATCTCATTTATCTTAGTTAGTTATTACTCAGTTATTAAATGTGTGATGATGGATAACCTGCAATAAACTGGAACATTCTTTAAATCAAATGAAGGATATTGCAATTTTTGTGAACTTTTCTGATTATTTACAGCTTTCCTCCTTGACTAGGAGTATATGATTATTTGCAGTTTTTTTAAAAGTAAAGCAATCTATAACAATAACATTTTAAGCTTAGACATACTATGGTAGTTCTGATAAAACTATAAATAATGTCAGCTGTCTATTTAGATTTCAGTATTCCTTTGTAATATGTTTCTTTTGCCTCCTTAAAATTCCTCTCAACATGTCATTTGTGTTCTGAGCACCTTGTACACAGTGGTATTCACACTGTTTCACTCTGTAAGTATGGTAGCCTTTCTCTGATATACACAGTAAAATAAAGCCTTGGCTTATATATGTGCCAGCAGTTGTCACCATCACTACCTGTCTGCTGAAACAGTCCTATGAGGTTACACAGCATCAAAGGATAAAAGAGATGCATGGGATAATGGGAAGAAGTCTGAAGTATTCAGAGTGAATTTAATGGCACAGCAGTGTCACCATTGTCCATCACTAACAGTGCAAAGAACTCCAACAGTTAAAATTAATCTTCAAGAATCAAAACAAATGATATGAGCAAATGAAAGTCCTTTCATATCTCAACAGCTTTCAAGTCATAGCCCATGTCACTAAAGTCAGTTTCATAAACAGCAGATGAATCAGTGCTTATGCTTCTATGTCTAGCCACTTAGAGCAAGAAAGGATTGCCTTGCTGTTAACTTAGGTGGAAAAGATCCTTTCCCTTTGAGATATTCAAGACAAAATAATGAACTAGCCCCCATTCTACTCTAAACCTTATTTTGCAAAAAGCATGAATATACCTTTGGAAGATCAACAGTAATGGGACAAAAGTATTATTTAATTACTTTATTTTCAAAAGAGCCACCAAAGTACAAAATATTTCCCTGGAAATAAGATTAAGCCAAGACCTGCAGTACTTACTCTATGTGAGCATGTTTAAAGATATATTTCTTTATGAATTAGCTTTATAAGTCCTCTGTTTCAGTTGTTTCAAAACTTACATTATTTCTTATTTGTACAATAATTAAAAGGCAAAACTCAAATAAAATACTGAATGGACCTTACAAGAAGAAAAATAGAAATGGAAACCTAAAAATAGAAATATATATCTTTAAAAATTGCTACCTTTTATGAAGTGATGGGAGGACAAGTTAAAACCTAAAATTTCTTTAAATTTATTTTCTAAACCAGCTAACATTGGATTTCAATTTGAAAAAGTTTAAGTAGTACTATATACTTTTATCATGTAATTTTAAAATTATCAGTATATAATGTTTTGAGCTTTAATTTGTGAGACATTGCTCATAATAAAACAAAGTGTGTAACATGTTTTTACATATTCTAGTTGATGTATTTTATTAAAGTGATGTTTGCCATTTGGTAAGATATAAAAACTGTGAAATGAAGAATCTTAGAACATGAGTCCCTCTATATCCTGAAAAGATGTGGTGCTAGAACTTCCTCTTTTAGAGTTCTTCAGTCCTGTTTCAGTAGGTGATTCATAATATCTAAGTTTAATCATCTCAAAAAACTAATCTAAACCTAAGAGAAACTGAGAGAAGGCTAGATTATTAAGAATTAATTCAGATTGTTAAGATTAGGAAGAAACTAACACCAAGTTCACATTACTCCTCCAAAGGACTGAAGTAACATTTAATAACCAATGGAAGACCCATCAGAGGCCTGTAGGTGTAGTGGTTTGGATTCTCCTCATGTTGTTACAATTCTGTTTAACAGCTTAGAATTTAAAGAGACTTAAAAATTAAACTTTAAAATAAATTTAAAAACAACCAAAACATGTTGATATCTCCTTGCAAATGATCAGGAGAAATACTGGGGTTTTTAAAGGCAAATTTTGTGCTACTGTGAACACAGAAAAAGAGTCTATTATTGAATTTCGTAGTTTTTTCTAGTTAAGTTTCATCCACATAAACCAGATTTTTGACAAGTAAATTTTTCTTTACATAAATAGTTTTAATTTTTTTTTCTGCTTTTTTCCTTTTGGGTGGGGGTTGGGAATAGGACAAAGCTGAATCAGCCCTAGAATTTTAAATTATCCAAGTTACTATTAGAGTTACCGAAACACTTGTTTCCATATGCCAAAAGCCTCAGATTTACAACTTAGTCAAATCCTTCATGTATCTATGCAGCCATTCCTGTGCATTCCCCAAGAGCTAGGATTTTGCTCTAAAATATATAAGCAAAAATAATATATATTCCCTTTGAATTTTTCTTGTGTATATCTTGTTTTATTCTTTCTTGAACTACATAGGCTAGGTATTGTTTTTAAAAGTAAACAGATTATCACATTATACCATGAAGAAGAATTTGGTAAAAACTTTGAACATCATTCTTGCTGTCAAATTTTAACAGCCTGTCATGTCAACAGGATTGATCAATGAAATCAAAGGGAAACAAAAAATAGGTATTTTCATATTATTGAGACTACAGATGATATTATTCTTAATTTCAAATATTGCAGTCACATAGTCCTTTACAGTTTTTAGAATAAATATTGAATTATTCACACCCTAATGCATGTAAACTCAAAACTGAATTTAGGAATACATCTTGATCTGTTGATTGTAAGATTTTTTTAAGATTGAGACATGAAGCTGAATGGCTCTGTGTTTGAGACTGTGTTCTCTGTGTTAGCATCTTGAGAAATAAATATGCTTGTGTAACTAACCACAGAGATTACAAAGAGGTTTCCATAATACTGGGAAAAAAAAAAAAAAACAGTGAAATTATTTAACACCTTTTTAATTCCTGTTTCCTGTAAAAATTTAATGCTATTTGACAGTCTTTTCTAAATGCTGGGTATTAAATGAAGTGCTGTACCTGTATTTAAAGCATCCAGCAGAATAATGATGGGTGAAGCCTTTTCAGTTTTTTTTCATCTGAACATGATTTTTGAATAATGTGTTTATAATATTTTTTTTTATATTATAGGTAAGCACACTAGACTGGGTACGAGCTGAAAAAATCTATAACCTCTGTGAGGTTCTATTTAAAATTCACAAGGTAGGTTTCCCAGCGGTTCCAATGATATTATTTAGTAAAGAATGTTTACCTTTTCCAGTTCATGATAAACTCAAGTTAATCTTAACTAGGAATAGCTAGCATTCAAATATTTCATCTGTTGTTAATAAACTATTTGCAATCACTAGTGCATTAGCTATGCAAGTGTAAGAGAATATGGAAAACGGGCTAAGTGCCAAGTGAGAAAGTCACTAAAGTGCTTTCATATTGAAGGAAGGTTTCAATATTAGAGCTGGGTGTGTGAAGTGTCAGTGAGACACACTGCTGAACATAATGATACTGTTTTTTTTCTTAGTGGGTCAGATTTTTGAGCCAACATGAAGAAAAATGCTCTTGGTGTAATTCCTGATTCATATAAAGATACTTGTATTTAATTTTAGTAATTAAAAAGAAAAAAAATTTGTCCTTTTTGTATCATATGTATTGATTATTCTATCAAGTATTATAGTGAGTTTTTATTTACAAAGGGCAACATGTTGGGTTTGTGTCCCGCAGAATTCATTTTCTTCCCCCAACTAGACACAGTCATGTTTTCTGTCTAGCTTGGCCCAATCAAATTTGGGGCAAAATCTTAGCACTTTGTGTAAATAATTGACTTAAAGAATATATTTTCTAATAAATTGCATTAGATTAATTTTGTTCTACAACAACAAAAAAAACCCAACAACTTTGCAGGTGAGATAAGGCTACTAGATGAGAGCCTATTTGTCTAGGAGAGTAAAAATTAACATTTTCAGAAAAAAAAAAATCCATCTTTTCAGATAAAATACTGTTTCAGTGAAAAATTAAAAGTCATCTTTAGTTCTCACCAGCTGCTGTCCTGTCCTCTGTTGTTTCTCCTTTAACCATGCAATGATGTTGTGGAAAAGGCAGGTTGTGACTCTGTTACCTGTAACAGATCCTGCACTGAAGCAGAACTGCTTAAGGCTTTTTGTTTGGCATCGGTTGGGGTTTTTTTGGTTTGGTTTGGTTTGGTTTTCAGTGTGTAGGGTTTTTTGTTGAGGTTTTTATTTGTTGGGGTTTTTTCCGATGGAACAGTTATTCAGGACATGGGAAGGAAACATTTTGGCACGGCCATCCAAGGAAAACAGGAGTTCAGGACCAGAGCTCAGCTCCAGAATGCAAGGCACAGGAACAGAGCCATATTCTTGTTGGCATGGCATTATTTTGGTGTGACCATGTCTCCAGCTGGGAACATATGGGCAAATTCGGGTCCTGCCCATCACAGAGACACCACCAAAAAGCAGACAGATCATTTATTTAGTCTCCTTAATATTTTTTCTAATTTTACTTATAAATAAGTCAGGCACCAATGAAATATATACACATTAAGCCTTTTGAGAAGATTTTACTGTGGCTTGGGTTTTGTCTCTGTTTTTTTCTCCTTTAAATATTACTGCTGAAACTCCTTTCTTCCTTCAATATTATGATAATTTCAAGGATATCCTGTCCTTAAAGCAGCTTCTGCTGGACTTTTTCATTAAGAAAAAGAAGTGGGGAAATAAACTACCCAAGATTCAACTCTTTAATGTTCTTGACATTTTAATAAATGAATGCTTAATTGCTAGTCTTCATGAATATGTTAGCAAAAGTGAAAAAGCCCAAATTGAACTCTTCAACCTCTTCTCTGTCAATTCTTTTGTATAAATGACAATGAGGCAAACTGAACAAGTCAAAAAGAGATAGGGAAAAATTGTGAGAGATTAATGTTTCTGCCCTACCTATAATCGAGTTGTGTTGTAAAAGCTGCTGTTTGGGGAGGATGTTCTTAGGGATTTTCAGAAGCTGGTTAGAACTAGTGCAAAACTGTGGTAGAGTATGTTATTGTACCTTCTCATGAAAGATGAATTATAAGGAGAGGTGCTCTTCTTAAGAGGTGCTCTTGTTACATACCTAATTGTAAGTTTCTCATCTATGTTTATGATGACACAAGGATTAAACATGGAAAATGAGAATCCAATATGGAACTTAAATTTTAAAACAGAATGTTTGATGTATTTTAGATGTGCTTGTATGTATACATACATATGAATACACAAATATGTGAATTAAAATTCATATATATAACATGCACTTGTATATTTGTGGTCATTTGGAGGTAACAAAAAGATGATTTGAAATGTAATGGCTTTTATCATGTGTGTTTATTCCTATAGCTTGTCTCATAATTCAAACTCTTACTGTAATCCTGTACATGTGTCTTAAAAACATTTTATTTTCTTTTATTGCCTAGTATTTTCACATACAGATTAAAAAATACTAATATAGTAGTCTACAAGCCAGAATATGCAGCAGTGAGTCTTGAAGCAGATGTAATACCTGTCCCTCCATAGCTGCTGAACACCTGAATACAGGCAGAAATTTTGTTCAGTGTCCTTTTCAACAGTGCAAAGGAGTGTTGTAAAATAACTTAGAGCTTCATCAAGTCGGTTCTCTCCTCAGATATCTGCAGGGCCAATTTTGACAACACAGTACTGTGAACCCTGGTGGCAATATGTGCTGCTCCCAAGATGCCCCATGAATCACTGCTAATTATTTTGGGTTTTCAGTCTTTTCTGCCCCATTATATCATAAAGGGGAATAGGGAAAAGTTCTATCTGATAAATAGAAATATAAAAAAATGCGTCATTTGGAAAGTAAGCAAGTACTTAATATGTAAGTATTAGCTTTTTAATTTAGTTTTCTTTTCCTCTATATTTATGTTAATCAATGAAGTCTTGAAATATTAGGGAAGTTTCTTGTATTAATTTGTTTACAATTACATTCTATTACAGGGATAATTTTTATAATGAAAGTTTAATGTGAAGTTTCTCTTCTTTATCTTGAAAGTGATGGCAGGATCTTGCTTCCGTGTCCTTGTAGTTACAGAAAAGCATTGACAACTGTCAGAGGACATGCTCATGTTGTTATTTCCAGAATTAGCCCTGGGGTGCTTGATAAATTGCTGCATTCCTTGGGGTTTAGCATACTGGAACCCAAGTAGAATCGAGTAATTATTGTCTCCATAGAGCTGGTACACAGCTCCTGCAATGTATTGAAACATTCAGGGATTTCCTTCTTTTTCACTGTAAACAATATATTGGTACAAACTCATTTTAGATTATATATGTATTGCTTAGGTGATTTTTACAGTATTTTGGAACTGCAGTAGTAGCTTGGATTGCATGATAGGGGGTAAAGCAAATAAAAAGCAAAGAGAGAACCTGTCTTTGATAAAATTGTTTAACTCCTAGAACATTTCTTCAAGGTAATTGTTGACGTAATGCCATAGTTTATCCAAGTACCCATCACTTACAGAAGAGTGTTGCTTCAACTGTGGTTTTGCCAGATGAAGTATCACATACTGAAACATGTCTTTCAGCTCTGGCTTGTTGATGATTGCTGGCTACAAGCAAACTTGTATTTAGGTATTCACCAGGACTTCGATCTTGAAGACCAGAGGCCGTATTGTTTCAGTGTTATGGTTGGACATGGCAAGAGTCATTATTTCAATGTAGAGCTTGGCAGTGAATTGGCAGTGTGGGAGAAATCATTTCAGAGAGCGATTTTCTTGGAAGTTCAACGAACAGGGGTAAGTAGTGAATAATTTAAATAATTTCATCTGTAAAATAAGTATAACGAGTTTAGATTGTTTGTATGCTTAATAATGGCATTAGATTAATGTCCTCCATGACTAAGGATCTGAGTACATTTAATACACAGAAGATTTCTGAAAGGTTCATCATCACGTCAATATTTTTCTGTCAATGACTGTGTAATAACAGTCAATGAGCATGTTATGACAGATTGATAATTTAAAGTAGTAATTTCTAAGTTCACCTTGATTATGAAAAACAGGAAATTATTACATTTTACTACTGGAAAATTCATAGGAGTTTATTTAGTCCAACTTGAACATTTTCTTCCAGAATGCTAATTTTCCTCTCACATAAAGTAAATAGGTTATGTTATACATCATGGTTCTGTTTTCAAAGAAGAAATATTTTGCTCTTATATTAATGGTGAATTGGGATTGTCCTCTTTAACATTGGAAGAGATTGAAGACAGCATAAAAGTGAAAAGAAGTTTGTAATAGTCTTGAATTCCCAGAATGAAATGGCAGATTGTCACTTTCTGCTGGCTAGTAAATCTGGACCCATACTCTCAAGTGAACACGACAAGTGGTATGGGAGTTTATGGATTGAGACTATAGGCCTTCTTCAATTAAAAATGTATTTACACAGTTTAGCACAAATGCAGATTTGATTTGGTATGCTCAGGTTTACTGTGCCCTCTAAACCTCCTAAAGGCATTTGAAATAGTGAGAACACTGGATCACAGCATTGTATTAACATAACTTGGAAGGAGCAGGAGTCCTATCACAGGTGTTGAATCAGCTTGTCTAAAATTACAAATCTCTGGGATTCTAACCAGGTTTCTGGGTTCTAACAAGGTGCTTGCTTAAAAGCCTTCCATTTGTCTCTTCAGACTGATAAATGAATAAAAAAAGATTTTCTTACAGTAATGTTCCTAGTCCTGCACTTCTGAGAAGAAATGCAGCTCTTCAAGAGAAAATTGATTCTTCCTGAAAAATTTTGTGCATCAGGGAGGGATTAATAATGCATATTGAGCATGCATAAAGTATTTTCTCACATGAACCCTCCAAGAAATTATGACTCAACTGTTTGACCGACCATTCAATCCTCGTATTTATTATCCATATAGAAAGCAGATAACATAATTAAAATTAAGTATAACAAGGGTGGAGATTAGCTGGCTCTTTATCTGATTAGATTTCTGAATATTTATTGTTAAATCTCAAAACTTGTTTTTCTTTTATATCCTTACGATCTTAAAATTAAGGAATGATTCTTTGCTTGTGGAATGATCTTTTGTCATTTGAATCAAACAGTCATCTAGACTCATTTCACAAAAAAAGACATTAAATTTCCTGCAGCTGTAACCTCCTATCTGAAACCTCCAGGAGAGTCTTTCAAATAAAATCCTGATTACAGTGTTCAAGTCTCCATATGTGCTTTTCTATATCTTAATTTTCTCTCACATGGTTGGATACATCCAAATTTACTGTAAACCACAGTGTCAGTGGAGTTCAGAGTGCTGTGGTCATTCTCCAGCAGTGAAAAGTCTTTTGACTGCACTATTGTATTTCTTCCTTCAAAACATAAATGCTGTTGTGAGTGCCTTTCTTTTCAGAATAATGTCAAGAGCAGCATGAATCAGCTGCAATTTAATATTACATAAATTATTTCAACTCATAGAAAAAGAACTGGTGTTTCAGTATCCAGAAAATTCAAGGTTGTCACTGGTATGCCAGTATGTAAAAGTTATTCTTTTGGAGAATTTAGGAAATTATTTTTTATTCATAAATGATTGGGCAAAATTCATGGCAGGTGTTGCATTGCATTGTGCCATTTCAGCCATTCTTATTTAAAAGGGGCTTGGTCCTCTTTGCTGTTGAGTGTAGTTAGGAGCTCGCCTATGAGTTTTTGTTAACCTTATCCTGTACCCTTTGTATTTGGTGTTTCTGCAACTAGAGCTGTATTTCTGAGAAGATTCTGTCCTTACGCAGTTTACAAAAAGAAACGTTAAGTTGCAGTGGCCATTTGAATTTTATCTGCCCGTGTTGTGTGATTTTTTTTTTTTTTTACATTTCTTCTGAAAATGGTAGCAGCAATAGGTGACAGAAAGGATGCAACAAAGCAGGAAGAAACACCCCTCACAATATTGTTCCCCTTCCAGCTATCTTAAAGCCCTATTTCAAGCTGCAATTGTTTACAAAAAGAAGTTTACCGAGAAACTCTGAAATTCAGTGTTCCTGATGAAATGAATCTATTTACAGACAATGATAACAAGCAAACAGATATTGAATCCATGTGCTAGAAATATATGGGATTTTTTACTAGAAGAACTATTGTAGTTGCTGATGGCATAACTTGGATAGATGGGGGCAATAAAAGTGCAATGGAAGTAAAGCAGAAAGGCAACTGAAAGAGAGAAAAAGTGCTGTTAAAAAGTGTTTCCGTGAGTCTGGTAATAAAAGTCAGCATTGCAATGGTGGAAGATAGGCAATGAAAACCTCTCAATCATATCTTGAAGTTAAATCATCTCCCACAAATCCCAGCAAGAATGTTTGTCTCACCTGAAACATCCTAAATAGTGCAAGATGAATAAATGATGCTCTGATTAGGTAATTTGTCTTCTGGTTTTGTTTTTTTCCAAGATATTTATAGTGTAGAAATCTTCAATAATAAGAGGCTAGCACATTTTCCAGAGCTCTTACTAATTCTTTGACCCTTCAGGTTGGTCTTGTCAGTACTACAGGATTTTATTTCACATTTTTTCAATGTTTTCTTTTTTAAATTTCTTAATCAGTATTGTTCCCTTGCCTCAGACTATTTTTTCCAAAGGAAATTATACTGACTTATCTGAGTCCTGGATATGATTATTAAATTAATGCAGAAACATCTCAACGGGATGATTTGGATCGGTTCTGTTCAACAGGAGGATGGAGGAGAATATTGGAATAGTATGTGGTAGTGGACAGAGGAAAGGGTGACAGTAATGCATTTCCCTGTCACCTGTAGAAAAATTGGACCAACAGTTTTGTCATCTTGAAACCTTGGACATGTAAGCTTTGTTCCATGGCTGGAAAAGGACAGAGAAGAGGAATCTGCTTTACAAATAAAAGAATTCTCAGAAAACTGAAAAAAACCATGCAGTGGGAAAGTCATCTACCAGTGTCTCTAAAGTTCCTGCAGTTAGTATATAGTGATAAGACATGGTTACATACTCTCCTCACTAGCAATTCTAACACAAAAGAAAGTTTTCCTTTCCTACTTCCAGCTGTGATGAAGATGCTGCAAGTTCTTTCCAATCCTCACATAGCTGAATAACCTACTCAATTGAAACCATTTGAATTGCTTGGACAAAAAATTTGTTTAATATGAGTTACTCCAAGAATTAAAATAGGCTGGATTCCATTCAGTTGTAACAGAATAATCAAGAAGTTTTGCTGCCTTGTTATTTTCCATGCTTAAAGGTAAGTACTTCTAGTTAATTTTTTTCCATTTTTTTCTGTGATTCAGTGACTGACATCAACAGAGAAATAAACCCTTGAAATAAAATTATTATATATATTTGTTCAAGTCAGAGATATGAATGTATAGAGAAATGTTAGCAGTACAATTCATGTTCCTGGAATGATACAGGGTCCTCATGTGACAAATATACACTACAAATAAAATAAAAGTAAACAAAGCAAAAAACCAAAGTAAACAAATTAAGATTTATGAATGTTGCAAATTATTTCACTTAACACTATTGGAAATCCAAAACAATTTTATAATGAACATAAATGTATGATGCAATTATCCTGTGTTTTCCCTCTTAAATCAGTTAACATAAATTCTATATTCTGTGGATGCTTTATATTTTTGTATGCATTTTTAACATGTCTTTATTTTCCTAGAAGTTAACACCAAATCATTCTATAGTAAGATTCTTGATGCTGAATATGTGACTCAGAATCATTGTGACTCAGAATTGCTCTCAGACAGCTTATGTCTGTTCCTGGATAAAGCAAAAATAATTATTGCGAGTAATTGTGCATGCAGACCTGGAGCTTAATTTCTATAGGATTCCCACATTAAACTTTTAATTTTCTTTCTGCAAATATTGTGCTGCTAAAACACCATGATTAAAATTCCTAAAAATTTAAGTAATAGATAACTGCAATTAATAATTTTGTTTTGCTTTATAAGCAACAATTATTTGCTTTTACATATTAGTTACTCCAGCCAGTCACTGTTTTCATCTGTGAACTTGAGTCTTCCATGCTTAAAAAAGATGACAGACATGAGAGTGACACACCTTACATGATGCTTAGTTCATCATCTTCCTGTTCCACTTTAACATTTCCCCCCTGTACACTGTGTGTTCTTCAGGCTGATCTGTATGAAATGCATAAGGAATCTACAATCGTGTTATTGATGATTAAAACTAACCAACCAACCAAAAAATCACATACCTGTTTTGAAGAAGTGGTTAACTCAATAACCTTTCCTCAGCTTCACATGTCTTTCCCTTTTTGCTATTTTTCATTAATTGTCTGGTCGTGGCTACTTTTTGCTATCTTCTATCCATCTTTTTAATTTCCTTGTAATATCTTGTCATAGATTTTGCTTGTTCATCAGTTTGAATTAATTTCTAGCCTATTAAAAAAAATTTCATCTGAGAAGGATAAAGTTGCTTTCCATGAAACATATATCGTTTATTGTACAAATCCTTTCAGAATACTGTTGTCAGGTTTTGATTTTCACCTCTTGTTTTTCTAGTAAAGACTTATGGCTTTAAAGTTTTCTCTATAAAACTTGTCCATGTAATGCTTTCCCTCTCATCTTCTTTCACAGCTCAGGAAATAATCTATGCAACCTCCTCATTACAAGTGCTTGCTGTTTGTTCTGGACTGTTACTTAATTTTAGATGCATACCTCTATTAAAAATCTTCCAAAAGGGTTCACTACAACTAATTTAAGACATACAGAAGTGAATAAGTTCTTTCTAACTTACCTCAATAACCTTTCAAGGAAACCAATATTTTTTCTCAGAATTTCCTTTTAAAAGTATTCAGTTGATTTTATTGTATAAAATATCAGTGTAATAGTGACTGTATGCATATGTGCTGCTTACTAACCAGTCACAAGCAATAAGTGGTTTATAACATGAAAAGCAATGTTTATTATTAAATCACCTACTTGCTGCTTTGGTGTGTAAAATCACATAATGATGAAAGATCAAAAAGAAAAAGCTATACAAAATTGCACTGACATTTTAAGACTTCATGTTTTCACCAAATTAAATGGATAAATAGTTCCTGTATCTTGAGCAGCTCCAGAAAGAGCCAAAATTAATTTATGTACTTGGGCATTTATTCTTTTTTCACCAGAGATAACTATAAATTCCTCATGATTTCAAAATTATGAGCCAGATGAAGAAAATCCCTTACATAAAAGTTCAAATGACTTCTAAATTTTTTTTTTTTTAAACTGAACTTCAATGCATATTTTAGCAACATGCTGTTATATTTGCTTAAAGTTGAGTGCTCAACAAGCCACTAAGAATATAAAGGGATGTGTTCAGGTCAGGGATATGTATTCCTTTCATTCCCTTGGGGGCCAAGCTGCATGGAAGTGTGGAATTAGCCCCATCTCAAACTATTTTTTAGCATGAAAGGTACAAGTTCAGTTGAAGATTTTGGTTTTAGAGAAAACTGAAGGGTTTGTGATATTCATATCTGGACAGCCTACAAGAAGTTCATTTCCTGTGTCTTCTTCCTGTAACATTACACAAAACGTGTTTTCTAGTCATTCTTTAGTGGCATTTTTAATTGATCTTACTACAGCTCAAGTGAGATAGAATCAGAATGGATCTTAGAAACTGTGCCCCTACTGGAACTTGGTCAGAGATTAATTATCTTTCAACTTATCTATCACAGCTTACCTAACTCTTTCAACTACCTGATTCCTGAGATGCTCAGAACTTTGGCTCTCAGTAAGTCTGCCATCAAAACAAACACACTGTTTAATTCCCATCTTTGGGAATTAAATGGTGCTGTAGAAATAGTAGTCTGAATTACCCTTGGAGAATGAGCCAAAAGAAGTCCTCTTAAATAAACAAAACCTAGCAGAAATTAGGCAATCAGAATAGGAAGTAATTGTCATTTCTGGTTTATGATTCTATTAATTCTTCATGGTGAACTGAGATTGAGTAAAATGTGATTGGTTGATCACAGTGTAAGCCTCATGAGCTGCAAATAATATATTGAAATTGCAAAAATATTAAATAGAGTTGGCTGTGCTATCTCTTTTTTTAATTCTGTGATGATTGCAAAGCATATATGAAACAGTTATGTGTAGGAGTCCTTTTAAGAGTGGAAATGCCACCATATGCTAATTTCAGAACTAATTTCTGAGACAAACATTTAAGCAAAGGAAATATTCTCCTTACATTCAGGTGAGATATTAAATAGCATTTAGATTAGGTTAGATTTATAGCATCATTAAAAAGCTACTCACCAGTTTGTTACAAGAAACATTCAGTTTAATTACACAATTAAGTTTTAGATTGTTTTCATTATGCACAGAAAGCTTATTACAATTCCAATTTAACTGGTCACCTTTAGAAATGGTGTTAGATTCTAATTCATTTTCACACTGATGCAAAAAACCCACCATTCTCTAACACAAAGAAAGGTTCTGAGAACCATACAAATTAATAGCAAATACATTTTTAATAATTAATAATAATTCAACAATTCACATAACAGATGAAAATCAAGTGATGCATTTATTAGAATGTTTAAAACAGTGAGAGAATGTACCAATTTACAAGGCTATTGAACTCCAACTTGTTTCTGTATTCTTTATTTTAAACCTGATTAATATAAAATGCTGACCATTATTTCTAAAAATAGAAGATATTCTTAAAATTGCATTTATTTATATTGAAAGAGTAAATCTAAATATATTATATATATTACATATATTTATTTTTTAAACCCAAATATCTAGATAAAAATTATGTCATGGGAATCTAGTTTTGTTACTATTTTCCAGAGGGTCTTATAGACTTGAATAAGGAAGAAACCACAAGAGAGCCAGTGAGGGACTTTTTCAAGAGCACATAGTGATAGAACAAGTGGGAATGGCTTTAAATTGAAAGAGTGTGGGTTTAGATTACATGTTAGGAATAAATTCTATACGTGGAAGGTGTTGAGGCACTGAACAGGTTGCCCAGAGAAGCTGTGGATGCCTCATCCCTGAAGGAGTTCAAGGCCAGGTTGGACGGGGCTCTGAGCACCCCGGTCTAGTGGAAGGTGTCCCTGCAATCGGCCCACTCTGGAACCCTTTCAACCCAAACCATTCTGTGATTCTTTTAAATCTGTCAAGAATTTACTGTCAATAATTTACTGTCATGGAATTTTAAATCTATAGAGTAATATTACCTTAGAAATTTGATGCTGGATTTTGTTTTTAATTTTGGTGTTCCCTATTACTCTCCACCCACGATTTAAAAGAATCAGGCAGAGAAACTAAGTCCCCAGTCAAAGCATCATTTATTCAGAACTTAATTTTGTACTCAGGAATGTCTCTTGATATTTCTGATTAAATTCCCTTTTCAACTGTGAAATTCCAGAATTTATAGATCACCAGAGATGAAAAATATTTATTATTATGTAATAATAAACTGTATCAAAATGAAGTTGTTGTCTTTGCTGAAGTAAGACAGTAGAGTTCTACTGGTTCTACTAAAACAAGCAGTTTTAGTAAACAGCTTGATTACTGTGATTGCCACTGGGAATCTGCCTCAGGTATGTGAAAATATGCTTGGGACAATCTACATGTAGGAAACTCTTAAGTCACTGTTGATTCTTGCTTTTCTTTATGGAAAAATTAGTTGCTGCAAAACGAAGCCATTGCTCAGACACAGAGATGAGGAAGCACAATCTCTTCCTGACATAAGCCAAGCCTAAAGAACACAATTTGAATTTTCCCTGCTAGAAGATAACCATTTCTAAGCTGCTGCCCTTAGATTTTGTCCTATTGCGTCCATTTTTCTCACTGCCTTTTCCTACAAACGATTTAAGCCATTGTCTGCCTGTTCAGCAGAGGGGGTAGCAAGTCTTCTCTTCTTTCAGATTTGCTTTAGCTACAGGTTCATATTACAGAGGGAATGCCATGGCCAAGAGTAGGCATCCAGCACTGCACTATCTGTCTTGCCAAGCAATAGCTGAACCTACAAGTTCACCTCCATCTTCCTATAGGAACACAACTCGCTGCAGAGTAAAATTCACTTGATCCCATATGTACATGTAACCCTAATATCTGAATGTTGGTTTAATGCCTAATATCAGTGATGCTGAAAGTTTCTGAAAAGACAGTCTGTCCAGTGAGAGCTGTACTAAGCAAAGCATTTGTGCAGTTAGCTGTTATAATGTCATGAGCATTACAAATTAACAATTACTAATAGATCAGATTGTTATTTCAGTAGATGACCTAAAGGCAAAAGTTTCAAGTCTAGCAGTATCCTGAGAAGGCCAGCTTTTAAAACACGGATGTATTAAACTTAGGAATTATTTTGTAAAGCCCCGAGCTAGTCCCACTTCTACTGAAATAAATAGAAGCTTTCTTTGAAATTCAGTGAAAATATGAGCCATCATTTGAGTCCTTTGAAAAATCTTACTTTAGCGCCAGAGTGTCTCTTGCATAAAGATATACTGAACCACAAATGTGCATAAATGTTTTAAAAAAACAACTATAATGTCTTCTTGAAATCATCAGATTACAGTACCATCTTTTATATGAGAATGCACTTTTTATACTAATGCCAGCAAAGCATGTAAAAAACTAGTCATTTTAGGATATTTAGATGTAATTCCTTTGGCTGCAGCAACAGCAGATCTTGAAGGAATATACAACATTTTTAAACAGATCTGTTTTTTTCAATGAAGTAGTTTTATTTGTATCTATCCATAATTATCAAAGTTCTGTAACCTTTTAATTGTGACATGATGAATTCCTTAATGGTATGGGCAAATGAGTGGATCTGCCACAGTTTTTTAAGTGAAGATGGTATTCATTTGATCACTCTCACTGAAATTATTTCACTGATCCTTTTTTACTGATGTCTGGAACAGGAATACACCTGAGCTTTGGGAGTCTGTTCTAGATGAAATTTGTGAAAACTCTTATGCTTTAGATGAATGATGGATTTTTTTGTTGTTTCATTTTCTCACATATAATGTGAATTCAGAGTGACAATGCTTTTGGTTTACTTTATAAACATGTTCTGAAAGTTTTGCTTTTAAAAAAAGATTATATTTAAAATATTTTACTGTAAAATAACAGTGTTTTTTAAATATGAGAAAGCCAAAGCATCTGCATTTTTAATTCAATGATTTTGCAGTTTCAAAGAGTTTAAAAAGCATTTCTGTTTAGCACAAGTAATTCTGTGCAAAAATACTCTTGGAAGTTTTGCTGTGTTCAGAATTAAGGGGTTTAATTTTGCCTCCTAGTACTCTCTCTATATGTGGGTTGATATCTATTTCTCAATACAACTGTAATAACTCTGGTTACTCTTATCTTCATTTTCACATCCTGCTTGCATTTTTTTAATGCTAAAAGTGGAATTTTCATAAAGACTTTTTTTTTTTGACAGATCTGGTCCCATATTAAAGCTTTTACCAAACTCTGTATTTTTGTAAATACATTGGATGCATTAAGATACCTTACTCCTGTCAAAAGCTTGTAAAAAGCTGCTGTATAAAGTCTTAATGCGAGAATTTGTGTTCCAAACCATCTGCTGTTGGTATGATTTTATCCCTCCCTGTCACTGTATCTTGAATGCTGGTGTGCATTATTTTATTTCTAATGCAGAATAAAAGAACACATCATTTAGGTCCTTCTCTCTTTCAGTCATTTAAGTTCCTCTGACAAATACTATAAAATTTATCCCAGTTTTTACTGACACTGACAGAAAAACCAAAAAAAAAAAAAAAATTAAATGTAACATGGGGAGGGATTTGGTCTCAGAAATAAAAAGAAACAAGTAGAAGTGATATTTGGAGGATGCTAAAATTTTATCAGTTCAAATTGGCAATACTAGAGTTTTCTACTCCAAAAATATATTCTTTGGATTCATAGCATAATCTGATTTTAATGTAAATACTTTTTCTAAGAAAAGGCAAATTTTTGAAAATATTTTAGCATTTTTTACATTGATGGCATATTATTTCCAGACAGAGGCATAGAACATACTTTAGCTTAAAAGGAGTAAGTGAATACAATATGCAATATGTGTACTGTATGGATATGGCTATTGCCTAAATGCTGTGATGTCTGCTTATAATTTATCTTTAGAAAGTGTGTGTTAAATTCTATATCATGAGTATAGTGAGAAATAATGTCTGTGTTCCCATTTATATGTAATAAAGCTTTACAGCCCATCTTAGAGTAAATGTATATCTACATCTATAAAGTAGTTAACAGCATAGCAGGGCAAATATGTAGTTCAAGCAGGAAAGCGTAAATGTATGGCCAACTTTCCAATTGCTTCTTGGAAAATAAGCAAAATCATGTGCATGCCCCATTTGTATTCACTTAGACTAGAAAATAGGTATTATTTCTGTATTTTGGCTGATTTAAAACACTAAAATTCCTGCTCAGTAGAACATATCTGAGTCCAAAATTAATGAATATATTGCATATTGGTGCTGTAGTTAAAGCAAAATGAGGGGTTTCCTTCATGCAAGACAATAATTAACTGCAAAGTAGTCAATCATCAGCTGAATTTTTGAAACTGTAAATCTTATGAGACATTAGGAGCAACAGCATGAGAGTTGTAAAAGTAGTATCATTTAAAATTAATGTACACAATGTCATTTTTCTGTGTTGCACTTAGATGAGCAACATCACTGAGTCTCACTTGATCCTTAGAAAACCTATTTGCCATGAAAACTTAGGAAAAGGAGTACTGACTGAAAAGGTCGGTGCCCTGATTCTTAAAAAAATATGTTAAATGGTACTTTTTACTAAGAATCTTTGTTGATGATCTCAGAATGTGCTATTTCAACTGACAGTTATTGTTATTAATCTTGATTTTAAAGAATTTTACTGCAAAACAAAAGCAAATTGAACCCCTATTTCTTGGACAGAATACAATCCCACATCAGAATAACGTTAAGGACTCTATGTCTTCAAAAAAAGAATCCAGAGGTACTACATTGAATGCCTGTGGCAGAACTTGGGCAAATGTAAGCCTTCCAGCTAAAGCATTGCAATAAACTCATATTCCAGTAACAACAAAAGCCTGTTGCAAAAAGTCCAGTGCTTATCGTGATTTATTTGGAAGCATTTGGACTGCCCAATCCCAGAAGAAACCAGTTTTGTACTTACCAGTTGTAGAAACCAATTGTAGCTTTAGCCTACATGGGAGACGCACATGTGTGGAGAAATCAGAAGGTCTCTCTCTGATCTGGAGGGTCTGCGTGCTTCCTTCTGCCATTGTACTATAGCTTAATGTGGACAAGGACCCCTACACAGAGAAGGAACCTGAAGGAGAGGAGGGTTCATCCTTATCCTTGCCTTTCCTTCCCCAGACATCTATGTCTGGGCTGCAGTGGTGCTTGCTACTCACCCAGTCTTTGTGCTTCAGCTTCATCACAGGCCAGTGACTACACATGAAGTGGTCCCTCTTTCTGTTTGTCCCTCAGGCTCTGTCTCTTACAGATATCTGAGGTATATTTGTGCTCTCCTCTCTGAGTGGAAATAAGTAAGTCCCAGTTGTTGTCTTTTCCTATGCATTCATTTTCCAGTTTTAGCATTTACTCACCTCTTGTCTTGGATACCTAACACCCATTAACCAAGTTCAAAGCCCTTCTTGTTGTCTTAGCTGAGCTGTTTACAAACACATTTCCTCCCCTGAGAGAAAGAGTCATGGTAATTCATAATCATAAAAGTTGGTTTTGGAATTAATTGGCCTCTCATTGATCATACTTGTTAGAGAGAATCCTACATTAATCTTTGTTTTAGAGTACTGAAGCCAACTGCCCCTTGTCTTTGCCCTTTTGTAAAACTGATGAAAAAGACCTGTGAGATCATCGAGTCCAACCAGACTGATCAGCACCCTGTTAACTAGACCATGGCACTAAGTGCTATGCCCAGTTGTTTCTTGACCACCAAATACAGTTCAAAGCTGAATTATTTCTGGGAAATCTCTGCCTATGGGAAAGAGAGTGAGTGTGTATGTGTAATCTATTAAGCCCTCTCAGGGTCTTGGAGGACAGATGTCAGTGCCAGACAAGTGTAATGCTTCTGATCAGTGACAGGAGGACTGTCTGAGGTATTCTGTCATAAAGGATTCAGAAATACTGTTCTTTTGCTATTTGAACTATTTTATGCTATTATATGCTATATATATATATATATTATATGCTATATACTATATATGCTATATATAACTATTATATGAACTATTGATGCTATATTATCAACTTAATGGTCTTTTCATGAGTTAAAAGTATATGCTTTGAGATACTGATACCTGAACAATTCCACAGGCAGAAGTTCTGTAATTGTCTTTTATTACAAATACAAGATTCTCTGGATCATTACATTGCTCAGAAAACATTAGATGATTGATCTAGGTCATATACTACAATTTTCTTAGTTACTGCAGTATGAGGCCTATTCTTCTCTCTGTTGCTTAAACTGTGACTTAGCAAGCTGGCTAATATGGAGTGGGGGCTTTTTCGGTTTTTTGGGGGTTTTTTTGGCTTTTTTTTTTCCAAACTACACTTAAAGACAGCTGAACCTAGACCTCTGACGTTAAGTTTCCATGTAAACAATTATTGTAGATTGCCAAGGGTGATCACAACTACAAGTGTATGGGAAGTTTATTCCAAAGGCAAAAATGGAAAGGAATAAGGCTCTGTCCTAGTGTTAATGAGTAGAGATGGGGGTCCTTTACCACAGAGCTTTCTGAGACCGTGTTCAAAGTAACTGAGGAGATGCCATGAGCAGGCTTTTAAATTTATACAAAAAATACAAACCAATTCTGTTGTAAAGAAAACTCTGTGAGCATGTTTTGTAAGTACAAAACACGTATCTATTTGAAATAACTGAAAATGAAGCATATTATGTTTGTCTCTAGTATTTATGAATAATTTCCAAACTGGTTCCATTATTTCCTAATATTGAATATTTGTAAAGTACTCCAAGCTAATTATTTGTGAATAGTCCATTTTAGTATTCACCATTTGTGGCTGAGCAATTATATGCTTACCCATTAGGGGAATCTAATTTTTATTAATTTTAAAAATTGCTTTGCTGAGTCAGAGCTCAACTAGTATAACCTTTTTAATTGGAAAATAATGGAGAATAAGTTATGACTGGGGCTTAATGCCACCTTTTTATTACTGAATGAAATATAAGGATATCTAAATGCCATTCTAATTGAAAATCAATCACTGCAATCTTTTTAAATGACAAATAATATGATCTTTGAACACCAATGAGCAAATTAATTTATTCAGAAATATTATACATCTCCAAGATTGTGGAGAGGATTATAATACTAATTTGTACTTATGAATTGATATCACTCCTAGCCCTTTCAAAATCCTTTTTAAAATGTCGTAGCTGTAACTCAGAAATGCTTGTTTTAGTATAACTAACTATTTTTATTAATACTGGAGTAAGGAAACCTTTAAAATCATGCTGAAGTTTTAGATTATACAAAAAATCTTTAAAAAACAATTAAAATAGCAATTTTCATCTTAAGCAAGTTTATTAATGCTTTCAGTCTCTCTAGCATTCTTGTGTTTAAAAGTTGTATTTTTAATTAAAAGAAACTATCCAGATACAAACCTTTTGTGTAAACATATGTCTAAGCATGAGGCAACATTGAGGTTTATCAATGAGAGTGAAGCAATGCTTCCTTGGAAAAAACAAAAAAAAAATCAAAATTTCTTAAGGCACAAAGGTATAATCTTATAAATGGCTGGTAAGGTGTGGCACAGAAAGCCTGGAGACAGGATCTGATCTCTACTCCTGCTGAAGGCAATGGGCTTTTTGCTATTAACTGTTTATCCATGGTGAATGCCATGGGGCTGTTTCATATTACAGCAAATCTTTTCCATGTCTTTTCAGAACCTGTCATATACCTGTTAGTAAGTCTTAAAAATGCCTGGAAAGAGTTAATTGACTTTTTACTGTAAATCTTATTCAGAAGTTTAAACAGAACTGCTGCATTTTGTTAATAAAACAGATGTTTTTCCTTTCTAATCTGAAAGGTTATCATGGAATTGGTATATAGATAGCAGTGTCTAGCAAGTATCAGTGCTAACTAAGACGTGATAGCTATTAGGTCTTACTATTAAATTACATTAACTAACATTAACATAGTGCTGTGCTGGCATGTCACCAGACCCAAATTAAAAATGTTGTAAAACAGAAGGATTCTCTACAAAGTTTAAATCAGATGGAGAGGTCAAGCAGACAGAATGCTTTTTCATAATTAGATTGCAATGACTCAACATTTAGGCACTGTTGGCTGCACATTTGCTGGAAGTGATATCAGAAGTCATTTATAGCTCAGGTCTAAGCAGGCTTAAAAAGTATGGAGTAGTCAGGTTTGGTTTTGTTTGTTCTGTGTTGCGTTTTGCAAGAGTTGGTTTTCATGAATATATTTATTTTGTAGAAGAGTGACTTGAAATATAAAAGACCTCCAGTTAATGTCTAGTTGACAGATGTGATAAGGATTTACCGTCAGAAGTTTTTGATCATTTTCAAACATAGTAATATAAAGCAGTACCAGTGCTGTCAGTTGAGTGTCTTCCCACCCAAAACCACCTGCATAAAATATTATTTTAATAAGATTATTTACAGTGATGGTTGTCCTCTCAAAAATCATACCTTTTTTTTTCAGTCTAAAACATATATGTGCAGTTGGCAAGGGGATACCCTGTGTTTCACAGTCGACTTTGCTCTAGGATTTACCTGTTTTGACAGTAAAACAAAGGTAAGAGTAAAAGAAGAAGAAAACATAACTCTGTATTGTTTTACAGTTATTGAAGTTATCATTTATTGCATTTTTTTATGTTTATGTCCAGTATTTATTTTTTCAATGTACTGTAATATTTATTTATTTAGCCCTACTGAAACGTAGTCAATTTGGGACTTGAAAGGGGCAATTACAGTTGTATAGCATGTAAAGATACATTTTGGAGAAAGATACAAAAAAAGTAACTTCCTTTTCAAGTAATAAAAGCAAAGGAAAGTTATATTTAGCAGAGAACTTGGTTTGTAATAATGAAAAAACTTCAAGATTTGTAAAAGATTATGAGTCATGAAAAAAAATGAAATGTCATCTGATTCTGTTTGTTTTGAAGCTACAGATATAAAATAGGATTAATTATTCTTCCATCATAAGAAATTTAGGTCATGTCTGAAATAAACAGAATAAGGGCAAATGTTTTTCAAAGTCAGAATCTATAAGATTATGTAGACATATCTTGCAAAACAGTGGCTATATAGAAAGTGCCAGGGAATGGTTAATGATACATGCCAACTTCCAAGCCCTGTCTATAATGCTATTATTTTCTATATAATTTAGTGGTACTTTAATGCATATTATTCTAAGTGAATTTTAATATTTGTTTGACAGTAGAAGCAAACATATATACAAAAAATGTTTCTGCATTAATAGAACTGTGCAGTAGAAGGTCTGTCTTCTCAAATATATTTTAAAAATTCAGTCAGTCATTCTAAGGGAAGAGGGAACACACTGCATTTTGAAATACTGATGCAGTTTTTGCATGTTTTTGCATGTTGGCATTTTGTGGGTTTGGGGCCAAAAAGCCCCAAAATTTCAAATCTAATGAAATCTTTGTGCAGAGAAATAATGACCAAGATTGCATGAAAATTTAGACTAATTAAATTAAATTGTGCTATCCCACAAAGCAATATAAAATTTCAGGAAATACTTTTGTATACCCTTCTCTGCTTGAGGTGATACTACATTCTGGAATCCTGCTTCTTGCATAATTTGCATGTAACCACAAATTAACTGTAGGAAGTAATCTCTCTAGCCTATAGAAAGGGTTTCTTTTAAGTATGAAGACTGCATGTACTCCTACCTTTAAAATTATAAACTTACTCTATTAATAGGACTTTGTGTCCCAGTGCCTACATTCAGTATTGATGACGAGGAGGATTTAGATGAATCTTTGTTGCTTACCTGAGGAGAAACACAGAATACCAGCAGATAGACTTATTCCATTGCTAAACGGTAAAAATTCTGGAGAGCTCACGTACATTAATTCTTCATCTGTGTGAGAGATGATGTTCTCTGCATCCTCAAGCCTGAGTGAGGCAATAATGGGTGACTTCTACAGTTCACCTTCCTTCCCATAATTGTCACTTGAAGTTTACTGTGTTTTCCCATATGCATAGCTATTTCAGAATATTTTCTACCAATGCAAAAAAGATTCTTTTAGTGGTCAAGCAATTAACAGTTCATTAGGGACATAGCAATTTTACTGAAAAATCTATTTTTTCTTGGAGTTAATGAAAAAATTAAGGTCTTCTGTTGATGCAAAGAATGCTCTTGCACCCCAGCAGGTATTCAAAGAGGATTATTAAAATAAAGGCCAGTCTCCCATCTGCTCTATGACTCAAAATCTCAGTCTCAAATTTTGGGCAACCAGCTCATGTACTCATTGAAAAACATTCTTTTTTACAGTTGAAAAACAGTTTTTAAAGGGCCTTCTTATTACAAATTCTGAAATAAAAAGCACAAGAACTTTTGCTTTGGAGTGTGGGGGGTTGACCTGGCTTCCTCCTGAGCTGGGAAAATGAGAGGAAATACAACAAAAGGCTCGCAGGTCAAGATAAAGGCAGGAGGAGACCACTCAGCAGTGACCATCATGGGCAAAACAGACTCCACTTGGGCAAATTAGTTTAATTTATTGCCAATCCAATCAAATGAGAGTACGCTAATGAGAAATAAAAAACAGAACTTAAAACACCTTCCCCCCACCTATCTCTGCTTCCCAATTTTCTCTACCTGCTCCTCTCCAGCAGCACAGGCACATTGGGAATGGGGGCTGTGGTCAGTTCACCACACATTGTCTCTGCCACTCCTTCCTCCTCAGGAGAACTCACACTCTTCTGCTCCAGTGTGGAGTCCCTCCCACAGGACACAGCCCTCCAGAATCCAACATGAATCCTTCCCATGGGCTGCAGCTCTTCATGAACTGCTCCAGCCAGGGTCCTTCCTGCCAGGTGCAGTCTTTCAGGAACAGCACCTCCTCCCCATTCTTCACTGACCATGGTTTCTGCAGGGTTGTTTCTCTCCCATATTCTCACTTGTCTCTCCAGCACAAGAAAGATGTCTTTTAAAGAACTTTTCTAGAACAGTTTCTTTTCCTGCATGTTCTATTCCAGGCTCTTGATGGGCTTAACTCATTCAATCTTTTTGGGCCCATCACTGAAATACCTTGTTGCCTGCATCTACTTTATATCTCATTGTAGAGATTCTTTTTTATCTTGTCGGCTTGGTTGGTTCATCTTCCCCATCCTGTGCCTCCAGCCGCTTCTCCAATATAAAGGGATCCCAAAGTGCATTTTCTTCCACCTTCCAGTGCTATCTACTTCTCATCTTTCCCACTAGGTGTCAACTGTTGAGAGAGATGATGACTCCAGCAATGCTTATTATTACTAAATTGTTCCTAAGTTCTTGATTCATCTCCACCTTAGGAGTTATATTACATAGCAAACATTCATCTATCCTGTTTAGAACCAAACTCGTTTAAGCTTTGAACACTTTTCAGGTGGTCTAATTAGGCCCTCTGGAGCCAGTTAAAATCTGTTCGTGAATGTAAAGTTTAAGCACCATCACAGTGCTGAATGTAAAGTTTAAGCACCATCACAGTGCTGTAGCATAGTTCAGTTTTTCTTCATCTGTTATATCTCTCTAACAAGTTGGTGACATTTATGTCTGCAGGGAACCAGGAGATAGTTTTTTATTTATAGGACATTAAACTATGAGTAGGGTTCCGAATACCACTGGTAGCACAGGTCTACTTAAAAAAAATATTTTGAGGAGAGGCATGTTGGAAAATGGAACACAGCAAACTTTTTTCCATGTGTGCTTTTGAAATAGCCTTCCAAATATTTAAATTGTGTTTCCTCAGCAGTGTCTGGGGACTGAACCACATTTCAACATGTGCAGAGAATTTTCATTAAGATTATAGGCATTAAAGGAAACATCAGCAGGAAGTCCGGGTGCAAGCTGTTACCTTGTGGGTTTTTTTAATTACACATTTTCAGGTGATCAATAGAAAATATTCAGATAAATACAGAAAATTATCTTGATTTCAAAAATAATTGCCCAATTTTTGTTTTTACAAAGTATCTACATAAATACTAAAGCATATCTGTCAATCTAGAATCTGCCAACACTAGTAAGATGCCATGCATAAACCTGTGGGAGACCAGGAAGCTTAGAATCCTTATATATTTTACAGACCATTATGTAATGTAGAACTGTCGTGGTTTGACACAGGCCCAACATCAGGCACCCACAAGAGTCACTTGCTCACCCTCCTGTGCCACAGCTGGGCAGAGGAGAGAAAGAAAAAAATGGAAATTAAGGAAGGCTTCATGAGTTGAGATAAGGACTGGGAGAAACACTTCAAGGGCAAAACAGGCTTAACTTAAAGTTACAAAGTGAATTTATTCTTAACAGAATCAGAGGAGGCTATTGAGAATAACCCCTTAAAATAAGCCCTTAAAACACCTTTTCCCCCCAGCCCCTCCCTCCTTCCCACCAACAGCACAGGGACACATGGCATGGGGGTTTGGTCAGTCCATGGGAGACAGTTCTCCTGAACTTCCCCGGCGTGGGTCCACTCTCACGAGCAGCAGCCCCACCGCCCCTGCTGAAACGTGAGTCCCTCCCATGGGCACACAGCCCTCCCAAAACTGCTGCGCCGGGGCTCTCTCTTTCCACAAGGTGTAGTCCCCCAAGGACAGGCTGCTCCAGCCTGGAAGCACGGCCCTCTCTCTCCACTGGCTCTTCCACTGGATCACAGCCTCCTCTGGGAATCCACCCACTCCAGCACGGGCACCTCCCCCATGGGCTGTGGGGGGATCTCTGCATCCCCCGTGGATCCCCATGGGCTGCACCACGGCCCGCAGAGGAACCTCAGCTCCAGCACCTGGAGCACCTCCTCCCCCTTCTCCCCCTCCTTCTCCACTGACCTTGGTGTCTCCATGTTGTTTCCCTCACATGTTCTCACCACTTCCTCTTCTCTGACTAGAAGAAAAACTGTGTGACTTTGTTTTAATTTTCTTCAGAAATATGTCATCCCAGAGGCATTACCAGCCTCTCTCACTGGCCCAGTTTTGGCTAGCAGCATGTCCGTCTTCACAGTCATCAGGGACTGGCTCTGCTGGACATGGTGAAAGCTTCCAGGAGCTTCTCACAGGAGCCACCTCTGCGGCCCCCTGCTGCCAAAAACCAGGCCATGCAAACCCAATACAAGAACACATTTTTGTGGTTTCTGAGACTACATTCAATAATAGTATTTTTGCATTTCTATAGCTCATTTGAGAATTTCAAACCACATTTCACACATCAGTAAGTTCAGCTTTGCAATATCTGTGTAAGTCACAATTATCTACATTATGCAAATGAGCCAGCTGAAATATGAAAGATCAAGCTATGGCATGGAATTGTGTTCATACTGAAACTGATACAAATGTCCTCATGGGTCTTTATGGAATTAAGCTTTTGCCATCTTTATGTTATGTAGGCAATTGAAACATTTATATTCTAGAGAATTTCTAAATAGTTTAATTAGTGAATATTAATATTGCCTCTTCTGCTTTCACAAAGGGTACAAAAATGTTAATTTTAATTGCTCTGCAAAGAGCCTGTTATCATGCACTGCATTACTGCCCTAGTGCTTTATTTTAGACAAACATTGATTGCCATTCTATAGTTCTAGGTAAAAACATATAACAGAGTCCTTAATCAAATTTCTTTTTCTTTAGAATGTTCTGTGGAGATTTAAATTCTCTCAGCTCAAAGGCTCATCAGATGATGGGAAAACAAGAGTAAAGCTGCTTTTTCAAAATCTAGACACCAAACAAATTGAGACAAAGGTAAGCAACATCTTCAATTTAGTTAAACATGAAATAAAATTACCGTCAAGGCATTGAAAATCCCATTTTCTAGTGGAAATACATATGGTTAGCACATCACAGTTTATCCTTTTTGCCTGTTCTTCAGAAACTTCACAATAAACAAAAGCAATGTAATGCCCATAGATTTATTACACTATTTCTACAAGCCTATTATTAAGTTGTGTTATGATGGTATTTTACTCTTTCAGAAAGATAATTTCCGTGAAGTTGTTCTGTCAACCTGTAGTAGATATAATGTCTAAAAACTGCATTTTAAAGAAATAAAGTAAAAATAAAACTATATAAATGTTAAGTACATTTTTAAGCTGCTATATAAGTGGACTTACATTTTTAAACACAAAAATGTTTACAGTTCCCTAAAAAAAATGTGTAACATTTATTAGCTTAAAAAGAGAATATTCTTGCAAAAGGCCAAGCAGTTGCTGAAATTTATTGGTTCTACTGTGAAATAAGAGCACTTGATTCTTTGCAGGATCTGGAATATGGAGCCATCCAGTCACTGCTATAGATGAGATATTAGTGGTGTCTCATTTTTCTTTTTTCTCTAGCATTTACCAAATAAAATTTTGCAACTTAGAGTTCAGATTCCAAACTGAACTTCAGCAGTTTCTCATTCAGGGTTGTAGTCTTCTGGAAGTCTGGTTGTAATGCCGTAATCTGCACAGATTCTGCCCTTTGATCCCAAGCTTGCTGTTGAATTAAAAAATAAATAGATGATTTTTCAGTTATGTTGTTTTAAAAAGAATGAGGAGAACTTTGGTGTGATATGACATAGAAAAGAAAGATAAGAGTGTGTTCAGCTGGGTTTTGGTGGACAAACAGTGAAAACAACCAAAAGGTATCTGAAGACCTATGAAAGTTTTCAAATATTCTTAGGTGAAGTTGTACAGGTTAAAGTCACTTATAAAGTGATATTTTTCTATAGTTACCATACACAAAAGATATATTTTGCCTATCCTTCTAATGTTTAAAAAAAATTGTAAGGAGGAAGTCCATAACCTTCCTTATTTGTCATAAAGTTACAACACATGCAATATATCTTTTTACATCTGTATTAGTAAATTACTCAGGATTTCATCAGCAAGCTTAACCTGAGCTGCCTCTTGGCTCTACTGTAAAAGATATTATAATATCTGTTACTAAAGGTACAATGTATAATAATTTGTCTAGTAGCAGGCCATTTCAAATTCATTTCTCACAGTAGTCCTTGGAGACAGAAGAGGACTACTGTCTTCATTTTATATGTGATCATCTGTTGCAGAGAGCTTACATAACTTGTTTCAGGTTAGACAGGAAGATTGTACTAATGCAAAAACTATATTATGTATCGCTGCATTAAATCATTAGATAATCCTTATGATGAGTCCTTATGATGATTTTGCAGCAAATTTTGTTCAGGAGACAAATTTGTTAAAACATTAAAAATTATTCTTTTACGTAGGTCTAATGAAAACATCTTGTAATTGGCAAAATTCACGTGAATGTTTGTGAATCAAATACCTTGAAAGTATCAGATGGTAGCTGATATGTGATTGGTTCATACAGAATTCTGAATATCTATGTACCTAAATGTACATATGTGTTGTAAATGTTGGAGGATCCTAGAAAAAGCTCATTAAAGGTCAGAGAAAAGACTGATACTAAGTAACTGAGGATTTATCAGCGTTTCACTGATTACACCTTTTACAACTGCCTGTGCAAAGTGCAATGTACCCACTAGGATTCCACATTAAATGGGCCTGGGACACAGCTGTGCAGCCTCTCCACTTCAGATAACTGGTATATATAATCAAGTGTATGCCCACCACCTAAATGGTATGATTTCTTTGACTTGAGAGTTACAGGCTGGCTGGAAGCTGCCCAACACTAATACCCATAATACAGTCCAGTATTTGCTTCTGCTTATTGCACTGAAAGATTTTGGAGGCCAGATGGTGCTATGCAGTAAATGCAGCCAATAATGAGAAACAAAAATGTTATCAAATAATAGAAGTTTCATTTTTCCTGAGTAAATGAGCCACTATGCACAAAAGAAAGCTTGATGCAGATGACTTATGTTCCCTTCACAGAAAACAGAGAGCTAAGGTTGCAAAAGAATTTTCCAGACTATGTCTAACTTTATATTTTAAGAATTCTTGGGGGTAAAAAAAATCACATTTGGGAATTCTACTTTTGTGTCTTGTTTACTAGCTAGATGTGATGTTTCTTCTCCTTCTATTTTGGCTTCTAAATTTTAAGTCAAGTACTTCTTCCTGTGCACTTCACTTTTAGGTGAACAATACATTCCTCATTTAAGAAGTTTTCTATTGAAAGGTGATAATAAGGCCAAGATTCCTGTCTGTTGTTTCTCCTTCAGGTTCTTCATATTCCCTACAACTTCTTATAGTTTCCCACTTCAGTACTTCCCTGAACTTACCCTGCCTTTAGTACCGAGAAATTACAAGCAATCTTAATAATAGTCAATATTCTTTACCCAAATTTTCAAGGTTGCTCTAAAAAAAGAAAAAAAATAAGATGAATACTTTTAGGTTTATATTGATGCTTTATTTCCCTTAGCTAAACTGTAGGTATATATCTGGAAGATAAGACTTTTTTCCCCAAGCATATTTTAATTGAGCATTTCCATTTTCTTTTCATCTTACTTAGTCTCAAATATTTATTGAAGAAAGATAAGAAACCACTGTGGTCAATAGAGTATTGTGAGCCATATTGAAGCTTCAACTAGATGTTGCTGTTCTTGGCTGTTACAAGAAGATAACTTAAGAGCCCTGCATATTCTTCTCATTCATTATATGGCAACCAAGCCCTGTTATACTTGCTGAGATACAGAACCAAATTTAGAATTTTGGTTTCCATTTTGACTTTGATGTTGTCTGGAGCTAAAACCTGGACATCTTTATTTAGGTTTTTAATCTGAAAAAAACCCAAAAAAAACCAAAAAAAAACCAACCAAACCAACCCCCCTGCCCCCAAAACCAAAACAAAATAAAACAAAAAACACCACAACAACCAAAAAAATGTCAGTCTGATTGGAAAACATATCTTGAGCAACTATTACAGTGGTAATAGTTCAGCTCTTGCCAGCAAATAATATACACTGAGGCTTACCAGTGTCCTTAAAGAAGTCATGAAATGCACAGGGCACAATAATAAGAACTGTCAGCATCTCCTTTATTTGCTTTTTATGTGATACAGGCTCATGTCTTGTTCAAATAGTGATTCAACAGCTCTCAGAAGTTATCAATAAAATTGTGTTCATACTAATAATGCAACAGGACTGTCAAGCTCTTTATGATATGTAATAAATCCAACTCTCCTAGGTGGGTGGATGAAACAAGAACATATCTTTTTCTTCCTTGGCTGTGCACATATAGTGAAGGAGGTCAGTGCAGCGTGCTCATTTTTTATTTTTTCAGTACCAGCAGGAAGGTTTGCAGTCTTATCTTCCCACTGCTTTAATCCAATCTTTTGTGTTCTTCTCTCAGTGTCTTCCTCTTAGTGCCTTTGTTGTACTTAATCTACTTATTACAGTACATACAGTAAACTGAAATAGCTTTGGTTATAGAAATATTAGACATGCACAGATTCTTCTTAAAAACTGACAATATCAATTAACCAAAAAAGCAGCAAACTCAGATAAGGAAAGCAAACATAAGGGTGCTGTTAAGATGGTATAGCACAAATAAAAATGATCAGTTACTCATCTGTCTGAGAGAAATGTTACTTTAAAAAAAAAAAAAAAAACCTGTTAGAGCAATGTATGTTTTAAAATGTCATTGGTGTTATTTTCTAGGAAGAATTAATATTACATACCAAAGCTGAAGAGCCTAAATTTCCACCTATAAAACTGTATTCAAGATAGCAAAGTGACATATTGTGTCCCAGTCTTCAGACTATGCAACATCTACATTTTCCCAAGTCAAAAAGCCATCCCTATCTTTTACTAAATCCATATTTTCAAACTATCCCCCAGTACTTTTCACCCTTCTCTGTTGTAATCTACATGCAAGCAAACGCCTACCCCAGTTTCTCCTTAGATATGTGTGACTGTATGCGACTGTATGCCAAATATTCTGTTTGGGCCAATTTTGTTTAGAACATACTATAAAGTTCTGTTACAGAAAAAGCAGAAGTCCAGTGCTTTGCTTTTTGCTTAAAAACAAGCATGTGGAGTGTGCCTCAATAAACAGCTGGTTAGCCAATAGATTTTTGAAAACAGTCTTCTCCTCAAACCAAAACTGTCTCAAGTGTCCCCACAATATATTTACCAGCTGCAGACTTTACACATTGTAGTATCACTTAAATTGAACATGGTTTTTACATTATGTTTGTTGTCATTGTGTCAGACTATTACTGTCTGGGATCCTAGGGGAAAAAGAAAGTTAACTTGTGCACAGGAGATGAAATATGTTGTAAAAAGTCAAGCCAATCCGAGAACTGTTTAAGAATCATTCTGCCTTCTTTGTGAATTAGGGTGTAGGAATTTCATACCCAGCCATGTTCATTTCTGTCATTAGGGTGTGGTGTGACTTCACCTTATCTTCCACCCTCCCTCTGGCCTCTCATCTTTCCTTCAGAGGCTGACAAAAGATGTGATCTCCTCACCCTACCCTCCACTAATTTGATACCACATCATCCTCAAACAGCCTTAACTTGTCAAATTCTTTAATAATGTTCAACAAGGCCAAATGCCGAGTCCTGCCCTTGGGTCACAACAACTCTAGGCAGTGCTACAGGTTGAGGACAGAGTGGCTGGAAAGCTGCTTGCTATGAAAGGCCCTGGGGATGCTGGTGACAGCAGCTGAACATGAGCTGAACATGTGCCCAGGTGGCCAAGAAGGCCAATGGCATCCTGGCCTGTATCAGCAATAGTGTGGCCAGAAGGACCAGGGCAGTGATTGTCCCCATGTACTCGGCAGTGGTGAGGCCACACCTCAAGTCCTGTGTCCAGTTCTGGGCCCTTCACTTTAAAAAGGGCAACAGATCTGGTGGTATATCGGGCAGGAATGTCATTTGAGGAGTGGCTGAAGGAACTGGGGTTTTTTAGCCTGGAGAAAAGGAGTCTCAGGGAAGGCCTTACCACTTTTTACAACTACCTGAAATAAGTTACAAGTGACAGGATGAAAGGAAATGGCCTCAGCTTGTGCCAGGGGAGGTTTAGATTGGATATTAGGAAAAAATTTCTTCACCAAAAGGGTTGTCGAGCATTGGAACAGGCTGCCCAGGGAAGTGGTTGAGCCACAGCATCCCTGGAGGTTAGTCAAGTGTAGATGTGGCACTTAGCAGCATGGTTTAGTGGTAGACTTGGCAGTGCTAGGTTAATGGTTGGACTCAGTGATCTTCAAGATCTTTTCCAACCTTAGTTATTCTGTGTTGCAATATTTGAATGTTCTTGCACATTGACTGATTTCATTTTCCAAACTGAGTACAGTATAAACAATAAATTAGCACAGAGTGAAAACTCTGACAGTTGACAGAGCAGCACTGCCAGTGAACAAGGTATGGATATACAGTTTTCATTCTTAACAATTTTAACTTTACAGTTTCCTGTAAAGATTCAATTCTCATGTTAAGGCCATTATTGTTTTCTAACTAGTCTGCTCTGTATTCATGTAAAATGTTTATAAGCCTGAATTGAATTCACCTTTCACCTTTTCTCTTCCTTTTTTTTTTTTCTCTTACTTCTTTCAGGAACTTGAATTTCAGGATCTGACGGCAGTTTTACACTGTATTCACTCCTTTATAGCAGCAAAAGTGGCATCTGTGGATCCAGTATTCATAGACAGTCAGAGTATTGCACGAAAATATATGTACAGTAACTGATACTAGATTATATGTTGTGACTATGGAAAATAAATTATTTTCTTAACAAAAGTAGTTATTTCATTCACAATATTGCAACTTTGTGATTTTATAAGAAGCCTATAGTTGTGTTATCTGTAATGTTAAGAGTTTTCACAATCTGATATTTTGAATCTATGAGTTAAAAAATACTAAGTCAAACAGAATCAGTTTATCTTCAGCATTAATCTAAAATTCTAAGTGAATATTCATTCAGTAATATTTGTAGAGTCATTTTGATTTCTGCTCTCATGATGATACATTCTCCCCCTAATTAGATAATAATGTTGAGTAACATTTGAAAAGTGTATGTCCAAAATTTGGCCTCTAAGTCTGTTTTGAAAAGTGTTGGGCACACAGGCAATTTCTACAGTCTTCACCATAGAAAATAAGTAATTATTGAAGACAACTGTTGTTGGAATTGAACTTCATCTTCCTTCTATATATTTGAAAAATTGTAGTTCCATGGTTGTGTTCTTTCAAGGCCTGAGAGTTTAGCTCTGGAAAAGCACTAAATACCCTATTTGAGATCCAGGAACATAGTTAAGCACACACCTCGCCCTGAGAATACTGAGAGTAAGTAGCCCCAGTGTATGCACAAGGTGATGTTAGGTGTGCATTTAGGTATCATGGTAGATCAACTGTGAAGAGCTTTAGACTCAGCTAAGAAGCCTGACTACAGACACTTGGTTTTAGAAAACTTGCCATAGGTTTTTCTTATCTTTTAATAAAGCTTCCATGAGCCGTTCATTTCTTCATTCATAGATTGACTTGAGACCTATCCTTTGATGTAATGCTCTGTATGCTTGGGAACAGCTTTTGTTTGGAGGAACACGCTTCCAATATAAGATGAACATAACAAAACATAAAGATTTTTCTGGGACATCTACCTTTAATTTTCCTGTAGCTTTAACCGTGACTTATATTCAAGCAAAGTGGATTTTGTCCTTGCTGAGGAAATAATATCGTTTTACTTTTGACATATGCCTAACCTTCCTTCTGAAATCATAATCTTAAATGCACAGATAATTCTTCCTGATATTGAAAAGAAATGATAAAAAAAGAAGACATTCTAGTCTTAGGGCATATTCCCTGTAAGTCATACCAAATATTGCAGGTTTCTGTGATAGAACTCTCAGTTTTTCTCACTTGCACTTTTGAGGCAGCATCAAGAAAATAAAACAATGAAAATCAAACAAGTAGAATATCTTAAGTAGATGCCATGTATAAGGAGTGAATTCATCAAAGTCCTCTCTAAATTTTAGGAGTCTTGTCAAGTGTCCTGCTAAAGTAAAAGCCTAAAGTTACTATATCCTAATGAAAAGAGGTTGGTGCCTTTGAAAGGTCTCAAGTGAGGAGTGTTTGTACATAAACTCACTGCTTTAGTTTAGTCAGCTAAGTGCTCTCCTTCAGGTCTTAAGCTGTCTTGGCAGACTGCAGTGGGGCCATAGGCACTTACTTCAAATGGATGCTTATCTGTCCATCTAAAGCATAGGAACAAATAAAGTGCCTAATGCAGGTGATTTAGTCCTGCCAGGAGGATTACTCATTTCTAAGTGTTATCCATAGAGAAATTAATTTGAACAGTGCAGACTATGCTTGTAATTCCAGTGTTGTTTAGGGTTCCAGTGTTGTTTGCAATGAGGCATAGTGCTAACTCCTGGTAAAACAATATTTAGCAAATGTGATAAATATTTTTATTATTTTTAAATAAATCTTTATAGCCAATAGAGTATTTTTAACATACATTATCTCAATTTTATATTTATTTTATTTCTAAAAAAATTCAAAACTTTTCTTTCTTGAACATGCATTAGTTTAAAATGTTTCTTTTAATTCTCAGCTTTCTTTTTTATTTTCAGCTCATTGTATTTTCTGAGGTTTTAACATTGCATTAGAATATCTTTTTTACAATCAATTCTCAATTCAGTTTATTAGCATGAACAATTAGAAATGTCACAGTTTCTGCAGGATGAAAAATTGCAGAACTAATTCAGTTTTGTTTTTCTAATATTTTCCCGTGGACAAAGTTCAATACTAACATGGTAGTTACAGTAGAAAACTGTCCCAGCTAGTACTGAACTGGTACTACAGTCAGACATATAGACTTAAACTTTTAAGAATCATGTGATTATAAACTAACATATCTCCCCAAATACTGTAATAAAACCTTAACATAAATGAAGCCTAGTTTATTAAAGAATCTTTCATTTCTACCAAAAAAATTCTCCTATTCAAAAAGAGCATTATTGGGGTTTTTTTTTCCAAAGCAGCTGGATAGTGCACTTTTTCATTAGCACCTTCAAATCTCTTAAATTAAGTTGCTTATACTGATTTTAAGTTATTTTGTTTTTTATTTAATGGAATTTCTGAACTCTTTTAGTCTTCTGATGAGCTACTGTTTTTGTTATTAAAACTGTTTGTTGTAAGAAAACAGTAGTTTTCTTCTGTATGTCCAAATCAATCTCAAGGAATATTAGAGAAAAAATTCTTATAAATTCATCCTCTGAAATTTAGCATTGTATTTTAGAAATAATTCTCCAAACATATTTTAATGAGGAACTTGCAGATCCTTATTAGCTCACTTGCTTTTTCCTTTCTTTCACATTCTGCAGCAGTCTCAAGGCAGGGAATAATGGCCAGTTTTTTGAGGAAGTTGCCAGAGACTGGGAAAAGCTAATGGATTGCTAATTACTCATCTGTTATATAGGCTGTGTAGGACTTCCATAGCACCTTGCATTTCTTAGTCATATACCTCATATTTGAAAATGTTGTAATCCCAATTTGTTCGGTTGCTTATGTTTCTTTGTCAAATTTTTAATCATCAGTACAGCATATTATTTTGTCATTGCCTTCAGAACTTTGATCATATATCATGCATATATTTTTCTCTGTTAAAGTTTTGAGTGTTTGCACCACATTTCAGCTCACTAAACATCTCAAAATAGGAAAATAGTAGGATTCACAAATAGATCTGCTGGTAGATGTCTTCCACAGTCATCCCTTAGGAATCGCAGGCTGAGGCAGAGGACACCTGCTTTAGGCAGCTGGAATGTCAAATATTTAATTGCTAATGAGATCATAAAACAAATTCTAATATTCTTTGTTACATACTTGTGATATATTAAGCTTTAGTCTTACTTTCTCGTTATGTATTTGTATATTGTTTTCCTTTATTTTTTTCTAGGGAGACAAAGGTGTACCAGAATTGAATATGTAGTAGGAAGAGAGAACCATTTGCTACAGCAGCACCATAAACAGCAGGCTGGGGAAGGAAGCATACAAACACGGAGTTATAAAATTGGGCACCATCACAAAATCAAGATAGCTGCTTCTGATTAGAAATGAGTAAAAACAGGATAGTCTCTGTATTTCCAAATTATCTTTATGCCTTTATTTAAACTCAAGACTTGGTTAAAAGACTAAAAATAATCCCATCTACAAATGTTATTTTGAGCAAATGTGTAGTACTGTTGATTTAAATCAGAACAAGGCTCATCATGACTTATAAATTAAGGAGTGGTACAGCCTGGACTTAGGCACTGGACTTGAATCATACTGATGATTAATTTCTGGCATTTTTGCTCTACCATGATTAAAATCTGCAGAAAAATCCTATTCACAATCAAGCTAAAGTCAGCTCAGCTCTGTTCTCAGTGCATAGCTTGGTTGTGCTACCCTGTTGAAAACACCCAGAGCATTTAATAGAGGGAATGTGGCCAGGCTGTACCAGATGGCCTCAGGGATAAAAACAGGCCCTGACAATTTTAGTTATAAATTTAGATGTTACCAGAGAGTTTCACTGACTTAATCTGACCTATAATATTTAGTTTTATTTTTGCCTGTAATCATAAAGCCCAGGACTATTATATTGAGTCTGTGCTGATCCAAAGCTCAAGTTGTGGAAATCTGACTGAATTCTTCTAAGGTTAAGATCTTAGAAAAAGTATTTTAAAATTATTCTCAACCTTGAGCCAGTAGGTCTGAAGCTTAAAAAGTAATTTTCTGGGGGAAGAAGAGTAAGCTCTGACAAATTTTGCAACCATTCATCAAAAATCCTGTATTATATCTGAACGACATTAATTCATAAGTAACTTCAGACAAGGCGTGCCTTTTCCACAAAACCTTTGATGGGTAGTCTGATCTTTGTAGTGGCCTAAGCAGAAATTAAAACTGCCTGAATTTCTTTTTCAGTACATCTCGATAAATGCTTCTATCAAAATACTGTCAGTATTTTATAGCACTTTCCTCCCCACCTCTCCTCTATCACAGTGCTCAAAGTGAGGTGTGAATAATGGCAATGCAATTTTTCTGCTTTTTACTTCTGTTGTTGATTTTCTTTTAACATAGTTTGCCTGTGTCTTCCAGTAAGCTTCTTCAGGGCAGAGAGGGTGAATGTTAGGAAGGAAGCACTTTTCTCCATGCTCTCATGAGATGCAAAGTGGTGATTTCTGTACCTCTTTCCATCCAGAGCATGAGAAATGGAACAAAGCACTGCAAAAATGGAAGCAGGGGAGGGATGGACAGACAGACAGATACTGAAATCTTAAAAAACTCCTTCCCTTAGGTATGCACACTAAAAATACCTCTTGGAACTCATCTGACTCATTTTTGGAACTGCATCAGGAAATTCATCTTTCAGTGTAGTTCTCTTACTTTGAATTGCCATTCACTGAGTTATGGATGCTGAATAGTTAAAGACTGCAAAGAAAAAATGTAAAATGTATCATTTAATCATGTATTTTTTTTCTTAACCTATGCTTCAAAAATGTTAGGTACTTTTGTGTTGAAGCATGTAGAGAAGCAATTATCTTATGTGAATGAAAAGACCTTGTAGTAAATTTATTAAGTGCAAAAGGGATTTGTGTACCATGCAAGATGAAATCAAATACGTATTCTAATCTGGTTCAACCACAAAAAATTCTTAAGTAAAATATTCTCATGAAATTTGAAGTTACCAAATTCCATGGACATGAGCTAAAATCCACTGCTATTTTAAGTCCCAGTGACTTATACAGGACTTTGCCTGAAAAAAAGATACCCCATTTTAACTAATAAACAGAGGAAGAAAAATGCTTTTCTAATATTCACTTGGTGCACAGCTGCCTACATGGTCACTTAAGGGATTTATTCCCCCTGAAAAAACTGCTGACTTTTCAGTAGGGAATCAAACTCAGAACTATTTGGGCTGAAAGCTGTAATCTTTTTTTTGGAATGGCTGTCATGATGCCCTGTACAAGTTGCACTTATGCAGGTATTCCAACCTCTAGTTTAAATGGATCACAGACTTTTTTCAGTGCAAAGACATGATAAATTGTGCAAGTCTACACATCAGGAGCTGCGAGGGGAAGAAGAATCTTAGCTGCATAGGTCTCTAGGATTGCAAGACAACCAAGCAGGTAAAGGAAGTTAAATGTAAGAAGAACTTTATTTTTCTTTCCTCACTACCAATTATTCTTGAAACATTACTTCTTTTATATTTCTAGGCTAACTAGCTGACAGGTTTTTACAAGTCTCTAAATTCCCAACTATGATGGAAATATCATACTTGATGCTTATTAATGAATTAATGTGGCAATTAGGTGTCTGTGTTAATCATCTGGTCTCAACGCCATAACCAGTGGATAGAAACCAGCAAATCCAAGGAGTGCTTTATTCCCTCCTGCAATAGATGCCTAAAACCAGTGGCTTAAATCATATTCTGAGAAGGCATCTTTCTCCATCAACAAGCTATTCTACCACACAGATTTTTGACAGCTCTGTTTTCTATAGATAGGTTTAATATCGGATTTATATACCAATACAATAAAAAGTAGCAATCACGAGCAATGTTGCAGGATTATGAGAATAAAATAAAACAATCCTGAAGTGAATGAAATTAAAATCAGAAGTTTGTCATCCCGTTTAACTGGCACAGGGTAGTGAAGAAAAAGTCTTAACTTGTTTTTCCAGCTAGCAGTTACTACCTGGGGCTTATTAGAAAAAATTTCTAAAATGAAGCAGTAGAAATTGTATTAATTCATAGGTGAGTTCTATGTCTCAGGGGATGCACTGACTCTTGGAACACAGAGCTACTCATAAAAAAAAAATATTAGAGACATTCTATGTCTTTAAGCACTTTGTTCAATTAACATTCAGAACTGAGCTAAATTACTACCCTACAACATCCATAAGCAGAGTACATAATCAGCTCACTGTTTTCTTTTTGCACAGAAGACAGACAAGTATTCCCTGGCTGAGTGAATATGAATATTTAATTGGCTTTAGGGAAAAAACTTTACGTGTTTTAAAGTAGAAGTCCTTTACTGAACCAGTGTGTTTTATTGCTGGATAGGACTAGAAAAAGCTGTTTCTTAAATTTTTCACACTAAGACTTGGAGAAGTGCTATGATTTGTATCTGTCTTGTACTCTAACTATGTTCAATACAATGAAGAATCTTTAGAGTCAAGGCAGGAGTTTTCCTCATTTGCTTATAACTAAAAGCACAGTGGCTTCCACAAAAGCCCCAACATTTACTAGCACTATCACATCATGGTTCTTGAGATATATTGATGCTTTCACAAAACTCAAAAGGTGAAATGTGTGCAGCTAGAGAGAAGTACAAAACAGTGATATCCAAATGACTGCAGAGTTGAATGTCACAGACGTTTCTGGGCTTCAGTCCTTCATTCCAGTCAATGATGTTTTTATCAGCATTTGTAGAATTATTATAGATTTATTTCTCCCCATCACTGACATAATCATAGCAGGATGAAAGGAAAAGTAATCAGATTCATAACCAAACTTATATTTAATTGGCCCTTCACCTTCCTTTGGACCAAGGCACTGAGGAATTTCAGTTAACTTACTCCATAGAGTAGGTAAAAAATGCTCTTATGACAGCATCAGATTCTGGGTTCCTGGTCACTTACACAGAGTTAATTTCTTCCCAGTCCTGCAAATAATCTCTCTGAGTTTATTTGCTTGTTGTTTTCTTTTGCACTTTAGGGTTATACTAATATCTCAAAATACTCTTAACATTCTTTTGTTTCATTACAATATGTCACCCTAATTCTATAAAGCCAAGTGTTTCTAATGCCTTTTGTTGCTACATTAACTATTTCTATTCCCTCAATATTTTTAAATTTTCTTCTAATTTCTTAATAAATTTTTTACTCAGTGTTTTATATCCTGTAGAGAAATACCTGCAATTGCAATCAGGAAATTATCCAAAAAAAGACAGTTCCTGAATGCTCATATGAAAAGGATGTAAACAAGTTTTCTCTGCTTTAATCATGAAGATCTTTTACTGATTTTCCTCTTGGGAAAACTTGCACCATACTTCAGTTTTGTCTGGCATGTCATAGTATGCACAGCAGTGTAGTAGGTCTTTGCCATGCTAATTAGTATACAGACTTCCACAATATATGCCTTTCATCAGTAGTAAATCCATTTATATGGCATGTTTTCTTGTGATTTTACTTAATTTATCTTAGATACACATAGGTTTCCTGGGGTTTTTTTTCTTTATTTAAATAGCATGGCCAGTCACCAAGTGACCACTCAGTTCTTTTCACTGAGAATTGCTTAGCTCCTCTGCCTTCAAAGAAAATGTTCTCTTAGTTTGACATGACTGATATTTTGTTTTGTAACAATATAGGCAAGTAGGTAAGGTATAGGTGTTATTTTTCAAAATTATTTTCAATAAGCACAGTATATTCTCTACCATCCAAAGCTGCACTACTTTTCCAACAGGCTGAAAATGCCTGTGTGTTAGACTGTGTCTAAGAGTAGGTCCCATTTTTGCCTAATGTTTGCAAATCAATTGCTTCATTTTTGTAGTGTTTTTAATCTGAAATAACACTACTCTTAGATCTATCATACCATTTTATCAAGGTCATTTTTCTGAAATGTTTTCATTTGTCATAGCTCTTTCAAAAAATCAATCGAACTTTGTTCTTTTACAGTTACATTCTCATCTCTTTTAGAGTTACATTCTCATCATACAGAATCTCTGTAGTTTTTTCCAACAATTTGCTTCATTGGTGTTATTTTTTCTCTTCTTTTTTCTTTTTTTTTTTTTTGACAAAAAATGAGAAGTTACATTTGGAATTTTTAGTTGCATGCTCCATGCTGTTTTTCTTTTTCCCACATTCCTTTTTAATTCTGACATTCAAAACACACCCAGAATTATGTCTCTGTGGAAAAGGTCCAGTCCAAAATCAAAAATTAAGAATTCAAACTGTGTGAAATAACCTCACAAGTACATATATAGGATATGTTACTGTACACTATTCTTTGACACCAGAATTTGGAAATTGCCAGAACTGTGTGCAGATCTACTTTAATTATCTGAACTGCAAATAAAATTGCAACTGAGGGAATGGATGTTTCATTAAACCTTGCAAAAACTAGGAACATTTCTATAGCATAAGGAAGAGGGAATATTTTGGTATCAGGCATGTAGGGAGTTTCTTATATTAAGATGTTTTGCAAACCATGTGGACCTAAGAACTACCAATTTGTGTCTAGCTAAGCTTTTTATCACCTGGAAAAGCCAGGGACCAGTAAAAACAACATAGGAAGGAATTTCCCAGACTAATTTGACTCCTCAGAAACTTTATTGTGTAGACAGACCTCTCATCTCTGTCATTTTAAAGCATCATATTCCAGACTTTAAAAGCTGAACTCTAGTACCTGACACTATAACACAGCAGTATTCACTGTATGCTAATTGCAATCTGCAATCCTACAAGACTATAGCATTTTCCATCAGAGAGCTTCCATCTAACAAAGAACAAGCAGATTATGTATTTTAAACACCCACAAAAAAGATAACAGGGCTATTAACCAGTGTAAGGTAAAATAGAGTCACAGAGTCATCAAGGTTGGAAGAGATCCCCAAAATCATCAAGTCCAACCACCCACCCAGCACTACCACTGTAACCACTAAACCACATCACCCAACACCAGATCCCGACGCCTCTTATAAACACCTCCAGGGATGGTGACTCCACCAGCTCCCTGGGCAACCTATTCCAATACCTGGTGACCCTAACAGTGAAATTTTTTTCTAATATCTAATCTGAATCTCACCTGTCTCAGCTTAAAGTCATTTCCTCTTGTCCTCTCACTGCAGGCAGGGCAGAAGAGACTGACCCCCACCTCACTACAACCTCCTTTCAGAGAGTTGTACAGAGCGACGAGGCCCCTCTGAGTCTCTGCTTCTTGAGACTAAACAAACCCAGCTCCCTCAGCTGTTCCTCACAAGATATGCTCTCTAGTCCTGTCAGGAGCCTTACTGCCCTTCTCTGGACATGCTCCAGTACCTCAATATCCTTTTTGCAGTGAGTGGAGCAAAACTGAATGCAGTACTCAAGGTGTGGCCTCACCAATGCCAAGTACACGGGGACAATCGCTGCCCTGATGCTGCTGGCCACACAGTTGCTGATACAGGCCAGGATGCCATTGGCCATTTGGCCATCTGGGCACACATTGGCTCATGCTGTTGACCAGCACCTCCAAGTCCCTTTCTGCTGAACAGCTCTCAAGCCACTCCTCCCCCAAAAACTGCAGGGGGTTGTTGTGCCCCAAGTGCAGGCCTTTTCACGTTATTGAACCTCCTGCAGTTGTCCTCAGCCCACTGATGGAGTCTGTTCAGGTCTCTCTGTAGAGCCTTCCTGCCCTCAATCGAATCAATGCTCCCTCCCACCCAACTTGACATCATTTGCAAATTTACTGAGGGTGCACTCAAGCCCCATGTCCAGGTCTTCAGTGAAGATGTTAAACAGGACCAGCCCCAATGCTGAGCCCTGGGGACAGCTAGTGACAGCTGCCAACCAGATTCAGCTCCATTCACCACAGCCCTCTGGCCTGGCCAGCCAGCCACTTTTTACTCTTTGAAGATCCTACCCATCCAAGCTGCCAGCAGCCAGTTTTTCTAAGAGGATGCTGTGGGAGATGGTGTCAAACACTTCACCGAAGTCTAGATAGACTAGACTATACATTCACAGCCTTTCCCTCATCAATTAAGCAGGTTACTTTGTCATAAGAGGATATCAGGTTGGTCAAGCAAGGCTTTGCTTAGGTGTTGATAAAACTGTAGTACCTCTGTGAACTCTAGTTAGAACAGTGAGAATTCAAACTGTTAAATGTCCTTGGGGGTTTCTTCACAGGCAGCTCAAGAAACAGGGTTCCATAATCTGCTTCCCCCTTGGTGAGCAGATCTTGCAGTGGGAAATAGATCTAGCTGTTCTAGTATTATGTGTAAGTGATTATTTAGACTACCCCATATGAAAATTGCTAAGTGTACAACAATCTACTCACACTAGGCACTCACTTTTAATTCCTAGATCTTCACGGTTGTCCACTGAGCATATTTCAGTTAATAACTGCAGGCAGCTGGGAGTGTGCATATAAATGATTGCTGTGCCTCAGCCGATGAGTGGAAGTCATCATTAAGCTGTAATAGCTTGATTACCTATGGTTGCCTGTCTGTGAATCTATCCTGGGACTTCCCAGGTCAAATAGATTAGACCCACTAGAAGTGTGCTTCAGTGGTGGGTTTGAAATTAAATGGAAAATGTAGGAAATTTTCTGCAAAATATTCTTAGGGTGGTTAGAGCAAGCAAGTAGTTGCATTAAGAGTAGAATGCACTTGAATAATCTATTGAAAGCTATCTTTATGTTTTTAAACACTAAGGATTTCTAATCATATCAAAATGAGCCATTTATTTTGTACTCATGGCAACATAATTATGCAGTGTAGGAAAGTCATATTTTAAGCTGTAGTATTGTCACATTTTCAAATGTGAGAGGTCATTTAAAGCATCTGCCTGTTCAGCTGAATCACTGCTTAATGTTTCTCTCTTTAAATGCATGCCTGACTCATTTGTGTCTTTATCCAGAGCCATCGCTTACTCCTGCAAGCCCTACATCCTGCACATTCCCTATGCTGCTGCATCAGAAAGCAAAGAGCCATCATCTCTTATATGCATTTTGTCTCAGATTTTTGAGAGTGAAGAAGTTTTATGTTTAGACCTAGAAGAAAAATGCTTTCCTTCCTTGAATCAAAACTGAAACAAAAAAAATGGGAAAATATTCTTTTCCAACCTAAATGGTTTCTATGTTTATTCAAAAAGCTATCTTAAAGGGAAAAAAAACCCTTTCATTTAGCACAGTGTTCCTAAATATTTTCTACGTTCCCCCAAGCCTCCATGAGTTAGTCAAATGGGTTTGCAAGCAGTTTAAAGGTGCTAGCAAGCAGGTATGACCTCAGCCCATCTTCTACACACACAGGGTGAAATGAAGGTATGATTCTCAACTGTTGTGAGGAAAAGGAAAATCAATATTTATAGAGAAACATATACTAATTTGATTTTTTTTCTTGTACTTTTTTTGGGTTGTCACTTGTTGTTGGCTTTTTTCCCTTGTTGAACTGTTCTGCCTCCACAAACAAAAGTTTTTCTGATACCCTAACATGAATTATAAGCTGAATTTGGAAGAGTACTTACCGGGATGAATTAACAAAGTAGATTTCCGCACATCCCAGCACAACTGTTGTGCATCTGGCAATACCTCCCAACCAGCAATCAATCTGCCCAAGTCCAGACGGCAGAGACTTGAGGCTTTGGGATCCAGCACTTGCGGAATTCCCAGACTGTCAGTTTTCCTGCCACCACACTTCATTTCAGAAAACAGGCCCCGGATTATATGGATGTTTCCAAGTTCTTCTGTGTTATATAACAGCAGAGCTTTAGGGGTGACCAGTCAGAAACTGAGAAATACCCTTTTTTCATTAAAAATTCCCATACTGCAGAACAGGGCAGAAGCAAATTCACTGTTAGGAAGTACTGAAAATGAGAGGTGCCTGAATCTCCTCTTTCAATTTGTGTTTCCTGATCATCTTGGTTCCATATGATTCCATGATTTTAGCTGAGTGTCCTCAGCTTGTTCATTACTGTGATGATCACAGCACCCACCACTGTTGAAAATGGTGCCAGTTCATGCCAAAGACTTAGAGCTGGGCTAATTCACTGCCTAGAATTTGTGCAGTTGTCTCTTGTTCACCTTTAGGTATATAATTAGAGACCAGGCTACTGGAGTGACTTATCATTTAATTTCAAACATTTAATATTTTTATAATTAACTTTTTTGTGAGAAAACAGTAGTTGTGATGCAATATGTGATTACAGTGAGAAAGGCAAAACATGTAAAAACATCTTGTAAATGAGATAGCTGCATTTACAAGGCCCTTGTCTGTAGAACACAAAGCTCTGCAAAAGCACATATAAGTGCTTCTAACCACCTTTTACACATGGCTAACTTACTACTGTTGAATCATTTTCTTTATGCCATAGCTGTGGCAGTGTTTGAAATAAAGAGCAGGACCACATGCTCTGCTCTGTAAACAGTTAGTTACATCACTGATACTTTAAAATAATTTTAAATATTAATTCAGTGGTGGGGAAAAATATATTTAAACTGTAAAAGCACTCTCTCAAGTGAAAAACTTGGGATGTGAACAGAAAACTAACAAAAAAAGCAAACTAATGATATCGACTGGAACAGCATGGAGCCAGATGCTCGGGAATATGCTGAGTCCTGAGAAGCTGTTATGCAGACCAGAGTAGGCAGCATACACAGCTACAAACGTGGAGAGCAGGAAAAGAGAATTATTCAACAATTTCTTGCACAGTGTGAGCAGAAATACTGCTCAATTGTTATGGAACAGTGGTCCTATCAGAGAAAGTGAAATCTTCCGTTTTTGGCTTTTGTTTTGTGCTAGTGAGTGATTTTGCAAGTGCAAGTACTTTTTGTATCTCTTCTTGAAGAGTGTAAATGTATAATTCACTGCCCTGTTCATCAGATTACAATATTAATTATGCATTCTGGAGAACATTATAAACATTCTCTCAGAGGATGCAGTTCCATTCTCCAAGAGGTCAAATCACTGCTGGTCACTGAAAATGTTCTCATCTCATTCCTCTGCATTCACTGTTCTCACAGCAGGTGTCTGTTCACTAGACGTATTTCTGCCATTTACTCTATTTTTTCACCAAGCATCCTTGAGTGGTTGGGTTTTTTTCATATCTGGTCTAGTGCCTCTGGAAATCAAATTTTGTGTTCTCTTAATCAATTTAATCAAAACTTCTTATTTGCAACCAATATTTTAGAATTCTTAAATCTCTCAAAGACAGATGGAGATAGGAGTTTAGCCCTGTTTGGAATTTCTGACAATGCAAAATGTCAGTTATTTCGAATTTTTTACACTGACATGACATTTTCAGGTACATAAATGATTAATTATTCATGCTTATTGCATTCTCTTTATTCCATTGCATGAAAAAAATTTTATATTTGTTATATAAGCCATGATTAGTTTTAAAAAGGGAATAGCAATTGATGATGTTAGATGCTCAGATCTGTATTTGTCTTTGTGTCCACTGGAAATTAAATTTAAAAAAAGAAACATTTTGCAATAATATTTGGGGGGTTAATTTTAATTTAAGTATTTTGGCATATTTTATAGTATATTAGTTGAGTATTAGTCCTGTTTTGATAGAAACATGACCAATGACTTATGTTGATAGAGCTAACAATATATTTCACTTATGATTTAAAATAAGGAATTTAAGGTTCTCAGAATGTTCTCAGGTTATACATAGCTGTAAAAAATGGAGATGACTTTATTCTTTCTGAAAGTGCTACGTGAAAAGAAGGGAAAGCTACTTTACTTTTTATTTGAGAAAGCTAGTTTTTATGTGTCCTTGAAATTTGTATGAAGAGCATTCCCACATGTACTTTTGTATCAATATTTCCAGGAATTACTGTCTTAAACACTGCAGTTTGTCCAGTGTGGGTGGCAAGTACCATCAGTAGCTGAGCCACACAGTACATCTGTGGGAATTTCCATCCCAAAGTAATCAGTTTGAAATATGCAGCCATTGCTTCTCCCCTCCATCATGCAATCTTGTTTGCAAAGTGAAAGGCAATTGACACTTCTTGGTGAAAACTTGCAAGAATATACGATGGAGGAGAAGTGTGGAGATTTTTAATGAAATCTGTGCTTTTCTCCAGTGTATGAGCATCACTGACAATGATGTCCAGAGCTGGTTCATACTCTGATCAGTAACCCTCAATGTGTCATTAGTCTGACTCCTGCCTACTGTTGTCCATGGAAAAAAAGGTGTAAATTTCAGAAATTCCTTTTAACGTTTTGGGGTTTTTTTAACCCAAAGAAAAAAAAGATACGTAGACACTTTATCAGAAATGTTTCAATCCACTTCCAGACATGCCTTTGAAAGTCAGTGGGCATTGGCAGAATTCCCTAAGAACTCAGGGCTCTAAGATTAAATAATCACTGGTGACATTAATACTCAGGTATTCCCCTCTTTCTGCCATTTGTTCTCATTTATACCCTGTAAATCTTTATTCAAAAGGAAAGATCATCTTCTCTTCAGTAATTGACATAGGTTTTGAACAATCAAGTATATTGCAGTCTATGGAACAGGGGAAAAAGTGATCTACAGCAGGTAATTAGCACAAGATTTTCAGTTCTAAAACTTTACACAATATGAACTCAGACATTCTTTTTGAAGAACATTTGAATTAGTATGGTCTGTTGCAGCCAGTAACTATACCTTATTAAATGTTTCCTGACAGTTCACTCCCTCTGTCCTAAAAATGCATTAGTTCAGCAGTTCATAGCAGAGCCGAACCTAAAGAGGTGCCAAAATTCTATACAGACACATAGAGACTGTCTGAATGTTGTTCATCTTCACCACATGGTAATTAAATGTTTGTCGAAGTTCTTTGGGGTTTTGCATGTTGCAGTTTTCTTTCCTTTTTGGATGAAGGTTGTACTGAGGGCTAAAATGCAACAAAATGAGGCCATACATGTGATCATCTTAGTATAGGAAAATACTTGCAGGTAATCCCGTAATAATCAAAATAAAATGAACAAAAATTTTTCATACTCATACTGTTTCACATCTAAATGGTATTCATTATATATTTTACTACACATTTATGTATTTCAGTTGGCAAATTAAAAAAGACATCTGAAACACAGCATTTTTTTGTGTGTGCAGCTTTGCTTTTGTTCTTTTTTTACTGGAAATGCAGCCTTGCAACATGTGCATGATTATAGATTTGCATAGTGTAAAATTACTGTAATTTTATCTGTTCAGGAAGTCAGAAAGGGATTTAATAAGTAGTAAAAATTAAACTGGGAAGTAATATTAAGGCAGAGTGTATATATTTTGCACTTTTAAATAACCTTTTATAACAAGAATCTATTATCGTACAGTATACCGTAATTCCACTTTCTAGTGATATTCTTGCTATTGTCACAGTATTGTCTTTAAATCTGGATATGAATAGTTTGTATATGTACACACTTAAAAAGTGATTTCTACAATGGAATATGTGCTCCCTGTCACTGTTATTAGCATCCAACTGGAAAAATATTCACCAATTATTTTTTTTATAAATTATGAATGTACAGTGTAAATTAGCAAATCAAATATTGTAGCAATGAAGAGATGCACTTTAAAAATGTAAAAGTGTGTATCTCCAAGAGTGTTATTTTGTATAGATGTTTTTGAATAAATAATTTATTGCTCATTAGTGGGGCTTTTTGTCATTTATGAAATAAATATAAGGTATTTGATAGAAGCTATTTGAGTTTTATATTTTTTCATCAGTGATTTTGGTGGGTTTCTTACTTTTTAAAATTAAGATTCGTAATTAGAACAGTAAAGGACATAGTCAGATTTTCTTTTTCATTCAATAAATCATTGTTGGCTTGATCTCGTTGCTGTGAGGAAGCCGAAGTGTGATCTATGATCAGCCCACAGTCCTTTTCATGATCAGCCAACAAAAGGACATTGCCACAGCATCTTCCTTCAGTCATCAATACCAGTTGGGCCATGGAAATCAAGGTATGGAGAGAGGGACACATAGCAAGCAATTGGAAGCACTTCCATTTTCCATGGTTTAAATGCAGCCAGTTGATATTTAGTGAAAGGCATAATGACCACAGTATGCATTTGCTTCAGTGAGAGATCAGTGCTGAAATCCTGAACTGAAAAGTATTAAACAGCAAAATGTCTGCAGCCTTGAAAGCTGGGCATAATTCAGATTTGTAATCTGAGATTTCTTCTAGATTTGTTCCTTGCTTTGCCAACAGAGAAAAAATATGGCATATTAGGGCCGAGTCACCTCTACCAGGCAGACGTTTGGGAAAAGAGACTTCAGGGAAGTTTTATAAACAAGATTTTTTTTCTTTTTAAAAGTCTTCTAGTATATCTAGTAATACCATCCCTGCCTGGCTCCGTGGGGCCCCGCGTGCCCCCGCAGAAGCACGGGTGGGTTCAGTGTTACAGCCGGTAGCAAAGAGTCGAGAAGGGCATTTGGGTGCGTTCTGCCAGGAGCATTTATTGCTTCTACACTGCCGAAGGTTGCAGAGGCAAATACAAGCGTTATCCCAAAGCTCACCGTTTTGTCCGGGGGCAGGGAAAAGGCGGGACTAGGGAACGGGGACCAATGGGGAAGCTTTGGGAGAGTGACCAGGGGTAGAGGCTGACAGACAACCGGCGAATCCAAACTGGGACAGATTAACAGAACAAGCATCCCGGGAGAAGGCCCCTTGGCCACCACAATCTAGCTTGTAAGAAGAAAACATATATGTTTTGAAGGAAAAGTATAAATCCAGGATTTAAACCTAAAAGAAAAACAGTGTGTTCTTGTAATGGAGCTGGGCTTGCTATCTTAGATAATGACAATAGCAGTGTCATCAAAGACAGTCTATAAATAGTTAACACATTTCAGTCACCCCTCCTCTTAGTCCTTGAATCCAGAGGTATCCTAGAATCACAGAAGTGAATCTGAGTGAGACTTAGACAACTAAAGTGAAAGCACAGAATGGAAAAGCAGTCACAGAAAAAGTCCTTTGTCCATAGTGGCTATAAATCTTTGCACATCCTTAATACCCCAAATTTCCCACGTATTCTGATATGCACTCCATGTAGGCAGAGGTCAGATGGGAGGAAGGCTGCTTGGTCCACAGAAAGGCTTGATGCTACAGTGCATTTTTAGAGTGCTGTCAGTCTCCTCAGAAGATGACATGGCACCTGCAATTTCTATGAAAATAGGTGGGGAAAGGCAGAGTCACACCATCACTTAACTGCCCGTTGATTACAGCACTGGGCCCAAGGGGAAAATATTCTTTTAGCAAGTGAGCTTCTAGAGCAGAATTTTTAGATGCCTGCTTGTCCCTCTTCTCTGCTCAGGGCTACACCTGAGAAGAGGCAGCAGAGTGTGTGGCTGCATTGTGGGTGGCAGTTTGGCATTTTAGGTCCAGCAGTCCCTGCAGAGGTCAAGTTCAGTGTCCATCCTGGGGGGAGCAACAAGGCAGGAAGGACTGGAGAGGCATTTGGGGGGCTGTGTTAATTCTTAAGCATTAAATTCTCTTTGCCTGTGCCCGAGCCCTTGAGTGCAATACCGTAACTGCCTTTATTATCTCAGGAGGCTGCTGTGAATGGCAGCACTTTTTGGCCGCTTGCTGAGGTTGTGCCACGAAGGAGGGGAGGAGGCAGATTTGCTGGAGAGGGAAAGTAAGCACAGATGAAGGTGCAAAATTTGGTAACCCAGCAGGCAGGTCAGTCATCTGGGGAGGTGTAATCCTGAGCTCTGGTCCCCGTTCCAAAGAGCAATATGCAGAGATGTGAGGAAGGTCTCATTTATGTGCAGCTTAAAGTGCATTTTAGTGTGACATATTGGACTTTTTCGCTTCCCCGTGGTAGTAAATTATGCTTCTCGTGGCAATAGATGTAATTGCTTTGCACTAAATTATATTAACTATTTCAGGTGGTTTGTTCTACTTCATGCTTGGAATGACACAGCTGAATTACTTTCTGCAGTATGTAGCACAGAAGAGAATTCCTAGTTAATGGGGGGGAAAAAAGTGATGTGTTTTCAACTGCAGAAAAAATATTTAATGGCAAATTTTAAGGTATTAGCATTTTTCCTTTTCTTATGATTTTTAATACTGGTTGGTGTTAGTTGTAAACTTAGTGATTTTTGCAAATGAAAGGAACAGTTCTTCACAGTTCATTTTTATTAAACTAGGTTGTACTCAGTCTGCATTGCAGCCCATGAACTGGGGCTAGTAGCACTGAACCTCGCAGAGAAATGGGTGGGTTCATTTTTAAGTACCCAAAGAGAAGAGGTTGTTTTCCTTCTCTCTCTTCTGAGAGCTGGACTTTGTTGTTCATATGCAGCCCTGTTTAATGATTCAGGTGCAGCTTTTGTGCATCCAAAGGGGGAGCTTTACTTAATGGTGTCAAAAGTACAGCAAGAAGAGCTTAAGAGTACTTGTTCTGCATCTCTACCATCTGTCAAACTCCCATTGCATGAAATACTTACTGCCTGCCCAGCACAGAGGTTTTTAAAGCATATAAATCCCTCCTTGTTCTGTACAAAATTGTGATGGAATTCAAGAGAATGGTTAAGTGACAATTAAAAGAGACCCATGACAGAAGAACTAAGGTAAGGACAAAGAATATTAAATCAAATAGGGAGGGAGGAGGAGAGAGAAGGAGGGAGAGATGAACGTAGAAAGGCAAATGGAGGATGGGGCATGGGAAAGAGCTGGAAACTGGAAATAGAATGTGGGATCAGAAAGAGGGGCATACATGACAACATTGAGAGATGTAAAGGTTGGAGAGCTAAGGGATGTAGGAAAGGTGTCCTTACCGGGAAAATTGGCCAGTGCCTGTACCTTTGGTTGAGAATTGGAGGAGTGCTCTCAGACATTGGTACTGAGCTTATGGAGGCATGTTACTGGGGTGAGGGGCAGAAAGTAGGTTGGAAAAAACTCTGAAAAGAGCTGGATCAAAAGGCTTTGTCAGGTAAAACATTTCCTGGTAATGCAGATAAGTTAATACAGTTTGTTACAAGCATAAAATTACTCAAAATTAATAGAAAAATATGAAAGCTGGAAGGAGGGACCTTAAAAGGCTATGGCCTCATATTTTAATGTCTTGCTCACAGTATTTAAATCTTACAAATTTTCAGAGTTTATTTGTTGTAATTTGTGCTCTTATCCAACTCACTTAGACATTAAGTGTACTCACTTTAAGGAAAGGGTTAGACAGTTATGTCTCAAATCTTTGACCAAAGTGGGGAACACAGAAAGGTGAAACTTCAGGAGATTAATTTGATCAAGGTAAAATACAGCTGGAAAGAAAGGAGGAGAAACTAGTGATAAAAAGCAAAGTCAGAGCAGTCTATTAAGGGCACAGACAGCTGAGCTGCCTGAACCTGTTGGCTTACACTCATGGGTCAGGTTAATGCTGACACATAAAGCAGGTTTAAATGACAGACCACAACTTTATTTTTGCAAAAGTATTGTATCTAAACATATCCAAAGAGTCTTGAATAACTGTTCTTTGCCAGTTTATTCTTCCCTGTTTAATTCTCTGAGCATTTTGTTCTTGAAAACTACTGTACTTGATCAATACAAATATTCTGAAATATAAAAAAATAATATTAGACATAGGATGTTACTAATAAAACTTTTAATTGAGCACTTTTCACATTTCTGTAAGAGAGCCCATGTAACTACAGCCCCTTGCTCCTGTGCCTCTTCAGCCTTCCAGCATTTTGTAAAACAGCATCTGGCCTCCAGATCTCAGATTCAAAGTCTTCAGTACCCAAAACTGAGCAAACCAGTCAATTCACTGTATAAGATTAGCCACAAAGTATTGGGCTCTTATGGGAACAGATAAGTTCTCTGTCTTCTACAACTTCTCCTTCTTGAGTACTCACATTGAATCTATATATCCCTGGCATTCTCAGGGCTAAAGGAGCATATGTACACCTATGCGTGGCTGTACATACTGGAATATCTATCGCTTCATGCACATCTCCTTCCTGTCTCTCAGAGAAACATTCCTGCATCTGCTGCCCTACAGCCAAGATGAGGCATCTGTTAAACCATTACCCAGACCTGCCACATGTACTATTTAAAAAAAAATGTTATGGCACAAGCAGTGGAGTGCAAAAGTCGTCACAAACTATGGTCTCTGTGGGGCTCTAGCCATCTGCTTGCTAATTATGTATACCACAGCCTGGCTGTTGCACAGAAAACAAACATTGCTGCTGGCAAGTTCGTTCTGCCATATAATTACTGCGACTGGCACAGGCAGAATTCCAGGAAAGTTATGTCTTTTTCTGCCCATTGCTCTTGCCATTTTTGTGTGTTCCCCCTTTAAAGGATCCACCTGCTCTTTCTGCCACCTTGTACCTTGTTCTAACCTGCTTGCATCTGCCTTTCCCAGCCTGTGCTAATCTCTCTCTCTGGCAGTTAAAATACATAACATTACCTAGGACATACTTGCTATGTGGCAAGAACTTTGTTCATATTAAGCTAGTGTTGATATAGCAGTGGAGTATTTAGCACCTTTGTGCACATTCAGCTAATGTTGATATGTCAGTGATGTATTTAGCAACTTTTCTGCAACCTTTCATTAAAGTCATCTTTGTAATAAGGTGGATATGTTCACTGCCTGGGCAAATGAAGCTGTTCTTTGAGTCAGATTAGATCTCAGAGGTGACAGTTAATTCAGAGCAATCAACAGTCCTTTGTACTCAAATCTCCATGAAATACCAGATCTGCACTCATCAGCACTTTTCTTTCCTCCCCACTGCTTTTCCCTGTCTGTGAATAGCTCTCCCCTCCGCCCAAATAGTTGCTAACAGGGGACAGTCCACTGAGTTCATCTGTTACAGACAGGCTTGAGATAGAACAATCTGTGGGAATGAGCACTGGGGCAATGCTCATTCCCACAGGTCACAGGCTGTTTGGGTTGGTGTTGCACTGCTGGCTAGTTATCCTGCACAGGCACACAAATGTGATGACTTTTAATTAATGAAAATTCAGGTACTTGGGTGCTATCACATGCAGCAACTGAAAAAAAAGTGAGGATCTAAACCTCTCTGTGCCTCAGGGGGAAGAGAATATGGACATCATTCTTAGATTTATGTATATTAAAAAAAAGCTACCTGGTGTCATAATGTTATTTTGTTTTAAATGATATATGAAGATTATAAAAGTCTGTATGAGTTACACACTCAACTTCAGACCCTACTTAATAATTTCTGCAGGGAGAGGAGTCATTTCTTATTCATGGTCCTTCAAGAGTATTGCATTATATTTGTAACATGCCAAAGCTTCTACTGGTCCTGTCGTCAGTGTGTTCTTATTTATGCATGAATACCCACAACAAATTGATTAATCATGTTCCCCTGTTAGAGCTCAGGGAAGTTCATTTCGTCCTTCAGAGTGGTCATCAGGAGAGCCTGGGACTATTCTATCACACAGTGAAGAGTCTGATATACTTCTGTCTTCTGCAGTGGCCACATTCAATCACCTTGAAAAATTGATTAGACACCACCCTTTATAAACTAAGCTGTTTCTCTAGCAAAGACCTTTTTATTGCTCCAATACTAGTAAATTAAACTATATTAGGAAATGGTTGGGATTTGGGTTATGGTTACCCCTAAGATAAACTTGTGAAAATTTTCTCTGATATGTTTTTGCCCCAGGCCAGTCAACAGTGTGCTGAAATGCCCCTAGGCATGGCTGAAGAATTAGCACAGGCTAGATGGTGTTTTTTACAGGCTCATCTGGAGTTGGAGATCTCCACTAGTACGGATGATATCTGTAGTGTTTCACGCACCTTTAATTTACTCTACAGAAGCAGCTTTCCATTTCAGGGACCCTGGTATTCATATACAAGCTCCACCATATGGCATTGGTGCCTCATACCAGAGAAAGGCACCCATGTCTTCCATGCACTTATTTTGAATAAGAAGTTCTTTGATCTGTGATGACTGATGATAACTAGAAAAAAGAGCTGGGTATCAAAATCCTGCAAAATTGCACAGTATAATCATGGTATGGACTTACAGCTCTTATATTACAGTAATATAGATGTGTGTTTTGTGGGCATTCAGAAGTGCAGTGAAATAAGGTTACAACTCTTTTTGGGAGCACCTGTTGCCCGGGTGCTACAGCTACAAAAGCCACTTCCCATGAAGGCACATTTCAATCAAATGTTTATTCCTCATTAACACAAATTTTATTATTTCTCATGGGAGCTGTGATCTTCTCAGAAGGCAAAAAATTCTGCTGCCAAATACTATTGATCTAAGCAGTGCATAGATTTTGTTTTTCTGTTGTTCAAGAAAGGGCTACCTTGAGCATCAGGGGTCAACTGCATACCTGAAGAAATGAGCGGTACATTGCTAGGGAAAATGGACATAGATGATTTTCCAGCTGTGGTACCTACAGTTGCAAAAATGTCCTGCTGGTTTACAGCAATGAGCTGATCTGCCAGACAAGACCTGATCCCACATTACCCATAATTAAATGCCTGCATACCATCACATACCCTGCAATAAGCTGGTGAGTAAAATATCAGCCAGATGGGTGGTCATCGATGGGGGATGCCCAGGCAGAGCTCATCGCTGCCTGCTGAAGAGCAGGGCTGGGAAGCTGGGCAGGAGCATGGACAGGGCAGCAGGTAAGTTTTGTATACCAGTCTGCAGGAGGAGTAATGAGAAGATGGGGAGGGGGCACAAATTTGGTGTTCTTTCTCTCAGTTTTTGGGTTTGTGCTCCTCACACTGAGCTGGTGCAACAATACTGGCTACTGTGACCCAAGGGAATTGTATGCAGAAGCCCTAAACTAAGGGAGGCCCAGGGGGTCAGGACCCTGTGGAGAAGGATTTCCTCCTTCTCTTTCTTCTTCACTGCACACCCTTGTAACCCCTTTCAATTTTTAATTGTATTTCTTGCTATTTGCAAGCTGTGTTTTATTTCAGTGCCAGGGTTGTTTAATTCCAGTACAGCTCATCTTCTTATACCTTTTTCTGCAGAAATGAAAACTTGCTCCCTATGGTTTTCTGGGGTTTTTTAAAGTGTAAATGCTCAACCACTTACAATGCCAAAATTCAGCATTTTCTCATCAAACCAAGCACCTTCACTCCTTTAAGGCTCACATCGTTAAAGCTTACTGACAGTCTGCAGATCTCAGAAGTGGATGGGATGAACTTTTAGTAGAGTTACCAATTCCAAATATTGATACCGGGTCTTTCTTTTTTTTAATTCTCCTTTTATATCTCAGGGACACACATTATTTTCTCTTGCCAGAGCATTAACCTGAAAGGTCTGTTGAGAATCAGTGATAAATGGTCCCTTTATATCTTTTTCTTTCTTCTGAGTCACAGCTTCTCCAGATTCTCTTATTACGTGTTTATTATCTCTACAATTTATTTCCAAAGACACTACTTTGTATTTGGCTGTATTAAAATATTTTTGTTGGATTTGTCAATCTATCATGCTATCTATTATTAATTTTGCCTCAGTTCAGGTATGAAGACTTCAGCGAAAAATGTCTTCTTTTGTTGTATCTATGTAATATATCTGTGTGTGTGTTTGTGTGTGAGCGTATATATATATTTTTTTATGTGTATGTACATACAAATACACACACACACACTCTTCTTCCCTGTTCCTTCACTTATTTAGTAACCTCAGCTTATTTTTCACAAATTATTGATTCTTATTAATGCTCATTTAAATATGATAGGTTTCATTCATGTTATTAGCTACTGTTTAATACTGCATGCTTATTAATTCTTATGTGCGTTTTGCATCTGGATGTTTCAACATAGAAATAAGAAAATTGTATCATCTCTTGTTTGTTCAGTCTGAGAGTTTTCTAAAACGTACTTTAGCTACAGAGTGCTTCAAACCCATCAGAGCATTAAAAACAACAGTTCAAGATTTTTGGAACCTTGACATGACGTCAAATAGCCAAGATGTTTTTATTACTCAGTCATAAGGCTCACTTGAACACTAAATATTCCAGAGAGTAGTGCTTTGTGACCTCTTAATATCACCACTCATGAAGAATGTTTCATTTAACTTCTCCAGATCATTTGCTTTCCTGATTTGTGACAGACTAATGGAAATTTGGAGATTAATTTGGAAGCATATTCATTTGCCTGAGTGAATATGAACTTGGATGAAAGAGTTCAAGAGTAACTCATCAGATTTAAAATGTGGTTTTCAATTAACAAAATATGTCTATAATGTAAGATGTGTCTAGAGAACAGTCCATTTAATGAGCTGGTGGCCATCTTGAGATGATCAAACATCACTGGCTGTTTGTTTCCCTTTACTACCTCTTTTTCGAAACTGATAACTCCAAAATGATTCCTTACTGTGTTAATATCTGCCACTGCCTTTATCTTATAATTGATAAAAACAAATAATTAAAAATTAAATAATAAATTTGGAAAGTCAGTGCCGCGCCTGGAAAAATGCAACCTACCAGGCAGGTCACTAAAGTATGAGGAGGAATTCAAGCACTGCTTTCCAAGTTGTTGCAACATTTGTGTCTACGGAGGGGCTTCCACATCACAGCCTTGACATCTGTAACGCCTCATTTTGGGGATGGTATACAGCCTAAAAATCCCCAGACCTTTTGGTTTAGGACAGTGCAGAGAGAGAACAGTGCTCTTCAGAATGGACTGGACCAATGCTGTCCTACTGAGATACCTGACGTAGCTCATGAGAACAGCTGAGAACACACAACTACCATAAAATGTGCTTCATGATACAGCATCACACTGATCTGCAGGGCACGTTCTCTCTCCATTATGATTCCCTGTTCCTCTTCCTTTATAAATTCCCCCCCCCCTTTTCTGGAGCACAGCTTTTTCTTTCCTTTCAAATGATGGGTACAAAATGCCTATAAGTCGGTCCAGGGAGGCAGGAGGTCAAAGACATCGGTCCAGTTCCTAGTGCTATCAAAAGAGCTCCTAAAGTGAGATATCCATGTGTCATGATTCCTACCATGGAAATATTCACAGAATATTTCACTACAAAAGCAGGACAGAAACATCTGCCATCTTTTCAGTATGGCAATGAATCACTGTCACTGTTTGCACTTCCCAGTTTTCCCCCTGGAATCTTAAATTTTTTTGTGGATTTGTCACTAACCATGCTGAGAGCCTCATTCACAGCAGGCAGAATACTAAAATTGGTCTGTCATAATTTTATCATGTGGTCATTGTTTTTATTTTGCTAAATCCATTTCCGTTTTCTCCTAAGTTACAAAAGATCATGTCCTGCTAGTATATGATCAGCTTTATGACTATGTGACATATGGTGTATCTACTGACTATAAATCCAAGAGATAAGCTTGGTCATACGAAACTGCAGTGGTCTCTGCAAGAAGGCCATGCTTTGGAAGAGAGCAGAAAGATCACCATTAAGCTTGCAATTAAAATGATCTGTCTGAAAGAGCCTGAGTTTGGTCTGAAATCAGTGCTCTATGAAGATAAAAGATTAATTTTCTGCCTCATTTTAAAAGAAAAAGTTTTTGTGATTCAAGCCACTGAATTTCAGACCTTCTATAAACCTTAAAAATTGTTCATCTGTTCCACAACTTTTCACATAAATCATAATTTGCTCATTAGTTAAGGCAGAGTTTTCAAACCGTGATATACAGGATTAGCATGAATTCAGACAAGAAATTGAGTGGACTCTTCTCTGTAGTTAAATTTATCTTTACATAGTTTTGTTCTGCAAGTTGGGTTACTCCAAAATAACTGAACATCTGAGGGATTCTTCCTGTAACTAGAGTCTTAAATGCTTGCTTGCATGAGATAAAACCTCAACTTGGGTTTAAATCAACATTTTAACAAGACAGTCTCGTGTTCTATAGATGCTACATTCCATCCACTTCTGAGAAAAATAATTTATCTGAGAACATTATTTCAACATCATACACTAAAATTAGTATGTAATGACCAAATCCCATTGATCTAACTCTGATCCAGCCTGTCCAGATCCCTCTGCAGAGCCTTTCTACTCTCCAGCAGATCAACACTCCCACCCAACTTGTTTTGTCAGCAAACTGACTGAGGGTGCCTTCAATCCCCCTGTCCAAATAATTGATAAAGGACTGGCCCCAATACTGAACCCTGGGGAACTCCACTAGTGACTGGCCACCAACTGGATGTGGCAGCATTCACCAGCACTCTCTGGGCCTGGACATCCAGCCAGTCCTAAGAGCCATTTAACATTGTATTTTTTATTTGACAAAAAACCCCCAAACAATAGTTAATGCTGGGAGAAGCCTGTAAAAAGAGGATAAGAAAAATTCCAGCCATAGTTAATTTGTGATTCAGGGGTCCCTGTTGTAAATCTTTTACCTCATAGGCCTTAATATATTCTTACTTCATAAAATTGTGAAAACATTTCTATGAACTTGTATGCATTTTTTTTACCAGAAACAAGCTGTTTCATAGTATAACTTTGTGTTTTCTAAATAACAGTATTTTTGTTTATTTTCAACCTTTGTGACCTTTAGTTCTCTACTGGAATAGACAGTGAATGATTGTTGCATATTAACCCTCCTCATCCTGTTTCTGGCTCCAGAGACCTCTACCTTCTCTATCTAAAGAGAGTAATAGCAAAAAAACCCTCCCTTTCTAATAAAATAAAATTAATTCCAGAAAAAAACTAAGTGCTTAAAGTAACTAGAAGTAATGAAACTGATCTTTCCCACTAAACTACTTTTCCTTCACCTTTTCTTGCCTTTTTTGACTTGTGACATTTTGCTCAACTTATTAAAATGAGGCTTAATGTTGTTGCTTCTATGTTGTTAAGCTGGAACTTCAACAACATTGCTTCTGTTGAAGTATTTTGCAGTTATATGCACTTTCTTCCTCTTCTCTTGCAAGTGTTCTTAGAACTTTAAAAGCCAGAAGAGATTAGAAACTAATTTTTCTATTATAGATTAGACATCCATGTTAACAGTGTCCTTCACGCTTTGCTAGACCCCAGGATGTCGCTAAATGCTACAAAACAGTGTAATCTGCTATCAAAATAGCTCCTGCAGCAGCACGATTTGTGTTGGAGGTTCTTTCATTCTAATCCAGTGCTTGTAAGAACTCATGCTGCCTCAGAGAGCCTGGCAGAGCTGCAGGCTGTTACAGTGCAAATGTAAGTTGTTTCGAGGTTATAGAATTGTGTCCATTTCCTGTATCAAACATCAGTTTTAATTGCATAATATTTTAGGTATGGTCTAACTTTTTTTGAACACCATAGTAGGTCTGTAGAAATTCTTATATGTGAGTAATCTGAAGTTCTGTTGCTTTGGGATATTTCCTTGAACAGAATTTATCTTTTTATTATCAACTCAAATATTTATTTTATAGGTATTTAACTTTTAAGAACATAGAGCATTGGTCTTCGTGTGCATATTTAAATCTTGGGAATATTGCAAATTGAACCAGTCAATTTAAAACTTAATAATATTAATATGGCTATTTGTTAAGGTTCATTGCTGCTTTTCTCAAGAGTGTTGTTTAGCATAAGGACTGTTTTATACTGGTCCTGTACTCCATGTTTAGACCATCATTGAACTGTGCAGTTTCAGTGCTGGGCATGAAGGTCTGATATCCTTTCTGCAGGAAGAATGGCTTAAGACAGACAGCTAACAGAAAATCTGGGACAAAGGGGGTACGTTCAGCAGGATATTCATCAAAATTTTCTGCACTTAAAATGGCAATATGTGAATCTTGGATTAAAAAAATTAAGGTTGTTCTTGAGCAACTAATTTTTACCCTCCTAATTCTCTTTCATCAGATTTCAATAACAGGATTCTGAATGAGCTCCAGTAAGAATAGGAATTCAGCTGTGCCTGTCTGTGTGGGTCCAGTGTAATTAAGACTTCACACATTTTTTAACTAAAACTGTTATTTGTGGCTCAGTGGGCAGTTAAATATTCATGCTCAGAAAAACACAAAATAAAAGTTGTCATTTAATGTTTTCATCACAGACCAATTTTTTGGATGTAACTACTTAAGGCCCACTGTTGACAAATACTTCAACTGCAACCAATGAGCAAAGGTTGAGATCCCCATTCAAACAAACCTTGATGTAAGTATGGTCTTTTTGAACTAAATGGGGAAGCTTTGATTTTTGACTGTGAAACTGCAAAGAAATTCAAACTGGTTTTTCACTTTAGGAAAGTCTCTAATCTCTCAGAAATTAAACCTGTAGTACTTGTGAAGTATATGAAAGGATATAGTGAGAGCTCCTTATTGTATTAGGTGTTCAGAATGGATCTGCTTTTCTCAGTGTTTTGCTGTGCCTTAGAAGAAGTCAATCTTCTTTATACTTTCTTATGTAAGGAAACATCATGTTAAAATATTTACAATTTGGAACAAGCTTAAAGAGGTATTGCAAATATGACTTCTTGTCTGCAATCTTAAATCCTCCAGCCAAGGAATATAAACCTACTTTTCCAACAGAGGTTTGTTTCCCTTTGCTCTGTGCTTGCTTCTCAACCATGTCCACTCATCTTTGCAGTGAACAGGTTATGGATGATATTCCCAAACCACTATAATAACATCCTGGAGTTTGTCCTCCAGTCAGTTCACATGCTCCTAGGTTTCCTTTCACCACCATATTCCACAGCCTCAAGCTCCAGGATGCCTCCTGCTACCCATCCCCTACTTCCCTTATCCCATCTGGCAGAGATCAAAACACTGATCTTTGGCTCCACCTTGTGATGTCCCTGTTGTGACCAGCAAAGATTAAATGAGGGAATCTTCAATACTGATTCCAGATCTGATCTTTATCTCTCTGCCTCTATAGGAAATAGGAAAAAAAACCCCAGCCAAATAGATTCTTTAGGTCAAACTACTGACTTTAAAAGAATCAATAGGGCTGAAAGGTGTAACTAAAGAAAAATAGCTAGGCTCAGAGAAAAAGATAGGTAAAAAGTGCTGGAAGTTGGTGGGCAGCCTGGGGGTTATCATCTGAATTCAAAATGGCCATTTTGGTAAAGCACAAATTACAGAATGCATAAAATAGGACACAAAGTTGGGGTTTTTTGTCAAATACAGTCACAAAAATAACTAGTGAAAAATAGTTTATCTTACTGCATAATGACAATTTTTCTTTTTCTTCTCGTTTTCAGGAAAGTAATTCAGATATAAGAACTGACTATGCAGTTATCTTTTGGTTCCTAGCAGGAAAAAATAAACAAATCAAGTATTAACGTCAGTTTCTGCTTCGTGGGAACATAACTGTGGCCAAAAAGATTTTGAAATAATTTGCACTGTTAAAGCTTGAGTGAGTACCAGTGCATAAAGCTGATAGCCTAAACTGGGCCCCTGGAAGGTACTTGGCTTTCATAATTCAGAACAGTTACTGCCACTGATAAAGTACAGAACTGTGGAAGATAATCTCCTCAGCAGACAAAAGGTCAGACAATAAAACTTTTGCTTGCCATTTTCCAGAAGAAATTCATCATATTAACTCATGAAATGCAAAAGGAAGGGGTGTTTGCACATTGAATTTCTATGGGCAATATAGTTTCTCTGAATTTTCAGACTTGATTAATTTTTTTTTTTTTTAATTTTGGTGGGATATGGAACTAAAAATATTTCAAATCTTTCAATTTCCAATCAACATAGTGCATGTGTAAAATGATACCTCTTGGAGAGTTTATATATTTGCACTGCTGTAAGAACTGCCAGAGTAGCAGTACTGAATGGAGAATGCAGCTCACCTCAGCTGTGTGAGCATATTCACTTTGCTGCTTTGACACCACATTAATCTATGGATAGGAGCATAGATTAGGATCTGATTAGTGTTATTAGTTTGGCCATTTCATTATCTTATGTGCGATCACTAATTTACAATCAAATCTGTCTGATGCACAGAGAAGTTCAAAATGAATGGTGGTAAAATATTGATGTATTTCTAATATGTAGGCTAAGTGCTGCTGGTATCATGAGAACATATTATGTTGTAAAATAAAGTTATGTGTCTCATTGTGCTAGAAGCTTCTCAAAATGTAAAAGAAAAGTAATGAGTAAGGAAGGGAAAAAGAAAACGTGAATTACTTTGAACTTCAAAAACGTAGTCAAACATGGCTGGAAATCTAATTTTAAAGTAAAATTTTCTCTAACAGGAAATTATTTATAGTCTGGCTTATAATTAGAAGATGCATATATATATATTTTCAACAATTATCTCTTCTTACTTGTAGATGAAAATTTTCATTATTTTGGGATTTTCAGCAGCTATAGCCTTCACAGCTGTTTTCTTTTCTTTCCTTGAAATACGGAAAGACACCATCTTTGGTAAGTAACAATAAAAATACATGTTAATTTCTTATGTTGACAGTTAAGCTGACTGGCACTGCAGACAGTATAGCAATGTCAGTATAGCTCAATCTCTTCTGTGTGCAAAATACACTATCTGGCTTCTGTGAGAATTATTCCATGGATGTTTTCCTTTAATATGCAGTTTCAGAAACTCAGTAAGTAAAACTTTGTATGTGTAGTGTATCTCTAGTGTATCTTGACTAGGAGTGATTTTACTTTCTTAGTGATGTTCACATGTCAGATGACATGTTGACAAGCACGATTGCTGGGTTTCTTTCCCCATCTGCTAATCATTACCTTTGGTCATCCTGGGCTAGAGGCAGTTGCCATAGAATGTCCCACCTGGCACTCTCCTGCTGTCGCACAAGGGTGCTTCTCTCCCGTGGGTCTGTTGGCTGCTGGCACTCTGTGGATTTTAGAGCATTTCAGATTGCAGTATTCCCTGTGTTCAAAAAATGTAATCTTGTAATTTTTACCATCATTTGCATCTGCTCAATTTAAATCAGTTAAAGCAAATAAACTAGAAGTGTAGCAGATACTAGACTGAGTTTTAAAAGAAATCTGCAGAAGCTGATTTTACATGAAATTAGGGCAGAGATAGTAAAGAAACAGGATTTCAAACTACAATCTCTTATATAGCTGTATACATCATTCATAAGGCATGATGATATGATTCCCTAGGAAAGTTTTCACCTGAAGTTAGTGTAGAATCACAATAAAATTAGATACAAACATATTAAATTAAAACAAGTTCCCAAGCTGTTACTTCTTACGAGAAATCTTTTTTGTACCATGACTGCAAAACAGGAGATCAGGTTTTCTTTCCAGAGTGAATTCTTTACTTTGAGCTTCCATACAAGTTGTTTGGAAAGATGTGGCCTAAAATGACCACATTATGTTGTATGTTAGTTAATAGAAAATGAATCCAAGCATAATAGAATGGTTTAGGTTGGAAGAGGCCTTAATGATCATCTTGTTCCACACCCTCTGTCATGTGTAGGGATTCCATTCACAAGACCAGGTTGTTCAGGGCTTCTTCCAACCTGGCCTTCAACACTTCCAGAAACGAGGCATCCACAACTTCTCTGGACAACCTCATTGCAGTGCCTCACCACCTTCACAGTAAAGGATTTCTTCATAACATCTAATCTAAACCTGCCCTCTCTCCATTTAAAACCATTGCCTCTCATCCTGTCCCATACCATCCATAAAAGAAGTCCCTCTCCTTCTGTTTTTATATGCTTCCTAGGCACAGGAAAGCCCCAATATATATAAATATACATGGACTATAAATAAATAGAATAGATGAAATGTGATTCTTTTTATAGTAGATGTTCTTTGTTCTGATGAGACAGTACAAGATAATGTTTATTACTCAAGAACCACATTTTTGAAGAGAGTGTACTGGTACAAAAATCATACTTTTTTGCTTAGAAGCAAAGGAAGATAGACAATGGAATTTAAGTATGACAAGTAGACGTTCTCTTCAAGATCAGAGTCTGAATCAATATTACATGATCAGCCATACTTCAAGCATATTATATTTCTCAGAGCTAAGCCCCTTAAAAGTAATTTAAAAACATGCTATATTAAATTCTAAAAGAATTACTTATTGTATGGCCTATGAAAATCCAACTTGTTTTTTAACATAGACTCAAAAAGGTTTTCAGAAGTACCAAAAATCTGAATGATAACATCAAATGAATCATCTGAATATTTTATTATGCACAGGTGAAAAAGAGAAATAACTACTGCTATACTTAGATACTGAAAACTTTAGTAGAGAATAATTTAGCCTAGGAAAGATTACTCCTCATCACACATTTCTCTTCCTTGAGCTGAGTGCCCTATTCAAAAAATAGATGATAGAAATAGCACAGTATGGACTACAGATAGAATATGCTCCCCTAAAATTACACTGTGCATAAATGACAAATGGTTGTACATAAATGATTGTTATTATTTGTTACGATTCATTTTCTAAGAAAAAAATGGGCCATCCCACAAAATTCAGATAGAAATAAAATAGTTGGACCTTAAACATTCTTTTATTATAAAACAACATGTACACAGAAGGGGAATAAACTAAACCACTATAGTAGTATACAAAATAGCACAGCTGAAGTATTATTACGTTCACATATATTCTTCCATCAAACATAGGTGAAGAAATGAGAATAGGGCTTTCATGCACTGGCCACATCCCAGGTCTTAATTTTCCTTGAATATGGACTTGAATTCTTCATGTGGCTCAGACCAGCTCATATTACCTGTGAGGGAGGCTCAGATTTGTCCTGTCAATCCAAGGACAGTTTGATGAAAAATACATATGAAGCCTAAGGAACACAGTTGCATCCAGAGAACACGTTTCAGCTAGACCTATTATGTTTGGTACTATACATGTCCATAACTGGATTTATACTTCAAGAAAACAGCAAGGAAATCTAACTCCTTAAGTCTTATAAATTATGGAATTGATTTACTGCCCCTACTTTACTTTTCAGTGAGGTCAGAAGCCACAACATTAATTTCAGGAATAAAATATGGAGATGGTTTTAAAGGGCAAAAAATTTCACCTTAATATTAGATATTTATATCTTTTCTAACTGTAAATATTTTAATAAATATATTCTATATTAACATATTTATCTTTATCTTTGTTTCTTTTTATTTTTTTCCCTGTTGAGAAAAAATTGAAGATAACTGCATTACTAAGGCTATCCAGAAGGGTTCTAGTCTGGTGGATTATGCTGCACATTATGAAATTAAAAGGTAAAAAAAAAAGAAGAATCTATTCAGTAAAAAACTTTTCATAAGAGAAAAGTTAGTCAGGCTTTCTGTTTTTGAGAACCCATATAATCACAGATTCACTGCTCCCATTACCTTTGAGGAATCTGGTCTAGAGGAAGGTAACTCTGCCCATGGCAGGGGGGTTGGAACTAGGGGGTTTCTAAGTTCCTTACAACCCAAATCATTCTATGATTATGTCACTGATTATATGATCCAATATGACCTTGTGCCTTATCACCATATAAGTTGCTCTCTTAAAATGTGAGACAAAATAAGAAACCCAAAAAGAAATACTAATGTTTTTCTGAACTAAATAGCACAAAAATTTCCATTAACATATGGCTCAAAAATAATAATTTTATGGACACAGTTTTGAAAATTAATTATGTTTTTTCCAGCTCAGAGTGAGATGGGAACAGCTCCTATGGCATCAGGAGCCAAACCCTATTGCCTTAAAGTGGACTGTTAAAGTGAATTTAATATTTCCTCTTCTATCTACAACAGATGAAAAAAAAGATAAGGGAAAGGAAATAAAAGGTTTATCTTGGACTGTGGTTAGGTAACAAATTAGGGAATGCTCCTTTGTGCTTGAATTTTAGTATGAGAGTGAGTTCTTTCAACCATTTTCTGACTAGGTTTCTGTGCTACACAAAATTAAATTCTCTCCAAAATTTGGAACACATCAGCTAAGTTTTACAGGGCACAATCACCCCACTTTTGCATAGACTTTCCTAAAGACTTATCCCTGTGATTTGAAAATGAGTCACGATTTGCAGAGCTCTGTGAGAGTTAACTGTTTATATAGACAGACCTTGTCAAGAACTGTTGCCTCTCTGTACGTAGACTGAGGTCACTTTCTGGTTATAGTGTTAGTATTTGGGTGACAACCCTAAGGCATTTAAAATTTAGAAGCATAAATCTCAAGCTTTCAGTGGCTCAGCTGCCTCATGTACTAGATGGAGATACTGATGTTTATCTGTCTCACAGGATATTGTGGCAATTATTTGGTCAATATCTTAAAGATGATAAATGCTAAGAGATGCTAAAGATAAATGTTTAACAATGTTTGTTTCGATTAGGAATTGAAATTTTATTAGGAATAAATCTCAGACCACTTACTCAACCCGGACAAACCACCAGACTGTTAAGCTTCCTTTGAAATACTGGTATGTGGATATATAGACTTTAAAGAGAATTGGTGCTCAGAAATGCTATTGGTATTTGGTATTAAATGTTAGGTGAAAGCAAAGCCTGCTTGCAGTAGTAAGTTGGGACCCCGCTTTTGCGACTATCCTGCACAAGGTCTTCCACTTAGTGCTGCAGGCTCTGCTCACCCCAACAGTTTCTGTCTCATCCTAGAGGCTTCCCACAAACTGAACTCTTGTGTGTGTCCAATAGAAGGGCAGTTTCTCTTTTAGAATTTTCCTTGCAGAACAAGGTCACAAAAGAGTCCTCCTCTTTGCTTTCCCAATGTACTCTTCAATCAAAATATACCTTAAACTTTCAACCTATCCAGCACAGACAGCTTTATTGTTATGAAAAAGTTTTAAAAATGTATACATTGCAAAACCTTCTGTATTTATCTCAATTATAGAAAGGTCAAAGGAAACGGAATAGCAACCCCTGCTTTGCTGCTGGCTTTCTCAAAATTTCCTGAACAAGACAGTCAAGATATTTCCCAAGCAGCTGAACGAATGGAAATGTCAATTCAGGTGCTGAGAGAAAAAGTTTGCCAGAAGCACAAACGCTCATTGCATCCAACTGGTAAATATAGTGTATTGACATTGGCAAACCACCCTATTGATTTGCTGAATGCTGTCTTTTAGATTAAAGTTGGGTTAAGTTCACTTTTATTTTACTTTTGCACTTTCTTTTGTTCTTGAAAGCATCTCGGATAGGTTTACATTTTTCTTTGCTGTAGTGTGGGTGGCATTCCTGCAGTTGAGGAGAGCAGCATTGCACTGTTGGCATCCTGTGAACTCATGACTGTGTATTGCCTATAAATCAGCCTGCATATCCTCAGTGTTGCAAGCTTCTTGTTTACAGTGAAATATCTATCTTCCCCAGCAGCTTGGGTTTAGTGCTTGATCTTTTATCACACTATGGCACTGGCATTTTCAAACACACTTCCTCTAAACATATGCATATCCCTCTCTTAAAAAATATGTTCTTATTTCCAAATCTAATTTTATAATGCAGTGCTGTTACACATTTATTTCCACTTTAACTGGTTTTTTTTTTAAATGTTAGATGGGAAAAGAAAGGGATAGTCCAGAAAGCTCAGAGTTGTCTAAGTAAAGTAAAATACTTGCTGTTAATTAGAGATTAATTTCTCTGTCTGGTGTCTGGAAGGTTCAAAATAGCAGAAACATTGACTTTTTTCCCCCATAATTTAATTCTGTCACTTCCATGAAGTCTTCTGTCTTATTATTCTAACATTTTTTTTCCAAGATATAGAAACATTAGAGTGCTGTAGACAAACATAAAGCTCCACAGTTATTCTACTATTTTATTTCCTTGCAGAAATATCTGGCTTACTAAACTAATGGGACCTTTGTAGAACTAAAAAAATATCTCTATCTATATGAGTATTTCTGTGCATATATTTATGTACCTACAGATACACACATACAGATATAATTATTTTTGTGCTGTGCGATTTCAAAAGAAATTGAATTTCTAAACTACAGAAGAAGTGCACAAAGCTCTTGTTAATTTTCAGAGATGAAACAACATTAATGGAACATGAATAGACAATCTACAGTCTATGTGCCACAACAAAATAATTTTACATTAATTAAAGAACTAAATTGACTTTAAAGAAAACATGTGAGTTACTACCTTGGCAGCCCAGATAACTGGGGAGCTGGGCTCTGAGTATAATTTACACCTGAACTAACACAGAAGTAAACCTCTATCCACAAATTTGGCACGATTAACTAGTATATAATGACAAGATTATGTAGCCAGTCTAACAACCTATTCTCTCTCTGTTCTTGCTACTACCTTGTACAGATTCTAACTGCTCAACAGAACATTTTTTGAGCTGATTTGGCTCTTGAATCTTTGTTGTTCATTTTTCTGGCTTAATTTTTTGGGCTGAACAATGAACTGAAGCAGTTTAATTCAGAGTTGAATGGGCAGAACAAATAGATATGTGATGCGCAGTGGGGAGACAAGGGCAATATATTTTATATGTTACCTCTACCCTCATCTTTCATCATGTGATGGTTGCAGTCACTTTGAATGTCAAGGGTTCTCTGAGTTCAGGAAGGATATTCATGGAATCATAGAATGGTTTGGGTTGGAAGGAGCCTTAGAGACCCCATAGTTCCAACCCCCCTGCCATGGGAAGGGTCACCTTCCTTTAGACCAGGTTGCTCCTTTTTCATGTGTATATCCACCTCCAACTGGCCATACATATTTCAATACCTGCAGAGGTGAGAACAGGTCTCTCTTACACAGTAGTGTGGCTTTGTCCCTCAACATCAGATGCTCACTGGGAGCCCCATCTTGGATTGTATTAGAAATATATTTATAACATGCTTTCTACTGGTAGAAAGGGACTTGATTGTACCTAGCTTCCAAATTCCAGCTAATAATTCTGATCGTCTTCCAGTGAACAATGAATTCTATAGTCATCTGCAGGGTCTTTAAATCTGCATCTTTCCAGTCCCACATTTTTCCTCCTTGACATATACTTTTGTTCTTGATTGGCATTTTTTATGCCTTTGTTGTAAGCACAGGGACCAGCCAAGCAAAGGACTACAATGCAGGGAAAGAAGGAAGCAGAGAGCAGGTCAGCCCCAGTTCTCAGTTATTGCTGGACCTCTTTCATTCTCTTTTCTTTTCATTCTATGCATCAGATAATAAATCCAGCTCTTCCTCTAAGTCCCTGAGACAGCCTCTTGCAGCACTTCTCACTAAGTGCTCTTTCCTAGGAGGAGGGAGAATGTGGCTGACAATAATGCATTTTCTACTGGAGCAGCTGAATCTGATAGAGCAAATTGCTTGTCTGGGTTCTTCCTTTCAGATCATTTATCAGCTGATCTGCTCACTATGATTGCTAATATTTCTGGATGTCTGCCTTATATGTTGCCACCAAAATGTCCAAATAATTGCTTAGCTAATAAATATCGACTCATCACTGGTGCCTGCAATAACAGGTATGTATGATAAGAATTGTGTCTGGAAAAATCCTTCTTTCTCATTCTTTCAACTCAAGAAGCTGTGTTTACTTTTTCTGAGGAAATTGGTGGAGGGGGCCTGACATTAATCTGTTAACTTTGGAACCAACTGTAAATGAGGTGCCTGTGAAAGTTCCCATAGGAAGAACCCACAATTTAAACTTTGGTACACTAATTTTTGCAGACAGGCTTTCCCTCTGAAAGCTTCTAAGATTATGTGAGGAACTTTACATTTAGGGAGAGCTGATTCAGTAGATTCCTTCTTCTATATAAAAAGCAAACTTAATTCTAACCCAGCATTTATTTTTGATTGAATTGGATAAAATTATATAAAGCAGGAAAACTATATTATTTCACAAGGAGAACTATTTTTGTACTTTCCCACAACATGAATCTAAAAATTCTAGGTGCTCTATTTAATTTTACATATCTGGTTGTATATGTTTAGTGGCTATTTTTTACTACTACTATCTACTTGTTGCCTAATCTATGTGACAATTGTTTCCTGCAAAACCCAACATAATAGATGTACCTGTCTTTTCAGAATCCTCCAATGCAATGAGAGTGTAAAACTGAGAATGAGAGCCCCTTTTAAGTACAAGGGTAAACAATATTTGTACTCAGCAGCCTCTGGATACATAGACCTAAGGTCACAAACTGAAAGGTGGACTGTAAGATTACAGTTGAAGTGCTACAGAGATGAAAATGGAAGGCCATTGTCATTGTAGAGGTTAAGGTGCTTTGCAATGTGGTGAATAAAGGGCAGTAAAATTCTGCAGTTTTATTATTCAGCAAGTCTGGTTTTATGAGATGAATTTGTTTTGCTACGTCACAAGTTATTTGCAAGGAACATGCCTGATAGACTCTTTGCTGAAAGGACACAACCTGATATGCATCAGTGTTATAAATCTAACTGTGTGGGTATCCATAATTTCCCCCAGGCATGTTCAGAGTTCCTTGGAATCTGAACTAGCAGCTAGTACAATATTTGCACTGACAGCTCCATCACGGCTTGAATACATTGTCCAAGATTCATGCAGCTGAACATAGACACATGGCTGAAGCTCTTAATTTACAGGCATGGTTGTGTAGTCTTTCACCCTAGAAATGGAAATAAGCACTCTGCTTTCTCTTCAGTGACTGATAATACTAGGATGTGTATAGGCATTTCAGTCTGGTGTCTAAAGCTGGGTAGGGTAAATATGATTCATTGAGTCTGGTTTGTAGCCACTCTGTTCTACTTTGTATATTTTTATGCTTCACCGCATCAGAATTTAAACCCACCACTCATATTTGGTGGTATTTTAGACTTTTTGCTCTAAACATCTGTATAAGTTGCAAGGCAGCAAAAAACTCTCCAAAACCAAAGACTTTCGAACCAGTGCATCAGATCTTAACTGATTCTAAAACTTTGTGAGCTCCTTAAAACACCTCTAGCTCTACTGAAATACATCAGCTTAAAATCCCATTATACAGTAATGTAAATAACATATTCTGTGATGTAAGCCAGCTTCAAAGTCTTCAGACATTAAATGAAGTACCAGTCTGTGCTTTTCCTTGCTTTACAGCTTCCACTTTCAGGTAGAAAATATATCGGGACCTATGTTGCACTTGTATTTTTCCTCACTCAGTTTGAATATGTAGCTGTCCTGTAGATCAGTAAATGCTGCATTTCATAAGTGAAATTTAAAAATAAAATTTATAGTGGAATTAATTGTGGGCCTTCAAGAAAAATCTATTTAAATCTATTTAGAAGTGAGCAAGGAAATGCTTTACAGATGTTTTACTAAATCAGTTTGCATGTTTGGGACAAATCTGATCAATTACAAAGGATTTATTCCACAGCATTGAGATTGTTTTGTTTTACTGTGCACTTCCTAGAACAGAGGTGTAGCAGAATAGCATAAACATGACCTTCTATGGAGAATAGCAACATAACATTCCCAGCAGAGTTAATATCCACTTTTACTAGTAACAGATATTAACAGATTTTAGTTTTCTTTCTGCCTAAACAAGCAAAATAAAATGATATTATTTTAAAATTAAGAATAAGGAATAGAAGGAAAATCCAAAGAGCTGGTTTTTTCCCATTTTTTAATCTTAACTAGCTAGTATTGATCTGTGTATTTTTTTAATGTCTAGTACAATGAGAGAAATTCAAGGGTGAAGGAGTTACAGGTACTAAAGAAATGGACTCTCAGAGTGCAATTAGCTTCACCTAATCCTAGCCTTCAGAGGTAGTTGTATGTCTGCTGCAAGGCTGCATCTTTGGCTGTTCCTGCTAGTGAGAAATAGAATGGAATGACAGGATGGCACCCAGGTCTGTCTTTCTGGCTTGATGGACAGGTTTTTAGATGACTGGCTTACTTTTTGTACACCTAACGTTTGGGGCATCTAGGATGAACTTTATCTGCAGCATTTCTATTTCACTGCCGTGTCATTAACCATTCTCTCAGGTAAGGACCTGATGGTCAGTCTGAAGGTCCAGTACCAGCAGACGTAGGAGTAAGACTATGGCTCCCCTAGTGGAAAGAACGAACAGTCCTGACTGAATCCACTGACTTCCACAAGGAGGAACTGAGATGTTTCCTTTAGGATTGCTACATCACCTCAGTGAAAGCTAAGTGTTCAATTAGTGGCAGGCTTATTTTCCAGAAGCGTCCCATGTTTCCACAAGTTACACGCGTGGTAGCTCAGCACAACGTAAAACATCACAAACTCTAATTATTAAGTTGCCATATGGCATTCATTCCTTGTATCTGAAACTAGGCAGAACATTAAAATAAGATTCAAAATAAGAAATTCTGGATTGTGAACTGCTGTTTACAACTCCAGGTTGCTTCTCAGGCAGCCAAAACAAAATCCAAATGGTACAATACCAGTATTTCACAAGTAAATTAAAACTCCCTCTTCCTATAAACAAAATATATAGTAATCAAATTTGACCACTCTATAAATATGTATGGTAGCAAAATCTCATTCTTTCAGTTGCCTTTTTAACTCAAGCAAGATTCCAAGACATTAACATGTTTGATGCAATAATAAAAAGGCATGTGGGAAGGGTTTTACTTAAGTAGCATTCCAGTAATTCTGCTAAAATACAAAAGCAATCAGGAGAAAAATCACTGGTTAAGCAGCTACATTAACATTTCATTATTTTTAATTGAGTGAAATAGCACTACACTATGTGCAGTATTTTATGCAATTTTAATAAAGGCAAATCAACTGTAACTAATTTGAATGCTTTATTAAAGCATACTTCAACCTTCAAGTGTGAATTATTGTGGATAATTAAGTATATTACTGTACCATATAGCTTGGCAAATTGAGCCTCTTCAGTGTGCTGGAGATCAATGAAATACTAATATCATAATTGTTTATCATCCTGATGGACTTACAAATGTATGTTTTAACACTATGTATTTCTATCAACATTCCAGAAATATTTCTGGTTCTTTGTGGCTTACTTTACAATTTTACTCAACTGAGTGCATTGCAAAAAAATTATTTCTTCTTTTTAATGTTGATATATATTTATTATGAATATATTTATTAGGAAATATATTGAACGGGACATGTTAAAAAATAACCAAACAACAACAAAAGATTTCATCTTAGAAAAAATGCATTTAAAATATTCATGAAAGAGAGAAAATTAATTGAGTCAAACCCAAGACTCCTTACTATACTAATAAAGAGGAATCACCAATAATCAATTGCTGACCCTCAAATTAAGTATGACCTGATTCTTGTCACCCTCTTAGACATGTTTGTCTATACTTTTTTACTCCCCTTCCCCCTTCCAAGTTGTCTGGCTGTGGGATGACAAACTGGTATGTAATGGTTCCAAGGTGTGCCCAGGCAGGCGACATTCAGAGAAATGCAAGTTGTTGTGAGAAAAAAATACAGTGCAATTACTGCTAGCAGCTTAGCAGGGTAGTTCAGTTCCTGGGCTTGTACACAGGCCCTCCCAAAGATTGACCCAAGAAATTGGTATAGCTTCAACCAGTGGGAGTCTTGCCCCTGCATTCAGCCATTGCTCCCATCTCCTCAGTCCTGGCTTCTTTGGTCTTGCTAAATGATTTCTTCTCTATGACTAGTGTCCATTTTTCTTTTAAGCTTTATTCACCTGTACTCCAGGGTTTCTTCATATTTTCCTAAGTCTTGATTTCCTAGCTGTTGCCCTAAACAAACCTCTTTTTAAAGATGCTAGCAAACGCACTTGAGACTACATCTGACTTTATGGGGAATGAGGACACTATCAGGAAGTCACCTTCACAGCAAGTATTTCAAAAATGTCAAAAGGTAACCAACTTAGGTTATAAACATGAATAAAATAGTAATAATTCATTAGTAATTTAAGTTTTCATTATTTTCCTTTAGAGTAAAATTAATATTGGCATACATGAAGAAAAGTATTTGATGCCCTCTCAAAGATTGCCATGTGAACATCCAATCGCAATGGCATATTGCTCTGTAGCTGATGATTATTTCATATTATTTTATTATTATATTTTTTATGCTCAGGTTTTACATTCAGAATGTAAATAAAATATAATATAGATAGTAATTCAGAATATATTCGGAGGTTCAGGATTTTTTTGGTTTTGCTGCTGTTGCTTTTGGGGGATTTTTTGTTTTGTTTTTCTTTTCATAGGGAACATCCTAGATGGGGAGCATCCAACACAGCTTTGGCTAGATGGCTTCCAGCAGCCTATGAAGACGGCCTCAGCCAACCTCGAGGATGGGATCCCAGCATCCGATACAATGGATTCCATCTGCCTTCGGTTAGGAAGTGGATCACAAGATCACTTGAAACTCTTTCACTGGGCTATTACCGTACCTGCTAACATAGATCTCCATTTGCATCAGTGAATGAAGTATCTGTGTAAAATACTTCAGACGTATCTGTGGAGCTTAGTTAAGAAGCCAGTGGCTTTGCTAAAGCATAAGTGCAAACACGTGGTGAGAGTTCCCCTGCCCCTGGCGGGGGTAAGCCCACGGAGCAGTGCCAGGGGGCACTGACTGCCTTGAGGGGCAGCCCAGCACTCCATAAAGTGCTGTGGAGGAGAGCAGGCAGGGCAGGAGCTGGCCAAATGCCTGGCCTGGAAGGCACCAGACAGCAGGCAGCCAGCAGACACAGGGTGATGATTGCTCAGGTAGAGAAAAGGTGCAAAGTCAACCCAATTTTGAGCTTCCCATGATGAAATTGTAAAGAAGAGGGAGGTCTACAAGGATGCATGCTGCAATGGTCACAAGTTGCTCCAGAGAAAATTTTGTCTTGAAAAAAGAAATGAATTTGTTGTGAGCACAATTAAATGCTGGAATAGGTTTTTGTTGGAATATGGATTCCAGCCTAGAGAACTTCTGGCTTATCCCTAATGGGAAATACCCAAGATCTGTCTTGATGAGGCTCTCAATAACCTAACCCCCACTTTCAATTTACGGTTGCACATTGTGGTCTCCAGAATTTCCTTTCAGCCTCGACTTTCTAGTGATTTTATGATTCTTTGCTTTAATAATGGCGCCTTTATTCAGGGAAGGAGGAGGGGGAAAAGAAGGTTGGGTGTTAACTAAATAAATATAAAGCACATAGACGTGCTAGCACGTGTAGGTGTGTGCATGTATACCATTCCTCATAAGGTAGCAAGCCTTGACTGAACAAGTATTGCTGTCAAATCATAACTTCATTTTAGCTAGTCCAACTTACTGAGCTTAGAAAATATTGCAATATTTATGGATTTTAGCACCTCATATTCTTAAAAAACAGCAGACCCGCCGTAGAGGGAAGTTTGAAAAGAGAATATTTGCACAGAGGGCTGGGTGAAAAATTCCCCAGTGCAGTGTGCAGTGATTTGGGCTGGATTTATAATTTGTGATTTGTCATCATTGCTTTGAAATCTGACTTTTAATGGACTCAAAGTCTTTTCATTTTAACCATTGTATGTTTAATAAGGATAAGCAAGAGAATTTAGTGTTAATGTCAGCTGCAACTCATGCTATTAATTAAATAACATTGTCTCTAAGCTGCACAATTTAGCGCTCAGAGATGGAAACCTGACATTTACACAGGCAAATTTCCAGTAGATAGTACAAACTACCTTTTTCTAGATTCATTAGGGTACATGTTTGTAAAGTAAAACACTCTTAAAAAAGATTATATAACCGTACCAAATCTGGTTATCAACATCTGACCATCAGCAAGGTTCTCTGCTTTGTTTCGGAGTAAGACAGGATAAAAATAATGTTATAAAGTTTTTTCTCATTTACATAATTGTCCTTTTTTTTTGTACTTTTAGCTATCTAACTATATCCTTTTAAAATAATGTGAAGATGATAGATAAGTGTGAGGATTGCTATAAAGCAATACTAGATCACAGTGTAACTGTAATAGTTAACAGGGATAAGAAAATTTTGCTAACTTCAAGAAAAAGTTTGTGCTTTGTGGCCACAAAAGCTGTTAAAATACTCATCTAAAGTCTTGAATTCCTGATGACCTGTATGTAGCTTGCTCTCAACTATTTCAGTATAAATCCTGATGTTCCTAACAAGTCCCATGTTGCCCGTTGCCCTTACCAATTCCATTTAATGGAACCTGCCTTATATATTCATTATATAGCCCTTATATTTATTACAGGCTCTGTAGTGTTTTATCTATTTTATGTGCTGCCCTTTCAGTTGCTTGACTTCCAAGGTAGCTGTTATATGCCAGGGAATATTTTGCAGCATGAGGGAGGAATCTGTGAATAATGATACCCCTAACATTTCCACAAACTGAGTGCTGATTTTGCTCTGATGGTTTTGCTTGGTTATTAATATAGGCTGGACATGTAGCATCGATGTCTCCATGTGCTCGTCCTCAGAGTATCTGTATCTCCATGCAGCTTGCACAGAAGCATGTCAGAAATATATTTTGGTTTCTTCCTACCTGGGAAAAGGAAGCAGAACTTTCGGCTACCATGTGTTTGCAACCTAGCTCATGTCCTGGGCTGCATAATCTCCTTCATTTATGTACAGAGCAGCTCAGACCCTCTGTGTATCAACAGTGATTTGAGATTTCCCAGCAAATCTTTTTGTATAAGGAGGAAAAAACAGAATAAATAGAAAGAAAACTTTTAGACAGTCTAAAAGAAACGTGAGGTTTTCAAAATTAAAAAAAAAAAAACAGATCAAAGATACACTGCTTACTGGCAAACATAAAAAACTCAGCTGAAACATCTTTGAATATGCTTGTGGCACCTGGGTCTCAGCTCCTGAACAGAAATAAGAGCCTGACAGAGGTTGGATTTTATATTGTTGGATTTTTTGTTTTGGTTTGGTTTTAGGCAAAGCATTAGAAGCACTATACTACATAAAGTTGGGGAGGGGGGAAGATAGCTTTTATCACTGTTCCCCACAGTTTTTAGTGTTTTATCATTTTGTGAGAAGTAAAAACTGCTTGGCACTCAAGGTAAATTCATTCTCTTCTCAGGTTCGTGAAGTGACAAGAAAAATTATTCATGCATCTAATGAGGCTGTTACTGAAGACAGCCTGTATTCTGATATCATTATGGTATGGGGACAGTACATAGACCATGACATTGCATTCACACCCCAGAGCACAAGTAGAGCCACCTTCCTAAGTGGGATGGAGTGCCAGATGACTTGTGAAAAACAAAATCCATGTTTTCCAATAAAGGTAAGGTTCTAACTTAAATTCCTTGAGAGAAATGCCAGAGTCTAAACAGGTGAGTAAAGCCAAGAAACATTGGAGCAGACAATGATAGAAAAATAGAAACCAGTACAACTATTAAATGAAACAGGTAGACATTTAATTTTTTTTGTAGAGTTAATAAACCATAGTTAATGTATTTAATACATTCATTAATTTTAACCTGTTTATGTTGCTGGGGAACCTTACTGGTCCCTCCCAATGTTATTGCTCTCATGCTTCAAGGTTTTGAGTTCCATTGGGGAAAATAGCAAAGTAAAATTTATATTTTCAGCCAGATAAAGTGAAAGGATCTTAACATTCCTCATTGAAAGCAAAAATACTTCTTCCAGCTAATGCAAACTTTTGAAGAGAGCTGTCTTTTCAATGTATGCGTAAAAATGATCTTCAGGGAGCTGCTGAAACATACATACATCACATCTTTGCTTTGAGCAGATGGAAAACGTGTTCAAAGCTTGTTAGAGGGCTAGAAGAAACATAAATAGGTATAAATATAGGATACTGTATTTTTGATCACTTAATTTAAAAGCATAGTCCTGCTTTCACTCAAAAAATTGAGTAGAAAAGTAAAACCATACTTTTGTTTCTCAAAGCACAGCCTGTACTACTCAGGCTACAGGAAAGCCCCATGCCCATCACAGCCCTTGGTGATATTTAAGTTAGAGCAACCTAAATTGCTTTCCTTAGTGTTGGAGCTTGATTACTGACCATCTTCTCTATGTACTGTCATGTAGGGCTTCTATCAGAATACAAAACCTTTTTTGCCTCAGCAAACTGTAGTTGATAACCACTCCACAGTCTCCATAAGTGCCTCATTCCTCTTTCATTAAACATAAAGGAAAATGTTTGGTTAACTGTAAAGAGAACCAAATCAGCTGTGTTAAAGGTGGCTCATCTTCCATATGGTGAGAGAATTTAAATTTAAAATACAGGGAAGGTTACATGAAATTAATAACAGCCTGTAATTTCACCACAGACAGGTAAATCTAGTCCCTGTCACCCTGGAGATATGGACTATTGAGGGCTTGCAAACTTGTCTTGAGAGCATTCAGAAAGAGCACAGGCTTCTTAAAGAAGAGCATTCTTTCAGACATTGGGTGACTGAGAGCACTGAGTAACCTGAATCAGCCACAAAAGTCCTAATTATTAAGAGTACGCCATAGTTATGAAAAAAATATCTAGTTTGCTGTGTTTCAAATTTCCATCTGGGGCAATAAATTATTTTTTTCTGTTTATGTTTTTAAGTAATAGCCTTAGAAACATTCCCATTCCCAAAGTCTTACCAGGAGAGGCTAGGGCAGACATCTAGTCCCTGACCAGCAGTGCTTTGTATGATGGGAAAACGGATCCATCTGAAAGATATGCCACAATATATTGAGTCCTATTTTTAAAAAGTCTGCTGTAGCCATAAAACTGCAAAAGTCTTCAAAAGTCATTTGTGTTTACGATATATTCTTTGAAATAGCACTATTAGTATTGATTTTGAAGTGCAAAACCCCCATTTTTTTTTATTACTACATGGATATTTAGTTTGAGAGGAGACTCATACTGTTTCCCATAACTTGAATGAAATGTGGATCACAAGGACCATAGAGGTCTAATCAATGAACTCTGACTAATTCAAACCTCAAAATCCCATCTACTTAAAAAAGAGACATCTTAAGGGATCTTTAAGAAAGGACTCCAAGGCTAATATTATTTGTGTGGTAGAAGCATTTAGTGCAGAGGGATAAAAGGTGCACAGATTGTCATGGCATAGACTTGCAAGTGTCAAGTGCTCTAAACAAGGCACAGATTTTGGATGTCTGTCTTGGAGCTGTGATGTCATTCAGAGAGCATGTTTCAAGGCGGCTCTTGAAGGACATTTTTTGATCACGTATTAATCTATCACTGAGTATTTAACGTGTAGCTAAATCTAGCACTGGAAGCTGCTCCTGCTCAGCATGTGGATGGGTCAAGCCTACCTTTGATGTAGCCATGACTGGCCATGGCAGGGGACATACAAAGAAATTCAGTCACAACCCTGTAAGCATTAGATAAGTTTCCCAACTTGTGGACCTGTTACATGGTTACAGTCCCATGAATGTTTCAACTCCATTTTGCTATTAATCTGTTATTCACAACTTTGATGGACAAAGATGGTTGTTCTTTTGCTTTTATTATATGTTCAGTATTTTGTGACTGTTTTTCTCAAAGACACAGAATAGAATCTGTATTTAAAAAATATATATATAAAAAGAAAGGAGTGTTACAGTAAATAGTGTGATCAGAGGAACTAATTTTTGAACAGCAAAACAAAATGCTATTACCCTCTAGAACTAATCTTCTTTCAGAATTATTAACTGAGTTAATCTCCACATATTAAATATTTGGAAAACCACCACAGTTAATTTTATACATTCATTTTGTATATGAAGAAACTGTGGCTGGTTTCCAAAGACAGTGGAATCAATAGCATATTATACAACAATGTAGACATAGAGGCTGAAGTTTGCACTCTTGCTGTGTTCCTACAAAAGCAGCACCCAAGGGAGAATCCACCCACAGAAAAGGACAACCGTGCCTGCAGCTGCACATCCTCTCTGGGAGTTTCAGCAGGGAGAGGAGGCTCCTGACTGCACAGGTTAGGGAATCTGTCTAGAAAATATTCAGACTCAATGCAATTCAATGAAGGATTGTAAGCAGCAGTAGTGCATTAATATTAATAACAAGTGTAGGTAAATAATTCATAGGTTGCCAGGAACCATTGTGATTTTCTATTCTGGATGCTTTTATACTAAAGGTTATAGAATTTCTCCCAGCGATTCTCACACAGAGCCTGTAGCTTCTGGTAGAGCCTGAACATTTTTTTTCTGTATCTTTACAGGGTCCCCTAATGGGAAAAAAACCCCACCAAACTTACTAACTTTAGTTTACACTTCTTTTATAACAGCCTGACATGCAGAACAGAGTTGTGGAGATTACTTGTCATTCCTCAGATTATTATTTCAGGTTAGGGTTGAGACATAAAGAAGCATTAGAAAGACTTTCATAGGAGAGCTACTGACTTTATTCAATATTAATTACATTGCTGCCAATAAGTTAGACACGGCGCATACACCTAAGATAATGCAATCCAGAAAAGCTTTCAGTTACCTGAGAGACAAAAAGGTGGAAAAGAAACAGACTCTCAGAAAAGTGAGGTGATAATGTGTAATGTGACCAGTTACTGTCTCAGCTACAAATAGATCTGTCATGTGCACTCAATAACCAGCAAAGTGAGTCCCTGCCTTTCTCTTGTTTAAGAAGCAGCAGCTCGCTGTCAGATGGGATCAACTCTTCTCCAAGTTGCATGTCTACAAATAAGCATTCATATTTTCCTTTTATTCAAACTTTCACAGACCATAAGCTAGATGTTCTTTTAAATCTACAGCAAAGAAACCTTTACAAGGTCATTTCCCGCAGAATAAATTCACAATAAGAAAGATTTTTCTTTAACTGAAATATCAGTTTAGAGATTGTGGTAGACTTAAACAATTATTGCCTTTCATTTTCCTACACATAGAAGAATTTCATCATAACCAGGTTTGACCATGCTTATATAATAATGATTTAAATCAACATGCAGCTATACAGGAAAAGTATTGTCACCAATCAGGGTTTTGTTGTTAATTTTTCCCCTCTAGAACTATGTGACACAAAGAAAAAAGAATCATATAAAATTTATTCATTAATTTTGGAAAAAAATGTGATTCAGTACCCATATCAGCAGCAAAGGGTCTCTTTTTTTCACTCAGATTATTTTTAATGTCTATTGAATAATAATGTAAGGAACCTCCAATTTACACATTCAGCTGCTGGCTGCAAACTACTTATCCTAGGTAAAGGGAATGGACGGCATTATGCAGCTCTCCCAGTCCCTTAATGTTCATTACTGCTGTTTTTCTCCACTGGGGACCAGAACAGATTGAATTGAAATTGCAGAGGCAGTTAACTAAAGATTATTCAGTATGAACTTCAGTTTGAATATCAGTGTTGATATGTTTTGTTGTGAGCCTTGCTGTTTAACAGCTTAAAGGCACTTCCTACATTCTTTTCTCAGTGATACCTGAATTCTTCCAGGTTCTCCTGATAACTAGAAGCAGGACACACTCAAACGCACACAGGGCTGTGGCTGTCAAGTTCAGATATTTGTAGTATGAGATGAGTTGTCTGCTTACATTACCACCTGAAGGGAAAAAGAAGCCACACTAATAGCAAAAGACTTAATAGCAAATATTAAATAGAAAACATAAGACAAAGAAATTATTGATTTCAAAAATCAGTGAAAAAAAATGACTTATTTCATTCAAACACCTACTTTGATTTGCTAAAACCTAGGCAATGAAGAAATAATGGTAGAATTCTTTACCAAACAAAATTGAAAAACAAATTAAACTATTTCTTAATGTAAATGATTTGTTGGTATCAATCCCTACTGACATGAGTTCTCAGTAGTAGGAAATTTTACTTGGTGTAATAAATGAGGTAACAATGTTATTATATAAAGTTAGTTAATTTTATGCCAAAGTTTCTTGTTTACTGTTAACCCCAATTTAAAGACTGTTCCATCTTTGCAGACTGATTTCTGTATTATTAGAAAAATGAAGAAGAAATTACATCACATATGCAGAATTCACTGTCTTCTGCCGAAGAGTTTTGAAAAATGAAAAGCAAGCAGATAGGATACAAATACGGGTTAGCTCAGGTGTCTGTACAAAATATTTATTTTCTCTTAGTCAGATTTTTGAACCTCATTATTTGACCTCGGTGTCTCAACTGTGTGGGGATCAAACCAATAAAGGAATGGGCAGTCTTTCATTTAGTCAAGTCTATGTGCAGCCTTTGCTTTTTATAAAGATAGTCAGAATTCAGTACTTGTAAGACATTTGTTGCTGCAAAATAATGTGGCAGAAGACTTGTGGGAAACTGGCGGAAAGCAGAATGAATATTTACATCTGTCCTTTTTCGTTAGGAAACTGGATTAGAATTCAATATTGAATCAAAGCTTTTGCAGCATGCTGCTGCAGACACTGAAACTCCTCATTATGTTTTTATGCATACAGGTGAACCTGCTGCTTCACTTGCTGTTCAGTAGAACAGAATTTGACCAGATGTTCACGTCTTCACTCTGAAACATTTTATGACGAATTTTGATTGTAAAGCCAGACTGATTTAGATGTAGATGTATTACCTCAGTAGCTTATGATAGAGTAAAAGTTTTGGGGTTTATTTGTCTTTGCTTAATAAAAGGTTAGTCTCTTTTGTTAAACCTAAAGAAAAGCAATCTATACAGATTTAGAATATGTCACCCCTGTAGCTGAGGTCTGAACAATGAAAAACTGAGAGAGTGAATGTAAATATTTAGACAAGACTCAATTTAGCATCCACAGCTGTTCTCCTCACCTCTTATTTTGTATGCAGGTGACCACCAATGATACATTATCTGCAGGGATGGATTGCCTACCCTTCTACCGCTCATCTCCTGCATGCGGCACTGGTGATCATGATATTCTCTTTGGAAATAAATCAGTGCTAAATACAAGACAACAGATCAATGGCTTAACTTCTTTCCTTGATGCTTCTACAGTCTATGGCAGTACTCCTGCTGTTGAAAACAAACTGAGGAATTTAACAAGCAAAGAAGGCCTTCTTAGAGTAAACTTAAAGTATAATGATAACGGTAGGGAATACCTGCCTTTTACAGACCAGATCCCATCCCCTTGTGCACAAGACTCAAGCACAAGTGGAGCTGAGAGGGTGGAATGCTTTCTGGCTGGGGACAGCCGCTCCAGCGAGGTCACGTCCCTGGCCACCATGCACACACTGTGGCTGAGGGAGCACAACCGCCTGGCCCGGGCCCTCAAACGCATCAATGGCCACTGGAGCGCCGAGACCGTCTACCAAGAGACACGGAAAATTGTTGGTGCTCTGCATCAGGTTGGCTGCTTGTTTGCTTACCTACACATTGCAGTGAATAGCTCATAAAGCTTTGAATATGCTTCTGTGAGAGGCTTTTGAGATCATGTTGCCTTTTTTTCCCACCTATGTCTGGGCTTCAAATTTGGCAAGTGTAAAGTTTGTTTTGTTTTCCACTTTCCTAAATGCAATGTCCTGGTGCTTAGTTTGTCCAGGTATCTTAGTGCTCTGATTTTCATGGCAGTTTCTACTCAGATACATATTTATGCAGGCTTCTCCAATGTCTGTTTTGTCCATTAAAGAGGCCTTTTCAGATGCTTTTTTTTTTTTTTTTGGTAAAGGAAATTATTTTAAAGTAATGTTTCTGTATTTATACAATGTTCAAAATGTTTACTTTCTCACAGGTATTATATAAATAACAAATTCCCTGTGTAAAAATGCCTGTGAGGTTCTCAATGAAGTAGTAGTGCACAAACTTCAGGGGCTGTCATTGACAGGAAATAACAGGAGAAATAAGTGTGGGAAAATACGGAAGAAAAGAGTCCATAAGGATGTTTGTATGACATGTTTTCTGACTCTTAACATTTCTTTTTTCAGTACCAAAGGAGCTTTTTTTGAAGATAAACTGGGGAAGGATGCAATAAAACTTCACTTTTCTGATAAAACATTTTCCTTTCTTCTGCCACAATTTTTAGACAGTGGAATAGAATACAAAGCATGTTTCCTTTAAGAAATCACCTGCATTGTCTAATGCATTGTTACTTGCACTCAAAGCCATATACCTTCAGAGAAGTTACACACTTCATTTAATTGTATTTAGTCAGTCCTTTTGAAATTTTTGGCTTTTTGTTTACTTTAACCAAGTCAGCTCCTCTGCCATAAATATGCCATTTGCATTAAAAGAATGGCATTGACAAGTCAGAATAGTTGTTAATACCTGTTAGAAGAAAAGTGCACGTCCAAAAGCAGTCCTCTGTGCATTCATACACTTCTGATTTACATACACAAACATTATGGCCTGAAAGAAACCTCTTTGTGCAAGGCAATGCACTGCATGGATCAGTGCTGCTCATTATCTCTGCCGGTACCACAGATTAATGAGATTTGCCTATGGCTCATTAGAAATGTGTTTGAATTCTATCTAGCTGGTTTAGAGACATTCATTCAAGACAGATAATTGGAGTATCTCTATTAATGGCAAGCTAACTGGCACACTAATGACAGCTCTGGTTGAATTTACCTTGAAATTTCCACTATCAAGTTTTGTTTCTGTTGCTAGACATTTCTAAAATTCTCTTTCTTTGGAAGGAATGCTTTCAAGCATAATTCCTGCCTGTGGGTGTGTAATTATAGAGAATTGAACAAAAAGCCTTTTCTTCTTCCTAGAATAAAGAAGATGGAAAAAAATATCTCTTTAGACCGTACTTTTCTTCCTGGATGATTTTTGGCATCATAAATCTCTAGTGACAAGTATTTGATAACAGAAACTTGACAAGGTTACCAAACACAACAATTGCCTGTTGATATCCTGAACAAAACAGATTTTTTTTGGCTGCATTGTGCAGTTTCACTAAAAAGGAATAGTAACTCTCCTTTCTATTTTATGGGAATAACGCATGCTTAACTTTATAAAGTATTAACACTGCAGTATGCAGTGGTAAAGATACATATTCTGATTTACCTCATGTTTTGTGCAAAAAGACATTTTTTCATTGTCATTTAATACCTGAAGGAAAAAAGTCCAATTATGCAACTGCTAGCCTTAACATTACTATTTCATACATATGTAGTTTGCACACACCTGTGCTGTTCTTTGGAGACAGTTTCCCCTGATGTGCCATTTGGATTGTGAAAGATGGACGATTTGGCACTAGTCAGATGGAGCAGGAGTTTTGCAGATCAATCTGAATCCAATTCTCTCATTTAGTACAGTAGCAGAGAGCCATCACTGAATGAATGCAGTTACTCCCACTTGATCCCAACTGTAGGTGACAACTGCCTTTAGTTTTCAGTGTACATAGAGGTGTTTATTTCACTTCCTTCTACATCTGCTTGTGTTCCCTGAGCATCTTGCATGGTCCAAGATGTGGGTTGAAAGTGGGTGACTTCTGAAACTGACATACATTAACTACTTGGATGAAACTTGCTTGTGAAATTAGATGATTAGATAGCTCTTCTCAGAAATATGAAATTATAAAGGATAAATAAATAATATATACTATAAAATAATATGTCTTGCATAATTTCAGAGCTCATAAAGTGTATAGTTTAGACTATTAACAGAACTATAATAATGTGTTCATTTTTTTTTAATTAAAAATTGATCTCTCATACAATCACCTTTTATCCAAAAGTTTAGGACTTCAAAGTCATCTTCATCATCTGCAAATCCTTTAGTATTTACAGTGAGAACTCCAAACTAACCATGCATAGCACTTCAATGAATTAAACATCATTGCTATGTTTGATAGGTCTCTATTATTTCTGCAATCTTTTCCAAGTGCAGAAGCTTCATTTAATTGGCACTTCACTGTCTCAGTGAGGTACTATTCCTTCAAAGTTAGAGCTGGCCAATGGCAATGACAAGATGCACTTCTGGCCTTATTTATCCTTATGATAGTTCACATATTTTATACTCTCTCTTCCAGCCTTTTTTTTAAATTTTTCTTTTCCAACTATTGTGCCCTATTCACACTGACTTTGGGATATAGTGTAGAGGTTTTTGCAAGTCTCCTGAACCGTATGAAAAGTGATAAGAATTTCTGTATCTGTTGCATCTAATTGGTAATAACATTTAACATTAACAAAAAGTTCTCAAAAATAAAGTGAAATTATGTAACCTATTTCCAAACATCTAATGTGTGGCTGACTTCTGATGAAGGTGGCTCAGCCTGGAGACAAATGCAGCCAGGATACTCAGTGGGTTCATAAGGACGCTTGGGAACCCCTGTTGTAGTTCTGCCTTCTGAATGAGAAGAGTGTTGCCTGTAACAGCAACAGCCTACCTGACTTGCAGTATTATAGTGTTCACAGGTCAGGATTCAGTTACTTTTTCTGTAAACAGTGCACATGGGATTCATGATATGATGCAAAATCTATACAAGGCCTTTTCTGACACTCAGATGCTGTTTCTGTCTGGATACTTACCAAATGATTGTGTGAATTGCAAAGAAATTAGTGTTTTATTTTCTCTGATATGACTAAATGGATAACATTTAAATGATCTTAATCTCTCTGTTAATATATGGTTATATAGATTAAAAAGGTCATATAAAAACACTGAGCATGTGGGCCTCTGTTTAAAACACAGTGCTCATTTGTCATAATTTTCCGCTAAATTATACTGTTGGAACAATGACTGCCATGAGATAGTAGAAATACTGACATTATTAATTAAAATTGTTTTCTTCATGAGGCTTCTGTAGAGCCTGGATTTGATGCTATGAGGTGATGAATGTATCCTACGACAGGCTTGGATTACCACTAACATCATAAATGTCACAAGGAGTTGAGACCACACAGTACCTTGCAGGTTCAGACTCATTATATTCACGTACATTCCTTATGCTACTGCAAACACTTGAAAGTTAACTTATTGTTAACAAATAGATTCAAAGTAAGCCATAAATGATGGAGCAATTAATTATAATAGTTTGTGATTTCTTTCCCATATAGTCACTTTCTGTCTGATTTTATTGACGTATTTTGCAACAAGCACGTTCCTTTGTTTCTACAGGAGAATCTCATTTATTGAAGGAACACTACTGAAAGAAAGTACTGTGCTTATTTATGAATGGAAATAAACCTTTTATATCATTCTCTGAGAGAGGGGACTGCATGCAAAAGAATTTTAACAAAAAAAATTTGATGCTTGTCTTCTTTAAAACTTATATATGTGTCAGTTATGAGAACTTGTAGTGAGCCTCTTCTTGATTTCACACAGACAAATTTGGGCACATCCAGAGACTACACAAATGCCAGATGCTATTTCTGATGTGATTCTTTGGCAGATTCCCATAGTAGTATCATATTCTGCTGTATGAGTAACAACTTAGCCTGTATTGCCTAAAACTCACCTCTATTTAATGGAGCCTCATTTAGCCTGTGGAAGTTTCCATCAAAGAGATGCCTCTCCTAGTGCAGGGTAGGCAGGCATATGACCGATTTTCACCCTTAGCCTTTTAACTTTCATGTCTTGAAATGGCAACCCCTCTTTCTCTATCAAGGAAATTAGAAATGAAGATGTCGCCCCTGGAGCATATGAAAAATCTGAGTTGCCCTTTCCTTCAGGGAGTCTGGCCTTCCTGAGCAGCTTAGCTTGGGATTTCCTTAAAAAGAGCCAAAGAATTAGTCACAGATTTTTGTATCCATGACTAACCTACTCCTAAATAAAGTCTTTGACTGTAAAAACTATACATCTAAAATTAGAACTCCTATCTTTCAAAACCTTTGTGAATATAGAAAATGATTAGCTTTTCAAATGACAGTGTCAGTATTAATTTCTTGCAATAATTTTATTTGTTTCATATGCTGCATTAAAGGAGCTGTAAAAGGGATTTTAACATATACTCTTTTAAATATTTTGTTCACTGCATGACCTAACCTGAAAACCTAAACCTCTACCTTCTGGGAAAAGTGAGTGAATTGTGGAAAGATTTGCTTGTCTCTGCTCTGTGCCTAAAATAAAGATACAAGGTTTTATAAGGTCATTTTATGCCAGCTAGTTTTTCAATATGCATTATATCAAGTTCAAAGTACATTTGTCTGTATATTTATTGCATATTATATTGAATCTAGAAGGTATTTTATTGAGTTCATTATGCTTCATATTTATCTCATATTGCTTTATTGAGTTCAGCATAATCTTTAACCTATAATGCATTTTCATTTTATTTGGTACATTAGAACATTTTCCCCTCTTTCCTTTTGTCATATGCTTTTCCATACCACTGCAATACTATTACATTATAAAAGCATTTGACAGAAGGTGTTTATCAGTCTTTTAATTTTTGAAGTATATTTTTTAGGAGTCTATAAATTGGCCTGAGTTTAGTATAAAATGCCTACAAGGGGATTTTGGGCACCAGTATTTTAGAGCCTCATCATTTCAAATAATAATAAAAGAGGATTTGTGTCACAAATGTATGTCTGAAAATAGCATCTGTTCACATTAGCGAGCATTCTTGAAAGAGGTTATAGTGCTTCATGCTTTCATTGCCAATTTTAAGGCCATTATAATTTGCATTTTTAATCTCAGCACACCTCCTGTGAGCTGGATTACCCCTGTGGTTTGTAAATGAGCAGCACTGGTAATCCCTGATTAGGAGGCTTTGGTCTAGCACCTATGGTAAGACCTAACAGGGCCTGACTGTTGCTCTGTTCTGAGCTGTACCATGGATTCTCTCCAGTCATCTGTCCCCTTACTGCAAAAATAAGACTGATATTGTTTTCCAGGTAATACTGCTCTTAGTTATGGCAAATGCTTGGGCATAGATGAGCGAAGAAAAAAGCATTTAGCACCTGGGATTCATTACTATTCTTCTATAGAAAAGCTGAAATATGTTTCTTTTTCTTTTCTTTCAGATTATTACTTTAAGAGATTACATTCCCAAAATCATTGGTCCAGATGCTTTTAATCTGTATATTGGCCTTTATACAGGTTATGATCCCACAATGAATCCTACGGTTTCTAATGTATTTTCAACAGCTGCTTTTCGTTTTGGTCATGCAACAATCCAACCAATAGTAAGACGATTGAATGCTCAGTATTTAGATGATCCCGAACTCCCAAATCTTCATTTGCATGAAGTTTTCTTTAGTCCTTGGAGGCTCATTAAAGAAGGTATGGTCTTATTTAAGCTGGTTTTGTTGGTTTTGTTTTTTTCTCCACAGAATATTGTAACTTTTTTCAAAGTTATTTATCCTGAATTAGGAATTGTCACATTTATCTAATTAAATCATTTATTTAAGTTGTTGAATGCATTCCAGAGTACTAAAAAGAACTCAAATGATAATTCTCAATTAATTAATTGACTGAATCAGAAAAATGTTACTCTCCAGATTAAAACAGTCTGGTAGATTGACAATAAAAGGATGAGTGATGATGAAGATGTTTCCTTTTTTTTGTGGATGAATTTATTAACAGGTTGCAAGTTCTTTTACACCTGAAGAAGATGGAAATTTTTCATAGCACTGTTACTTCTACTTTAAAAGAAAGGAAATTTTTACGTATGTTTGAATGTAAAAGCCTGTGTGGACAATGTTTTAAAAACATAGAAACATATATGTACTCACATTTGTTACAGAAGTTATAATAGCTTATATATATGATATAATACCATTATTTTTATGTTTAAAGGAGGCTTGGATCCTTTACTAAGGGGTCTTCTAGCACATCCAGCAAAACTGCAGGTACAAGATCAACTGCTGAATGAGGAGTTAACAGAAAAACTGTTTGTGTTGTCCAATAATGGTTCACTTGATTTATCATCATTGAATTTACAACGTGGCCGTGACCATGGACTGCCAGGTCTATTGATTTTTCTTGATTTTTTTCTTCCACCTGGTAACTGAAGTATAATTGCTTATATTTGGGATGTAATCATAAGCTTTAAATAATAGCTTTGGTAATCAGAAAAGTAATTTAAATCTCTTTCAAAATGTAAGTTGTTAATATTTTTAACTTTGATGGAAAGAAAGTATTCTATAGCTTTTGAGATTAAAATAATCTGGTAAATCTAGAATCTAGAAGAACAGTACCAGTGAGTGGATTTGGTTGGGCTCAGTGTAGGTACCTGAGGCTTGTTCTTGCTGGAACCAGCTCCGAGGAGTGGGGGTTTCTGCCTGAAGCAGCTACTTCCCATCAGCAGGCTGTCCCCAGCCTGTGGGATGGGTCAATTTAGGCACAGCCTCATCAGCTCTACCAACCACAGATGGTGTTAACAGATGTCTCCAGGAGTGGTGTAGATGGCTTAGTTAGGTACACACCTCATTTTAAGAAATATTAAATGTTTGTTCCTGGTTTTTTGCACTAGATTTTTTACTCCAGGCAGCCCAGTGTAAGACTGAACTAACAATCAAGGAACAATAGCCCATCAGGCCATGGATATACCTGCTTAGAGGAAGACCCCTGAAGTTTAGTTCAGATCCTGCCATAATTTCTCTGATCAATTTAACCAATAATAGTAGACCTTTTTTATACATAACTGTCTATGAATATGATTGAGGTTGTCAAAATCCAGTGTTTATAAATTTATTAATTTCATATATCATGCATAAAAGACAAATCTAATCTTTCTTTAATCATATTTGCAGGTTATAATGAATGGCGAGAATTCTGTGGTTTATCAAAACTGGAAACTCACACCGACTTGAATACAGTAATAACCAATCACAATGTCACTGAAAAAATCATGGAATTGTACCATAATCCTAACAATATTGATGTTTGGCTTGGTGGTCTCATAGAAGACTTTCTTCCAGGTGCTAGAACTGGTCCCCTGTTTGCATGTATAATTGGAAAGCAAATGAAAGCACTAAGGGATGGTGACCGGTGAGTTTATTCTGCAGTCAAATCATGTGTAGAAAGCTGGTAGCAATGGAGATTTTACAGCCACTTAAATATGTGTCAAACAGATAATTCTTTGCCCCTTGCACATTTTTTTCTTAACTCCTTCAGTTTTTTGGGGTGAACTTTTAATTTTCTTTGGTTCATATATAGTCTCAATTCCAGATGACGTGGGGTTTTTTTCTGTGGTACGGAGGTGTCCAGCTGTGCAGTCCTGCTGAAAATGCAAGGTGCCACCAGAAGTTCATTTTGGCAGGGGCCAGTAACTTCTGGGTGGATGGGTGTAGTACTGTGCAGGCTTTATTCCTCCTGAGTGCCGCACTGGGCTCAGGAGCTGGAAGAACCTCAATATTTTTCTTCGGTAACTGCAGCAAAGTCAGAAGGGATAGGCAAAAAGCTGTGATTCAGGCTTCATAGAGGGGATAATAAAAACCACATACCTTGCCTTATGGGAATTGGGACCACAGAGTGTTCCCAGAGTTGACTCACTGGACACAGCATAGGATGTCACTTTCACCAGCCCTGCACAGGTGCCACCAGGATCTTGTGCCAGTACAACCCTTCACACCAGAAAAGCAGGAGAAATGCAGCTTCAGGTCACAACAGGGTAGAAGAAGCTGTCTACATCTTGCTTCTGCTCATGAAGCAATTATAAAACCAACCTTTTTTCATTTCTGTCATGTGCTTGTGGCAGTAATTTTGGATCTCATGAGACGACTAATTTTAAACTGCTCATACCATGCTAGCAGGGGTCTTTTAAGTACATCTGGTCCTTACAATGACCTTTAAGCTCCTCTTATAAGTCACTGTTATGGAAAGAAACCATTATGGAAATAATCATCCAAGGAAGAATTTAAATCTGAACTTTAAAAAATGTTAATTAATTAGCTCACAAGAAAATGCAATGCTAATCATAACAGTGGTGTCTTATTTGCAGGAACTGTATAGAGAACAAACATTCTATTCAGCTGTGTTAAAAACATGGTTGAAAGTCATCTAACTTGTACAGGCATACTTGTCCCTATCAGGGGAAGGAGTACCTAAGGAGGTCCTTTCAATCTCCTTTCTATTATTCAGTGCCTTACAATGTTACTTAATTTTCAGCGTCTTATAATACTACTAGCATGAAATAAATATAAGCATAATTTAATACATTATCTCCAAATTGAGAAAAAGACAGTTCTAATAATGACAGAATTCCCCAGATTTCTGCCACAAAGTTTGTGACAGCTAACTTAAAAGTGAAATGGTGTTCTGTCATTAATAACAAAGAAACCACCTAAGAGAAGCTAGCAGTATGTAACAACATGTTATGGTTGTCACAAAATAAGAATGGAAAAGTCTAACCCTCATTGCAGTGTCTGGTCAGGTGGAGTGTTGGGTGCTATCTGTAACTGCACCAGTGACACCTACATGCACTAGATACCCTAACTGACAGGTCTGTAAGCAGGGATTTAAAAATAACTCTTCTAATGTATTCTTTAAGTTCAAAAATCAGGACTATTTGGAATTTTCATCTGACTGAACTCCTACTTCTGATAGCCCTAAAATCTTTAGTCAACAATCTGACAAAACAGTAAAGGTTTTCTTCTTCCTGTGCACTAAACTCGGGCACTGTCTTAACCCTGACCACATGACCTGAAACAAATTGTTTCTGATCCATTAGCCTTCTTCCGTCTCTTCTTCCTCTGAATATTTTTGTGATCTCAGGATTTAAAATATTTGGGAAAAAATTCTTTTCATTTTTATTCTTTGCATAGGGATTTGGTCACCCGATACAAAATTGAATGGAGCAAACCAAAGTGTTTGTTAGCGTAAACACCTATCTGTTGGATAGATTAAAAAATCATTTTTCATTTAAGCCTGTAGATAAAACTGAATTTTGTGATGAAAGTAGAATAAGTTTTAATGTATGTGAAAGGGGAAATGAAAGGTGTAGGAGAACTGAGTGGAGAAAAGTCTTTGATGGCTTTGGTTATGGGAAGGGGCCTGGAATCCTCAGGGAGGTTTCAGGATGCTCTGAGAAGTTTAGGAACCATGTGCAGGTGAGGTGGAGGAGGAAGGCTCCTTTCTTTTTTTCTCCTTCCAGCTCCTCCATCTCTCCTGCATTTCCTGTCACAGTGCTGCTGAGGTGTGGGACATTCACTCCACCCCTGGTTCTGTACATTGCCTCCTCCTTCAATATAGGCAAATTGGGACAGGTTTTTTAACAAATCAGGCTGCTGAAGGTAACTACTGGCCTAAAAATAAAGCCAGTTTTCCAAAATTGTGCATGCACTTACCTTATGTAGCAGGTATGCTCCTGTTGGCAAATTTGCCCTGAAAAGCCATGCTAGGGCACATTGGCAGTCTCCATTATCCCCAGAGCACAAACAGATCTACCAGACTTCTCATTTGCATGGTACTTTTACAGGCAGCTCATAAAAACTTCAAATGCTGCACATGTGCCAGGTTTGCATAGAGTCCACAGTCAATATTGCTGCTCCTTTCTATCAGGCAAATGTAAACACAAACTCACAAACTTCTCTAGAAACCCCCAGCCACGTGCCCCCTGTATTATGGGTCATAAGTCCTGTGTTAAACCTGAAGTCAGTCTGTACTGTGTGATCACTCCCATGCTCTTCTGCTGACTGTCCTCAGGGATGTTACCACAAATCCTGCCTAGCATTTGGGAAAATCCTAACTGTCCTGAGCCTGAGTACCACAGGGAACTAAGCAGTTTAGCAGTGCTTATCACTTTTTAGTGTACTAATAGAAATGTTATATCAAACTCTCCAGAAGTATTTTTGCCATTAATGACCTCTTTGTATACAAAATGTTTTTCTGTCTTTTTCTGCCCAGTGTTTTCTTTCCCTTTACCTTTAAATGTATATGTATATGTGCATGCATACATATATATTTTATATAATGTCACCATTTAATAGATACACCTTTGTAGCACAAACTGGGTCCTCTGCTCTGGCACCAAGCTCCTGATCTGACAAAAATAAGTAGCTCTTGTCTGTTCCAGATAGTCCCGTTAGCTTACTTTTTGTATGATCAAAAGTATAATTACTGTCTCATGTTTTTCTACTGTAATTAATCTGCATAGCTACAGGTTTCTTAGCAAATTAAGTACTCCTTATTAACCAGAGAAGCATTCAACAATACCTATTTTCCTTGCAACCATTCAGTAAGGGTAAGCAGAACTCAAAAGCTTTGGTATGGGGAAATCTATTATGGTTACTCCTCTAATTCTTCTGTAATTTATGCTTTAAACATTTTATGAGCAAACAGCACATACTAGTGTTCATAGGCATAAGGATCCAGTTCAGTCAAATCTGTTTCAAGTTCTCCTCTCAAGACTGTAAGTTTTTTTGTGGACCTGTTTAATCAATGAAAAGCAATTCTGCTGGATTTAACACATTACCTGAGTTGATCAGAACATTAGACTCGCACTAGCCTTTTTTGACTGGGTCTGTATGGTCATGGCATTTACTTTTATTATTGTTATATTCACCTGTTTTTGCTGTAATTCTTATTTTTGGTCTTTTATATGAGGTACTTTGAAAGTAAGAATAAGCAGCTTTTTGAATTTGATCTTTTCAAAAAAAGTTTCTATCAATCTTTCCAGATTTTGGTGGGAAAATGATAATGTTTTCACAGAAGCTCAGAAGCATGAACTCAAAAAACATTCATTGTCCCGCGTGATTTGTGACAACACAGGAATTTCTGAAGTGCCAGCAGACGCCTTTCAACTTGGAAAGTTTCCACAGGATTTTAAGCATTGTAACAATATACCTGGGATGAATTTAGAAGCTTGGCAAGAATTTTATCAGGAAGGTAATCTAGTAGTTATTAATCTTTTCTGAGGAAAGGGGAGAGTAAGGAGCAGTACTGACTTTGACTGTAGCAGATCTTGAATTACGGGTCTGAATCAGACCTTTAGTATTTCTATCACATAGAAGTGGGATCGTAGAATCATAGAACATTTTGGCTTGGAAGGGATCTTTACAGTACATCTAGTCCAACCCACCTGCAAGGACCAGGGACATATTCAACTAGATCAGATTGCTCAGAGCCCTGTGCAACCTGAATGCAAATGTTTCCAGGGATGGGACATCCACCACCTCTCTGGGCAATTTGTGCCAGTGTTTCAGAGCTGTCATTTTAAAAAACTCGTTCCTTATATCTAATGTAAATCAACCCTCTTTTAGTTTAAAAACTTTACCTGTTGTCCTATTGCAACAGGGCCTGGTAAAAATTTTGTTCCAATCATACTTAAAAAACTTGTTTAAATTGACAGGCTGCAATAAGGTCTCCCTAGAGCCTTTTCTCCAGGCTGAACAATGCCAACTCTCTCAGCCTCTCTCTTCAAAGGAAAGGTTCCCCAGCCCTCTGATCGTCTGTTTTATCCTACTCTGGACTTGATCCAACAAGTTCATATCCTTCTTATGTTGTAATGCTAGTTTTATGAGGATTATAAGTCAAACCTGTGGTATTCCATATAAATTCTTTTTCAGAAATTAACAATTAAAATCTTGATCACCTTAAAAAATGTGAAAAATTTCACTGAAGTTAATATTTATGGAAATAATGGAGAATACCATCCATTTGCAAGTGTAAGGTGGTAATTTTTTAAAAGCCTGTAATACAGACTCTCTATTTGTAGAAGAACTATGCAGAACACCAAAGAGTGTGGAAAATGGTGATTTTGTATACTGTTCAGAATCTGGAAAATCTACAGTGACTTATACATGTCACTATGGATTTCAATTACAAGGAGAAGAGCAATTAACCTGCACAAGTGAAGGATGGAACTTTGAGGCTCCAGTTTGTATAGGTATCTACTATTATTATTATTATTATTATTATTATTATTATTATTATTTATTATTATTATTTCTGAATTTTCTTACAGATAAAGTCCAGCATAGCTCATCAGATGTGAATTCACTCTTATGCTCTCTTGTAGTTAGCCTCCTGGGGATATAGGTGTAACAACACAATAATGTGAAACTCTCCTTTCTCCAGAATTGCTATCTCAATCTCTCCCCATTCTGATTCAGCAATCAAGTTGATGATAGGGAAATGGCACTAAAAATTGCCTAATTAAGCAAAAATCAAGTCTATTAACAGCTGGCAGTGGGGGGAAGGGGGGGAAAAGGGAGAGGAGGAAGCAGGAAAAGAGATAGCAAATCAGGATTATACATTGCTTCCTCCTATGTTCAACATAACAGCTTTGCAGACAGTTGTCATTTTCCTGGCATTGTTTCAATGGATGCTCTAGATAAAAATTGAGCTCTGCACCACCAAGTCATGTGTCATCCTAATAAATTTAGTAAAAGTGAAAAAAAGATTCTATGAAGTGAATAAGTGAAATTAAGGAAACGAATAATCACTTTAGATCCAACCTCCCTCTCCCTAATAGCTGTGAAAAGATTTTCCAGAAGTTAATTACTTCTGCAGGTAAAAAAGTAGAGCAGGTGAAAAATCAGTAAAAAGAGATTTTATTTCATGCACATTTTCACAGAAAGCCATTTCTGTTATTTTAATCACTCTTTCATCTTCTCTTTCCTTTTTGCCTTTTACTGTTCAACAGAATAGGTTAGAAAGAGAATGTGGAAAATATTTCAAGACTTTCACTCTTCATGTTAAGAATGAATTCTCTCTGTTCACATATCAAATGTGTGTGTTTATAACGGGGGTGTGTACACATATACTCATATATATATATGTATGTATGTATATATTCACACTGCTCTGCTTTATAAGAACATGAGAGAAAACTAAACCCAAAAAGGCCCTATTTCAAAATAAATTATGGGTGGCAGTAAATGAATTTGAATGCAAGTACTGCAGCTCATCCACAATAAAGTCTGCTTATTGGTATTTCTGTGATAGCAGAATAGAAAGCTTTTCATTCTAATTGTATACCTGGTATGGAAAAAGGCAAATGAAATTTGCAGCTCTTTTCTTTATTCAAATCCTATTTATTCACTGCATTCCCCCCACATAAATTCCATATAAAGAAATAAAGATGTTAAAAGAATTATAATAAACCTTTTCAATAGATTAATGTTCTGGCAGTGAATGGAATAAGTAAGTTAAATGAGTGAATCATTCCTTGTCCTAGTTTCTTTTAATACGTTCAGTAATGTAAACAAAAGACTGTATATTTGCTATAGGAAGACAAGCTGCTGCATATATTAAATAAGAAATGTCTTTATTAAAGGAAAACCATCAAAGCCCACTTATGCAGATGCTACTTGAGTTTTATAGTAGAAAGCACTTTGTTCCATGCATGTCTGTGCAATATGTTCCCATTCTTTTAAATGTTCAGCAAATTAGGAATAAATCAAGCAATATAATGAGGAGGATAGAGCTTAGCATTTCTGCAGATGGTTTCAAAATTATATGCTGCTCTGGAAAAGACAGAGTGGCTTGCTGGCAAAAGCATAGGATTCTGAGAGCTGTTAATTCCCGCTTGCTAACTTGCGCTTTGACTGATATAATTTCTATTGATTCAGGAAGTTATTTAGTGCTAGAATATGCTATCTTCCTTTATATTAACTCTGTCATACTCCTAATAGATAACTCGTATTACTTTGCCTTTGTAAACTACTGCTCTCTGAGTAGCAGGGTAGCCTGGTCAGCTCTGACATGCACTATTTAGTGATGAAGAAGAGTTAGCTAGTTAGCAGATAGCATGACTATGGATCTACAGAAGCTGAAGCAGCATATTTGAATTACAGCTCAGGCAAAGGTGCAGGTTTTCTTTCCTGGACAATGATTAAGCCAGTGAACATTAACTCAAAATGTGGTTTTGAAGGGAGTAATACTTACTCAGAAATCTTCATCCTGAAAAACAGATTCTTTTCCTGCTTCAAAGAAGTGTTATGAAAGTTATTTTTTCTTAAGGGTTCTGAAGTTTAAGATTTTTCCTTGCTGTGTTAGTCTTTTCACTGTCTTAGCTGATAACTATCTTTGGGCACAACTACTGTTTCCTACCAAAATTAGAGAATCAGGCTTGATCCTATTTCCAATGATAGAATTCCCTGAATGGTTTGAGTGACAATCCTAAACTAAGTCAGTAAATATAGGTCAGTTTCTAATACTGATTGAAAGTAACTACTTATATTGACGTAGCAGATCAAACATTGTGATAGACAAGGAAAGGGATAAAGCCAAGACACTGAAGACTTGGCTAGTTGTCCACATATGGGTTTGCAGTGCTTCACAGGACCATTGGTCAGAGACATTAAACAAGCTGTCAGATATACAGAACCAATGGGAAACTAACTAAAATAACACTGGATACTTAGTCAAATGACTACAGTCATGCAAGTAAATATTACACAGAAAGAAGAAAGGTGCAGAAATATGAAAAGACCACTTCTTTTTCCCCCTTGTTGAGTACTTTCTCTCCTGCACTGCTGTTTCCCATTTCATCACATAATCAGAAAGTGAGAGTGAAAGATCTTGAAAGGCCTCAAGAGCAATATGTGTATGCACACTTTCCGATAGATAATTGTTCATCTGCTCAACATTCTGCCAGGATATTGTCATTTCACAGAATCTATAGCATCTAGAAACAACCATCCTTGCAGTGATATCACAAATTATGGTTATAAATTTTGTAACCAAAGCTAACCTGAAAACTTGGCTCCTCAAAATCATGCTTTGAAGTCTACAGAACTGTATCTGCATTATTATTTTCACTATCTCAACAGAGCACATGATGAAAACATTTATAGAGGAAATCAAAGTCTTAGGACATAAACATGTGCAAGAAGAGCTCTCAAGTTCAGGGTTTGCATTTTTGAAAATCCAGCCAATTGCCATTTGTAGCTTTTGATGGATTACAAAAGCAAATTTTTTTTTCTTCATCATTTCCAGCTTTAAAACAAAAAAAAAAAAATCAAGCAAAACAACAACCCCGCACTCTATGCTTTAAACTGTAACAATACAGATTTTTATTATTATCTGTGTTTCATTGAAAGTGTAAAATGCTTTTCATTTATGAATACTTGTAACAAGAGTTTATGAGAAATTAGTAACCCCTTTGTAATTTGCAATTATTATTGATCTGTGTGTATTCATTTTGCAGACATCGATGAATGTGAAAATGAAATTAATCCACCATGCCCTCCTTCTGCTATATGCATTAACACTAAGGGCAGCTACAAATGCCTCCACACTGATCCCTACAAGCTGGCAGAAAATGGAAGAATGTGTATTGGTAATGTTTGTGAACATACTACCCATTAAAACTTTCTCTGATCCATTTTACAATGCTGTAAAAGTTCATCAAATTGAGTTTTATTGAAGAGTTGTTAACATATGTGAAAAACCTCTACACAACCGAGGGCATAAAGACACTGACAGGTTCTGTAAATGAAGGTGTTGAATAAATAATACTGTTACAGAAATAAGCTTTTCATTTCCATTCCTCTTGTATATAAACCACTAAGTATTTCCTGACAGTGCATATGAAGAGGGAATCAAATCTGTCTCCGTTTCTCCTAGTTAGTATCTAAATTCAGCATCTAAATATCAACTAAATCCCACCTGACACATTCCAAAACAAACAACCCTTTCAGAGCTAGCAGAAATTATGCATTTTCTTGGGTTTTTCAGCTTTTCAGCATGCATGGAAGCTGTATGGTAGAAGTTTAGGGGGAGTATGAGTGCTGTTGACGACTGAAGCTGAGCATTACCTGTTCTGGGAAAAGCTCCATGAAAACCTACAATCCAAACTCAAGTGAATGGGTATTTGCTTTATCTAAGTGCTCAAGGGAAGCACATAATGCTTAAACCACTCAGATCTTGCATATAGAGTGCTGTATGCGACACAGTCATAAGCACACTGAATCTCACTGATGGCACATTTCTTGTTTCCTTTTTCAGAAAATACCTTGGTTATGATGTGGGATTACACTGTCCCTTATTATAAATTGCTCTAAGAAAACACAAGATGATAATTCCCCAGCAAAAAAATACCTAATTGCAAACAAACAGATATCTTCAATGATATGAGGTATATCCAGTCAGTTTTCCAGCTCTGTTTCAAAGTCACATGAGCATATCCCACAAGTGAGACCTCATTCCTCAAATGACACCTTGAGTGAGGCTGTGTGACTTCATCAAAGGCCCAGGAATGAAGTACAGGGGGGACTGCACTAACACAGCAGGTACACCAGTAGAAAAACCTCCCCAAAAGGAGGTTGCCAGAACGGACCTACCTCTCTCTTGCTGTAGTAAAAGCAAATGCAAATCCTCAGGGCCTACTTTTTATGGGATTAGACTAAAAAGTTATGGTGGTAGCCACTCAGATTTTCATCTGAATCAGAAAATAGAAAAAAATCCACCTTTTTTTTTAGGTGTTTCTTAACTTTATTATTTACAGTTTATTCTTTTATCCATTCAACCATGGTTACATTTATTTATTCCTCTAAATCCAGAGACAAATACCTGCTTTAAATTTTAAATTAAATTTAAAGATTTAAATAAATTAGTTTAATTTAAATTAATTTAGTTTCATTTAAAGATGTTAATTCACTGGTGTTGAGTGAAACAAAGATTACATGAGGACACTGCACTGGCACATGGCTGCTGTTGTAGTGGGTATGTGCTGTGGACTTCCTGATCAGGAGGAAGTAGATGGGTCTTTAAACAACGGGAAGATGCTTTGTGTTCACAGACCCTGGCCCTCATGGGGAACTTTACACATTGTAAGGACAATACAGCAGGGAACATGCAATCTAGCAGATTTTTGGAGAGCATTGACAGCTTCCTGACAAAAGTTGATCAAGGAGACAACAATGAAAGGTGCTCTGTGAGATCTGGTGCTTAAAAGTGGAATCACAGAACGGCTGAGGTTGGAAGGAACTCTGGAGTTCATCTTGCCCAATTCTTCTGTACAAGCATGATCACTTAAAGCCAGTCGTTCAGGACAATGTCCAGACAGCTTTTGAATTATCTCCAAGTGTGTATGCTCCACAACCTCGCTGGGCAAACAGTACCAGTGCTCGCTTACCCTCCCAGCAATAAAGTGTTTCTGGAAGACACTCATTGTATACCAGTTTGTGCCCATTGCCTCTTGTGCTGTCACTGGGTACCACAGGAAAGAGCCGAGCTCCATCGTCTTAGCACCTTTCCTTCAGATATTGATACAAATTGATAAACTCCCCTCTGAATCTTCTCTTCTCAAAGGCTAAGCTGCCCCTGTGCTCTCTGCCTCTCTTCATAGGAGAGATACTCTAGACTCCAATTGTCATTGTGTCCCTTCTCAGGACTTTTTCCATTATGTCCATATCTCTTGCACCAAGGAGCTCAGATGGCCCACAAAACTCCAGATGATTCCACACCCAGAAAAGAGGGGAAGGATCACCTCTCTTGACCTACTGGCAATACTTTGTTTAATGCATCCTAGGACACCATCACCTGCCTTTGCAGGAAGAGTGCATTGCTGGCTCATCTTCAGCCTGGTATCCACCAGGCCCCACAGGTCCTTTTCTGCCAAGCCGCTTTCCAGGAAGTCATTCGCTTGTGTGGACTGGTGCCTGGGGTTTTTCCTTCCCAGATGCAGGAGTCTGCATTTCCCCTGTTGAACTGTGAGGTGCCTGTCAGCCCATTTATCTCATCTGTAGAGGCCTCTGGGCAATCTGCCCAAGCTGATCCTGCTTGAACAGGGAGATTTGACTAGGTGACCCCAAAAGGTCCCTTCCAACCTCAATGACTCTTTGATTCTGTGTTTAGGTAAAGAGAAAAGGGACAGGTTTTAGCAGTGTTTTATATAGTTTCTCTGTAAACTGTGTGTAAACCTACATACTAGTGTACATCTCTCACTGTCATTTCTCCTACTTTTTGAACTAAGAGTCAATTAGATACTTGATAGTGGATTGCTCACAAAAATATTTTTTTAGTATTAAGGGAAGGAGAATGTTACAGGTAAGCATATTCTAGTTTGTTTAATTTCCATATTAAAAAAAAATGAAAATTTTACGTAAAACAAGCCTTTTGTGTTTTAACTTCAGATAATAAGTTTTTAACAAGGTCATTGAGTGGCTTCATTTGTTGCTCTATTGTTTTTGCATTTTTAAGGACATCATTCATAAGGCCTAGCTAATTTCATCATACAGTTAGAATGAGGTTTTGAGACTTGGTGAAAAAAGGCAGTGCAACACTTTTCTAAACCAACATATTGATAATAATAGATGAGCAGCTGAAATTGAGCAGTAATAAGAATTTGGGAATCTGCAGTATAGTGTGATTTAAAATTATGAGAGCACTTCACATTATTATGAGCATTTCAGTCTTCAAAACTAAAACGCTCTTTAAAATTTTGAAGAGTTCTAGTAATGCTAACTATTCAATACTGTAAATCTATGTAACCTTCAATCCTGCTTTTATTGATGTGATTCATCAGTAGCCTCAAAGCTTTCTTTTCTAAGTTTGGATAAGGACTTTGACTCAGATGGAAACTTGTATAGGATAACTTTATTCAGGAATTGAATTTGTTGAATTGCCTCAAATCAAGGTTGCTCATCCCTTACCACTCTGGCCCATGGTTTGTGACATTTTTTGTAGTAAAGGAAACAAACCAAACAAGCCCCAAAGAAAAACAAAAACAAAAAAACCCAACAAAACCCCATAAAATTCCCTATTTTCCATCTGTGCATGCTCTCACCACATTAAAAATATTGTCACAATTTAAATATCTTCACTGTTGACCCACAGTTATTTTACCTCTGCATGAAAAAATTTACTTTAAAGATTCCCCATAGTCATTCAACCCAATATTGTCATTGGCCTCTAATTTAAATTAGCTTTAGTTCTTGTTTTGAATTATATGACAATGACAGATTGTAACCTTTGGATAAATGTTCTTACCTTTTTGCATATTTTTACTGCCACGTCAAAGCAACATAAATCCTGAAAATGACACTTCCTTAAACTTTGATGGAATTACAATATTGGACCAACTTTCTTTGCTGTGCTGCAGAATGCAGAATGCTGGAAGGAGTGACTCATCACAGCAGGTGCTTTAGTCTGCAGAGTCAATTGGTACTCTCAGCACTGCACCCTGCGGGCTTGAGAAAACCAGATGGTTTGATATGGCAAGAAACAAGACTTTTGAGACTTTTATCAAAACTATAGGAAAAATATGGCTCATTGTGACAAAAAATTACAAAAGGAGCTTTATATTCCGTGCTAGTCAGGTGCTTAAAAAATTGATCTTTTTATATGCTCCATTTTGTATTTTCCAGTGGATGGATTCATGTCATTGTAAAGACTTAACTGAGAAACTGAGATAAATAGTGAGCTATATTCAGGGGTAGGTAAAGAGGGTAGACTGAAGAAAAGAGTTCAGCACTTCAAATTAAACATGTACTAAACTGAAAACACATTTTTATTCCACTCATGACTGGGATGTGTAAAAGCAAACCTAAGTATTGAATTAAAAGAGAATAGGAAATGGTTTTTAGCAGCATTGTTTAGCAGCTATGATATCCTTTTCTGACATATCCCCTTTAATTAGATTGTTTCAACAAAAAATATTAAAACTCTATTATGATTTCTGTGAGTGCTCATGGCAATCACTTTGTGCATTTCAGCATACGTAAGAAAAGTTTTTTATATTTATAGTTAGTTAAAAGCATTCACAATTACAAAGCTAACTTACTGGCATAATCAGTTTTTAAATCTGTACAACTTCTGGTGAAAAACTAAGAAGGAATTCTCATTTTACTATTATTCTTCATCCTGTCTCACAGCCTGCAAACGAAGTTGGTGTACCTCTCTTCAGAAGTCTATCAGTCATATGATTACACCCTTTGGATACTGGAGTTCAAGAAAAAATGACAATCAGACCTCCCAGCTTGTAAGGTCATTTTTATTTTGGACGGTGCTACATGGCACTGGAAGCACACACATCTGCCGAGCTAATGGCTGCCTGCCCACTCCCAAAACAGAAAACCAATTTTGCTAGCATAGAGATGGCAGCTGAAGATGCATGGCATGCCCATCACTGCAGAGGCAAATCCCACCCCCCCAGGAAAGTTTTGTTGCTCTGACTGTGTGGCAGTTTGTACTTCATCATGTTTGCGTCAGAAAGACAGAGCAGTAGAGTGAAAAAGGCAAAAGATACTGTGGCACTTGATGCAGTAGAATAGATTTGCTGTGATGGGCCACATGCTGGAGTCCCAATCCCTGCATACAGCAAAGACAGCCAACCTCCAGGCAGGCCCTGTTAGCCCAGGATTAACTCAGAGGCAAACACTTCAAGAGAAACTAAATCCAAACCACGGGGCTGAACTCATGCTGAGAAGCCAGTGAGAAGGCAAAGGTTTGTGTACTGAGCATTTCCCCCAGTAGGTGTTTGCTCTCTGTTGCATGGTGCAGCCTAAGAGCTATGATTTTAGACTCTGTGTCACTGCAGAGCGATGTCAACGTGCCTTCACAGCTCTTGGAAAGGGATAGGCAGCCCTCCCTCCATCAGGATTATCAAGCTCTTTCCATTCTCCTTTTGGGTATTTCATGCACCTACTTGCTTATCATACACAACCTACATGTTCTCTGTCTTTTTATCATAAAAATGTAGAGTGCTTATCCTTTTTTTCCACTCATGGTTTCTTGAGGTTTCTATATTAATTGTAGTTAATTATTATTTTGCTGATTTGATTGCAGAATGAAAGTTGACCACAAGAGAAAGGATGAACATCATCTTTTGAGGAACATAGGAAATTTTAATATTGGACGAGTCCCACAAAGGTACCAAGAGAGACTTCAGCCAATGCTCAAAATGAACTGCAGTTTTCCCAGTTATTTTTTCCCAGTACTAATCTGTCATTCAGCTTGTCTGAGCACTACACATTACAAGTGCTCAGTTTCACATCTTTGATAATTTTTGACATGACTGAAATAAGAGTCCTGTATTCCCTTTCCTTTTTGAGCTACTAAAATAAAGAATAATGGTTGGTACCCACTCTCTGTATAGCCAAATAACAGTAAACAAGCACAGGCTGAGGTTAGTGCCCCTCTAGATGAGCTATAAATCAAAGGTACTGATCCATTTGGGTCATTAAAATCCCATGATCCTTTGTGTGCATTGAGAGACTTAGAACTATGGATCAAAGTTTATTCCACAGTGCTTCAGGGATTTTTTGACATTTTTCACTAGGATGGCAAGTAACCAAGATGTCAGCTGGAAAGCATTTAAGAAACACTGATTTCTTTGACAAAGAAAAATACATCATCATTTGTAACTTTTTTTTTTTAACATTTTCTGTTCTGTGAGAACATTTTCAGGATTTTTCTCTATTCTATTATTAATTCTGGGAAAAAATACAAAGCTCTCAGCTTCTTTAGGTCATTCTGCAGCTGGAAGAGCTCGAGCAATACCCTTAGTTTTTTTAACTCTGCCCTGTCAAAACTTGTACTAGGGACTCTGATCTGTCACTAATGGTCTCTGAATACCAAGTGGGTAGACTGTTGACCACCCCAAAACTTTGTGACCTTTGCAGGTAGACTTGGTGGCAAAATAGTCAGGTTGTTGCTGGCTACAAAGAGCATGTTGACTATATCCCTGAAAAACTGCTGATGTTTACCTCTAGCCTACAAAGTCAAATGTGACTCTTCATTTTAACTAAAGTATAAGGAATATGTGACAATGACAGGTTTTACCAGAAGACATTTAAATTATCGTTTTGTTTTGGAATTATGCTATTCATAATTGACACTGATCGTGCCATAATCAAACCTCTCCTGATGGGAGAGAGTTTTTAAAATCCTTGCTAGGAGTTCCAGAGACAAACAGGGACTCTCAGTCTTCGCTGCTTCTTGATAGTTGTTTATTAAGTCTTATCAGAGAAAAAGAGTCACTAGTGTGATCCAGACATAGCACAAAGCAGGGAATGCAGGAGAAAGCCCAATTATCAAGATTACATGTCCTTTTTAAAGGTAAATCAATCGATGGTTACTAAAAACGTACATTATTTTTACTTCTCTACCAATTATTTAGTAACACAGCCAGGAACTGCAGAATTCTTTGCCCAATCATCCCAAACTACTTTTACTGCAGAATATGGAGTAGTAGAAGAAGAAGAAGAAGGTTTGGAGAACAACAACAATCCATTTTGATGTTTTTTGCTTTGATCTATTTACTACATTAACAAACCCAAAACCTCTAAATTTTTCACCCTGTGATAATCTTACATAGTAGTCTATCACCTAATTTACACTAGTGTAGTTTCTAGTTCTTCTCTAAGAGTAGGCAATTTTTTCCAAGGGCAGAGGTCAGAAACAGTGCTGTCCAGGGGGGTGAAACCCCTCAAAACAGGCAGAGAAATATTCTCTGCACTCTGGGTTTCTACAATAATCAGCTCTGACTCATTTTGACTATTTCTGAATTAATTTTCCCATTATATTCCTCTGACATATTATTCAAATAAACTCATTGAATGATGTTATTTCACATGGAACAATTCCTCACACTGTAGAACTCTGCCATTTTCTTCAATGGGACAGAAATTCTTCCTTTGGGCTGTTCCCAAGTAAAGACCTACCACTTTCTCTGACATCTTTCTGAGCTGGTGATATCTGGCTACTATCTGATGTATATTACACTTGCAAAATAAAGGGAACCTGTCTGTTTAGTTGAGATAAGCACCTTGAGAGTATTTACGTGAGCTTATTATAGAATGATCTTCTTGTGTTTTGGGGTATTTTTACACTGTTTCTTGGATTATTGCAAACTCTGGTGTCAATTCTCTTCATGTTAAACATAAACCCAAATAAATATATATACCTTCAGTAGAAGAAACATGGCAACAATAGGAAGAAGAGATTTAAGCAATTCATATAAGGTATGTCTCTTTCTCCACAGAAACTTTAGAAATCTTCCTGCAGCAGATATGGTCATTGATTTCTCACAGTTGAGGGCACAATGCATAAAGCCAAAATCATAAGCAATTTGGTTTAAAATAAATGAGGAAAATGATGACACGTGAAGTCACTCATGCTTGTAAAAAATGCACTGATGTTTTTCATAAATGGTGTAACATTTGCTCTTCTTCCATTTTTGTATTAAATTACCAGAACCGAAACGTCCATATATATGCATGTATATCCATATGGAGGTAACCTTTGAGATTTCAGTGGGTAAAGTCAGACAGTGCTCTTTCTGGGATTCTGCTCTATTAGTTACCTTAATAAACACATATTAAACTCTGGCAACATAATGTTGCATGTTATGATATACTCTACATGTTGTTATTCCACATGCCAGATAAAGCTGGAGAATGGGATTTATCCCACTTAATTTTAGACTTCTGACTGTAGCTGAAGTCAGTCCCTTTATGGGGTTCTGGGGGAAATGGACTCTTTTGGGGTACAGCTCCTCTGATACACTTCTGATTTACTTCAGTTGTCTACATGAGGATGAAGTTAATGATCCATAATCTCACAGCATCACAAATGTAAACATATAAAGCACATTAATCTTAATTAACTATTCCAGGGCCTGCTGGGGGCTGAAGGTTGCTTGAGCATGGCTGCTGGAGATGCTGGAGGTTCTCTGGGTTGGCAGGGCAGGGGAACTCAGACAGGGCATGTCCCACCTCCTGACCAGGATCAGGGCAGCCAAGGACACCAGGGCAGCCCCAGCCCAGGCATTGGGCACCTTGCTGGGGATTGGGGATGAGAGAAGGCTGGACCGGGAGATGGGCCTCCAAGTGGAGTTCATGTTTCACATCAACAGAGGACGTGGTCTGCCATGAGCATTGCTGTGCAGCAATCTGTAGCAGAGAGCACGAGGGAACAAGCAGGAGGGGGCCCAGCTTGAAAGCAGATCCCAAGCTAAAGCAATTTCAAAATGCATTCAAATGCTATAGCCCTACTTTTTTTTTTCCTGGGAAAAATATGGGGCTTTTGCTTACTGTATGCAATCTTCTTTATCTTTTCAGTCTGAGGTTTCTCCCTCTTAAAATAAAGACTCCTTGATATTTAACAGCTGAGACACCTCCTGTGAAAGCTGTTTCCAGCTGATGATAAATTGTGATGCATCTTAAATAGGTAGAAATTTTTGTTTAAGAGAGTGCTTTATTTAATTGACCTGTCACTACAAAAATCTCATAGACAAGACTGAAATTATTTAACAAAATTAATAACGCCTAATTTTATGTCTACAAGGTATTTCTTTTGCAGGCTCTGGAAACTCTTTGAAGACTGCTAGGCCAATCTAAACTAGGAGTAGGACTCAATATATTTCTAAGTAATTACAGCAATCTTTCTTTACTAGAAAAGCTATGAATGAGGGTTTTTTTATTTTTAGAAAAGGAAGCAACACAAATTCTTCCGTTTTAATGGCAAAGAGGAATTAGATTTTCAGTACACTGGAAATTTAGGAGCAGCAATAAATTTAATACTTTGAAAAGTATTACTGAGACATAATTACGTTTTTAGTAAGAATATGTGATGAGGAAGTGTCTTGGGGTGACTTTATGATGTTCTATCCCCTCTTGCTGCTCTATGCCCAGAAATTAATTTTGTGCCTTTCTGTCCCTTTAAACTGAGCCTGAGAGGGGGGAGAGGAAAAAACCAAGTGAACTTTTCAAAGCAGTTTGTTCAAGGACACAGACACACACTCCTCTGCTTCTGCAGCAGCAAGAGCGGAGGAAGCACCCTGCTTGCTCTTCAGGCAGCTTTCAGCTCCTTTTCTCTGGAGGGATGACAGAGAGTTGAACTTTGTTTTTCTGGGACTTCAGTTTTTCCCTTCTTCTCTTCTGGACTGTTTCAACACCAGAACACATTGGGAGAATTTTCCACCAAGGCCCTGGAGGTGGGCCCACACCACCCAGCTCCGAGGAGGAGGAGAGAGACCACACCTACAAAAGGACTCTGAAATCTTCCCAGGTTTTCTCTCCACAGCGAGAGGTTTTATTATTCAGCATTATTATTCTTTTCCTGTGTGTTTGTTAAAAAAATAGTTTTTACCTCTTTCACTTTCCTCCGAGGAAAATTTCTTTTTCCCCAAACCTGGTGGGGAGGGATGGTTGTAACCTGCCTTCTATCAGAGGATATTTTCCTCCAAATTTGTCCAAACCGGCGCAGGAAGATGGATGTTTTTTAAATATGTGAAATATAATCCTTTCACGCCATCCAGTTTGCCTATGTATGTAAGATTATTGAACACAGGAAAATCTGACTCTTTTCCCTGCATTTGACACCCAAACTGCTTTCCTGCCTCCAACAATATCAGATCTACCCTCATGTCACCACAACTGAACTAAATTCTTATATTCTTGCACTCATCCCCATTGTAGCATATTATTCATGATGATGCTATTCTGATATATGTGAGAAAAAGAACAAAAAAAAATTAGACATATCTATATATATTTCAAAGAGTTTTCCAGTTTCTGCAGAAACTCAATTCTTTTACATAACACCTAAAACTTTGGTAGTATTATTAAAAACAGGAAGAGTACTGTGACAGTAAGGTAATGTTAACTACAAGCCTGGATTTACTTCTCCTTTCCTGTCCTGAATCAATTGTCTTTATTTCCCTTCTTTGCCCTCTTTCTCCTGAGTATGCTGTCTGCTGCATCCCTTCAAGTACAGTTCAACAGAGAAAAACCCCTTGTTTTAAAACTGATGTATTGCAAAGCTCTAGGCATTTACAGGTAGCTAATTTTTTTTAATAAAAATTGCTCTCCTAATTTGCCTTTCATACAAGACAGAAACCTACCCAAAGTACTGGAATTTCCTGTGCTTATTCAAAAGTGAAGCTACATTTACTCTTGATCATTTCTACAGAAAAACTTGGTTTATTTTCTTCAGACAATATTTATAAAAGTACATAGGAGCCCAAGGGCTAGATCAAGTGCAGCAAGCAAGCAGCTAAGTCTAGGCAATCCTGAAACCTCAGCTCCTGGCTGAAGGAAAATGCATTTCTGCACCCAAGATCTAAACCTTAGATTCTGCCCCGACTTGATTTTTTCCTGAACAAATAGCTGGGATCTGCCTTTTCCTTTGCAAATAGACCCTTATCCCATAACAGCATACAGTCTGGAGAAAAGATTTCACAGGGACTTTACAGCTACATGCAACTCATCCCAGGATATGGCACTAGTCAGGAGACCAGGCCTAATGCTGGTAGAGTTATGCCATGGTGTACTGGTATCCAGGGTTAGTAGTATAAGGAGGTCTTGATTTTGTATATGTTTTTATTTCTGTTTTTATTAATATATGAGATTAATTGCTTATGTAACAATTTAAAAGTATCTTTTTATTGTTTTCCTATAAGCCTGCTATGCCTGATAGGCTTTCTTGCATTACACCCCCTTTGCAAAAAAAAAAAAAAGAAAGTTCTGATAAGCGACTCTTTATCGAACTAAATCTTTTGGTGGCCCTGCATGGAGTGCAGATTGCATCTCCATTAGGTGAGAGAAAAAGATCTGCGTAAAAACACCTGCACTGACGTAATTTGCATGTTTGACCCCCTTCTATGATCCCCGTGTATAATAGCCAACGTGCTTCAGGAGAATTGTAGAGATGATGAATTAACATTTTCTTATCTGCATTCTCTGATAATGTTGTGTTGCATCCCTGCCCTAAATTCACACAGCATGGAGAGAAACACCCCTGCCAAGATCTCTTCTGTACTTAATAATTATTCTGTAACTGTAGATGCACACATGTGAACAGGATTTAAACTCACCTTTTTTTCTTTTTTGGTTTTTCTTTCTTTCTAAACTCACCTTTTTTCTTTTCGGTTTTTCTTTCTTTCCCCAAATGCTACTGAGGAATCATTTTGATTTAAGAATCTTATCTTATCTTATCTTATCTTATCTTATCTTATCTTATCTTATCTGTCTGTAATAAGGAAAGCTACATTTACCAGTTCTATGGGGTTTTTATTGCTTGCTTTACAGTAAATTACTCTGAAAAGAAGAATGACTGCAAAGGGTTAAAACTGATCTGTTTCCTTGTCTGTGCACATGTGAGTGTTTGCCTGTGTGTACACGTGCTCTTTGGCAAAATACTTGTCAATTAGTTGGAGGGAGATGAAAAACAGAGAAATTCACAGGATTTTAGAACAGTATTTTTAAAGCATCTTCTCTGCCCCACTTAACTGATACAAAAGAGTCAGAAACTCTTTTCAAGAGCTAAGGCTGAAACCTGAACTATCCAGACAGCCACCAGCACTGACATTCAGCTCTCAGAAGCTTCACAGTATTCCAGTTACTCTGTGTAACTTTTTCTTTTTCTTTTCATGTTTGAAAGCTGAATTAAATAATTTATTTCTTTTATTTCCAAATTTTGCTCTACCATTTCTTTAGGCTTTACTTGAAATGACCCAGAAGATATGTTTTGATTCATGCTGAATTGCTCACTTTATTGGCTGTGTGAGAAGATCAGCATTTTTCCTTCTTTTGTTTTAAACAGGACATATTCTGTTAGCACATCAGGTCTGTTGAACATATTCAGTGGATGGAGTTAATCTATTTAGTAAATAGAAAATGCAAAAAGTGCTGTGAAGATGGAAACATCTCAATCCACTCTATTGGCTGATCCAGCCAGTAAGGTCTAATGTCCCCAAAATCAAAGCATCATAGAAAATATTTCTGAAGTGAAATCCTACATCTGATCAAAGCTTTTCTTATAGGGAAGATATTTACTTGAACTCCAGCAATACTTTAACAGAAGTGTGGGCAGATATACATAGCATGACCCAGTTTCCAAATCCAGGGTAAGGATTGTAGATTTTAGGTAAGGGTGTAGAAAACAGATGCATTTGAAAGTTTGGAAGTGTTTATATAAAGTCCTCCAGATGCACTGGGACTTTCTTAAATGGTTTTACCAATGATTTATTCATTAGTTTTGAGCAAATTACTGGGATTTGGTTTTAATGCACCTTTGAAAATAAGTGAAAAATTTGAATCGCTATCAGAGGCAACCTGTCACATGCTAATACAACAAAATTTAATCTCACCCAGGAACTTGACATCAAGTGAATTCTTCTTTCCTTCCACATGAGGTACCACAGAAAGGAGGATTACAAATAAGCCTTGGAGACTAGGGATATCAACAGAACACTGCATGCAAATTGGGGTGCAAACCTGCTTGCAGACTGTTCTCTGAGCTGAATACTAAAATAAGCAGGGAACTAGTGAAACTGTATAAGATTGGATGCAGCTGGTGACATTGTGGGTTTTAGCACACACATGAAAGGGCAGATGACAACTGTGCTCTGAATAAAGTAAGGAACATGGACTTTGGGATATAGAAAATGTTTCTTTAAAACCCAAGGTGAGAAAAGGTGAGTGGGTGCAAGTTGCAGAAAACGCCATTGTTACAGAGTGGATGCTGAGAAAGGTGCACAAAAATTGTGAGTGGAGCTCATAGTTCATGGCATATATTGATGCTAACAGTGAAAGCTACTTTTCAGAAAAAAAAAAATCAATAGGTAAAAGGCAGAGAGAAAAAGGGAAAACTCTCAGTGGCCAGTGGGAAGTGATGGAGGTCCCCAGGTAAGCAGCCACCCCAAGGCTCCTCTCGAGTGCAGCAGGGTTTCCCCACAATACTCTCTTGCAGCTGAGACACAAGCTTCATGTTCAAACTCTTGTCGATGGTTCCTGACTATATGCACTTACCTCTGACATGCTGACTGGGGCTGGTGCTGCATCCTTACTGCTACACTCAGTGAAAGTGTATTATTCGATCTTCAGTGTACCCCAAAGACCCAAAAGAGGTGAAAATAGGTCAAGATTGAGTGTTTCCCCTGCCTGACACATCTGCTTTTTTTGAGAACCCACCACAGCCACACTACCAACTTATTTGGTGCAAAGCCACGAGAACAGATCCAGGACAGGAAAATCCAGGCTCAAGGCCCTGGGGGATCCTGTCCAAGTCGCTGGGCAGATGGGCACCCCATCACTGCTTCAGGAAGGCAGGCTGTACATCTGCAAACAGGAGGCTCTCAGTACAAGGGAAGCTATGTCATCCAAAGCATTGTGGAACACTCTGCACGCACACAGCAAATTAGCACCGGGCATTCGCCATTGTAGCCTCTGATGAGGCTGTAGAGTATGAAAATTCTCTTCTGAGCTATGAGTCATAAAACAATTTTGTTAGTGCAGCCATTTATCAGCCTCAGCTCTCTAAAATTAGATACTTGGGATCCAAATCAGCAATACATTTTCTACATGTGCATGGATTTCAGGCAAAGCTTCAGATGCAAAATTTAAGTAGTCTTTTCCTTGTCTTTAGAACCATCATAAGCTTCCTACCATTAAAAACCTTAAAATGTCTTAGAAGACAATGGAAAAAGTCAGAAAAAAATTCATTAATTGGGAACATTCAGTGTCCAGACACTTCTGAACTTCTTTTTACAAAGAGCTCGCATAGTTTCTTTCTTCTTACTTTAAACATTTTAGACTTTTAGTGTCCTTTATCATGATTAATATCATAAGACAGAGAATGTTAAAATTTAATATGTGTGCTCTTCCAGTTCTTCCAGTGAAGTAAATGAAGAGCAATATAGTATTTGCACTGGAAAATCCAAGATGTGCTCTTAGTTTCTTTGTAAACAAAGATAAATAGCTCTATTGTTATCTAGCTCCAGACTAATCTTTAGTAAAAATAAAATAAAATAAAAATAAAACCCAACCAACCAAACACCCCCACAAACTGACATACTGTCTCAAAATCAGACACTTTAATTTCATTTACATAAATGCTTTATTCTCAGCCACTAACATGTGCACTTGGAATATATCTTCCTTGCTTTCTACTCATCCCCACTGCCGCTTTTACATGCTAGCCGTTTAGAATCTTTAGAGATTCTGGGGTTTGCTAATCTTTGTCCAAAAAAACAAATTAGAAACCTATAAGCAATACAGATTCATATGCTAAGAAATGCAGATTAAATTAATTGCATTTGTACCAATGTATGGCAGTATATCACACTGTCATTTTTGCTGGTATTTATATCCTCAATGATCTCTGCACATGACTCATGGTTAACACACTGTGTCTTGATTACAGCTATCTTTTTATGCAGGTTTGAAGGTGACTTTTTAGCTTTCTCATCTGCACAGCTACATAGAAAAATGTCTGTGATTTTTTTTACATTTTTTTATAAATTTGACTGTGTTTTCAGAAAAGTAAGCTCATTTCTATTGCTGGTGGTTGAGTTAAACGCAATCCCATTGCATTCTAATAAAACTTGCACAGAATCACAAAATGAGTCAGGTTAGAATGGACCCCAGTGGGTCATCTGGACCAACCTTCCCTCTCAAGAAGGGTCATCCCAGAGCACATGGCACAGGATTGTGTCCAGACAGTTCTTGAATATCTCCAGTGAGGGAGACTCCACAGCCTCTCTGGGCAATCTGTTCCAGTGCTCAGTCACCCACACAGGAAAGAAGTTTTTCCTCATGTGCAGGTGGAATTTCCTGTGCATCAGTTTCTGTCTGTTGCCTCTTGTCCTACTGCTTGGCACCAGCAAGAAGAGCCTGGTCTATCGTCCTGGCACCCTCACTTCAGATACTGACAGACATTGATCATATCCCCTCTCAGTCATCTCTTCTGGAGACTGAAAGGCCCAGCTCCCTCAGCCTTTCCTCATAAAAGAGATGCTCCAGTCCCTTAACCATCTTTGTACCCCCTCATCAGACCTGCTCCAGATGCTCCATGTCTCTCTTATCCTGAGGAGCCCAGAACTGGACACAGCACTCCAGATGTGCCTCACCAGGGCTGAGTAGAAGGGCAGGACCACCTCCCTCGGCCTGCTGGCAAAGCTCTTCCCAATGCACCCCAGGATACCTTTGGCCTTCTTGGCCTCAAGAACACACTGCTGGCTCATGGACAGCTTGTTGGCCACAAGAACACACTGCTGGCTCATGGACAGCTTGTTGGCCTCAAGAACATACTGCCGGCTCATGGACAGCTTGTTGGCCACCAACAAGCATGTTGGCCCCAGGCGCTTCTCCGTGGAGCTGCTCCGTGGAGCTGCTTCCCAGGAGATCAGCCCCCAGCCTGTACAGGTTCATGGGGTTATTCCTCCCCAGGGGAAGGACCCTGCATTTGCCTTTGTTGAATTTTACAGTTCTTCTCTGCTCATCTCTCCAACCCATTGAGGTCCTTCTGAAGGCCTGCACAGCCCTCTGGGGTACTAGCCACTCCTCACAGATTTGTGTTCTCAGTGAACTTGCTGAGGAGGCATCTGCACCTTCATCCGAGTGAGTGACAAATAAGTTTTGGTAAATTAAAAAAGACTCAGTCCAGGACTGAACCTTGAGGGACACCATTAGTGACAGGCCCCCAACTAGACCCTGATCCATTGATTACACCCTCCAGTATTTGCTGTTCAGCCAGTTCTCAGTTTACCTCAATGTCCACTTATCTGGTTCACACTTTCTGAGTTTACCTATGAGGATGTCGTGAGAGATAATGTTGAAAGTCTTGCTTTGTCTATTTTGGTTACTTCTCCTTTCTGAGCTTCTCTCAATATTTTCAAGAACCAGTAGAATATGTATTTTTTCATAGCAAAAACTCATTTGAAATAAGGCATGAGAAAAAAAAATATATTGTAAATGGCTTTTTATTTAATAACCATAGGAGACAGACAATCTGTAAATTAATTTAAAAAACATCTATAGCTTTGTTTGTTGAATGCAGCAATTAGAAAGTAACCAAAACCAGAGTGAATGCAAAATACTTTTCCTAAGGCTTATGAATTGTTACAAACATGAAAGCATGCATAAATCAGGAAACGAAGCCCATACTCTTATGTTACCTAGACCAGAGATATAGCAAGGATTTAGTCACAAAGACTGACAAAATATTTCAGTTGCCTCACTGCCAATAGATATTGAAAATGTGTATAAAGTAGTCACACTGAGGTTTTTCCAACTTCACTGTGCCTTCACAGTTTTTCTTTTCTTTCTGTCTTCAAATTCACACTGCGTTTTCAAAGGGATGGTTGAACAGTGCTCTGTTTCTGCATTGTAAAGCATACCAACAATGTACTGTGATACAACGGATTTACTTTAAGGAGTTATAAGATAACAGGGAACTTCTAATGAGCTCCATTTATCACTCAGAAGTGAAAAATTCACCCACACCACACAGGGAGAAAAAATATTAACTCTTGCTACAATACTGGAAAAAAAAGAAAACTCAATTGGTCTTGAACTCTTGTTTCTTGCAGTAAAAACTCACATTACATGTTCTATAGGGTCTATAGATTAAATGTGGAATTACAAAGAAACACTCAGTTGAACTCCAAAAGTGTTGTTAGCTCTGCACAGCACAACATAGAGACAGTGTCTCACACCTCTGGATGTGTCATTGAGGAGCCAGCTTTGGGGTTCTTCCCTTCCAAAAGCTGCATAGGATGCTGTGGATATACACATATGCTTCTACAGATTAACGAGCTTGCCTTAAGACTGACAAATTGACATCTACTTCACATTACCCCAGAAGGCACCAGTCAGCAGCAGGGCTGACATTGTTCATTATCAGCAACATGTATCACACAAACTACACATTCAGCAAATGTGCAGATGATGTCAAATTAGGAATGACACCAGATCAGGTGGTTTTATCTGTAGCAGGATAAACACTGTCAAACCTGTAGGAAGCTAACAAGCAGATGCAGCTTCAAGACTGCTGCAGACAAAACTGGTCAGTATAAAGAACCATTTTAACTTTGTACACAGGCTCCTGCACTAGCAAATGCATTAGGACTTGTCATTGATATTTCTCTAACAGTCATCCATGTGGGGTTTTGATCCATATCACTAAAATTTCTATATTGTTGGGGCTCTGAGCACCATTTCCAGCACCCAGTGTGATTTGCTCCAAGATTGCTCCAAGACTGACTTCTGAGATTAAGATATTATCATGAAAACCAAAAACACATGAATCATTCTGAATTAGAGCTGAATTTAAAAGGTGTGAAGTTAGTATCTCCTAGGGCCACATATTGAGCACGAAAAGATAACACTGAAGACAATAAGCAAAGCTGTACTGGATTGTGTGGAAAAAAAGATACAAGCATATAGCTAAGCAAGTGAAGCATAAACACAAGGGACAAAAGTCACAGACAATCTTTAAAATGTTATCCCTACTTGAATTTGCAGTCTTAATAAATTGTTTTGTTGTTGTTCCTGCTGGTTTTATGTAGCAAATCTATTATTTTTCTCATTCTGGCCCAATTTTCTCTACCTTCCTGTTGCAGATCTTTAGGATAAGAGGATATAAAATTCTGCCAGAAGCAGGAAATTAGCTTCCACGAGTAAGACTATCCAGAACTATGAAGTTTTCTTAGAGATAGAAATAAGGGGAAGAGTTAGAAATCACTTCCACATTGCATTCCTGTCCTGGACTGAGTTGGTTCCACTCAATTTTTTTCTACTTCCCTCTCTCCTGCACTTGTATGTGAATCAGGAATATCCCACAGTATTGATGCTGAAATCCATCTCAAGTTCACAAACTACCTCCTGTCTCCACTTCCTCACCAGCCCTTCTAGCTTTGACAGTATCAACATTGCAGGCCATATATCCCTGGTATATTGATAAGCAAAACAGTAAATTTAAGGTTTAAAAAAATTTGCAGCCACTGGAAATTCTGCTCTTGGTCTCAGTGAGACTGAGTTGTCCTCTTGAATAAGCAATAAATGCTGGCCTGTTGATTCTAACAATCCTTTTCATAATTAATCCATCATCGTTTTCTTAAACATACTTTAAGTGTTAACAAAATTTCCAGTTCACTGTATCTCATGGGCACTGCAAACAGGCAGTTTTACACTAATAGTGTAAAGGTGTTTTAATACTTGTTTATTAATCCAGCATAATTTATCATTGATATTTGCAAAGCATTACCTTGGGAGAAAATAAGTCTAGATTGCCATGAATCACATAAAACAGGTTTCTGCCATGAACCAACCTTGGCCTTCTCTGCAAATATTTAATCAGCAGAGACATACAGATTTAGGCTGGCCTGGATTATAGCCACATGTCATTGGATTAGGGCCCAGGGTTGGGAATCCAACTTTCTGGCCAAAGTCAGCTTGAGTGAGAAATCACTAGTTTGTGACTCCTGACAGACTAATTGCTATGTATGGGGCTCCATAATAATTTGTCTATATTGATTCTGACTATGCTGTGTGAATTGCTAATCTAATACCCTGGAAATCCCTGTATTGTGCTCTAATTAGCTGTGTAAATGTGCTTGCCACTTATTGCAGAGCTCTTACAGTGGTGGTTGTTCTGCATGGTTTCAGGCAATAGTATTGGGGAGCAAGAATAAAGAGGGGTTCTAGAGATGATACATCTGTGATCAGCCAGCTCTACCAAAATTTTCAGACAGCATTACAAATTAGTACTACAACTGCTTGTCTCAGTTATGTGACTTGTTTTCACTGTGTAGCAGATCTTCAGTATCAGTGTGAGGTTTTGTAACTTGTAAGAAACGTCTTTGTATGATTACCTTTTTAATAGGTTTTTGTATGCAATTGCTATTGATTTGGGCAACATCCTGGGGTAGCTTCTATGGAAGACATCTGTAAATATTTTCATAAATCACTATATTTGCTTAAGTAGCCAGGAAACTCAATCACCAGCATCATTTTCTACCATTCTCCATGGTATAGAGACAACTTTTCCTTCATCAAGATGAAATACTGAGGGAAGAAAGAAATACAGATAATTAAGACAGCAGCAAAGATGATAGTTTGGAGTGTGGTTGTGAAAGGGTCTGTGAGAACTGTGAGAGCTTTAGACATAAACTAAAAATAGAAAGAATGAGGAGGTTTTCAACTAATTCCAGTGATTTCAGACACATGCCATGTAAAGTCTGCCCTAACCAATGAGAGATAGTGATTTAGACTCCAGATGTTTTTGTGAATGAGCTTGATCATGTCACAGCAGTTGAAAATACTGAAGATGAAAAAGAGAGAAGAGAAGAGAAGAGAAGAGAAGAGAAGAGAAGAGAAGAGAAGAGAAGAGAAGAGAAGAGAAGAGAAGAGAAGAGAAGAGAAGAGAAGAGAAGAGAAGAGAAGAGAAGAGAAGAGAAGAGAAGAGAAGAGAAGAGAAGAGAAGAGAAGAGAAGAGAAGAAGGAGGAGTGCAGAAAGAAGAGGGTAGTATGATATAAAAAAAGTTTGCATTACACAAATTGTTTCAATATTGGAATAAAAAGCAGAAGTGGAATTTTTTTTAGATAAGTGAAAGGCACATGAAGTGGGAAAGAAAGAAAAGCAATTCACACAAGAAAAATTGCTAGCATTGTTGGAAATAAGTTGAGTCAGGAATGTTAAGCTATATGTAATTTCTGTTTAATTTTCAAAGCAAAACCTACCTGTCACTGTAATAATTTATTCAGCTCTGTAGTATCACAAAGTCATAAAATCATTCAGGCTGGAAGGGAATTCACACCAACTGTACTTCAAGCTTCTGCTCCAAACAGAGTCTACACCAAAGTTGGACTAGGCTTCTGAGGTCTTTGGCCAGGTAGGTCAGTAAAATCTGCAAGGAATGGGGTTATGGAATCTCACTGGGCAACTTGTTCCTGTTTTGCATACTAACTTGTTTTCCCACTCACCATGGACTTCAGCAGAGAGTCTGGCCCCATGTTCTCTGTAACTACCATGCAGGCATCACAAGGCTGTTGTCAGATTCCCCCAAAGCCATCTCTGCTCCAAGCTGCACGATCCCATCTCCCTCAGCCTTTTCTCTCAGGGCAAGTGCTCCCACACCCAAAGCATGTTTGCTCCCTTCAATGAAATCATTCCAGTTTATCCTGGAGTCTCTCCTGGACAGAGCAAGCCAGAAGATGTTTAACAAGTGCTCAGTGAAGGAGAACAATCACTTCCCCCTTAGCACAGCCCAGGATACTCTTGGCTTTTGCTGGTGCCAGGACTCACCGCTGGCTTGGGTTCAGCTCACTGCCCACAGACTTCATGAGAGTTTATTCTGCCTCCTCCTCCTCCTCCTTCTCTTTGCTAATAAAGATATTATACAGAGGACAGTGTACTGAGGTGCTTCACCTGCTTCAGGCATTTAGGTGGAGCACAAGGCATTGACCACTACTGCATGGGCTCAACAACTGGACCAGTTTCTTACCCAGCTGGTAGTGTCCCAGTCTGGACAGAGATACATCTACTGCTAACACATGACAAAGTTTAACAGGCCTCTCAGAGAGACAATGACAAGCTAGGAGCTCCTCGTGCTGAGAAGAGTCTGGTAAGTGCAATCACACAACTGGGTGTTGCAGGTGTTGAGGCAAATGTGAGCAAAGTAAATCTCTTCAGTGGTCCGGATGATTTCACAGGAGTTTTGGTTGCCTGCAGAAGGCCATAAATTGGCCTAAACCAAGGACCTTAATATTTCTAAGCACTTATTGGAAGATGTCAGTCATTGCAGTCACTCCATGGGTCTTCTTAGTCATAAAATGGCAACTGGCCAAATATGTCTGTTATTTTATAATTAGTTCCAGTATTTTCATGTCAACACTGAAATGCAAATTAATGCAAATGTTATTGCAAGTTCTGTTACATTTTAAAACTAAATTAATATACCATGGATGGCATTGCATGTCTCGGGAGCCACTCTAACTGAACAGGCTGTTAGGGAAAATGTTACTACATGCAGTCAAGATACTCTGCTGAGCTCTGCCCAAAAAAGCACCTACATCTGACAAGTGGAGCTGAAAGACAGTCCCTGAAGCCAGCACAGACATTTCTTTCCTTCAAACCCTTGCCATTACAGCTGGAATTTCACTACATCACTCTAAATGAAAGAAGAGGGAAGAAAAGTCTCTGTTCTTATATGCTCCATCTTAGACACCCTACTTCATAATTGCCTTCATTTGATATTATTAGAGCAACGTTTAAGGTTTCTGAATCAAAGCCTCTGTTACACTGCTAATCTGTAGCACTTATTGCAGGGTGAACATCCTGAAGACAGAAATGGTTTAACTATAGATCAGATGTACCTCTTCTGATAGGCACACCAGGCACTGTAGGCTGGCTGAGAGCTTGGTATCACTAATATTTTGCATTCCTCCTTTTTATAATTTAGATGTGTTTGTTCAAGTGGAAAAGCATTAAATACAGTAAAATGATCCCACTGGTTTTCTCTCAGCTTCAATCTTTGAAAACAAAATAAGGACAACTTGTTTGGTTTTCCCTCTTTCTCTTGCATATGAAGTTAATATTCACCTAAATGAGAGCCTTGTCAAGTTGTTGAGTTTATGACATCATTTTGAGTTGGTATTTTTATTGTTTTCCAAAAAAATTTTAAGGATCACAGCTTAGATATGTGGTACTTTATATCCAATGTAAATATGTATTTGAAAGAAAATTATTTCAACATGGCCCTGTCTGAAGGACTTTGACATGCAGAAAGTGAAACGATGCATTTTGGTGAAAATTTAAACTCTGTCTGTGGAGAAAATATGTTATAAAATCAAAATTTATATTGTGTTACTGAATTAAGGGACATAATTATGAATTTCCTCACATGATTTTTATTCTACAGATAAAAGCCTCTGAATACTCTGTACTTGCACTAAATTTGAAAACCTATGCAGTGCTGGCTGATTCATTCAGTCTTTCTCAGCTCTTCAAAGTTGCAGAAACAATTGTTGAGGACTTATACCTGCTCTTTCTAATCATTAAAAATAAAAATGATGTATGAGATGGTCAATCTTTACCCTTGGGAAGACGGGAGTTTCATATTTACTGCTGAAGTTCACTTGTCTCCAACCTCATTAGTTATACTTTCAAAAGACTTTGTACTTAGTTTTATACTGTAACTTAATGAGTCTAGGAGCCCTATTAAACCAAGCACTACTGATTTATATATAATTCAGATAAAAATATACATCATACAAATACACATTAAGTAGGGAATATCCACATTAAGATATAACTAATAGTGAAATTCAAACCGGGAAAATTCAACAGAATTTCACTTTTGCATCAAAATTCTAATATAGCGCTATTCTGGACAGATATATTTAGGCTAACTGCATATCCTTCAGTTTAATTACAACACTCATACTTCTATTATGGCTAAAAATATAGAGAACAGATCAGTGTTATACTATAAAGTAGATAAGGTGTTTTATCAGAGGTAGGAACTACTTAAATTAACTAACCTTTATCTGTGCTATTAATTTTTGTCTTAATTAATGATATGCTAAAAATATTACATAGTTCCTTTATGGTAATGATGTTAATTTGTATTCAAGTGTCCTTCTGTGACAGAAGATATTATTTGCTTTTTCCTAGCAGTTGTAGGAAAGCATACAAATGAAAATACAGTGGCTTTATCTGAACACGTGGGCGAAATGACATCCCTGTATTTCTCAGGACTATATTTGGTCTGCTGACAATTACATTAAACTTGATTTATTAGTTCCATTAAATTGGGAGCCATCAATAGGTCAGATCCCTAAATGCAGTACTTTGGCATTGAGGACAGTGCAGCTAGGTTGACCCACCTTAACTATGGATCTGGCCCACAGTTCAGAAAACAGAATATTCCAGGGACTTCCACTTACTCAAGGTTATGAGTGGAACTCAAATTCACTTTTAAAAGACAAAATCTATTGGAAGATTAAAAATCTTTAGGCTGATTAGAAATATAAGAATTTTAAACAACAAGCCTGATGCGCACAAGCATTTGAAACTTAATAATGCTAAAATGCACTCAGTGGGATTTTAAAAGCATCAAAAGCCAAGAATTCAGTGTTCAAAACTATCATCTAAAAGCCTATCCATAGCTTGAGCTATTTCCTTCTTTAGGTTTGGTCATTGAGATAAATTGCTTATATCAATATTTGAACATTTGAAAGGGTACTGAAGTGGTTAAGCTACTGTGAACCTGTGTCAGGGAAGGCATTTATAGTAGAGCTAAAGCAGACATACTCCCTGATATAACAATGGTACCACAGCAGTTACACAACTGGGAAAGAGAATTCCCTAAGAAAATGATGGGAATTTTCTTTCTTTTTGAGCAGTCACTCAAAGTAATGGGTGTTTTGTTGCTGATTTTGGGTTGGGTTTTTTTTTTGTTTTTTTTTTTTTTAGTATGTTATTATTCTTGACATATGTTGGTTATTGTACATAGATCTAAGACAATTAAAAGAAATATGACTGCAAATTCGCTCTCAGAAAGAAAAATCAATTTTTTTTAAAAAATATCTTGTGACTAGCCTGTGGTTTTTCATTGACACAAGCACTTCATCAATGCTAAAGAGTTTTCTCAAATAACTTCAAGGAGATATCAGAACTGACAATCTGTGCTACCATATTTGCATCTTAATGAACTTTCTGATAATGCAGGCTGCTGCTATTCAAGTGTCTGACTGGAAGTGGCATATTTTAAATTTTTTGCTCTTCTTTGTCCTGTAAAATACTTCAGAGAAGGAGCAGGATGCAGGAAACAGCAGCTAGGCTCAGAAAACAAAAAGCTGAGGCCGGAAAATACAGCTGACCTCCCAGCTTTTACATTAGAAGCTTAGATAGAAGTGTCTTCAGGGTTAGTCCGTCCTCTTGACCCCCAGCCAGCTGTCCCCCATCAAAGAAGGTGCTCCAGGGATACCTGGCTGTCCAGACACCAATGACAAGACCAAATCTTGCCCTCTTCAATGAAAGCACTGACAGGCTGACCTCAGCTTACTACTACAATCTTCTCTTTCAGTCCTGCACCTTTTGCAGACCAGACTCCCTTGCATTGCCCAGCCTTGCCATTCAGCTTGACAGTCTTGCTGTCCTTTGATAATTTTACTGAGGGCACCATTATAGTAGAGTTAGACTCTGACTGCTTATCAGTCTAGCTACCTAACTACTATTTAGACAGTCTGCTTTTAGGCCATCCTATTACCGCTTTTAACCTCTTCTGTCCACATGCAGAAGACTGGAGCCAGAGGAAGCACATGCTTTAGCATCTTTCTCAAAGCAGTGCATAGACACACTGGACTTTACTTCATGTTCCCTGCATCCATGAAGGCAAAATGGGTCACTCTCCTGCAACTGTCCCTGCTCTACTTCTCCCAGCATCTCCCAGAAGATTGAGAACAGGACTTTTCCCTGTGCGGTTTCCCTAATATTTTAAGAGATGGGACTGACTATTAATAGAAAAGTAGGATGAAAAAACACACTACAGGGTAGAAAACAAGTATAAGCTGACAATAAAAAACTTAAATGGTATTCTACCATTATATTTACTATAATGGGATGCTACTGATACAGTCAGTTTTCTGTCTTTGCATCTCTTCCCTCATCTCCCCTTTTGGCATACTGCTTTCTTGGCTTGGCAGCCTGTGTTGCACAGTGAACTAGTGGTTCCTCCATGGCTAAAAGGGTTGGAATAACATATGCAATAATGTGGGAGCACTTGGTAAAATAAACTCCAGGCTAGTCTCAGAGGCTCAGGAAGCAGTTGTTGCTTCCAACAAAATTATTAGCAGATACTGCAGTATAAACACTACAGTGCAGCAAAAGGGTTTTTTTCCTGAAGTCTGACACTAAGAGGAAGAGAAAAGCAAGACTGGGCCTCCTTCAGTCAAAGGTACATGGGAAAATTATTAGAGAAGTTCTTGTCCTGATGATTTCAGAAATCTGGCTACACCAGAGATAACTTTCATTTGAAACTAAGCGTGAAATTAGGGATTAAGAGACTGGAGCATGTCTCTTGCAAGGAACAGCTGAGGGAGCTGGGCTTCAAGAAGAGGCTCCAGAAGAGACGACTGAGAGGGGACCTCATCAATGTCAGTATTTGAAGGCAGAGTGTCAAGATGATGGACCAGGCTCTTCTTGCTGGTGCCAAGCAACAGGACAGGAGGCAATGGGCAGAAACTGATGCACAGGAAGTTCCACCTGAGCATGAGGAAGAACTTCTTTACTGTGCAGGTGACTGAGCATGGGAACAGATTGCCGAGAGAGGCTGTGGAGTCTCTGTCCCTGGGGATATTCAAGAACTGTCTGGACACAATCCTGTGCCATGTGCTCTAGGATGGCCCTGCTTGAGAGGGGAGGTGACCCTCTGTGGTCCTTTTCAACCTTACCTATTTTGTGATTCTATGATTCTTTGAAATGAAAAGTCAGACTAGGTGTTTTTGTGTGTCTGAAGACCCACCCTCTGCACACATGCTGCTGGTCAGTCCAGAAATCTGCTTTTCCCATGCACTCTGCAGCTTCCGAAAGCTCTTGTCTTCCATCACACGGACATCTGCCAAGCACAGATCTGGAAAGAGGAGCCTGCAGCATTTGCCACCTGAAAAGAAACAGGAAAAGCATTTTAATTCCAAAACAGGTAGCACAGACACCATGCAATAAAAACATGAACTCTTCAAGATCCTTTTAGATAAGGGGGCTTGTGCCTTCAGGGAATAGGCAGGGATAGGACAGCACCTTCCCTTCTCTGCACCAATCATTCTCCTGGGGTCCCTCCTGCCCCTGAGGTCAACCCTAGTTTGCATCATAACTGGGTGGGTTTTGAGACTTCTTTGGAATATGAATTGCTTGTGACATATACATTGAACTTGATTTTTGCCATCCCTCTGTGTTTGTTCTGCATAGAGAAAATTAATTCACATTGGTTCCCAATGAAGGAAGAAATCAGTACAAAACAAAGAAAAATTGAGATATTTATCCTTTGCAACAAATATATCCCACAGATATTTCTAAAACTTGATGTGGCCTAGCATATCATAGATTCATAGAATCATTCAAGGTGGAAAAGTCTTCTTAGCTCATTGAGTTCAACCATTAACCCCCTACTGCCAAACCCACCACTAAACCATGTCCCCAAGTGCCACATCTACATGCTTTTTAATTACCTCTGGGGATAGTGAATCAACCACTTCCCTGGGCAGTCTGTTCCTCTGCTTGGCACCTCATTCAGTAAAGTATTCTTATACTAATATTCTATAATACACCAGCATATTAGTATTTAGAAAAGAATTTAACATGTCTTTCTTTTTTTTTTTTTTTTAACAAACACTTGCTCACATAAGACCATGCATAAATTGCAACGTTTACATGACCCCTCACAACAATCTTGAATTGTGAATCCATCCTTTGCACAGAGTGACTTGTATGTCAGTTATAGCTAAATAGTTTAAAATCAGGAGTCAGAGTGTAATGCATATTTTATGCTACAGCACCATCTACAGTAAGTATAAAATATCTTGTGCTACAGTTTCTATTTTATCAGATGGTAAATCACAGTGGACTTGAATTTACATTTGTCTGCAGATTTGACATGTTATTCCCAATTTGCAATACCAAAATTGCTTATTTTCTGATTAATGAATAATAATAAGCTTTGCTTTCTTATCTGTTCTTTTTCTCAGGCTGCCTCATTTGTCTGTGTTTTATAGATTAACTTGCGGAGTTTTTAATTTTATAATAATTTTTTAGTCTGTGATAACTCTTTCTAAAACATAGGAAGTATTTAGGTGACATCAGTCGTTACAAATAAAACAACAATCTCCAACTTAAATCCTGAGTTAGGTCAAATGTTATGTTTCAAGCCCAGATCTCTGTGCTTCCTCCTTTTGTCACTACAGGTAGGTATTTGCTGCCAGACAAATTATCTGGCAGCAAATACCTACCTGTAGTGACAAAAGGTCCTGGTCAGGCATCCTGGTCCAGTGGGCATCTAAATATATGTCAGTTCACTCCCAAGTTCTCACTCAAAATAACTGATCAGGTTAATGTGAGCACAATCCCCAGCGACTTTTGCTTGTTCATTGTTCTAAGCAGGAGAATGGAAAAAGTAACATTTTTCTTCCATACCATTCAACTTTCTGGAAATATCCGTAGAGGGCACTATCATACAAAAAACATCTTTCAGTCTGGTTGACCATATTTAGCCTCCATCTCCTCAAATCCTTGTAAGTATACAACATCAGTGCATACCTCATTGTATACATTTAAATTTAGAATTTCTGTTAAGTGTGCACATTCTGCTGGACTTATCTGTAGTTTATTAGGACTTTTTAATTTCTCATTTGCTTGTAATATTTCCCTTTATTTTTCTTTTCCTGTAAGTCTTACCTAAAGTATAGGTAATAATAATATAATTATTATATATATATATATATATATATAATATTATTATATATATAATATATATAATATATATAATAATAATTTCTCTAAGTGTTGAAATTTTTTTTCCTAGTGACCTCTACCAAATTGCTTTTCCCTCCAAAATGCTACAAATTACAAAATTTTATTAGGTGACCAAAAGAAGCTTACTTTAAACCTTCAATTCTTTATTGCTTACCATCTAAGTAGTACAAAAGCTAACATTTTCACAGATCAGAGCAGACATTGGAGCTCATGAGATAAAGTCCTCTTTTTTTATTGTTTTCTGTACAATTAACCCTTTAGTTCTATTCTGCAAAATAAAAAAATCACAGGTGAAAAAAAGAACATAGGACAAGTAGAGGCAGGAGGTATGGAAAATGCCAGGGCAGGTCTCAATAAACTTCTCCCTCGTGTCCCACAGTAAAACACCTGCATCAAATTCTGAACAATTTCAGCAGATTATTTTTCTTCTGACAATTTAGCATAATCTTAGGTGAATCACCCCATACTTTCTCCCATGACACGCAGGGGTTTGACCTAAGAATCAGGTGGAATTAGAAAAACAATCTTATTTAAGAAAAGAGCTCTATGTATGGAAAGGCTCTGTAGTAAGTTGGAATAACAGCTTCTTGCAAGCGGAGCTTCACAGTTAATAACTTTACCTCCTGAGTGTCAGAAGAGTATTGGCAGAGCTAATGAGAAGCTGTAAGAGCTGTACCAGTGGCCTAATGCAGATTCATAAGTGGAATAATTCCTGAAGGTATGTGTAATGTAACACGCATGTGAAATGATAAAGCAGCTGCTCCACAGTTTGCTCCTTTTTCACAATAACCTTAGCAGAGGGCTCATGAATTGAGAAGCCAGCTATCACTTCCTGTAAACTGTGCAGAGCAACAGAGCAGCTAAAAATTCTCAAATTGTCTATAACTTATAATTTCAGGTGACTGGATGTGGCAATTATTTCACTTCTTCTATTTTTTTAACAAGTGTTGAGTCAGTTTCAATACTTTTCTTGATCATAAAGTCTTCCCAAGAGTGCTATTTAATCTTTATATCCCTTCCAGATCTAAAAGAATGGTGTCTTTCTAAGAGTGAGAGGATTTTATTATACACAGCCTAGTTACTTAAAGGTTTGAGACAATTACAAAGCATTAGATGGTCTGGTCTGATTTCCCATGTCTGCAACACTTTTCATTTTTGTACAGTTACCCTACCCATCTTATGAATTATGACAAACCCCCAAAATTACATTTAGACAAAGTTTGAGCAAAATTATCTGATATTTTTGTAGCTGAACATCAAATAAAACAGCAAGGACCCTAGACATGACCAGGTTTGGCCACTTGTCCATGCTAATCTCAGTATGGTACTGCCCCTTTTACACTCTAGGATTGCTCCCATGTTCTTACATATGGTGCCTCTGCTTCTTCCCCTGTCTGTAAATGGGGATGAGCTTTAAATACATTTAATGCCTCATTTGAGACATGATTGTGCCCCTGGCTTGGGAACTAATCATGATTCTATGAATGAGGGAGAGGAAGTATCCATGAGTTTTGTCAGCCCCAGATATTAATGGTGCTGTGTCTTGTTTTATATACAAGATCTTATATACAAATTCTTATATACAAATTCTTTATATGCAAATTGTCTGGCTTCAGGTTTCACCTGCTACTTCTTGTTGCCTTTCTCTGCTGCATGTTTCCTCCTCCTGTGGATATCAAGGTTCTGTCAAAAAATCATAGTTTTGCCTTTTTTTCCATTAAATAAACTGGATTTTTTAATACTCACAAAGTATTTCCTTTAGTCTTTAATGTATTTTTTGTGACTCATTTTGCACGTCTCCAACTTCAACTTCTTCAAATTTTTTTTAAGTACTGTATGTGCTTAGTATAGATGAAAGTAATTTCACTTATGCTAATCATTGTTCTTTTATTAAATTTTACCCCATCACATCAGCTATTTTTGAAACAATAGTATCTTGAGAGCTTCTGTTGAATTACTTTTCTTGAAGACTTCTCTGAGTTACAGTTTTCCCGAACAGAATACTTCCTTCATCAGGAACAGACTGCATATTGGGGTTTTTTGGCTTTAAAATCATAACTTTAAAAAAAAAAAGTAATTGTACAAAGTTTAATTCCAATATACTTTTCTTTCTGTTCTTCTAGCTGTAAGAAGTCTGAGCTCATAACTCCTCCAGACAGACATGAAACTTGTGGCTTGTACTGAATGTGGAACTCAGTGAACTGGCTTCTGAAAGTCAAAGCCATTGGTTCTCTCTCAGTACCCTCTGGATCCTGGTCCTCTCCCAGATTCTTTCATGACATTGAAAATCTACCAGCATGCCAAGTTCTGTATCAGCTCCATAGGCTGGTGGTCCTCATGCTACACATACTGACCTGCTTGCCCACCAAATCAACCTGGTTCCTTTTGGTGAGTGAGGAGCTGGAATCTATGCAGTGACTTCCTGGATTTGGAATAATGACCTTCAATTTGCAGCAAAATAAACTGAATTTACCACAATATCAAAGTGCTTGACAATCATTTTCATCACTGTTCATTGTTTTAATGACTAAACATTACCAGCCACAAATATGTGCACCCCTTTAACCTGTCTTTGAAATTCCAAAAGGCAATTGTTTCCAGACTTTGAACACAACACAACAAGTGGCAAAGCTATATTCTTGCTTTGGTTTAGCAAATACAGAGGGTCCTGCACACATTCTGTTTCCATCTTCTTCCACATTAGCTGTTATAGCACCATTCAAAATGCTTCTCACAGCTGTGAAACATTTTATTTAGTTGAGGAAGGTATTGATTTTCTCACCCTCTCCTAGCCTTTGCCAGCAGATTGTGTTCACTAGCAACCATATCACGGATTAGGCCAGCATGACAGTTTTGGACACAGATAGCCAGTTCATGATTCAAGAGGCCTTTGGAAATTATATAAACATTAAGACATGCACAGAAACTTTTTTTTTTCCTAAGATTTAATTCAAAATTCAACAAGAAAAACAAATAGCCATTGCTGAGAAAGAGCACATTAGCTTTTCTAAATGTTTCCAGTGGCTTTCATGATGAAAAATATATATGCAGCATAGTTGCCTTCTCAAAAGGAGGTGATTGTTGTAACTGCTGGACTCTGCCTAGCAGGCTGCTGCTCCCTGAGAGCTCAGCGAGGGTTTCCTAGGGCCATGTGCCCAGTCGCATCCTGGAGTCCATTTCGGAGAGCCCCACGACCTGGCTCTGGCAGCCAGCAGCGTTACAATGCAGTGGTGGTAAAGAAGGTAGAGAAGGGTCTCTCATGAGGGTTTGAGATGGCTTTAAGCACATCTTGTCCCGGCAATGTTCAGAGGTAGAGGGACAACGTGGCCTGGGTGCGGGATGGTTTTGTCAGGGGCCCAAGGGCGGTCCCTGGGCGGGGCTGGGGTACAGGAGCAAATAGGGAGAAACCGAGGGAGTGGCTAAGGCTGGGGAGGGAATGGGGAACATACAGAATCAGGGGGTTAACAGGGAACCACAGGTGATGATATGGGACAAGAAACCCTGGCAACATTGATTCTCCTTTGCCTTATATATATTTTTTTTCCTAATGGTATCATACTTTAGTTCAAAGATGAGTAATTACTTTTATCACCAAAAATTCATTTCATTGATCAACATGCCAAAATAAATATATGAATATGTTCTTCCAAGAAAGTATTTAGGGTTCCCTAACCACGTAAGTTTTGGGGTTGGGGCATGGGGTTAAATGCATGTGTGTTTGTGTTCAGGGGTTGTACAAAGGAATTGCTTAAGTTATTTCATAACCATGCACTTAGAGACAAAAATTATGCAAAACACAGCTTTTGAGTTTTTCAGCAGTCATGTTTCAGATGCTAAATAATAAATTGTGAGAACCTGAAATCACTGATGAATAAATCTTTTAATTGTCTCAGGGGAGAAAGGCATATTCAGTTTGTTTTCTCTTGGATATTTATATGATCATGTTGATTGTGAATGTGTCCTAAAGTTTTCTTTTTCCTTGGTGGCTTCTTCATTATTGATAAAACAGACGGATTGATATGGTGGAGAGAAAAGGTTTCAAAGGAAAATAGGCATGGATGCTGCTGAAAAGTGACTTGAGCAGAAGAGATCGAAGGGGTCTGTGTGTGCCGTGGATGAGCACTGACACCACAGCTGCAGAGACCAGACTCAGTTGTCCTACCACTTGGGATTCAGTTTTTCTACGGTAGAAAAACTAGTGAAGGGCAGCCTGCTAAATTTTGCTGAATGTTGTGATGAGCCAGGAAAACAGAGATGACTGACAGCTGGAGCTGTTCAGCCTGAAGGAAGAGAAGCCTCCAGGGAGCACTTAGAACACCTTGTAGTACATAAAGGGGGTTACAAGAAGGCTGGAAAGAGACTTTTCACAAGGACCTGTAGTGGTAGGACAAATAGGAATGACAAACTGAAGGATGAGAGGGGAGGTTTAGATTAGATACTAGGAAGAAGTTCTTTACTGTGAGAGTGGTGACCCACTGAAACAGGTTGCCCAGGGAAGCAGTGGATGCTTTATCACTGGGAGTATTCAAGGCCTGGTAGGATGGAGTTTTGAGGAATTTGGTGTCAGAGACTGAAATATTATAATTGATGACTTAAACATTTTCATGAAGGACTTTTAAAACTGTTTTACAAAAGCTGCAAAGAAGACTACCGAACCCTGAATGGGGCCATGACTGAGGCCTTACACCAGTCACTGATGAAGATAAGATAAACTAACAACTCAGGGCTGGGGACATTCACAAAGCACAAGCTTAACACCTCCAACATGGAGCCCACAGCCCCAGGGCTATCAGCTGCCAGGCTCTAACAGACCCTTGCACCAAAGAGTGGGTGGGGGGAGGAGAGGCTTTGGGTATCTTGGAAAAGCCTGTGGTCAGAGGTGCAGTGACTGCCCATCCTCCACTGTGCAGAGGAGCCCAGCTGAGGGGGCCTCACCTGGGGCAGGGAAGCTTATCCACAGCAGAAGGGGTGACATGGCCCATCACAGGGGCCCCCCTCAAAGGGGTCCCCAGACCCTGCACCAGAGATGATGCAACAGACCCTCAGTGTTGCAAGGGACAGTGTCAAGCCAGCCTCTGCAAGGGAGATGTGGGCGTTCCCACCTGGCCCAAATTGTATATTAATCCACAGAATTCTGTACTCTGGTGTGTGGTGTGGTGGCATGTGGCGGTGTGTGGTGGCATGACCACGGCAGCGACAGGGGACCCTCACCACCAGCAGACCAGATGGAGGGGAGCAACGAGACATCATTGGGACCCTCAGATGGGTGATATGCTTCCACCTAACCCCTGTCACCTCTCCCTGTACCCCCCCCCCCCCCCCACTTCTTTCTCTATTTCTTTCTTTCTTTTCTCTTTCCTTCTCTTTGCCTCTCTACTATTAAATAAAATACATCCATTTTTTGGCATCAACATCTAACCTCATTTGGTTTTCATCTTGTTTCTGGGAATATTTTGAACCTTCTAAGTTCTTTCCGGTTTATGCACAGAGACTTAGCTTTCTTTGCTTTTCTGCGTTTAAACTGGATTGTAGCACTTGATCTAATGGAAAATGTCCCTGCCCATGACAGGTAGGTAGGAACTTGATGGTCTTTAAGGTCCTTTACAACCCAAGCCATTCTGTGATTCTATTCTATGATTCAAAATGTACCTCTGTACTTGAATTGAAGAAAGAGTGAATCATCATTTTCTATCAAGACAAGTAATAACTGTCTCACCCTAACTCCTAATAATTCATCTTCATAATAAAGTATTCCTTTGGTATATTTTAAGATATATCGCAGCATTTGTGCCATATTATTTTATCTGATTAACCTGGATTCTCACCAAAAAAACTTTCAGTGTTTCCTGCACAGGCCCTAACTTCTGAGTGGCAGAGTTGGATAGACTGCTAAGCTTGGTGTGACTTAAGGTCAGGAAGAGGAGGGTTCACTTTACCTTGCAAGATGTGTAAATCTATTGCATTCCCAGTTAAGTGTTTATACCTTATTTTATTCTGAAATTGTTTAGGTTTAGCTGACAGTCCATGCACATTTTTATGTCTCTGTTTGCAAGATAGATGGCTCATATATTCTGTCAAATCACTTTACCATGTAGGTACTTACGGACATTGATTCAGTTACATTCTAGGCTTAGATTAGAGATTGATATCAGCTGTCTTAGCATTGCAGTTATCCTTAAGTTTGTGTCCAGTTTGTTATCAACTATGATCAGACTAATTCCCTTTCTGAGTCAGTGATATCCAGAACATATTTCCCCATTTGTAAGTAGCATCATTAGTGTCTAGAATACAGCCTCAAATTTGCTGCATTAAAATACTTATTATACAAATGAGTCCAGGTGGCTGCTCAAAGTTTTAGGGTTTTTCTGGAAAAACTTACTTCTTTTACTATTATTTTTAACTCTGGCATTTTTATATTATATACAGCTATGTCAGCATGGACTTGCATTTCCAGTAGTTTTCTTCAGGATAGTAAGAGGTCAATGACATATTCGTCATTAATCCTACTTGAAATGTACCAACTGGATAATGATTAACCATTAACTTATCTTTTAAGGAACTCTAAGGTAATCATTTTACTGTAGACTTGAAATATGATATTGTCAAAATTTTAATCAAAATATTGTGCAATGCTACATCAACTGACTTCTACTAGTTTAAGCATATTTTATCAAACCCCTTGTAAGTCAAATCTGTAATCATACAACGAAGATTTGCTTCAGCTGGGATGATCTATTAGCTATAAAAAACTGTTGAGTAGTATTAATAAGGTTACAATTCTTTAATCCTTTCTGAAGCATCATGCATCAACAATTTCATAAGAACTGCATAGATATAAAGAATATAAGAAGTGGAGGCTGTGTTAAGATCTGGCAACTCTTTTAGTCAATATTTTTCTACCTGCCTAATTTCATTAAAAGGCAATGTAAACAGGCATGATTTGAAGGATTATGGTTCAGAGAAACTGCACAGACTGGCAGTGTAGAGTGGGGGTTATCCAGTCTGACTAAGTCAACATGAATTTCAGTTTTGCAAGGACAGTCCATCTTCATTCCTAGAAATCTTGTCAGAGCAGAATATTTGCAGAGTATTCGACCAGGATTTCTAGACAGCCCTCAGCACAGCAGGAGCTGTAGATCATAATGTCTGTAGATCAGATATGTTCACTGTGAAACTTCAGACCATTATCACTGGATCAGAATGTCCACTCTTACAGATCTGATCCTGATCTACTGAATATGTGTCACATCAAAATGTCTGGGCATACTCTAGCTATTGTAGATTTTAAAAAAAGGTAAATACATGTAGAATATGTCTTGTGCTTTTTGGACATGTTTGATACGTAGTACATAGCACACCCACAATTACTTCTGGGCAGAAAATTTAGCAGAACTTTGGTCATCTTGCTGTCAGCCACATGGTCTTAATATTCCTCTGTGGGCAGGAATTGTATAAAAACATTACCAGATTTTGCTTGCAAATTCCCAGGAGGGAGTTGCAATACAATACACTCCAATGATCCTGAACAAAAGAAAAGATCTCGGAAGTTGTGGCCTGTCAATTAAAGAAAGCATACCTGAAGCCTTTAATTTCCATCAGCAAATTACCAGGTTCCTCATCCCCATTGAGCAGAAAGGTCATATTTTTGTTTTCACAGGAGAGACATGCTAATGAAATACTGATACAAAGGTAGAAAGTGGACCAGGGAATTAATGTGACTAACTGAGATACCTAATTTTAGTGCAAAAGGATCTGAATACTGGATGCAAAGCACTATTGGGAAACACAATCTGCTCTTCTGAAAGTACATACTTAAAATCTTTCTGCAGACAGCACAGAAATAGCTACAGCTTTGGAGGCTTACGGAGAGCTGTAAAGTAAAATTACACTAATTACTTACATGTTCTCTTCTTAACTGAAAATGCCTACATCCACTGGCAACCTGAACAGATGGTGTCTTTTAAAAGATATAGCCAAGTGGTCAGCACAGGACCGCTGGGTATGAATCTCTTTTCTTTCGCGGTCTCAGCCCACCCTTCCAAGGAGATGCCTTCACTGCCAGCTTTTGGGGTTGTTTTTGCTCTTTTTATAGTTGTGGAGCCAAAAATGCATGAGTGAAAAATGGTGAGATGCAGAGCTAGGCAAGACAGAGCCCAGCTCTCACCCAGTGGGGAAAGACCTGGACATTTTGTCCCTGCTCTGTTACACTAACAGAGGTCTTTAATGCAAGAATGAAAAGAAAAATTATATTTGTGGGCGAGAAAAGAATTTTTTGATTATTGATATTGAATAAGTAACTTATTTATGCTGACATTGGCTAAGCTGTATGATACATTTGTGTCCACTGAAAATAAAAGCATTGAAGTCCATGTAGCAGATCAAAGCAGTGCTGCAGTGTTTGAAAGGCACCTGTGAGACAAACTGTCAAAGTTATTCCATTAATTTTATTCAATGTCTATTAGAAAGCTGGATGACTTTATTAAGAAAGTGAGATACCTTTCAATTAATTTATACTGCTGTTAGCAAAATCTTCTGGGGATTAGTCCTGAAATTGAATTATATGAAGAAATTCTATAAAGAATGCATATGAAAACTCAGGTGAATTTAGCATTTAATTACTGCTCATAACAGGATGTTTCAAGGAGGTGACATCTCGTTGCTTGCTGTCATAGTGCAAGGCTTTGGGTTCACTCTCATCACAGGTATAAATTCAAAGTTATTTCTGATTAGTAAAAGAGTTGATAAAACTCACAAGTCACAGCCACTCTTTTCTTCTCTACATCTTTTGGAATTGTTGGGGTTTTAGGAGTTCTCCTGGGTTTTTTTCTGTTAAAGGAATGTTCCCCATACAAGTTGCTAGGGGGACAAATTGCTGGGTACTTAAGAAAAACAAAAACCTAGCCATTGGGGTGGGGTGCATCTGATTACTCTTTTTCACTTGGGTTGGTATGCAGTCAGTTCCCAGAGTCTGGACAGAGAGAGAGGCTGCATTTTCAGCTGCTTTCCTGCTTCTGGAGAAACCCCAGAATCCCAAAGCCCACCTTCCCTGTCCTGCTGGGAGCCGGGCTGTGGCCGCCCTGCCCCTGCCATTGCTTTGAGCCTTCGCTACGTTGTAGCCCTGCTTGCCCTGCCTGCCCAGACCTCCAGGGGGTTCCTACCGCAGCTCCACAGTTTGTATACATCTCGTCTGCCACCCAGGATTTGTGCTCGTCCCTGCTGTTCCAGCCTGCCGTTCCAGCCTGCTGTTCACAAGGGTCTGGCCGGACACCGGGATCAGCTGCCCAGGGGTTTGTGAAGCTTTTATTCCATCCCTCCGCAGGATCCCAGGTCACCGGTGCCGCGTGCTCCCCGAGCTCGCTCCAGAGCGCCCCCTGCAGCCGCGGGGGAACCATCGCCCCTGCCCTGCTCACCAGGAGCCGCCAGCGCCCCTGCCGGCTGCGAGCGGAACTGCACCCGAGGGGAAAGGGCCCGACAGCCGAGAAGGCTGGGACTGGGTTTGTGATTGTTTGCTGTTATTGCCATAGTTATTGCTGTTTGTTTGGCTGATTATATATATATAATAGTAAAGAACTGTTATTCCTATTTCCCATATTTTTGCCTGAAAGCCCCTTGATTTCAAAATTATAATAACTCGGAGGGAAGGGGGGTTGCATCTGCCATTCCAAGGGAGGTTCCTGCCTTCCTTAGCAGACACCTGTCATTCAAACCAAGACAGGAATACACTTAAGTTCCATATTTTGCACTTCTGATTATCTTTATGTAAGAAACAGGGAGGAAAACAATCTTGTGATATAAGCATGAGATCTGCCATGAGAACAAACCCCTAGGGAACCTTCAAGTGATGCCACACAGAGCATTAATCAAGCATATTCTTGGAAAAATACTTGAATATAACCACCTAAGTAATTGCCTGGTTTATTCAACCTACACACAAAAGGCCTGCAGACTAAAATATTTTAGATAATGCTGGTTTGCTAAAAACCATCTCAAGTTACTTTGTAAAAGCAGTGATATTACGGTTGATGTCTGGCTGAACTAAACAAAATGTCAAGCAGATTATGAGTCCTTTGGCTGAACTTTTTCATTAGAAACTGGTGATTCACTCATATTGAACCTCTGCAAAGGAATGTGCATCTCTAGTTAGATGTTCTGCTCATGGGGAAGCCAATGTCCAGAGCAGCACCTCTGTGCTGGGAAGCCTGATTCCGAAACAGCATCCAGAACACTCGTTGTGTCTATGGCCACAGAAGCTGAAAGGCATTTATTCATAGACTAAAGCAAGGAAAATTGCTCCAATACTATGGTTTGAATCAAATCTGGATCAAAGCAGTTTCTTATTTTGCTGGTGTTACAGAAATTACTGGTAATCAATAATTTGGGATCATTATCATCAATACAACAGATAATCACCTGTACTAGACACATAAAAAGCGTAAATAGATGCTATTCTATAAAAAAAATTCCAAAACATTCTAATCCTGTCCCAACACAATCACACGTGTACACTTTGTGGACCCTCTTTTTGGCCCTCTGAAGTCACCTGTGCACCTCATATCCTGAGAATGATGGTTCCCCCTTTGCAAGCTATATATTTTCATCCCCCACTGGAGATGTGTGCTCTCCAGCACTACATGCACCCCTGCAGCTCCCTCCAGCTTTCTGGGACTGGGGCAAAATACCCCTCAGAGTCCCACAGGCACACCAAGGTGTGAGTGCCCATGTGTGTGTCCCTCTCCTCAGACTGGACACAGATGGCTCGGAGTGACCCATTGGTTGCAATGTTGCAGGGCAGCTTCTGGCAGTATCACACGAGGCTTTGCTTCACAATATTTTCTTACACCCCTGTCTCCCAGGTAGAAAAATTTCAAGGGGTCTTTTATACTTCTTTTCAAGCTGATCCTTTTTATGACTGAAAAGTCTCCAAGAAAATGACTGGTTGCTGGTTAATCTCGCTGGTGATCATCTTTCTCCCAGCAGTACCAGTCTGTTCAAGCACTTGGGCTGGTTGGCTTTTGGAAGTTTGGGTTAGGATCTTGTTTTATTATTCCCTAGCAACAATTGATGATTTCATCTGCTTGGATCTTTTAAGAGATTGAATGGATTGGTTACAAGCAGTAATCAAAATTTTGAAAAGGGATTTGAAACTAGGTATTTAATTTTTATATTCCTGAAATGAGATATCTTACTAAAACCTGTTATCAAAGATATCCCAAAAGGGAAGAGAGACAAAGCGATATCTGATTACAAGCTTATAGGCAATACAGAGGCAGATTCTTCTCAGAGGTGCTCAACAAAGGGACAAGAAGCAACAGTTTTAAATTTCATCAAGGGAAATTTCAAGATTTTATTTATCTATAGAACTCCCCATGAACGTTGTTAAGCACAAGTTGCTAGAGGATTTAGGATATCTCCATTGTTGGAAATTTTTAGAAATTGACTGGACAAGGCCAAGAGTAACTAGAAGTAATCTAGACAGAAATGTTGCTTAGGGAGGGATGTTCGATTCCTTTTAGTCATCTCTTCCAACCTAAATAATGCTGTGGTTCAGCACTTCCACTTTCACATATGTTGGTGATTGAATCACGGACCCAGACTGGCAGGGAATCTGAATCATTTATTCAAAGGAATGAGCTGGTTTTATACACTTTTTTAAGGCAGAGTATTTCCTTATATAGTGTGACCTATCCCGTGCTGCCACATCAGCAACACACTATTTCGGTGAGCAATGATCAAGTGGACCAAAAGGTCCATTGGTTTGATGCTTCCACAGCCCAAAAGCCTTGAGCATTCAAAAGGCTGTGAAAAATGTATAAATCCATGCCTTACCATTGGCCACAGCCCTCCCTTCCCCTTATTTCTCATATTTGGTTGCCTTTCCAGAGAGTTCTATGATCTTCAGTAGTCAATTGGTCCTTGTTACTCCTCCCCACCTACCCCTTCTCCCATTTGCTGTGATTCCTTCTCCCATGCCTGATGCCTGTGCCCCTGGCTGATGTTCCATTGGTTACTGTGTGTTTTCCATACCCATATTGTGGAAGTACAAGACCCCCTGAAAGCCACGCAGCTCCGGCTTTCTCCGTGGATTTTTCTCCTGAATAAACCATCTCTACCCCCACGAAGAAGTCCCTCTGCCTTTCTCCTTCCTCCTTCATGTCATCGGTGGGCAAGGCAAACCTGACCCAAAGCATCGCCTGCCCTCCTGCACCTCAATTTGGCTTCTGTCCGCCCCTTCAGAGCAGGCAGAAATTGCCCGTTGCCCAGGACAGTGTGCTAGCTGGCATGGCACCGTGGCAACACACTTTCTAAATGTCCTTCTATGGGGTGCTCACGCACTGTTCACCCATCTGTCAGCTCCCGGCGGTCTCCTCTCGGTAGGGGTCTGCTGTGTGACACCTCCAACCCCCAGGGTCCGGCAACGACAAGACTCTCTGTGCCGCCATATGCCACTGCAGGCAGGTTTTACAGCTCACAACCCAGTTCTCTCTTATAATTCCCCATACACATACTTAGCACTCTCCTAAGGACAGATACGTGATTACTGACAACAAGTCTTCAGTCTAGTAGGACAATTAAAGAACTCCTGAAGAACACTGCATCTAAAGTAGTAAACTTCTCAGTGCATGAGCACTAAGTTGGCAGAGTCTGGACAAATAAATTATCTTAAATTCTCTTAAACATCAAAACAGATAGAGGCAATTGGTTTCAGGACCCTGAGAAGTATAGGAAGGTAAGCTTGACAGAAGAAAGAGTAAGACACTAGAAAATGTGTGTATCAGTGCTAACTGCACCACTGTTGGAAAAGAGCTGTAATAATTTGATAGCCAGTAGATTGTAAAAGTTAATTTTGGTGCAACTGGCCTAATAATGATATTGCGAACTTTAGACTCATAATAAAGTATTGATTCCATATAGAAGATGTAATTCTTTAGCCCACTTTATTCACACAAGGGGCAGCCTGGTAACCCACTCTTGAGAACCAGTTGTGGAATTTGTGTGTAATGATGTAGGATGTGGGCAATAAAGGACGGTACAGGGAATTCATCAGCTGATCAGGTCAAACAGCTGGTTTGAACCCAGGATTATTTGGAAAAGTCTGACACAGCCTGTGCTATTGGCATACATAGAAAAGTTTTGACCGTGGAACTCATCAAGTTTCAGTGTCCTTGCTAGCTAGCAAAAGCATGTTCCTTTCTCTTCTATGGACATTCAAACCTACATTCTCCAGTTCCTTTGTCAAAGCCTAGGCAGTGACTGACAAAATAAGTAAAACTTGAGCTCTGTTGAAAATTGTTAGGAAACCATGAATGTCAGAGCCATGAAACCAGACTGAGATAAAACAAAGTGTAATACAGTCTCACCCTGTGATTTGGACACTTAGTTTGATGAGTGAGGACAGACTTGTGCACACCTTCCCCAGATCAATATGCATTCTTTATGATGTCTCAAAGTGAGTAAACACTCACTTGGAGATGAAAATAAAAACCAGAAACAATCTGGAGAACAAATACCCTGTTTAAGTACCTCCAGTCACCTCTCCCAAGGGAGTGCCCTAGCTTTTAATCTGCTCAGCAAAGTGGTTCACTACTCCCCTTTTTCAGATGATAGATACCATCTGTGGCTGCTTTACTCTCTGCTGAACTCCGTGCTTACTCTGTGGTAAGTGATGCAAAGATCACACCTAACAGACCCTGCTTTCCCCAGGGTTTTATTCAGCTCTTTGTCTCAGCTCTGAATCACAGAACAGATGAGGCAGGAACTAAAAAGGCTCCTTTATACATTTGCATGCCAGGGGAACTTTGCAATGCCAAATGTTGACACTAATTACAAGTATGTTCTGGAGTTTAGGTTTTTCAAATTGCTCTTCTTGATTGTGGATTTGAAGCTGAGAGGATTTTTTGAAAGAACTTTATGTCCAAAAGTTAGACATGAAACAAATTAGATGGGGAAAAAAAATTAAGACTTGGTGATCATGTTCAGGCTCTCAGCGGGGAAAAAAAAGAGAAAAAAGAGAAGGAATCTGTTGCCTAAGCAGCATATTTATTGAAGAAATGTATCTATAGGAAACAGAGGATGCTTGGGCATTTAAAAGTCATCAGCAACAACCAAAACCAGGAGCAGAAAAACTACGAACCTCTCTCAGTAAAATCCCCTTCTCATGGGAGTTTGGCTAATTTTCTTGCTTTGTTTGCACTCTGTGCTGTAAAAAGTTCAGCAGAAAAAGCTCAAGAGAATTAGCCCTGACTTTTCTGCCAGTTTTTTGGCTACAGGGTAGTAGAAATTGTGGAACAAACATCCTCAAGCTAATGTAAACCTAGAGCCTCTCCCTGATTTCTTGGCAACTGCACTGCCGTGTGAAGTAAGCCTTCTCCTTTGTATCTCCTTCTATGTTAAGTGCCTGCTCCCAAATGAGCATTAACCCTCTTGGGGTTCCTCCCCCCTGCCATGGGGTCCTGGGAGAGGGGACCCTGGGGTAGAGGCATGGCCTAACCACAGGGTCTCTCCACTCCCTGGTCACATGTACCCTAATCCTGTTTGCCTGCCTGGGGAGGACTCTGGTTGTCGGGCGATTCCCGAGTCTTTGGGCAGTCCCCCAGCCATGTGGCTGGAAAATAAAGAGCTCTGAAACTTGGGTCAAGAATTGGTCCCTATTTCTTTCCACGAGCCTCGCTGTCTGTGGACATTGCAGGAGACCCCACTGCAACATAACCCTTCTGGGACTATTTAAAAATCTCTGAAATCACAAACTAGAGACCTTTATGGTCAGGCAGGAAGCCTAGGACCAGGTTAGATTGCCTGAATTAGTTTATGAAAGCTCGCAGTCTGCTTTTTAAGCACTGAAGGATCCAATTTGAATGTGTCACGTGGGCAGTGTGAATGACGGGTCTCTCACCTTAGAGCAGTGTTGGATTTGTTGTTTTGTTCCAGTGCAGAACAAGAAAAAGAATTTATTTCACCTACCTAAAGTCCTAATGTCCTCTTCAAGGACCAAATTTAGTTCTGCTAGAGTGTGTTTTGAATGTATTTTATTCTGATGGCATTCTGCTATACACAGACTCCTTCCTTTATTGCTACATAGATACCAGGACGGGGGAAAAAAGTCACTTATAGTAGTAAAACAGAATTTCCTTGTTTAACAGTACAAACCCCCTTCACTAGTATATATTTTAGAAGGTGTTTCATACTTTCCAATAAAGAAAACTTCATTTTACTTTTTTAAGACCTAAAGGTACTTCAGTGCTGTTTGTAGTATTGGATAAGAGAATATATGTTGGGGCCCTCCCCCTGCCATGTGGTCCTGGGAGAGGGGCCCTGAGGGAGGCACGGGGTTTCCCTGCCCCTGCTCAGCCTCGTTCCCCACTGGTTGTTTTGTGTTCCCCTGCACGGGCAAGGACCCTCGGGTCCCGTGATTGAGCAGTTCCTCGGCAGAGCCCCGGCCATGCGGCTGGAGAAATAAACATCTCTGAAACATCTACCAAGAATTGGTCCATATATATTTCTTTTCCACAGGCCTCATTGTTTGATACACGTGTTGCAGTATCCGCACTGTAACAAATAAATTTTCACTCTTCTCTTTAAAATGGTGTCTGAGGAAATAAACATGAAAACTTTTGTATTGGCTGTTACTAACACTGAAAATTATTCAAAAGTATTAGGAAATTCTAGAGTTAAATTTTCAGTGCTTGTGCTTAATCTTAAGTATCATTGTTATACTACAGCCTTTAACAACATAAGCATATAATATTTTTTCCACAGGATACTACGTCATTCAGTGCACAGGACAGACTGTAAAGCCCCTAGTGAATGAAACCGTTGTCTGTACAAACCCTGCCTTATGTTTGATAGAGGTTGGAACTTAAATAGAAAACAAAACAACAAAAAAAAATTGGGCACTTTAGGAGGAGAAAGGATGGTCTTGTTCATCAGTTGATTGAGTACAGGCTGGGTATATATCAGCCTCTGCCAGATGTCCAGTTTGTCAGAAAAGCCTAATTTCAATGTTTTCTATGAAAAAGAGAGTTGGATAAAGCAGAATTGCAAGAAATGCTGTGCAAAGTGGCACTTAAATATATTTATCCATTAGTCTTTAATATAAAAATGCATTATTTTCTTATACCTTTACAAACACTTCAAATATTTATAAATTTTAAATATCTTAATGAATCAGGGACATAAATCATATGTTTGTAGTTAGCTGGGCAAGTTGTGCCAAGTTTACAGAGCTGTCATATTAAGCCTAACTGAGAAGGTAAATCTATCCAAAGTAAAATTACTTTGTTATTTTTAATACTAATTACCTTCTATTAGAATAAGTGTTTCATTTTTAATTTCAGCAGTTTTAACTATGTATTGGTTTTGGCTCTGCCTTTGGAGTACATAGGAATATTTGCACATGTTGGGACATATTTCTTCCCCACAAGGTGGTGGTATTACTATGTTATATAGTATCTTTTCTTCAGAATGAACTGCGACAGTTGTATTTCCAAAAGGCATAGAATGTCATGCCATTTCGAGCCATGAGCAGAACAATTCAAGCTCATATTTATTTAGTTAAAAGGTTAAATAACTTCACCCACCTCAACTTTTAAGGTTAAAATATCTTTTTGTAGATAATCTTTATCTAGATTTGCCTAGAGAGCAATTTTGTCATAAGAACCCAAGAACTGAGGAATCAGTTTCTCTGTCTGATGAGAGGTGTAGGATCACTTCAGTCAGACAGACAAATGATGTTTCTGAGGGTGGTTAGCAGCTCACATCTCAGTGGTCTCTGGGGAGCTGCTGACCAGCACCCCAAGGTGTGATTAAACTGGGCTATGGAATGCCAAATCCCTTTCTTTTATGTAATTGATTAAAACCCCATGTTCATCACTGAAGATTGAAAATTGCTAAGCACCTAGATAAATTAACAATTAAATAAGTCTCAAAGTGGTATCTCCAGTTTCTTCCTTGCTGAAGGGACTTAGAAATATACCAGGTGATAACCTGGTTCAACAATTTAAGGGAAAGGGGTACTTGATTAAATTATCTAGCATCCTGTTCAATCCTATCTTGAAAACCTCCAGTGGTTGGGACTCTACCACACCCCTAGGGACGGAATTCCAGCACTCAAAACACTGTCACTAATGTAAACATCATTGCTAAGGGAAAGGTGTTATACAGCTGTAAAAATTGACAGCTTTAGATCTCTCCTCTATTTCCTGAAACATAAAAACACAAAATCTGCTAAAAAATCATTGAAATATTTGATTGTTCTGAAGCATCATATTCCTTCTTTAATCAGAGCAATATTTAAGGTAGGAGAATACATCAGATTTTAAGGTTTGCACTTCAGGAAAAATATGAGAACAAACAGTATTAGATTCTCCATAGTAAAATTTCTTTCAAAATCTTTAATACAGCCCAAAGCAGTTCTAATAAACAATATATAAGGGAAACTTCATGGGAAACAAACTTTTGAAAAGCCAATGGTAAACCAGCCAAAATCTGCCTTCATAATCATATACATAATTCACATTGGGGAATTGATGTTCTTAATTGCTCTTTTACAACCTGCTTCTTTGGCCACTGGCACATATAATAGCAGAATTTAACATCCACGTAAACAGAAGCAGACTTTGGTAGTGAGTGCTTTCTTCGGGAAGCTTGGTGGTCTGGGAACATTACTGATCGATCTGCATTTATGTGAGAGAAATACATTTAAACTCAGAGGGGGTATTTTTACTCCATATGAAACAGAATGATCACGAACAGCATTGCTTCAGAAAACAACCTACAAATGTAGGAAATCAACAAAAACTTCTGCAATAATTTGACTGCAGGTAGCTAAGAGGAGACTCCTGTCAAAATTTCAGGTTCTACCTTAATCTAAGAAGTGACAAATGGAGACATTCTTTGTAAATAGGTTGTTTTAGCAAACAAATAATTTTCACTTTTCCCTTGAACCATATTAAGGAGAAGTTAGATGAGAAAATAATTACATGCTCAGGGTATGTTTTACTGAAGGTCTTTGAGAGCACCACAGAATTACTTTTTAAAGCATTTTCTCTGCAGATTGTTTTGTTTTGTTTTTTTCAACAAACAGTCATGCTAAGAGATTTTATTTTGTAAATTGAGGGGCAGGAAAGGAAGGAGAAATTTGCTATTTGAAAAAAGAAGTGAATTAATGATATGCCACTGAATATTGCTCCATTCTACTAATCAGTGTGTGATCATATTCACAGACGGGAAAAGAGTAAATAGGAAAAGTAGTTTGACTAAATGATAGCTAAACCAGCTATTTTTATGGTCTTTGCTTTTGTGTTTGGAAGATCACAGACTGTTGGCTGTATTTCTTACTTTGGCCTCTGAATCTGTAAATCTTTTGATTCATCTTTCCCTAGTTTTTTCTATTTTTTAATAATGTATGAAAGGTGGTTACTCACATTGCCTGCTGCATACTCATGCCAAGTGCACTTTCACATTAGGATGATGATAACATGTAAATCTCAGCTTCACAGTTTCTGTCAGCTGTCTGAGGATTTTCTCTGATACCTTTTTGGCCTTAGGTAGCGTGAAGAGTTGCACACCAGGAACTACTTGTGTTACTTACTTCTTATTCCATATACACAACTTTGGATATCATGGTGCAGGAATTCACCTTCAGGAACTCAGGTTCCTCTTCCATGAGGATTTTAGACCACCTAAATTGTTGAGATAGACTGCCCATTTCTGGCTCCTTCTTGCAATTTTCTACATCTGGCTACTTCAGCTGAAGCAGTGGCAAGATTTCCCATCCTACCTCAGGCTCACATCTGAGCTGCTTTTTGACAAGGGAAGAATTTGAGGCTTATATTCCTCCTTTAGCTGAGGCAGTAAATAAACCTAAGTGACCCTAAAGTTATCCTTTCCCAGGTACACATTTTAATGATAGTTATAAAGATAGTTATGCAAAAGATGGGTGTAAACATCTACCAAGAATCTGTCCACATATATTTCCTTTCCACGGGACTCCTGGTTTGATATATGCTTGTTACAGTAGATGGGCATTTTGCTCTACCTATATAATTCAGTTCCAAGGTCTTCCTATAAAAGCATGATACTTCTAGTGACAAGCATAAGAACAGAACATATAATCACTTATGTCTGGCACAAATTCTTAAGCATACTAATGCCTGGAGGTTTCACAGAACCAGCTGCAATTTTTGACATCAGTGCTTGAGCAACGTGGGAGTCTGGTTCATAACATGACCTATAAAGAGGCCTTAATTATTCTTAGATAATTAATGTAACTCTAAAATGTTGCTGCCTGTTCCGAGATTCCCCTCCTCCTCCCCGAGACAAGCCAGAACTTGCCTCTGTCATGTGCTCTGAACCCCTTTATTCCAGGCGTGGGCAAAACCAAATGTAATTCAAACTCTTTAGCAGTGTCTGATTGGCCGCTCACACCGGGTCCGCCCCCAGTCCGCCCCTTTCCCCTTCTCTGAATAAAAGAGGGGGCCCGCCCTCTTTTGGCTTTGCAAATCTTTCTGTGAACATCTGTGTGCTTCTGTTTCTTTGAAAGCTTCTAATTGTGGGAATTAAGCAAGCTAAGAGCTATATTTCTCCCTCTTTGCTTCTACTGGTGGTATCAGTTTTGCAGCTACCATTTGCCACTTTTAGAGCTACTAAAATGCTGGATTGCCCGTGCTACCTCTCTAGGCTGCCCGAGGCTTTCTAAGGCATTGAACTATGAGCCTAGCCTGTAAAAAGCTGTAAGTATACCTTCCGCACTAAAACATATTTTCATTAGGCAATATGCCTTCCTGGAGCCTTAACTCTGCACTTAAACTCGAGGGAACAGAAAAAATTCTGTCATAATCCATCTTTGGCAATTTCTGTTGGCTAGTCTTCCCCTCTCGGTACACAGGAGTTTGGGACTACCATTTTGAATTATATAACCCTCCCATGCTCTGAGGACTGTAACTCTTGATTCTGGATTGCATTTCAGGGAAAAGTGCTTAAAATATAGCTGCTATACTGCCTGTTTTCAAGTTTCATAAATTCTCTTTTGGCTCTAACCTAAATTCCCATTGAAGATCTATCCTTTAATATCCAAGAAGTCTATGAAACTGAGCATTTCAGATTGCTGAAAATGCAACACTCAGAATAAAGGTGAACAAATACTTAAGCCTGAATACACTGAAAACATTTTTATGTTTTTCTTCCAGCTGGAGATTAATTAAATTAATGCAAAATTTTTTGCAATAAAACCTGACACTGGGAACCAGGACAGATAATAGCATGTGCAGAGTTGAAGTCATGCCTGTTTAAAGATTGCCTAAACTTCATGAGCCTTTTCATATTTACCCAGACCTCTTTGAGGTTTGATGCTGAAATAATGTTTAACTTGGGGTTTTGACATGACACCACGTGAAATTCTGTTTCAATTTTCAGTTCCATTCAAAGTCCAAAAAAAAAAGTGGAAGGGGGAACTGTATCCTTATCTGCTGTAAACCAGCATCTCTGCACTACTTTCAATAAGGCTGTGTAAGCTTACAACTGAAGAGCTAATCCTGGTGAAGTAAAGCTGTGTGGTGAATTGAACCAAAGAAAATGTTCAAATGAGTAAGGCCAGCTGTACAGCACAGGCAGACTCTGCAGATGGGCGCTGGGCCAGGTTTCCCCATTAATTGCCTCCCCATGCTTCATTGAAGGAAGTTTGAAGCCATTCCAAATCTCCTAAGCTCCCCAGCACCACCCCTCTGTTTTTACTCCAGCTGAGACTTACAGACATTGCTCTCACTGGCAACAAAAATGGGAATACACACAAAGAAGTTTAGAAAACAGTATGTTGCGTGAGCTGCAGAAACAGGGCTTAGTCATCAGTAACTCTAGTTCCTGGAGCAGCACTGTTGTAGGGGCTGGTGATGAGGATCCAAGTAGAGGAAATGAGGTGGGAATAAGGGGCTGGAAAAACAAGGCAGGGAAATCATATGGGGAAATTAGAGCTTGTCTGAATACGTTGCAAAGGAAGGGAGAAGAAGCAGCTCTGAAAGCATAAAGACTTCTGGAAAAGTCTGAGTTGAAAAGCAAGAAAGTAAAGTCCAAAAGGAAGTATATATGGGATAAAGTTTGTGAGTTAGGAGATGTCCATAAGACAGATCCTTGTCTGGAAAGGAACCTGAGCAGGGCAGTGTGGTAAAGAATTGAAGAGCTCTTTTAGGACAAATCATCAGGAAAGGTTGAATGGATCAGGAGAATGTGGTGGGAGTCAGCAAAGAGACACTGGGGTTAGGGAGGTGAGAGCTGGAGTGGGAAGAAATTATATTGGATAAAACAGGATGAGTGTGAACACCTGGCTGAGGAGCTGGGAGAGCAGAGAGGCTTGACACAAACATGGTGGTGGCGACATCAGCAAAAAAGGTTTCCCATCTGGAAGAAATGGCCTAACATGTCAGTATACAGTAAAGAAGTCTCCCTTAAAACTAAAACATAGTTCCTCATTTTTGAGCATCAAAGTTTCCAGTGGCAGCACATAACTTTGAAACCCAGAGGTTTTTTATGCTGAAATAATCAAAAATAGCACATATTGAAATGGTTCTGCCCATCAGCTATCAGTGCTGTCTAGTATTAGTGTTCTGACAATTCACATATTCCAAAATAGCACTACTGAATCCTATTGGCAAACAGTCTCAATTCCCTCTCACAGCCATTGGAGAGATGATAGCAACTTATTACTGCTATCGATTAATCTCTGAATTGAAGTGGAGCTTGAAGAAGATATGAGAACAGTGAAAGCCATGTTATGGAATTGATGAATGAATGAACATGCACAAGCCAGAAGAGCTGTTTTGGAAAGATTAAATTTTTTCTTTACTCCAAATTAAAAAAAAAAAAAACAAAACACAAAACACTTTGAGGCTTTGAAAAAAGTTCACAAAGCAAATTTCATAGTTTTGCTATCAGGAGGTCTTCTGCTTTATGTCTTTCAGAACAGAGAAGACCTACAATGAATAAGACAAGGATGCACGCAAAGGACAATTTCTGAAAAGGTGCAGTATTATCCATGACATGGCTGTCACCAAGTCCCTGTGCCGTGCTGGGTTATCAACCCTGTCAGCCAGGGCATGAAGTCCATATTTCCCTTGTGCCTGGTTTAGAGGACTGAAGCAAAGACTATTTGCTGCTCTCTTCTCACCTCAACTGTACTCTCCATGGAAAGTATTTATCTTCAGTACTTGAGCCTTCTATCAAAATTTTCAGCTTGGAGGGGCTGATGCCTTTAGCCAACACTCTCTCTGCTTCCTGTAGTTATGACACGAGTTCTGTGCATACTAATCACATGATAAATATAGAGAGGATAGTTTACTAAATGCTTTACCAAGTGTTATACAAAACCAACAGCTAGCAAACTAGACTTCCTTTTTCCTTTCTGGGTCTCCAGAGCATACATGAAGCCTCAGACCTCTTAGCCTGGCCTGTGGGAGCTGGCAGAACATGCCCTGGGAAATTCCAGCTGACAGCTGTGAGAGAACAGCACAGGCTGGGCTCATTCCCTCCTGCTCGTCCTGGCCGAGTCCAAGCTGTCCTCCAAGCATGCAGCCTATAACTCTCTGTGAATGGGAAGTCCTCAACTGGTAAGACAGTTTTTATTCTTCCTACAATGCCAAAGGCAAGTCTTGAAACATGAATGGAGTTTTTCATGTTCTCCAAGATATTCACTAGCACAGCAAACTGCAAACTTTGCTCCTTTGCCTTCTGTTCTAATTAAGTCAGACTTTGGGCCAAACATTGGAGCCAGTTGCAGTGATTCTATTTCACATCAAGGTACAATAGTGTAAGCACTATGACTCTATAGTAGCCTAAATTCCCACTTCCTCTGTACCCTTCTGTGCAACTGCACTCTGCCTTGGTTACTTTTAATTGGACCTTTCCCTGGCAAGAGCAAATACAGCTTTTTGTCATCTAGAATCTTCAGCTTTTATAGCATTTAGGTTGTTCTGGTGAACTACCCTCCCAATCTCCTGTAAGTTGGAATTTGGGGGAGCCAGGGAGAAGAGGAGGAACACTGCATGACAGTGATTTTCCTTCTTTTAAGCAACTGTATTTAGCAGACTCCATGCTCTTTACCCTAGAACAAAAAAACAGAGGTTATATGAAGAGGTTTGAAAAGCATGTGGATGTCATGTACTGGATTTATTACCACTTCATAAATTCCCACAAAGGTTTGATTTCCTTTGTTTTTAATTGCCAGCAGTGAAACAGTTCACAGTACACAGGAAACACAGCCCTAGCTTTTTGTTAGAGACAGTTGGAGGGGAGGGGGGAAGAGAGGGGAAAGGCTCATGAGAAACATGAATGAGTAAGCTTTGCTGACTCTTCTAACTACAGGGCCTGACAAAGTGCCTATAAATACATTTCCCATGATGTTAATAGCTGAGCAGGACTTTTGTTGTATGATAAGTGGGAATCTGATCTTGTCAAACTTAGACAAGTGGGAGTAAATTGTAATTAACATCTCTAATATAAAAATTAAAGAATTCATCTGTATTTTAAAACATAACTTTGACATATATATCATAAACACTGCTTTTGCTTTACTGACTGTGTTTTCAAGTTACCTCTTTAGTGTTTATTGATATTTTACTGCATAGAATCTCCTAGCCTAACTAATTCAAATCACAAATATCAATCACAAATACTATTTTTGGTTAAGTACAGCTGTCTGATCATAGTATATCAAACAGACTTATTGATCATGTAAGGTTACGTGATTGCAAATAATGATAAAAAAAGGAAAAATATATGTTTGTCACAAGGTGTATCTGAAAAGAGTGAATTTTTCCTTTATTATCTTTCACCTTCCTCTAGGGATATTTATTTCCTGAAAAGCTGTTTCAGACAAAAATTGAAAAGAACTATTGTAGTAACATCTTGGAAAATGTTTTAGTGGGCATAAGCATAAATCAGTTTCCTTTCCACTAAAAACAAACAAACAAACAAGCTAAACAAAGAGGTAAAAAACACGATAAAAGAAGTATTTCAACATGTTAAAATTTCAAGAGAGACAGAATTTCAATCTCACGGATTTTTGTCTTGCAAAAATAGGAGCTGTCTTCAGCCACTGAATTTTTTTAATTGCCTGGGATACAAAGTTTAGACACTGGATCTTCTGGCATCCCTAGTTATACTTTATCAATTTCCTTCAGAAAAGGCCATAAAGTTTTGTTCACTTCAGGTGCTCATTGTGATTTACTGTGCCAACTCTATTGCACTAGGTATTTCACAGGTTTGCTCTTTTTGGTTGTACTTAACTAAATCAACTGTGATTATTTTGAGCTCAAGAAATTAATGTACTATTTTTTAGGAAGATAAGATGTTACCTGTAGTGCCTCCCAATCATACGAATATCTTCTGAAAATTACTCAGTGAAATCATGGTGCATTTCCTATTGTAACTGTTGATAATTTTTAAACTGAGTTTTTGCTCCATATTTGCATAAGATCTGAGAGATGTTTCTTTTCTGTTTTAAAGGAACAAAATTACAGACATGTACTAATGTAATCTGACGTTCATAGTTTGAAACCAGGTGATCTGCAAAACAGGATGAGATTTCAATGCAGGTCTATAATATACCCCTCATATTTGCACTCTGGAGTTCCCATGGTATCTTGCTTGTGAAAGAGCCACAAAAAAAGCATTATGCATTTGTTCAGTGACATTTTCCATGTGTTTCAGTGGGTAGTTTTCCATTCACTCCCCCATTCCCTTAATTATATGTTATCTGCCATGGTACCTGCATGATGCACATAACTACCTGCATTCCTATGCACAACTGCAATCAAATATTGCCTGCTGAGATATGTTTTATAAATTGTTTGCTTCATACATCAAAGCTACAGTGCAGCACCACTTCCTCCAAGCCTTTGAAGCTCACTCTTATGAATCTAATGAGTAAAGTTTCTTCCTAGCTGTCTTCATCCATTTCCTCAACGTGGTTGCCTCTGCAGACAATCTTTTTACATGCCTAAATACATATTTATACACACACATTCTTTCACCTAAAGGTCTCAGCCCTTCATTTTTTTTTCCATATGAGACAATTTTTGGGGTGAGAGCAAATTGCAAAGTGCAAGCTTCAGGAGGCAATCGCCATCCAAGCTACTGCTCATTACCTCTGTCTTTGAGGTAATACCTTACTGCAAACTACAGCAACTTCTTCCAAATGCTGATGGCCTCCATCATGCCTTCTTTTGTTCATAAAAATAGCTCTCCATATGAGATATTTGACCAGTAAAGGAACAATTACCTGGGTCTTCTTACACTAGCCAGAGGAAAGGATGTATAGAGAGTCACAAATCTGTCACTCAAGCCTTTAGGAGCAGTAATGAGAGTGGTGCCCGACCAGATGTTCAGAGGTAAGGAAAAGCCAGGTATAGCCAGTGCATTAATTAGAACTTTACTGCCCTTAAGCTCAGCATCCTCACCCCGGGATAGCTTCTGGTGCTGCCTTCTGCTGGATCTGACAGCCAGCACACTGGCAACATGGTGTGAGAGGGGGAGCATGAGGTACAGCTCAGGAAGGAAAACTGTGTTCTACTTGGAGTGCAGGTAAATATATTCAGCTTACATTCAAATAGTGATTCTGGAGTCTTCAATTACATGCATAGAAGCAGCATGATAGTCTGCAAACACACATGATAGAAAGTTTGGGAGTATGTTGAAATGAGAAAAGAAGCAGATTAAAAGATTGGTATACTGATTTTGGCTAGGATAGAGTTTGTCATAGTTTTCATGGTGCTATGTTTTGGATTTGTGCTGTAAACAGTGCTGAAGGATTTTTTTTTAGCTATTTCTGGGCAGTGCTTGTGCAGTGTCAAGGTCTTATCTGCTCTTACCCCACCAGTGAGGAGGCTGGGGGTGCACAAGAAGCTGGGAGGGGAAACAGACTGGACAGCTGACCCCTGTCACAACCTACCTCTGAGTCAGGACAACTGGGTTCTTCACTAAAGGATCTCTTGGAGGAGATTACAGCAAAAAAATGTTCAATAACTGCTTATAGCAACAGCAGCAGCTTTTATTTTTAACAGCTCTGGAATCATAACTAGAAAAATCATAAGTGGAAAAAACATGACTGGAAAAAGTGGTCTATAGGCATTCTGGGATCTAAGATTACCCTAAGAGAGGAGAGATAGAAGGATGTCATAGGTTAGCCCAAACCACTACAAAGGAGAAAGATAGAAAAAGGAGATAGAGAAATAAGAAACAAGATAGAGAGATATCACCAGCTGTGGCTCCAGTGGGGCATGAATGGTTGCAATCAGTCACAGTCCCTGTCCATGGGGGTGAGGGCCCCCACACAGCAAAAATTAAAGTTTTTACACCCTTGGTCCCTTCCAAAAGATGGCCCAGTATCTCCCCCCGGAGGAGTATCAGTGGACATATGTCATCTTTCCTTGGAAAGGTCTGGAATGGTTGAGAGAGGGGATCAGTGTATAGGCTGAAAGCCTGTGGGTTTCGCTTGTGCAGTGATGACTTTCTGCACAGGAAGGAGACCGGCACAGTAATAATGCTACCCTGACTACCTGCCCAAAATATGGGAAGCATGGACTCTAAGTGATTAGCACCAACTCACTCCCTTCAAAACTCTTCCTAATACGTCACATACCATGTCACATTGCTAAAATAGGCATAGACACAGCTTCTAGCTACTTCATATGCTATTTTGAGTCATGCATTTTGAGTCCAGAAGACTAGATGTCTGTTTTTCTCAAAACACAGCAAAAAAACCACAGTGTGTCATTCAGTCCTCGGACTGCAATTAGAAACCCAATCTCCAGACCCAGTCATACATGATTGGGGATGTGCCCAAGTGACATGTCAGAGGCCTGGGTAGGTTGTTGCACTGACTGTGGGAGTCCCACTGCCAGCTGTCAGACATGGGATTAATAGTTGGGCATTCCTGAAGCTCAGAATAGCAATCAGTCATCATCCAGAGACTAGCGGAGCTTAAAAGGGCATGAAACCCTGAGACTGGATCCAGTCAAAACAAGCAATGTTTTTTTCAGAGTGGTGAGTCAGAAAGTTGTAGAAGATATCTAGCAAAGCTATCTGAAGATGCTCTATCTTTCTCATTTTCTCACTTCTCCCTATTTCTTTGGAGCCACACAATGGAGAAGCTAGAAAGATAAATCTTTCAAAAACATCCTTAAACTACATGTTCAGAAAAAATGCAACATTTACATTAAATACATAATGCAGGAAACTGCTCTGTAAGACAAGATATTCCTCACTTGATTATGATTGGAATGCAATAAATAGAAAGAACTGAAAACACATGCATTTAGGTCTTTGGCTCCAGAATAAATTAAGTGCAAATGTAGATTTTCCATATATCTGCCAGAATTTAGGTAACTTGTTATTTTAGCCTATTTAACAGGTTGCTTGTCTGAAAAGTTTTTTTCTAACAATGAAATACTCGTTGTGAAAGTGCTTTAAACATTTTGTTACTGACACAGTTAGAATGAAAGTGGGGGTTTTTTTCTGCTTTTCTGTGCCTGTACAGCTACAGTAAAAGCCAACTGAGATAACAAATAGTTGCTGATGGCAAACACAGACCCTAAGGTCTATTACATCATTAGGTCTATTTAGATCTCTAAGACTTTAAGTGCTCATAAAGTCTGGTCTTTGTGGCTTATGTGATAGATGTATTCATTTAATTAAACTAAATTCTTTCAAAAGCCCCCAAATATTGCCATTTAATGGTCCATGATCAAGAATAAATAGCTGAATTCTATTCTTGGATAATACAAAGTGACTGCCAACATTTAAAGAAATGTTCTGGATTCAACCTTCAAGCAAATTTGATAACAACCTTGAACTCCACAAGCTAAAGTTCAGATCATTCTGCTGTTACACAGCTCCCTTGAGATTTGGTCAGATGCCTTTACATTACATATTTTCAAATGTACTTAGCCACTGAAATCAGTTGAATCCATTTCAATGAAAGCTGGGTGCTTTGTCAGTGTAGAATCTGGTCTCCTTGTTTTGCAGTTTCCAATTTGTAAAGAGGAAATTTCCAAACATCACCAGCTCTAATTTTCAACAATAAATTTTCATGGGGCAAAAAAAATTTCAGAAGTCTGCAGAACACAGGCAGACATAGGAATTCAGTAGTTTATATTCTTCAGTTATTCCAAATTTTCATAATTTTATTTGCAGAACAGCTCTAGATTATCACAAGACCCTAAAGAACCAGAAAACATTGATATTTTCAGCTTACTGTCATTCCACAGGTCATGTCACCTTCCATCAAAACTGCCATTTATCTCCTCTACGTACAATTTCTTTTTTACTGTTTAATTCTACCTCCATTATGAAAACACCAATTACCATAAATGGCTTAAGACTGCACAGCCAAGTGTAACCCTGTAACTCTCTGCTTCTTCATAAGTTTTGACTATTCTATTATTAGGATTAGGATGGTATTCAGAAATCTCAGTCATGTTATATGAAGCCTCATAGCAGTAGTCAATCCCTGCTCTGAAGACCTTAGGCCCTCAATAGGTGCAAGAGACAAAAAAAATACTGTTTTCCAAACATTAGAGATTGCCCAGCTCCCAGTAACACAACTTGATGCTTCTTCTCTGAGCAATTATCAGACACTGGAAGGCAGAAAGTGCATGGTAGTTGCTCAGAGCAGCTCTTTCCTCTTCAGGCAGTAAGTGGCAGCATTGCAGTAGCTTTTGCTTCCCTATCTTCTTTGTTGTTGCCTTCCAAGGCGGTCCTGCTTTTCTGCTCAAGCTCACAAAACTCCTTCTGCCATTTCTATATCCCTAAAATATTATACTGGAAAGCAGTATATTATATTTAATATAAATAATTTTGTGTAAAGTTAAATTAAAAAGAAAATTGCAGATGTGGGATCTTGAGAATGGAGACTGTGCATATGAAAAGCAACCCCTCCATTTCTATGCTCTCGGTCAGGGAGTATTTTTTATCCTTATCAAAATTTCTAAAAACTGAAAAAATTAAAACAAAGGGAAGCTGGAATATTTTATTTGTGTTTCTGAAGCAGAGGATGTAAATGAGATTCTATCTACAGACAGACATCATAGTGTATATCCTTATTCTTGAATATTTTATAGCCACTAAAAAATAAGCTTGCAAAATCAGCATCGGATCATTTCATGTTAATTGACTTGCCAGTGATACTGGATTGGATTTACCCTGTTCTAAAAGGGCTTTTTGGAATAACAGCTGTGATTTTTTCCTGGCTCATTATCATCATCAGCCATAAGGAAACAGCAATCAGAAGGGAGGAGACAGATCTGCTGATGAAGCACAAGCCTGCCTCATATCTAACTCCCTCTTGAGCTGTGTTGGCTCTGCAGTGCTAAAAGGAACAACATACATCAGGAATTCAGTTCTGTCACTTGCATAAACATATAGTCCTAAATATGAATTACACCCTTTTCAGTGTCTGCTGAAGTGAGTGGCAATTTTCAGTCGTGGGGTACAACTAAAGAGTGGATCTTTTCCTAAGAATCCATTTCAGGAAGAAACGGATTCTCAGGATAATTGATTTTTCTGGTTATACCTGTCTGTGGTGATTAGCTTATATAGTCATTAGTTCTTGGGCTGTTTTCACACTATCTGGCTGTGATGCTGGATGTTCCTGTCAAAGGTTGTCATTTTCTCTGGTGTGGCATTTACGTTACTGGCCTTTGCAGAGGAATGAAAACTGTATGCTCTGTCTCTTGTGGAAAATTGTCTTTATAAAGATCCAGTTTTCCCATAAGAACATGGCAAATTGTGTAAGGCAGCTTTTCATTAAAAACCTTGCTCATTAGCTGTCAAGGTTAAGAGGTGAATGAGAAAACTCCTTTATTTTTCAGGGCAAAATGGAGCATTTCCAGTGAAGAATCCTGGAAACACTTGCAAGAAAAGGAAAAGGAAAATTACTTCATAATATTTGCACCATGCCTATGACCAAAAATCACAATTTTATGACATTTCTGAGTCCCCATTTTGAGTAATGTTATATTAACTGAGGCCTGATTTGGTGCCTGGGCATTTTTGACCATGTTTAGGAGAATCAGTCATAATAATATTTTAGTGGAAATTTTAAAAGGATTAATTAAAGGATAATACACTGCATATAGTCTGGCAATTATTTAAAATTCTCTTTCAGTGATATTTATGTTTTCCTGCAACACCAAGTACGAGCACTTTTATTCAGCATGTTCTTAATATACTTTGGAATACTGAGAATAAAATTGCTTTATAAATTTAAACCATTACTATTAATTATTAGTACAGAATTTTTCCTTAATTGTCTTTCTGATCTTTAAAGAACATTAATGACAAAGTTTACCCATTCTGAGTATGAGCTGGTTTTAATGAATGTCTTTCCCTGAGACTATATGACTTCTAAGATGAAAGCTCTCAAATGTTAATGCACTTGAGGTTTATAATGTCTAATGTTAATGTCACGGGACATAGGTCAGCAAAGTGACCTGGGAGTGATTGCTCATGGTAAACAATCTGCATGTTATTTTGCAGCAACAACACAGGGTAAACTAAGTCCCAGGAGTTATGTCTACTGAGTTATGACATGATTGCAGGACTTCATCTAGCATTAATGAGGCATCATTTCAACAAATGAGAAATTCTTGAAATAGGGTATCACAGAACTAATTTCTGAGGAGCTCAAGGGAATAAATGTTGAGGGAAGGCAGACTGGATCTGGCCTTTAATGATGCATAGGGAAAAAGAGGAGAGAACTTCTCACATTTCATATTCCACTGTTAGGCTACAGAAACTGCCCTGTGTCCCCTTGAGAAATAAAGGACTTTTTTCAGAATTTCTTTTTTCCCCTTTTTTTCCTTCTCCTCACTTCTGTGTTATTCTGGAGGTCAAGATTTGAGATTACATGTTCACACACAGAACATCTTTAAGTGAAAGAAATCTTTAAGTTTGCTGTTTACATTCACAGCTATGAAGCATAAAAATCTTTTAATGTTACTGCACCTACTGCACTCTAAACTACATTTTGCCCACTGGTATCCAGCTACAAATGATAGGTTTCAGGCTGAGTTGCTAAGTCAGCTAGATAGCGATTTACATGTACTTTTATTTTATGGTCTGGTTTATATTCTTCTTAGTTTTGTACTATTCTGTGATAGGGACAAAAACCGTGCATGCAGTGGAGGAGGACTAGAAAAAAGAAATAGCTCTTTTAAATTTTATCTTTGAAAATGAATTTAATTTTGACTACATTATTTGTAACTAAGTATGTAAATGTTTTGAGACTACTAGTTTCAAACGTTAAATTACTTTTTATTGCTACAAATTACAGCTTCAGAATATATAAAGGAAGCTGCCCTTATAATGGTAATGGTGGAATGTGCAAAACTTATCCAATTAAATGCCTGTTCTGCCTGCTAGCTTTTAAGAAAGTAAACACACAACTAGTTCTCTTAGAAGAGATGCATCTATTTGTCCCCGTGCTCTCAGACTCAAAGAAGCAAGGGTGGTGTCTATTTCCTACCCAGCATCCTATAGTCTTCCTGTGGGATAACTAAATCCTTACACCTCAAAGTGACAAAGTCACTTGTACTCAAATCTGTTCGTACAGGATTCCCTGGAGGAGAGTCAGTGCGAGCGAATGGGGTTAATACCAGAAGAGAATTTGAACTATTTGTTGTTAAGCGGGAAAACAGCATAAACTACCATTGTCATAAATCTCTTTTGTAAGCTTTATAAGAAATTAGAGATATGTAAATAAGATACAGGAAATTATTTTTCTTTCCAGGGAATTAGACTGTTTTATTACAGCATGCTTTGGTTATTTAATAACATCTGGAGAGGCTATTCCAACTGCTTTCAAGATAAAAATTAGATAAAAATCTTGGAACATACCATTTCATATAAGTGGAAATAAGGCTGTGTATGAAAGAGGAAAATAAACAACTCATGTATTCATGTTATTAGGCAGTTCTCATCACACATTTTTATATGAAATTATGAAATTTTTTTTTTACCTTATGTCAGTCATTCCTGACAAGTAATTTCAATATTGTTGCATGTTCCTACAGAAGAGGAACATTTAAAACAATGCAGGTATTTTTGGGAAGCACCAAAAGCTCTAACATTTAGCAGTAGATATGTTAAGTTAAAAACCTTTGATGTACAATAGACCTCCAGATCTTTCTCCTGGGCACATAGAGGAGCCTTGGACAAACATTCTTCTTGATTCTGGTCAGGGAAGATGCGAAGGGTATTAAAAACAACATGCTAACATCATTAGTCTTTAAATATAGATAGATATCACCCAAGTCTCTCCCTGAGGGCTGAAGAGATTGTTGATGGAGAGAAAGAAGCATATAAAGGCACATTCCTGACTTATGGATATTTGTGCCAGGATGACTTGAATTACACCCAAGACGAAAGGCACCTCGATGACTAATATGAACATTTACATTGTAGACATCCTCGTTATGGACAGTGAATCCAACCCATGGAGTTTTATTTTCTCAGAAGCAAAGTGGAACTGAGAGAAGGGATTCTAGGGTTTATTGATCAGCTTAGGTCCATCTTCAGTGAGCCAGACAACCTGGCAACTGCAGCCAGGCACTTGGCCATAAGCAGCAGGCATTTGCCCTTATAGGCTATGTATGCAATCAGCTGTCAAGCAATAAGCCTAATCAATCTTTTTGCTTGATATGGCACAGTGAGGAAAAATCTAAAGAAGACTAAAGTTGAAATGAGATGAGAAATCATTTCTTCTCAGCTGTTGTAATACTCATATAGAAGGGTAGATGGGAGATCCTAAAAACAAGGCCAGAAGCATTGCCCCATATTGGAGAAAATGAAACTCTTTTTAGTGGAGGAGCCTGTTAGCTGGCATGTGAGCTCAGAGGAACCCAGGAAGACTGACAAGCCTGCCTCTAAGTTTGGCTTTTGTCTTGTAATCAGTAGGACGATTCCAGGACACTTCCGTTCGCTCAGACCAGCAACAACAGTGAAAATGAGGTTGTCATCATTCAAGTCACGTATGGGTTTTACTCTTGAGCCTTTTATATTCTATCTATAATAAAATAATTCAGTGTAACTGTTGGTCTTAAGGACCTGGGCACAAGTGAGTTATTTTAATTATTCTTATGGGACCTACTGCCAGTGAACTACTACATTTCTCCTCTGAATTTCCTTGTCTTGAAACTGAGCAACCATATTAATATCTGTTTACTCTTTAGTATTTATTATAAACTATGAATATTAAATCTATACATTTGAGATATATTCAGTAAATGGTAGATAAAGTAGCTTGCAGATGACTCTTCATGGAAAGAAAGGGAGAGAAAGAAAGGGAGAGAAAGAAAGAAAAGAAAGAAAGAAAAGAAAGAAAGAAAGAAAGAAAGAAAGAAAGAAAGAAAGAAAGAAAGAAAGAAAGAAAGAAAGAAAGAAAGAAAGAAAGAAAGAAAGAAAGAAAGAAAGAAAGAAAGAAGAGAGAAAGAGAGAAAGAAAGAGAGAAAGAAGAGAGAGAGAAAGAAAGAAGAGAGAAAGAGAAAGAGAGAAAGAAAGAAGAGAGAAAGAGAGGAAGAGAGGAATAGAGGAAGAAAGAGAGGGAGGGAGGGAGGAAGGAAGGAATTCGGAAGGAAGGAAGGAAGGAAGGAAGGAAGGAAGGAAGGAAGGAAGGAAGGAAGGAAGGAAGGAAGGAAGGAAGGAAGGAATTCGGAAGGAAGGAAGGAATTCGGAAGGAAGGAATTCGGAAGGAAGGAAGGAATTCGGAAGGAAGGAATTCGGAAGGAAGGAAGGAAGGAATTCGGAAGGAAGGAATTCGGAAGGAAGGAAGGAATTCGGAAGGAAGGAAGGAAGGAAGGAAGGAAGGAAGGAAGGAAGGAAGGAAGGAAGGAAGGAAGGAAGGAAGGAAGGAAGGAATAAGGAAGGAAGGAAGGAAGGAAGGAAGGAAGGAAGGAATTCGGAAGGAAGGAAGGAAGGAAGGAAGGAAGGAAGGAAGGAAGGAAGGAAGGAAGGAAGGAAGGAAGGAAGGAAGGAATTCGGAAGGAAGGAAGGAAGGAAGGAATTCAGAAGGAAGGAAGGAATTCGGAATTCGGAATTCGGAAGGAAGGAAGGAAGGAAGGAAGGAAGGAAGGAAGGAAGGAAGGAAGGAATTTGGAAGGAAGGAAGGAATTTGGAAGGAAGGAATTTGGAAGGAAGGAATTCGGAAGGAAGGAAGAAACGAAGGAATTCAGAAGGAAGGAATTTGGAAGGAAGGAATTCGGAAGGAAGGAAGGAAGGAATTCGGAAGGAAGGAATTCGGAAGGAAGGAAGGAAGGAAGGAAGGAAGGAAGGAAGGAAGGAAGGAAGGAAGGAAGGAAGGAAGGAAGGAATTTGGAAGGAAGGAAGGAATTTGGAAGGAAGGAATTCGGAAGGAAGGAAGGAATTCGGAAGGAAGGAAGGAAGGAAGGAATTCGGAAGGAAGGAAGGAAGGAATTCGGAAGGAAGGAATTCGGAAGGAAGGAAGGAAGGAATTAGGAAGGAAGGAAGGAATTCGGAAGGAAGGAAGGAATTCGGAAGGAAGGAAGGAATTCGGAAGGAATTCGGAAGGAATTCGGAAGGAATTCGGAAGGAATTCGGAAGGAAGGAAGGAAGGAAGGAAGGAAGGAAGGAAGGAAGGAAGGAAGGAAGGAAGGAATTCGGAAGGAATTCGGAAGGAAGGAAGGAAGGAATTCTGAAGGAAGGAATTCGGAAGGAATTCGGAAGGAAGGAATTCGGAAGGAAGGAAGGAAGGAAGGAATTCGGAAGGAAGGAATTCGGAAGGAAGGAATTCGGAAGGAAGGAATTCGGAAGGAATTCGGAAGGAAGGAAGGAAGGAAGGAATTCGGAAGGAAGGAAGGAAGGGCAAACAGAAACTGAGGATTTTACAGGTCTCATCTACATGCTAGATGAACAGCAGTTAGAAATAGTGCCTGACCTGAATGGTCTGGAATGAATATATCCTTTAGCCAGCTGTGACTAAATACACATATCCAGCAGAGTGAATTACAGTCATTTAATTTACATAGGAACAACAAGAATTTTCTGTATGTTGATGTTGTAATTTCCTCTGCATCAGGTCACTCTTACTTATCTGATTATTTAGCTGATCGGCAACCTAAACCATCTGCACTCAATTAACAATGTCATTCCTTCTAAAAGCTGAGCTTGTGTTATTTGTAGGGATACTCCTAAGCTTCTTGTTAGTTTGAAGAAATGCTGTGCTGACTTAACTAGCTATTCATGGGAAAGGAAGACTTGGCACTCACTGTAGGTATTATGGCTGCTATCACATATCCTGCATTGCTACTATGAAAAGCATTTTGAAGCAGACATTATTAAAAACCCCTTGGCTGCTAACCCTTCACTGGGACACTGTAAAACAAAATGGCACAAAACATGTATAAGTTATCTGCTCACAATGGACAACCTTGGCAAGGGTCATTTCATTTAATTTTGGATACCTGCAAGGTACAGGTTTACATCCAAGATCATCACCCTTTGTTCCTTCTGCCGTCGATGAAGGGAATGAGTCATGTCTATGACAGGATTCACCACAGCATAGACATTCACAGGGTAAATCCCATCAGATTGTAAAAGTGTTGATTCTCTTAATTTATGGTGATGAAATGAGCCTGACTAGTCTGAGCACAAATGTTCACATTATAGTTTTCTAAAGTGCAGTAGAAGGAATCCAGGCAGGTTTTGCTGCTCTTTGAGAATCTGAAATGTCTGTCACCTGACATTTTGTTTTGCCGTGATTCTAGTGTTTTAAATTCAGATTACAGCACGGATTTTCAGAAAGTCAGCATACTCTTGGGAAATATGCAAAAAGATGAAATATCTTAAATGGGCAACAGGAAGGGAAAGGAGCAGTGGAAGAGGGAGACATAAACTATAATATAAAGATTAGGTTATATATTGCACTTCTGGCTGACAAATGGCATCCTGGCGCTTTTGCCACACTGCCTACCCTGTGTCCATCATCCTCAGCATTATCAGAGCACAGCAGAACACTCCCTCCTGTCTGCCTCTTGACTGCTGGCAGTGAATGCTCTGAGTGACAGGTGCAATGCTGCACGTCACAAAATGTAAAGGAATTTGTGTCCCTATTTTTGCTCAGTTACTCTTTAGGGACTCCAATTTGCCTGTGGCTATATGTCTGGGGCTGATATATATGTCTCACAAACTAGTTTTTTTTCTATTTCTTTCTCTGTCTCATTGATTTTTCAAAATTCATTCTAAGTAAAAAATTTCAACATTTCCTTTCCAACAGTAGTTACTATATATACCAGAAACACTTAGGAGTGAAATTTCAATGTTCATTTCTAGTTAGGTACAGTAAAAATTTCACATGCTAAAATGCATGTCAATATAATGATTCTTTTTCAATTAATCCTTTCTTTTCTCCTTAAAATCCATTTTTCTTCCATTTTCTTATTCCCATTATCAAACACTGATGATATTATTTCCCTTTCTTTTACAGATATTCTGGTCTTTTTCATTTCATTCTGACACTCGGCATTTTCCAGGGAAATATGTCAGTGTATAAGAACTCTGTTCCAGAGCATTTCCTTAGAGAAGTTTAACAAAGCTCCTCTTCCCATAGGCAGTGATGCACACACTGCTCTGAGGAACAAATCTTGCTCCTGAAACAAATTGGCCCAAGAGGTGTCTCAGTAGTGTTCTAGCAATGTCTAGTTTGCTAACTGCTAATTGTTATTCTGTTCCTCAGAGTCTATCCTATTCCTTAAGGCAAAGCTTTCTAGGTGCCTTTCTGAGCAGTGATGAGCCAGCATCCAGCCTAAAGTAATCTACATGATTTCATCATGCAACTGTGCCCAGTGCAGGGCCTTCTCTCTGTGGACCTTTCTTTCTGTTACAACTGAAATCTTGAACCCTCTTTTTTTTCCTGTGTATGAATTCTGTTTAGGTATGGGAGCTTTCCGAAACACCACTTATATGTAACAGTATCACGACTACTTCATATTCTCTGTGTATATCACATTAAGTGAATTGAAGTTAAATATTCAAATAGATTAAAGCTTGACATGTATTCCTGGGCTGGCATAATCACATAGTCTAAATCAAATATTTCTGTCACAAAACAAGATACAATGACTGAGTAAATTCAGAGATGTACTTTACATAATTACCTTAATAAAGACTGTGTCAGTGCCATGTTTGTAAGTATGCTACATCAGTTATAACCAGCCAGATTTAAATATATGCATTGCAAGAGAAATGTACCATTCAACAGGCCAACAATTCACCAGTTAAGTTATTCTGCATTCCTTAGTGATTTTTTATGCTGAAAAACTCAAGTCATGCTGAGACACATGAGCTGACAATTATAACAGCCTGTACAGGAGCACCTTCCAGTAGTTCAGAGCTCACTCCTCAAGGAATGCACATGGCTAAAGGACTTCAATGCAGTAACTTCCAGGCAGGGTGATTAGTTATTTCACTGTTCTTCCAGAAGAATGCAGGGAAAAAAAGTAGGAGAACAGCTGTTGGTTCCTGTACTTGACAAATAATTGAAAGCTTCCCTTTGCCTACATTATCACTCTACTCACGCTATGACTATTGCAGTCTAAGGATCTCTTGACTTTAGACAGGGATCTTAAAGGAAAGACAGCCCAGATAAGCAAATAAGTGAGACCTTTCTTTGGAAGGCATATAATTTTCCATTAAATCAGAGTATAATATTTGCTGGTGCTGAGTCTTCCTGGAGAACATATTTCTGCCCGACATGCCCATTTTGTCATTTTGAAAGTCTAAGCACAATGTCAATTTTTATAAACATGTTTTATTTTTAAATGCCTGTTTGAAGGGGTAAAAGAGGAGAGTTTCAAAAGTGTTGAACAGCTTTCAAATAACTAGGGGAGAATGTAAGAACTAGCTGTGGTAATTGCAGCGCCTTCAAACACAGTTCACATCCATTTACCAAATGTGCACATGCCTGTGTAGATTTTGGTTACCGGTGGACTACGAGGTTTCATGCTCAGTTATGCCAAGATATAAAGGAAGGTCTTAGCAGTGGCATGTGACCACCATACACACAGGGCCCAGACTCCCACTGCAACACCTTGGTATCTATGGCACGTCCCTGCAGGCTCTCTCCTCGCCCTTGCAGGCAGAGCTTTGGTCACCCTGCAGTAAAACTCCTGCTCACATTTTTGTATTGTGTTACAATCACCATGCTGCTCATCTGTGTTCACGTAGTGCTTCTACATATTATTTTACACTGGCACAGGGAAGGTTTGATTCACAAGTATCAGCCATCAGCAAATCTTCATTTGAAGAACTGAAATTTGAGCACCAGGCTTTGAGCCTTTATGTCTCACCTTACATGGGGTCAAAATCTCTTAAATGGGGTCTTAAATAGGGTCTTAAATGGGATAAAAAATCTCAATTTCTGGACCTATTTTACATCCAGTGTGAAAGCACATCTGGATACAATATTGCCCAAACAGAGTTTCTAGACCCACTGCCACCACTTGCTCTCAAGCTGTTAGCCTGTGAAAAAGTTTTGTGACTAAATATAAACTGTAATTGCTTTCTTCACAAAACTAATTCATGTCCACAAAACTTTTGCATTTGTTTATTTCTCTTACACTGCCTTTTTTTAATTTACAATCACCACATGTCCTAAACTAGAATTTCATTAAAATTCCTTTGAAATGTGACTACAAATATGTAAGCAAATTGAATATAGAAAAAATTGAGGAGTTTATTTTGTGACTTTGTTGGATGTTACAGCTAGAGCATTTTAAATTCCTCACCCATATTTCAGATACAAATACTGAAATTCTTTTTTTTCCTCTTAGTATTTTGGACTTGAATTGAAAAATTTAGAGTCTGCTTTTCAGAAAGTGGAGGTTCTTTGCTTTAAAAAATGAATATTATTACAGTTCAGAAGCTTTTGAAGACATTCCTTTTATTGTTTATATATTTTATCCCACCTACCAATGAGGCAAATTAAATCTAATTTTGTATCTTACCCTATTTACTATAAATACATTTGCTTGCTGAGAAACATCCTGTGAGAACAAAGAAAATTCCCCGCTTGAGAACTCAAAGGATTAGGCCAATTGCAAAGTTTCCTTCCCTGAAAGAAAGTTAAGCCCAGAAGCACATAGCAGTTTGCCCCAGGCTTAACTAAATAATAGAATTGAATTTCCCTCCAGACATCTTAAATGGGATGTAAAGTTGTTTTGCCAGAAATTTCAGACATCTACATTTACTAGCTCAAATGATACACTAAGATTCTTGCAAGGAGGTCAGTTTTACATAAGTGAAACATATACTGGGTATAATGGGAGAGAAAGATTTTGTGTAACTATGTTGCTGATCTGAAAAGTTACCAAACATGTTGTGTTATGGGGTGGAGAATGCCCCTGAGAAAATTCAGTAGTTTCCATACATTTCTCTAGTATCATTACTCATCCTCCCACATTTCTCTTTCCTTCCTCATTTCCATCACAGCTGTACTTTAAATAATCAGGGCCTAATTTCTCTATCCCTTGCCCCAGTTTCACTACAGTCTAATGGAGCTGGATTTTGTTTTATTTCTTTACTTTAGGTAATGATAATATTATACACAGAGACATGAAGACAGGACCTGTGAGAGTGGCATAGAGTTTGGGAAAGATGTTCTGAGAGCAAAAGGAGGACGAAGACTATTCACACATGTCAAGTGGCTAAACTGTGGAGAAACATTTTGTCCAGCTCCATGTCTGAAGACCAAAGCCTCTGTATACAGAAGTTTTTTCCAGTGCACTGGCTGCAGATGAAATACCATCTAGAAAAGAGTGTTGACTGGTTTGAAAGAATTTTGTTCCAGATATGACATGTGTTACAGGTAGAAATAATGTGAATTACAGTAATTTCAATACAAAAACCCCGAAACTTTGTATCTATGGTGTACTGGATCATATTTAAGATATTTTCTTTCTATTTTGAGTGTGTAATGTCCTAAATTAAGAAAGAGAATGGATTAGTGTTTGGAACATGTTTAGGTCTATGGTTATCAATGCTTAGTCTACACTTCTGACCGCACACATGTAATCAAAACTAATGCAATTTATGTATATGAAGGTTGGCATAAATAACATTATATGTAGAGGTTTCTTGTCCTTGAAAAGAATCTGTACCTGAAGAAGGAACCCTTATTTCTCCTTATATTCCTGCAGTGCTAGTTACCCGTGACTTTTAAAAGTATACACTGCAAAGATTTTTGAGTCAGCATTCAGGCCTTATTCTACCTGTGAGAAGAGCTCATGGCTACTTGGATCTCTTCACGTGCAAGATCTATCCAGTCAGGAGCCGGAGTCCCCATCCAGATGCAGCTCTGGATAAACCATAATGTGTAGATTAAACCAGCAGATTTCCTGCTGGTCACCAAAAGATGGGAGCAGAGAGCTCCTCCCTCTGCAAAGCACTAAGACACAGTGTTTACACAACATCCTTAATCATTTTTTTCAAATGTGTCACACAGAAGTTTTACAGTGCTGCTCATCCCAAAGCTTCTTCCTTTCACGGTAAGAAAAGGGGCTACTCTTGAGTCTAATCCAAGTTATTGTTCCAACTAAAGACAGACTGCGTTGCTGCATTTAGCCGAGCCCTGTTTATAAAACAGTTTTTAAATATTTTTTGTATTGTAACAGTAGATACAGTCCCATGTCGTCAAGCCTTCAAAAAGACCAATAGAATATATTTAATTACAAGAAGAGCTTAGATAATTTTTGTTACATATGAGGTACCTTGACATTGCATAATATGTCCAGAGTTTGCATACTCTATATGTACGATATATAAAATGCATACTCAGTCAAGATGAAAAGGGCATTGAATGAAATGCACATTGTAAAATGTTGCTAAATTATGACAAACAACTTGATTTTGAGTAGCATATGAAGTATATCACAGAACTTATTCCTAAACTAAATCAACAGGACCTTTAAAAAGTTTTCTATTTGACCCTCACTTTCTCAGGTTATTCAAAGAGGATACACATAAATGAAGTGTCACTGATTCAATGCACAAAGCATAAAAAGCCAAAAATAATATTAGAGGGAAAATGTACTTCACATGCATTTTATACTGTCAAGCTACTCTGTTTTCTTTTATGTCCTAGGGATTTTAGCATAAATTATTGTTTTAAAATTGACAGCTGTTAGCATTCAAACTGTTCAGTTCACTCTAATGAACTTCATTTGAGATTGAATTATATGAAATCATTCCCCAGTTGGCAAGCTATCCATTAGCAGTGACTTCTGCAGATTCTTTATAAAGGCAGGATACAGTAAATATACTCTTCACTATATCTACAAATCACATGCTAGAGTCAAGTAACCTTAGGATTGAAGAGAAACCATGGAATTATGGGAGTTGCACATTGTAAAGAAAAATACTCCTTCTAATTCAGGCCTGAAAGTGTTGTTTAGCATTGACAGACCAGCACACTCAAGCAAGGATAGACAATACTCTAAGTCTGCAAAAGTATGTCCCACCATTAAGCCTCAGCTAGAAATAAATTGAAAGAAGATGGTTCCTAGGCATTAGGTTTGAAAACAAGCATTTATTAAGTTATTTATTTTTAATTACATATGAAGTGTCACTTTCGCAAGTAAGAAGCAGAAATAATAATTTCAAAACTACATAACTTCAGTGAAAGGTAATAATGATGCACATCACAGCTCCTATAAAACTGCTCCACTTTAGCACTTCTATCATGTATCTGCTCTTTAGATTCCTTTACAGATTAACTTCTATTCAGACAGAGGCTGCTACTCATAAATCCCTGTTCATTTTATAAGGGTATGACAGAATGATTAAAAATACTCTACAGGCTGAAGGAAAGGATATTCACAACAGTCAGTTTTATACATGCAATGAGGCTGAGTTGAAAAGCCATTCTGCCTTGAGCTGTGTGTGAGACCAGTTCTTTGGGGGGGGGACTGACACCAAGACTGCTTCCTGTGCTCTCTGGCTGGAACAGCACAAGCTGGGGACAGCCAGCTGGAAAGCAGAGAAAGTCCTGGGGGTCCTGGTGATATGAAGTTGACCATGAGCTAGTAAATGGACATCACAGGAAAGGCAAATAGCCTCCTGAGCTATACTAGGCAGAGTGCTGCCAGCAGGATGAGAAAAGTGATCCTTCTCCTCTTTTCAGCACTGGAGGGACCCATCTGGACTATTGGGTACAGCTCTGACCCACTCAGAACCAGAGAGACATTGACACACTGGAGCAAATTCACCCAAGGGCCATGAAGAGGATAAACATATGACATTTGAGGAAAGGCTGAGAAAGCTGGGACTGTTCAACCTAAAGAAAAGAAGGCTTAAGACAACCTTATAAATGTATGCAAAAGCCTTCTTACTCCTGTCTGATTTTTTTTTGTTGTTTCTTGGAATGTAGGTTATATCACTGCTATAAATTTCAAATCAATAAATCACCTCTATGACATCCTAGCATTACTTAGTGGCAGTAGTTTTGAAGGAACTAAGGGTTCACATCACCCTCATGGTTTTTGTCAAAGGATGTATTTTAATCTGTTCACATGCCAGCCCTACATTTCTGATGAAACAAGGTAATAGGGTTCTAAGTACACATTCACAGACAGAAAGGCCAGCAAGATAGAGCCAGATCTCTGTTCAGGGCTTTGTATTATGTTGCCCATATACAGAACTTGCTAATTCCATTCTGTGCATCTAATTTCTACACTTTACTTTTCAGAAATTACCTTGCTATCAAGAAATAAAGTAAGCATAAGGCGTGATAATAACCAGTACTACCAACTGAAATAAAAAAAGCCTTGAGCTATAAAACAGTTCATAGAGAACACATTTCAGGAAGCATCTTGGCATACAGTTATGGAATATTTTATCTTGAGTGCAATCACATTGCACATACAGAACAACCAAGGGACCAGGCCCAGCGAGGGTTTAGGAAAGACAAGTCCTACATGATCAATCTGATCTCCTTTTAGGACAGGGTGACCCATCTAGTGGACGAGGGAAAGGCTGCAGATGTTGTGTGCCTGGACTGTGCCTGGACTTCAGTAAAGCCTTTGTTACTGCTTCCCACAGCATTTTCCTGGAAAAGCTGGCAGCCCACAGCTTAGGCAGGTGCACTCTTTGCTGGATTAAAACTGGCTGGATGGCCAGGCCCAGAGCGTGCTGGTGAATGGAGCCATATCCAGTTGGTGGCTGGTCACTAGTGGGGTCAGTGTTGGGCCAGTCCTGTTTAATACCTTTATCAATGATTTGGATGAGAAAATCAAGTGCACCCTAAGCAAGTTCACAGATGACATCAAGCTGGGCAAGAGTGTTGATCTGCTGGAGGGCAGGAAAGCTCTGCAAAGAGATCTGGACAGGCTGGATCAAGGGGCTGAGACCATTTCTATGAGGTTCAACAAGGCCAGGTGCTGGGTCCTGCTCTTGGGTCGCAACAATCCCCTGCAGTGCTACTGGGGACAGAGTGGCTGGAAAGCTTCCTGGTGGAAAAGAACCTGGGGTGTTGGTGAGCCAGAGTGCACCCAGGTGGCCAAGAAGGCCAATGGCATCCTGGCCTGTATCAACAATAGTGTGGCCAGTGGGACCAGGGCAGTGATTTTCCCCCCTGCACTCAGCACTGGTAAGGCCACATCTTAAATCCTGTGTTCAGTTCTGGGCCCCTCACTGCAAGAAGGACCTTGAGGGGCTGGAGTGAGTTCAGAGAAGAGCAACAGAGCTGGGGAAGGGTCTGGAGAATTAAGTCATATATGGAGCAACTGAGGGAGCTGGGGTTGTTTAGTCTGGAGAAAAGGAAGCTCAGGGGAGGTCTTACCACTCTCTACAACTGCCTGAAAGGAGGTTGTAGCTAGGTGGGGGTCAGTCTCTTCTCCTAGGTAACATGCAACAGAACAAGAGGAAATGGCCTCAAGCTGTGTCAAGGGAGGTTCAGGTTGGACATCAGGAAGAGTTTCTTCACTGAAAGGGTGGGTAAGTATTGGAAAGGGCTGCCCAGGGATGTTGTGGAATCACCATGCCTGGAAGTATTCAAGAAATTACTGGATATGGCACTCCCTTTTATAGTTTACTTGGCACAGTAGTGCTTAGCCAGAGGTTGGACTTGACGATCTTGGAGGTCTTTTCCAACCTTAATGATGCTATTCTATTCAAATAATGTTACAATTGCTCAGAAGAATCACACATCAGGCCCCTTTTACAATTGTCCATCATACCAATTTTACTGTCTCTACCCCAGACAGCACAGGCTAAGTATAGGTATCGCAAACATACAAAACCAGACGGCAGCCAGTATTCTGGCAAAGCTTCCAGCTCAGCTGTCATCCTGGCTGATTCTCAGTGAGCTCAAATATAATCCCTTGAAGATGTCATTCCCACAGGAAGCTGAGGATCAGTTCACACAGGATTTCGTGTTTGTTTGCATATGCGTATTCACTGTAGTTAATGTCATTTTACTGACTGCACTTAAAAATTGCCCTCCCCCCGAACCGTGTGAAATGAGATTATCCCTCAAACCATGAGACAGTTTCTGACAAAATACACATGAATCAAGGCCCAGCAAGTCTCCCACGTTCATGAGAACTACTGGTTTCAGAAAAGAAGCATCTAAATAATAAATCTTCACATCCTATTTTATCTTCATTATTCCTAACAGAAACAATGTATTGGCTACCTTTTTAGGTTTATGGTCCAGACGACTGCAAAGTGATTATAAGCAAATGTTTTATGTCTCAGACAGAAATCAACTTTTTCCTTCAGAATCCTATGTTGTATCATGTTTCTAGGATAAATATGAAACTGTTTTGACTGAAACAAAATTACTGTAAGGATAAATGTGCAAACTAAAACAACAAAAAAGGACTCAATAATACTATTATCTACTGTGTAATACTAAACCATTCAAGTCCAAATGAGGATTTGTGGTATATCTGTTACCAGCTTCTGACTGTCTGTGAAAAGACTAGATCTAATTTCAAGAAAGATCCTACTGCAACACCTTTCAACCATATGAATCTATTGAAGTAAATGGAGTCACATCAATCATTGAGAGAAAGATTGCAAGAGAATGAGGAAAAAATATCTTTTAGCTAAGAGCTCTCTAATAGGGAGTAGTTCTACAGCACAAAATGCAAGAATTACCTTTATTTGATACCCAGAGCAAAAGGAGGAAAAAAATACTAGACAAAGTGTCAAAATTCTATTCTATAAGCAAGCGTCTGTCCACAAAGAATAGGTAATTATCATTGTGTGATAAATATATGAGGTCCCAACACTGACTAGAAATGCATGGGTGTAAGAATATGTAGACAATAAACATGCATTCCTTGAAGCTGAATAATTCTTACAACTAAAAAAGAGAAAACCAAATGTTGTCTCTAGAATAATAAACAAGCAAAAATCCCCATCTTGGGTATATTCTGAACCATAAGACTTCTGGTATCTTTCTGTTTCATAGTGTATCAGTCATATTTCAGTATTTTATATACCCTAGAATAAAAGTAGAGGATCTTATGTGGCACAGCTTCCAACCTTAGCAAAGGCAGCCAACACTCTCTCACTAGTTACAATGCATTAAATCTTTACACTGGTGGGACTGACCACCAGTTTACACTGTCTGGATGCCTGAGTATCCAGTACTGGTATTACAGGACAAATCTTTCCAAATCCTTTAGCAACACTGCTAATACAAATATTATCTTGTGCCAGCACACTGTCAGGAACGGTGATGCTGTCCACATCAGTCTCAGAGAAGAAATAAAAAATGAGGAAAGTGAGGTGCAAATATGAAATCATGAAAGACAAGTTGGAAAAGGGAAATAAGGATCTTAGTACTTCTGCTTAAATAGGGAGAGTGGAAACATCTCTTTTCCTCTTAAACTTTCCCTCTCCCAGTCTTCAGTCTTTGGAAAGGTGTCTGGGGCACTCTTCTGGGAATTCCCTTTGTTTCTTCATCAAGTTTCTACCCAACAGGCAATTTCTTCTGAAAATGGCAAAATAGTGTTATACTTTAAGACACATGGATTTTGTGGCACCCAGCTTTTGAGATCTAAATTCTGGGGCTTACCCAAATTTCCTTTCAACTGACAAGGCTAATAATGACATATGTTTCAGTATACTTAATTCTTCTGAGGAATACCTACAAAGTTGGTGGGAAAAAGCTTTGTAAGATCATATCCAAATTTCATAATGCTTTCTGTTTCATTTCTGTTACTTGGGTTTTTTACATTTTAGTAAATAAAAACAAATTTTTAACTTGTACTGGAAAAACAGATAAATATTCAGGCACAGTCTGAAGTAACAAATGTTTCCAGGGAAATTCACAAGGCAGTGGAAATGGAAACAAAAATCCTACCTGGCAAAAAGCCAGCTAATTTTTTGCAATAGAAAAGCATACTTATTCCAGAACATAACATGAAAAAAGCTCTGATAAACATCCTGAACGCTTCATCCCCAGAAAAATGCCCTTCTGAATAATGACTGCTGTTGCTGTGTGATCATCTCCTTCTGCATATCCCTGTGAAGAACTAGTACTCCAGGGATTTGTTTGCCTTTGATGACTGATCTATCTTAGTGGCTGGTGGGACTTTGCCCTTGCCTTCTGCAGAAGCTGGGTCAAGATCCAGAACAAACAATGGCAGACTGCTATCTGAACTTGTATGAACTTGGTGAAAAAACTTACCAAGTATAAGAGAAGGGGCAGTGAAATGAATTTAAGGGTAGCATAGATTCTTTACCTGCAACATCAAGAAATACATTTTTGATCGATACTATAGGCCAGTTTTCTTCATATCAAAGCAGAAGCATTCAAATTAAGCTAGTATGTCCAACTTGGCAAACTTATCTGTTGTTTTAGTGAACAGGCCAAGGATTGACTAGACACTAGATCAGAGCTGGCAAAAATCCTCACGGTTGTACTAGATTGATTTATGCTGACTGAGGATCTAATAATATATCATCATCTAATAAAATAAGGTATACAAGAGGCAATGTGTTAAAACTTTTGATGGTTTTCTTTGCACTGAATCTATATTACTAACAGAAGACTTCAGAATTAATTCTAGCAACACCTAAAAACATTTATTTGCAAAATTTTTGGAACCAAGCCAGTCTGGCAGCGAATATTCAGTATAGACTTGAAAAATATTCTCCATGCAAATGTTTTACTAAAAAAAAAAAAAAAGTCCATTAAATTATTACTCTGTAGACCAGAAGAAATGCAAGCCCATTTCAATAGGTGTAAACTCTATTTTAGCAATTAGACATTAAAGAAAATACTTTTCAGATTAGCATAACCCTAAATTCAAGGGATTGTTACTAATTACATCTATGTATCATTTCAGTGAGATTCTTTCTGATTTGAATTTAACACATCTAAAGCTGATCCCAAAATATTTTAGTTTTTAATCCATTATAAAAACATTGTATTGTTGCCTTTTCCTGGTCTTAAAATTAAGAGCCAGACATGGTTAAGGGAAAAAGGAGTTTTTACCTCGGTATTTATTTAAGGATCCTTAAGGTGCACCACTTCATCCAGGTGGAATGCGCTGAGACGCACCCACACAACAGACCGCGCATATAATTTATAGACCTTGCAGATTAGCATATCTATCAAAGATTCCCCAATGAGAAGCTTAAATGGATAGCGTGATATCCCCCCATCCCAAGGAATTCCCCCCTGGATGGGCCTATCTTACAGGATGCGTTCTAGAAAGGACCTTGCTTTCTCAGGATAGTGTGGGGCTTCCTGGCCTCCAACTGTGAGGCCTCCAGGACGTTTGGTCTCCTGGATTAATGGATTATTAGGACTATGCTAAATTATCGGGCTTAAGGAATTACAAGTATGCATGCTAAAAGCACTGAAGATACATAAAAGCTATATAAAAGAGTGTATGAAAGGTATATAAAAGAAAAGGTAAAAAATCATCATGGCATCAGTATAATGCCAGAGAAAGTAGGTGCTTCACACAGTTTGTCTTCTGATATTTCTAAGATATTTGCCACCTTCCAATTTAAGAAGGAACATGTTGTTATTGCAAATACGTCAGTGTAATTTTGTTAATGTAAATAGTGTGCTCCCTTCATCTCTAGAATTTCTTAATTTTAAAATCCCAATTGCAGTGATTCAACTAAAAATTTTGAAAATCAAGCAGGTAAGAAGAAAAATAGCACATGGTCAAGAATCTGAAAATATGCAGAAATCTTTGTTTCATGGTCCTTTAAGTCATTAAATTGTCAGCAAATCTGTGTTGCTGGTTTTACAGTTTCCCCAGTTCTTAATTTGACTTCATATACTACACTTATGAATGATTTTTATATAGATTCTCCTCCCTGATTTTAAGAGACAACTGCTCTTAAATGCATTTTCTTCAGTATGAGGGGGAAGAAATAAAACTATTCTTTTCACAGATTACAGGTTTTTTTCTAATTAACTATTTACTGTATTCACATGTTGATTTATAACTAATGTAACAGAAATGTAACTATGCAAAAATCCCTAGGAATAGTCAAATTTGTCCAGTTAGTATTGGCCCACTGTCAGGCTGATTTCTGCTTTTCTCCTGAACCAAACCTGTGATTCTCTGCCAAGATTAAAAGTCTGTCTTGGGATGCAATTCTTACAAGTAATATAGCCCCTTATCCTTCATAATTCCTTAATGTTATCTCTGCTAGACCTGCATATAGAGAATGCATTTCAAAACTAAAGTCACAAAAAGTAGCAGAAACCCAATATTTAAAATACATGGTTTGGCTCTTCAGCTGGTACAAACTTCACCTCACTGCAAATATTGATGCAAGAACCCGGTTACAATGCTCTTTGGTTCTCCAGTCCTCATGTCCAAGAACACAGAGATGGATTTTTTAGCTTATTCTCCTGTCATTGGATCTGATACAGCACAGAGATGGGAAAGCCACTGCTTCACACAAGTGGAACATTCCTGAAGGCAGATGTTTGCACAAGCAAAACCACATGGTATCCAATGAGGCTTATGCTAAAGTTCACATTAAACAGAATTGTGGAGCTTTACGTGGGGATCCTCCAAGTGTTATTCCTACTTATGTTGCTCCTGCGCACAGAGCTGACACAGCTGCTACTCTTCACAGAATAGCATTTTACCTATACAAGGTGTAGAGACCTCCTCTTGACTTGGGATGGACTATTCCTGGAGAACTGTCTCCTTGGTCACAAATGTTTGTGAATGCAACAGCATTCATGGCTGGACAACAACGTGATAGCACCATAGTAAGCTTATCTGTATAAAGTTCCTGATAAATGATGGTAAAAGAAGTGACTTACTAAGTGAAAAATGAAAAAAAGTTAGGACATAAAAATTCCTGATAAGAAAAAACTTTAAAACATTGATTTCTGTGTGATTATCATTGGGTGACTCCTTTTGCATACTTATGATGTTAAGCAGTTTATTGCCACACATTATAATTCTCATAGCTTTGAGATTGGTTTGTATGTTCTTAAAAAAGTTTCAAAAATATTTCTTGAAAGCGTTACATTCACCAGAATGTGTGATTTTCAGCCTATTTTGGAAAGGAAATACTCCCAATAATATCAGTGTGCATGAGTCTGTAAAGTTTTTGCAAATCATTCCAAATTATACCAGGAATCAACAGGAAATCATACTGTTACATTTTATGATTTAGAATTTTGAGAAAAATAATGAATAGGGAAAAGTGCCTGATACGCATTAATAGCCATACAGTGCAATTAATTACTCAATGAATGCAAACGAGTACAACAGATTTTGACAACTAAAATATTGTGAAATAGTTACAGGAACAGATAAACTCTCCAACATATATCCTCTCAGGCAGATATACTGGGAAATGCCCCTCAACAATCAGGCTCGTTTTGGTTTAAGGTATTCACATGGACAATTAAAGCTTGCCTACTCTCAGACTGAGACCAAGCAAGGCTTTGCTGGAATCCTTTAGCTGCCAGATGAACAGAGCCCCAGAACTTTCAGAAATTTTTCTTGCATCCTCTTGCAATAAAATGACCGCCAAGGTTAGCTGTCAGATACTTGTAAGGAGCAGTAAATCTCACAGTAAAAAGGTATTTCCCACTGTTTAGTATATAAAAAAACTCTTGTTGGCATATATGTGAGAGGGAAAGACAAACTGTGCTTTGAAGCCTGAGCCTTTTTTTCAAGGCTTAACATCCTGAGTCTTTGCACCAAAAAACATTTGCAAAGAATTAATATGTGAATGGGAGCTAGCAATTCAGCAGCCATTAGGGAGACAATTATAGACTGCAGTTTGAAGCTTTCCAGGGCACAGCCAGCTTTATATACTAAAAGAACAAATCTATTAGCTTAATTTCTCCTGGTTTGGCTATGAATATAGTTCACAATTATTAGTTTATAGTTTCATTTGGAAGGTTTCTCTGATTTTTCTAAATATCTAAATAAAATTCCTCCAGCAATGTTTTCTGGCACACACCATTCCTGTTCCTGTATATGGAACACTTACAAATTGGATTGCTTATGATATTCTCTTCCTGAAAGCTATATTTCATCAGTAACACCTGTGACCTTTAAATTCTTTCAGCATCTTGGTGTTTAGAGAGTAGGATCTGATACTTAAACTGTACAAGCAGCAATCCTGCTGGTCCTCTAGGAAAAGAATTTTAAAAAGTAACCAAAACTGCGGACAGTACCATTTTTAATCAAGATAAAAATGCAATTAAAATAGAAAGAGTCTTGAGGATTGCTCCACTGAGCTTACAGAAACAAGAGTACCTATTTCTTTCTTTCTACACAACCCTTGTTTCCTCACCCAAGGAATGACATGCAGTTTTTTCTCATTTAGCTTGAGTGATAGAGCTTTCTGAAAACTTATTCTACTTGCCCTCATTTGGCAGAGAAATTCTCCATATAAGGTTTTAATTTCTTTCTTAGAAGTAGTTTCAAATGTCATATAGCCTGTGATCACTACCCTAGATCAGAGAACATCCATTTTATCTGAACTTAGGTGATAATTATTATGGTGATGGACAATGCACATGTGAAGACTCATCGTCTTCTTACTTACTGCAACATGCTTTCAAAAAAATTGTAAATATCAGATTGCACATGAGCTTTCATTCATATTCCTCTGTATTGTCAGCTATAACTTATAGGCAAAAAAATAACTCCATCTCCGTTTTCACAGATCTTTTAGAACATAGATGACAGAACAGAAAAAATATATGTGGATATTTTCACATCAATAGCTCTTAACAACAGTGCTTATAAATAAAAGATCAGGAAGTAAGAAAATTAAAATTAAAAAGGTAAATGAAAAATTATAGAAGTGTAGCTGAGCTCTACACCATATAATAAGGAAGCACAAACAATTCAACAGACTTATTCAACTTCTCCAAGTATACAACCTCGAAATAAGAAATTATGTTTCCAAATTCATTCTTATGGCAAGTAGAACATCAGCTGTGATCTAGATCCTATTTTCTTCCCTACCTGAAGTTGGAATAAATACCTTGGATATGAAATGAAATCATTCACTCAATGAAATTGATCTAATCAATTATTAGAATCTTAAGATCAGTATTATATAATCAATATGGAAATCATTGTCTGGGAAACTATTTAGACAAAAAATAATCCTAGTTTTAAGGATCAATGCTGTAGAAGATAGACAACAAGATAGAATATTGTTTGTTGAGTTTTTGAAAATCTTTGATCCATTCTATAGAGCAGAATGAGCAGCCATGTAAACATCAGCCCAATGATTAAGGAAATCTCTTACATGGTGAAAGCAGTATGGAATACAAGAATGTAACACTGACAGTACTTAAACACCCTTGAAATTTCAGCATGCATTATACAGTAATTCTCTTATTCTATATGAATGATATGCAAGAAATTGAAATCCCATTGTGAGAGATAAAGATATATTTGTTGTATAAGCAAAAATTAATGACAGTTTAAGTACAAAAACTCAGTTTGATCACTCTTGCTACATTAAGCACAATAAAGTCCAAAGCAGTAATATACATAATTAGTGCTTTGAAAGGAGATATTTCCCAGAACTGAAAAGAATTATGAGCCAAGTCACCTGGCAGAGAGAATTTAAGCAGAAAAATCATGTCAATTAGAAATTAACTACGGATATTTTGCTTCATGTCCAAAAGGTAATAAGCCTATAACCAACCAAACCAAACCAAAAAACAGTAAACAAAATAACAAGAGAGCTATAAAACTAGAGCGATATCTTGAAAGTTCAAAAAACTAATACTAAAAAAATATAAATTAGAAGTTGGAAAATGGGAAGGAAAAGAATATAAAACATTAAAACACAACAAGAATAAGGACAATGAGAAAGAACACTTCAGTACACAAGGATTAAAGTTGCATAGGTCTATTATTCTATGGCAATGGTACATCCATAAAATGATAGAGAAGATGCAAAAGAAGATGGTGAATATTGATTGTACGTGGAAGGAATCACAGTAATGCTTCAGAATGGACAGGCATAATACCATCAGAATGACAGTTCTAAAAACATAGTGCCATTGTTTGTCTTGGAATTTTAAAATCAAGATTAATAATATTAATTTTTCAGTAATTTATCCAATAAAAAATTATAATTTTTACTACACCTTTCATATCCCCTCATCCACCACCTTCTCAATTGCTTTGTGTTATTTTTCTCCTGTGAGTACTTTAATTTTCTATAGAGATCATCTTCTGCTAGTGGTGTCTCAAGTGTCATTTTAAGTGTCTAAAACAAAAAGGTTTTGGCTACTTCTGTGTTAACAAATCAAGCACTGCCAGGGAACATTCCTGGGCACTGGAACTTGAATATGTTAAACCCTTAGAACATTCCCAGGCACCATTGTTCCTGGGCCAGCAAGTGCTCTATCAAACAATTTCCAGGTATGGCGTGAATGTTAATGCAGTCCAGGAACTCATCTCAAAGGATGTACCACCTGCGTTGGTGTCTAAGATGATAGTGGATTCTCTTCTCTGCCCCTTGGCCTCAGTGCCAGAGGATAGTCCCAGGTGCATAGTTGCCTTGTAAATATGTAGCCTTTTGTGTCAGATCAAATAAAGACACATTCAAAATTAATGTCTCAGATTCTTAGCCAGTTAATGTCCTTTCACATTTTTGGCCACGAGTTTTAACTGTTCCCAGAGCAAAGTCATTTTAGCTGACTATTTTCAAGCTGCAATTTGGGCTTAATTACCCTTGTACTATAAACCCCAGTTTTCTGTCCATTTTTCATATTGTGATCCTGATAATATAAGTTTCCTGCAGACAGTTTTATTTGGTATAACATGCTCCTTGTAAAAATAAATACATTTAGGTCAGAGTAGGTCTTGAATCTTTCTCAGTCCTTTTAATGTCTTCTTTTTTTTATTTCCAACCTGGATTTTTAAGATCTCAGCACTGCAAAAAAAATCTAGCAGCTTTCTAAAGGACAGTATGAAAAAACCTTGAAACCCGTAGTTTTGCATGTTGTCTTTCAAGCTTAGAATGGTCTAGGCAGCATTTTTTCCAGATGAAGTCTCACATTTCATAGGTATGAAATAAGCATTTAAAGAACTCATGGCAGCTTATCTGAATAACATTTAAAGTATAATCTTTGTGAACATGATCTATGACTGTCTAAAATCAGTGCCTGATTTCCCTGTTTAGAGGATGGACACACCTCTGTAAACCAGAAAAGGGACAGCCATTCTGCCCAGCAGAAGCACCTTCTGCAGCTCCAGTGGCATAAATCAAGCCCACCTCCCTCTTCAGGCCCTGGGTAATTTAGAAGTCTACATTTGCCTTTAAAAGTTCACAGAACAAGTATGCAGCCTATCCCTGGCTTTTTCTTGATAAGACCAAGTATTCACTGGGCTTTTTTTTCTTTGGCCTAACAGATTAATGATTAGAGAATTTCAGCAGCAAAGAAGAAATTTTAATTCTTGTCTCAATTTTGTTCAAAAGAGAAATCTTTAAGCACATAAATATGGAGTATCTGGATGGAAGCTCCTTGCCTTCATTCTCTTTTGAAGGCAAAATGCTGAGCACAGAAGTAAGCCAGAAGTAAGACCAGTCCCTCTGCAGATGAATGGAGTGAAAAATATCTGTAAAAGGACCTTGGAAACTCCCAAGCTATGTTAGAATATGCCTAGTTAATATTGATGCACAGAATTTTAGGACATCTTGAAGTTAAGATTCCTGTCTGAAACACAGATGATTTTAGGCATTCAAATTCTTACTTGGGAAGGAAGGAACCTTAGGACTACAGCTATAGTACTCAATTAAAAATGCCCAGGAACTGCTTTCAGCACTGAGGCAACCAGTTTGTGTCGTTAATAATAAATGGTTTTACCCTGCTGAAGCAGGATGGCTTCATCCAAACTGTAAACTGGATCTTTATAGCACTATTTAATTTATTGCTATAGATGTTTTAGGTGACATGGATCTCATCCAGAATTAGCACAGTTCCATATCTGAAACAGTCTTCAGCAAAGTACTGTATTTTATCAACTGTTTTTCTTTTCTGTTTTCCTCCACAAATGCCTAGATTTTTCTGTGTGTGATTAGTGGAGTCTGTGCTCATTAACTGGTTCTAGGGTTGTATGATCACTGTTGTTAGAACAAATCAGATTTACATTATCCACAGTACATACTTTTTCCAGTTTTCCAAGAAGTAGTCATCTTAACACACCTACAATCTTCTATTACCCTGGATCATCATTTGCAGCTATTAATGATATAAGACAAAGTTGGATATGGGGATTAAAACAAGTTATTTCCTTTGGAGACTGATGTTACTACTTCTGCTTAACAACATTATGTTTGCTCCAATGCTATTCATTTACTGTCTACTAAACTGAAAAATCCAGATCTTCCTTCCATTCCAGCTCACAATTTTAGCAGAATTTCTATCTTCTCTAAACACTGTGTTTTGTTCTGTTTCATTTCTGCAGGATTTTTGTTAAGAGAGATTCCCATATGTTTTATGGGTTGTGAAGAGTGAACACCTTTTACAAGATTCAAACATGACATTACTGAAGCCAAATAGCTTAGCTGTTTTCCAATGTATCGGACCTTTTTATGAATAGTAAAATTATCCAGGGGATAGAAAATAGTCACAGAACTTTTCTTTGATATATAAGTCCTCAGGTTTTAGGTATGAACCAGCTTCCAACTGCTGAAGGAGAAAGAACTTCCCCATAGGCAGCTGTCTTGTTACACCAAGCTGAAACATCTGCTTCCAACCACTGCTGGACAGAAATACACACATATTTCTCTGACAATAATTAACATCTTTTATTGTTTTCACCATTACTAGCATTCTTCGCAAACATTTCCCACAATTACTCACAGTCCTAATATAGTGAATTTGCCAGTGTCATGCCCATGGTTTATTATCATCTTTTTTCAGGTATGCCTGTACAAATGAATGCATATCAAAAAAAGGTGGGAAACAAATTGGTTTATGCATCCAAGTCAGGAACTCAATTATAAGAAATCCATTCAGCCAACAGGGGAAAAAATAAATCCAGATAAACCGCACAAACTTTGCAAGTAAAGCAATAGTGCCTGACTTCTGGATTTCTCTGTCTGACTGCCAAATGAAAAAGTAGAGTCAAAGAGTAAAATATCCTGTCCTGTCAAAGCTTACTGAGAATACACCAATGCTCAAACAGTAAAATTTTCGAGGAAAACTGGAATCCCACTGTATGTTTTCCTCAGACAGGCAAAGCAGATTGGACTCATGCATGTGACTAATTACAATGACCTGCCAGGAGTCTACACCACCATGACCCAAAAATGAATGCATAAAGGATAGCAATGTTATAAAACAGGCAGTGAAAAAAGTCTGAAGGAAGGCAAAATTTAATAGGGAGCCAGTAAATTAGCTGTCAGGCTGGAGAAAACAAGACAGGAAAAGGAGTAGCTCAACGGGAGACAGAATGTTCAGGGGCTCAAGCTGTCATAATAGAACAGCTGGAACAGAAGAGCTTTCTCCTATGGTGGCTATTTCTTCCCATTTCTATTTTATTCTGGGATCTTGGGAGAAAAAACAGACTCAGTGTGTGACTTCCCTTTACTTTGTTCAGGAATTCACTGGAACATGAGGACTCAGATTACATTAATGTCATTTAAGATAAATAAATTAGAAGTTACATCAGCAGAGATCCTTGCTGGTGAAGTGCTCTCTAACATGACCTAGCAAGCTGGCCATGTTTTGTCCAAGTGTGAACATGCACAGCACTCACTTAGTTTTGAACATCCATTAAAACAGCAGTTTAAAAAAGAGCTCTCCCAACAGGAAACAGGCAAAATTGTCTAAAGCTTTGAACACTGGAAGAGCACATTTTGTTTCCAGTTCTGCCAGTGAACTGCTGTTCTTTCTCCATCTGTCAAGTTTCTCAGGTCATGCCTGACAGTAATGAAGTGTCATGTAAGATATAAATACACCATAAACTTGATAAAGAGGCTTGATAAAAAAATGCTATTAATTTTAATTAAGGGTGCTGAATTAACTAAATGGCCTCTGTTGCCATGGACTTTTGGTTTTTTCTCAATTAAAGAAACCCAATAGCTTCAATTACTTCCTACCCTTCTCCTTTTTCTTCTGTCTCTTTACTGCCTAATTAAACGTGATGTGAATGCAATAGTAAAGGAATTACAGTAACATTGCATGCTGTTTAGAATAAAAAAAGTTTGGTTGGTAGATACCTCTGGAGGCTGTCTAGTCGAAGCCCTGTCTCAGGGCCAGCTACCTAGCCAGGTCAGGGTGTTAAGGGCCCTGTCAAGTTGAGCTTCTACTGTTTCAAGAATGAAGATCCCATAGCCTTTCTTCTCCAGTGCTTAACCAATGTCACAATGAAATGTTTGTCTCCATATCCAGCTGGAGCTGCTCTTGCTGTAGCTTGTGGCTGTTGCCTCCTTTCACTGACCATCACAAAATCACAGAATACTTAGAGCTGAAAGTGACCTCTGGAGATTAACCTATATTATTTGTGGAGGGGTTGATTCCACCTATCAGAGGGATCCAGCCATTCAGGTACTTTTGAAAGGATCTCCTTTTTTACACCCTGCTGCCATCCAGTAGGGCCCAGGCATTCCCAAGTTCCTGTATGACCTCTGTCATTCTGCTGCAGATGTCTGAGCTGGGCTGGGGCATTTCAAATGACACACAGGAATCACTGTACTGACTGCTGATTAAGTAAATAATCCTCAAATATTCATAAGTCACACTGAACCATATTTTCATTGTCTGTAGTGGAAGTTTCAGTGCTTCAAATGCCTGTAGATGCATCAAAGTATCTAATGCCCCCAAGCATCTAAGTGGAGGTGTCTTTTGTGCCATCAGTGTCTGGGCTACTCTAAAGTGGAGTGACAGAATTGGCACTGCAAACATTACCTGTGATAATCTGGCATCAGTGACAGTGGCTTTAGCCACCTTCTGCTAACAAAAGTGGTTCTAAAAATAGGCTTTCAACAGAATCATTGAGCAATATTAGAGATATTGTCTGGGAAAGAATACAATGCAATTCATCAGAAATGAATGTCAAGTTCTGTACATAAGAGCGATCAGCTGTATAATGACAGGCTGAATAATTACGATCTTTGGTACTATAGAAAGGGGTCTCTAAAATACAGTGAGTCATAAAAATGATTCTGTGTTAGGCTGCTACAAAAAAGCAGAACATACCACACTCGGAGAGATAAACAATAATTTTTTTCTCAAAACACATGATGTAACTTGTCAGTAGCATGACCTCAGGGGGAGCACCATGTCCATTTTTGGGCAGTGCAGATCAAGAAGAATGTGGGTCAGTCCAGACAAGCAACAGAAGTGACTGAAGGTCTTAAAAACATGGCCCATAAATGTTGAAGGAATTAGGACTGGGCAATCCAGATAGGGCTGAGAGAAGAAAACTTGGCATGACTTAATCTTTTGGCCACTATGATTTATTTCTCCCATGCATGTGTATCAGGAGCAAGGTCCATGCAGCCAGTTCAGCCATCACTACTGCTTAGCTCACCCTTCATGAGCTAGGCTTGGCAGCAGAAGGCTCTCAGGAAATATGGAGCTACTGCCAAAGACTGAGGACTGTCCAATCTTGTAGCTTTTTTTTCCTTATACTGTGCATCAGCTTGTATTTGTACAAAGAGTGTTTACACCACATCAAGAGCTGAGTCAGAGGCAAGCTACACAAATCATTTTGTGACGAAGTTTGACATATTTCTGGTTCTTTAAAGGCAGAATCCACATGTAAATATCAGCTCAGAGTTAAGTAGTGCTGTGGGGTTGTGCACAAAAAATGGAAAAGGGAAAGGGAAGGGAAGGGGAAGGGAATGGGGAAGGGAAGGGAAGGGGAAGGGAAGGGGAAGGAAGGGAAGGAAAAGGGAAAGGGAAAGAAGGGAAAGAAAGGAAAGAAGGGAAAGAAAAGAAATCCATCGATTAAAACCTGATGCCAGGGATTATCAAGGGCCATCTGCTGCCTGAGTGCAATGAGGGTGAAGGTGATCCAGGGCAAGTCATGCCCTCACCAAGCAGGTGCAGTCCTATAGGGCTGAGCAAGGAGGGCAGAAGCTTGGGCTGGTAGCAGGGTCTGTCAACAGCCCCAGATCCAGGTCCACAACTGATGCCAAGGATCCCATCAATGGCAAAAAAAGATGAAAATAGCAACAGACACAAAACTGTTTGGGCAGGGACAGAGAGGCTGTGGCCAAGCTTAAGTAATGGTGTTCTGGCCCTGCAGGCAGCGCTGTGGAAGGCCAGGCAGGATTATCAAGGTCTATCAGCTCTCAAATGGCACTGGAAGGTTTTCAAGGAATGAAAAAGATGACGTATTCTTGATTTAACACACATTGGACTGATTTTAAGAGTAGCTGTACTTAAAAATAATTGATGCTACACAGCAATTTAAAGTCCAAAGGAAGATGGATTAAATTCAATAAATACAATTATTTGTTCACTACTATTGAATTCAAATATAGACATCTCTACCAACAGAAAAACGTATAATATATTTTCTAGTAAATATGGGCTAAAAGAAAGATTTTTAGTCTTGACTTATGCTTGGAGTTTAAGTTTACCAAAATTACATCTTGGGTTGATGGCAGAACCAACCGTGCCAAAATCTTCCCTAATACTTATGTGGTTTTGGAAAAAAATCTCATGAAATCTCCTGAGAATTGTTGTTTTTTGAGAATCTTGGCTGTATCTCAAATGGGAAACAGACTCTTCCAGCTTTGGGATTTTACTGGAAACCATAAGCAAAGGAATGATGTTGAAGCTGGGAATTCAAATGTTTCCCTGCCCTTCTTGGCCAGATTAGATTGAGCTGGATGTGACATACTAGTTTCAATCCATCTGTTCTTTCAGGCACTAACAGATACATAACTCATTTCACTGACAGCAAATGCTCTGAATAATTTGTATTACTTGCATTCTGCAATATCCTTGGTGATCTGTTCTCCTTCCCCACTTCCCCCACAGACACAGACTTTGCTATTCATCATGTGCTCCTCACCTCATTGTACTATGAGACAGCTGTGCTCTCATGGATTGCTTTACACCGTTTGGCTGCAAAAGCTGGCTGGCAATCCTGTACAGCTGTAACCTTGGCCCACTAACTTTCTAATGAAAGCCATGCCACAGTGGGTACCAAGGGGAAAACAAATACCCTTTTGTCCATGGAAAGTCTGGCAGGGAAGCAGATCCACTTTTGTTTCAATAACAAATTTCCTTTGACTGCAGCCCTCTCTTTGATTTTTTTCAGTTAGTCAAATTGACAGAATAGCCAAAGGTAGGAGGAGACCTACAGTACTTTGGGCTACAGCTGCCAATTATTTGAAACAAAGAATCTATGGACAATTAGTAACAAAACTGCTAAATCAATTCTTAGAGTGCTGCCTTGATGGGAGGTGGTTTCATTCCTCAAACTGGTTTCGTATGCACACACATCCAGTAGAAAAGCCTGGAGCAGCAAGGAATGTCTGGCATTTCTGCTGTCAGTGTGCATGTACATTGGAGTTCGCTATTTTTAGAAGCCCATCGCATCCAAGTATGCATGAATTCTCACGTAACCTCATAGCATGAACAGCTCACAGGAGTCAGAGATGTGAGGCTGTATCAGATTAAGCACACAACTTGGTTGCTGCTGAGTGTTTTAAAGACAAACATTTGCTGCATATTCCAGTCCAGGGGCAAATGATACTGTAAGATTAAAATGGAGAAGAGAAGTAGGAAGGGCTATGGTAGCTGGGGTATAGCATATCTTTGCAGGGCAGAGTTAAATTCATTAACCTGGAGATGGCATGGGGAAAGCTCGATGTTCAGTGCATTTTAGACAGCCATATGTCTTTTGCATGTGGCTCTAAGAAAATGTTTCTTTCTTAGGGGAAGTTTTCTGTCTGCTGGGTCTACTGTAGTTTTCTGACCCATGCCCAGAAATGAAGCCTTATTTCTTCTCTCTTGGACAGACCATCTGACAAGCAGCCTTTAAGTGCCTTCACAGTAGAAGTAAAACAGGGTCAGCTTTACAAAGAAAGCCCAGGGAAGGTCATCTTTTGAGAATGTCTGGGTTGAGACATAGTTGTTCATGTAAGAGAAAGGGGCAAATTTGAAATGGAACTTTCCAGAGCTTTTTCAATTTCCCTTTATGTCCAAAAAGAATAAGGATACTATTTATTACAATGCCAAAGCCCAGTAAACGTAAGGAAAACATTTAAGAAAATTTCCCAGTGTTAGGGATAGAGGTTTTACTGGTTTAGCCACAGAACAATTTTACAACAAGCTTCCACTTAAAGAGGGCACTGTTTTAAAGACAGGGCAAGGATCCCTAAACTGCTGAGTGATTTTTGATCCCTGAAATTTTGCAAGCCAAGCAGAGGACAGTTTAAAGTCTCTGCTCTAGCACCAAAACATCCAAAAACACTTGACATGTAAATGATTTGGTGCACTGAAAAAACAAACAGGAAAATATTCCACTAGGGTACTTCTTAAAAAACCTACTTTTTTCAGTAAAATAGGGCAGAAATAAATGTGAACCATGGGACAAGTATTTTTTAATTTTTTTTCATTGAAGTGCTTAATCAACTCTCAGTATTTAATTTAATCACCAAAGCTTGGGCCTAAAGCCCTTTGCTGAGGGAAATCCAAGTTTAGAACATAAATACAACATTCCTTCATAATGCAGCTTTGATCTAATGAATAATAACATGGAAGGATTCTTGTTCTATTACTGCCACAACACAAATGAAATGGCCTTTGTGTTAACTCTCTAGTCTCTATTACATCTGTACATCATTTAGGTCTAAGAGAGTAAGACAAAAGTAATTATAATTCTGTTGGCTTAAGAGAAATCTCTGCTTTTGGACACAGAGGTTTTAAAAGGGTTAAAAAAGTCAATTTTAATTGACTTTTTTCCCCCCTGTTTTTATTTTAAGTTTCTTTTAAAAAACAGAATGAAGAAATGGGAAAAAAAATGAGCTAATGAGATGACTAGTGCTACTTGTTGCTTCTTGTGAGCTTGTCCAGAGTTCATAATGTTAATTTCCTTAAGAGAAGAGATAAAGTCTTACATAAATAAAGATAGCATGGTGTCGTGCTACTGGAATTGTGCAGGCTTAAGGCAGCCTGTAAAAATACTGTGTATGAATACACTGAATGTCTTTCTAGTCCCTATGGTAACCAAAGGAACAATCAGTTGCTCTGAGGACAAGTGGAAAAGAAATCCTATGAGAAAAACAGACCCTTTCTGACTAGAGCAAGGAAAAGGCATGACCTCTGCAGTCTCCCAGAAGTAATGTACACTGTCATTATAACTTCAAGTATGCAAACAAAGATCCAAGTATCACAAAGAGGATGAAAAATAAAGAGCTGGCACGAGGTTCTGTGGTTTTATGATCAGGCTTGAGGTGCAGAGCTAATTTTCAGCCTGTAATTATTATTTCCCTGCTACTGCCAAGGCTTCCATAGACTAATCTCTCCTCTTTCAGCATTTCTAATTGGATATCCTCTGAACAAAGTCCCACGGCTCATTTTACTCAGCACCCAACATCAGTCATCTTTAGAGGTGCATCCAAGCCACTGCCAGGCATAAGTAGGATTTCCTTACTCCAGGGCAGAAGTACCTATTACCACGAGCATAAAATATCTGTAGCATTCCCACCAGAACTCGCTAAGCTGAGTTTCTTGTCACAGCATAATCTTATGCAAATTTTCATAGAGAAAAATATTAATTGTTCATAATGTTGAATACATAAGAGATTGGCTTGATATAGTGAAGATACGTAATCTTGTTTTTGCTGTAGAGATCTCAGAGAGCAGGAAGGAAACAGTCCTGAGGAACACAAGAGAAAGGAAGAGAATCTGGAGCATGAATTTGCAGCAGAGAATTGGAGGAACTAGCTGGGGAAGATGAACACCTGGCAGAGTAATTGAAGTTCATAACATGAATTAACTTTTGAACATCAAATTTGTACCAAACATTTAAAATAATGTCTGTTAAATACACTTTCTAAAAACATATCTATGCACCAAAATATATAAAAATGTCACTAGAATACAACTGTGTTAATAACTGTAACAGTGAACAGTTCATAGCCATAACTGATTTTAGTCATTGTCTAAATCACTAACAGAACATCCCACAATGCTCAAAGTAGCCAAACAGTGTTTTCTACCAAATGATTGCTGAAAAATATTTTCTTTCATCTCACTCTAAAACTTGAAGAGTTCTTTTGGGCAGCACACCAGAGACATGACTGCCTCTGAAAGGGACCCTTTATGTTGTGTCTCTGATCTAGGAAACAATGTCTCTAAATGCAAATTTAGAAATTCTTCGCCTCATCATTCTCAGCAGGCATTGCGTTTTGAAATCTCTCTCTCCCATTACTTGAAAAGGCAGAAGAAAAAATTCAACACATTTAGTGTACTACATAGAGAAAAAATGTATTTTTCATTCCTGCACATTGCTTCCAGAATTTTAGCAATAAATGTAACTGAACTACCAAAGCTTCTGAGACCAGAGGAGAAGCACGATCTCCTCCTGCCCTAGGTAAGGGAAACTGTTTTCTTGGCAATTTTTGCATGGCACCTCCTAGGGAGAAATATGTGTACATTTGCTCGTTTTTGGAATTCCATATGGTTAAATTGGAATTCCACCATATGTGGAATGATCTGGACAGAGTTCTAGGACACATGGAGCCCACTGGATGTGATGCACAGACTGACCTCTCAGAGCTGAAGTGTACATTTGCACTAGGTCTGGTCCATCCAAAACATGACCTTTCAGTGAACCATAAGCACAACACAGTTAATACAGCAGTCTCAATATACATCATGCATTACTGGTCTTCACTGTAATAATTCTTGTTAGTGGCTAATAAAAGGCAAATCATACTCACAGGTCCCTGTAATCCTCAAATTCATACATGTCCATTTGGTAAAGAAATCAGCGTATTGATAGTATGTACCAATTTACTTTCCAAATCTAGAAATTATATTTTTCATCTCTTATGAGGCAGAAATTTTTACCATTATTGTTGTCTGTCTTCTCTTGACGCAGGGAGCCCAAATCCCTCATGCTTTTTTACTGCATTTATTTACTTTCCAACACCCCTTCTCTCTCCCTGGAGAACACAAGTGTCAGAAAAGTGATGAGATGGTGTTAGCAGCAGCAGGAAGAAGATGGATGCAAGATCCAGGTTGGGCAAAACTGCAAAGCAAGAACGTTTGTATTCACCCTTTTATATCCTGTCCCCTTTGTCGAGACACATCTTTTGCTGCTCTTAGGCATATGCTTCAAACATCCCTAACAGTATGAGGTCAGTTAGTGTATCTTAAAAAAATCAGTGAAAGTGCCTAGGTCTGCAGAGTCCTGGGGAAAAGAATAGCGCCACTTCAATCACGTGAGTGCATCATTAATCACATAGTGAAAAAGTTCTGGGTTTACAAAGTTGTGGTTTTTCTCCAGTCACACTGGATTTTATCATCCACAAAACTGTTGGTAGAGCATGACAAAAAGAAGAGAAAGAACAAGATCTTTGGATTAACAGACCTCACTCTCAGTCAATGTGAGGACTGCAAATATTGATAACAATCCTGGGCTGGGCATCCAGTTCAGGTATCCAAGTGAAGAGCTCTTTTTCAGTCCTGCATGTGCTGAGAGAGAGCCTTAAGGAAGTTGTACAAAGGCAGATTGAAGATCATTGCTCTTCCCTGCCACACATTTCTTGGCCAAAAATTGGAGGGCAATTAATGAACACTATAAAGAAAAATAACTACAAAAAGATGAAAAGAGGTTACAATAAAGCAGAAATTGGAAACATGCATAAGTCAAAAAACAAGCAGCAGTCTAAATAGAGACAGGCTGACATCAGTTCAAGCTATGGGACTTAAAATAATTTAAGGCAGTCACTTTTAAAAAGAAGTCATAAAAATGCCTTGGTCATATCAACAGCGTAAACCTTTCTACAGAGTAAAATCTCTGGGTTTTGTGGTTTTTTTCCCCTGTTTTCTCTTGTTTTTTTCTTGCATCTTGCATTTCCCTCAGGTCCTATCCCTCACAGATAAATTTTCCTCATGCTCAGAAAGGTATTATTTAGGATACTTAAACCCAGGTTTTTAAAAATTATATTGATAAGCAATGGTATTTTTCTGGGTCTTTGACAAAGGGTGACATTTAAAAATAATACTAAGTTAATGCAACACTAATTTTTGCACAGTTATTTTTACTGTATTATGTCTCAACAGCAAGGCAGTTAAAAGTATAGACACTGCTGAAGAGATAAATATGCTTTAACTTTGCCATCTATAAAGATGAACAATCAAGAAAAACTAATGCATGAAAATGATGTTACCATAAAATGGCCCAGAATTGTTATGGTGAACACTTATTGCTGTTTAAATGCGGATAAAAATATTGTTTAAAAGTATTTTAAAAAACTTTTTGTAAAATGCCTTGTCACAGAAAACATAAATGGTATTGGCTATGTCCCAGGTAGAAACAAGCTAAAATATCCATGGGGTCATAATGATTTTCCAGAAACTCCTTGAAACAGTGAAGTGTGTCACAAGGAGGATTTTCCTGATGAAACAATGTACAAATAGCTTCAATAAAGTAAGCAAAGGAATTAATTCTGGCAGAAGGGATCTACTCTGAGTTATTGAGAAGTTGCTCTCTCCTCATGTATCACTGTTTGTTGAGCTTTTGATGGGGTACCCTTCCTTCTCGGGCCAGGGCAGAAGGGCAGAGGAGGCTGCTGTTCTGCTAAGTTCTTTACTTCATAGTCTCATAGCTTTCTTGAAGGCAGAGTTCAAGGGGGTTACATGATAAAACCAAGCAGCAACAGCAACAGCAGGCAAAAACCAGCTTCTTCTTCTAATTCTAGTTTCCATTATATATTTATTTTCTTACCGAAGTGTGGATTTTATTTGTTAATTGACCAATAAGATTAACACATGATTCTAGTTTTCCTTTTCTTAACCTATCTTGGTCTAATTCTAACAGTCTTAAGTCTTACACAAGTGTTACATAGGTATTACACAGATTTGGTGTACAGTTTCTATCAGCTCTTATTGTTCATATGAACACCCTATCTAAAAAATGTGAACAGTATAGTTCTATCTATATTTTGTCTAAAGTAAAGAATTCTGTGAAAAGGTAACACTGCTGCAGCAAGAACTGTGTTTAAGGTCTCTGATGCAGCTTTTTAATGTTTAAGGCACTTAGCATATATTTCTACTAAAAGTTAAAAATCTATTATTTCTATTTCACTTTGGTGTGACTTCATGTATCTCAGCTTATCCAAAGGTTTTTATTCAACCCCTGTGCTTTGGCTTTCCTCTGGGCCTGAGTCCAGAGAAGCTTTCACTCCAACAACTGTTAATTTAAGTCAATGGGTACTACAGCTCAAACCACCAGAGAAAAGTAAAACCTGGGACTGGTAACTTATTACCCCTGACAGACCTTGGGCTGGCAGGAATATCCTCTGCCCCTTTTTGGCTCAGTACAGGACACTGTTCAACCCATCTGTCTATCTCACTGCCTTCTTTGCACACACTGAGGAAAATGTAGGTGCAGTGTGGAGGCCGGTGGGCCTGTGGTACAAGGGACAGAAAGAGTCCACTGGTGGGACGGTCCCAAAAATTCCTAGTCTAGTACCAAAGATTCCTCCCCAAGTTAGGGTGACAAAAGAGGCTTTCCCCTGGATGCTCTGCTTTGCTATGTTAATGCACCCCAGTTCTGCTTCCCCGGTTGGCCCGTTGGCATCCCTGCCCTTTGTTACCTTATATGTCCCATGCCTTAGAAGGTTCTCCACTCCAAGTTCCCCCCATTGGCCCTTGCCCCATCACCACTGCCCCAGAGTTTCCCCATTGGCTCTCATTCCCTAGTCCCGCCTTTGTACTGACCCTGTGCCCTCAGATCATTGGTCTCTGGTGCTTGATCCGCTCCCATATTTAAACATGGACCCTCCAATGTTCTTTGTCTTCATCCGTCAAAGCGTTCACGCATGTGGCTGCAATAAACTGCTCCTGTGGAACCCCATACGAAGACCCTTCCTGCCTCTTTGTCGTTGACCCAGTTTAAGGAGCTCTCCGTGTGTGTGCATGTACGCGTGTGTGTGGTGGTCCTGCCGAGCGGCTTCGCCTTGGAGACGTTTTCAGAAGGTCACGGCTCCTCACCATCCAGCACCTTAAACCCGGAGCATGACAGTGCAGCTAGCTAGTTTAGAAAGAAAATTTCTTCCAAGTTGTTATGTTTCTCAAGTGAATATCATATGAATGAACCTCTTGAAATATTTCCAGCCTTACACAACATGTTTGTTTTAGGGCTCTGGTAACGTCTGTAATGTGTGGGTCTGCTGAGATTTGGAACAGATGCATTATTTTCCTCAGCCACCTGGAAGAAAGTAAAATATTGAAAAAAGCTGGTTTACAAGGACTCCCTGGTGTCCACAAACTGGTCTGGTTAATAAAAGGGAAAATATTTCTGATTTTTTTCAGTTGCAAAACAAATAGTAAACATATAATTGCTGCTTTCTGTCAAGGACATAAAAATGTCAGGACGCTTGCAAGGCTTAAAATCAACACAGAGTAGCTTGCCTAGTGTTCCAGTTTGGGGCTGCATTAAGGATTTGTGAATGTACTTTTCAGACCTGTCCTCTAAACCTGAAAACTAAGAGAGAAGACCTCAAACCTGTGTGCAATTCAGTGTAAACTAGGGCAGTTTTAGCAGGAGTTAGAAAAAATTAATAAGGCTTGGTTTAAATTTCTTAAATTCTTTCACTGGGGAAAATACATACTTGAAGTTTACACTTTTGAGAGCAAAAGATCTTTAAAAAAGAAAAAGTGGCCAAGGTCAAATGGCAGCCCAAAGAATGGACTTTTCTCCAGATTGAGGAATGTTCAGCTTGTTGCAAATGCCCTTGAAATTAACTGGCAAACTATTTCCTATATACAAATACCACCAGCCATAATATTTGCTGAAATCCTCTTTTGCTTCACCTCAATATAATGAAATGTGGCAAAATCCTTTGTAATCCCCTTTCACTTCTTTGAGAGATAGGCTTCTGTCTGTCTTTAGGCTGAAAAGAGGAACTTTGTGTGCACAGCCTTGGGTTTTGGAGCAGACTGAATCGATGGACATCATCTACCAACAGTGACTTTGTAGCTGGAGCAAAGCCTCAGGGAGGGATCAGGAGCATCCGAGGAGACCCTGCTAAGCTGCAAGGCTCCATCTGCTGCTCTGTTCATGTATGATCTTATGGCCTCAGAGGTGGTAGCATCCATAACAAGAAATTCCCAAGTTGGCTCAAGATGGAGCTTCTCTTATATAGCCACTGGTTCTTAAAGGCAGTGCATAAAGAATCTTCCTGTATGCAGAGGCCATGGGCTGTTACAGACCAGTCTACAGAACCCAGATATTGACAGGAGAGATAAGCCTTTAATGCAACTTTATAAGCTTTAGTATCCAGGATTTCTCAGGTGGTCAAGGAGAAACTTTTTACTTTAAAAAAAGCATTTTAAAACGTCCTCACAGGCTGACCAGAGTTTTCCCACATTCAGATATACAAGGTTTTGCCTGCATTATTTTCACACATTATCCTGAAATGTCATCAGTGTTAGGTAAATGAAGTAAGGTGTTTCTTGACTACTGCTGGGAATAGAGAGGACATAGCATATACAGCAAAAAACACTTGTCGGAGACAAGAGGTTTTGTCTAAGATAAACACATTTCAGCAGCACATGCAAAGACCAGTTTTCTCACCAGACATCCTAAGCTGCTGGCCTAAAAGTAATGTTTGGGTAGATAGTATCCTAAAAGAGAGAACTCTCTGGCCAGCTATGGTTGCAGGCTTTACAATCCTGATTATACTTCTCCTTTACATTCTACAACTCAGCTGCAAGACATACTCACTGGAATTTCCAAACTAGGTTTCAGATCTATATATTTCATTGAAATTATTTCTTCCACTTTGTTGGAACTCTAAAATTTCGAAGAAAACAATCCGCATCTATTGCCAAGAGAATACCAAGTATAACTGAAGTTATCTTTTGTGTCTGCATTTCAGAGATTGAATGGCAATGATTAAAATACGATTTTGTAACAAATATTTATGAATCACTAACAAAATTCCTGCATTGTTCGTATGTGCTGGCCATTGTTTAAGACCAACTCTTTACCACAGTAAGTTCATCTCATCTTTGAAATATAAATTATGACATTTATATGGCAAAGTGCTGTGTAAAGGGATCAGTCTGAGAGAAGCTGGCACTTCTTGAAAAGAAATAAACCAAATAAAATGTTTCTTTTCCAAGCTTCTCCTCTGCTAAGTGAGCTAGAATATAAGGACATTTAGTTACAATACTAAGAAAATGAAATATGGAATACATTCTTCTCCCTTCACCATCCTCAAAATCTAAATCTTCATTATCTAACAATTTACAATGCGCTACATCTGCAGAACTGCATAGCTGCATTTGAAAATCCCAAAGGCCTAGTGCAATTCCTAACAGATGTATCACTGCTTTCACACAAAGGGGAATACTGTGGCCCTCTAACCACAAGAAATACATCAAGTTCTATCTCTGGTGATGGCTATAGCGTCTGGTGATGATATCATGTGCCAACTAGTTTTTTCAGCATCTTACATGGACCTAGATTTAGGCCTGTCTGTGAAGCTCGGCAGAGAATTGGACTACAGTTCACTTTTTACTGACTTTTCAGAAATGTTTTGGAACATTTCAATGAAATGATAATGCATTTATAGAGTTTATTATTTAATAAGCCATTTGTCATCCTTACATCATGGATATAATCCAGACATTAGGTTTACAGGCAATGTCTGCCTATGTTAGACTCAAAATTGCTCTGCTGGTGCAGACATGCTTGATTTTTCCAGCTAAGCCCAATGTGGATGCAAAGTGGGAGCAAGACGAGCAAACTTGGATGAAAATCTAATGGGAGAAGGATTAAGATGAGCAGTTAAGGATACAAGGAGGGGGTAGAGCAAGCAACCAAGGTGGCAATGCAGTAGAGAAGGCAAACTGAAGGGTGCATCAGAGAAGTGACAGCAGGGCTAGATCCAAACAGGGATTGTCAGCTAATGTAGAAATTACATAGAGCTGTAGTCTTCAAGCAGCTCATGTAATTGCCAGTTATCCCAGGCATTATCTAGTCCATTGGTTTTTAGATATCTAAAAATTGCCACTCTTTTAAAACTGATTGGCCTGTTTGTGCTAACTTTTTGGAAAGTGCTAGTTAGAAAGTGAGATGGGAATGTGCCGGTTCTTTCTAACAAAAACTCTCATTTGCAGGTGTGAAGCTGGGCATTGTTTCATCTACTGTCATACAGAGCTTCATCAGTCTGATCCCTTGGAGTCAGCTGCATGTCTGCATCACTGCCCTGGCCTACAATCAGGTGTTCTTGCATGCAGAAGAGCCTAGCCTTTGGATAAATTTGTTCTCAAGTCCATGAATTTTCTCTGTCTTCCTTCCATGAACATTTAATATTAGACACCACCTAGTTCTCAACCTCTCAAGCATAATGAGTTACATATGCAAAACTGCATTGCTGCATCACTCCTCTGCCACTTTAGAAGCCATCAAATTACTGTCAAAGCACTAAAAAAATTAAAAGTCTCAGTAGATTTTTAAATTAAGTATTATCAAGAACTGAGAATTAGCACTAGCATGCCTTTTCCCACTTACATAAAAGAAAATGTCCCTTTGGGTTAGTGTGGGCTGTTCACTGCTAAGCATATTCTTTTATCATATAGCCTATTTTTAGTTTCTTAACTGTCATGGTGCATTATATTAATATCCAACATCATGTCTTCCTCTGACCATAATTTTAGTGGTAATTCTCAAAAAGTAGCTGTCTTCAGACAGATTTCTACTCACTAGAAAAATACTATGTTGATTGTGTGTCTACCACTGTAGACAGTAAATTCTGTCAACAGCATCTAGATAACTACAAATGGTTGTTCTTCCTACTAGGAGTATATATAAATACAAATTTACTTTTCATGTTAAGAAATCAAGCAGTTATTGGTCACTCAGAAAATTTGCCACAGGGTAACAAGATCACTGGTGATTATCATATAAATCTTTTAGTAAAAACATCCATGCAAACTAGATAAGGAATTCGAAGACAGACAGACAGTATTGGTATATCTAAGAAATACTTTGCTTGATTCTACCTATGCACAACTTTTTACAGGGAAATCTCTAATTGAAATTCTTAAATGGAATTAAAGCTTCCTTCTTTTGGAGGAAGGGAATGAAAATATAATTCATGCTAAAAAGATATACCTATCTTCAGTCAGAAGAATTTTAATTCAGCTGTGAAATTAGCCCACCTCTCTTCCTTCATTAGATACACTTATGAAAGGGGCATCTCTACAACTTTATCAAGAAGTCTTGATGAAGAACTTGGAAGAAACAAACTTGTTGTTGAGGACGATTGAACACTGCATGGCTGCAGAAGCTGTAGTGTTTTGAGAAAGTAGAAGCACATCTTGTCTGATTCCATGTTTGCCTGGGAAAATTTAAGGAAAGGAAAGATGCCAACAGGATGTGAAAACAACATTTTCAGATGAATTTAGGATGAAGATTGTCTGAGAAGATCAGAAATTCTAATGGAAGGTGGAATTTAAGACTCATCCAACATCTCAGAAAATTAAACTGATGAAAACCTATTTCTATCTGCTAGCAGAGACAATATGCTTGTCTGTGCCTTGTCTGATGATGATTTCTAGTTCACTGGGGTTCAGTGAAATTCTGGGATGTTCTATAATTGCTTTCAAACTATATTAACTGGCATTTTTCCTTCCGTTTAGTTTCAGATGGGTAATCTGATGTTCAAGTGATTTGAGGATTTATTTTTAAGGGCCTAGGCTGACAGGAATTAAATATGCGCAAGTATGATCTCACTAATTCTTCACATGCCTAACTCCATCTACATGAGAGGAAGGAAGAAAGGACAGGGAACTCTAAATCTCCACTACAGAGCAGCTGGTAGGAAATGACAGGCCCTGCAAGGCCATTATCAGCCACTCCCAGCCCTGGAAAACTTCTGTCATAATCAGATCATCTAAGAGTCAGCTCCCACTTCTGGTTAAAAGTTCATGGAGGTGTTGTACATGGTAGATTTGTCTTCCTTTGATCAACCAAACTCTTACTCAAAATAAAGGCAAAGATCACCAAAATGAAAAACAAACAGGGAAAGGAAGTAACACATAAGAAGGAACAACAGTAAGCTTTCTATGAGACACAACAGGCCACCAGTGAGCTTTGGAGATTTTAAAAGACTTTAAGAGGCCTCCATTATTATGTCTTTCTCACAGATGGGGGACTTAAATATTGAGAGCATAATTAATGCCTGAGCATGCCAAAAGCTAACCCAAGAACAAAACCAACCTGTTTCTTATCTTCAAGACCATCCTGCCTTCAATCAATTGTTCCAAATCTAGCCACACAATAGTTAGATGTTTTTCCCTCTGTCTACCTTGATCCAGAATATTTTTTATGATCAAGATGTCAAATAGTATCAATGTAGAATCCATCAACTCTGGAGACAGGAGGGTGAGCATCTCCATTAGCCAAGTGTCCTCTCCAATGTGTTTAAGAGGAAAACCTCCTCCTAAATTCCATTTAACTGCTTAGGCTGACTCACAGCTTGACTGTAAGAGCTGAAAACCATTTTCTTCATTTCTTATTCTAGTTTGGGCAACTAATTCTACCTCTGACATTTACTTTTTAAAAAACATTTTATTTTAATTCAATCATGTATGTAAAACACATTAAAAAAAAAGGATATATTGTGCAGACTGTAGAGTACTCCCAAACAGTTCATTTCCACTTCTCAGTACACAGGTCTCTGTTGCCTTCAGGTCAGAGAAACAGAATTGTAATAGGAAATAGAAACTCCAGTTAATGAAAAGCAACTAATATATGGATAAATACATAAAAAATAACTATTAATATCAGATACTAGGAACAAGACTCCTAATCAGGATAATACTATGTGCTGGTTTTGGCTGGAGTAGAGTTAATTTTCTTCCCAGTGGGTGGTATGGGGCTGTGTTTTGGATTTGTGCTGAACACAGGGTTGATAATATAGAGATGTTTTGGCTATTGCTGAGCAGGGCTTGCACAGAGACAGAGCCTTTTCTGCTTTCCATGCTGCCACACTGGTGAGGAGGCTGGGGGTGAATGGGAGCTTGGGAGGAGACACAGCCAGGACAGGTGATCCAGACTGACTGAAGGCGTATTCCAAACCATACAACATCATGCTCAGTATATCAAGTGGGGGGAGGAAGGAAGAAGAGGGAACGTTTGTCTTCTCAAGTCATCATTGTGTGCGATGGGGCCCTGCTCTCCTGGAGATGGAAGAACACCTTCCTGATGTTGGGAACCAGTGAATTCATTCTTTGTTTTGCTTTGCTTTCCCTATTAAACTGTCTTTATCTCAACACATAAGTTTTCTAGCTTTTTTTCTAGTTTTTAGCCTTCTGACCCTCTCCCTGAACCCCCTGGAGGGGGAGTGAGTAAGAGGCTGAGTGGGGCTTGGTTGCTGGATGGGGTGAAACCATGACATCCTGTCATGATAAAATCATTAGCAAAGGAGTATACAATTTATACACAGTAATTGCAACTTATTACCTAAACCCACCTGCTTTGAATACTGTGGGTAGTTCTTACATGGTGGTATTCTTTTCACAAAGAACAGGACTTTCTAGATGATGAGGAGTGATTCAGCATTTACATAAAGCAGGTATTATGCATTTAGATACGCTGCAAGTCTTGAAAATGAACGATTTAATATATATTTATTTTTGTGCATCCTGAACTCACTTTTGGGTAAATTTTACCATGGAGTGAACAAATTAATGTCTTCAGGTTGCTTCAGGGATTATTCCACACTCTGAAGAATTGAATAGGGTAGCTCAATGTTCAATGGCCATTTTTCTCCTCCCAAAATTGCATTCTATTTAAACCACCTCAAAAAATCTCTTCCTTCCATTTTTCCAAACATTTCTTTCAAAATAATTGTGAATTGTTGCCATGTTTGGACACTTCATGATGGTTATTTGGCAAAAGGTCTGTCAACTCCCTTAAGAAACCAGTCCCCAAGGGACCATAAATGCTGGTTTTCTCTTACATCCATCCCCTTTGACAGAACACTTTAGCAAGGATTTTGGATCACTTGTTTAGGTACAGGGTCACCAGTGTCATGCAATAGAGAGTCATGTGGACTATAGAGGTCACTAGATAGGCATAAGAAATATATGCAATATATTAGAAATAAATACACATACTTAGAAATAATACACATAATCACTACAGTCACAGAAGACTTTAACTCATATTAATATATTTCATAATTAAAAGAAAATATATGTAATAAAGGAATACCATTTTCAGTGGACATTTCCTTCCTGCCTACAGCTGGAAATTCATGTATTCTGTATAGATATTTTAACTAATTGGCTCTCAAGTTTACAAGACAAAAGGGAAGGCAATCTCTGATTGCCAGAGGTTTTATTCAGGGCCCAAGAAAGAAAAGTATTCATGTAAGTCATGGTCCTGTGCATGCTTCCTTGGTGTGCTGTGCCAAGACTGATGTAACAGGCTTTGGGAATCTTCACTGAAGACCCGAATGTGCTGAGATCTGAGATAGCAGCCATCATCCTGACAGTCTGGCAAGCTGTCTAGAAGAATTCTCTGAATCTGCTGGGAGAGTTAAAGTATCCTCTGAAGAGTGAAAGATTTCCTGATATCTGGCCTAAATCACAAAAGTTAGTTTTTACATGGATTCCAATTTCCTTTGTAGCTAGCACTCACAAGGATGGACCTTGTGTAATAAAAACTACCTAGAAAACAAAATTTAAAAATATTTTCTAGGATAATATCACCAAGCTTTTTATTGGTATCCTGTAAAAGGAATTCATTTAGTGAAATCTTGTCTTTAAATTGTAGTCACGTATTATCCCTGGCAATCTTATTAGGGAAGATTTCTAGAAACTGCTTCCCTAAAACCATACCTTATTAAGAACTTAAATTGTAAGTACTTAAATTTTCTATAATCCCATAGGAAGATTAAGGTGATGATTTTAAAACAGCTGAAATGAGCTGGCACAGTCACTGGCATCAGGTTTCTTCAGACCAGACTTAGTACTACTAGAATCTTGTTTACTTTGCAAGCACCTGTGAAAATAAAACTGTAACATTTTCTGTGAAAGTCTGGGATTAACAGTCTAGTTTGTATTTAGTAATAAGCAGTCAACTATTCAAGATTTGGTTTACAAAATAACTGTGTCATTGTTGTGGCATTTCCATTTTCTTCGGTTCTGTCCCTTTTATATTTACTATTTAAAGTAGTAATTAATTTTAAAAATACCATTTAAGCAACTTTTCTATGCATAAATATTCTAATAGTCAAAATAATAAATATTAAGGATTTTAAGATGGCCATAGTTAAATACTGCTAATGTGAATGCTTCTACAAGACAGGTGAGATGGTTTGCAGTGTTTCTAGTGGAGAAGAAAAATCATGACCAGTAATTCAGCACAGAATGGAGACATACTGCTTTGTAATAGCTTGTAAACAAGTGATGCCACAAAACCCACCAAGACTGGTACTTACTTGCAGTGTTAGTCTCAACAGAGACACCAAGGCTTGAATGAACTCAGGTCTTCATCTGTGTCTGAGTAATTTTCCAGAGCTGTGGTGGAGTTCAGAGGCGCTGGGAAGTTCTCACATCTGCCAACCACAGCTGTTCTGCAGGCCAAGGCATTTTATTTTCCAGTGGTGCAAATCCAGCACTAAAATATGCAAAATTCCTGACCACAGCTATAGCTTCATGTAGCCCAAACTCTTTAAACTTCTAATATAAACAGTTTCCCCAGCCATATTTTTCTGCTCTTTCATAAGTGTGGGCTATTCTTGTTTTAATCTAATTTAAATTAGAGACAGAACTAAGGTCTGCAACACAGGGAAGCTGAAAGGGAAAGGAGAGACAAGATTATCACTAGGAACACACAACCTGCACTCTGTGTTACTACAGTGTCAATCCTAACTTTCTATCAAAGGCTCTCTCTTGTACCTTTAAATAGTGCATCAAGAGTGAAGCAAACAGCAGCAGATATGGGGAATAAAAAATCCAGAGACCATCACCAGCTTTTTTTTGTTTGTGAACATCTTCTCACCACAGAAGGGAAGCAGCAGCTCAGCCTTCATTTGTTTTTCCTTAGTTTCTTATTCTCTCACACTTATTCTCTCAAGTGTGGTCAGTCATACTTGGCTAATTACTGCTACAAAGAATCTACAAGATGGACTCACCTGTAGCTGCATCAGGACATCTATACCAGATTAAATAACTTGAAACCTTAACTAAATTACTTCCTATAAAGAAAATTAAAACAATGACTGATAAATCTGGCTTACTTTCTAGACTATTTATCTGCTTAGAGTAACATAATTAAATGCAAAATCATTCATGGAGGAATAAAGAATGCAACTCCTGCTAAAAAAATTCAGGCCTATAAAATAGCTAAAAGCATCTCCAAGAGCTGGCTGAACATGAATACTTGGTGTCCTTTAGTTAATCTTAAACTGCAAATGGCACCCATCTAAACCTTGTAGTTTTCAAATTAAAAAAAAGAAGGCTGAGCTATTTTAAAAGTGAAACTATGGGTTGGGATGAGCAGTTCAGTAGCAGAATACAAAACTATTGCAGGCTGAATTTTTTTTGTGAGAGTAAGTAACCTCCTATTACAGTTTAAATTATGGTGGTGCAAAAGTAACATTTTAAAATTTTTCATCAAGACAGGAAGTCTTTTTAGGTCACTATTCAAACACAAGATAGCGTTTTCGTGTAAGAAACTCTGGACGAATTGAGTTTTTTAGACAAGGCAACAGTGGCTTCTTGGGGCTTTAAAAGTCTTAATCTAAAGCAATAGGTAGGACCTATGCCCCTTTTTATCACCTCCAATGTGCAAAATCCTTGAACTCAAAAAAGTAAGGTGATGTTTTCTGATATATATCTGCAGATCAAATAAAAAATACTAGCTGCTTGTGAGGTAGGATTTGGGGTATCAATAGCGTTCCACCACAGAAAAAAAAAAAAAAAAAGAACATAAGATGAAGGTTTTAAAATCTACATTAACATTTGCCTGTAGCAGAAACAAGCTGTCCTTTTCTGACTGCAAGGCACCGATTGTTTGTTATTGCATGAATTGATTGTTGATATAAAAGAAAACCAAAGTAATCCCACAGCAAAATTATATACTCTCAATATAAGAGAATAGCTTGGCAACATGTAAGCCTGTATGCATTCATGCCAAGACATTTCAGATAGAAGAAAACATTTATTACACTTCTACAATGTCTCCAGTCTGCTGCAATACCTTCAAGAGAGCTACTTCCACAAAGCCTAATTTAAAAAAAAAACCTTTTCCATGACAGCATTTGAATTTTTAAATAAAAATGTAGATTGCTAAACAACTGATTTTCACCCAGAGGTAGAGAAAATCATTGATTAAAACAGCTTGAGTATTCTGTCAGCAGCTGGAATTGCTCTCTATACATGAAAGTTGTCACTCTTACCTCTCAGGTGTAACAAGAAGATGTCTTTCTACAAAAAGAGTGACCTAGGAAAGAGCAAGCTCTCAGTTTGGTGTCTCCCAGCAAAGTTCCATGGAAGTGTGAAATCTGTGTTACTGAAATCCATAACTAACAGTGCCAAATCTGTCACCCAAGCCCAGGAACCCCAGTATTGCCCCAATACCCCTTTGGGCAATGTTTTTAACTGGCTGACTCTGAGTCCTCCTCCGAAGCATTTCATTCAGGCCTCTCTTGTCCTTGTTCACCAGACAGGACCTGCCATTCTGGGTCAGGCTGATGATTTGCTCCAATAACCTTCAGTCCTGGGTTCATATTTAAGTCCCTTAGCTGTGAAAGCAGGCAGGACAGGAGAAAAGAAAAAATTTAAAACAAAGATCTTCATTGCAAGAGAGGCAATTCCTCAGAGTGGAGGTAGGGGACTAAAAGCATGCCTTACTATCACTAGTAGCTAGCTCAATAAATGGTAAAATTGCTTCCCAGTGCCTCAGGACTCTCTATTGCAGTCTAGTATATGTGTTGCTTTGGTATAATTAATCTGTTCATATATTCCTAATGAATTTTTCCATCTACCTGAAAAAATTCAGAGGCCTTGGCGAAATCTTTCCTTTTTTCTACCTGCCAAAACAAAGCAACAGTTTATTTCCTTTTCTCTGGACAATTCCTAATTACTTTAATTTCCCCCTCTGGACACCTTTTTCTTGCTTATCTCTACGAAAAGAGACATGAAGCACTTTGCCATTTCAATTCTTGGAATGGCTGCACATCAGATTAACCACTTACAGCATCTCATAAAGATATAAGTAGATAATGAGATTTGTTTTGGCAACTCAGCACATGACTTGTGAGAATGTAAAATTGTATCGAGGGAGGCATCAGAAAGACACAAACGTCTTTACCGAATGCAACAATTAAGTTTATTCCTTTCTTGCAAGAATTGCTGTTCTATTTCTGAATCTGAAGAGATACTCAATTCAGAGCTTTTCAGCTAAGCACAGCTAGCCAGATCTTCTTGTCACTTAGACATATCTGAGCTGTACTGTGCTCCATCTGTTAGCAGGCTGTAATGCTTAAGCCCCATGAAAGGACCATTCATAACACTGCCAGCTGGATGGCAAATACATCAGGCCCAAAAGAAAAGGAGAAGGATGCTGGAGGTGCAGAGGCTTCCTTGCTATGTCATAGCAGGGTAAGTGGGGAAAAAAAAGAAAGTAAAGGAACTATGTAATGAAAGGCAGGACTTGAGGAAATGGCATGAAGCTGAGTCAGGGAGGTTTAGGATGGGTATCAGAAAAAGGTTCTTCACCCAGAGGGTGGCTGGGCACTGGAACAGGCTCCCCAGGGAGCCTAACAGAGTTCAAGAAGTGTTTGGACAATGCCCTTGGGCACATGGTGTGACTCTTGGGAATGCAGGACCAGGAACTGGGCTCAGTGATCCTTGTGGGTGCCTTCTAACTCAGCTGAGTATATGGTTCTGTGAACTAAGCAGCCAGGACAATTGCAAAACAACAGTCTGATATTCTTAGTATGTCTGCTTTAAAATATGCTATTAAACAACAATGTTGCCTTTTCATGACTCAATACAATCTCCTGATTAGGTACATCATAATGCAACAGCTGGTCAGGACAGTATTAGTATCTAGCAATTTATCAAAGCCTATTTTTTGGAACTTCAGCAAATAATCCAAAAAATACACGTACAAGAAGAAATTACTTGAAATTTACTTGGAAATGTGGCCCATTTTATTTTAACTGAAAAGCATTCATTATACAGTGCAAACAGTTCTTTGGTAAATTTACTGATTAAAATAACAACAACGATGACTTTGTTTTAGGTAACATTAAAAAAAGAAAATAAATATGTAAAATTTGCATCATATTACAGCAATATTCTCACAATGGATACTGAGGAAATGGTCATCTAGCCATTGGCCACTGTTTTAGAAATGTTAAAATCAACATTGATTCTAGAGATACTGCAATAAAACTGAACTAGTACAATCCATGACTGATTACATTTTAGACTGTGGATAAAGACCTGGTTTTCCTGATTTATAAGCAGATGGATGGTGGAAAATAACTCAATATTACACTTATTACACTTGTTTAAGCATATCCAGACTCCTAAGCCCATTTTATATACCATATGAATAAACAGTGAACAATGAAGAAAACCTCCCACTTTACTCTGGAGGCTGGAGAAAAGGAACAATCAGATATAAGGTACTATTTTACAATGTATAAATGGAAACTCTCTTCTCCTATAAGCGGAAATCTTGAGAAAGTTTATTTAATGCAAACTTGAAAAGGAAGAATGCAAGTAGTAATCAGTTGGATGTACTACTGCCACCTTTAACTGGACAGTTAAGTTACATTTGGTTTAGCTCTGCAACCCTTCCTCTTTGAGGAATTTCTGCTATAGGTCAATGGGAGTTCCATCTGAGTTGGAATTACAGGACGAGACATGTGGTTTGGACTCTCAACAAAAGTCAACAAAATACCAGAGTATCAAAGAAATACAAGAATGACAGTTTTTAGGAACCATATGATACTCAGTCATGCTCGCCACACACAATTTCTAGAAGTATTAACAAAGAATATTACATAAAACATTGTATATAAAATCAATTAAAATATTCTCAAAAATATAAATTGCAATTCCATGTGTACCACACACCTTTAACACAGCACTCACATGTACATATTGCTTCCACCATAGCACGAAACAAAGTTTCTGTATTAAGCTTTAAAGTTACACAAAAGTTTGAATGTGTGTCATGGTAATAGTTTATCAAATTAGAAATTATTAATGTTAGTAGAGAAATTATGTGCCAAAATATGATAGTGGATTTCATACTGCTGTGCTAGGTTAGTTATTAGATAGGTATTTGTTCTACCATGCAATAATTAAGTACTCAGTCTGTTTGCATAATCTGAAATGTTTAACATGTGAAGGTTTAATTTTGTGCAGATTTATTTGATACCCCAATCTCTGTCCCTTGAATTTGAATGCTTAAACTCAGAAGTCAGTGAATTATGCAGCTAGCTCTGGTTCTAGCTAGTCCTGATTTAGGACTAAAGGACAGAGCAATAACCTCTAGCAAATTAAGTATTCAGGGAAACAATTAATTCTGAATAAACACAAAAAAAGCTGTAAAATGAGGTATGATAGTTGTCCTTCACTCAACATTATTCCTGGTCAAAAATATGCAGTTTGCATTCTAAAAAGTACATAACTTTGAAATGCTAGTGTAGACATATATTCTATAATGTTCAAGATTTAAATGGGAGATGAAGTCCACTGGCAGACCATTTTTAACACAAATGACAAAAATATTGAGGTAAAAATATATATTCATTAGATGAAACTGGAAAAAAAAATAAAAATCAAATACCTTATCAGAAAAAGTAGTCAATCCACAATTAATCATGCTGCTTGATTTTGATTTTTCTTTTTTTCAACAGTGCCACAATATAATCAGGAACATATGTCTATTCGCAATATGTACAATGAATCAGTAGGAATCTTTGTATACAAAATGGCATGTGACATCTTTTCACATTTTCAAAACAGGGCCATACAATTACAAGAGCTGATCTGAGATCAAGAGAAGCATGCTTTAAAACTGACCTGGATGGTTATGTTACAAAGATTTAAAATAAATGAAACAAACAAACAAAAAAATGTTGTCAAGTAATTACGTATGTTTTGACGAAAAGGATTATGTTAATTTTTAAGATCAAATGCTACTCTGTCATGCATGTTTCCCTAGAATGAGGAACACTGTCAATTACATCTATAATACACATTCAGTTGCTTTTTCTTTCTTCCAATTACAGTTATTTATATGTCCTAACTAATTCTAGCTTTTTTTGCTTTGAAAATTTTGATTTATTTTGCTCCTTGAATTAAGGAAAGGATGTTGAAAGGTGTCAAGTAGCTTTGTTTATTTCTGTGCTGGTCCAGACCCAGCAGTGATAGTGTGATTTAACAGAATTTCCATGCATTGATGTTTGCAGAAACTGGCCTGCTGTGACATTGCTACAGGCACAGTGACCTTGTGTTTTCCTTTTCCTGGCATTTTACTAAATAACAGCAAAGAGCTAAGTATCAACACAGACTGGTACTAGAAAGGGACGGTAAACTTTTAATGTTGCTAAGTAAAGACAGGAAACAAAGTGTTTATTTCAGAGTAAATCCTAAACCCAGTCATTTTGGGTACCGAAAACTACCTGACAGTGTTCTTTTAAAGTAGCACCAGTTTGAGTTTCTCTAACCTGAGAAGTATAACACACAATTAACTTTGACCTGTTTGCTGTTTTCCCTTTTGTTAAGTTTTGCATTGTGATTTACCTTCATGGGCAGAAAATAAAATGATACATTATGTTATACTGTTACAGCACCATTAGAATATTGTAAATCTTGGTTTCCTGCTGTTGTTAGGACTGTAGTTACCTGTTTTTGCCATCAGCAGGCACTGATATGATTTGAGGAGTATGCACCCTAAATTCTTAAAAAGGAGACTTATGGCTTCTTTTTATTAGTATTTTGTTGCAAGCAGACTGGACAGCAATCTCCTTTTCCCTTCACAGGTGCTTTGCAGTCAGCTGGCGGGCATGATTCTACAAAACAGGTAATCTGACCAACCTGTGCCAGGAGAAAAAATAACAGAACAAAAACATACTTAGCTACATATTCCAAACAAGAAATACATTTTTTTATGTTATTGCAGAACATATTCTCATTCATTCTCTGTAAGAACCTGACTAATACTATAACCCCACATAGTTTGTTTCAATATCAACTTACTTTGAGAAGGTTAAGGCACTGTCTGTATTACCACATATTTTTGATAAAGCAGAAAATATGCTTTTGTCTAACATTCAGGTGAGACTGGGGTACCAAGCGCTAACATATTTTTTACTACCTTTTAAAAATTTTCTCTCTGATAGAAGAAAATTACAATCTAACACTAAGTCAGATGAACTTTTATTGATTTTTATGCATTTTTTTGGACTTCTTCATTAAGCATCTTGCTTTGCAGTTAATTTCTCCCATTTAGCTTTACATAAATGAAAATAGAAATATAATAAAAATAGATAATGGCTGGATTGAAAAACAATGTCCAGGGCAGGAATATCTGAATAATATAATTTTCTGTACAAAATAACTGAAGATCCATAAAAAGAAATTTGCAAGTATTACACAGAAATTAGCAGGCACAAAACTGGAACTGCTGGTTTAGAAGCAGAATTATAATTCTATCTCAAAGTGAATTTCCACATACTTACTTTGCATTCACACAAAGTACAAGGGTCCCTTTTCCAGGTTTCATTGCTGGAATATGATTTACCCTCTTCATCAGTGCAATCAGAATTACTGAGGCGTGATTCAAGTTTTTTTATCTGAAAACATTTAAAAAAGTAAAGTAACTGAATCAAAGAAAGGTTTTTATTTGTGTAAAGTATTCTATCTTTTCCCTTACGCTACATGCTATATAATCCTTGTTATACTTGTTTGGGTTTTTCTTCTCACTACTTAGTTTTTATAATGCTAAAAGATTAAAAACAGGTAAAACATATGGAGATAGTCTTTCAAAAGAAGGCTAACAGAAAATACATCTTTCCTACCATTGGAATATTCACCTAGAGCATACAAAGATTAAAAACCTACATGTTTCATGTACAGAAAAACAAATTTAAACTGTCAAAAATGTTTTGGAAAGGAGGTGAGTTTTAAATTTTTTTTTAAATACCTTAATTTAAAATATTTACTTGAATTTTTTATTAACTTCTGTATGGTGTACATTTTAAAAATGGGATTCCACTATGGCTGAATAGAGTTTACCTGCAAACATTGTGAAGTCTTCTCTAAGTGATCTAGATCTTACCTATGTTTACAGCTGTAGTCTGGCATATTACTTCTTATGAAGTCTACATTTTAATCATTGCTTTACACAGATTGTATAAGTTTCAAATGGTAAAAAAGATGTTATTAAAACAACACACAAATTTTTAGAGAAAGATCAATTCTGTGTTTAGTATACAATGGTTACACAAGGCTTCAGGTTCAAAAGTCAAGAGGATCCAGCTGTAGAATATTTCAGTATGATTTCAAAAGAACACAGAAATCAAGAATAATAACACACAGTGTTCTGTGTTGGTTTTTGTTTGAGATATTATGTGGTGGGTTTTGTCTGCAGGGGATGTCTAAATATTAAAAATGTAAGACACATGTTAGGAAAACATTATTAATTAAATCTACAATTAGACTTGATAGACTAGAATTAGTTCATGATAGCATCTTACCTGATTTCTGAGGCTTGAAATAGTTTTTTGCATTTCCAAAACAAATTCTTTGAAGTCATTCACTGCAGGTACATTTCTGTTTTCATTAGATGCTGATGTGGCATTACGGAAATATTTACTCTGTTTCACAGAACTAAAACAAATGAATGCCATGAATGCCAAGTCAGGATATTCATCTAACTCATTTTTATTTGGCTAGATATTCTAGGACACTTAACAAAAGTGTAAAAAAAGAGCAACCAACAAACGTAGGAACAATATGAACCACAGCAGCACACAAGACCAGCTGGTGCTGAAGACAGACTCAGGACAGGTGAGCTCTAGATTGCTGTGACTATCACTAGCAACAGAGAATTTCTTATACTTAGAAACTTATGTATTTCATGCAGGGCTACACACAAAGTTGTCACCAGTGACACTATAGAGCACCACCTTAAATTCACCCCTGAGCCTCCAGTATGAAAGCAGACTAAAGGGAAAGAGTCTTAAAAAGTGTTCCTTCTGATATGAAATTCACATTTCACATTCTGAACCATATTGTTCCTCTACAGGCTTGTTAGCAGAACATGTATTTTAAGAAATATGACTTTAAAAAGGAGAAAGTTTGGTTTCATAAATAAATGAGAAGTACTTCTAGATACGCATATTTTTTACTAACATTTGCCATCAATACTGCTTATGATACACAAAAGCTAAAGTCTTTTGTCTGCAGTACTTTCTTGTTGACATCTCATAACGGATATATAACACTAAATTGTGTTAATCAATTCAATCTGTTGATGAGGAAGAGTAACAAAAGGAACTGTCCATAACTAACAATATATTATCTGGCACCATTTGAAAAAACATGCATTCAAAAGCATAGATAACACTAATTTTAATTAATATCCTTGAATCTATTACTATTTTGCAGATCCTTGAATCTATTAATAATTCCAGGCATTACTATTTTGTTAACATGTCATCTCCAGTGCTAAGGGATACTCAAAGAATGAACTGGCAAAAAATTCTCATATATCAGGGCTCAGGATTTATAATCTTTCTGCATAAATTAAAACAGCACTTACTGGCAGGGGTTCAAGCTACTGAGTTTCCCATAGTTTTTCATCTAAATTAGAGAAAAAGAACTCTAAACAACATAACATGCACAAGTTCTAGTAAACCAGCTGCTATTGCATAACAAAAGATTTAATCTTCCCCACCTGTTCAAGTTACTGAAAATCGAAGCTAAAAAAAAAAAGGAGGAAAAAACCCTTCTCACCACAAATGCAATTAAAATAGAACACTGAGCATGAGAGCTGATGGGAACATTCAGTGACTGAAGTTGTTTTAGTTTTACGCTACAAATGAAGTATTGTACATCTACTATTTTGTATTCCTAATTAGCAATTGGACTGAAACACAGTAATTTCTGAAACACAGTCAAACAAGCTTGTACTTAGATGTAAGCATTTTTTTTTCTTGCTTTCATTTTTATTTAATTTAACACCTTTTACAGTTTTAGAACTATGGGACTAGCATCCTTAAAAAGTGAATTGCTGTTCTGTAAATTTTTCTAGCAGTTCACTTGTAAAGACAGACAAAACATCCTTCTTCAAGGATTACCTCAAAGGAACCTACCTTTTCATGTCATCTATAAGCCAGCTTATACTTAGCTGCTGTCTTCTCTTGTCTAAAATCCTAAGCACCTAAAGGATTTTTTATTTCAGGCCAGATTCCTCTCAAATAAGTGAAATATAATCATGGTGTTTCTTCAGGTACTGTAACACCTCCAGAGTATTTGAAATTGCTGAAATACATTTAGCTCTTTATGTATCTGTCTAGATGCTTTCCTTGCTGGAGTGGGTAAACTCTACTTCGTCATCATCATCACTCAGAGAGTTTTATTTGTTAAAAAAATGCATGCTGAATAGAAAGAGCTATAATTCAAATGTTTCAAATTTGTTCATCAAGAAATGGTCTGAGCAGAACTCATTTCATGTCACTAACTCATACATAAGTTTTTATTCCCTGGAAAGGGCAGGGACCCTGTGCAGCTGATAATTTGTGACTGAAACTGTGATTTACTTCCTTGCTGTATTTTGAGGATTAGGTTGTTATAAACAATATTATTAGCACTGCTGTTCTCCATTCCTGCTCTGAGTATTTTGGTACCAGAAGTAATCCTTACCGTTACCATAAATTTTTATGCAAGTGAAATCAACACTTGGTATCCTCCTATTTCTACAGGAGAATCTAGAAGCTCCGAAAAGGAGCTATAGAAAAGGAAATAGAAATAATTTAGATTAATTTAGTTACTGCAGGCACTGTAGGTATGTGGCATTTCAAATCCCCAAATTACGCTTCATTAATGTTTTTTTTTTCACGAAAACTGCAGGAAGAACAAAAGTACTATACTTATACTACTCACAAAGAGTTTTAAACTAATTTGAGCTTGAAAAAAGTGGTTTATTTTTGTAGATATGTAGAAGTGTCAGAATAAAATACATCAATCATAAACTTGAGAAAGCAGACACTGGAAAAAAAGTGGTATGTGCTTACAAAGAAATGATTCAGTTCCATTCCATTTTGAAAGCAAATGCTTTTTTATAATTCTTAAAAAAAAATTCTCACCTTACTGTTTTGGACATTTTCATTTTCTTCAGGGGCTTGTCCTCCCGAAAGCTATAGTCAAGAGAACGTCTCCCCCGAAAGTGATATGAAAATGCATTAAACTGTCCTCTGGTTCTACAGTCTGAAAATGGACAAGAAATTACACATAAACAGTATATTTCAGCAGTTACAGTATTAATATGGTTTTGCAATGTTTTCTGAATTTAAAGGCAAGTCATACATTCAGTCTGATCCCTCTGGAATGGGTTCATTCAATTCATTGGCAGATGAACATGTCTCAGTGATAGAACATTTAAGGAAATTAGATGCAGAGAATGTGATTCCCTGCAGACCAGCTTTTTAGTATGAAACAAAGGAATAAATACTATTTTAACAAACCTATATAGTGCTACTTTAACTATTCTTTCCACTTCTGAAATTTTCACTCTCTTGGCTTTTAATTATTTTCTCTTTTTCAAAAGGGGCAACCCCATATGAAGAAAAACAAAGACAGAAAAACCACTCTGTGGGTTCCTCATCTATTCCAGGCATTATTATTTGCTATTTTTGGCATCTGAAAGAGAATTTTTAATTAAATTCCAAATTTGCAGACATGCTTTATAGGTTGACAAGTCCTATTTCCAAATCTGAGGAATTTGAAGGTATCACCAGACACTAAAACTCTTTCCACCACAGAGTAAAAATCTCAAGCCTGAGACTGACCTAAAACAGAAGTCTCCTAAGATCCTAAGAGGACATCTTGACAGGATGAAGTATGTCTCTCTTCCAGTTCACTTTATTTAGCCTTCCAAACATAGTGAGCATTTGGACAGAGTCCCATTTAAAAAAGAAAAGGAAAACAAAATAAAACTACAAACAGCACTTGACAGAGGAGACAATGAGAAAATAGAAGTTCTGTCATTTCTCTTAACAGAAGCTTTAAAGCTAAAAGTTATAATGGGCTAAGATGAAGCAGGAACAAGCTGCATGATCAACTGCTAGAAGCGGAGCCTGCTAAAACAGAAGGGAAAGCCTAAATACAGGATGCCACACATTTCTCACCTAAGTCTGGTATTAACAGAATGAGCCATGAAAGAAACTGAACACAGGAAGGAGTCATTTTCCATAATGTTTCTCTTAATTTTCACCAAAACAAATCAGGAAGTCAATAGCATTTATAAAGTATTTTTTCTGGAATTTAGATTGAATACCCAAAGTATCAACAAAAATTACTGCAAAAGTTTCAAGTCTATAAACAATGCTGAAATGAGCAACTAGAGAAACAAATGTAAGGTTGCTCTGATTACATGAAATTAGGTATCTTGGACTACTTTTAATTGTGTTGGACTTTTAGTTAAATTACAATATCACAATTTCCCTGTTAGGAAAGACTTAAGTTTGGCTTAATGGCTTAATATCATTTAGGACACAGAAAAAGGATGACTGACCGAAAAAAAATTCTGAGATCAAAAACAGTATCTACAGATCATTCTTGAACACAAGTTATCCACAGTTCCCCTTCCCTTTTCTTTCCTTGGGGTTTGTCCCATTCTTTAATAAATGTATTACTTTCCTCCTATAATAAGAGCACCCACCAAAGAATTATATGGCATTTACTGCCAGCATATTGTTCATTTTTCATGTGTGTTCTGCTGTTTCCCACATATCTCCTTGCTGTCCACTGAGAAAGTGAACTCTCAGATGGGAAAAGACCAAAGTGTCTGTAAGAAGCTTGGCATGAAGGCATTTTTGAACACCCTTAGACACTTCTATATTTAGGTGAGAAAAAGGATCACACTGAAGGGTTCCTGAAGAAAGAACTAATTTTGGTCAGAGGAATTTTTCTCTTAAAGCAATGTGTTGCTTAAAGTTTTCCTGAGTATCACAAAACCTCTAGTTTCTCTTGGAAGCAATATGTGAAAGGTTTCTGCAATCCTCCTTTGTTCAATAACTGCTATGGTCATCTTGCATAATAGAGGGGTTTTTTTGGTACAATAACACAATGGCCCATTGTTTTTTTTATTCCTAGGCTGTTTCTTAGAAACAAAGGTCTGAAATCAAGGTTTCATCACCTTAGACTGGTAAATATGAGAACCATATGTCCAGTGACAGCTTTAAGTACACAGATCTGACTTTCTGTGTTTTTTTTAAAACTCAAATGTGTCAACTTGCCAAATTAACAGCTCTTGTTCTTGGTTTCTATTTCAGGTACAACAGGGAGGAATGTCACGGCTGAGAGGTGCAGGACAAAATGCTTTAGCTTCCAGAAAGCCTAAATCTAAATCAAGAAATTTATTCTCTCTTTTTTTTTTTTTTTTTAATTATTTTTAATGAAGAATACTTTACCAGTAGCAGTAAATAAGAAAAATTAGCCTGAAATTCTGCTTTTTTTCAGCCTAACTGAAGTGTCCCAAAATTAACTACACCCATTCCAATTAATTTTCTTAAGAAAAAGTGAATGTTTGAAAGCAACCTAAGAATTCTTTTTCTCTATGGACAGTTTTTCTTCCAGAAGTTAGCTATTGTTACACTGCAAGTGTCAAGCTGATCCATTTACAGAATCCCACAGCACCACAGAATCATTTATGTTGGAAAAGATCCCTGATATCATCAGATTCAACCTTTGACCAAGCACCACCTTGTCAACTAGATCATGGCACTAAGTGCCACATCCAGCCATTTCTTGAACATTTCCAGGAAAGATGACTCCACCTCCCTGGGCAGCCTGTTCCAATGTACAACAACCCTTTCCATAAAGAAATTGGTATTTCCATTTGTATATGGAAGCCATGTCCATATCTTCTGAAAATCCCGTTTCTCACAAGGTTTTAAAAAATGCAACTATAATGTAAATTGGATAATAAAATACCTGACAGAGAATTATTGAGCACTCTTAATTCTCTATGAATCACTCCTCAAAATCTAGTCCATGGAGAATTAATCTAATGGTAGATTAAAACAACTTGAAAGACTGAGGAAATGTGAAGCAAAGCACATATATCTATTTGATACTAGTTTGATTCTCTGAGATCTATTGTAGTGAATTAGGTTGCTCTTACTGTAAGCATTTGTATTAAGAACTTGTAGACATGCCAGTGGGAGCAATAAAAGGGTGGAGAAACACTGAAAATATCTAATGTAAAAAGATATTTTTGAGTCGATGTTTTCACAAAGCTGCTACATAAAAATTGCACAACATAGGGAAATGACTTTTCACACAAAATGAAGCTCTAACTCAAAATAGCTGGTTTTGTTATTGCCAAAGTGGGCCACAACCCTTCAGGTTGCACTGCATCTATTCATTTGTTCTATTGAATAAGACTTTCTAACAAAAGATAAATTAAACACCACCAAAAATGTAATGTGGTGGTCTAAAATCCAACAGGAATCTGCTCAGATCAGAACAGATGTATTTTGTATAAAGATTACTTAAACATCTGAAAAGAAAAAGGTATAGAAGGTAGAAGATGAAGTAACAACCCAGACTGTCATCTGCCAGCTGATATACTGGGGAATTTTAAGAATAAAGATGTTTCCTGGAGTTGATCTCAAAGCTGACAGACTGAGCTTCAAGATCCGTCTGCTGTCAGAATGAGAAGGTTCAGATGTTGTTGGGAAAGCAAATGTCCAATTTGTTAATATATAGCTAATGATAGACAAAGGACATTAAAAACATATCATACTTTTGTGATCTGAATAGGTCTTGGATGGTCTGCAAGTAGATTCAGGAGAAACATCAGGTTCTTGACACCAAACCAAAGCAAATCCAACCTCTCCAGTGGAAAAATTAAATAGGACTAGTTGGAGGATTTTGAAAATCAAAAACATGCAGCTTTTGGAATATAAATCAATAAGAAAAAGTAATTTCAGACAGACTGAAAATCCATGGAAATTTTTAAAATAAAGACCCTAAGGACTGTTCTGCCCACTAGACTGTGGAGTGAACAGTGTCTTAGAAAAGCAACAAAGTAGACAGGAAAGAAGTAAATCTTCCAGCTGCCTTGACTTGTAGAAAACACTGAGATACTTCAATTAGGAGGATTTCCTACCTGTGTTAATTTTACAGTCAATGAACACTGACATAAGTCAAGATTGCAGCCTGACTGTCCTCTAGATATATCTCTATATTGCCAGCAGTGGGACTTAGACAGATCTAGCAACTCATTCAGGAGTTTGAATTTAAACAAAATGACTGAAGCCGATTGTTCCCCTGTTGCTTTTCACCAGGGATGGCAACTACTGGCATGAAACTCCTGGTAGCAAAGACAAAGCAATGTCATACATTAAGTCTCCTTATTTCATGTTTATGAATGTAGAATTGTAGTTCACAGATCACAGATACCTGAGAAAGATAAAATATTTTTGGTTTGGATGAAATACAAATAAAAATGTTGATTGTCTCAATAAAATTTGTAATCATGCAAAAATACTGGGCTATATTAAATGTACTTCCATTCAAAGATAAAAAGGATGCAATCCTTAAAATTATAGACCCTGGAACTTTATTTTAGTAGCCTGGTGTAGACTGAATTGTTATTAAGCTAACAGCCACGGTCCTTAAATGTAAATTTAGATGTAAAAAGATACATTTGAATGTAGAAAGCAAAAATATATGACCTGACCACGGCAAACAAGTTATGTGTAAAGAGAAAACCTTTTCAGGCATAAATCACATCATTTTGGTATTTTGAGTACTTTGAAATTGTTCTTGGTGAACAATTTGCTTTGTCAAAAAAGAACTTCCAGTCTGACAAAAAGAGTTCTGCTAACATTTTAAAATGTTATTTCCTCTGTATTCCACAGAATTTAGTGTTTAGCCCAGTGCTGTTTAGTATTTTCATTGAAGATTAAAGGGCATAATGAGAAGTACCTAATAAGAGATTAATGTTGTCAGTAAAGAAGCAATAGACAGCATAGTCATTCCTCTGGTCTTAAAATACAGGAGTTCATAAATATAGATCCAGTCTACTGAAAGACCATGTATAAAAGCATTCAGATTGAGAACTCTTCTAATGAAATTCAGTGGGATTTAAATATGTCTGATCATAATTTGTATAAGGCTGTATTCCTGAATTAAACAAACAAACAAACAGAACAATATCTGACAGAGGAGATATGCTGTTTGCTAACTGAGAAACAGTTAAAAGAAATCTTCCGAAATAATTTTACACTTATTAGGATGATTTGTATCTTATCTGAATCACTTCCTCCAAGGTCATTGTCTATTGTCCTCCTGGGTCCATGTGAAAACCTCATGGGTTTTGACATAAAACAAAAGGTTAAAGAAATTTTTTATTTCAACTTACAAGAAAAACCTCCAAACCAAAACAAACCAAGCGTGAAACTTTCAAAGACTCACATTTGAGTAATCATGAAAGCTTACACTGATTACTTAAAAAAAACAAATTCAAGATACACTTTTTGCAGTAGAAAGCCTGAAATAAAGCACCAAAAGTGTCTTGTTTGGAAAATGTGAAGCTTGAGTGCTCTTTGCCCAAATAAAGAGCTGCAGCAAATCCAGCAATAACCCATCATCTCTGACAAGACAAAGAAAGTGAAGGAAAGCAGAAGAAAACTGGTGTACTTCAGTGAAACTCCTACTTTTTGCCATCATAAACTAGTAATTCTGTTGTATGATTTGCCAACTGAATTTAAAGTTAACCTGGTTTTGTTATTATAAAGAGGAATAATGCTTTGCTTTGCAAGAAGTAAATACTTGCTTCACTCAAAACATCTACAAGGCAGATTTTTGTAACTAAGAAATTTTTCTATTGTTCATATGGAAAAGTATTTTGACTTTTAACAAAACAGGAAGGACAACAAAACCAGACATGTTTTTAACTGGGCTGAAACAGCTGAACACATGGGTAACTTATGAAACATGCATAAAGTACAGAGAGCAGTATTCTGTACTTGAAATTTTAACTTAGGATAATTTTAATTATAAAATCATTAGAAGCAGTTTGAACGTGGAGAAGGGTTTCATTTTTTTTCTTTTAAATAATAACCAGTAACAAATTAAAAAAAAAAAAACCTTCACAATGTATTCAACTCAAAGTAAATACTGTTCCTGAGTGTATGCCCCCACCTCAGAGGAGTGGTGGCCACAGAAGGTAAGAAATTTTTTACATCAGTTGCTTAAACTGAATTCCTGCAGAAAACGTCACAGTCATTCATCCATGCAAGAAAGCAGTTCAAGCCATGCGTACTTCGCTTTTTCTTCATTAATCCCTGCAAGGCTTCAGGAGTTCAGAAAAAGGGGATAGAGATAGGCTTTTTTTTTTAACTGGTAATTATTTACCCTTTCTTTTGCTTGGCAGTAGTCTAACTGTACTGCATCCAGTGGTACTCTCTGGTAGCAACTTTCTTGAATGAAAATACAAGCTGGGTTGTTGAACACAAGAATACTAAAGACTTTCCAAAGATAACATCTGTTCTAAAAGGACCAGGTGATAACATAACATTTCAAGAATCAACACGTAATTTCTCAGAACAGCCTTACTATTATTTCAAATCAATATAAAAATGCATTTGTGAAACTGTCTGTCAAGCTTCATGAACCACGGCAAAGTGAATTTACCTTGAACTGGCAGAATGTGCTTTATTTATGGTAAAGCATTTAAAGAGTAATAATTGATTTTCTCACAATGTTTCTGGCATATGTCAGGGAATTTTTTAATGGATTCTGGAAATTACAATGTGTCAATCATATCTAGCTTTTCATAAGCTATTATCATTAATTTGGGAATGGCAAAACTGCTAAACATTGTTTAAAAAAACCAAATAACCTACAAAAAAACCCCACAAAGCTGTAAAAATTAGAGTAAGGCCTGAAAGATTTTGTATATGGGGGATATTGTACAAGATCCTATTGAAATTTAAAGTATTTATTTCTGCTAGTCTCACACAGATAACTGACATTTTGAACAGAGTCTTCCAAGAAAGAATTTTCTTAGAGAGTGATTTTTTTTTTAGACTTGTTTACTGGACAAGACAATTAAGTAATCAGTTTAAAAGCTAAGTTATGCAGTAACTTTGAATAGTAAATCTCAGTCTATTTTTTTAATTGCTAATGATATCAGAGTGTGTTCTCACGGTACAATCACAGCACTTAAAATCCTTCCTCAGTATTTACTGTATCTGTAGCAGCCTGAAGAGATATCTTCCATCAGTTCAACTTTTGCCTCCTGCTTTAAATTCTGAGCCATATCACAAAAGAACTTTGTCATCGTGGACAATTACATCTTACCATAAGAGTTAAATAGCCAAGACACTAGTGGAAGATTGTGACTTCTCTCAAAAATGCAATCCACCAGTTCTTTATTCATGCATATCTTTCAACAGAATATTAAATAGCCTACTCAGCAGTAGTAAACTCAAGAGAATCAGCAATAGAAAAGATGAAGAACACAGATCTGGATACCTTTCATCAGCAAATCTACAACATATTAGTATTGAAATATATCAGGGAAATAATAAGATTCTAATAATTATCAACCAATACTACCATTATCCTCTCAAATAAGAGCAAGGCTTTTCATACTAGTAATTTGTTTGACAGCAATTTCTCAATAGTCAGAGTTCAAGAGAAAAGTTCCCAAAATTTCTGAGTATACTTTTACAGCCTGGGCATGTCATTGAATTTTGTCCAAAGAAAATGGTAACAACATTGTCAGGGAGATCTCAATAAGAAGAGGTCATTGTGATGTTCTCTGAAGCATTTTGTTGTTGATGCTACTGAAAATCATTCTGCATGATCCAGAAGATTCTCTTGGGAATGGATTCTAACTATGTTACAGCTGCAGTGAATTCTGATGTGATGGTGGCTGAAGAGAGGCCACACAGAAAATCTGTGAGACAGAAGCCAACATACAGGCCACCAAGCAGTGTCCTGTGCTTCATGCAGCTAAGCAAATCCTATTTCAGGAGAAAAATAGCTTATTTCTCAGGAAAAAAAAATCACCCCATGCTCCTAACTTTTGAAGGAGATGGCAATGAACAATATTTATCCACAAAAGAAAGAAAACAAGTAAACAATTATCTACACCATGCAATGCTCAAATCTATGCTATTTTTTACAGTGTTTATTTAATATAAAATATGGAATGATTTCCCACTTAACAGGGGCTATGCTTCAGATTAGAATTTGTAACATCTTAACAAAACCCAAAACCCAAAATATAGTAAAATATCTTCTTAAAATAAAATAGACGCTTAACAAACTGCACACACATCATTGCCCCCAAATCCACCTCTGTACAGACCTTCACAGCAATCTTGCCACATCCTGAGGTCCAATTTAGGAATATCTTCACAGCTACTATATCCATGTGGGAATTCAGCCACCTTAAAGACATCATGTTGTACCCTGGTTATGTTGTCACCATTGTCACATAAAACTCTGGCAAGAGATGTCTGCTTGATCTGAGTGAGCTGAGCAGGTGTGAACACACCCGGGTTTTCATACCATAACCTGTAATCTCACAGAAAAGACAAGTTTGCTAGTGAAAAAAACAAGAGGCAGTTTCTCAAAGATATCTCAATACTGTGTTCAGAATGAAATGAATTATCTCATAAATCCTGTTCTCAACTTTGCATTGTATCAAGGGACTGATCCAAATGCAAAAATGTAAGTTCCTAGTGTCACTTCAGCATTAGGTGGTGTTATGCTCACACTCTGAAAAGGATGAAATCTTCAAGAAATTCTTTGATTTCTCTTCTAGTCTCATTTCAATGTCTTGGGCATCTCTGGACATGTAAAATGGCACCAGACCACCAAGTTAAGGGATCTTTTAATGAAGAAACTTAAACGACCATGATTTCTTTCTGTAGGCAACTTTCCTGTGGTTATGAAAATATTTTGATGGAATTGCTGAGATTAGAAGAATGGTTAATCTCTACCCAGTTTACTGTCAAGATAAGTGAGATGATTTAATTTACTAATGATTTTTTTTCTGTTAAACTATTTTTATGACTATACTGATTCAGGGACTTTCTAATACATGCTCAGTTAATCCATTATATTCAAGAAGGAAACACTATGGTTTCAAACAGTTCATTTTTCATACATAAAGGGCTAAAATTCTGTTATTAATAGAAAATATAAATAATACATTACTATAAAAAGCAAGCTTCACATGGAAAAGAAAATTTCTTAAGTTACTGTCCAGAATTTGAAAACATTTTACACCATTCTAACACATGAGAACTGCTCACTGTGACATTGCTTCTGTCTCCCAAAGCTGTATCAATACTGATATTTTTCCCCACATATTTTAAACAAAACAAAACATAACAAAAATAGGAGACTCTTTAAACTTTATGAGAAATCAAAACCAGTCTTAGAGTAACCTTAGAAGAATGGTCAACAAATTTAATTTTACCTATTTAGTGTATCATTTTCATAAAGTACTGGACAGTGGCCAGTGAATTTCCAAGTACTAGAATCAGATTCTCAAATTTCCATCTTGACATGAAGTTAGGCTCCCTTCAAATATCACTCCTTTTTCATGCACAGACACATTTGCTTGGCATGGTGTTACCAGCTTTGATCCTCTGCCCACTGAAAAGGCTTTTCAAAGAAGTGAGAGTTGCTTTCATAATGCCTAATAATATTTTACTATTTGCTGGCATGTTGCTTCCAAATATTTGTGTTTCTTGGACAGCTGAATCCCATTTCCTAAGTATTCAATGTTTGCCTATAGTTTCTAAATGTTGTTTCAGAAAATAAAAAAAAAACCAAAAACATAACAAAACAGGAAAAAGTGCTTCTGCTGAAAAAATGCAAACAGATACAAAGAAAGAGCAGTATAGATTGTTGTGACACAAATAGTTACTTGTCACCAGTAAGCTGGGGCTCATACTGCATATATTTCTTCTCCTTTTACTCTCTCTGCCTCCAGGCCCTAGAGCTGTATGCTTCACAGATTAATTTTTAAACATATTTTATGTAAAAAAGTTTGGGGGTTCTTTCAAAAAGCATACAAAAAGGTTTGGGTTATTGACTACAAAAATAAAAAAACCTTTATATAACTTAATTCAAGAAAATAACATTAAATAAAGTGAATCAAATCTAATTTCCTAATTCTTCCTCTGTTTTTCTTTCATTAGGATGGAATTAATCAGCCTAAGTCTTTGTACTCTCATGCCATAAAAAGAACAGGATTCTAGGCCACAAATTATGTTAAAATGAGGGAAACCTTGATTTTCAGATGCTGAACAAGTGCGCTGAAAGTGTGCAAAGGAGATCTGGCTGCTGTGACAAGAGAAATGACTATTGTCTTCTTTCAGGTACTCTAAAAACTGAAAATGAGAAATTGCTTACAATGTGCATATAAAATAATTTAAAAACAATTATCAAATTGTGTTCTTTGGATTAACCTGTTTGCTTTTAACACTTTTTTGGTGCACAGATGGATTGTGTTGTAGCATGCATAGGGGTTATATATACAGAGTGATACTATTCCAACCTATGCTTAAGTAACAACCACAATTTCTTTGCCAATAAAATAATTAAATAACAGCAAGAGAAGTATTATGTACTTTTCAAAAAGGTAAGTGACTTGAATATCTGGCAGAAGGAAACTCAGCAAGTGTTGGCTGTTATGTTTTTGGGGGTCAGCATGACATTCACCATATAATAAAGAATCATGGCTTCTAACAATGTTTTAAATGTGTATTGAACATAAAATGGAGGTCTTTTTGAAAACATGACATTGCAACTGTGATTAAGCATCCTTAATTTAAAATTCATTTTGATTTCCATGGTATTTTAACGTACCTGTCTCCATCCCGAATACGCCTGAACTGTGTGCTTAACAGACACATCAAAGTTGGCCCCAGTCGACTCCCTGGAACTAAGTCTTCCACCATTAGAGCAGGAAATAGGTCTATGTTCAGTGGGGAGCCATACAACCTATAAATTGAAAAACACAAATACTGAATAACAAATATTTTATACTTACAAAATAATCAGTACATGGTGAAGCTAAGAGCAAGGGATACAAATACCTCCCAGGAGAAAATGCAGTGACAGCGCTACATCTTTTGTGAACAAGCTGTGGGTGTATATGCAAGAAATCCTGCAATGCAGGTTGTATATACCATGTGGATCTGCATGTCTACCCTGCAGGTTTTTTTCTCCTAGAAGCTTTCTTCTGATTTCTTGGAATTGTTTCTTTTTTATAGCTTTTCTTTCCTGTCCCTCTATACACACTTTTTCCATTACTGTTGCTGTGACTAATTCTCTGTCCTTGATTTTGGGCAGATAAGCTAGGGGTGGCAGGTAGATGTAGACCTAATTTCAAACACTGAATCTCTAAAGAAGAACTGATTACTGGACTTTCATGTCCACATGAAAGTACAGTGGACAATATTGACGTTTGTTTCACTGTACAGAATTAATGGAACTGAACATCTAAATACTTGCATGAAGTTGGCATTTAATATGACCTTACACTGAAACAGCACTCATATTTAACAGCATTTACAAAACTAGGCATTTCAAATTAATAATTTCATTAACATATACAGTATATATTAACTTACTGTTCACAGAGATGTAGAAGTAGAGAAATTATCTGCACATGGAAATTGTTAACATCTATTTTGTGGTACTGATGGAAGTTTCCTAAAATATCCCTTTAAGTCTTTCTTAGCAAGTATCTTTTTCTAGATAAGACATTTAGCTGTGGTTTTTGCATGCACATTTAGATAATTGACTTTTTCTTCACCTCAGGCTCACCTGCTAAGTTTCTCCCTGATATCAGGATTCTTAATTTCATTTTTCAGATCTTCAAAAGTCTGAGCTGAAGAAAGATTACAGTAAACTCTAAAATCATGGTAGGGAGGAATTCCATGATCTCTGCCTCTCTGAATATTCATAGCTGCCAGATCTAAAGCCACAGTACGTGCCATGGAGAAGAGTCTTTCTGTTAATTCTGTATTGAGTAATTGTGACGGGACACGCATCTTACCAGCAACACCAAAAAATCCCCTTAGAAGCGGATCAATGCCTCCTTCATTTACAATCCGAAATGGAGAGAAGAATGCCTTATGAAGAGGTAGATGGCCTTGTGGAATAGGTTCAAAGTTTTCATCCAGTCGATACAGAAAAGGATTAATGAGTGTGTGACCAAACCTAAAAGCGGCAGTTGCAAACTCATTAGTTATGCCAGAATTAACACTGGGATCATAACCCTTATATTCGCCAAGCATCTTCATGCCTACCTCTCCAAAGATCTTAGGGAGCCAGTGGCTAAATGTTATGTGTTGCATTTCTGCACCAACAATTTTGCGTGTTTCATGATATATTGTGTCACCGTCCCAGTGTGGATTGAGTTTCAGTAGCTCTGTGGCAATTCTGTTGTGTTCTCTAAACCACAGTGTGTGGATGCTGGTAAGACCTAACTGTTCGTTAGAGCGCTGATCACCAGCTAAAAAGCAGGGTATTGGGCTCTCATTTTCATCTCTCATACATTCTGTTGGTGGGCCAGTGGCAAATGGAAGAAGGGGCTTGCCAGATCTCTGTACAATGCCCTGCCTCAGAAGACCCCTTTGACTCGCCAAATCTCTGATTTCTAGCGCTTCATGGTCCGAACTGCCATACACATTGGAGGCATCGATGTATGAAGTCAGCTGGTTGATCTGTTCTCGTGGGTACACAGAATTCATCAGGAGAGATGTCATGCCACTTCCACAAACTGGACTGGAGCGTACGAAAAACATGCAGCGTGCACCATTTCGAACTCTGGGATCATTTGGTGGTATCATGATTGAAAAGCATGGAGGATCATTTGTACAAACAGAACTGCAATGCTGACCATCTGAAAACCTGGCCTCACTTAGCGCAGCCACAGTGAGGTCAAGGTCATGGTCAAGAAACTGACCCCACTGCATGAGCATGTGAGTGTACTGGTCATCAGGAGTTACGGTTTCCGTCCCGATCAGAGTAGTTGAAACCAAGCGAGGCATTGGGAGTGCATAGCCATTAGAGAGTCTTCTGGGTTCAATTCCCCGAGGCAAATTAAATCCATTTTCATAGACAGACTTTAACAGACGTTCAAAAGCTGTCAGAGAAGCGCCCCACATGGGATGCTGAAGGTTGTTGCATGTTCCGTCGTGTGTCCTGTACTTCTGGTGGAAGCACATATCTGAGCAGTTGTTCACTCGTCGATGGGCTGTACAGCCTGAGAGATTGGCTATCAGATTCAAGTACTGTGGGGATACAAGGTCATTATAGTGATAACCTGAAACAGAAAAGAGAGAAAGAGAACAGTCAGAGAATTTATACTCATGGTCCCCCCACAGATCACGAATGTATTAGAACTGCTATTTTATTTTTCATTTTATTTTACACTTCCCACCAGATTAAACATCCCTATTTTTAGAAAAGAAAAGTAATAATCATATATGTATATTTGAGCATTAGGTCATTTGAACAACTTGACCACCACTAGGTCAGGAGGAAACTTTCAAAAATGCCAATTCAAGTGCAACTTTTACAAAATGATCACAAAATGAGCTCATTACTTATTTGGTCACTTAGGAAAGCAGAGATATTTTCAGAAATAAAAGCCTCATATTGAGACAAATAGAACATTTTCCTCACGTTAGTAAAAACATTTTTAAAAATGTCTGTAACACTGAAATGGACATCAAGACTTTAACTTTTGAGACTTGCTCATTCACTAAACATTACTATTTTGTTTTGCTTTATTTATTACAGTGAAAGTTGCAATTTTTAAGAAAAAATAAAAAAAACAGTGAAAAAATAAAATAACCACTGGCAATAGAGCCAAACATGGAATGATCTCAAGGATAAATGTTGTGGAGTAACTCATATTCACATTACCCTGGACAAGTTTCTATAGAAAAGTAGTGTTTTTGTAGCATTTGGCACAGATTCTTCTGCAATCCACACCACTCACCTCTGGGACTAAAACATACTTACCATTTTCCTGCGATTTTTTTGCAGTTCATAGAAAAATAATATATACAAAAAATATACTGTAATTCATTAGAATTATGTTTTTAGAGCCTCAAACTTAGGTTATGTGCTGCATGATCTCTGCTGCGGTATGATGGTGTGTGGAAGGACTGAAGACCATAAGGCCTCCCAGTACAGTGTTGGGTGACTGCAAACAGCAGAAGAGTCAGTCTGGGTCTTGTCCTTGCTGCCTATTAGGAATCATTGTAAAAGTGATTTTTACTTAGTAGTATTTGGATTTAATTTCAAGGGGAAAAAATTCTGGCTACATCTACAATATCAACTTGTGTAGACCAACAGAAATGTGTCAGTAAAGTGAAATTTTTGTTGCTGAGTAAGACATGCCTACTCTATCCAGGAGTAGGTTTCCTTCAGAAAATCTTTACTTTGTACTCCTGGACTGAATGTGGGCCTAGACCAAATTTTTCATTTACGTTGAAAAGAATTCACGTTGTTCAAGACCATATCACAAATCACACCAAAGCACTGTAAGTGGGGACAACTTCAAATAGGAGCTGCTGATCCAAAGCGAAAGGCACACCGTGAATGACTAACAGATATAGAGTGTGGATGAATGAGGTTCCAGGATCCAGGAAAAAAGTCCAGGAGGTGGCATATTTGGCAGCGTAGATGTACGTTTAGCTAACTAGAAACCATCATACACCATCACAGATCTTGACCTGGAAAGCTTGCTGTCAGGGATAAAACCAAACAAGCAGTATAAAGACAAAAGGAAAAAAGGAAATGAGCGAGTGTAAAGTGGTACTGTGTTCCCACAGGCTTGAGGGGTTCCCAGCATGATGGCAGACACTCAAGAATATGAACTGAAAGCAGTTCTGCAACAGGTTGGTACCAGTTAATTGCACACAGCTGGGAATGTTACTTTTGGTCCTGAGCTCCCAGTGTGCCTGTGAAGACAATGGTCTTCATCTAAATTCAACACATAAATGTGTGCTAGGCACAACTGGCTCTCTGCCAATTTCCACAATGCAGGGCAATTGCAAACAAACTGCTTAAAGCCCAGCTTTATCTTTGCCTTGAAAGGAACTGGGTTGCTCACAGTTGCCCAGCTGGGACATGACTTGTGCTCAGCCAGGGAAGCTGTTTTCTCAGCCTCAGGCTATGAGTATTCCACACGGTTTACAAGTCAAAGCAAAGATATCAGGGACTTAGTCCTTGCATTAGGCAAAGCTAACATGCTCGTGTAGGCATACAGAAAATTTTTGATGGAATATTCCATACTAGGAAAAAGAAAAACAAACCACAGAGCAAAACCTGTAAGCACCACTTGGTAATGCAGTAAAATAAACTCTTTGAGGATATTATTGATAGCACATTAAAATATCCTGGCTACCAGTTTAATTCTAGAACTACGCCCAGAAAACTTCTTTATAATAACACTCCTGTTTAAATGATCTTCATTCATTATGGAGTTCTTTGCTTATGACCATTATTCATTCAAATAAACATTTGTGGTTATCCTGGTTGCCACCCCCATTTCTGAAATCAAGTTGTGAGCAAAACTCAACAGTGAATCTTTTGGGTGGAATGACCTTCAGTACTAATTTAAAATAAAAGGCTCAGGGTCTCTCTTTAGAATTTCAAGTGGGATGTAATATCTCATTATGGATTAGATTTTGGCTTTCTGATGCCAGTTGCTAATCCTTAATTACCCATCACATTGTAGGCACTAACTTTGCCTCTGCTCTCTAAATGGCTGGGTGCTGAGCATTTCCAGTGCTTAGAAGCTAGCTAGCTCAATTCACATATTACCTTTTTCAAAGCGCAAGGAAGATGTTTCATAGAGTCATAGAAATACTGATTATAAGGGACTTCTTATCCAGACCAAGCTCCTGCTTGAAGTGGAGCTGTTTCCAGCACTAGATAGCTGTATACCTGATCTAGCGGGCTTGAAAACCTTCAAAGTCTGAGACTCCTCCACCTTTCTGGGTTAGTTGTTCTAGTGCTGCACTGGCCTTCTGGTGAGAAACTGCTTCCTAACATCTAATCTGAACCTCCAAAGCATCAACTTGTGGCCATTCTCCTTGTTACACAGTCTGGCATGGCAGAGGAGAATTTGGCCCCATAGTCTTTCCTTGGGATATTCAAAGGTTTTACAACAAACGAAAAGTCTCTGACTGGGAAATTGTCACATTTCTCAACTGTTTCCAGTGCAAAAGTGCTATATAACACCTTTCATGGGGTCTGCATTCCAAAATAACATGAAATAAGGACAAAAATTACTATTAAAAATCGGAATATTGGGCAATTTCAATGAAGACAGATTTATTTTACTATTCAAGTTTCCCTAAAAGCTAGGTTTCTTTGGATTCTGTAGGTCTGAAAAGCAAGCTCTGGTTGCAAACATAATTTCTAGTATCACAGAAAGTTGCCTGATTTTGTGTTTATTAACTAGTATCCGTAGGCTTTAATGCCAGTTTTTGGGAAACTTTAGGTGTTTCACTATTATGAATCCTAGCAAAAAGCAGCTAACCAGTTCTCACCCATCATATTTTATCTATTGCTAGTATTATATATTCACAGCATATATATTCAATATTCTTGCATATGCATCTAATCAGAGAACCAAATGAAACTGGGTTGCTCTTATAAAACATCAGCCTTCAAAGAATTTTGAGTAAGTTTCTGTGGTAAACAATTCATCACAAATTATCTACTCCGCTCTAATAATGAGTAACAAGCTTCTCTTACTAGCAAATGTGACAGTACTTCACAAAAGCTTGCCGTCTTTTGTCTTATAAATACTTGCTAGTTCATGGTCAGAGTTATAGTTTTCAGAAGTTACAATAAATACTCAATTATAAACATCAAAAAGAATATAATGAGTAAAAGTATTTCCTCTAGATTGTCAGTGTAGTTCTTGGCTATGTCTCAAGTCTCCAAAGCTCTCCTAAAACTCTATTATTATTTCCAAATGCTTCAGTCCTGTGTTTAAAGCCTATCCACGCATATATCTACACACATTAGCTGTATGTACTCCAGCTGGACTTCATGGGTTTGATTGGAATGCAATACCTAAAAGGCAAAAATAAACCTCACACTTTTTTTTGCTAGTTATAAAAAGCAACAAGAACTGTATTTCTCATTACATCAGGTCAATGTTAAACAAAGCAATTAGCTTAGTCTGACACACATTTATAAAGCAGCAAATAATTCTCTGAATACTATTGTGGTACATGCAGAGACCTTGGTTTGTCAGGTATATAAACCCTTCTTGTTATGTCATCTTTCCTCCTTGCCATGGCATGCTGATATTAAATGGTTTTTCTTAAAGAAACAGAAACAAAACACTGCTTATTTTTAACACACAACAGAAAAGTCTGTTCTGCTATGAGACAATGGTCCTAATATATTAACACACAGGGAATGAACAAACAGGATGTGTTGTGCACTTCCATTATACTGATTTTGACCAGCAGAAGAATCTGAATCTGAACTTTTTCCTAATATGCCAACATGAAAAAAAACACTCCACTTGGAGAGCTTAGAGTTATATACAGAACAATGTGCAAACAAAAGACGGAATTTGGTAAAGTTTTGCAAAGTCAAATACTTCACTGATTTCAATGTAATCGTTCTGCAGTTGGGACCAAGCCTTAAAAAATTAATGTCTCCTGAAGTATAATGACTTAAAAAGGTAAATACATGCCAAAATAGAAAAATAAGGAAAGAATACTGACTTGTTCCATTCAGGTCAACCATTAGACCATCTTGTACATGATCTTGAATAAGCTGTAATGTCCTTTCAAATATTTCCCCAGCTCTTGCTTGCTCAACAGTGTATGGGTCCCTTGGGTATCGAAATAAGGCTAGCAAATCATTTGGAGAACGAGGACGACTGATAGATAATTTGGAAAAAAATAGTAAGTGTACACAGGAGTTACAAAACAACAATACTACATAAATCATGTAAATGTTCAGCAATGTGATTAGTACATACCTTGGTTACTCATCTCAAAACGGAAGGCAAACCAAGAAGAAAAAAATTCAATAAAATAATAAAAATTTAAATATTTAGTAGTAATTAAATATTTAGTAGCAGTTTAATACACATTATCTCAGCGGAAGAACTGCTGCAGTGAACAGAGATCTCAGCAGGAGTGTATAAACAATAGGAATCCTTACATGTTAAACTGTTAGTATTTTCAGAACCAACCAGACACTAACAATGTCTTTTAAGTAATAAAATGGTTTCTTGTTTAATAAATCTCCCAGTATTTCTAGTATATACAAAATTAATTCTGACTTCTCAATAAAAAAAAAAAAAGGAGATACCTGTCAAACAGATGTGTACGTGTTGAATTTATTGCTCTGTCTACAGTTGCAATTGCTTCCACAATTGATGTTTGCACAAAAGGATCTCCATTTCGGCTGACATTAGGAACTGGGGAAAAAGGAATTCACATGTTATTGCCTAAATGGCCACACGCAAAAAGATACTTCCATAAAACAGAGTCTAGACACGACATCATTTCAGTTCTACAAAGTAAACCCTTGTTCTTCCATCATTAGTTTATCCAAATATAAAATTCTTAACCATTTTGGAATTCTATCACAGCACATTAAAGTAGAACAAAATTCATTTAAAACAGAAGTTAACCTAAGCTTAAAAGTCATCAAGCTTATAACTCAAAACCAAGATAAAGTGCATACAGTGTTTAGCTGTCCATTAATTAGACCTACAATTTCAAGTGTAAATGATAAAAAACAAAAGTGAATTATTATTATCATTAAGGGTTTTTTTTCTGGTGTGTGTATTATCAGGTTTCAGGTGTTGGCATCAAGAGCCTGACCTATATCCACTGAAGTCAACGCAGATTTCTCCTTTGATTTCAATGTAAGAATTTAAAGGGCTTAGAGGAATATGCTGCAAGTGGTACATAATGAACATAATTTACATAATTGAATGAACATAAATTAGCATTGTTCTTCTCCTGATCTTAGTATAATAAGACACACAGATTAACTTAAAAGGGCAGTAAATATTTTTTAGATTTAGATCACTACTTTGTTTCCTACTTTAAAATTATCTTTTTAATACTAGATTAAAAATCACATGCTTAAACACTATTTAACAACTATACACAGCACTGCAAACTCAATAAAGCACAGGCCTTATTATGCAGTGCTCAGTTGCAGCTGGATGTTTGTACAACATATCTAGGACTAATAACCTTTCTTTCAGTCTGAATTAAGAATTACCGGATCTGGGGGCAACAGCTAACAATTTCCAGAGTGTGTTTAGATTGGAGAAGTCACACAGGAAGAAGGGTAAAGTAGGGCGAAAGTCCAAAGCAAATATACTGGAATAAAATCAGCAGATGTACAAACTGTTGTGTACAAGCTTTTCATGACTTTTTTTTTTCCTAGGCAACTTTTCATTATTCCTTCCTAAGTGGCAGCTTAGTCTACATGACTTTCATAGTCTAGACCCACTTAATCAAACTTAACCATCTATACCGTCAAATAAAACAGTCCCTGGAACTCTATAGCTGTAGATGGAGCCCCTTTCTGTGCCCTGAGGACAGTCTCAGGCTTTTGGCAATATATTCCCAGCATCCAAAATGAGCTGACCCTTTCCACAGTGCCTGAGGGCCATAGTCCCTAATCTCTCCTGATTACCAACTGTCCTTGACTGACAGCTTCATTTTCAATAGCAACCATACAGAAACACTATCAGATAAGCTACTTATTTTAGGAAGAAATGTAATTTACAGGCTTAAATTTTACATTTTAGTTGTTGCAGAATGTTTGTGTGCCTTGAATGACTTGAAGAGTGCAAAATTGCAGTCTGCAAAAATCTGGTGACTGGTTACCTTCCTTAGTGCTGTCTGCATTAAATGTAAACTTGGTGTTTACTTGCAGGGCTATCTTTCTGACTAATGGTATACATGGGCTGAATTATAAACCTTGGTCAGATGTTAACTATACAGTACTTGATTTTTGTTTAGACTATTTAGTGCTAGCAGTTCTTTTTTTAGACAGATAAATATTAGAAGTTAAAGCTCCTTGTAAGAGTCTCCCACAATATTTTTTTTGATTTGGGAAGGGAAGGGGAATGACTTTTACAAAACAACGGAAAAGGACAGAAGAAAATGACTAAAGAAAAGCATCTTTAAAATATTATCCAACACAGACAGCAAAACCTGTCCCCAGTTTCTATACACTGGCCTTTACTTGGTCTCAATCTTAGGAAAGTGTTTTGGTTTAGAAACGTTCATAAAACATTGCCTTGTTTAAAACAGATGTTGACATGCAAATTTTTAGGCATTTCTGGCTGTGGCATTACAAATACTATCCACACAGCAATTAACCAATATTTATCATCTGTCCACTTGTCCTCCTTGCTCCTCTGAGAGCTTCAGTTTTTAAAGCAGGCGTAGCAAAACAGCGTCTCATATCCCACTAGTTTGAAGGAGAAATTTCATTCACCGTTTCAGATGGAGTGCAGATTAATTAAGTGTAGTTTCAGTAATTTTAGGTTTATTTATGCTACAGTTTAGAAGAAATTAACCACATTACAATTAATTATTGCAAATCACCAAGTATTGTAGTTTGCTGATTTCAGCAGATGAGAATGATCAATTTACACCTGTACTAAGTGAATGAAACTCATTTCCACTGCGGTTTTTTTCAACTCATGATTACATTTTTCAGGGCTCTTAATGACTTGAGAACTAGCTAATCTTTCCTAAACAAAAACTTTTTTTTGCTATGCATCTCCAGAGTAGTCAGACTAACTGATTTGCATGGACTTTCTTTCCTTTACTGACTTCATACATGTAGATGGAAACTTATTACTGAATGATTCCTAGCCTTTCAATTTTTCTCCTGAATAATCTTTACAGATTAAAGAAATATTTTTCATTGAAGAAAGTATAGATTAATAGTCTACTAAAAGCAACCTAAGGCAGGTAACATCATAGTTTTATTGATACCATGTGATTGATACCATGGCAAGCAATACATTAGAAAAATCACTGATATGTCTTTATCAATTTAGTAAACAAAATACAGAATATCCCAAACAACACTGGGAAACAATATCCAATATATTGAAGAAATCTTCACACCAATCTTCAAAATACTGAAGGAATCACTGTTGTATACTAATTTTTCAAAGATACAAAACTATCATCTTATATTCCCTAGTGAGAGACAAAAATCATAGTTTTCTTTTATTTTCCATCAAAATTAAACTGAAAAATTAGCAGTTTTAGTCAGTAAGTCAGAAAAGCACTATGGTCAATCTTTGTAGCAAAGTTATTTCTTTAGCCTCTTTTGCTGCTTTATTGCCACTTATTACATAATAATAGTTGATAACTATTATTTGCCATTATTACTTTCAAATAATTAGAAAAAGATGAAATATTCTCCTTTTCTTTCTGTTTTCTCTTTTTAGCTTCTTAAGGTCTGTATGACTTTCCTGAACTGTTTTGCAATAGTTGCAGCCTCATTTTCAACAAAATGCTATAAGTGTCCCTTTGAAGATGCCCGAAAAGTTTTTTGTCAAGTTATCACTAAAAACTAGACTGGATATTTGACTAGCAAATTCTAATAGCTCTAAATAATATCTCAAGAAGAGAGTTGAAAGATTAACTTGAGCCCAAATCATAGCTGGTTTTGGAGCTTTACTCCTAGAGAGATTATGACATTACCATCTTACTCATATAGGGAAAAAAAAAAGAAAGAAAAGAATCATGGGCGAAAAATAAAAATATGAATAAAATAACTAGTTTAGTATTTTGACAACTTTTTTTCATCTTACAGATTAGGCAATTGGAACAAAACTAATAACCTAACTCATACCTCACAGTCATGTATCTTACCATTTACACTAAGCACCATACTGACAGAGGAGTAGCCTATGGTATTGCGGGCAACACATTCATAGCGGCCTTCATCGGCTGTTCCAACATCGCGAATGGTGAGGAATCCCTCTGGACTAACATGAAATTTTCCACTCTCAGTTACCTGTACTCCATCCTGCAGGAAAGCCCAAAGTTTACTTATTCAAAACACACTTGTTTTCATACATGAATTTTTGTCATCTTTTTCTCTTCTGTTTTTAGCTTACATGTTACATTTCTATTTTGTATGCCAAGTTCACAGTCAGATAGATTTAGATAAGCTTACATAGAAAAATCACATGTACTGCTAAATTGTACAGTGTAATTTCTTTACTTCTAAAATTACTCATTCTTATAAATCAAAGTATTTTAATAGGCTTTCACCACATAAAATCTATGACCCAAAAATAAGATAGCACCTCTTGAGAACATATGTATTCTATTTTTCTCAAAACTGACCAATTGAAATAGATCTCAAGAGCTCTATATGTATCAGTTCTTCATGTGCTATGCATTTAGAAGCTATTTAAGGTTCATTAAAGTACATTTCTAATATTCACTAGTTGAAGAGAAGCATATAATCAGAAAAAATTAATATCAATATTAGCAACTCATTAATTCATTGATAACTCTGCTAATATTCTATAGTTTGATATAGCAATTATTACACCAATTGAAATCAAAGAGGTTACCAGAAAGTAAACAAAGCCTGTCCGGGTTGGTCTCAACCTAACAGTGAAAAATGGCTCCAATACAGCATTTCTTATTGTTTTATACCTATAATATCTTTAACAGCGTGAATATTAGTAGGTTATTCACACAGACCTGTCACTAAATACACAGACCTTATAAGGCATACATTACAAATTTTAGCTGGTCTGCATGATAATTTGCATAACTACATATGTATATTTATCTATATAAAATTCAGGTTTAGTATCTATATATATGCTCCATATTAAATACTTACTGATTGAACTTCAGGTAATGTTTTCAGACACCACAGGAAGCAACAAATTGACAATGTGCACTTTCAATAGTTCATTATGAAGAGATGGAAAGGCCACTGCCTTTCTGTAATGACTGAATATGTAGTACCTTATTCCATGTAATGACTGGCTCTGGCTCTCCTTGAGCACTGCATGGGATCTGAACATTTGTGCCAACCTCCACTGTCATGTCACTGGGAACACTGGCAAATACAGGAGTCACTAAAAAAGCCAAATGATACACTGATGAAGTATGAAATACAACTGGTGCAAAAGATGATCAAAAAACAGGTCAGCACTCTGTTTTTATCAGTTACTGAACACTTCTTAATCGATTATATGAGTCTATCTGCACGCTTCTAGTTGCTTACAACTTTGTTTTAGAGATTAAATTCCTTTCTCCTTGAGGAAACTAGCTTCCCATGGTGTGGATGTATATTCTTTGCTGGATAAAAAACTGGCTGGATGGTCAGGTCCAGAGATGGCAGTGAATGGAGTTACACCCAGTTGGTGGCCGGTCACAAGCAGTATTCCCCAGGGCTCTGTATCGGGGCCAGCCCTGTTTAACATTTTCATCGATAACCTGGATGAGGGGATCAGGTGCACCCTAAGCAAGTTCACAGACAACCCCACGTTGGGCGGGAGTGTTGATCTGCTGGTGAGTAGAAAGGCTCTGCAGAGGGAGCTGGACAGGCTGAATAGATGGGCTGAGGCCAATTGTATGAGGTTCAACAAGGCCAAGAGCCAGGAGCCCTGGAATCACAACAACCCCCTGCAGTGCTACAGGCTGGGAGCAGAGTGGCTGGAAAGCTGCCTGCTGGAAAAGGCCCTGGGGATGCTGGTGACAGCAGCTGAACATGAGCCAGCAGTGAGCCCAGCTGGCCAAGAAGCCCAATGCCATCCTGGCCTGTATCAGCAATAGTGTGGCCAGCAGGACCAGGGCAGGGACTGTCCACCTGTACTCAGCACTGGTGAGGCCACACCTCAAGTGCTGTGTCCATTTCTGAACCCCTCACTACTTGAAAGACATTGAGATGCTGGAGCGTGTCCAGAGAAGGGCTGGTAACAAGTGACAGGACAAGAGGAAATGCCCTTAAGTTGCACCAGAGGAGGTCTAGATTAGATATAAGAAAATATTTTTGCATAGAAAGGGTTGTCAAGCACTGGAACAGAAGTCCAGGGAAGTGGTAGAGTCACCATCCCTGTAAGTGTTCAAAAAATGTGTGGATATGACACTTAAAGACATGGATTAATGGTGAACATGGCATAGTGCTACACTGACAGTAGGACTTGGTGATCTTAAAGGTCCTTAACAATTCTATGGCCTTATTCCTGATGTCTGCTTCAGGGTGATTTTAAAGCACTCTTAACTTCTAACATAATAGGCAACTAGTTGTCAAAACCACTTAAGTTCCATTAATTTAGAGCTCTGAAAAAAATTCTGTTAATAGCTGAATCTGTACAAAGTCATTAGAATGAATATTGCATTAACTTCTGTCACTTTTTTTAAGTTTTAAATTTTTTAAGTAGCAAAAACTGCCATTTCTTAGATGAAAAAAGAAAAACCTTCCACAACTCATACAACTGAGTCTCTTAGCCTGACTTGCTGAGGCACTGAGTCTCAACAGAGCTCCTACCTTTGTGACACCTATGAGCCTCAGCCCTTAAAACATCAGAAAATCACCTTCAGTTATAATGACAGAGTGCACTGTTAACCTAAATCCAATGTGAATAAAATTAATGTATTTTTAAATTCTCATTTTCTTCAAATCCAGATTAATGCCTGACACAGATATCATCATGAAAAGCACATACAGGATTATGACGACATCAAGAATTCTGTTTCTGCTGGAACATATACTGATATGTTATAGATGTCATGATACTGATATTCAGCAGGGAGTGGGAGGGCTGTGCTTTTACAGAGAAGCATTTGGCTCCACTGCAGACAAACCAAATCTGGCCCTACTGCTAATACACAAATGGCTGTCAAGGACCAGAAACCAGTTCAAACAAGGCATCCAGAGGCAGCTGTCCAGCACTGGGAGGTAAGAGAGTCTGGGTCTGTGGATGTGAGCTGCACAATGCCAAGCAAACAGACCTGGACCATCCATCTGTATTCATTAACACTGATTTAACCACAGTGACCAATGACTAGACATTCCTCAGATGAACAGTCCTTTTGTTAGAAGCCCAGAAGAAAAAAATTTCTCATCTTGCACAATTGAAAACAGCATTGCAAATAATCTGTGGAGACCTCCAAATTAAGGCTGCATATTCAGCCTTCAATCTTGTATTTACTGTCTTTTGATGACTGAATTTTGTAACCTGAATTGCACAAAAATTGTTTTATTAAACTTTACTCAGGTCCAGTAAAATTTAACACAGCTGGACAGCTATAAAACTTTTTTAAACTGATACTTGTTTTATATCATTTTAATCAACAATTTATATAGGTTAAAAAATATCATCGCAACTTTGACAAATCAGTCTCCTAATACTACTCTTAACTAAGAAAAAATCAATAGAATTTTTTTCTGACAAACTTCTAAGCTCATTTGAGCCTTTTTCACTAATATACATTTTAAAATTAGGTCAGTAAAAAGAAATGCTTTGAATTACATGTTTTATCTCCTTGAATTCAGTTAAACATCCAAGTACTCAAATAAATTGAATATGAATATGAATGTTAATATGATTATAATTTATTCTAGAAGTACCTTACTTAGATTTAATTGAAGAAAACCATAAAAAAAAAGTTTTGGGTTGGTTTTTTAGGACTTTTCTTTTGCCAGTTTTTTTTTCAGTATAAGGAATACTTTTCTTTGAGAAGTTCATTCTACTTCTGTAAACTAAAGTGTTCTGGTTTTGGACATAAAACATTATGTTAATAACACTATTTAACTAACAGTATAGAGCCTTATTGGAACTAGACTTTTCACAAAATAAAATATTTTTCCAAGAATAGGAATACTGTCATCCTCAAAGCAAACCTCCACTTCTTACCAAAAAAAACACTATATCAGATAAACCTCCTTCCCAGAAGACTGTTCTAAAGGAATGATACCCTGTACAAATACTGGTAAGTATCCAGACATGTTATTTATTGGAAACCACCTGGGATCTAAAAAGGCATGGAAATAAGCACACATGGAACTGTGCATTTTAGTGTAAGCTTAAATACTTCTTTTTTTTTTTCTTCCCAGCAGCTGTACATGGAGAACATACCTCTAGGCTGTACAGTCAGGTATACAACGATTCGCTGAGATCCAATAATGTTGACAGCTTGGCATTCATACTGTCCCTGGTCATGCAGAGCAACCCTGGAAATCCTCAGGGTTCCAGAGGATAGAACTAAGTGTCTTCTGTCAACAGACAACTGGCCTCCTGAAACACACAACAGCATCATTTGCTCTTTACAGCAACAAAGTCCATTTGTGTCAGAAAAAGGGAAAACCAGGAAGTTTTAACTTTGATAAAACATTAAATTAATTAATTAAATTTAAATTAAATTAATTTTTGAATTAAATTAATTTTAATTTAATTAAAATTAAATTAAAAAATTAGAGTTTCTTAAAAACAAACAAACAACAACAAAAAAAACCAAACAAACCAAACAAACCCCATTAAAAAAAAAAACAAAAAAAAACCCAGAAAAAAACCTAGAAAAAAAGTTTGAAACCTTCACTTCTAAGAAGATAAACATGAAAAGAAAACAAATTATAGATATGCACACAATCATAATGCTGATATTTTCTCTGTTTGTAGTAGAAATAAGTATTTTCATTTAAGGAGCATGCTAAAGCATCCAAATGAGAAGGCATAAAAACACCAACATGTGCTACTGTTAATTACATATTATTGCCATGTGTGTAAGACACAATTCATCTCATGTGCCTAGGCCTAGAGAATCCACAGAAAAATACTCATGGCCCTGAAATTAATGGAATATAAGATTAATGAAGGCACATCAGTGTGTGTACCCTATCCTTACTTTCTGGACATTTCATATGGCTGGAGTACTCTAAGCAGAGGGAGAAACAGGGACATTATCAGAATCAAAATTATCAACAGTTTGTTAAGAATCTGCTTTATGTACCATAGTTTAGAATTTCCTAAGAGTTGTTCTGCCTCCTAGAGCTATTTCACTTGAATCAACCAGAAATTTTGCTTACCGATAAAACATCCACTACAGTATTTCTTCCTGCTGGATTTGGCTTAATGCCTTTAGAGCCAAAACTTGATAAAACAGTCAGCAGAGTGCACCCGGTTTTGTCTGTCAATGTGCATTAAGTGACAGGATGCTGGCACACTGGTGCCAGTTACAGGCTGGACTGTTCTGGTTTCTGAAGAGAGCACATCCCACCTTATTTCAGACCTCCAGTTAATGAGAGCCATCTCCATTTCTTCTGCAGTACAACAGCAGTGATACATATTGCTACATGCAATTTGCCACATATTTCTTAAACATTTATTATTGGGAATCTATTATGGACACATATTTTAGTGACTCCTTTTTACTTAATAATGAAAAATGTGTGGGCAGCTGCCTTCTGTGGAACACCTTGCCTTTCTCAGCTAAAGCAGAAAACAAACTGTTCCCTTCAGAGACTGAAGAATCTAAACAAATACATGTGGTTCTTTTCAATGAAGGAGTGATTCCAATATGCCTGCTAGACTATCCTAGTAGTTTAAAAGTAAGAATGGAACACACTTACCTCCTTTAGTCCAGGCAATAACAGGCTGGGGGTAACCTTTTGCTTCACAAGGAAAGTCAACGGTTTGTCCCTCAATCACTGTTTTGTCTTGTGGAGTGACAGTAAACTGAGGTAGAGCTACCAAAGAGAAAATAAAGCTGTTTTAAAAAAAAACAACTGAAAAATGCATGACAAAATTACATACTATTTCCTGTGCAAGTTGAAATAGTTCATACTAGTGGGAAGAGAGATGCTAATGGAATTCTTTTATATTGTGACTCCTAAAGAGAAGAGAGTTAGGGCAGCCACTTGTGCAAAAGGAACATCTCCCTCAAAACCTGGCCCTGATGTCAGTGAAGACATGGGATCTACTGTCACAGATCCAAAATAAAAGGTAAGACTTGTAGAATCAAACTAGAGTGTTCCCTGGATTAAAAATACTTTCTTCTCTTTGGCTCAGAACTTCCCAGCTAAATTGTGAAGAAAATGTAATGTAATCAAAACCTTCCTGAGCTGCTTGTTTTCTTCCATGAATGCAATGAGTGGAGTGTGAGCCAGATTCTGCAGCAACACTGTGCAATACCAATGTGAGAAGTGATTTGTTCAGCTCTCAAAACACAACTATCAATTGGTAAATAATAAATGAACGAACCACACAGACAAGTTGCTTTGTACAGCTTTAGAGCTCATTAACAAGGCATTTGAAGTCTTAACAGTTTGCCAGCTAAGGACTTTATCATGAGAACAGAAGCAAACTAAAATTTGAAGGTTACTCAAAGTATTTTGGAAATAAAAGTTCCAGCATGAAAGTGTTTGCAAAAAAATATTATTTATATATACAGGGGACTTTTGATAGATGTTCTCAAACACTTTATAATCACACTAGTGACATGCAATACCAAAATTATTGCAATCACAAGTTCAAATACTTTGACTTTTGCTTTGCAGAAAAGCTGTGCTAATGCCTCTGCTGGCAGAATGATAATTTCTATCACACTCAGCAGAAAATGTTTCCATATTCACTGAAGTATCTACAGAAGAAAAGTAGCACAGATCTGTATTCAAACCTCCATTTCTAGTTCTCCAGGCACAAATTCTAATCTCTAGCATTGCTGCCTGTTACAGAAAATATTTAATTATTCAAAATTTGACACTGCTTGTTTGTTCCTCCATACAAACAAAACATAGGAAATTAACATTCGAAAAAATCAAACTTCTGACAATAATCAATGAAAATTTTCAGGGAAATAGTATATAATATCTTACTCTGTGTGAAATGTATAGCAACATCCCTATGGACTATAACGGTACAATTAAAAGTAAAAACCCTGATGCTTTTAGTTTGGCTCTGTCAACCCACACAATATCAAGTAATATGTGGCTCCTAGCCTAACATTATTTACCTTGGACTATGATGTAGGCAGTCGCATGGATGTTATCTACGCTGTTAGTTGCAAAACAGGTGTACTCGCCACTGTCCTCCTGCTTGACATTTTGTATATAAAGTCCTCCTGATGGAGTTATTGTGACTCGAGGGTCATTTGGTAGAGGGGTTCTGTCGCCTTTGGTCCAGGTAATTCGTGGCTGAGGGTGCCCAGTTGCACTGCACTCCAAGGTAACACTCTCTCCAACCAGCACTTCGGTATTTTGTGGGTGAATCACAAAACTTGGCCGGGCTGTGAGAAAACAGCAATGCCTAAATGCAGCTTTTTAGCTTGCACAGCTCTAATTTAGACAAATATAGTCTATAACTGGGGACACCTAGGGGGGTTTTAATAGCTGTGTTCCAACATGTTCCACCATGTTCTCAATGCAAACTCTGCGTTGCTTTAAGTCTAATCTAACTGCAGACGTCAGTAGATAAAAACAAAAGCTCACAATTGCACTGATATTTTTTCTCAACTCTCATTAAAATAATTTTCAAACTTTTTGCTCTCCTACACTGATCTTTATAAAGGTCTCTTCAGAGGCATGGATATTGAGTCCCAGAAAACAAACAGGCTAAAAATTGCTGTAAGCGCACAAAAGCCAAAACTGATTAAGCGACATTTTAAGTAACTTTTCTCAAGTGCATGAGTAATTTGCAGTGACATTTTAAGTTTACCTGATGCTGTGTGTCAAAACAAAATGTTCTCACAGCAAAGTCTGTGTTTTAAAAACATTACAGTCCTGGACAAGAATTTAGTCCTTGCAAACATGAGGCCTTGCCTAGACAGAGCTAAAAGGTTCTTGAGCAAGGATGTCTGCACAGTGTGCCAAAGCTTCCATGAGTGGCCTGTTCAGCAGCTTGTGGTTTTCAGGTATCCAGAGAGAACATTATTGCACTGAGAAATGTTGCAATGTAACAATCTCTTTTCCTAACCCTTCTAAAGCCTACAAGACAATTAACAAAATCGGATCTACAATAAACATTAATTATTCAGCTGTGTTGCATTTTTGTTCTAGGGATGTTAAAGCTTCATGATCTGGTTCTTATGATGCCCAAGCCCAACAAATCTACATGTCAAGCACCCAAGTATTTTAATTTTAAACAATCTTATTATGAAAACAACTCTCCATCTGAATGCAAAATTCAGACTTAATGTTCTTTACCTGGTGACTCAAAGTATCTAAGAGTAACTTCCTGAGTTTTCACTTCTCCAGCCACGTTTTTTGCCATGCACTGGTAAATGCCTTGGTCTGTTTCTTGAGTATTCTGAATCATCAATGTGCCATCATCTAGCAAGTTTAGACGGGAATCTTCTTTCATACTGAGCTCATTACTGAGAAGAAAAGGATCTGCTAGAGTTAAACCTTTAAATCACAAGTACAGAAAACTGCCAAAAAATAAAACCCAGGAAAATAAATAAATTACCCAAAATAGCTTGCGGGGGGGGAAAAAAGAGTTTTACTTTGTTATAAAATAGTAGAACTTTAAATATTCTCCGAAAGAGAAGAAGAGGAAAAACAACATCTTCAAAAAGAAAAGCCAAAACAATTTTATGAGGAAAAGCTTACAGGGAAAAAAGTGAACAAAATACACATACTTGATCTTTAAAAGGCTGTTCTAGTTGGCAAAACAATTTAAACTTTTTCCACTGGAAGTATGTCATGCAAGTTCAACATTCAAGATACTTTCTACTACGAGAGAGGTTAGTTGCTATAAAATCATCTTTATGCCTGGATTAGGAGGACTAATGAACCTGATTCTAATTTGTACTGGTTTAAAATATAAGTTAAGATCATGTCTTCAGGCTACGTCATGGATGAGTTTCTGTGACGTTAACTAAGTCTTAAGGGGTTTTATTAAAGCAACTGTTTCTCAGTCCACCCCTCACTACATGATGAAGAAAGCACAGAGGAGGGATGAGATCACACCTCCTATGTACAAAACCCAGCCTACTGATCTATTGAACATACTCCTCATCAGGCTTATGGCTTTTGACTGAAATCTTGCCATATTCAACTACTTTGCAAACATCTTTGCTCTCATTCATGCAGCCAGGAAACAAGCCAGAGTCAATAATCGCTCACCCCAAGCTCAAATTTCTTCTTAAAACTCATGTGTATTCTGAATAAGTTTTCTTTGTGTATTATAAAAAGTACATGAGCCAGAGAAAATTTTAATGAAATAATTATACCATTCAAGTTCATGTTCTTGACATACTTCATACATGCTGTACCCTTGCTGCACATGGGATTCTCACTGACATCAGCAGGAAGATACAGAACCAGGACTCTAAACCATGCCATTTTATCAGCAACTAACAAACTAAAATGCTTTATATAAACTGTAAGGGAATTTATGTTCCAGGTCAGGTTCTCCATTTGTATAAGAACATAATTAAGCCAAAGTCTGATTTGCTGATGGCAAACTCACAGTTCATGTGTCCATTGTAAGTTCACACCAGTTTAAGGGGGAGATGTGCCGACACAAGGCTGGTTCAGCTGTGCTGTGCCCAGTGCTGCTGGAGGGAGCCAGGCTCTGGGCACAGCCTGAGCAGGCACTCTGCAGCAGGCTGGCCCTGGGCTGTTGAAAGATAGTCATCCTTTACAGAACCTTCCCCCGTGTTCTAAGTGGTGAGGAAAAGATATGTAGCAGGTTGCCCAGACAACTTGTTCTATCTCCACCCTTAGAGGCTTTTAAGACCTATCTGGATAAAGCAACCTGGTATAATCCTGCTTTGAGCAGAAAGCTGCAATGGAGACATCCTCCAACCTGAATTACACTACAATCTTACGATATAAGGACTTGCCTGCCCTCCATGTACGGGTTTGAGGAGCCTGGAAACTGATGTCTCTCTTCTCCTGGCACAGAGCTACACATTGGAGGGAAGCTGCCTCTGAGAAGCTAGGGCTCCAGAAGGACATTCTCTGAAATTTTAATTCTATCCAGCTGGAGTCCTTAAAAAAAGTAGCTTTTGCTCTGCCCCAAAACATATGCAAATGCTAAGTAATCCACAACATTACATGCAACATGTCCACAGTGGATTGCCTGGTACTTATATAAAAATGATTTAGTATTACAGGTATGAGCAGCTTTGCAGGTATACTGCAGCTGAACATCTTACAAACAGTGTTAGAGTAATACTATTTTCTAGTTAGCAGCTCTTAAGTGTTTAGAATTAATAATAAAAAAGATATGGGCCATTATTACTTCATATGCTTATTTTAATTATAGTATGTTTTATCTGTAACTATTTCATATATTAGCATATACAGCACATGGACATGCACCCAAAATGCACACACACACAGGCAAATGTACAAGTTTCTCTCTTCCTCTTTTATACTTACTTGTTTCGAAGCCATATAATTTCTGGTTTAGGATTGCCTTCAGCCCTGCAAGTGAAGTACACTGTATTCCCTGAGGTAACGTCCACATCCTGAGGCTCTGATGTAATTCTTGGCCTCTCTATATCAACAATAAAATGTACAAAGAACTCTTACTTATTTTAAAACTACTAAAAACTGGTAAATAAAAATATTACCATAAATTTTGTAAAAAATATTTTTTCACAAATGTTTTGACTTAAAATGTGAATATGATTAGGATTAAATGCACTTTTCCCTGTGCAAAAGTGACTGTGGGATTTCTGACCTCCTTCATTGTTCCTTAGGACCTTTTAGCAGACTAGAAATAGATTGCACAAATTTGTATCAGGTTCTAAAGTGGCTGTTTTATTTATTTGGACAGAGACTCAAATTGCCTATGAAGGAAAAACTTTAAAGCAGCAAGTACAAGTGCCCTTTAAAATAACTTCCTCTAGATAAGTATCAGTGCATAACTGCATAACTTGCCTCACAGAGTAATTTGTACAGCTTGCTTCCTGCAGCTTCCATATTCAGGCTCCTTAGATATGCAAAGAGCTTCTAGGATGCCATGTGCATTATTCTTGCACCAAATTCCCTTTGTACCATCTTTCTCAAGAACCTTGTAGATGCTTGTGGGCATAGTTCTCATGATCAGAGTTATATCCAACATATAACCAAAAGGACAATTTACTTATTTTATACCTTGGCTTCATTATGCAGGAGGACAGTCAAATGCCCATAGCTTGATGAGAAATCTACATTTTGATTTCAGAACACAAGTGGTGCTGGGCCAAGACCCAGGGTGCTCATGGGGCCAAGCTTTTGCACCCCTAGGGTGAAGGAATACAGGCAAACATAAAGATTACCAAGGTGCTTGTCCATTAATCCTCAGTGACAGAGGATTTCAGTGCCTGTGTGGGGCACTCCTTGTAATTATTACTGAGTAAAAAAATAATTCAGTGGCCCAACCCCGATTCCTACAACAGCAACAAATATTTTAAAGGCAAGAACTGTGTCATCAGGAGCAATTCAGTAAAGCTTCTTTCTTTTCTTTCCCTTGTATATAAGGGAATAAAGGACACCAAATAATATTAATGCAACACCATAGATTCTAGCTGACAATCCTGTTATGATCAGAACTGAAATATAAAAGGGAGAAATAAACTCCTTCAGGATAATCACCTTTAATTCTTCAAGGGGAAATTTCAAACATGGTTACTATTTGTTTCTTTAAAGACAGGCTGAAGGGTAAAAGCAATCAATTCTGTCAGAAGCACACAAAAACAGAGAAGGAACACAGAGAGATTTCTGGAAATAACCAATATTAACCAGAGGTGGTCAGCGTTTTCAAATAGAACAATAAATTCTAGCCCTCCAAAAATATACAGTTTAGGTACATGCAACCCATTAAAGAAGAAATCAGGAAGCAGCAAACTCACCACAGTTCAGTTCTTCTGGTGTTATCGTGGCCACTGATCTCCCCTGGATCCTCCGTGGATACTCACAGGTAGCTGCTGCTTGAGCATTACCCGACTCCGCGTACGTCTTGAGCAGTTCCGCCAGCCACAGGATTTCACAGTCGCAGTGAAGAGCGTTTGAATCCAAACGCCTGCACAAAACAAGGAGCAGCCACAGCTCTGTTAGTAAGCCTCAACCACTCTGCTAGGAACAGCACGGGTCTTAAATGGAGCAACACCTCTATCCGTGAACACAGACAATAGCCAACATGCCATACTGGTGATGCTAACTTGCCTATAGGTATTCTGGTAGTTTTTATTAGAAGAATGTGTATTATTTTTACCACACAAAGAACAATCCATATATATTATTTAGTCTATAAAACAATGATTACAAACAATCTCAATATAGGAAATAAACTTTAGTCAGTAACTAAAGAAAATAGATATGAAACAATGTTCTCAATCTATGCACATAAACAACTGGAGTACAGTTGAAAAAAAAATATATTTAATATTTAAAACAATTACACCATAAAAGGCATTTGGAAGGAAGATAAATATTGCAAGAGGAGATACAGTCTAATTGGCTTATTTAAGATTTCATTAGTTCAATAATAATTCAATTTACTTACAGTCTTTTCATAGATTCTAAGTGACTAAATGTTCCAGGAATCAAATGAGCTATTCTGTTGTTATGCAAAAACCTGTTAAAAACATAGAAATATGCATGTAATAATTCAGATTTTGTGATGCACTCATTTCATTTACATTCTTCTGGACAGTTTTCAAGAGAAAGTAATCTAAGAAAATTTAAGAAAAAAAAAATTGAACCTGTTCAGCAACTCATTGTCTGCAATTTTTAAGTGGCCTCCAAGGTGTACTTGGGTGTGTCCATGTGGGGAAAAAGAAGCCGTAATTAACCACAAGGAAGGGAGTTCATAAACATTCAAATGAGAAATTTAAAAAAAGGATCCTAAATAAATTGTCTAGTTCTTCATTCATAACATTTATTTTAGCCAAACATGAATCACAGATCTTTGGGAAATAGTTTTGCAAAAGAAAAATATACCACAGGCAATGCTCACTTCTGCACACCTCTAAGGTCAGCTTCACCAAAGTGCTCTTGGAAAGACTATGTAGTAGTTACAGCAAAAAACCTGGATTAAAAACAATCTATGGCAATGATAAAAATATTATTTTTTAGTTTCAAACACTTGATTTAATTCAAACAAGGAAGCAAGCTGTCTTATGAATCTTACCCCAAGAAAAACAAACTTACAGCCTTTCAAGTTTTGGAAGATGAGTAAAGGATTCAGGTTCCAATGTTTCTATCTGATTAAAGTGCAGATACCTGAAAATATGTTAAACAAAAAGAAAAATACTGAAACAATTTTCTTAATGAAGGTGAAATATTTTAAAGAATTTATTGTTTCCATGCTGTTTACAGATCTAAATGGCCATAGTGATGTAGCAGCTTTTTTCTGTTACCATCTGAATCTCATACTTGAATCTGAGAAATAAAAGACATGACAAACAAAGAAGGGTTTGTGGATCACTACATTGTGTGTGTGTGTGTGTGTGTGTACATATATAAGCAAAAATACCCAAACATTGCTTTGGAGATTTTGGAGATAATACTTTGAACACTATTTTGCCAAGCCTAATGTTCATTGTATGCATGCTTGAAAAAATTTATTGAAAGGAGAAAATTATTATTTTTTATAAGAAAAATGTTACAGGTTATTTAGCAAACATTTACAGTTTCCAGTAGAATAACATTTTTCGTGGAAAAATGTTTTCATTTCAGTGAGTGAAAATTTAAAAAATGCTGAGAAGTAACCTTCTCTAGTCCATGAACACTGGCATTTAAAGCTGTTAATGCTCTCAAAACCAAATTTGTAGTATAAACCCAAGTTTGACTAATTTTACTTTAGACAAAGGGCTTCTCAGCAATTGGCGCTGTTTGATGCTCTGTTGATGCTTATGTAAGCTATTAATATTACACAACAATAAATCTATACAGCTTTTAATCCTGTAAAACTGAGAAAGTTAACATAACAAGACAATTAGCCAGACTATTAATCTGTAACTGTTGTGAAAATGGACTGCAAAGGCAGGATCATTCCAGCAGCGACTATTTTGTGGAGATACTCCGTAACCTTGCAGATGAGGAAACAAGATGTAATAGATAACGCTGGCACAAGGAAGTGTGAAAATTATAAATAGACCTTGGATCCTGGTTATATCCAATGTATTCAAAACTCCTTAAGTTTCCTATTTGACCTCTGACAAACTCAGGAACCTCTGGAGAATGTGCATATACAGAAATCACTGTGGTCTGAAGAACGAAAAAGCCTGTCATTTGAAAACAGTGAGAACAACTCAGAGCTCAGTATCTCCTGAAAAATCAATCCCTCATCATGAAAAGGGCAAGGACACGGGGATTGGCCTGCGCTGAGCCAAATGGCGGCTGAGCAGAGAGGAGAAAGGGAAGAAGCGGCGATTCTGGCCAAGCCCTTGCAGGGAGCCCTGGAAGGCGCGCGCAGAGGGAAGCCAGGCACGTGCCTGGCAGCCTCCCAGGCCGAGCGCGAGCCAGCGAGCGATGCCAGGGAGCAGTGAATGGGGACCACAGAAAAAGCCAATAAATCAGCACAGGAGTGATCAAGCACATCAGAGTGTCAAGTCTGCCTACTGCCAATGCAACGCATGGCCACAGAGTATATCGAGCATAGAGTATGGTCTTGTTAGCATAAGGAATAAAGAACTGCATCATCATGCTGTGACTGCCAGTTTTCATCTCCTCTTTGAAAATACAGGGTAATTTCTTCTAAATTAAAATGAGAGATCTCAAAGGTAGATATTTACTGCAAGGTTCATTAGATTCGCCAGAGAGAAGAGAGACCTCAGTGAGGAAGGACTGCCAGGACAAAGACTAGGCATGGCCCAGCCATGAGGTGGGCAGGCACAGCTTGCCAAGAGCCAGGGCTCTGCTCATCCACCTTCCAGCATCAGCAGCATTTGGGAGGGGGCAAGGCAAGGTGGGGAAAATTGCAATGAAAAAGGACAAAGGGAAAAACTAGGCACAACTATACGGTTTGTTACTTCTGAAGCAGCTTTCATTTTGCAAAAAAATTACATACGCTACTTCTTTTGCAGGCAGCAGTGATTTTTTCCTATTCAACATTCTTAATTCTACTTGCAATTTTATGCTTCATGAGCACCTTGCAAACACATCTCTTTATATTCCCAATATATCAATTTCTTGTACTTCTTTGGCATTGACAAGGCAAGATTTGTAGGCACCTCTTATTAGAACAACAAATAATATTGGTAAAAGCAGACACATTGAGGCACACAACCCCTTCCTTCTTCAGGGCCATGAATCAGAGGTAAAATTAGAAAGAGAGAAAAAGAATACCTCTCTCAGATGGTTTAAGTAGTGTATACATAGCTAAACTCAAAGCAGCAGCCCATAATGGCTGTTTAGTACTCAAGACTATTAAAATTGCAGATGTAATGAATACTTTATGTGCCTGAAAGCTCATCTTGTTTTTCCAAACAAATTTAAAAAACCTCTCTGTTATAAACCTTGCCTTGTTTACAACACACATCATCACAGATACAATAATTCAGATGCTGAAGAGCATTGTAACAGTTAACTTTACCTCGTAAGATATTATGCTGTTTAAAGTAGCTCAAAAAATCAAATCATGAAATCCAGCTGAAAAATACTCTTAACTGCTTCATAGCAGTTGGGCTACACAAGCTAGTTGGGTTTTTCAGGTCTTAAATTATGGCCTAAAAAATCCTGAGCAACTTATCATGCAATTTATGAATAGAACAAGGTGTTAAATATCTGGCCAAAATAATTACCAAGTGTAATTCAAAATAAGTAGATGCAGACACCAGATTGTATTCTAAATCTATAATAAAGAGAATAAAAAACTCTTGGCATTATGACCTACACTTTAATCCTGTTTTATCACTTGGGTTTATCACTTCTATTATTTTCTTCTATGTAGCACATTAATGTTATGTAAAAGTATGTTTTAATATTTTAATTAATATGATAATTTCTTGGATTTAAAATTCACTTTAAAGGTAATCATATTCAGGAAATAATCTCACACCAGCATATCTTTATAGGCATCTTTTATGTTCAGAGTAAAGAACACTCTAAAAATAGTAGTATCATGTAATAAATTAGATATTAAAAAGACTTCCAGAATGAAAATTGAAAGCAAAAGCATGCAAGAGTGATTTTTAAATACCTATGTGTCTTTCTGTTTTAATTCTAAACTCACTATAAAGAATTAAACAGAAGGAAAGGAAATACTTATAGGGGAAACAAGTCCAAATGAAACACACCAAGAGGAAAATAAAGATTTTATCAAATAAGCATGGTATAGATTTTCTTTCTTATTATTAATCTTGTAGGACAAAAATTTACAGTAAAATTCAGTCCCAGTGGCATTTTTCACAGCACTAAATTTAGTATTATATTTTATGTAGATTTGTATTTTTTGTGGGGGAGGACTTTTATCATATATGCCAACCTTCTTTTTCTAATAGTATCATCACATCTTTGGGGAAGTACTTACTAACCCATTAACTGAGCATAATCTATGTTCTGAATATTCAAACAGCATGTTTGCCATTTGGGTTATTTGAAAGAGAATGAACAAACATATATTTTTCACATTTATCAGAGCTTTCCCTGCTCAGGGACAAGAAGTAGCAGCTTTAAACCACAAGGAAAAAGATTTAAATGTATGCTGTAGTAATGATATAAAATGTTGGAGCAGGATACTTAAGGAAATTATGGAATACTCTCTGAGGACTTTTAAAATAAGGCTAGATGAGTATCTGTTTCCAGTTTGTTGTCCCTAGCTGATCTTATTGTAGAATAATAAGGATATACTTCTCAAGGCCCCATCATACCTTTTGGGTTTGTTTGTTTATTAATTAATTATCTTTCATTATTCCTTCCCATAGATAGTTTATCAGCAACTTTACACAGACTCCACTGTCTTACATGTGCATAACTGTTGACATACAGTTATGCAAAAATCAGGGACTTGTAGTATAAAATAAGACAAAAAATAGCAACATTTCAAAAATACTGAAAATTGAATTGAGGGAAATAAACTTAATATAACAAACTGCATCACTATATGTTAGTTAATGCTTTTTTTCTATAAATTCCCCATAAATATGTGTATATGTTCATAAGCTACATCATAACTAATAACAGCTTATAAAGAGCAAAATTAGTATGTTAATATGAAAGTTAAAAGAAAATGCATAACTAGGATTAGGTAAACAGATTTAATAATTCCATCAGTGTTTGGGGATCCCACTACTTAAATACTGGGGAGTACACTTTTTGTCCCTGATACATACAACTCATAAGCTGAGATCTCAAAAATATGCCAGATATTTGGAAGAAAAGCAATACACATCTGGAAATGGACTCCATTTAGAGTTAGATCTTGGGATTCAAACTCATTACCTCCCAGGCAGGGTATTTGTGACATTTCAGGTGGGATTCAGTTGTCAAGCACAGGCACACAGAGGCACAGAGCAGTTGTCTAAGCCCAAGCATACAGAGGCAGCCTTCCTTGCCTTTCGGGTGTTCTGTCTGCCTTCCGGCTGCTGCTCTGAAAAAATGTAAGTTTCCTGCAGCTTTCTGCTGCCTTTGCCAGACCCAAACATATGTCTTGCAGATTTAACAGTGTCTAAACTGGTACTAAGCATCTACTTTTCATCAGCTGACTCTGTCCCTTCATGCCAACCACAGGTGAAAAGTTAGCTGATGAAATATGTATGGCTCAATGTGTTCAAGTATCTAAAACTGTCGACTTTTCTTCAGAATTTACACACAAACACACAATTTAGCACAAACGGGTTTCAAGATCTGATTCATAGATCTTATTCCCTTGGCAGAAATTTCCAAAGGAAAAGCTATTTTGACTACATCAGCAGCTAAGAATTCTGCCGCAGAGGTTTAAGGAGGAACCTGCCAGCTGCAGTAAATACTTGGGGTTTTTTGTCCCTTATACATGCAACAGGCCTCCTAAATCTAACTACATTTAGTTTTTGTTAAAGCAACAACAATCACCAGAAATGTGTTTGCTTTACTGTTTAGGTGTGTTTTAAAAATGCAACTATCAGTTGAATTCTGCTTCACTGGAGTACAAGAAATTGCTATGAAACAAGTCTTTCCTTGAAATGTAGTCTACTTCTGAGAACTCTGCTGAACATTGAGAAGAGCATTTGGCTAACACAACCAGTAGCAAAATGTGTTTGATAACTTGAAGCCACAGAGACCTCAAATGCAGAAACATCGACTTAGTAGGCAATACAGTTTAAAACTGAAATCAGGACACTTGGGAACTTGTTTGCCAAGAGTAACTCTTGTCTTTTCAGCAGTTTTTCTCCAAAGATAGTGTGATTAAACAGACCCTGTAGAATCAGAACATATTTTTATGCTAAAGATGCATAAATTCCAAATCTCTTACAAACTAAAAATCTCAAAGAGTACTCTCCATTAAATTGATTTCTGTGCCTGCCACTGGCTTCATGTGCTCCCATTTTCCCTCCTGGCAAGCTCTCTGTTTAGGAGAGAAGAAGAAGAGCTCTAGAAAGCAGTGAGTTCTGCTGCAGGCAGTGGGGAAGTACCTGCCCTCCACCCCCTGGGAGCTGCAGGTGCTGCCATGACACATGGGCAGGCAATGAGCAGTGACTGTCCCAGGCTCCATTTCCATACTTCCCACCTAGAGATCAGACTCAAACCCCGAGTTGGAAATTTCATTTCATACCGAATAATGTTGATGTCTCAGAAGTTCGAGCTTAAGCTGATACAGTGTGATATCTCCATAGGCAGAGAGGTTTAACTGCCACAGAGTGGAAAAGTGCACCCAGAAGGCATTAATATTTCAAAGTGATTTATGTTTTTCAGTCATAACATAGATCAACAGGAAAAAAGAACAAAAGAAAAAAGGACAAACGTTGCCACTTGCAGTATATAAGGCTTGTGGCATGAGGAAGAACATAACTTTGGAAACATCAGTAATTCCATAAATGGGCCTCAGTATTTGAAATTCCACACAGAAATTAAATATTGCTATTAGCATGCAAGTAAGCCCTACCAGTTGGTGTAGTACGGTGCAGTAATAATTTCTAGAGTAAAAGGAGGAGGAAGAGAAAGGTGTTAAGGAAAAAAATTACATATTTTAATATATTTTATAATTAATAGTTCTATATTATAGAGAAACTCTTCCTTCAAAAGGTATCTGTTGCACTCTAAAATGAGCATGCATGATTTTGTACCCATATGAAGTGTCATTTTATTTCATATATACTCTATGTCTACTAATATCCATTAGAGGTTGACAGTAACAAGGAAAATGATACATATAGAGAACTTGTAATACACTGATACCTTTCAAGAGTTTAAAAATTTATATTCAGCCCCCAATTTATACACTACAAAACTCATTGGTGACTACTGTTATTTGGTAGTCAGCCTGAAACAACTACACATTGACAACTTTTTCCTTTTTCTAAACATTACCACAATGAATGTAGAGCAATGCTTTCTGATCATAGAATCATACAATTGTTAAGGCTAGAAAAGACGTTTAGGATTTTCAAGTTCAACCATCAACCTAGCACCACTATCATGTTCATCACTAAACCATGACTTCAAAGTCCAGTCCTTTCTTGAACACTTCCAGCAAGAGTGACTCCACTGCTTCCCTGGGCAGCCTGTTTCAATGCTTTACCACTCCTTCCATAAACAAATTTTTCCTAATATTCAATCTAAACCTCCCCAGGTGCAACTTGAGGCCATTTCCTCTTGTCCTGTCACTTGTTACCCGGGAGAAGAGACCACTCCCCAGCTCACTACCACCTGGTAGTGGCAGAGAGCAATAAGGTGTCCACTGAGCCTCTGTTTCTCTAGACTAAACAACACCAGCTCCCTCAGCTGCTCCTCACAGGATTTGTGCTCCAGCCCCTTGACCAGCTTCACTGCTCCTCTCTGGACTCATGCCAGCACTTCAATGTCTCTCCTATAGTGATTATAAACTTAATGGAATCAATACAACTGGGTTTGTCATGCTTAGGACTGCATTCCTCATTCTTTTTCAGTAGAAATTATTCTTCATTATACAGGAAAAGAAGTTTGATTTTAATCAATCTTTCTGGAGGATATTACTGAAACATCTACACTGTAAATGACAAACTTCCTAACTTATTAAACATCTATATATGGAAATGATTAACACATATAAATAATAGCAAGGTTTTTATTAAAAAAATCTATTCTTGTTTCAAAGTATAACAAAACTGGGTTAAACTTCAAGAGGCTAGTTCAGCTTTAGTTACACTGCATAAAACAAAGTACTGCAGTCAAAGGAATTGTGATATAAAAACCTACAGAAATGAAAGCAGAATCTATCTCTAAGCAATACACATTAGTTTTCAACATTTCCCACAAAAATTCTCATTTGTCAAAGCTATGTAACAATGTATAGGGACATCAGGAATGCAAATCACAAACAAAAGACAAACACAGAAATGAGGAATTTGACACAGAGATCAATTGTGCTTTTTTCACATGCAAATGATTATAGGGCTCTCTGCCCAGCCCAGGGAGTGCAGACATGCAGAGCATGCAGGTAGGATGTACTGATCAAGGCGTGCACTTTTCCTCTGCAGGGGAACCATGGAGATGACAGCACAGAAGAGAAAAGGCACTTACAGTTGTTCTAGAGAGGCAAGTCCTTTAAATGCTTGCCTGTCAATTGACTGGATTTCATTCTTGTACAAATAGCTGAAACAAGAAACAATCAGTAATATTAGTACACAAACAAGAGCTACATGAAGGTGGAAAAGAAGAATTAAGTTGACATGTGAAGACAGTTTTTCAACTACATATTAGAAAAAAAATACAAATCAAAAACTAAAAACATAAAAATATTCTGTCCTTGAGATTTCATCCCAGATGACTACTAGGAAAGACAAAAGTCTGAGGCCTTGAAGGCCCTGAGGCTAATACTCGGATGGTCCCGGGCTTCCCTGTGCTCATGGTATTACTTACTGGATTTTTGTCCCTTGTTTTCTTGATTGGTTTGCTAAAAGTCAAAATAAATTCAACTCAATGGGACAGAATTGCATTAGAAGTGCCTTTACCGGAACACAGCAGGGATGCCACAGGCCTCTTGTTTTCTTTAAAATATCTGAATACTGGCACAAATACTCAAACTATGATAGAGTGAGTCTTTTTCTGGACTTGGAGAACAAACAGTGAGAAATTTCTGTAACTCCGTCTGTGTCACCTTTTGAATATTTACCAAAAAATACCAGTTAGAGTATTGGTATTGCATCCATAAAGCAGCACTGTATATTTGTTTTATCACTGTGTAGGAGATGGACATTAGGTCCTCATTGATACTCTATAATATAAACAGAATAAACACGCAGAGTATCAGTATGATCATGTGTGTTGTCTACACCTTTTTTATAGAAATAAACTAAATCAGGAAGGATCAGTGTATGTGATCATGTTCATCATGCTCTTAGCAGCAAGGATGGTTTAGTGAGGGGTATTGGAGAAAAATCACAGTTTAGCTGATGACTACAGTTTCTGCATGGAGGCAGCAAATGAAAATACTTGGGGGGTTCAGTGTCAGTCACTCTTCTTGTGTTAGGATAGGAACAGGTTTGCAGTTAAGAACTTTTTCACAATTATTTGACAAATGATTTGAAACTCAGTTAATCAGGCATGGGTTTCTATGAAAAGGGGATGAAGAGACTTTGTACCTGAAATTACTTCATTAGCAGGCATCTTATTGGTAGTGGTTTTGGGTTTTCTATTATTACAGTTTACGGTAAGTTACTGGAAATATTGCAAACTCCTTTTGATGCAACAGAAAAAATACTGGCTCTGCTGCAGCTGGTGGAAGTTTTTACACTGATGTGACAATGGGCAACATTTCACAATAGACCCCAACAAGGAAAGAGCTTGTAGGTATTCAATGTTCAACTAATGACAACTTTGGGGAAAAGTAAGGAGTAGTATCTTTCCTTTGAGTCTAAATTAACTTTTCCAATGCACTGCTTGCTGAGAATCCAACACATTAATATACAGAGACTGTGTGCTTTATTAATGTAGATATGCATCTGAATAAAAAGCAGAGTTCCTCCAAGAACAGGTAACATGGAAGTAAAAATTTCTGAGGTTTTTAAAATACTCAAAACCAGAAAAAAACTACTGTTGTGAAATTACTGTAAAAACTTTAAAAATAATTTAGAAACAGTGAGTATAAATTCATTACACATTTTATACGTGGAATTGGTTTTTATTCTATTTGAAAAAAATTGTATTAAAATTATTTGTTTTGACTCAGATTTACTCATTCATTTGAGGATCACAGTCATTACAATGTTATGTCTCCTTAATATTCCTCTCTGTTTGATATTAAATTCCTATCTTGCTTTCCTGTGAGAATTTTAACTTTTCACAACTTAGAAAATTTCAAGGACTGAGCAGCTGAAATGTTATTTATCTTTCTTAATACAGTTAATTCCACTTGGCAGTGTGGAAATCCCTCTTATTTCTGAGTACTAAACTTCTGGTCAGATCAGAGAACCAAAGTGGGCTTAGACAGTTTTGATAACCACCCTCAGTTAATTATCTCCTGTGGGCATTTCAATAATTTTATACAAAAACTCTGAATTCATCCAATTTTTAAAAAATTTTTACCACAATAATTCATATAACTGGTATTTACTCTCTGCAGACAAAAGAAGGCAGAGAGTAAAAATCAGAGGTGAATCAGACTGGGATAGTGACTGTAGTATTGCAGGCTTTTACCACCATACTGCAGGGAAGGGAAGCAGCCTTTAGGTGCTCTTACCAAGCCACTGCAGTGAGCCTTAACTTGGGATTCAGCTTTAAACCAGAGCTCTTTCCATTCTGACCAGAAAACCCTCAGCTGCAGGAAACTCAACCAACCTCAGTCCATCATATCCTCCCTTCACAGAGAAACCCCAGAAACCTCAGGGCTACATGGCCTATGACAAATGTGTTAACCAAACTTCCATTTAATTGTATAGCTGTTTCACTGAGGATAGTAACAGGAAAAAAAAAAAAAATTTGCCTAATGGAGAGAGACATGACAGAATACAAAGCACAAATAAGTACCACTCACAAATATATTCATCTCTCTAAAATGTTACTGTGCACATACAATGTTATACAAGTAAAACTTTGTAAATACTGCTAAATTTTAACATCAACATTCTCAAAATTTATCTCAGTTACATTATCAGAAAACAAATTTAGTACAATTAGGGAAAAAATAATTTGCCATTTAATTTACCTAAAAGCTCTCTTACAAAACTGAATATCAGAAGATGAATAAACAGTGGATTATGATGAAAAAGGGATATATTCTATTAAGACATTAAATTATTTCTGGACAGTTACTAATACCTATTTTTAGAAGTGGGGTTTTTTTTTAAAAAAAAGAGCATTTTTTCCAGAAACACAAGCAAGGCTGCTAGAGATCAGAGGTACTGGTCATATACTTAGGAAATGAACCAATAGGTAATCAGTTACCAGAAAATTAGGGAAAAATAGTAGCTTTCATTAAAAAACCTGCTAGATTCCCTATGAGGATATTATTGGGGGTTTCCTTTTTTCTTTTTTTAATATACCAATTAAAAATCATGTGATTCAAGGAAAGTAAGATCCAAATATATTTGTTTGGAATTGGAGAGAAAAACAGGCAAAAAGTAACAGCAGTATCAGGCATTGTAGAGTTAAATCTCACACATAAATAAACATCCAAAGACAAGTTTACCTAAGAACATGAAGGAGACAGTGGAACCAGCAACATGAATTGCAAAGAAAAGAGATCTAGAATCACTGGGGGTGCCCAGAGGAGAAAGTAACATGACCAAGATAGCAAGAGCAGCAGAAGGCACAGAAGGAAATGTGACAATCTCATTCTGAAAGGGTGAGGTCAAAAATTCTGCATTTTGGCCAACCTATACCACGTCATCTACCATTATTACTTCATTCACCAGACACAAAACAAAACTTGCATGCTTCCTGTTAGCATTTCTGGAACTGATACATTTCATACAGTCTTAATTACCATTTACAATATGCTTGTGGCAATACTTTCATGTCTGTTTCCTCATCTATCCATTTCATACCAAGTGAACATGCAAAGTTGTTGACACAGTTAATTTCATTCCCAATTCCATTTCTTTCACTTCCTTCATGCTATCTTCTAGCTCACTGCTCTGTAAATGTCTAATACCTTTTCTCTTTATCTAGAAAGGTTTTTTTAATAGTTAATCTATATTATATATTTTTCTATATCTCCTCCTGGATTATTTCTTTTACCTTACCTTCATTTTTTCCACTTCTGATTCCAAATCCTCTAATATTCTACATGTTGAAATGGTAATAATGTGTCTACCCTCAATTCCCAACTCTTCTCTCTTGGAGAATAAACTGTTGACTTTTAGGCCTAGGAAGGATTATCCTACCAAGCTTCCACAAATTTATCTGCATCTATATTATAAGGTTGGGAAGCATACTAAAGAGCCTTATTGCCAAGACTAAGGGATAGGAAATAAACACAGATGGACAGAAAGGCAGAGAAGAAGAAAGAAAAAGGAAAAAAAGTACCTTCTTAGTTTCACAGCATAACAATGATAACATTTCTTTATTTTAACCTTTAGTATATTAATACAAAACCAAATTATTACCACAAACAGCACAGCAAAATCACACAAAACTGCTTTTATAATTGTCAAAATTTCAATTACATGATTAACAAGATAATAAAAAATCCTAAAAAAAGGTTAAAAAATTGTATGTATACAATTTTATGATGTAAAGACCAACTTTAACAGTGATTAATATTTTTAATGCACAGAAAATTGAGAAAATATCTTTATTCTTTGTCAAAATGGGTTCTTCAGACAGATAGTTCTGATAACATAGATTCCTCATAAAACTCTAAACTCAAATTCAGTAAGGAATAGTACAAAGAAGCATTTGAAAATCTGATTTAGACCCTGCTGAAAAAATTTTTCAATTGAAAAAAGCAAAAAAGCTGATCTTCAGCAGTCATACAGGAATGGATCTTAATATCTATCTCTAAGAGACTGGATTTTAAAAAAAAAGCAAATTTGCTGCGTTATACTTTATATATTTTATATATAAATATATAATTGCAAATATTTTTACTTAGTTTTATAAAGGCATGTTTACTAATTGTTATAGATTTTATATTTATATATACTCACATTTTGCTAAATCAGGGCCACTGAGAAATGACAGGATTTTTAAAATTAGTCAGCAAATTATACATTTTCAGAAGCACAAGCAATCCAGTACAAGTTCTCATAAGAACACGAGTAACAGCATGGATCAATGATCTAGTTCTATGAAACATGACAGTACAAGTTAGGTTTGCAAATATCCACAGGACCAGATGATACTCAACCTCAATTTTTCCAAATGATTTGACTTTATAATAGTACCTTCTGAACAGTATTTCTCACTTTGTACACTCTCTCTCCCCTAATTTCTACTTTAGTGGATCCTATTGGAAAGAAATGTTCTGGTTTGTCCCCTTCATTTCACAGAATACAGTTAGCATTCAGTCACTCAGCTGAAACTTTCACTGCTGAACAGTATTGATTTGTTACATTTAAGCCTTCTGTATTGAAACCTGACCAGTACCAGAAATTTTGTAACTTTAAGGCTGTACAATTTAAACATTTCTATCACAGCCATTGAAACAGGCAGAAAACCCCTTAAAGTTTATTTCTGCAAAAACCCAATAGCTTTAAAGAGCTCTCTGCAGTTGAATAAATTACTACACTGAGCATTATATTTAAATTTTCCAGAGAACAACAAGAAAGCAAAAAGATCTTCTTCTTAACAATACTGACAACCATTACTACACATATATGAAAACACCAGAGTTCAGTTATTTCTTTTCGCTCTTTCATTGAACTGAACACACTGAATAGTTGAGCTTTATTTCAGGTTTACTACAGCTAGGCAAAGGCAAGCATGTGAAAATAAATAACTTATAAGAATCGAGAAAAATCTTTGTACAGTTGCTGACTGTGGAAAGAAGTTTAGCAAACCTCACTTAGTAAAACCTTATGTACTACACTACCAGAACCATCATACAAACATATCTTGTAACAAATACAATCATCATGGACTTCAATCATTCACTGGCAACAGTCTGTTCAATATTCTTTTCCCTCCTATTTTGTATAGGTTAAACAATTTCATTACTGAAAGACAATACACATAAAAATGAGAGCAGGAAATGTAATCAAGCACAACTTGGAAAAACAGGTAATGTGTCTACACAAATATATGTGATTTTCACCCTTCTCCCACCTCCTTACAGCTCTTCAGGCTTCATGCATGAAAACTACATGGAAAATTCACCTTCTGAATTGTTTCCAAAGCAATGAAATCTCAATGTGACCTTTTTTTTTCTGTACAGTCATTCAGGCAACCATCAATCAATACTCCAAGAGAATGGAGTGGAACTTTTTTAAAATGACACCCCAAAAGGTCGACTCCAGAAACTAGAGCTGAGAAACCATGACAACTTACTATGCAGCTTTAGTCTATTATGCAGACAAAAATAACACTTTTGATGCCTTTTGTTTACTCATATAATTCATACTCTTGGTATGTTTTTTAAAAATGGAAGAAGTTAGGCTTAAAATATACAGGATGACTGAAGACCTAGAACTAACAGCAAATCATATACATGCTCTGGTATTTTGAGTTTGACTGAATTTTTCACTTATGAATTCAGTGAAAAATGGAGGGATAGCTAATAAGCTTACATATGTTACAAGCTTCTGCAGACACAACCCTTGGACAAGCAAGTTTTAAACCACTTTCCAAAACGCAAAAAGAACCTGTGTGAAGATTTCAGTGAACCATTGAAAAGGTGGTTTCCTCCACCTATCGATGTATCCCTTTTTAAATTATAAGTTGCATATAAAAAACAGCGACTTGTAATTCCTTTAAAATTTATTGCCTACAGATATCAGTCTTTTATTAGCAAATACTTAGAGAAACACAGTTGCCCCCACCCCATAAATTAATTTCACAGATTTTCAGCGCAGTTTATCTCCTGATATAGTGAGTCAGGGAGTAATCACCATCTCACTTCCCACTGAAGAAGGTGTTACACAGTGATGAAGAACGTGACACTCATTTAACTTACAGATATTTCAGATTTTCAAGATCTTCAAATGCCCCACTAGGAATTCTTTTGATTTGATTGTTGTTTAGAAGCCTACAAAAAGAAATAAACAACCATTTGTTTTAACATAAAGAAACACTAGGGGAAAAAAAGTGTAAAAGCAGGTGCAATATAGTAATAAATAGAAAATGCTTTTCTCCCAAGAGTAACTGTTAGAGAAAAAAAAAGGTTATACGCTTACAGCTGCTCAGCCACTACCTTGAAGGTGAAAACCTGAAAAAAACAGACAAAATTTAAAAAAAAATAAGAAAAAATATTTAAAAAATAGTATAAAAAAGAAACAAAGATAAACAAAAAGCCAAACCCAAACAAAAAACCAAAAAAAAACCCCAGAAGTGGAATAATGCTGTTTTTTGCAGGTATCTGATATGTAGATGAAATGGGGAAGGGGAGGGGAAACCTTCCACATCAAATCTACAGATCAGTTGGAAACTGATAAAAATTATATTGACAAAGATTTGTCACTAGCAGGTGCATTAAAGTGATTTTTCCCAGCTGTTTCTTAGCAGTATCTTGTGTACCAAGTCCTTTACATTATACAGGAACACAACTGTGTATCCACAGATTTCCACTCATCCATCATACACTAGTTTTGCAAAGAGAAGGGAGCTCAAACTTAATACAACCTGTTTTTATTTGGGACTTGTGGATATCAGATCAGTGATAGTTAAAACTTGAGCTGGATATCTAGCAGAAATTGTAACTCAAAACTGGGGATGACCTGCAAACAGAGGTATGATCAAAGGAGACTGGAAATAGGGACAGTTTGTAAGAATACCTTGGCAGCACAGATTTGGACAATATACTTTTGGGGGGAAAGTCCTATAATTTCTTCTGGTGTGAATATAGAGTACAAGATGTGTCAGTATGTTTGTCATGATGTGCCTGCAGACAAATAGTGATCCAAAGCTCACTGATATCACTACTGTATTTCAGTTCATACACTACTTGTGTTCTGGGAAACAGTCACATTTGCAATCATAAGTTATGTACATTTAAAAGTCAAAATAACTTTCTATCTTAATTCCTCCTTGTGCCTGCTAATACATTAAAGAAGAGAAACATGCATGTATTTGTTTTAAAAGTGATGCCTGAAGAAATGATAGAGGAGATAAAAAGTTAAAATGACAATACTTATACTAATTGTATTATTGGTTGTAAAAGCTCTGTCTGAAAGACTTTTCTTCACAATCATATATTATAACAAAGACCTTCATGAAAAGCAGCTCAGTAGGAACAAACCCTCCTGATTCCTGCCAGTCCTGGTAAGCACATTAGAATAGGAAGGTTCAAAACATTAGAGTTTGTCAAATATTTTATAACTGTAACACATTTGCACATCTGAGCCCTTGAACAGCTTTTTTGTAACTCCATGGTTTATTGTGTGATATTCCACCAAAGCAATATAGTATGATGTCAAAAAAAAATTATACAGTAATGGTCTGCATTTTTCACTAAATTCAATTAAAGTATAGTAACAAGATACTAGTACGCAAATAATTTTCTTTCTTATTTTGATAGACATACACCTGGTTTGCCTTCAAATATTTTGGTCCTCACTCCCACTTCTCTCACCTGTGTAAATGTTAGAGCTCAAACTACTTACCTGTGGAAAGTGAGCAAATATGCCACATTATCAAATTAATCATATTAAGTCAAAAGGGAAAGGGTCTCAGGGTTGAAAAGAACTTACAGTGTGTTCAGGTTTTTAAGCCGTCTAAACTCTCCAGGCTGGATTTCTTTAATTCTATTAAATCTTAGGTCTCTGTGGAATAAAAAAAAAAAAAAAAAAAAGAAGAATCATGTTATTTAAAAAGCTATATTTTTTCATATGAAAAACTGAACTAAGCACAAGTCTTTTGTGATGACTGACCAGCCTCTGTCCATAAATCACAGCTTTTGACCAAAGCAAGACAAATCCTGTTTGACAAGTTTAAGAAGAGGATTCACCAAATCCAACCTCAGTGGTCAGCAGAAGGCTGTATCTAAGTTAAACCTGTGGTCATGAAGTATATTCTCTTCCACAGTGAAGCAACTTGTAATGGGTTGTTGAGTATTTCACTAAATTGAATTGTCTCTGTATTTTAAAAGCTGTTTGTAAAGAATATCATAGAAAAAAATGCTTATTATAAATAAACAGATAGAGAAACATTTGGATCAGAAAAAACTCAGGGAAAAGAAGAGACAGGTTTCAAGACTTTTAAGCTACTCAGTTCTTTAGTTCTGAGTAAGGAGGCTTAAGTGCCCTATGTTATCTTGCTCTTAAAACATGTAAACCCAGCTGCCTGAAGCTAGACATTTCCTTATTTAATTTTACTGTCTCTTAATTTTTCTGTGTTTCTACCATCTTCAGTTTCCCGTTAGCTTTATAGCTAAATGAGAACTTCTCCAAGAGGAAGGAAACTGATTTCTCAAGCTAAGTGTTACAGAGAGAGCAGGGACAGGGAGCAAGGTGGAAAATGGAGCAGGGATGTGGAGAAACACCATGGCTGTGCCAGTCTCACCTCTACCACCTCCTGTTCTCCCCTGGCTCCATGTCTGGCTATTGTATTACAGCAGCTCAAAATTAGTTTAACCAACTGGTCAGAACCAACAATAAACCCATGCAAAAGAATCCCAAAAAAAAACAGGAAATAATTTTCTGCCTGATAAGCAAAATGGACAGGTTTCCTGGGAGAGCACCCAGGTGAGATGGGGACTACAGCACCAGGGGAAAAGATGCAGGGCAATAGAGGACAGGTATGTCCTCTTCTCTAGCAACAGACCAAGGACACTGGGGCCTTATAGTGTCTGGTAAGCAAAAAGAAGGGAAGCAAATGGAAAGTAAGTAAAATCCGAAAGACTGTGATGCCATGTCTTAGAACACACACTTACCAGTTGCTTTCAAAAAGTAGGATATCAACATGTCACAACTGCAATCTTTGAACCAAACCTGGTCTCAATCAAAACATAAATATGCTCTGCATTTTAACAGGTAATATGCTAACAAAAGTCTCTCTGCTATTTGGTATTTGGTCAAAGGAAATACAGAAAAGCAGACAAAACACCAGCTGCATCCTAATGTCATACAACCCAACTGGCTGAGGCTGTATTAATGAGAGGTATAGTTGTCTGAAGTCTTTTTATAAAGAGCATACTTAAACATCATTCCTCATTAATCCACCCATCAGGGCTTATTCAGCTCTGGAATAATGGCCTCAGAAGGACTTTTTCTACATAAGTGGTTTAGGATGTTGCCTACTGTTCATTGCAAGGAAAGGATTAGACGTGTGGTTCTGTTTGCATTACACTCAACTGAAATACTTGGTCAGTGACTGGAATAAATGAGGGATGCAAACTGCTATCTCTTATTTAGATTATTAATTAGTTAAACTAATTCTATTTAGATTATATTATTAGTTAAACTGACTGTAGACATGCTGGACAGACCCCTTACTCAACACTCAGCGAATTGAAGATTTCCAGATTTAGAAGCACAAATTTTCAGAGCGCTAACTTGTTCTTCACAAAAGCACCTTCTTTAGTTCTACCTTAACAGCATTATGTTTTGCTCATCACTCACATGTTTCATGTGTCATTCATATATGTATGTCCCTGATGAGAAAGAGATGCTGCCTCTGAGTCACTGAACCTCAGGTCCCAAGATATTCTAAACAACCATGGAATGTCATATCCTGCACTGAAAGAAGATACAGCTGATCCCTCTGTAAGAATCATTGGACATGACATACCACTTTACTTTTCTAGCTTTTTCTAGATTACCTGAAAGTTTATTGTGTTCCAAAACAGCATTTTAGTTTTGCTAAAAATAGTCAAAAGTGCAAAAAATTCAATATTCATGAATGGAATATTGGAAACTGATTATTTTTCAAAAGCCTCAAACTACCATTACAAGTAGCAATATCTAGCTCCTAAAAAATTTTTTTCTAGCTATAAAATAATATGCATTCATCCATATGAAAAGCAAGCCTATTCCCTACAGTGACACAAAGACAATAAATAAAAATTTAACTTTCATGAACGTAAGGAAGGAGCCAGCCTGCTGGGTCAGCAACAAAACGAACCCCCTTTTGATGTGTCCAATCTACTCTGCAGTCATGAGGATAACTGGGGATTAGGAACACCAAACAAAGTAATTTATATTATTTTACTATTGCCGCATATAATACCATATTTAGTGGTATTTATTTCAACTCCTAACACTATTACCCTTCTCATATGAAGCTGTTAAACCTAAAGAACACAGTTTGAAGTTTGAAATTCTACCCATCCATTTTCATTCTACATAAAGGTATGCAAAAAAGGAGATGCAATAAAACACAGCACACAAGTTTTCTCTAGAGCACAGTACACTTGGTATCTGTAAGTAAAATTATAAAGAATATATATGTTTTGTTTAAAGTTACTACTACAATTTCATTAAAATTTGAGGAAAAAAACAATGTTACTCTTACTTAAGTGCAGGATTATGATTTTGGTCCATTCTTTCAGAGGATTTTCTTCTTCAAAGGAAGTAGCATTTCTCAGTGTTCATTCAAAGTATTTTCATTAATTTTCAGCACAAAATCCCCCAAAATTAAGAGTCAAGTGACTCACAAATAAAGAAGATAAAAGTTAAATCATAACTACAGTAGATTTCTAAAGAAGAAACTCTGTCAAACTGTCATAATCTCCCTATATAACGAGATAATACACAAGTGGATAAAGGAAATAGAATTTACATTGCATACATTAGTTTAAGGGGTGTGGTATTGGCCATTCATATAAACAATAGAGGAAATCTCTGTAAACCACGTGTTCAACTGCTAGGGGAAAAGATACACAAGACTGGTTATTGAAGTGAAAGATAGCATCAAACAGAATTGGCAAAAATCAGACTCAGTAGAAGAAAAAAAAAAAGAAAAAAAACCTGAGTCACCATTGTCACACCGTCATAGAAAAAAAACCCCAAAACACTCCACACTAATCAGAAGCACCATTTCTCAGGCTTGAAATGTCATGCCCCGTAGCATACAGACACTATATCCAGCTTATGATAACTGAATGATTTCAGGGAACAGAAGAGCTCAGAGGAAAAGCCCAACAGCAACCAGAAACATCCCCTTGGAGAGCAGGAATGAGGACTGTGTTAAGGACGAAAAATGAGTATGGGTAGCACAAGCAGCCCAGTATGAAGCAGATCTTCAAAGGCATTTGGTGTTACTAAAATAATGTGCCATCAATCAGCATGATGAGGTTTCTTGACCCTTTTTTTCTGACTAGTTCCGGCCCAACCATGCCACATGATTTTCATTCACAAAAGCCTGTTTCCTGCCCATTCATTTCTCTTTCACCTTTTTCATTGCTCCCCATTTTGCTTTTACAAACTGACATATCCTGGCTGGATGCTGTGCTTTGGGGTTCAGCGAGCCTGACTCCCACTGACCAGCCAGAGTGCCCCAGGAGGTTAAAACAGCAGAATGAGGGAGGCCACCCAGTTGTTGACTGTCATTTTTCCCCCCTCCTAACCTCTAAACAGTAAATGAAACTGATGCCTTAGGTTTTAACTTTTATATTTTTCAAATCCTGTACTGCCTAGTGTGTAACTCTGAAGTTTCTTGTTGCCTGTTAGCTACTGTTCTCTTATGCTAGTTAGACATAAAAAGCCACTATAGGTTTGCTCTCCAAGGACACCTAGATTGTCCCAGGCCCCAAAATATGTAAACTAAGGCCTCTGAAGAGGAGGGCAAACTTAGGATAGTTACATCATTAACTGGGGTTGTAATTGGAGAATTAATCCTGATATGCAAATAGACCAAACTTATAAAAGTGTGAAGAACTTGTGACCCAGGGTCCATCTTGAGTGTAGCCTTTTAACTCCCCAGGGCGTACCTTGAAGGCCCTTCAAATATATACCTACCTTTATTCCCTTATTCTTGTCTAGCCTCTGTTTTTCGGTGGCCACCTCAGGCATTAAAAGAACCAATTAAAGAAATGCAAACACCTGTGATGATGGCATTGGATTTTAGGGTATATAACAACTTTTGCATAACAAGCCAAAGATAAATGTCATGCATTTGGTTTTTAAAAAGATCTAATACATTAAACTCCTATGTGAGATTGTCTCTTTTATTATGTTTCAAACTGAAAATATTTACTTCTTAAAATTGCAGCTAGACAACATAATTCAAGTTGAAAAATCCACTTCAGCCACACAGGCTTCCACAGAAGCTAAGCCCATCACTTTGAAGCATTATGTCTTGCCTGAATAACACAAACAAAACGTGCCCATGATAGCCAGTAACCTGAATACTCTCAGGGTTATTTTCCTGGCTCCACTCAGGAGCTCTGCTCTGTGCTAATCCATGGAGCATGACCAGGAAATGTTCGGCAGAGCGCGAGGCTGCGTGGGCCAAGAACGTGCCAGGGAGCAGGCGGTCAATTTAGCAATTGGATGCCCTTGAGATTCACATTCCAGTGCCTTGGAATGGCCGTGGTCCCACAGCCCTACAAACAGCCGTGGGTCAGGACATGTGCCAAGCAGGGTGTGCACACACACGCTTTGCAGGCTTCCTATGTGCCTGAAGAGCACATAGGAGCCTGAAGAGGGTTGTACGAAGATCTGTAAGACCCAGATGTATGGCAGATAATTAAATACAATATTTGTATATGTTTTCTGTCACAAAGCAAATGAGAAATGTGCTGCAGATACTTTTTGTCTGGATGAAAATAAATCCTGTTCTTAAAAAATTCTTTATTGGAACTAACTGCATCCATTTGTCTCTCCTCCTTAGACTGCACATTCTTAACTATTTCCAATTCAGCACTGAAAATTAACTTGTAACAATATTTTTATCTAATTAAACACAGTGAAAATTTCTAAATATATAAATATTAAAAAACATTACTGTCCCATAAGATCCAATGTTCCTGTGGTACCTCCTGGCACAGCAGGACACCCTCTTTAAAGCTTGCAGTGACAGCAGTAATGAAAGATAGGGTTTCTCTGTTAACAAATCCTGATGGGGTATGGCAATATTAGGACATATGAATTCATTTCAAGTTCACAAAATAACCCTTTAGAATAACTAAAGACCTTAATAAATATTTATAACATGACAGTCACACACAGTACACAGCAAACAGTACAACATTGACCTTAAACATCAAGCGACTTACAAGAAAAATTCATTAAAGAAGTTTCACATCCCTCTGTTTGAAATACAGGAATCTCTTTGAGAGAGGGGATTGTTTTTACTTAGATCAAACCACACTCGAACGTAAAACTCTAACTTTTTATATAAAACGCCTGAAGTGCAGTTTTCCTTTATTCTTTTTTTTTTTCTAATTATTGCAAAGCAACATACAGGGTGAAAAGTAAGAATTTTAATTTCAGTTACTTTCATAAAAGGTTAGAATTCACGTATTTTAATAACATTATTTCAGATCCCTTTTTGTATATGCTTGACTTCTAAAGATTATGTTGCTTCATCAAATTCAGAAAAATCATTAACTGTTCTAAATCAAATGGATTTAAAGTAGGGATGTGAAGAACATATCGTGCTCTCATCACGCGCCTCAAAAGGCAGCCACCTTTGGATCAGATTGTGGATACTCAACACCAAAACTGGTCACCCCCAGTCATCACTCCACTGATGATAACCTATTGATCTCAGGTAATAAGCATTCACTAGTCAGCAACTACTACAAAAGGTGTCATCCTAAGCAGGGCAAATGTGAAAATTCCTTATGAAGAACTACTGGAGCAGCAGCAGGGAAGACACCAGGGCTTCTCCTCTGCTTACTCCACCCCAGCCATGTACTTCTCATCTCTGCCTGAGAACTGCACACCCTGTGACTTATTAGGGCTTGGAGGATGTCCCAGAGATCCCTCCATTGCTAGAGAGAGTATATTAAAAATGGCTTCCATTTTTTCAATTTTAATCTGTGTCAGAAAAAAAAATCATCATGACACAATATTAAGATCTTTAATAAAGAAATTAAAACCAAAATTTAACATGTTATGCTACTGCTTCTTCCATAGTCATCTTTCTCTCTATATATACACATATAATTAGCCAATTGAAACATGGATATAGAAACACTGTATTAAGTGATGATGTAATTAAAAACATTTATCTTGAGAAATATTGTATGTATGCAAAGCATAATGTCAGGGCATTCACAAAAAAACTCTCTGCGTATCACAGAAATGAGGCAGTTAAAGAGATTTAAAAGCTAGTACCACAACTGCAAGGATTCTTGGTTATCCATTTCCATCTTCCTAGCTACAGGACAGAAATGAAAGCAAAATGTAACTCATTTAAGGCTCATTTGCTTGGGTGTAACAATCAAATTTACAAAATGTAGTATAAGGAAAGAGCTTCTAACTTCATCTGCTTGAATCACCAACATAGCCCCAAAATCTTAGACTAAAGTAAGGGAGATGACTTAGTTTGCTTTAGACACTTTTTTCCCTATTATTAAAAAATGCTTGACAGGAGAACTCTAAAGTCAAAAGAAAGATTTTAAGCATAATGTGCAATTTCATCTTCTGTTTGCACCTCTCCTGATACTGAAAAAGATAAATGCAAAAATAGACTTTTGATACTATTTCCTTCTCACATTAAATAAATTTGTTATTATTTTCACTGTTGAGGCTGAGGAGGACACACAGCTGGTCTAACCAAGCATTCATTAGTTGTACTAACGCCAACCAATTCTGCTACATGAAACTATGTCTTACTTAATACTTTTTGGTTAGACCTACTATTTCATATCACCTTGACTTCACAACTTTAGAAGATCCCTTTAACAATTTGTTAATCTCCCAGCATCTAAGTTTTTCTAGTCCAAAAATGAAAATATCCTCTTAGTTTGCTTAATATTAGATGCAAACAGAACAACCTAAACACCAAGTTGCACTTACACTTGTTATATTTGTTCTAGGCAAATATATTGACCAGCATACTGCTCCCAGGTATCATAGATTAAAAATCACATTCACACATTCATGCTAAGAAACACTACATGAGAAGGAAAGTCAGTGAAACAAAAATAATTTTTAAAACCCCTATATCCTAGGAGTGTCTCCAAAACCAGTATTTGTCAATACAGAATAAAGCAAACGCATCAGATTTACCACTGGCAAACTAGAACAATGTATTTAAACTCAAGTTTAGAAGAGCTGCATTTTTATTAGCCTGTCATATTGAAAGCATCTAATTTCATACTTTAAATTGAAAATATTCGTGTATCTGTTAGTTTTAGACAAGACAAAGGCAATTTGGATGAAATCCACTTCAAATGTCATGTTGAGGCATTGATGACTTTTATTATCAGTCTTCATTTAAAAGCAAAATACTAAAGCATTTACCAATGAAACCAAATCCTGATTTTTATTAGCAGTGAAGGTAAGTATCTCATTACCTTGTTTCAAGGGTTAACCAGTACTTCAGCATTGATTTAGGACATGAATGAACTTTAGAGATATTCCCTCAGCTAAGCAAAATCACCTCAGCAGCAAAATGGAAATATCTGAAAGAACAATACTGTCTTAAGTATTTTTTAAATGGACAGGTTCTCAAATGTCCAACCTCTGCTGCAAAGGTAGATGCTTTTAAAAGCTCCAGTGAAAACTATTTAAAGCTAAACCTCTTCCTCTATAAGCAATTGTAAAGGGTATGATAATATGATATTCATTACTTTAATCTGACAAAGTAAAAGGAGGCAGTGGCAGAAATAATTTCTGGGCATAGAGCAGCGATAGGGGATACACATCATAAAGTCACCCCAGGACAGCAAGCTACTTTAAAATTATGGAATTCTCATTGTCATAACTTTCTGATATTAAGAGATATAAACAGTCTGGAAAAGATGTTTATGTGAAACACAGTTTATGTGAAACACAGTTTATGTGAAACACAGTGCACTCATTCATCTGTAAGGCTAGTTATGAAATGCTGATTGGCAACAAGAAGTGACAAAATGGAAAAATATCAATTGCTTCAGCTGTATGATATATACTGAATCTGCAAAAAAGGTGCAAACTACCTAATCTCATTTTTCTTTAAAAAAAAAAAAAAAAAAGACAGGAGTGATTTAATAGATAAATACTAGATTTGTAGATCTATTAGATTTAATAGGTTAAACCAATAATTTAAGTTAGAGAATTACCATCACGGGTTTAGCACTTTTCCAATGTGTTCATAAGGTAGGAATTGTTATAACTGGTTAACTTTACCATTGCTAAATCCAAAAGAATAAAATAAGACAAAATTTTTTCTAACCATTGCAGATTAATTACTACCCAGCAGAAATAACCTATATCTTGACCACCAAACTGCTATGTTTCTCAATACAGAACAAAAGATCTGCAAATGCCAGCAAGACTACATTGTTTATGTCTACTTTATTCTTATTCTTTTTTTATTCAAGGTCATCCCAGCAGGAAATGAAAAACAGCCATCAGCATAGTAAAAACATTCAAACAGAGCAGAGCATGAAAATTGCACAAAAGAGGTTATATAATCAAGTCAGTGGAGTAACTGGATGATGTCAATGGCACTTTAATGCTGCTTTAACTACTGCCCTGTAAAAAAATGTGTCACTTTGTTGAACAAACAAAGACACAGCCACCACTTAAAAAAAGTAAAACCAAACCCTACTTGCAGATATAGCACTACTTACAGTAATCCTCTCTATAACAGTGTAACATTTGCTAGAATACCAGAGGAACCAAGATTATTTTCTTTTTGCCTCCTTTTCAGATTTAGCCCTAGAGCTTCTTTTGCAAACAAAATTATATCATTCTCCTTTTTCTTGGCAATTCATTTTCTGGATTAATTCTTCCCGAGTGTTATTATTACATATAATATGTTATTTTCTCTGATTTATATTGCAATATTTTTATTATCTGCACATTAGCATGCAGCACATAAAAAAAGCCACTGCATTTTGAGATGAGAAATTAAAACATTATTCTCACATGGTGAGGGGGTATCATAGTCAATAATACTTAGTATACGGTAAATTCAGTAACAAAAGTAAATGGTAGGACCACAAAAATATTGAAATCTGTAGAACAGGATGCAGAACATTTGGCAGTACTCACCTTGATCATAAAACCATGCTTCAGAAAGTATAAATGAAGTGTAGATGAGCTATCAATTATCTAATTAAAATAATATTTGATTTGCACAAATATGTAAGATTTGTTGACCGGAACTTTATGCTCACATGTCTTAAAAACTCTATTTTATCAGCTACAGCTTTGGTGAATGGAGAGCTTATGCTATATCCTTCTCCAAGAGCTAAGGATTTGTTTTAACTAACAATAATTTTGCCATTACAGTTGAAAGGAAAACATTTAAATGTTAACTCAGTGAAATGCAATACAGTGTTGTCTTACTAAGTCTTTAGATCCCTTTGCTGCCCTTGTTGCCAATTTTTCCAACCAGCCATTAAAAGTGCCATTGAAAGGACTCAAGTGGGATTTGCTGGTCCAAAGTTTTAAGTCTGTAGGCTTAATTGTCAAAAATTATACATGGAAATTTTATCCTGGCATGGTTGTGGCTCTTTGTCTCATCCACTTTCAGAGTCTTCCAAAATCCATCCACTACAGAAATTATTTTGAAATTAGAAATTTTATTTTATAATGGTTTCTAATTCCCATGCTATCTTAAAAAAAAAACAAAAAAACACCAAACAAAACCAAACCCACACACACAACCAAACCCTGCTCCTTTTAACAGCATGAATAGAATTCAAAGAGATGCAATTGCTGTTTCTGCAGTCTGAGAAATACCAAGAAAATGCAAAATCTGTCTTTATTCCTCTCGGGGGGATCTATTGCTACAACCAAACAGTGAAAAGGCTGTTGACAGCACAGCCACGTTTCATTACTGATTATTTTTCACAGAAATAACCTTGGGAAAGGGCTAATTTTTTGTCCTGTGTTTGTGCTGTGCCCAATAAAATAGAGCACAACAGTTGTGTCTGAGTGCTGTCCTAACACAAATCCGCGATAGTAAAGGTCTTGGATCAATCTAATGTTTGGCACAGTCTGTGTATAGAGAGCTATGATACACTGAAATATTTTAGAGGATTAGTGACAGTTGGAGATGCAACTGTTTCTTGGTTTCCTTTTTTTAATATTTAAGAATATCCAGTTTCAACTGGACTTTGGAATAAAAACATTAAGTTTCTCCTCTATAGTAGGCTAAAGAAGACATCAAAATAGGAAGCTGACTAGTTTAAGGCTTAGCATGAACTACTGAAACAAATGCACTAGTTTTGTTTGCTTTTAAAGTTAGCAGTCCTGTGAATTACTACTGTGAAAAGCCCACAGAAATTCTGCTTTTATTCTACAGTCATAAATTAGTCTTTTGTTCCTCCCATGTACCATTCTGTAAAATAAATACTGTTTCTGCATTTCTCTGTCTCACAGGGATGCTTAATTCTAAACTCTATATCCATGAAATACTGATATTCTCAGAGGAAAGAACTGAAAGCCAGAAAGAAACATTATCATCCCTGACCTCTCACACAAGACAAGTCATACAATAATAGAGAAATTCCTGTCTTAAGGCAATTATTGCTGTCAGAGCTGAGCCATGCCTTTGAGAAATATATAAAACTGTGATTCAAGACCAAGCAAAACCTAATTATTTGCCTAGTCATTCTGGTAGTTAACTATATTCACTGTTAAAAATAGGATAGTCTCATCCTGCTTCCAACTTTCAGCTTGAGCATGTTTTTCAGTTTCTGCTCAGCAGAAACAAACAGCTTTAAGTGAGGAACAGCACTGACCATTTTTCTTAAAATAGTCCAAACACTGAAGTTCATGCATATTTTTTTTTGCAGCAGTTCTTGTAAGATTTAACAATAAATAAAGCAATCATAAAACTTCAAATAGGGGAGGGTAGGAAAAAATACTTGCAACTCTGTTATTAGTCTGATTTTTTTCTATAGCAGATTAGTTGTTTCTCTCTTTACTGTCAGGAAAATGAATGCAAATAGTGTGTATATTCATAATTGAAAACCAACACAAAATAATCACGTGTGTTTTACCAGAGTGCCTTAAGCTTCCTTCTAACTCTGACACATCAGCACCTCTCCCACAGGAGCACCCAGCTGGGTACCCCTTATGCTGGGCAAGGATCCGTGCGGGGTTGAACTCTCTGCAACAAAGACCCTACAGCTGAAAACAGGGGTGAGAGTGAGGGCTGTGAATGAAGGAACAAACTGGACAGGTAAACTAAAAAGTGTGGTTTCCCCATCACTGCAGTTTAAGTACTTCTTTCCTTGGGGCAGGCAGCCTCCTTGATGCAGTGCACGTGAGCTTGTATCATATTTATTATGCCAATAAATAACATGCAGCATCTAAAATGCCAGTGACCTTACTAAAGAATGCTCATTTTGTCTCCTTCAATTCAAAAAGAAGTTCCACAATACAGGATCAACATCAAGCCAAAGGATGTGGAAAAATTGAAGGAATTACTGCATCTAAAAATAACATCTAAATTTGACTCAAAAGCCTTTATTCATTGTAAATCTATGCGTCACTCTTCCCCCTACATAAGGGAGATTTTGTTGGAATATATTTCCAACTGTTTTGTACTTCCCACTTGTTTCCAATACAGGGATAAGTTCCAACAGACTTAGAGGAGTTGTTATAACTTATATAGATAGTTGTTCTTGTAGAATGCTGAGGACATTTTACTATGAAAATGGAAATGCTATTGGCTTGCACAAAGAGTAACAACAAAAATTCAGGTACTCTATGACTTGGCTGCAGGCTGGATTCCTGGTTTCAGACAAAGCAACAGCTCTTCCTTCCACTTCACAGAAAGTCCCAGGTCACCTCAATGAAAAAGCTGCAGCTCTTGGAATGGAATTTTCTGCTTCCTGACGTTAATGACAGGCTGCAAGAGCAGATAAGTTAGCTACTTTCTGACTGCCTCCAGCTCCTCCTGCTCCTGGCAAAGCAAACTCAGAGGAACAGGGCTCTTAGGACTCCTCGGATATTTATCTCTCCTCATGAGCACAGACAGCCCCATGGCAGGCAACTGGGCGTTCCTGTCTCTTGGGAGAAGTTGTTTTCTCCCTGTGAAGAGTAATGCAAGTGGCTACTAGAAGACATTCAACCTTAAAGTACCCAACCAAATGACATTCAGGGAAGGGAATGTCTGGGAACGGATTATTGCTTCCCTTTTCTTCTTAGGTCATGTCCATCCTCCCACAAATATCAAAATTATAAACAAAACACAGTTTTGGAGCTACTACTCATTAGGGAACAAGTTACCTTACAGAATGCATCAAGAAAATAATAAAAGATTAAAAATAAACATAATGCTTTATACATTTTTATTATATTCCATAACTTGACTCAATCAATACCCATCATGTCTTACCTCACATTGCAAAAGTAGAACTGAACTAAGTAATACTAGCCTACAACTTCTTCCCCTGCACATTTCTTCTCTTCTTTCTCTACCTAAATTAAATTGATTGGCCATCTTAAAAAACAGCTTGGAAGACTGGATTGCTGGAAATTATGGATGCATCTGAAATTTCAAAGTAAATCTTACTAGTCTTGTGTGTTTGTCAGTATTTTTAAGTTCCAGTGGCCTCAGGAGATCACATCTATTTTGCATTGTCATGCACCCTCTTCCTAGCAGTTCTAATACTGGCAGCATTAAGCCAACAATCTATTAGAAAGCACTCTTTTAAATCTCTCTGTAATTATTCTGTCCTATTGACACAATACTGAAGGTACCAGAAAAAAGTATGAAACATCTGTAGACAGAAAAATGTTTTTACGCACTTCCATGTTGTTCATAATGGAAAAAAGGTCATTTCTGAAAAAAATTAAAAATAATTCTACCCTTATTCAGTCTTCACAGTCAGTGTAATGACATTTTAAAAGTTATAATTCAATCTGATTTTCTATTTTGAACACTTTTCAACTTACATTCTTGCTTTTATTACCCCATACAAACTAGCTATAAATACTATTTGGGCCACATAGAGAGCAGCCTTACTGCCCCAGTAACATGTAATAAATAGCAAACGTGGATTCTCAAGGGGTCTTTCCTCAGTTCAAACATAAAGAACAACATTTTCATACTTGTGTGTATGTAAAAAAAAAGTTCAAACACTTGATTACTCTTGCCAAAGTAGAATGAAAATACCAGAATTATCTCTAAAATATTAAATTAAGTACAAACCTGCCTTTAAGGAATATCAGATGGTTTAAAGTATCCACATAATTAATACCTAGCATCACGACTCAACAGAGGGGACATTAATTAAAAATTAATTTGTGTAAGTTAAAATTGCAGACATTTCTGAGGTAGGACATTTGCTCTGGCAGGTGGGTAGAGTAGCCCACGGAAGCACAGAGCAGGGGCTGGTGGAACTCGCATCCCTGGCAAGGAAGGAAAGTGGAAGGGGGCTTTTTCTCAAGAAGGGGCACTTAGAGTTCTCTGTGTGTCCAAACCTGCCCCTTCAAGCTGTATCACAGATTCAGCTTATTTTTATGGTTTTCTCTGAGGGCAGGTCCTGTTTGGTGAGGTGCCAGGGGCAGGTTAGCAGGTTTCCTCAGGAGCCAGCTCCTCCTCCTACCATCTGCCCAGGCCACCCTCTCTCAGATACCACAGGCCACCAAACCAGGGAAATGACTCCGAGTGAAACCAAATGTTCTTCCCTTGCCTATTTTTCAGCTAACTCTGAGAAATGACGAAGACCACGGGCAGGAATAAGCAACTACTGCTGGTACCCAGCAGCCAAAAGAAAGCCAAGTACCACTCACAGGGTGTTTCTGAGTTTTTTGGTTTTTTTTTTAGCTGCAAAGGGGTATCTGTTTTGTTAACTAAAAAAGAAAATTGGAATAAAACAAGTAGGTATATACTAGCATTAATATACTAAATAGACCAGCTACTTAAATACATTAGACTTACTATTTTCATTTAATATGCAATCTAAATAGATAAAAAATTTTGACAAGTATTTTCAGCCAAAAATTTTTTAAAAATCTTAAGTTTCAATAAGCAGATATATTTACCAATTAATTTTCATCTTTGAATAAAAGATTCTTAGACTGTTTCTACTACTCAAAACCACATATCTGCATGTCTTGAAAATGTATAAATTAGTATAATTCCACTTGACTAAGACCACTGCCATATATGTCATATATTTGGCTTAAAAGCCAGTGAAAAAATTATTTCCCAGAAATATTAATCACCAAATTTTAAGTTCAACTGAAAAAGAATCCTCTGGGCCCACAGCTAAACTATCATTGCTGTAAGAGTGGTCAGAAGTACAAATATACCCTTCTGAGCCAAAGGCATACAAACGCCAATTCATGGCTGGGATTTCCACAAATACTTAAGACACTTCAAGAACTGAAGAGGCTGAAGACTTCGAGCCACAAACCCAGTACTTAGCACTTAAGTGCAAAACTTTCTACTGGTAAAATTTCCTCAGGCATCAGATGTTGTGCTACTACAGGAGTCCAGTGGCTGAAATCTCTCCTGAGAGATTGTACACTTGCTCGTGTCTCTGGAGGGACAAGTCCTTCCCATGTCCAAACCATACAGCTAAAGATAAGCCTGAGTTGAATCAACATTTTATTTCCCACCCACCGAAGCTTTGTCACTATGCAGTTAAAACCAACAGATTTACATAATGAAAGAGACACCAATCAAGAAAAAAACAAAACAAAACACACCCCAAATTTTAAATCGGCAAAGGCATTCAACAAGATTTACAAATCCTGATGCTATCAGAAATTTCTTACATGTGGGTCCAGATGGCAAAACCAATTTATTTTATGGGTCTACCACCATGTCCAACTATCTCCAAATTTCAATGTTAAAAAAACCAAATAAATTAATTCCACTCTAATCATAAGCTTCTTTTTAAAGCAATTTTTTGTTTACACTGTCCAGAAGATTGAAAAATGAAATATTCTTTCAGAGAAATAAGGATATTTTTAAAGTGAGGTCAGCCCGCAAAAGCCAATAAGTATATAAAGGTTATTTAAAGAACCAACCAACCAAACAGGATACAAATTCTGTCACAATGTCTGACATGTGAGACAGGTAGTTGCTCTATTCTAGCACTACTACAAAGCAATCCTTGTGGATATTCAGAGGCAAAAAAAAAGTAAATGAAAGATAATGAAAAACTCTCATCTAAGGAATCTGTGTTCTATGTACAGTGGGAATTCAAAATTTTACCAATATTGAAAGGACAAAACTAATTTGAATTCAACTTGATATTGTTAAATGGTGAGTACTAAACCAGCTTGTTCTTACTTTTTTCTCTGATGAATAAGGGATTATAAACACGTGCCATGGAGTTATAAAACTGGCCTACATAACAAACCTGAGTGTGGGGGCTGTACACAAATTACTTGCCTACCTCTTATATCTGTTTTACTTGTTCGCATTGCAACTTCATCAAAACCAGCAAATTTCCCCTGTACTATCTGAGGTGTTTGGCAATCCCAGAAATTTCTTCAAAACACAGTTCTATCTTATACCTATTGATGGATATATATCTTTTATACAGATATGACCAGTATAAAGATTGACACTGAATGCTGGTTTGTTTTGTTGTTATTTTTTTTTAATAAACGTTGCTTTCAGCCAATTAATTACTGTTCAGTTGGAAATCTCTAATGAATACTGGATTCCAGACTCTTTTTACATATTTCTTTTCTTTCCAAATCTTATATTCAATTATTCCCATGCAAGATGTATCCAAACTGTTGAAGTAAAATAGAGGATATCAAAAAGAAAACATCTACTCCAGAAAGTACATGAAGTTGACATTGTATAAAACTTCTAAGAAAATACTCATATCACAATGGAGGATAAGAGGATTTTCTGGCTAAGTTTTCAAAACTGTGGTTTACTGACTCAAGAAAAATGTTTCAACATGTATCAGCATTTTAGAAATTTCAAGTGATTTAGATTATTGATAGAAAAGTCAGAAAAAAATAATATCTTCAGTTTTAAAAATTGGTTTCAGTAAAGTATAGATTTTACCATACTAAGAAAGGTATTTACAGACCTTTAATAAATGTCTGGTAGCCATTATTTACACACTTAACAATTAAGTCTTCAATCTACAAATTAATATGCTTTAGCTATACATAAAAGTCTAACTAGCAAATATTTTTATTGATTTTACCCCCTACATAGGTGCTATTGCATTTACTTAAGCATTTCCCAGAGCAATAAAACTAAATCAGGAAGTTAATGCCTTGAATCTGGCCAAAGCAAGCCACCAACTCACAAAATCAAATTGCTCTCACTGCTCTTACAGCCCTGTTGCAGCTCTGCAGTTCTCTTTGCCTGATATAAGTATCTCCTTTTACTGGCACTTTAAATCAAATGCTTAGGCCCTTTTTACTGGAGACTTGGAACCTTACCAAAGATCTGAATTTTCTCATTCAGTCTATGTCTGTAAAAATTTCTCGGAGAGTTTATCAAAACGCCACCAAACCAAAACTTTTTTCTCGAACCCAAATTAGCAATTACCCCGAAGATTGACAAAATATCCCTTAAAAGGCATCCTGCTTTGATAGGCCATGTACTTTTATATACATATGTAACACCATCAGACTGCTACTCTAGCTTTTTACTTTATCTTAGCAGACAATGTAACGTGGCATTTATTTGTATTTGAGTTTTGAATAGCCCACTAGAGTTATCTGTGCACCAGAACACACACTGCCCCACATATTTTTCAAAATATTTTGGAAAATCTGGGAAAAAAAGCTCTCGCTTCTCATCCTTAAAACATTACAAGGCATTCATTTAGACACACTTCAAAGATTTGAATATTGGTGACTGATTTAATCTGATTATCATGATAGTTTTTCATTAAATAGAAGCCACCACAAGACACTAAATAGTGAAATTCTATAGCAAAGTAGACAACCAAAATCCTGGAAAAGTGAAGTATTTGCTTGGTGGACCTTGGACAGAGGCTATAAGCCTCTGAATTTAACTGTTTTGAGAAGTCTGCACTGAATTTCATGCTGCCCCAGTCACGATGCTCACACTGCCTAGAGATAAGTCAAGCACAAAAGGACTTATTTATGCTATATTTTTTCTCCAACAAAGGAAACCATCAGCAATATGGCTAATAAAATGCTATTAAATCTAGTCTGGCTAACACAACACAAAGAACTTGACACTTAGCAGTCATCATCCTGCTTACCAAAACCAGTCATTAGTTAAGGTAACGCTGTGTACCAAGTAATATTTTTCCTTTTTTAGACCAGCCAGGCAATGAGCAGTCTGTTGTAATAAGTGATTTAAGGGGAAAGAATGCTGAAAGAAAATATTTCCGAGAGATACAGGGAGTGGCAATTGGAAAGAGAATAAAAAATCTGAAAGTAAGAACAACAGATCACAACAAAAAGGAAGAAATGTCACAGGCAGTAAAATTAATTTGGAGTTAAAAACATTTGCTCATTGCTTTGCTTAGTAAAACTCAAAAACAACTCAGAAAAAAAACTAAGAGAGGACACACATTGTACAAAACTTCACACTTTTCATTCTACAAACTTTCACATGGTTTCAAGAAACCCTGCCAGGCACTGCACAAACTCTTTAATGTCCTAGTTTTTGCTTATCTTTGTAAATACAGATTAAACAAAAAGACATGAAGCTGAGAGACCATGTTAATCTCTCCTTCATGTCTCTTTCTCAAAATTTTGAGTCTTTGTTATTTGTAATAGACATTCAATTTTCTGTTTAAAAGAATCACTTGACTCTTATTAGCAGCAGTAATAATGCCATACCAAAAAGAAATTAAATTTGGCAGCCTGATAAGCAAAGGAAGGAAAAGGAAATATTTGAGTCATTCTGTTCCAGCTCCGTCAGCTCTCGTTGCACCATCTCTATGGATTGTCTTGAAACCCTGCCCACATTTGCAATAAGAAAACATTTAAAGTTATTTTTGTTTTGGTTTGGGTTTTTTTAATCAAATCCAAATGGAACAAATGATAAAGACAACTTAGCTCAGTTATTTCCCTTTTACTGTATATATATACACACACAGATTATGTACAGCATGTGTATATATAAATATACAGACACACACATACACACAAGTATTTAAAATACTAACTTCTTTTCATACATAAACTTCACCAGAAAGACAAGCAACTCTAAATGTTTAGATTGTGTGATACAGATTTTAAATATCACCTTTATAAATTGATCTTTTTTGCAAGTGAAGTCTTATCCTATAAGGATGTAAACACTTTGGCTTGCTGGAAAGAGACTCAGCAAATGTTCATGTCCAGGAAAAATCAGAAGCCTGGGGATTACTCTTGTATACAAAGCTATGAGTAAGTTCTGCAAGATGAGATCTAGAGTGTACAAAATATTTGATCACAAAATACTGTAAACAAACTACAGTAAGATTTGAAAGTCTCAGAAATTTGAGTCCAAAAAGAAATAATTGAAAAAATACCATTCTAAAACATGAATCAAGATGGATGAAAATTTAGTTTGCTTTTCAGTTGTTAAAAATAGAATTGGAGTCTCAAAACATTAATCTAGCATTTTCATTTTACCCATTACACACAGTAAAATATTCCTGTAAAGGCCATTTCATAATTAAAAAAAAAAAAAAGGCAATTTTAAACATAATGCACTATTTCTCTTCTTCTTTTCTTATTTCCTGAATAGCTGTCTGCTATTTTTTCATGTCATAGTAGTAATATCAATTTCTTCTATTATGTTGGTTTCTTTCTGCCATCTCCTTCTATCTTAATGCCAAGCTCTGTTCTTTACTGGCTGTATTTCGTAGTTTTCTTTTCTGCTAGACTTTCAACCTTTTAATTTAAATTTAGCTTACTTGTAAGGCAATCCATAAGTACACGTGAGAAGCCTAACATTTATTTAATACCTAAATGACGAAGTTTTCTGCTGGCTAATGACATCCCCATGTCATCTCTAATGAGCACTGTCCTTACCTGGGAGAGAAGTAGGGGCTATTCAGAAAACAGAGGAGGTTAGAATATTTATTAATCATATTTTTTCTCTTAGACACATGTTTACCACAGTTTTAGGTGAGACAGTCCTCTCCCTGTGTTTCAGATCCAGACTCTGCTGATGATGTAAGGATAGGCATCTCCCTGTTTTTTTTCCACCAGCTGCCTTTGGGAATTAGGAGAGAAAGAATATATTTACTCATGTCCAAGCATCCATTTCCTACTCTTTCCAATGAGTAATCCCGTGTTTGTCTCTGCTATACAAAAATTTCTTATTCAGTGTCCCTCATGCCCCTAAATTCCCCAAAGTAATGCTGAAAATTCATTTAACTCATCATTTTTTAATTATGCTGTTGTTTGGGAAAGCTGAGTAACAGCAGAGGCACAGAAGCTCTCTGTTAAACAGAATCAGAAAGACAGAAAAATGTTTAAAACTGAGATTTTGAACTGGGGATGTAGACAACACCACCAAGCAATCCACTGATCTGCATAAACCTTATAGCTTTATAAAACAAACAAAAAACTTCTGCTGACAACAGTCCACACTCCCAAAGCTTTGGGAATTAGAAGAGAAACTTCTGAAACAGCTGTGAAGCAAATATTCCACACAGTCCAGATGAGCATATGAAGATATATTTGTAGTAAATGGAGAATTTTCATCGTTGGGAAAAGTCACCAGTAGAGTTTCACAGAGAGCTGTGTTGAGTTCTGCATTGTTCAGTTTATTCCTAAATGGAAGAGTGATGAACCACAGAATGAACAAAGTTTTTCTTACAATATTAATCTATTTTAAAAAAGTCTGACTAGGAAGAACAGCAAAAAGACCTGTCAACAGTCCATGAATGTCAATTAAAATGCAGACCTAATGCATGTAGTAATACAAAATAATGTATATGTAGAAAACCAAACTTTACAAATAAAATGGCAGGCCTAGAAGTGATCATTACTACTTGCAGACAGGATCTTAAGCTACCCTTGATTGGTCCGTGGAAAAAAAAAAAACAAAACAAAAACAAAAAACAACACTCCAAGAGGAGGAAATATCATGTTAGGAATAATTAGGAAAGTAAGAGAAAATAAAAACAGACACCATCCTAATGCTGTCCTATAAATGCCCAGTTAGCCCTCATACCAGATTTGTCCATACAAATACTGGGCAAAGTTAAGATTCCCTCACCTCAAAACACAGCAGAATGGGGAAGTAATAGTCCAGATGATGAGAGATTAAGAGTACCAACCGTTCACTGAGAAGACTCCAACCTTAAAAAGAAAGGAATGAAGAAACTTAGGATGAAAGATCATAAAATAATGGCTGGCATTGGAATGATAGAGAGGGTTCAAGTAGTCACTGTCTCTTCCAATAGAAGAAATGGGTGACACTAAGTGAAGCTAACAACTTTCAGGCTTCAAAGAGAAGAGAGCAATTTCCACCATGTAGTTTGTGTAGTACTCCTTGTCACTGAAAGTTATGAGTGTAACTTAACAGCCAAATTAGTTGAAAAAAGAGGTTAAACAATTTGTGGAGGAGTGATCCATCAAGATCTATGTAAAATATGGAAATATCTTTAGCCCCAAAAATCCATATCTGCAAATTATTATAGGTATAAACTACTATATGCTGCTCTATACTGTCTACTTGTTCACAAGCTGCCATTTCAGTCACCCTCAAAGAACAGATATGAGGTCAAACAGATATTTGGGTTTACTTATTAATGGTATCTTTCTGTGAATAAACACATATTTAGCATTTTAACACTCAAATGTTAAATATTTACTGCTCAAAAATACATCTGTCATAGGTTAGCAAGCATAGTCCCGGAAGGGATATCCTTGCTAAGGGGTGCTTACAGCTTCCTCTGGGACCTGATAGAACCTATCAGCTGGCCAGTTTGAATATGGACAATTCTTTAAGCCACTTAAAGTTGTGACCGCCTCTGTGATACACACTTAAGAATAGACAAACTCCCCCCCCAAGCTCTCTCTCGTTTCCGGCGCTGGCACAGGTGGCTGCAGGCCCCGTGCAGGGGCCAGCAGGCCCGGCCAGGCCCTGCTTGGGCCAGGCCGGGCCGGGCCACGGCCAGCCTGGAGCCATGGGCCTGTTCCAGCTGTGGAACCCCCCCCCCACTGCCTTGCCGTGGGCAGCCGGAGCGGCTCGGAACCCCCCCCCTCTCCACTGCGGCCGAGATTCAGCAAAGCGGCACCTCTGTCCGGCAGAGGTCAGGTGACCAACTGCGATAAGCCACATTCCAGCTGTAAGGCCGAGGTGAGATTAACCCTTTTATTGCTGTGAAGAGCTGAAAACCTGAGGGAAGAGAGAGAGGAGATGCTTAAAGCTGAAAGTCTGTTGTGAAGCTATGATATATCAGAGTATCCTGTTGTAATTTCATGAAGATATGGGGGGTGGAGTGTTCAACTCATAAGCAATAGGCAGATGCTGCCGCAGCTGTAATTTCATGAGAAGTTTGGACAGAGAGAGATGAACCAGATGAACCAGATGAACCAGATGAGGACTTTTGCTCCAAAGAGGAAAGGAGAAAAACCTCAATTCCTAGAGATGCTTCCAGTGATAGTCTCAAAGATGAAGATGACCCTTTGCTCCCAGGGAAGGAGAAGGGCCTCTGTTTTTTTTCTGAACAGCTCAACCTTAAAATTGTACCCCGAAAAACTTCAAGAGTGGACCCTCGAAAGCAGTTGCGGGAAAAGCTGCAAGTCGGGGGAAGGGACTCACATCGCAAGCAGAGAAACTCCTCTTCCTAAATGGACTGAACAATATTTGGAAGTGGGTGGCTGTCTCGGTGTGATACTGTTTTCATAGCACGAGCAAAAAGAGACTTCTCTTTCTAAATGGACTGAACAAGGTTATTATGGAAGTGGTAAACAGACTGAACATCTTAAGGGTTGTCTTTACATTGTCAGTGGGAGAAGGGAGGAAGGTGGGGGGAGGAGGAGAGTTCTAAAGGTGGTATAATTTTTTTTCTTTTCTTCTTTTAGGTCTGTTAATAAACTTCTTTATATTCATTCAAGTTGGTGCCTGCTTTGCATTTCTCCTAATTCTTATCTCACAGAAGATAAACAGTAATGAGTATTTTAGACCAAACCACTACACTAAATTGGTGTTTCCGCCCGGTTATAAACCCAACCCGCGACAAAATGGTGGAGAATGCGGGCAATTGATGAGATCTGTGAGATAAAGCTTAATTAGGAGGAATACTGGGCAAAGCAAGTATTAGGTCATAAGTTAAGTAGCATGATAGTGAGAAACTTATATTGTAATTGTACTGAACTACCTAGGGGTGGAATATAGCAGAAGTTGAATGTAATTTTGATAATAATTCTTAAATGTGTCTTCACAGAGGCGAGGGGTGGAGAATGTCATAGGTTAGCAAGCATAGTCCCGGAAGGGATATCCTTGCTAAGGGGTGCTTACAGCTTCCTCTGGGACCTGATAGAACCTATCAGCTGGCCAGTTTGAATATGGACAATTCTTTAAGCCACTTAAAGTTGTGACCGCCTCTGTGATACACACTTAAGAATAGACAAACTCCCCCCCCAAGCTCTCTCTCGTTTCCGGCGCTGGGACAGGTGGCTGCAGGCCCCGTGCAGGGGCCAGCAGGCCCGGCCAGGCCCTGCTTGGGCCAGGCCGGGCCGGGCCACGGCCAGCCTGGAGCCATGGGCCTGTTCCAGCTGTGGAACCCCCCCCCCACTGCCTTGCCGTGGGCAGCCGGAGCGGCTCGGAACCCCCCCCCTCTCCACTGCGGCCGAGATTCAGCAAAGCGGCACCTCTGTCCGGCAGAGGTCAGGTGACCAACTGCGATAAGCCACATTCCAGCTGTAAGGCCGAGGTGAGATTAACCCTTTTATTGCTGTGAAGAGCTGAAAACCTGAGGGAAGAGAGAGAGGAGATGCTTAAAGCTGAAAGTCTGTTGTGAAGCTATGATATATCAGAGTATCCTGTTGTAATTTCATGAAGATATGGGGGGTGGAGTGTTCAACTCATAAGCAATAGGCAGATGCTGCCGCAGCTGTAATTTCATGAGAAGTTTGGACAGAGAGAGATGAACCAGATGAACCAGATGAACCAGATGAGGACTTTTGCTCCAAAGAGGAAAGGAGAAAAACCTCAATTCCTAGAGATGCTTCCAGTGATAGTCTCAAAGATGAAGATGACCCTTTGCTCCCAGGGAAGGAGAAGGGCCTCTGTTTTTTTTCTGAACAGCTCAACCTTAAAATTGTACCCCGAAAAACTTCAAGAGTGGACCCTCGAAAGCAGTTGCGGGAAAAGCTGCAAGTCGGGGGAAGGGACTCACATCGCAAGCAGAGAAACTCCTCTTCCTAAATGGACTGAACAATATTTGGAAGTGGGTGGCTGTCTCGGTGTGATACTGTTTTCATAGCACGAGCAAAAAGAGACTTCTCTTTCTAAATGGACTGAACAAGGTTATTATGGAAGTGGTAAACAGACTGAACATCTTAAGGGTTGTCTTTACATTGTCAGTGGGAGAAGGGAGGAAGGTGGGGGGAGGAGGAGAGTTCTAAAGGTGGTATAATTTTTTTTCTTTTCTTCTTTTAGGTCTGTTAATAAACTTCTTTATATTCATTCAAGTTGGTGCCTGCTTTGCATTTCTCCTAATTCTTATCTCACAGAAGATAAACAGTAATGAGTATTTTAGACCAAACCACTACACTAAATTGGTGTTTCCGCCCGGTTATAAACCCAACCCGCGACAACATCTTAGTAAAACAAGATGAAAACCAGAAATTGTATTTATTCACTGTAATATATGACAATGTATTCCTCCAATGACAGTGTGTTAAGTGTACAGTAAGCTCCTTGCAGGAAATGATGGGTATGATGTTGTTGCATATGTTTCCCAATTCTTCAGCAAAGAATTTGATGAGGGCTAACATACTGCCGAGATGACAAAAATATCTTCCCACCAGTGACTCCGGTGACTCGAAGCGAAGGCTCATTTGGGCCTTCTGTTGCAGCCCTCAGCAGCTTTGCCTCCCGTCTCCCAGTAAATGTCAAACACTATCAATGCTGTGCCCTTCTGCCCCCTGCTAACAACCAAACACATTCTGCAAGCTCTGCAAATGTCTCCTTAACAACTCATGCCTTGGTCCTGGCTCATTCCATCAGCAGTACAACCAGACTGCCTGGGAATGGCTTTAGCAGGCTTTACATCCTCCACACCCTCCACAGCTGCTTTGCTGGGGAGAATTGGTATCTTTTGCAGTATCCACTTGATTTGTTGGAACACAGGATGGGGCTTAATAGAGAGAAAATACTCTCCTTTTAGCAACAATTTATGTATTTTGAAAGTTAATTTTTTTTAATTGTTTATGACTCCTTTGACTACTCTTTGCAAGTAGTTTCTTTCTGTTGAAAATTCTACTAAAGCATTCTCATCTGAAGAATACTTTAAACTTTGGTTTAGACAAATATCAACATCTACATACAGGCATTTAATCTCCTTTTACTGTCAACAGACTAGTCAACACATTTATGCTGGAGAAGGAACAAATAAATTAATAAACTGCCCAACCAGCTACTTAATTCAGTTGTCTGACAAGCGGGTGCCTGCTGGAGGTTAGATGTCCTAGACTATCTGAAACATCTGTTGAGGGCAAGCAGCTGTGGCACAGGCCCAGTTGGGACCTGGGCCCTTTTGGGGAAGGTATTCTGAGCCTAGAAATTGTTTTTTCAAATAAAGGTGTCCCTTTTTGAGTGACCTGAATTCTGCTCAAGGCACTATGAACTGTACTGGCAGAGTTGCTACTCATTAGAAGGGAAGTTCACAAACCAAATACAGCTGTAAACTCGTGTGTATGGAGATCTAAATATAGGTCTTTTAATCTCCAATTGAATTCTTCAGTTGTTCATAAAATTTCTATAAAGGAAGACAGAAGATAATTTTTATTGAAATAATCTTGTGCTTTACCCACTGTTCTGTGTCATTCAAGCAAATCATCACTGGCATCAAATGCAGTTTGCTGCCCAGCCAGGAGTCTGTCAATATCTGTGTCAGTATTAAGTTATTTTCAAACCCTTCAAATAAATCTTATATCTGTACTTCTTTTTTTAACATTAAGTATGTACAAATCCCTGCATCTTGAATTAAATCTTCTGGTGTCATATTTCTTGACTAATTCCTGCATGCAAATTGATGTTCACCCATGAAGCGATCAAGTTTACTCACTGTCCACATTTGAGACTGCAATCCTTTGCCCTTCACAGTGATGAGGTAGATTTATTTTGTCTTAATTTTAATCTACTTGAATTTTTCTAAAAGGGTTTCAAAGATCTAATCAGACACAAGGACCTTTTATTTTTCAGATGAAAATGGGATGGCTGTTTGCCGGCTGAAAATGCATCATTTCAAACAGCAGATCTGCAGTGTGCAGTAAGATTTCTGCTATGACAGCCCAGAGACTCCTGCACTGACAGTCTCCATACATATCAGCCATTTCATTTTCCTAAATGCCTCTGCTAAGAGGTATAATGTTAGCACAAATCAACAATGAAATGCAAAATGTCATTACATTTCCATTACCCCTACCTCTTTAGTGATTCACATATTCTCCAAACAGATGTGTGATTTGTGTAATTTAGTGTTGTGGGTTTTTTAATTGTATTAAGACAGATGCTCTTGGGAAGCATCAATAATGGTTTTCACTAGCATTATGAACGTACATTAGATTCCACCAAAAGTTCTTATGGAGAGATGAAAAAAATGTAAGTACTTCTTACTCAGCTCTCTAGAAAGTCACCATAAAATCAAATGACTAACACTTCCCCCTTTCCCTCTGAAATTTACACTACAAACCAGAAATTGAAATACATTGATAAATGAGTAAATTAAAAAGTACACACCCTAAACTATCCAATGTTGAGAATATGTTACAATTATGTAACAAAAGTAGTAACGAGCAACACAGACTGTTCCCTTCAATTTCATTTCAGAGCCTATCTTCAAGAGCTGTTCAGCTGGAATGACTGCAGTTTAAGAAGTCTTATTAAGGTTTGATCACTTAAAATTATACTTGCATGTTGAAAAGGTTTTTTATTCATAGCAGACATCCAGGCGACCCAAAGTAATAATCACACATAGCAAATACAAAATGACTTATTGAAAAATAAATTCTTCTCAATAATTTGCATGTCATTCTCAGTGCAAATCAAGTCCCACTTTCTTTCATAACAAATATTTTTGTCAATTTTTACCTTTTTTGCTATTAACAGAACATTAGTTTCTTTTTCAGACAGTTAGACACAAATGCAGTGAATACAATTTTGTTTGTACAGCTAGCAAGAAATAAGAGAGCAATGAGGTGCTGCCAAGAAAAACTGCGAACAAATTTCAGTATTGGTCTGAGTATGTGTAACTAGTCCTGTAGATAGGTTTGGATTTGGATTGCGTTTAGATACAAATAGGAACATATTTCATCAATATTCAAAGGTCTCCTGTCAGAATTACCTACATCACATACAAGAAATTGCTGTAGAACACAGAAATCCCCTAAAAAATGTAAGACAGGATACAATTATGGGAAGAGGAGACAGCAAGAGGGCATACCCAGAATTTTAAATTCCTCAACTGTTTGAATGGTTTAATATAAATATGTTTCAGCAATTTCTGTGAATATAAGCACTCTATATTTAGTCAGAGATGAAATGAAATTTCCATGATTGTACTTATGGCGTGAAGTAGTTTTTCAAACCACTTTGGACATGGGTCTCCATTTTTAAGGGAAGTCAGCACAGGACTGGGATGTTGGTCCTAATCCAACAAATTACCCAGGTAACAATCTCACGTTGGCTGAGACCACATGCTTATGAGCTCTTTCAAAGCTGGCAGAATCCACCCCGCAGAAGCAATCTAAATCATGGTGTTGGGGTCCCTTCCCCCTGCCATGTAGCCCTGTGAGAGGGGCCCTGGGGGGGAGACACGGGGTTTCCCTGCCCCTGGTCAGCCTCGTTCCCCATTGGTTTTGTGTTCCCCTGCACGGGCAAGGACCCTCGGGTCCTGTGATTGAGCAGTTCCTCAGCAGAGCTCCAGCCATGTGGCTGGAGAAATAAACATCTCTGAAACATCTATCAAGAATTGGTCCATATATATTTCTTTTCCACGGGCCTCGTTGTCTGATCCACGTGTTGCAGTATGCCCACTGTAACAGATGGTGAGGAAATGCTGGCAAGACACTGATCCCTAAGGACAGCGACTGTGATTTGTGAGGAAACTCTGGATTTCTCATCTTGTTTTCGTTTTGCTGTTCCATCTCTAAATTATGGAGGAACCATGGAAAGACTCATGGCTCTCAGAGCTGCATATGGACATTTATCTTAAACTTGAAAAGATTCTTGAACAGTGATTTGTAAATTTTCGCTTAATTCAAGCTCAAAAGGAACTGAAACATTTCCTTTCATGGTTGTTTAAGAACTTTTTCTACATTTCTTGGGATTTGATTCTTACCAAAGACTTTTGGAAGACTGTTTGGACACAGTTAATTTCTGAGTCAAAATATATGCCGATGGAAGAATATTTTTGTGAAAATTATTTAATTACCAAGACTGTTGAGTAACGTCAGCTGTGTCCTGGCGAAGGGAAATCTGCCTCCTTGGGGATTGTGCGGCCTCGGCCACATGGACCGAGCACTCTCCGAGCAGCAGCGAGGCAGTTCCCGCGCACAGGCGGAGCGACACGAGCTGCAGTGTCGGCAGCGGAGCCAGGCACGGCAGGAGCAGCGCGATCCGGCGGTGCCCGCCCGGCCCCGCGCAGCGCGTGGTGGAGCGAGCCCCGTGAGAGGAGCGGCGTGCGGGCGGCAGTGGCGGTGGGGCGGAGCCGTGCCCAGCCAAAACGCACACTGGAGCAGGGCGCGGGGGGGTTGTCGCTCGGGGGCCCAGCCAAGATGTGGGCATGGTGCCAGGCAGCGGCAGCGCAGCTGAGAGCAGAGGAGACGGCGCACAGGGAGCTGAATGGCCCGGCCCGGCCCGCGTGGCCCCGAATGCCACCCCGGGAAGAGCGCACAGGCACAAGCAGCCCCGACGGCCCCGGCAGCACTGACAACCCTGGCAGTCCAAACACGGGGGAGAGCGAAAGAGAATGAGAAAGCAAAAACACAGCGAGACAGAAAACAGCAGCCACTCGGAAAAAGGAAAAAATCACCGTAGCTAAGGTTTTAGAAATAGTAAAATGGTATAATGTTAAACAAAATTATGGTTTTATAACAAGATGTGACAACCAAGAAGACATATTCGTTCATAAAACTGCTATTAAAAAGAATAACCCTGAAAAATACATCCCAAGTTTAGGAGATGGAGAAGTAGTAGAGCTCAAAATTGTGCAAGGTAGAAAAGGGTTACAAGCAGCAGAGGTCACTGGACCTGATGGTGTTTCTGTAAAAGGCAGTATATATGCTAAAAATCGTAGTCATGTTAGACAATATCCTCATTATAAACAGTCCCTACAGTCTCTATTTCCTAATCCCACCTTTCCCTTTTATCCTATATCCTATTACCCTGAGTGTATTCCCAATCTGTTTTTTCACCCATGGTTTCCCTCACAAAACCATGCCTTTGACAATTGTTTCCCCAAAAATCCCTTTCCAATGCCGAGTGGGGGATGAAGAGGGGGAGGGAAGAAATTAACTATTGTTGTTTAGAGTTCCAACAGGTACAAATGGAAGAAACCCTCTCCTGCCTCAGTTTCCCCACAAAGCATGCTCAGAGAGTCCTGTCTGCCTTCTGTCAGCCTTAAGATGTTCCAGAGAATCTGTTTGGACATTTAAAGACTCAGGAGGGCGGCTTGTTTTGTTTTGAAGCTGTTCCTGTTATGTTTATCCAGTTGTTTTCAATGTTAAGTTTTAAATCTCTTTTTGTTAAAAATAAATGGGTGAAGTGTTGGGGTCCCTTCCCCCCTGCCATGTAGCCCTGGGAGAGGGGCCCTGGGGGGGAGACACGGGGTTTCCCTGCCCCTGGTCAGCCTCGTTCCCCATTGGTTGTTTTGTGTTCCCCTGCGTGGGCAAGGACCCTCGGGTCCTGTGATTGAGCAGTTCCTTGGCAGATCCTCAGCCATCCATGTGGCTGGAGAAATAAACATCTCTCTGAAACATCTATCAAGAATCAGTCCATATATATTTCTTTTCCACGGGCCTCGTTGTCTGATACACGTGTTGCAGTATCCCCACTGTAACACCACGGATCCCAGATTGCAGCAGGGAAGGGGGAAGTGCCAGAAAGTGGGAGAAGCAAGAGAGAGTGAGAAAATGTACAGCCAGGAGTAGCACTGGCAAGGTCAGCAACTAGCAATGTTATGTACAGTGTTCAAAAAAGCCTGAGTAGACATTTTTGATATGTGGGGGAAAACACTTGGCTGCACCATTGGTCTGGGCCCCATGCTGTTTTAATTCATGCAACAAATTATATGTGAAGTAGAGCAAAGTCAACTCAGCTTCCAAAATGGGGCATTTTTCAGAACCAGTACTCAGCAAAATACTTATAAATGAGGAAAAACTTGTGGTGATGCTTTCTTACAAAATTACATTGCACAGTCAATCTATGTTGTAAATAAGAAATAAAACAGATGAGAATGTGGAATTTATCAATGCCAGTAAAAATGGACTTAACCTATCAGCAATACACTTTGCAGGATTTCCTAAATTTGTGCCTTAAAGGGGAAGGTGTTCGATTGAAATTAATTTACTATTTTTAATTATCTATCAACACCACTACTAAAGAAAATACATTTAATATACAGACTCCACTTGAAAGAGTGACAGTGAGAGTCAAACCAGAGATGAAATAACTGCTTACTTCCATGCTTAAAACAGAAACTGTTCTTGAGTATAGAAAGCCCACCAGTCTGTGGGTGATGGGCTACCTCTGTGACGCTTAACACTGCAGTGTAGAACTACAGTTCAACATTGCAGGCAGGTTAAAAAAATGAGTGATAAACTGTCTAGTAATTCAGTGAGTACCTCAGATATGCAATAGTTATTCTGAAAGTACATCATATAGCTAAAAGTAGGCAATTTATATAAAACAGGTAAGCTATTTATGTCTGTTTGGTACTGTCAAACTATTGATTACTAAATAAATTGTACCATTGTTCTTTGTCCCAAAGACTCCTATTGCCCGACAATCTTCTGACCCAGCTCCTTTCCATTCAGCAAAGCTGTAGCAGAAAGAGTAACTGAGTATTTACAGATGTAATACTACTACCTATTTTATTTATAATAGTTCCACAGTCAGTTGTCCAGAAAGCATAATACTTATTACTAGATGACAAGTGACCATCATTACAAGACCTTTCACCATTAGGTTTTGAAGAATGCTGGTCATCCGCAGGCATATTTTGAAAATGGTCATTCTTTGTCAAGCTGAAAACATATTTTTAACTTCTTTTGCATTACTTCTGCAGCATGGTAGCTTACATTGTACCGGAATGATAATTCAGAATTGGGATACTAGACAATTTGATATATTAGTGGAGTTAGATGAGTATAATGCTTGCATTGTTCACACATTCTCCTCTGACTCACTGCAACATTATAAATACCCACCGTAAGGGGAGCTCCACCCTGGAGAGGTTTAATCTAATACTTTCTGCTGTTGCAGACCCTTCTACGTTTAAGATGAAACCAAGCCATTAAGACTTGACTCCACACTCTAAGATTTTTTTTTTTTTTTTTACATTTAAGATGATTCACAAAACTAGCTTTACATGGTTTCCTGTAATCCCAAGGCAAAAAGTGTTCTGTAAATGTACTTTGTTTCAAATGTAAGAAACATTAACCACCCACTTCCTGTACTGTTCCCTAAAAGGTTTACAAGTACTGCAGGACTAATCCCATTCTGCCAAAAGCCTTCACTTCTTGCCAAAGAGGGACTCAGTTAATGTTAAATGACTGTACTCTTCATATTAAATAATACTTGGAAGCTGAAACAGAGCAAGGCTTTATAGAACCCTTTTGAAAATATCTGACAAAGTCACAAGTTAATTTATGACAGGAGGCCCTGCAGAAAATTCCCAGGGCCGAGCTCTGCTCAGCTTCCACGGCTGCGTGTGTGCAAGGAAAGGGCAGGGCTGGTGCCAAGAGCTTTCTGAGCCCAAGTAACATATAAGCAGGTCAATGGAACAAATCCGTTCCTCTCAGTAATCCACGAAACAAAATAGCGTGTGATGTTCACTTGGAGCTTTGCCTTTATTGCAGGGAAATATGGCTGGAAAGGTAGCTGTTTCAGTCAAATCAATGTGAACTAAACATCAATCATTGTCAATACTGAACTTTACAGCAATGCAATCCCACCCAAAACAGCGACCAGAGGAACTGCCGGGCACTTCAACTGACACATTTGTGCCTGAACTACAAAAATGGTTATTAACTAATGTTCACAAGTCTCTGCAGGAATTTGAGTCGGGTTAGTTTTCAGAAAGCCTAGGGTCTAGGTCCCGTTTTGCTCGTGTATCCCCAACATGTCTAAGAATTGAGCAAAAGTGCCACCTATGTCCCTGTCGATCCCCCTGCCGACTGAATATGCTTTTAAGCAGGATACTAAGGAAGTACTGAAATCCTCCTAGGGACGACTAAGCCGGGACAAAACGCCCGCAAGCTAACCAGAACATCCACCTCTATGAGCTCCGCAGAACCAGAGGCACCGCTCCGACCCCCCCCGACCCCGCGCCGCCAGAGCCGGCCAGGAGCAGGGGCACGGCCGGACGGCGGGGCCGAGCGGGCAGCGGGGCCGGGGGCAGCGAGCGCAGCCCCGGAGCAGTGCAGGGACACCCGGGCCCCTCGGGCAGAGCCACCGCCGCGGGTCCGGCCCCCTCCCCCGACCGCAGACAAAGAGCTGAGGCTCCGCCACCACCCACCCCAGTGCCTCTCACCCCAGGTATCCATCCCCTCCTCCGCCTTCTCCTCTGCCCTCCCTTCCTCCCTCCCTCCGCCCCCCTCCCTGCCCCGGGCCGCCGCGGCAGCCCCCGCCGGGTACTCACAGGATGGTGGTCTGGGGGGACACGGCGGGGACGCTCTCCAGCATCAGATGCATGCAGCGCACCGTGGTGCGGAAGCAGAGGCAGCGGCTGGGGCACCACACGCTCCCGCGCTGCGGCGGCGGCGGCGGCTGCGCGGCGGCGGGGGGAAAGAGCCCCCCACTGCGGAGCAGCAGCAGCAGCAGCAGGCAGAGGCTGGGGGCGGCCACCGCTTCGCGCCGGGCCATGCTGCCGGGCGGGAGGGCGAGGAGGAGGAGGAGAGGGGCTTCTGCAGATCCGCGTCGCGCCCGCTCCGCTCCCGGCCGCGGCTGCCGCTCGGGTCGGCGGCGGGGCGATCTCGTCCCCGGCGCGGGCTTGGAGGAGGGGACGGCGGTGGGCCCGCCCCGGCCGGCGGAGGGATGGGCGCCCGCCCCGCGCGGGGCTCCGCGCCGCCCTGCGCACGCACCGCGGGGCAGTGCCGGGCACGGGCTGGGGCGGGGGGTCCGCCCGCGCCCGGGGCTGCTGCTCCCCCGTGCTCGGAAGGGAAAGGGTGAAGGCACCCCCTGAGCGGGACGGCAGCTTGCACCTCGGGAGAGAAGAGAAGGAAGGCAATGAGGGGAGTGGAGAAGGGGAAAGAAGGGGTAAGAAGAGGAAGGGAGAACAGAAAGCAAAGAGAAAAAAATGAGGAAGAAAAGATCAGGGAAAGAGAAACCTTTATGGGAAGAAGCAAGTCCAACAAGCCAATTTCCATTTCTGCCGTGGTTTGAAAAACCCACATACACGACCCTTGGACCGTCCCCTGTGAGTGCCTGCAACTTTGACTGCTGAGCCAGGACAATCTGTTAGATTTGCCCTGAATGACTTTCTGGTGGCAGTTTTGGGTAGGTGAGTGCACAGGCAAGGAGGTACCAGAATGGACCCACCAGAATGTCACTTAGAAGAATAATGGTTGCAGCCACAGTTCACATGATCTTAACACTTCCTCAAAACAAATCTTGCTTGAGAACAAAAGATTGCCTAGATTGCCTTTGAGATTTCTAACATTATCCTAAATACTTTGTCATTCTTATGTGATGTCAGTCCTAAGCAGACCCATACCTTTTCTCCAACCCTTTGCCTATCCCAGGTGAGCATTGGCACATCATTTCCACAGTAACAATAACAGTGATCACAACTAACCTATTATGTCTAACAACAACATATTCTCTTACAAATTATGGATGTCAGCACCCCCAGTTCCACCCAGAAATAAGACATGGCACTTCTACGGCATTGCCTGAATCCCTTTTTCTTCAAGGAACAATGTAGATGCCATTCTTGCCTAAAACTTAACTATAGTAATTCATTAAACAGATTGCCCAGAGAGGTTGTGGAATCTCCCTCATGGAGATATTCAAGCATGTCTGGATGCAATCCTGTTCCATGTGCTCTAGAACGACCCTCCCTGAGCTGGGAGGTTGGGCCAGATTACTGATTGTGATCCCTTCCAACCTCACCCATTCTGTGATTCTCTTGTTCTGAATCTCACTGTGAAAACTTGGGTTTAGCCCATGAGTCTGGGCATGACTTTTGGACACTTCTTTTTCTTTTTTAATATTAAGTCAAATCAAGAAAATCAGAACCTGTAAGTGTGCTGTGATGCTGGAAATCAGTAACAGGCCCAGAACAAAAATACGCTGATTCATTATCTTTGACTATGTTTTTCATGAGTCACTCAGCCTCCTTCTCTAACACAACACATGACTGCTTATATCTTAAAAAAGTAGTTAGCTAATGGAAGTATTGAAGCGGGGTTTGTGTTCTAATGAGTCCTGAATCCTTTAAAAGATCCTTCACCACCCCAGCGGTTAACTGGGAACCTGTGGGCTCTGGGAGATAAGGGAGGCTTACTGACATGCCATCAGTATGATTACTGAGTTTCTAGGGTGGTCAGAGACCTTACCAGTAATGTAAGACTCTTACCAGTTAGATACACTTCTAAATTGGATGCATTTCTAAATACTGTTGCAGTGCTTGGCTTAGTCTTCTCTTTCAACATACGAAGTTGCTCAGAAACTCATATATATACACATCAGCTGTTTTACAGCAGAGAGTACCAGTCTGAAGTAGAAGACAATTTACAGAAATAGCAGGTTAAAAAGTTCATCACCACAGTGTCAATTCAGCAAGCAGCTGCTATGTGTATCACCTCCTCTGCATTTGTAATCAGTGCCGGGATATATGCACGTCTTAATCTGAAAATGAAATTTGTTTCCTGGTCTACAAAACCTCAGGCACTTTTGACCTACACAGTGCAAATGTTGGCGCAAGTAAGTTTTTGTTGCGGAAATGCCACTCACATTAGAGCATCTTGGCAGCTGTAAATCTGTCATCCTGCAGCGCCTGTACTGGAAGCAGCAGAACATCTGAGGTTAGATAATTAAACACAGTAATACAGAGATATCACCAAATTGGGATATTTGTAGCATTTAGGAAAATACGATGACAGTTTACTTCAGGTAATTTTGGTGCTTTATGATGATTTTTTTTTTTTTCCCAGAAATAAAGTACACAGTTAAAATTATGTTTTCTACAGGAAATTAAAGTTGTTCTGAAAAGATTTTAGCATTTGGGATCTTGATAGACTATTGTGCTATGTCTCAGAAGTCTCTGGGTTATTGCACATGTAATTCTGATAGTGAGAATAAAAGTGCATAGATATTCTCACTGTCCTTAGGCAATTTACGTGTAACACGTGCTATATCATTCTTGCTATTTACTTTGTTACATGCAACTTCCAGGCTCTTGGTTAATATGTTATCGATGCCTCATAAGTCGTTTAAATTAGACTTTTTTCATGCTCTGTGGAATCCAGAAGAATGAGGTATTATGCTTATGGTTGGACTCAATGATCTTAAAGGTCTTTTCCTAAACAATTCTATGATTGTATGACTTTAATATTCATTGCATGCTATTCTAAATTGGTGTCAGGGAAGGTTTCTGATAAATAAAACTTCCAAATGGTTTTGATATATGTTTCTATTCTTAGCCAGTTTTCATAGAAGAATTTTTATAAAATGTGCAGGGTCATTTTTGTTGACCCTACATATAAATATCCATGGGAAATTTGTCTTCTGTTTCCAATTTCTCCAGTTGAAGAGTTGACCTAACAAAACAAAACAAAAAAATTATGCTGGAAATGAGATATCTTTCTTTCTGAATGCTAGAAGAAGTGATCACCTTATATAGTTAGATATAACGTAAATCTCCATTTGCTTCTAAAAGTTTCCTATCTACCTCTCAAATTTTTGTCAAATACTGCCACTTGCTGGTTTTATTCCATACCAGTAATTTAGTTTTATAGCTTTTGCTTTGCTGAAGTACTAAAAAAACTTTTTAAAAGATCAAATAGTTAATACTTTTATCTTTTGTTGTTCTAAAAATTCAGGTATAAGAAATACACTTATATAAGTATATTTCTTATATAAGAAATATACTCAAATCCTCTTTAGTTTAGTTTATATCTCCATTCTATCTTTTCATATAAAATCAGGAATTTGAGACATTTCAACATATCTTCAGATACCTGACAATGAACATGCTTTGCATTGTCCTTAGCAGACACTTGAAACATGCCCTAGTTTATTAATTTGAAATTTTTTGGTCAATAATAACAATAACAGTTAAGAGGACCAGATTGACAAAATCACTAATGAAGCACCATAGAAACTTGTATCTAAAAGTGTTTTCATTATAATATACCAGCACATGGATCTAAAGATTAAACACATGTGATCTTTAATTTTTTAAAGGCAGAAACAGAACTCGAACTGGTTTTGAAAGCATATAATCTTACCCTTTATTTCTATTATATATGCAAAGGGAATGTCATGGGGTAGCTGGATGGCATGTCAGCATGTGTGATAAATGCAATTATTAAAATTCATAAATGCTTGTTCATACATTTCTCAGCTATCCAAGAAACCTTAGACTATACTCAGATACATCGTTACTGAAACACCTTGTGCATCTTCATAGCCAGATCTGTCAGAGGCAATGTAACTTCTCTGACCATGGGCATTCGAGGGTTTATGATACCTGCTGACACTCCAAAGAAGATTGAGGATGTTGTCTCCACATACTCATAAATCCTTCCTCTCAGCTGGGATAGTGATGTTCTTGATATCTTTAAAAGCTGCTGTTCTTCTTTCCTGAATATAACATGAAATTCTGGAGGAAACTATTCCGTCACTGGTTCAGTTATAAAAAATATTCCCTCCAAGTTCGAACAAGAGTGTGCCTAGCTCTGGAATGTGCTGGGTAACTTTGCCTGGTGACTTGCAGACACCTGAACAAGCAGTTAGTTTCTTTATAATAATAAATTCCTGTGACTGACCAAAAAAAAGGAAAAGGTTGTTTTCCAAATTATCTTTGAATCTTCACTTCAACCAGACTACCTGGTGCTAGTAAATGTGTTCAAGGAAAGATGCTTTCTGTATCTTAAATCATCCAGTATAACTTACATCTGTCACATATTTCTGTTCTTTCAGCTAATGTGTTTTAATGTGTTCTCCCTTTCAAAGGGACAGTTTTTACATGCAGGAAATGGACCTTGCCTATCCCTTATCTTTTATTTAGGAAAATAAACCATAAGCTTGGTTTATTGCTAACTGTGCTATAAGGATCTATTAGACATAATTTCTTTGGTTTGATTCCACACAACTCTCACAGGTAACACAGTAGAGGTAAAACACTTATCAACCTGCACTGGCTAGTGAAGCCAGGCTTGAAAAGTAGATAGCACAAGAGGATAACCTGTTTTTATCCTTCTGGCTTTCTAAATTATACGCTAAGAAAAATACTGAATAAAAAAATAATATTAAGCCCTGCTTTGGCAAGCTGCTTAAAATATAGAGAAACATGGCCAGCCAACATACAGTGGAAGGGTTTGCCTGTGATGATAAAAGAAAATAAGAAAACTCCACTGAAGAGACTTCCCCAAAGGAAAATGTACTTGAACCAATGAGCTCCTGCTTTCCCACAGAGCAATTTTCCTTAATATCAGCATAGCGGGAAATTGGGTGCTATTAGTTTAATCCCTTGACTACACTGAGGAAATACCTCACCCCGAAGAGATTCCAGGCTATGATTTGTTCTGCAGCTGTGCCTGGAGGCCTCAGAGGCTCAGAGCCACTAGCCACATGTTTTACAATCATAAATAAAGCCAAATGCCCCCTCTGAAAACAGATGAATGTACCCACTTCCCATCTGGATACTGTGTTGATCCTGGGTACCTTGAGCCCAGGGGCCTGGCTCTTGGGGTGCTGGGACAGTCTGGGAAGAGCAGAGCTGGTCCCTGGGCAGAAGGAGCTGCTGTGAGGAAGCCCAGGGACCCTGGGAGGGCAAGCAGACCTGCTTTTAAACAAACTGCCTTTTCCAGCCTGGCTTCAGCCCATCTCCATCCCCACAGCCCTGCCCAGACATCCCAGGGCTGTGCTGGACACCGGTTCCCCCTGTGGGCCTGACCACAGGTCAAAATCCTGACCCAACCTTGGCTCATCCCAGTCTCCAGGGATGTGTTTGATGCCCTGGGCTGGCTGCCCTGCTCCTGGCTGGCAGGAGGCCCAGGCCCTAGCCATGGGCATACCAAATCCTAGGAAAGGTCCTGGAGGCAGTGGTGAACAACTCTCCAGAGCAGCATAGATGTTTTCTGTTCTTAATTTTAAATGAATGAGCATCATCAGGAGAAACATAGGCAGCAGATCGAGGGAAGATGCTTTCCTCCACAGCTGGTGCACGTGAGGTCCTGCCTGGAAGGACACATCCTGTTCTGCCTTACCAGATCAAAGGGGATGACAAGAAGCTAGAAAGAGGAACACCAAGATGCCCAAGGGCCCTGAATGCATGACCTGTAAGCATAGACTGGGGGATCTGGGCTTATTTCATCTGGTGAAGTTTAGTTAAGGTTGTGATCCAACAACAACCTGTGACACTTGGAAGAGAAAGTACAAACATTGATAAAGCAAAGCAATTTTTTGCAGTGGCAGATGATATAATACCAGTGATATAGGTGTAATGGTTGTAAATTGTAGTTTGAGAAATTTAGGTTAGATATAGTGTAAAATTTTTTTTTACTAGGATGGCAGTGTGGCACTGGCACAGGTTACACGGAAATGCTGGGAATCATCTTTCTGAGACATTCTCAAGATTTGATTAGACAAAGCCATGACTGCTATGAGAGATTGCTGGCAACAGTCCTTATCTCAGCAGGAGGCTGGCCAAGAGGTCTTCAGACATTCCCTCCAGCCATCATCTGTTTTTTTCATCACTTGACTTGCCCTTTGGCAATGACACCTCACTGTTAACAATAGCTGAGCCTGGCTGAACAGCTTGGGCAAGAAGCCTCACAAGCCTGAAGGGTGAATCATTAGCAACTTCACCAACATGACACAATCTGGGACAGGAATGGTCTGCTCTATTCATTGTGACCTTAGCTTCCAGTGAAATTCAACAGTTTTTCTGGAGCAAAATCAATTTACCATAGTTTGATTGGAGTAGTAGTTTAACAAAAGTCTTTAGAAAAGTCTTTAGAAGGAATGCAATACTTTACAGGACACTTAGAAGAATACGTATTTTTACAGATGGATGTTTGTGTTTAAAAATAATATACCAGAAAGATGTAGTTTCTCAAACTTTCAGGTCAAATACCAAAGCACACCAAGAGGCAAGAGGGTGTGTTCAGCTAGATTGTCTGAGGCTATCAAGAGACCTCCCTTAATTCATCCACGATTTCCAGGCTGATCAAAGTCAATAGGACTGTTCAACTGGGGTGGGCCAGCTCAGTCCTGTTCTCTCCCTCAGGGCACTTCCAATGTCTTCTAATTGCTCCCCGGATTTACTAATTGCTGTTTGATTTTCCTCCTTTAGTCACGTCTGATGTTCTGTTGTTCCTTACAGAGTCTCTGGCTAGAATTAAGTAATTTTAGAGAGTAGACAACCCTGTGAACGGGAATGCAGACAAATAAGTACTAAAAAGAGAACAAAATAAACCAGGGGGACAACTCCGAGTTACAATAGCAGTGAAATTGGGGGTCTTGATTTCTAACTCAGGTTATTGTATCATGACCAAAATATCATATTTGCAGCCATGCTCTTTTCCTATTGGCCCTTGAATTTATAGTGACCTGCCAAGAAAGCAAAACAGCCATTTCAGATGCAAGACTTAGATAAGAGTAAGCAAAACAGGGCGTCCTAAAGAAAGAAGTGGAGAAAAAAATCCACTACTAAAACCTGTAGTGATATGGGCACTTTTTACACGTCAATCAGTGTAATGTACAATTCTCTTCAGTTGCACAGACAGCTACCATATTCTCCACGATCCTTGCTGTACATGCTCCACTGGCCTCCACTCATCAGTTTGTCTCATCTCATCCACAAAATACACATTTGGCTGTTTTGGTTCCTTTCTCTCTTTTTGCACAGCTTGGGGAAAACATAAATTATTCCCATCCAGTTCTGACTGAAAGTGGCAATATCTTTAAAATATGAGTCAAGGCTCTACTATTTATCCTTACCATTTGAAAGTTAGGTGGAAGAATTATAAAATATTAGCAATTTTTTTTTCAGCTGATTTTTCTGGTTTTGTTTTTCTTTCATTGCCAATTCTCATTCTATTCTCACTCTCATTTTTCTAGCAGAACAACAGCCAAAAAGATCTTAGGGAGTAATGAGGGTGAAAGAGACAGGTTTGTTGTTTGATTTTTAATTACTTTTTTATGTTTTATCAAAAAACCAAAATATTTGAAAACCCCAGCGCAATTAAGATGTCCTATTATGTGGAGAAATAGATCAGAAGAGACCTTGTCCTCTTTAACAAGTATCTATTAAGAAGCTGACAGGCATTTTAGGACAAAATACTAGCCCTTAAATGGAAAAAAAAAAATCCCTGTATCATTTGTCAGACCAATGTGAACAACATACTTCTAACATTTATTTGTAACTTTTTTCAGAGGCACCAGAATTAAAAGGACACAGCCCTTATTTCTCCATTTCAAACTTCCTTTTTTCATTCTTCTTCAAGCTTTCCCCACCCTTTCTCTTCAATGCACAAGGGGTTTAGGACTTAGATTAAAAAACAGAACGTCAGAAGGTGCTTGAGTGACTCCTAGCTCCATTTCTATTTTTGAGTCATGGTGTTCATTTTATTTGACTGTTATAAATTTGTGTTATTGAAAAATACCAAGGAAGGTGAACCCTGTGGCACAGAAGCACAAGGGATGCTCCTTTGTGTGAATGCAGGGGCCTCGAGCAGTTAGTGTTTGAGAGACTTGGAGCAGACAGCTGGAGCTACTTCTCAGAAAGGGTTTGAGGAACCTCCTAGGACCAAGGGGCATAACTCAGAAAGCTGTTGGTTAGCTTGGAAGTAAGGACATGCTTGCAAGGAGCTCGTGAGAAACCTGAAAAATCCTTTTATTTCTCTTCTAGGTGTTTAAAAAATAAAACTCCTACTTTTGTTAGAACCTGTCTTTTTCTGTTTAAAATATTTTTGGTCTTCTTTTGGAAGAGAACACCTAGGCAGATTCCCCTCAAAGCCAGCTCAGGACCTTGCCACACTCGCATTTTGTAGTCCTGCTCCTTAGTCATACTTTCTCTTGACTGCAGTGAGATTTGGAGGAAGAACACTTGGAACATTTAAAACAGGTCATTTAATAGATGAGTATTATAGTATATACTGTATGTATGCTGCTATATGTTAGTATATAGTATTATAGGTAGCATATATACATTACCTTTTTATTTTACCTTTTTTATTTTACCTTTTATCTATGTTTTATCTAAATTTACCATTTTTATTTTACCTGTTACCTATGGATTTGTTTGTCATCAGTATTTAACTGTGTAACAGATTCCTTAAGAAATAGTGGGTGAATTGAAATAGCAGTTCGAAAAAATCAAGGTTTATCCAGGATTTTCAAAGGGAAGCATGTGAGAACAATGATTTCCCAAGGTGTTCATCATCTCTGTTCAGACAGCTGCTGATCATGTGTGGACAAGATGCACCATGGGATGGTTTTCACGATCCCTATCTACAAATGAGATCACCTCCTGTGCAGTGCTAGCAGCCTCACCTGAGTCAGCACATCCAATGATAGGTGCAACCTTTGCCATGAATATTGCTATCATTTCTTGCTTATTTACCCACCTACCCTGAAAGATTCCCTTTTCATGCCAGTCAGCTCAAAATGGCTTAAAATTATACAGTCACAAAAGTTATGACTACAAAAACTTAGCAGTTCTGCTGATACTGCAGTACCTGTTTTCAGACATATCACATTCTGCTCTTAGTTTTAAGTATTTTGCATCAGCTGTCCTACAGTAAATGCAATTTCTTAAAAGGAAATTTCTCTCTCCTGGAATTAATTATTCTTCTAGACAGTATATTCCAGACCTTCCTCCTAGGATAGAAATTCAGCTTAAGTAATTTTCAGAAATTGTCCTCACATGTATTCTGATAACCACAGGTGGTGCAAATAAGAAAGAGTGGAATAACTGGAAGGGAATTTCAGAAGATAATTTTTTTTTAAAGGACCATATAACTAAGCAGGTGAGAATCAGAGAAATTGGCACCTGACAGAAATAAGTTTCTCCTGAATAGACTTGAATTGGTTAAATTTGCTGCTATTACTGTTGCCATGCCATTTTCCTGGGAGGAGCAGCAAAACTAGGTTTTACTGTGAACCTTTCTTTTCGTAGTTTACTGAAAGTGCTAGTGAAATAAAGATGAAAATCTTTCTTGGTCCAAGAAGTATAGCATAGAAAGGCTCTCCATCTTTTCTTAGGAAACATAAAGTTTTGGGGTATCAGCATTTTTAATCAGAGATTAACTCTACATATATGTCTGGGTACATAGACATGAAAGGTAAATAGGTATCATGTCATGTGTAGTCAGAAGAGCTGAAATATGTATTTTAGTAATAAAGAGTAGATATTACTCGTATCTGAGCAAGACCTTACTTCTGTCTAGGCCTGAACATGTTGGTGGAGGTGTTAACAACGATCTGCTTAAATATGAATGTGGCACACACATCTTGGGCATCCCTCTGGGCAGTCTCAGGGCTCTAAGGCATGATTGTGGATTTTGTGAAGTGGAACACTCCACAATTTAAGATTGTAGACACATGTGCACACATTAGTCTTTCATGCTGATGTTACAAGAAAAAAATTACATCTTCAGTTTCATGCATACAGAGAATAACCTCTTTAGGAAAAATGTCTCAAGCGAGGACAACCTGGTCCATACAAAAAATGATCTCTGTCTGAAAATCTGTTTTCATTTTGTTAACATCTCCTTAATGCATAAATCCAGTAATGACTTGCACACTTCCGGTCTCTCATTATATAAGCCATGGTCAGTGAAGAACTGAATAAAAGTAATTCCATATGTTATAAGGGTGAGTGAATAGCTCATTCTTTATAAGCCACATTATTTTCTAGCTGCATACTGCTCAGATCCCATTGAATTTAACACATTTACTTATATTAATGAAGTAACAAACCCATTTAAAAATAACCACAGCCAGTTCATAATCACCACAAAAATGGAAAAAAACCATACTCCTTCTTGTATTGTTCCTATTACAAGTAGTGGCTGGATATAAATTTATTCCTCATTTTCATACCAAATTACCACAGAAAAGGATCTAAACTGTAAGTGTTCTCTAAATCATAGTTTGAAGCAGTTAGTGCTTCTGCCACCCCAGTGAGATCTTTGCTGCAGCTGCTGCTCTCTCAGAAGCTGCTGCAGGTATTGCTTCCTCTGGGACCACTCAGTGCCAACAGCCTCAGAGCTACTGGTGAGGGCAAGCATCACCAGAGGACCCAGAAGCAAGGGAAACCCTCATGTGAGGCTACAAGATCTGACAAAGAAGATAACCTGGCTCAAGGTTCTGTCCTTCAGGGGGATACTCACTTTCTTTAAGCGTCAAATGGAAAGTGGGTTCTTGAGCAAAATAACAGGTCCCCACAAATCCAGATCATGCAACATACAGAGTGTTTCAGGGCTGAAGAAAGAAACTTCATCAGTCACCCCCACAGCACAGCTGGTTCCTCCTCAGACATGTACTCAATGTCAGTGTGTGCAGCCCTAACGTTTGGTGTGCAGTAGGAGACAGCGTATCGGCGTTTTTTCAGTGAAGCAGTTTGACTTTTCAGTGTTGAGAGTTTCTTATTTTCAGATCACAAAAGTAGGACACATCTAAAGCTGATTTAAGGTTAAAGCTTCTCTCAGCAGCAGCCTGAATCATGTAGCAAAAGTAGTAAAACCTTTGGACAGGGCAGAGTCCAGGGCATACGCAAAAAGAAGGAGTAAGTGCAAGTGCCAGTAGCTGAATATCAGAAAAACAAAATTACTTCTGAAAAACATCCACGTGGCATGCCTTTGGCATCCTCTAGCTCCACCATACCCCGCATCCTTTTCCTTCTTGAAAGAGCTGTCCTTTATCCCAACATGAGGGCTCCTATCTTTTTTTTGCTATTTGCTCCATTTTATATACCTGCATTTTTGATGGTCTGACTGTGCTGTTTCTTTTGCTTCTTACTGACCCTGTTTACTTGTTCTGCAGCTTCTTTTTTTCTGTTTTGATCCTTTCCCAGACAGTTTGGCTGATCATGCTTTTTGGAGGCATTTGCAAGAGGAGTGATTTTCAATGTACAGTCAGTGAATCTGGAGAATCCCCAAATTATTCCTAATCATTCATGAGAGGTAGTTAAGAAAATCAAGTCTGCTAGGTTAAATGTTCTGCTTAGAGATCAATTTCAATCCATTGAAAAAAGTGTCTGTAATGAAAACTCTTGCTCTAGACTTAGGTCTGGTTTTCTCCACAAGTGTTTAATGAATAATTTATTGCACATACTCCATTCCACATCGTCCCCACTGCTTTTTGAGGAAGTAAAACTCTATATAGTAGTGACAAGACAGAGCTCAAAGTTACTTGTGCATACAGTTTCTGCCATCGTTTTTGTCTTTTTGGTACTACTGAGGCACATAATCCCATTACTGATTTTAAATAACAAAGCCAGAAATGACCAAAGATGAGAAGACTGATCAGCACAGAATTGATATATTGTACATAAAGAACTTGATGATATGATGGACTAAATAGAAAGGCAAGGTTAGAGATTGCTTGGAGATAACAGACATTTTTTTGATCTATTCCAAAACTTGATCAAAATGTGGCAGTTGGTCACAGGTTTAAGAGCTGCCAGTGAATGATCAAGAAAAAGCAAAATGTAATACAAGGATGTAGCAACATGCAAAGTATTTCTGGGCAATAGGAACAAAGAGATCTAGTGTTATTTATGAAGACATTGCTTGGGATACTGGGCACAGGAGGCTCAAGAAGGATTAAGTCCACAAGCACAGAGCACAGCCTGTTGATCAGGACAATGGAAAAATGGTCTTACGAGACCAGAGGAGTATATCCTTTGATCATATCCTTTGGCAAAAGGATTTCTGAGAAGAAATACTCATGTTGGCAGGAGACAGAAGCAGGGAGCGGCATCAACTACTTCACTGCTCGTCTGACTACTAATGTAGAGAGCATGATGCCTTTATGTACTCTGCATTATACCAGGCCATTGGTCATCTGAGATTAGAAACACAGCTATCCTCCAAAATGTTCGCTTTTTTTATCTGTTCACCCCTTGCAGCTTCTCATTCTTTTTTTAAGCTTTGCTGTTGTGTTGTGGTTTTGTTGTTTTTTTTTTTTTCCCATAAAAAGTCTCACAGTAGGAGGTATCAAGTTCTAATAAGAAAAGCTTCTATGGCTGTACATGATCAGAGTGTCATAAAGTTAAGAAAACAGATCATATATGAATGATTAAGAATAAATTTTTTTACATGTGATACTGAAGAAGATCAGATTTTCTGAAATGTTCCCCATCTTACCTACAAAAACATTTGTATAACACTGTGTATACACACAGATTATCTTCCTCTTTCTTACAGAGATCTCTGTAGTTGACTGCACGGCTTTTCCTGCCTTTCTGTTCTGCACTCTGCTGTGCAAAGCGTCCTTGCCCCTCCCTACGTTTCCCATTTCCCCAGCAGAACACCAGCCTTTGCTAGGGGCAGAGAGACAGTCTAGAGTTTGTACTGGTACTCCTGTCTTGGTCATTTAGGATGATCTCTAAGGAATGCAATTAAGAGGAATGGCATGCAGGGATAATATATAGCATTAATTACTGATACCACTGCATAATGCTGGACTTAATATATGCTCAATACAGAAACCCAAGCATATGGCAAAATTGTAATTATGCTTATAAATCAATTAATTACCAATTCCCTGTGTAGTTACTCTTGTTTGTTTTCAAGGAAGATGTTTTTAATTAGGTTGTATAACACTGAGAGTCGAATCTAAGCCAGTTATTAAGTCAGTGCAGGGGTAACATGGGTTACACCATGGTGCAGAATATGGCATGTGACAGATGTATGGATGGTCTCAGTTCCTGTCACAGGCCGTGATGATCAGAAGTGCTGGCTGACTGTTGTCATTCAACTCTTCAGCTGACTGGTTCTAAAAGCAGCTTGAGGCAATAGTGCAGAGCAGAAGAAAGGGAAAAAGCTTTCCAACTGAGGTTCATTTTCCACTGGCTTATTCCTCATTTCTGAGTCTAGGAACTGATTATCAATGTATTGAAATATATTGTGAACAATACTTCAGTCACACTGCTTGGGCCAAGAAAATACTATTCAATTTCTTTCTAGGAAGTCCCAAAATGTTAGAAAACAAATTCCTTGTGCTTACACATTTATGGAGAGTGGGAAGAGCATCATTTGAAGAGCCATCCTGTGGATAGAATTTGAGGAATCAACAGCCAAGTCTCCTTGTTAAAAAAGGTCTTGGAGCATTTCTTTGTTGTAATATCATGAATGAAATAAAGTGAAAATGCTGCAAGTGATCATAGAACCACTGTGCTACAAATGTGGCAACACATTTTTTTATTTATTTAGAGTAAGATGTGTTAACATCCAGCATGACAAAATTTGTACAAAGTTCACAATTTAAAAATGAAGTATCACAGCAACTTGTGATTCCACACATTTATAGCAAAATTAAAATGTCAACAAATCCATGCCGTGTAGTACAAAAATAAATCAAACTTCAGTTCCACAGAGAGCACAATAAATAGTTTATACAAAATTCTGTCTTAATAAATGATTACTTAAATTAACTTAGAAATGAATATGAACAATAAGTTATAATAAATAAACTCTGATGACTCACAATAATTTCATATGAAAGGTCAGCATTCTAATATGTGACACTTTTGTGATCCCTATATAATAGTCACAGATAACTTTTGATTTGATATTATGTACCAACATTAGATGAGCAGCAGATTTGTGCTTAAAATCCCTTTCCATTGTACATAGGTGATAACAATAAGAATCCAAAACTGATACTATCTATTACTCTACTGAAAGCATTACTATATTGGCAAAGAAGCTGCAGACACAATGCAGTGGAAAAATGCATATGCCATTATGAACAATGAAAGCCCTAAAAGGAGGCTAGGGCAAAAGTACAATATATATGGCAGAAGGTGAACAACAAGCACCTTGCTTCAGCTCTCAAAAAGGCAATTCTGAGCATGGCAGCTACAACTAATAGCACAACAGAAAAAGGGCACTGTACAGATAAGATACTGCAGAGCCCCAAAGTAATTACATAATCTTTTCCCAGCTAGTTATTAAAGTCCTCGTGGAAAACTGTAAGCTTTTGTACAGTGAATAGTATAAAGTGCCGCTGGGATATACATATATTTATACATATATATATATACCGAGGTTGAGTATTGTATCAGAATATTTGTTGTGAGATCCCTGTAGTCTCCCTTAGCAATATTACTGGATTGGCCATAATGGCTTCCACTATAATTTGTTCAGGTTTAGTGTCACAAGGCTAATGACACAAGAAATTGCACACCTCCGTATGGATATATAGGGCAAGGTAAGTGCAAATAGTCAACTGGCACATTGTGGGGACAATGACCCTGTAAGTCCTGTTCTGCTAAAAATATTTTATTTTTTACAAAACCCATCTTTTTCATAACAAAATTTTAAAGTACTTTTGTACTTTCTGCATAACATCAAGACATGGAAGGAAAAGATATGCTATCAAATTTAAATAAATTCAACATCTGTAAAACACAACACATCACCAAATTTACTACTTAAAAAGGAAAAATGTAGTAATAAAAAGTGGTCTTATGCATACATATAGTGCAGTCATTTTGAAGAAAACAATCAAATCTTGAAGGTACAAATAAGTTTTACCTTAAAATGATCCTGTTTAAAGCAAAAAAAGTGCTGAAGTATATTTAATTACATTAAAAATTTGATTGCATTCATTTTTGCAATAGGTAATAGTAGAACAAATACAAAGCATATGTGAATGCTGCAGTAATGATTGTTCTCCAACAAAAAGCAAAACATAAATATTAAAATGTTAAAAATGGGATCAAATGTTTGGCAAAGCAAAAGGAAAAATCTTTACTGAACTGCATTCCTACTACAGACAGCAATGAATGCAGTTCGGTAACTCTAATAGACACAGATCATTTTTATTTATCCCAAAATTAAAGATGTGAAAAGGCAATATTAACTTTTAAATATTGTCCTCCATCTTGAATTGAAACCACAGAATTTCTGAAAGATGAACTACATTGCTATAACAGATAGTTCAGAGGGGCACTAGCAGTCCGGTAGAAATAATAGAATGGTGGCTCCAAAGTTTATTTGAAAACAAAAGCTGAAATCTTCACGTTGTCCACCTCTGATATAGTTCTTTTCATAATGGAAGTTCCCATATTCATACCATGTAATGCTTAGAAGTTAATAAAAAAGTGCTGTTTAAGCTGCTTTGAATCTTCTGTCAAGTTTCCATGGCTTGATGTTGTCTTACAATAAATTACCCATTTTGTAACTTACATCTAATCCATGCCATTTTCTTGGAATTCAAAAAACCTCATTTTATTGCCCCCACCACACACCATCCTTCAAAAACAAAAGTCACATAATATTTTCAAGCATTGTTCAAAAATAAAGCATTTTTGCAACCAATTCTTGCTATGAAACAATATGCACACAAAATGTATTTCTTAAATCCCATAAAATCCTCCAACATGAGGCAAAATGATAGTGTTTAAAAAGTGGCTGCAGACTGCAACATTGTCATTCAAAGCTGTTTTTTTTTTTTGTCCATTTCAGTTCAAAATACTAAAACATTTAATCACTAAAGCATTAAAAAGAATTTACACTCTATTTATTTTGATCAGCTTACCTCTTCAGAAATATATATACCCCAAAAATGTGCATACATTAGCAGCTATAAACATTACATGGCATATCACACTATGTCAGCTTATATGAAAACGTACAAAATGTGAATGTATTCAAAAAACTATTCTGCAGTTACTATCTTTAAAGCAAGACATAAAATCATTATGAAGTCTTGTAAGCATAACACTGTTTCAAACAGAAATAAATATATAACACTTTCTGGTAAATTACAGCAGCAAAAAACAAGAGGCATCCTTTTTTTAAGCAAGATTTTCATCACTATAGCAGCTGTTCAGACCTGAATTCCTCTCACAGCCTGCTTTATATTTTCCAGTAGGGCTTTATTTTCTGGACTCTGATAACGATCTTGATTTGTATACATGTCCGTCAAAGTGGTCACGTAAGCATCAAAATTTTGTTCATTGATTGGTTCCTACGAGATATTAAATAGTAGTTCATATACAACTTTTATTTTCTTAATTGTATATTCATTTAAGCATAACATATTAGCAAGGCATATTGCCACCATTTTTATAATATTTAAAATGCCTATTTAGTTCTTACTTAATTTTACAGGATACACTGGAACAGGCCCTCCATGTCTGTTAGCAGTTAAATGTATCTCTATGGTTTCAGTGCTGTTACCACAAATATCCAACTGGTTGATGAAACATAAACATAAAAAAAGGTATCTATTGTATGAGGTGAACTGAAGATCGCCAAATTCCTTAACTTGTGCTCTCAATCACTTACCATATGTGGCAGCTGGATATTAGCTAGACTATGAATTAAAGACTGGCTTAAATTGGCCAATTCATGAAGAAGAGATTCATTTTGCTGTTCAATTACTTTGTTCTCCTCTTCTATCGTCTTCAGGTTGCTCTCCATGGTGGTAATCTAAAATGGACAAATTTGTGTACAATGTAATATAAGGCAAATTGGTACAAAGCATGCACTCTTTGAAGGGAGAGAGAACAGAAATACCAGGGAAAGGAGAAAAGGTCTATTCATTCATGCTTAAAAAGGTTTTGCTTGAGTCTGCAGTTCTTATCGTTGCTAAGGCTTTTTTATTCCCACTGTATGTTGTATAACTTTAACAGCTTGTCTTTTCAATACTGGTAATAGTGAGTGAATGAATTTGGATTTGATTCCACTCCTTTAGAGCCTTTCTTGTACAGTCAAAAGGCATTAAGAAGGACCTTAGTTCTGCAAGTTCACCCATGCAGTTAAACTCCTAGAAGCTAATCTTAGGGGCATTCTGCAGTAAGTCATCCTTTTCTTATATTTTCAGCTACACATATATCTTGTTAATTAAGCATGCACATCTCCTTGCTGCCAGTGTTTAGCTCTTTGTAAGTATAATTTGACTCTGTGCAAATTCAAAGGGCTGCTTTTGAAAGCTGAACAACTACACGTTATTGCAATGTATGTACAAATTCAGAAAGTTTTCCAATACATAAAATGACTTGTAAAACTGAAGAAACTGAAGAATATTTGCACATAGCCCTGTGGTATGTACAGGTGAAAACAACTGAGACTGTGGTCTGCCTGTATTACCAGGTGACCAGACACATTAGCTCTGACCTTGCATGGTGCCCTGCTTGAGCTAAAAGCACTGCTGAGAGGCAGCTTCCCCTAGTTTGTGGAGAGCATTGTGCTAAAGGAGCTACAACGATTTCAGATGAGCACTGGCTTATGCCTAGCTCATCAAGAGCACATGCAGAGCTCACTCACATCTGTCTGCACTTTCCTCTGTAGCCCCTGTCCTTACTTTCCACATGGGGTGATAACTGTTAACATCTATTACAGTAGTGTACAGTATGCTCTGTGTGTGTATGTAGGTTAAAATATACATTGAAAAGAAAAAAGAAGCCAGTGAAGTGGAAAAAATGCCAAAGAACACAAGGTTTTGAATTCTCAAAACGAGGTTTATCCATTCCTACACTGGCCTAGAGAGTGAGCTACGGGAAGAATTGATACAATTAAAATGCTGATGGGAAGGTCAGAGGTTTGTGCAGTAGTAACAGGCAGAAGGTTATAGGTTCTTAAGTGCATATTAACTTGACCACGGGTGAGTAAATTTTTGGAAATTGGTGGCACAGTCAGGTAGTTAGAGGTACCAAGGTTTTGTTTGGACCTAAAGTTTCCGTCTGCTTATTGAAATGCAGGCCATCAGATGTAACTTTGAAAAGTGATGTGTCTACATGAACAGTCTCTAAGTATCTCTTGCTTTGACTACAGGTGCAGTTAATCCAAGTTGCCAGTATTGTAGGGATTTGGTTTTGTCACAATTAATTAATTCTGAGCTATTTCCACAAGAAATAACAGTAGGGAAAATAATTTCTTCAGCTTTGAACCTGGACACACATCCTCTTGTCTTATTTTGCTTTCAGCTTTTTTATATTGGGGGGAAAGGCTGTATCCAAATGCAAAACATCTTTCATAGGTGCTTGTTAGTCAAGTCATGCTCCAAATTCTACCCTAAAATGTTTTTTTTTTGTATTACAGACCAGAGTGAGGAGTCTGATGTCAATGAAAGCTCAGTTCATTATGGCATACTGCAGCCACCTCACACTAACTTCATCAGGAGCTGACATTCTACAGATTTTCTATCTAGCTGAGCACTGCAACTTGAATAGATCTTTTTTGCTTTTTTCATGAGATGCTGAGTATCTACAAATACAGTGGCAGCTGATCAGCATATCTCACCACTTCACTTAGTATTCATCTGTAACTATCTTACGAAAGCTGGCATATTCAGTTATTGTATTTGTTTGCTTAAAGGCTGAACACATTTTACCCTAAAACTAAGAAATGTTTACTTGTATGTATTCTGAAAATAGGATAATGTGTTGTTTGTATGAGATGCACAACTATTTGCATATTTTTTCTTCCCCTCTGCCCTCTGTGTTTCTGCTCCTCTCATATTTGCACATTAAATTTGAACAAATTTACTAGAAGATCTTAGATTAAAAATACTTTCTCCAAAGTCTTAAGCAAAAAGGCAGCTGAGTAAAGGAGAGTCTTATAAATGCTCCAACTAAGAAAAAGGCTTGACATTTCACTTTATTAAACAAAAAAGTTCTACATGGAAGAATTTCCTGTTCCTGTCACATGAAAAACCTTCACTGGCACTTACAATCATATGGGTTGCAAATCTGTATCAAACAAGACTGTTGCTACTTCTGGTATTCACGTAACTTCCACTATTTTCCCACTGCACATTCCACATCTGTCAAATCTTACTGAAATCTGAGTTGCACAATGACTTTCTAAAGGTTTATCAGCAAACACTTTGTAATGTCCAATATAATTTTACTGTTGCAAATAAAGGGGACTGTTGACTTTGATCCTCTAAATAGTTTGATAATGACTGTGATGTAACTCTCTATGTGTTGTAAATGTAAATTGCTTTTCTTCAGGAGAGTGTATGAATTTAGAACTAAGGCGTCTGAATTTTTATTGAAGTTTAACTTAGTTGGGATTCTCTGCAAGGCCTTAGTATCTGGTTGGGTAAGAGCAGGTAAGTATTAGACCAGATTACCCAGAGATTGTGGAATTTCTAGTATAGGAGGTAAAGAATAGGTTAGACAAGCACCTATCAGGATTGTCTTAGGAAGATCTTAGGAGGCAGAGATGACTGGTGGACAAAATAATGTTTTCATGGTCTCTTGTACCTCTACTTTTTAAAATCCCATTGATCATTTTAATGCCAGTATGTGTCACTGCCAGTCATTCTACCCTTTTTTTAAATCTGCTGCACTGAAGTGTGAAAAGTATCCTTTTAACTTGACAGTAAAATTATCAGCTGAGCTTTCCTTTACCAAGAATATGCAATGGTTCCACAAAGTGCCTAATCTGATTTCTAAGAATATGCAATGGCACTGGTTTGAAGTATGAAAGCTGGAACTGAGACCACTAAAATATGGCTTCTGTACTCATTTCAGATCAAAGCTTGATGTGAAATTCCTAGATAAATCTGAAACTCAATACATGTTTATGCCTGTGATAGTGTTATCATGGCTTTATTTTTCAATTCATCTGGCCAAATATAAAATTGAAAGTGCAGTAAATTATTGACAACTGGAGCATTTACCAATGCACCTGTAACAGCCAAACTGCTTCACATTTTTTAAAAACTCAGCTAAATCAGTCTGTATGTGAATAGCTTCTACAGTGTATTAAGCAGAAGAAAACAAAGCAATTGGAAGCTGCCAGATACAAAACTTATGACCAAATTTCTCAAGAATAAATATATGCAATTTTCCTGCCATTCATTATTATTCCTGCTGTATGTTCTTGCAGATTTTGTCCTCATTACCCTATGGTTATATTTGGTCACATCAGGAAACTGTGTAAACCGTGAATCAAATCCTATGAAGGCTGAATAATGACAACAATACTCTGAATGCAGGCATAAAGTAACAGTGAGGTTTAAGTATCAATTTGGCTTGATTTGAAGTCAAATAAAAACCAAGTTGAAGAAGTAGATCCTGCCTTGCATTTACGACTATACAAGAGGAGAAGGAGAATAGACATGGTGCCCATCACCACAAGCAGCAGACAAAGAAGTAACAAAGAATGAATGGTTTACTCTGTTTCTATTGAGATCATTTGGATGATTGTGATCCTGGGACTGAAGACTGACACATGGGGACTGTGATGAATTTCACTGTTGGTGTCCATGCTCAAATAATGTGAACACACAAGCACCAGAGTCTATGCTGGACACTGAAAAATTCTAGGGAAATTCAATTGATTTTCTTCTTTTGCTTTTTCCATCCAGTGTTAGGACTGCTGAATAATGGAATTTTAGATAATAGTCTAACGTTAGGTTTTCTGCTTTTTTTCCCCCCAACAAATTTATGTGGAATGAAAAAAGAATTAAGCTGTATCTCTGGGACCACTACTGCTGCCAAGGACTGCACTTAGGGTATCACATGATGAAGTGTAACAGGTGTTCATTTCTCTATCTGAATTTCCTCTTTAAGACACGGCAAAAGGCATGTTGCTCATCGGGGCTCCTTCACCTTGTAACTTATGTTAATGACCATGTTGCCACACAATATTTTAACTGCTATTAGAAAGGCATAGCCTTATCAAGGGGAAATACCAAGCTGACCATGGCACGTCATGCTTTGCCATTATTTTAAAGAATGTATTTTGCTGAGTTCTTTTTGGTTTTTTTACTGTTGGTAACTGATGTGGAAAGTGCATAATGAACACTGTTTTCAGATTTATAAATAGCAAATTATGGATAGATATCCTAATATATAAGAAACATAAAAGGGAACAATATATTTCCTATATTTCTTTTAATCAGTCATATAGAAAAAGCAGTTTGAATTTAGGGCTTCATAAAACTGTTACCTGAGTTCTGAGTTTAATCATATCAGCTTCCATCTGGGAGTTGGATTCATTTAGTTCTTTGATTTCTTCATCTAACTGTTTAATTTCTTCATCATTTTCTATACCTGTGACATAAAAATAAAGTGTCAAAATAATTAAGGTTTAAATCAGAGATCAGTGAATTAAATATTTCCATATTTGAAAAGAAATTTATTTCAAGCAAAAAAGAAAAAGGAAGCATTCTTCAAACTTTTATTCTGAAGTTAAAAAGAAGTATTTTCCACTACTTTTCCTTCTTAAATTGCAGTCATTCTCCAGTGAAAGTGTTGAAAATGCCTAGAGGATCAAAAGGATCTTTAGCTTTATATACACTCATTTAACTCTATATTACAAGAAATGCACCTGCAGCAACAAATTTCACTCCACTGTCATACATAATTTATTTAAAGAGTGTGTCCACTTACAGATCTTCTGAAGGAAAGTAAAAAACTTTAACATGCTAATCTCTTCATATCACAGCATTATCAAAATGACCTGTAACTTGTGTTGTACTGGGGGTTGCCCTGACCCAGGTGCAGCACCTTGCCCCAGTCTTGTTAAACCTCACAAGATTCCCATGGGCCACTTCTCAAGCTTGTCCAGGTCCCTCTGGATGGCATCCTGTCTTTCAGGTGTGTCACTGCACCACTCAGCTTGGTGTCATCTGCAAATTTGCTGAGGGTTCACTTGATCCCTTCATCCATGTCATTAATGATGATATTAATTACACTGGTACCAATATGGACTTCTGAGGGACACCACCTGTCAGTGATGTCCATAGGGACACTGAGCCATTGACCACTGGATGTGACAATCCAACCAATTCCTTATTCACCTAACACTCCACTCATCAAATGCATCTCTCTCCAGTTTAGAGAGAAGGACACTGTGGGAGACCATGGCTATGGCTTTACAGAAGTTCAGGTAAGTGACTTCCTATCCCTTTCCTTGTCCACTGATGTAGTCACCCCATCAGTGGACTGGGTTGCTCAGGCAGGCCATGCGTCCAAGTAGCCAAAACATGCACATATTACTCCATAAGGCATTTTTCCTGGGCACGGCAGGTACAGTTTTCAATACTACCCATGTTGTAGAGAAAGTAACACCCAGATCTTGCACTCCCTGGTTACAAGCTCTTGAACAAAGAAGCCACTGTGTTCTCCAGCTGTGCTGGCCGTGTGGGCAGAGGTGCCTCTTGCACTGCATTCAGATGCTCTGTGGCTCGAAATGCAGTTAACACCAGCAGTTAAGAAGGCATGCACTGTCACAGACTAAGTGACTACATAGTTTTCCAAGCAAATTCGGGACTTGGGCACCTCCCAGACAAATCTTTTGCATATTCCTTACTTGAACTGAAGCACCTACGTTTTGCTTTCACTGCACTTCAACTACCAGGGTACTATCCTGACTTTCATCCAAGGTACTTTCATCATCTTCCCTGCAACTCAAGGTTCCCAGGAAGAATTACAGATTACTGGAGCTGAAATGGCACAAAGCCATCTCCATCTGCCAGAGGTTACAGAGCCATAGGTCCAAATGAATTCAAGGGAACTCAGGAGGAATTGGCATTCCAGAAATAAACCCTTTTTCTCTTCTGAATCCTGCAACAATATAAGGCTAAATACTGACCTTTGATGAATGAAATGTGAACCAGCAAATTATAATGGTATATTCTACTATGAAATATTTTAGATTTATATAGACATAACTCAGTCTGACTGCTCTACTCCTGGCTCAGGTTTCCAGAGCATAAAGCCTGGTTTCACTTCTACTGACAGTGAATTCCCAATTTATACAGAGTGGATTTATACATGTAGGAGAAAAGGCAGGAGAGTAACAGTAACTTTAGTTTACAGAGAATTAGTATTTAAGGAGGTAATGATTAAAAATTTACCATTACTGGCCCGCTGCTTTATTGTTAGCATTTGTTCTCCAGACAGCTTTGCTTTCTTCATTGCTGAAGTAGCTCTGGGGCATCCTGATAAACTGTGAACAGTAAGGAGCCTGTTAATTTTGACAGGTCATTGAAAAGAAATCTGTAATCCAAAACTGTAATAAAAACAGTATCAGAGACATAGTTTATCTTCACTGCCTAGCATTGAAAGAATGCACTAGTCTGAAAAAGAAAAGGACTTACCAGTAGTGATTTCATTGTTTTGTTTTTTCTTCCAAATTCTTTTTGCATAGCCAGCTAATATAAAAGTCAGATATACAGTCCAATTTTTTTAAGACAAGATACTTTTAATAAAACGTTTTATTTTAAAAGCAGTTTTTGTGTTAATACTCCCACTTGAATTTACATGTCCCTGCTTTAAACTTCCACCCTTTTTTTATTCAAATGTTCAAACATGGAACTGAATGATGAGAGGACATGAGCTACCTCTCATATCCAAATGACTAGCTCTCATAAACTGTGCTTTTCTTTGTGATATTGTGAATATCACCTATGGAGCTGACTAAATTGCTGTTTTCTAAATTTTTTCTTAAAATGACAGTAACTATGTGTTGGCTTTTTTTTTGAGCCCAAGGAAAGTCATTCCAATAAAAATGACCTTATTTTGACGGGGGATATATATGCCTTATAATACATATTTGTTACATTTATGGATGTACATTCAGTTATCTCCTCTCTCATGTTGCAAAAATATTAAGCTTTTTAATTACATTGTACAAAACAGTTTGACAGCAAATGCAGTCTTAGTAGGCTTTATTGTAAAAAATAAAAGTAATGATCAGACAGTGCTCACTATTTAACAAATAATGGTACACACCAAACTACCTCCTTTTTCCAGAATCATATCTTTAATGTAGTTGCACTACCACAGATAAGAGAAAATATATATTAAATCTAATTTAATGATGGAAAACTATAATCTTATTCTAAGGAAGCCTTAGCTTTAGTGAAGGGAATTTGGAAGCTTGCTAAACAATTTCCTGTGTCCTCAACATTTCAGTTTTCATAGCCATGGAAACTGAGTAACATCACGTACTTCTCATTGCATACAGGCACATTTATATTTCCTCTCCAGATGCAAAGGAAGACTTTTATTTACAATTTCTAATTGTGCAAATCAGATTCAAATCTAATACTCAAATAATCGCTCTGTAATATGGAGGAAAGTGTGAATTTGATTAAAAGCAATTCCTTAAGTAAAGAGACAACTTTCTTCTAAATAAAGTCCTCTAATTTACATATAGTGTTTGATTATTTAAAATGTTTCTCTGAAAAGCCTGCTATCAAGTGCAGTAATACAAAAAAGTATTACTCTTAGAAAAATATATAAAAAAATTTATTTTCTCAGCAAAAGAATCTGTGCTCAACATTTTCTAAAGCTTTGTGACTAAGAAGATGTATAATAAAGCAATACTAGTAGTATCAAGAAATAGCATGACCTAGTAGCTTTTGGCTGTAGCTTAGTTGGTAGGATGCCAAATTACTGTTCCAAAGTCTGCTATGGATTCAGTGTGTGACTGTAAACAACTGTCCTCTTGAAGTGTCAAAGGGAGCCTTGAAGACAATTAAGGAGGAGAGGATTTGGCGTCTTGGGAAAAAATGTTGGCACAGAGAAAGAAATGAAATAACAGTATATACAAAGTTTCTGCATCATTTAACTGACTTCATTTTTGTAATCTTTCTGTTGATTTAATGAATTGTCTCATATTTTGTCCTCACTCTTTTTCAGAACAAGTTAGCATCACTGGGCATTACAACAACTGCATTAGTTTATTCTCATCTTGTTCTGTAGCCTTTTCCTCTCTAAAAGTCTTGACTGATGACAGCATAGGGAACCCCTCAAAATAAAATCAGCCTTCAAACAGCCTGTAAGTACAGCATTCAAACAGACCAACAAGAAATCTGGATGCTAGAACAGCACACCTGAGAGTGCAGAAAAACAATCAAACAAAAAAAAGTTTGTTCAGAAGTATTAGAAATCTACCATGAGATTCAGCGTGCCTAAATCCAAATTTTGGTGCCAAGGACCTGATCTTGTTCCCAGGCCATGGTCCTCTACACTAATTTTTCAGGACTGCCTAAACCTGTAGATATCTTTTCAGCTTGTCTGGAAGGTTACCTCTCCACTGGTATGCCCAGGGTGCTCCAAGGTGCGCTCTTACCCTGAGGCCCCAGGTACAAAGTTCCATATGTACAATACTAAGCTTTCCTATTCCACAAAATGGGGTGGTCACATTCTGCCAAACAGCAACTCCTGTGGCCCATTGCCATTGGAGAGAGATCGAGTGCCGGGGTAGGCACGTAGGCAGCACCTATAGCTCGGCTGCAGTTCAGGCACCTGGGCACCAGATGCCTTCTGCCTAAACCAGACCACAAAGATCTGGGTGCTGTGCTCCATCCTTGCTGCTAGAACTGTTGGAGAGACCTTCTGCATGTATTATCTACCTTCTTCTGGAGGCACCCAGATGAACCATGAGTTAGTGAGGGGAAAGGCAAAGGGCTTATTTTTGGGCATACAAGTGAGGATGCAGAAGGCTTCCACATTCTGTAGCCAGATTAGTTTTGTTCCAACCTGCTAGTGATCTAATACAATATGCACAGATAAAGGAGAGCTTTGACCAAAATGGGTTTCTTGAAATGCATCTACATGCCTAAGCCACAAGCTTCTTCTTTTTGCTTCCCCAATCCTTACATGCATGGCTTTAACATGCATCATGCACCTCTATGACTACTTTTAGCTTGTTACGTGTTCGTCCTCAGAAGAGGCTATGAATGAAAAGATGGTCCCAAATTTTCCAGTGGCTTTATTCAGTTCAAGAAAGCGTTCAAAACTCCCAAAGGTATCCTGCTCACCACAGAGGAAGATGCCAAAGCCAGAGAATGCCATTGACTTCCTCTGCAGGTCTTTTCTGGCAAATCTCTCTCTTCATTATTTGTATATTGTATTGTAAGCAGATTATCTCACTTTCCTGAGCCAGGCACTTTCAGTGAAGCAGATACCAAGTTAGTAACCTCAATTAGAGTATTGAATTTTGCTACAGTTTGTTTAAGGTGTCTAAATTCTTCAAAAATGAGTTAGTCAAATATAGCAATGTGCATCCTTTTTGCTTTGCTCTATTCTTAATTAAGTTACCTAAAACTGTTTTAAGTAACTAAAAAAGTAAATTAGGACTTTTAGAATAAGCTTCTACTCTGCAAGGACATTCAACCTCTTCCATTTTATCTTATTGATTATGTTTACTACTACTGAAAGCAACTGTTCTTTGTCTGATTTGAGAACAACCAAAAGAAGTCAGGATATATGCACCAGAAGTGGGCTATTGTACAGAGGTTGAAACTTATGGAGGTGTAAAGTTAACCAAAAATCTTGAATTGAAATCCCAGTGAGACTGAGAGCTGCCTGAGATTTCTAGAAGACTGGGGGGTAGAGGAGACAGAAGGAAAAAAGGAGACAGAAAATAGTAGATATGATTTTTTTTCCTGTGACTGGCAAACAAAAGAATACAACTGAAAGTTATTTCAGTGCTTTAAGAGTTATGCTTTAAATATCTCAAAAATGAAAGAAAGACCACGAGAAACATCTAGGTAGTAGTTTTGTTAAGGATAATACTTATCCTCACATTAAGCATGGTATGAAGCTGTGTCAGGGAGGTTTAGGTTGGATATTAGGAAAAGGTTCTTCACCCAGAGGGTGGTTGGGCACTGGAACAGGCTCCCCAGGGAAATTGTCACAGCACCAAGCCTGATAGAGCTCAAGAAGTATTTGGACAATATTCTTCAGGCACATGGAGTGATTCTTGTGGCTGGACTTTGATGATCCTTGTGAGTGCCTTCCAACTCAGGATACTCTGTGATTAAGTTTGAAGCCTTTACAGTTGATGTTTGTCATAGGTTTTCAAACTTTACGCTGACTTTTACATAATTCTGCAGCTTAATCATTCCAGCAAAGAACTAGTAAAATTAATCACAATTATCTCACTTGCTCCTGCCATTATTCTCATACACATGAGAAAAGATAAGAAAAGATAAACATAGTTGAGTACTCTTTCCATAATAAAAATGGTTAGACTTTCTAACAACATTGCTGGGGTACTGCTGAAATAAATTCAGTACAAACGTGCCAAGCCACGCATTATCTCTCTCAGACTCTGGATGCCACAGGGCTTGAAGGTACAGCATTTTGCTGGGACTGCGAGAAGCACCAGCACCCGCTCCTGGGTCCCTCTGAGTTTCTGATCCACCAAGAGCTGTGAGTCTCTGTTGTATCAACAACCAGATGACCATCAGCACCTTATTTTGTTGGGATGCAATGTGTCTTTGCTCTTGATGAATTTCTACTGCTGGGCTTAACCTCTAATTTGAGAAAGAAAAGTATGGTCTGGCACTTCATCCCAGAAAATCACCCTCTGCCATAACTTAACAAAATACTATAAAGACTATATGGTGATTGTATCTATTAGAATTGAACATAACATGAAGAATGAACTTTCTTTCTGGTTTAGCACTATGGTTATCTTAATGCAACCACTGCCTTGCCATATGTTCAGTGGATTGGAAAAGAGGGTGAAATGTGTTCAAAAATAAAATGAAAATTAGTGGTGAAAAAAGGTTTTAAAGGGGTATTTAGGTAGTGTTCAGTGCACATTTACTGAGAAATTAAAAAATAAATAAATTTGGGCTAAAATCCTGAACTGCTTCAAGAATGCAATTGCATTGTCTTCAGGGATGTAAACAACAGAGGCCACCAGAGTGGAGGATCATTGACCAAATGGAGCAATTGTCGGGGTGACCGATTTTAGTTATCTGGGTTCCAGCTATGTGTTAAATACTTTTTTTCCTCAGAACACAGATGCAGTTTAGTCCCTCTTGAAGCTGAAGAAACTGCACTTGGCTTGTCAAGTGAAGAAAACACTTTCCAAACAGAGAAATAGGGATATGGGAAAGGAGTAGATAAAGGTCAAATAAAACACAACTTTTATATTTGGTATGTCAAGTGTTGAAGTTTACAAAGAAAGAAACAGGGTGTAAAGAAACCAGAGCCTTAACCTGTAGTACCCAAAAAGCATTCTAAGGACAAACTTTATAAACCCTGTAAGATGTTTATAGATTCACTACCACAGCGATTTTTCAAAAAGAAAATGAAACACTTCTCCTGTTTATTAAAAATAGCATTGTCTATAGACTAGAGGAAAGAACAAGTCACTTTCAAGGGACCTCTTTTAACTAGAGGTACATTCAAAACAAGCCCCAGATGTAAATTCTTTTGAAATTCAGGGAAATAAAGATCACAGTGAGAATGACTGTTTTATTTTGTTAATGGTTGAAACCTTACTTTTACGACTAAGCTCCTCAACTATTTGCTAATGTTTGAAGTTCAAGTTAAGAGATCAAACTCAGTGATCAAAGTAGCCCATTCCTTGGTTTAATATTAAATCCATGAACTATTCCTTTTTTCCTATGTTGAAGGGTATCAGCTTTAGCGATTTCCTTATTCCCATGAGTAAATTCTGCTACACACCTTAAAGGATGAAATACTCTATGCACAGCTCCAGCATAGATAAAAGGAATCCTCCCTAAACCAGCGCTCAGTTTTATTTACATTCAAGGGTGATTGGCTTTTCCCCAGGTTTTTACTGAGATGTGAAGCAAAGGGAATCCAGGAGCGAGGTTTTGCAAACAAAGTAGTTTTGTTTGCATGGAGATTGACGTGACTCATAGAGGAATCTCTTCTCCCTACTGACCACACAACCCCAACTGTCTTTGTATGGTGTTGAGTGTCGGAAAAAAAATCATCTGTTCAGCTCAGTTTCAGAATTCTTCACTGGAAAAGAATGATTTTTATTAATGTGGCCCTTTATAGGTCTTGTTTCCTGGCTAAAGCCTTTTGTTTGGTTGGTTGGTTGGCTGGTTGGGGTTTTTTGTGTTTTTTTTGTTTTGTTTTGCATTTTTAGGGTGCATTTACAACTCACACCTGAATGCTTGGGGTGAAAAACTTCAATTTTAAATCAGGAGGGAAATCTAATACTAGATACTAAATACTAATACTACAAATACTAAAAGTTCGATGTAATGTGGAAAGTGACAGCTCTGAATTCAAATTGCTTTCCAAAGTTGCTGAGGAAAGTAGCTGGTATTTTATTCTGTTTAAATAGATCTTTGCACTGGCTTCAGCAGTAAGAAAAATTAAACTTCTACCCAAATGGTCATAAAAAAATATAGCCATTATGATTAAAACAAAATGCAAGTTTCCAAAATTATTTTAATGATATCTGATCATTGTTTCAGAATGACTTTCTGGAAAGAACTATGTTCTTATTTTAGGGGGGGAGGGTTGAATTAGCATTAAAATCTGGTCATTCAGGACAATGAGATAGAATGAATGGCCACCCAGAAGAAGATAAGGTCTTTGGGGTTTTTTATTGGAGATTTAAAAGGTAAGACAGCTTTATAGCTTAATTATGCCTATCCCTCATAACAAAAGAACAAAGCATGCATCAGGTAAGAAAAAAAAAATAGAAATTATACAGAATTGTTAACATGGCAAAGCTGAGAGAAAAGGCCCTGAGAGCACACTCAATTTGAAAGGAAGCCCCCTGGGGCATAAATATACACCAGAAAAGGGATTAATGAATCTTGAAATGCTGGGACTGTAAGGGCACTGCCAAAGTTGCCCTTCAGCTGGGCACAGTAGTCCCTTGGCAAATTTACATCATATTTAGTTAACTGAAGCTGCTTAGTCAGCAAAACAGCTTTGTGGGTGGGCTTCTCACATGTGTTAACGAGCTTTGACCTGTATCATCCCTGAAGAGGGAAGGAGGTTTGGCTCTTGCCCAACGTGCAACAATTGTTCAAAAATCTCTCGTTTATTCTTTGGTGAGTGAGTACCCACTGCAGCACATTACATGACTTACAGATGACCCCAGCACTGAGCCATACACTTAATGGCGAACAACTGAGTGCCCCAGGAGCTGGGGGCTGGCTTCTGCAAAGCTTATCAGCCTCTCCTGTCTGGTGACTGCCCATAACAGGACAGATGACCTGAAGACCAGTATATACTGGGCTGTTGAATAGGGCATGTATTGTGAAGGAGAAAGGTTGAGACTTCCCTGTATATAAATAGCTAAGGTGTATGTTTAGCTACACACCTCTGATTAGTGCTCTTAGGCAGCTCAAAATTTCAAGTGATCTATTTAGTGACCAAGTCCAGCTCACTCTGGCACTTAAAATGAAGCACAATTTCTCTAAACACTTGTACAGACAGCAGAGAAAAAGTACTTCAAGAGGAAAATTCATGCCTCCTGAAATCTAAAAAGTCATCCTGTATTCCCTGCTTTTTATGGGCTATGTCTGGAATGAGGACAAGCAGACTTATAACCAGACAGCTTCTGCTAAGTGCCTGAAATCAAGGACGTGTCACATTGCAAGCACCTGTACAATTGCTGTCTGCTGCAATTTGTCAGGTCTGCTCAGCAAAATTATTTTTCTTGTTTATATTGTGCAGACTGCTTTTTCTAATATGGACTCTGTATTATTTTCTCTGTGACTTTCCCAAGGTAAGTAAACCTCTTAAGTCCCTTTGGATTAGCTTACTATTAAGAGCCTTCTAGTTTAACAGATAGTACATCTGATTAAAATACTATTCTGTCCTTCTTCCAGCTTGTAATGAAAAGAGCTGGAAGAACTACCTAGAGTCAAAGGGCCTGACTCTTTCAACAACCAGGCTCTGCATTTAGTCACTTCTAACTTTTGCCAAATTTTAACTGATCTGACTGAAATCTTCAGTAGTTACTCTCTGGCCAGGCTAATTTTTTTTTCCAAATGTCATTGGAAAAATATTTTTATTTCTCACAATATACTTCTATACCACTGTTTTGTCCATATACATTGTTTTGTACCTACTGAGGGGAACAAAAAAGTCCAAATAATTCAGTGAATAACTCTAACTGTCCATGAATTGGAGCAAGAAATGACATTTCATGGGGTGCTGCTCTGAGTTTAGAGATGCATCCTGCTATTCTCATAAAAACAAAAGATTTGGCAGAGCTATAAGCCTCTGACAGACTGCCCCTTGGACATGCTAAGTGGATGTGAGTTAGTATTTAGTGCCAGACCCTCCATGTACTTTGTGCATATGAGAACTGGGAGCCTTCCCTGCCACCAGTCCTGTTCAGGGCTGCAGGGCCTGGAGCAGAAGAATGTTTGCTGGAAGCAATGCCTGAGACTGCCTGTCCTGTTCTGCCAGTGTACCAACTACCTAAAATGCTGGGGACTGAGAAGCTCAGAAGTAAGAAGACTGAACAGGAGCCACAGGGACAGAAAAGAGAAAAGGGCGAGAACACTAAAGTAGGAGAGAAGGAGGATGGGAAGAGAAAGGTGTTGAAATATGGTTTAGGAGGACCCTTTTCCTTTAAGCTTATGGGTCAACACAAAATTACTAAGTAAAAAAATCCTTTGCACTATAGGACCCACCGCAAAGATTTTATTTTAATTTTTTTTCTTTATGTATACTATTATTACATTTAATTGCCACATTTCTTTCTTTGTCTTCTTGGAAAAATCAATGCACTTCCACGTCTGTCATCTTTTAATTATGTCATCATGATGATAGCTTATCATTGTCAGTTGTAGCTGCTGTTAAATGCAGTGAATTTGGTTAGTTCTTCTATACGCTTAATGATGTATGATGTTCACCTGCTGAATTGCAATGTACAGCTTATGGGAAAAACAGCAAAATAAATCAATGGCAGGGAGGGGACAGGCAGATTAAAACCAAACAAACAAACAAACACCCTAAACAATTGAAAAAGCCTATCAGAGAAAAAGTAAAACAATGAGAACTAAGAGTGAATTAATTTTGACAGAAATGTGGCACTCTGTCAACTTACTGTTGCAACAAATAAAAGCAAGGATGAGAGTTGACCTGACAAGAGACCTGGCTAGAAATAGATGCAATCAAATACTTTAATGCACTGCATATTAAAAGCTTCTTACAAATCTGGAGTTTGACAGTATTTATGTTTCATAAATAGAAATAAATAGATTTCTCTCTGCAAAGTTTTTACCATTTTCAGTGTACAGCACAGGAACACCTTTCAAAAGATATTGCTGGACACAGACTCCTGACAAATAGGGTATTTTGGAAATTTAGAGCACCTTGAAAATTCATCTGGCAGTTTTCATCTGTTTTAAAGGATGCTTGCAATTGGCTTAACTGCGACCTTCTGGGTCTGCTCAAAACCAAGAGAGAGCCAGATATGGAAAAGTGGGCAAATACCCATTGGGAATGACAAGGCTGTTGCCGGGGGATGCAAAGATGCAGCTGGAATAGCAAAAGCTCAGTTCAAATTGAAACTGGCCAGAAATGTAAAAAACTCCAAGAAATGGTTCTTTAGGCACACAGAGAGCAAGTGGAAACAGAAGGAAAATATTGGCCCACTGTTATATGGGAGAGGTGAATTAGTCACCAACAATGCAGAAAAGGCAGAGGTTCTTGACACTTCCTTCACCTCTGTATTGACCAACACTGTTGGGCTCCAGGCCTTGGGAACAAAATTCCAGGCTGATGCAAACAGACTGACCATCACTGATGGAAGAGTTGCAAGTAAACTGTTACAGGAGCTTAACGCAGATCCATGGGCCCTGACATTGCCCACCCAAGGGTGTGAGGAGTGTGGGCTGATGCTGTTGCAAGGCTTTCATAATCTTTGAGAAGTTGTGGAGGTAAGGGGATACCCCAGAAAACTGGAAGAAAGATAGTGACAACCCCACCTACAAGAAGAGCTGAAAGGAAGATCTACAGGCTCATCAGCCTTATTTTAGTCCTTGAGAAAATTATGGAATGAATCCTCCTGCAGGCTATCACAAGTCAGACGAAGCACATGATTGGGAAAAGCCAGCATAGATTCACCAAGGGCCAGCTGTGCTTGACAGACCTGCAAAAGCAAAGTTGCCTTTTGTGATGAAGTAACCTGCTTGGTTGATGGGGTTGACCAGTGGATATTGTCTACCTGGATTTCTCCAAGGCTTTTGATATGGTTTCCCATGGCCTCCTCCTAGAGAAACATATGTTATGGTCTGGACAAATGGTCTGTGTAGTGGGTAGGGAACTGGCTGAGAGGTTGCACACAGGATGGTGGTAAACAGCTCCTTTTCAAACTGGCAACCTTCCACAAGTGGTGTCTCCCAGAGATCCATACTGGGCCCAATCCTGTTTACAATCTTCATAAGTGACCTGGACAATGGGACCATGTGTATCCTGATGAAGTCTGACAATGATACCAAACTGAGTGGGGAAGTGAACTCCTTTGAAGGGAAAGTCACACTGCAGGAAGACCTGGATAGGCTGGGAGAGTGGGCTGACAAGAATCTTATGAAGTTCAACCAAGACAAGTGTATGGTCCTGCACCTGGGAAAACATAATCCAGGAGCGCAGCACAGGCTGAGGCCTACCTGGCTGTGGAGCAGCTCTGTGGAAAGGGACCTGGGAATCCTGGGGCTGCCAAGCTCAGTGTAAGTGAGAGGTGCTGCTGTGGCACAGAGAACCAGTGGGGCACTGGGCTGCATCAACAAGAGCATCACCACAGAGACACAGAAGTCATTGTCCCACTCAGCCCTTGTCAGGCCACACCTGGAACATGGTGTGTAGGTTCACACTATGCAAAAAGATGTGGATAGGCTGGAGAGCCATTGCTGACCTAATGATAAGTATTCTTATGTTTTTAATTGGTGAAGCTGAGAAATGCTGCTGTCAAGACAGGATGTGACTTCAGGCAAATATTGAAAGCTCTACAATTTAGGAGCAAATTTGTAGCCACTAGACTGTGTTTTGTAAAGCATCTGTACAACAGAGCTGCTGCCTCTTTGGGGCATCCACCCATCCCAGACAAATGCTGTGGTGAGATGCTGTTCTATGGACACCGGTTCGAGCGGCAGCCCTGAGCACCAGGAGGTTTGACTGTAGGTAGTGTTTGCAAATCTTCCCTTCAGAAGCTGAGGTTGATCACAGAGGGCTTTTATGCAGTGTCTATTTCTAGCAAAGCATATTTCATGAGAAAAAGGATTTGCATATGAAAAGTCTACATCTCCAACCTTCTTTCCTCACATTTGTCATCTCCTAAATGCTTTGAATGTTTGAGAACTTAAGAGGTCCTCTGAGGATCCATGTAAGTGTAGGTATCAGCCAGCTTCCAGAAAGCAGTTGCAGAGGGCAGCTCCTGCCTAGAAGTTTTTTGGGGTTTTTTTGTCTTTTCCTTTTTCATAATTTGTCTGTTCCCATGCTTAGCAATGCAGTTGTGCAACTCAGAGCTATGACCAACCTAGAATTTTTGGAGGAAACAGCACTGACAGTGCTCCTTCACCTTAGGATGTGTGTGTGGTAATGGCTGAACTGAATGAACTGCTGCCTGTGGGCTTTCTGACAGCCTTACCATTAACTAAATCTTCTTATGCATAAAGTGGATAGCCTGTAACAAGTGTCATATGTAATCATCTCCCATAACCACTCGATAATTTCTACATACATTCCTTCAGAAAGGAAAAGGCAGTGGATGATGTCCATTGCTTCCTCCCACGACATCTAGACATTTTGCAAACACAGTGGCATGCCCTTGCTGCTCAAATACAAATCCTGTTCTATAAACTTTTTTATGGATCTTGGAGTCAGTCCTACTGTCCTCAGCAAGGATACAGGTTCACTAAAGAAAAATCACCCTTCTCTACACTTTCATCTCTATTTAGCATTAGCTTGTTAATGGGAAAAATACTTACAATTTGATCATCTCTTGTCTATTACAGCTCTACTAACATGTTTTTGTACAGGCTTTGGCTGGAATAGAGTTAATTTTCTTCAGAGTAGTTAGTATGAGGCTGTGTTTTGGATTTGTGCTGGAAATAGCATGGATAATTCATGGATGTTTTCCTTACTGCTGAGGAGTGCTCATACAGAGTCAAGGCCTTTTCTGCTTCTCACCCCATCCTACCACTGATGGGGCTGTGGGTGCACAAGCTGGGAGCTGGGTGGGGACACAGCTGGGACAGATGATCCCAACTGACCCAAGGGATATCCCACAACATATGGTGTCATGCTCAGTATAAAGAGTTCGGGGAAGAAGGAGGAAGGGGAAGACATTTGGAGGGATGGTGCTTGTCTTCCCAAGACACCATTACTTGAGCCCTACTCTCCTGGGCATGGCAGAACACCTGACTGCCCATTGGAAGCAGTAAATTAATTCCTTGTTTTGTATTGTTTGTGAGTGTGGCTTTTTCTTTACCTATTAATCTCAACCCAAAAGTTTTCTCACTTTCACACTTCAGATCCTCTCCCCCATCCTGCTGGAAGTGAACAAGCAACTCAGTGGGGCAGTGGTCCTGACTGGGGTTAAACCACAACAGTTTTTCATAGTAAAAGGAATTTAAAAGCTACATTAATGTATTTGAAATAGGTGAACACTTATGTAAATAAAAGTGAGGTAAAGATAGGAGCAAGAACACTATTTTAGATCTGAAAAGGCATTTCTGCAGGTAATTTCCACTGAGGTCAGCACAAGCACATTTCCTCTTCTGTGCAAAGGACCAGGGTTGCTAAAACCAAGTATATTCTGAGAAAGTCCCCACTGATCACAGTACTAGAAATAGTGCCATCCATAAAAATCTTAAATCAAGTATGGGGATGTACGGGTCTGTTCAAGAACTAAGCTGCAAAGCTACAGTATAATAAGGAATTCACATTTCATTATAACCTATTTAATTTATCTATCTATTGACTCCATGCTTACATGCCTTCCAATTCGTTTTCATATTGCTGATAGGTCACCTAATTTCACACTGGCCTCTTTTCCTAGCAGAGGCTCCTTTTTGAAGCATAACACACTTAATCCTATGCTTCAAGTCCCTCCTGATAACTCTCTGTTTCCATTATTTCCTAATGCAAACTCTTTGACAAAATAAAACTATTCACAGAAATTTCTGTGAACAGGCAATGAAATGTTAAAAACCAGAAACCTTTGTTGGTACCTTTGATCAAAGGGTAGGATTCAAAGTTCATCGAAATTTACGACGTTTTTTATTGGCTACTAAATTCTGCTTCAGAAGTGTGAATGTAGGAATATGCATATATTTAAATCCCAGACTACATACCTGTTGGAGAGGTTTTTATTGATTTACCAGCACTTGTGGATCATCTCCAGTGTCTACTGATACCAGTGCAATGACATCATGTGTACAGTGTCAACAGCAGCTCTAAGAAATCTTTACCTCAAAAACATCATTCCTAATATCTATTTGATAAATTCAACAGTTGGCTTCATTTTCACAAGCCAGTCTGCAGTTCATTTCCAGAATATTACAGCTGTTTTAATAACAGCATATTAACAGCTACCTACAAATGGCAGAATATAACAATCTTGGAGAAGATATAAAGGACATCTACACATGCAATTTATATATATATATATATATATATATATATATGCTTAGAGAAGTCTGATGATAGAAAAATATTTGCACTGGGAAGGAAAAATCCCCTATTAGGAGAGCAGCAAGGTGTACTGGCAAAAATAAAGACATTAACTACTCCCTCCTGAGGAGCTTTTACTGACTCAGTTAAAGGCCACAGCCCTGCTTTCCCCTCATGCATGCTGAACACAGCTCTACCTGCAAAAGAATGTCTGTAAATCTGGTTTTACTGTGTAACTGGCATAGCACTGCTTCTCTGGAGAAGGTGAGAATTTGAGATGTACAGCCATGGCTGTATAGCAAAATGTTATTAGTGGTAGAAGATAAGACCACAGTCTGTTAGAATGGATACACTGAAAGTCAGGGAATATTTCACCTTTGCGTAAGAAAATGGATAGTCTGTAATCTAGGTGGGATTGAGCTCCAGATTATGGCACCTGGGTTTAAACATCTGCATGAGACCTATGTGTCAAAGCTGTCATGGAGCAATGGGGCCCGTTCATTTAACAAGACCAGCACCCCTGTAGATCTCTGCCAGGCACATTCAGCTCTTAGCTGTCATAATCAAAGAATGGAGTGTCTCACAAGTCTTCAGTCATTTTGGCCAACCCAGTGTGGCCATAATGGATACTCTAAGAACAATTCAAATGGCATAAAGTACCTATTTGTAGGCAGGGGAAACCCACTCCCTCTTGACACAGTCAGTGACATTTATGGTAGAACTGATTAAAGGCCAGTGCCTACTTCACTGAAGTGGACAACTCTCCAGGATCCATTGATCCTGGAAGTGGAGTAAATGCAGCCTACAAGCTTACAAGCAGATTCTTAAGGTAGGTGAAATGTTCTGAAGTTCAATCCTACGCGTAGGGTTTGATTCAGTTGTGCATATAGAGGCATGAAATGCCACTGGAGAAGATATAGCACTAAGGCTGATAAATATTACACTGGACCTACCTTTCTGAGTAGCAGCTGGACGCCATATAAGTAACCCTAAGGCATCTAAAATGGTTCCACATGCTTTTTTTTTGTGTGAGCAAATGCACCAAGCATTTTTAACAGCCTTAAGAATCCTACAAGGACTAACAATATTTTTAAAATAATATGGCTTGTTATTAATATTGCCATTGCTTATGGAAGCTTCAAGAAGTTGTTCAATTTGCTCACAATTTAGAATACTGGACCTTTGTTACAACAAGATAATTAAGTAGGATCAATTTACTTCATCCATCTTTTTAAGAAACCTTTCATCTTGTGGTACTCTCCTCTAACAATGGACCTTTTTGCCCAAAACCTGATCTTATAAGGTAAGCCATTTACATGTCTCTGTTTCTACTTAAGATAGTGGTACTGAAAAACACACATGGCTGCTCTGCAGCTAAATGTCATATTTAGGTTACTCCATTGGGTTTGTTTTTTTTTTCATGAAAGCACTCCTTTACAAAAAAAACTCTAGCCACAATTTGACCTTTAAACTGTTAAACCAGTACATTGCTTTTAGAAGTTAGTTACTCTTGTTGCAAGAATTTTCTCCTTGAGACCGTAAGTACTATGTGAACACTCCCTGCAAGCAATCTCCCAGTAATTATATTGTACCTTTTAAGTAAAGGTAACATAAATTCAAAATTTTAACAATGGATCTCTCTGAGTTAAATAAATGTTGCACCATTATGAAGAAAGTTAAACTGAAATACGAACACTAATACTGATATTTTACTAAAAGTCAAAAACTTAAATCCTCATGTGGTATCTGCACAAATGGTCAGAGTTTTGCACCTCCTACTTCCTGAAGCCTCTGAGAGCTGCAGGCTGTGTAATACATTTGACAACTCAGGTAACACCTCAGGTCACAGACCAGAATCCCTTCATGGTAGGTACCATAAAACACTGACTAGAAAAACAACTCTGAGCCTAAACAATAAATAGGAACTATGTGCACAAATTCTGGGAGGTTGAAGTAAGGGTAAGGCTTCTGGGTGAAGCTACAAAGGATTGTCGAAGAAAGAATCAAAGGAAATAGTTACAGGCAAGAGAAGAAAGAAGTACACTTTTCACCTCTGTATCTAGAACTGACTATAAAACAAGATCAAATTGGTTTAGCTAACTAAAGGGTACAGAAGTTCAACTGAGGTCTGCCTGGAGAGGGTGACAAATTAGGGACATCAACTTGACATATTTGAAGTAACAGAGTTTTATATTAGCGATTATATAATAAGAAATTTGCTCTGACATTATACTCATTTTCAGGCCTAGATTCCCTGCCAGAGCTCCAAAAAAATCCTTGTTTCTTCATAATCTAATATCTAAAATGGCAGCAAGTTTTATCCCTAAGAGACTGGCCACTTTCTCCTGCTTTTACAAGCTATGAAAAATGTTATCATCAAAGCTCTCTTATTTTTGTCAAGTTTATGAAAAAATCAAGCTTTGTATTTCTTTTGTCAAATATTTACATTTCATTAGTTTTAAATACTGTTCCATATTCTACATATATTGTTTTAAACAAGCATGTTCATTACCAAATGAATAAAAGTACTTTGGTTTTATGGAACTCTTTCCTGAAATTCTTCAGTTCCATGCTCTGATGTTTGAGAATCAAGAATGTGTTTGACATCTCTGAAAATCAGGGGGACTCAGATATGTCTTACAAAGTCTGCCCCAAGGTAATTTGTCCAGAAATATCCAATAAAGCAATAGGAAACTTACAGTTACAGTCATGCATGGTTTTTTTCCCCTAAAATTCTCTGTATATTATACATTCAAGTGAAGGTCTGTATCTGCAAGGGCTTGCATTAAAAAAAAAAGTGTGTCTGGATTTCAAGTTACCTACAAATACATGTAAGCAGATTATTTTTTGAAGTAATAAATAATGAAATTCAAAAGCAACAGAGAAATGCCATGACAAAAAGCTGTATTTTAAATCTTATTGAAATAATAAACATAAATGAAAAACGTAAGTCATAGTTACTCACCTACGATGAGTAAGAAAACTACCACTGACATGTCCTGAGCCATCACATCCTGGTGTTGGACATGACATTCCTTCCGTCTTCACTGACTTCCAAGAGAACTGTGAGCCATTTAGGTATCCGTCCTTTTGCCTTTTGGCAGCAAGAGGACACCCTGATGCACTGCGATGGGATGCGTATTTTCCAGTTATATGACCCTGACCATCACAGCCAGGAACTGGACATCTGGATAGCAGATAGATGAGATAAACTTTATTGTTTTGACATTTGTAGCCTCTAAAACAAAGCCTAAATAAACCTGACATGAAAAGGAAAGAATAATCCTACACTGTGGTGGCAAAAGTAGTCGAGATACTGTGTAGTGGGTAAAATTACAAGCAGAACTTTATCATTTAAAGATAAATAAGTTCTTTGATAAATTCCAAGGAGACTAACCAGTAGACTCAGTCACAGCTGTTGACATTATGCCATTGCAACAACAGGACTGAGATCTGTATTTGAATTGCAGGTGTTTACCACAGTAAACATCACAGTGGAATTGAAATGTTTGCTACTGAGCTCTGATCAGCAGTGAAATTGCCCATAAAACCCTACTTAGCATAAAATATTACTTAGTATAATCCTTGGTACATTTTATTTATAGGTATGGAACCCAAAGGAGACTTGTCCAAAGTCATGAAAACGTCACATATACACAGTTAATTATGACGTGATCAGAGCACCTCATTAGAAATGCTGATCTCCTTTAACCACTCTTTGAAAAGGAGTGATTATATCAAACTATGTGCTACAGCCCAGAGACCAATGAAGGCAGTTCTGTATTCATCTGACGGTTCTCCTTAACTGGGAATCTCCCCACACAGTTGCTCTGTTAAAGCTAAAAAATTCTGCGAAAAACCAAATAACCAAGGTTAGAAGGAACAGGTTAGAATCTTCAAAGTGAAATGTTTAAAGAAAATCATGGTAATTTCTCTTCAATGTGTTGCTACATAACATGTCTAAACTAAAGGCCAATTACTTCACTGTTTGTGAACTAAAATATTGCTGCAACTCTCCACTGAGGATCTGGTCCTGAGTAGTCTAAGCATGTTCAGTGGCCACTGATATCAGACCGCCTTGCAAGAAGAAACCAGGACCTATTGGTAGGCATTTGTTTCTGTTGCAAACTGCATGAACAATCAGATTTGTTGCAGCAGTCTCATATAAACACTCAATTCCATAACAACCTTTATTTAGCATGTATGGTTTGCCTGTAGTATGCAAACATCTTTAAGGGGCATTCAGGAGATAAAGATCTAATGATTTTTTAATATCATGTGAAAATGAAGAATTTTAAACTATTTCTAAATTATATAAGATTGTATCCTTGACTATTGAGGTATTCTTTGCTGAAAAAAGCACAGATACTAGACTTGCTCATAGAAATCAATGTGGTCATCCACTCTTGGATAACTATCACACAATAACATTTATGCCTTAAAAAAACCTGAAGATACATAAGAACTTATAAAACACACAAAGGCCCTTTGACAATATTTGTTCTCACCTAATTGGCTCTTGGTCTTCTTTGTCTTCCTTGCTTTGTGCTATCCTGATTCCACTTTTCTTTGCTCGTGGACAGCCTGAAAGACTGTGTGAAAGAAAACATTTTAGAATGCAATTTTTCATTCTTGGGTACACTTTACAGGAATACACTTTCTATCTGAGAAACTGGCAAAATAGGCAATCCTGGGTTAAATTAGGAGAGCTGCAGCAGCCACCACGAGGGGGAATCCGCACGTGTGGGTTTGTGATGCACGACAGGACTGCTGGCGCTGTCCAGACCACACGCACAGAAACTCCCCGAGGAGTCTGAGAAGACAGCTTTTAAACCCTCTGCCTAATCATTCCTTCAGCTGACTCAGCAGCAGCAATGGCATCTTTAAAAGGAATAGAAGCCAGTGTTTCAGGCCTGAGAGACATTATGTCCTCTATGTCTGAGAGGGATGGAAGAACAGAAAAGACAGGAGTATCTCTTCGTAGGACTAAAGATTTCTCTTGGGAGCACATTAGAAACATTATCAAACCTTCTCAAACATTACATAGGAATCCTATAGAATGATTGAATAAAAACATGACAGAGCTCAGAGCTTTCAATGCCTTCCAGAGAAGGAGTTCAAGTGCTCAGAATTTACACAGACAGAAAGATTTGGTAGAGACAAAGTTATATGTTAGGCTAACCAATGTTAAATTTAACTAAAGACTGAGAATGTTGCTTTTAACTACACATGCTCATCTTTCCTTTGCATATGAAGAATTCAATATAGAAACCACTTAGTAGACTTGACAATGACCTTAACAGATTTTTAAAGATTTTTTTAGGTAGTTGGTATCTGAGGATACAAGAATGTCTGTGGAAAAAACCATGCTTTGTCCTCTATTTAAGTGTTATTCCCATCTTAACTACCAACACTGAAAAAAGAAATCCACCAGTAGAACACCTTCAAGTGTTGACACAAGAGACAAAGAAGTGTCACCAAAGAAAAATTTCCCTAGAGAAAGAAACAAAATAGAAGATTAGATTTCTGTTCTCAGCATGACAAAAGGTACTTGAGTGTTGTGTAGTAGGTCCTGTCTTTGCGAAGAAGAGACAGAAAAAGTGGTAACAAAATTTTCAGTTATTTTGTCTTGTCAAAACCAGTGAGGACTGAGGGGATGAAGCAGAGAAAAAGGTGATGCAATCACAGGCAGAATTCTGTGTTAGAAAATGAAAAATAGACAAAACCAGAGTTTACATGTTGAAAAGTCATAAATAAGTCATTTAAAGAAAGAGAGAAATGCTGCCACAAGATTTTGGACAACGTATATTTAGAAACTTTTAGTGAGATGTCATGGCTACATCTACAGTGCTAAATAGAAGGAACCTAGAACTGCTGCTCTGACCCAAGACCAGAAAGTTCACATTTGTAGAGCTAAGCTCTCTGTCTCTGTAAAGCAGGACAGCTACACTCGTATTGTCTGTAAAGAATGATCTGGACCCACACTGAGTCCCAAATAATTTCTTAGAATTGCCTGGGAGACTTTCAGTAGCCTGGGGTCAGTGTCACACCAGGGATCACGTCAGCATTACTGGAGCAGGCATCTGCACTCTGATATATGGATCTGTGCTCTCATCCCATTTCATTTTTCATTTTAAATGTAACCATTTTCCTTTTCAAAGCAAACTGCTGTTTATTCCAGCTGCACAGTGGACACCAAAGTACCATAGTTCCTTGTGTACAAACTAAATCTGAGAAAGCCTGTGCCAATCAAGGACAATTTGCTTCAAAAATAATAATGCTGCCTGTAAGAAAGAAGTAGGAGGAAGGGAGTCTGAGGGATTCAGAATAAGAGGAAGCTGGCTCTAGGGCAAGGGAAAAGTTCAGAAACAGGCTGGTTCGCTGCCTGGCATAAAACCTGGTCTGCAAAAAGTGAAGGGGAGGGGATGGGAGTTAAAGATACCCCTCATTTATCTCTGAGACTAGTTGTACTCACTGTGTGAGAATAATCAGAATTTTCATCTGAAAAGTAAACAGTTAATAGAAATTCCTCAGAAAGCAGTACTTTTTTTAGTAGGTGTACAGATGGGTATTCTTGTAGATGATGACATTTTCATAAAAAAATCTGAACAAAGAAATTCTGCCTTGACTAATGATTTAAAGCTTTCTACATATTAAATCAATTTAATTATCACCTACTTATTGGTATTTTGGTGTATCATCTCTCTGTAATAGATCTTTCTATTCTGGCACTATGATTTATTAGAAATTTTAAGACCTTTCAGGTCTTCTAAACAGACAGTTCCAACAGACAGCTTCTGAGGCTATGATTAATTCATCTTTCCTCTGACAGCAGATCCACCGAGAAAACAGATGTCAAGTATGAGCCTTTGCTTAAATTTTTTTATCCTATAATAACCAAAGCTATTACAAGGTAAGCATAGTACTTCATTTTTCTATGAGTTTAATTCCTCATATATGAAGACAAAAGACAGGGAGGGATACTCAACAGCAGTACATGCTGCTGTAACTTCTTGCATAAATTGAAGAATATGTGGAACTGCAGAATTATGGCAGTGAAATCTGCCTCATGTGTGCTTGCTGTTGAGCAGCCATTTTAAAGACAGATGATACCCAGGCATCTCGGCAGCCATTTAGGAGAGAAGTTTGTCATTCCCTTCCTTCTGAAACTGAGAGGGTGGTAACTGATGGTATCAAATACAAACAAAAATGCTAACTCAGACACAGACAGACCTAAATGCTAATTTGCAGTTTGGGAATTAGAAAGCCTAACTGACAACATGCTGTGGGGTCTTTCACGCTTAACAGCTCCAGATTTAGGCTACTGGTTTTCTGCCCTTTAAAAGATTTCATTTTGCCAGCCTCCCACCTCAGAAATGGCCTTGACAGATATCATGATCTGAACAGGGTAAGGCTGGCTCTGTGTAAATGTGACAGGTCTCTTGGGGACATCTGGGGATTTAAGCAAAGAAAATGTTACTTCACTGACTACGTGTCAGTGCTTCTGTGCCTATAGGCAGCCGAAGACATGGGGTTGCCAGAGGCCTTTTTGGAAGAGAGATGAAGGAGTTATGTGGTCAATATAGACACGGTAGCATTTCAAAAGGCTGCATGTGTTAAATCCCAATGGACTAGACAAATACAGTATCTCTTTGTTTTGTAAAATTACTTTTTATATCTTTATATGTACTTAATTATGTTGCACAATCAAATGAAAACTTGGTCCAGTAGTCATCTGCAAAAATACAAGAAATGTAAGAATTTACAGACAAAAGGAGGTAACACCATTCAGCTCACGGTCCAGTCCAGTCCTATAGTGGCCCGGAGACAATGCACAGGGAAAGGGTTTAAAAAACGAGTCAACATTCAGTGATTCTCCCCTGCCAACCTTGCCAGCTTTCAGGTTTCTTGTTAGTAACACTGTTCTTCTGCATCTTCACTCTCCCACCTGCTTCTGGTTAAATAGATGATCAAACACATAAATAGCTTCCCTGAAGTTGGGTTTGAGTTACAACAAGCATAATGTTGGTAGGGTGTTAGCTGGTAAGTTTACATATAGTGAAATGTAGCTCTAAATTTGACCTTAAATCCCTTTGAAAGTGTGATTTAATCTTCTGCATCATGTAAGTGCTTTTAAAATGCTTATCTCTTCTCCTTTATAATGTTATTTGTATTTTTGATATTTAATGCTGCATTACAGAAATCAATATTGTGATCTTTCATTTTCACAGTACACAAAATATGGTATGTTCCCAATCTCTTATTTTATTTATGTTTTGACTTTGAACTATTTGTTTCTTTTAGTGGGAATATATTTAAACCGGGAATTTGTGTATTGACTAGTTATAGCCAGCTGTAAAACTACAGGGACTCAGGGAAGAAAGCTGTCCTGGGGTGATGTTACGAAGCCGCTTTATTCCTTAACCGCCCGCTCAATGCCCAAGGACGCTGTGCCTTTGGGATGGACCCGGGGGCGGGGCCGGAGCCACGGACCCGAGGGGGCGGTTGAACGGCTCAGCCCAAAGGCTCAGGGGCTCCAGGGCCCGGGCAGGGGCTCGGTGAGGCTCGGGAGGGAGTGCGCCGGGAGCGCTGTGCTGTTTTTTGGGTTTCTTTTGGGTTCCAGCTAGCTGGGAAAAGGTTCTGTTGGTTTTTTTCTTCTTTTTTCCCCTTTCCTTCCCCTTGCCTCACTGCCTCCCTTCCCTCCTTGCTGGTCCAGGGAGCCTGCGGGGGTGGCCCCGACGGGACTGCGGGGTGGCTCTGGCTGGTCCGAGCCCGGGTGTCTCTTCCCTCTCTGGAAATTTGTTGTATTTTGAGGGGTTTTTTTATCCTGTTCTGCCCTGTTTTGTTTGTGTGTTAAACAGTTTGGTTTCTTTTTCCCACTTTCACTTCTTGTGACCCATTTGTCTCATTGATGGAGGAAACAGGGAGGAACACTCATTCCAGAGTGTTTCCTCCTGAAGTTTTGTCTCAAAAACCAAGACAAAAGTAAATATCCAGATTCAACAGTACTAGCCTGTGTGGGAATAAAGAGCCTTTACTAACACAAGAGAGATGTACTACAGTATTATTTACTGTTATTCTTTGATTAAACAGTAGATAGATATTTACAAAATATGGCACAGCTCTTCTCTACTGATTTAGTTTTCAAATAGCCACAGGGGAATTGCTAATTACACAGCATTTATACCATTACCTCTACAGTGGTAGTTGATCACTGCAATTGATCAATATCCTAATTAGTGAATGAGAAGTGTTCTTTGGCCCTTGGTAAAGTTATAGTTTAGGCAGTTAAGGTAACAGCTTTCATCTGTAAATTTCTCTTTCCATTCTTCTGGCTTGATGTAATACAATGTGTTGCAATTTAAGGACAAGCCAAACTTTTTTTCTGAAATGTACTAACAAGACTAGTACGTATTAGATGAAAGAGGTTTAAAGCTGATTAAAGTTGGTAAGGCTTCATCTGGGAGAGGAGGTAAAGAACAGGGTCCAATTTTGCATTTCAAGGAATATGAAGTGAGACTGGAAGAGACTGATATGAACATTCAGGAAATACACAATTTGTGGGGAAAAAAATGCAGGAGTAGGATTCGAGTCCAGACTGTGAAGAGTAAAGCTGTTCAGAATGTAAAGCAACAAGCATGAATGTTGAATTGCTTCCTTGGGCTACTAGAGAAGGTAGAAAAACTGAATTTATTTTGTACAAAGACTTTGCTAGATATTAGCAAAAATGTTCCTGCCTATTTGGATAGTGAGTAATGCTGAAGCTGAGAAATGTTATTCATTAACGGTTAATATGAGTTAGACCAACGCATGTCTGTGCAACACTCAATCCTACTTCAATATTCAGAGAGTGGCTAGGTCAGTTGAGGTACCTTCTAGCCCTGCAGTTATTTGATTTAAATAACAAAACCTTGTCTTTACATACCTTCGATGAGAAGCATAATTTCCAGTAATATGCCCAGAGCCATCACACCCAGGGGTGGGACACCTAGAATAACAATGGAAGAGACATTGAGCAGTTACTCACAGGAAAGACATAACTGCCCGTTTAAAAATATTCATTGGCTTTGTCCTTGTTTCCTCAGGTGCCAGCTTTGGGACCCCTATCCATTGCTAAACCTGAGCTTAATTCCACACCAGGGACAAACATAGTTTTTCATTCATAAAATGTTTTTGTTTGCTACTCCTCAGTTGCCCACTCAAATGCTTCCTGGATATCTCAAGTACAGGCAGATTAGTGGAGACTTCCCAGCAATCCAGCATCCTTACACCGCCAGGAATGAGTCGGGTTGACAGCAAAGGGACTATCCCCATGGTGTATGCTTAGGTAGTGGCTAACATTTCAGCAAGTAATTTTCTTTTCCACTGGAGCTATTGCTCTAATCCCACTGCACAGTGTCATGAGGTCGCACCATGAAGAGACCCCTTCACCTCTCCATGAAGCAAAGGAAATGCCTAAGAAAAACAAAATGTGTAGACAGGGAAGTAATGCTGGCCTCTTGCAGAGAAATGGTAACCCACCCAAACACCAAGCTACAGCACCAGACAGAAATTATACATCTCTCAGTGGAATTTCTAACAGTGGAATGACATTAGAGCCATCAAAGAAAATGTTTTTTTCTACATTGCAAAGATGATTGCGATCATCACAGAAAAAGCTACATTAGAATGCCAAGCAAAATCATTAGCTGGTATTTGAACTGCTATACTAAATCACAGAAAAGACAAAGAATTAATTCATATGCATTTTACTGAACAGACAAATGCTGTTTGAATTCCAAAAAGTCACTTTTCTTGAGCCTGAGTTTTGAATTTTAGCTATGCTATTTAAAGCTTCATTTGGAGAAAGCATTCAAATTCAAAAAAGCTTGCTCACAAATTCAGATGTTGCATTCTAAAACACGAGATTTCTATAACATTGAATTTTTTCACTGTTTGAATCAGGAGTTCATGCAGACTTTGGCTTTTGCCCTTTAGTTACATGTCTGCTTTCCTCAAAGTTGGTCCATACTGGTAAACTTTTGTTTCACGAGGTTTCTGCAGAGACTTGAACATTTCTTAAAATCAGGAATTAAGCAACCCACAATTCAGTGCAATGGAGTCGTCATGTTCCATTAAGCTGAATTTTAGCTGTTTTAAGCTAGTCAGCATTACCTACTTCTGAGGAGCTCCACAGGGCCAAACTTCAAACATGACTATTGCTACCTTGAAAGACAAATTAAACTGGAATGTATTCAATGAAGTTCCCATATAATCTTCATCTGGACCCACTCAGTTATTCTGTAGAAAACATTAAAATACGGTAGAAGTTCTCAGATGTGAGCTGGTAAAATCTGTGGGGCTGCCTACAATACTGAAGTTTCTCTTCTTCATCCCAAAGAAGCTGTGCACTTTGGACAAGAAATCTAAACAACATGCTTAGAGACAATTCTCCTCTCTTGCTTTGTCTTTGCACAGGACCAAATACATGACTGTGGTCTTGCATGGAAGGTGTTTTAACATGGCTCTTAGTATCTTAAAGACCAACATAGAGGTTGACATCACACATCAATCTTTCTGCTTATAGAAATATAAAGCCAGTAATTTCTGCATAGATCCTTCTGATACCAATTATGTAAAAATATGACCCTTGATAAAGGAGTCATAATTCAGTCCATATGACTCCTACCCTTCACTCTTTGTTGTGGTTGCACATGGCTAGCATTAACTTTGGTTATTTCTTTAAAAAAATAAGAGGTCAGGGTACCTTATGTGATATCTTATAATTTAAATACTCTGTATCTATATATATATATGTTCTCATTATTTATTTTTATTTTTAGGCAAATGTTTTGAGATCTACAGAGAGACAATCTCTTGCTTCATGTGATTTTTTTTTTTTTTTCATGCTAGGTAGCTTCAGTGGTCTGTAATGTCTATCTCATATTTCTATCAAGATTAGCTGCATCACTGAAGCCTCTTAAGATGCTGAATCAAAAGATACAGGGGTAACAATTAATTAAAGGAATTGACTAAATTTTGGCTCTAAATGTCCATGGCATTATAATGATTAAAGGAGAACCCAGAGCCATGGGGCTATTCCTCTGCAGACTGTCTGAGGTAACTACAACGATTTCTTCTTTATGAACCCATGATTTGAAGCCACTATTTTCCTCTCCAGACTTTCTATCCTTTCAAGGATAAGCTATTAGCAAAACTGAACAATGTTTTTCTCATCTTTTCCAAGACTTTTTGTTACAGGCAGCATGATTAATAGTGTCTTAACAAACAGGATTTTTAAGATGCACCAGTATATCCCATCAATCAGTCTCAAAATAAGACCATTGCACCTCAACCATTTGGACAGTCTTACACAATTTAAAAGCTAGCTTATTTCTGTGTTTAAAAAAAACAAAATAAGCAACTGAAGCTAAAGAAGAAATCACCCTGCTGTAAATTTAATTTAATATCTTCAGAAACGACTTTGCACAGTTCATATCAGTTTAAAATCCTACTTTTGATTAAACCGGATGAGATCTTTATGTTGGCAAGGATTTCAGAAAGACCTTTAAAATTTTGATTTTGGCACTATAATATTTATTTTCAAATCTTATAAGCTTATATTTACCTTCATATAACAGATGAAATAGGAGTTTAGTGCAGTTGGTAAGAACATTTTAAAACTCTGAAACACTTAAATTTCTTGATGTTTCCATTCTATGGGAAGTGCTTCTAAGAATATGACACATAGGATGCAGATATGCAGCAGTCTGTTACAACTATGAAGCTATTATAATATTTACTTGCTATCCTAAACAGATCAGATAAAAGAGACAACCCTAAGTTCTTGTTCTATTGGAATTGGCAGTCTGTATTTTCCAAATATCTGAGCATATGTAAGACTTGCACATACCTTACTACTTGCTATCATTTACTACCTATATATATTTGACTTAATCAATCATATGTACATACAACAAGGCCAGAAAAACGTATGCACAGGTGCTTGTAAGAGGCAGGTGATGCAAAACTTTGACTATTAGAGTGTGTGGAAAAAGAGAGCTGCAGTTTTCCTTGCTTACTTAAAGTAAATCTAACTTGGCAGGATCAGAAACTCATTTGTAGAATCTACATAATAGCTTATTGCAGCACAGGAAATATTTTAGTACTGTAATGAGGGAGGTGACAAAAGGAACTGACTCTCTGAAGAGCGAAGTTCAGAACATAGAATACTAGCACTTGACTACAAATTCAGGGCATCTAGTAAAAGAAAGGGCTTGTCAGGGAAGTGGAATGCAGTTAGCAGTGCCTTGATGTCCCATTCATTTCACAGACCATCCCAGAGAAGCATTTTTGGGAAAATAAGCAGAAGCAGAAAGTAGGGCAGGCAGCAGAACAACAACAGCTGTGGCAGCTGGATTCAGTATTGGGCTTAGATTCAATAGCATGAAGAAAAAAGGTGAGAGTTAAATTGAGAAGAATACACTTAAGCTCTGCTACTGATTCTTCACTGTGGAAAGACTGAAGGTGTGCAGCAATTAAAACAACCTTCTGGCAGCCTGAAGAACTCAGGGAGGTTCCTGGGACTGGGGAGGAACTGGATGCAATGCCCAAGTGAGCTCTGGGAGGGTTGGTCCAAATGCCAATGGTTAAAAGTCTTGTTGAAACCTGAGCTCACAAGACCCCCCATCTCTCACCAGCATAGGGCACTACAAATAAGACCCATATTTAAACCTATATTCCTAGGCTTTTATCTAGGTCCACAGGAGCAAGATAAGCTTACATGTAGTGTACATACTTAGTTTTACAGCTTTACTAGCATGAGAGCAAATAGGATTTTACACAAAGTGCAAAGACAGAACTGCAATAGTTTTGTCCTCATTATTGTGTATGACTTTGGTTGACTTACTTTTTCAAATTATTTAAAAACATAAACTAGATCCAAAACATACTGATAAAGACATAAAAAGTACTTCAATATTTTACTTTTGTGCTGAGGATATCAGCTCCCATGGAAAAGAATTAAACCATCAGTCTCTCTCACACTGGCCAATTGCAATGACTTCCTACAAAACACCTTTCATGACCCATCATTAGTAAGCTGATGTATCAGCACTAAAGACTGATGTTACCTTTACTGTTTAGTTTACAGCACTTAGTACCTACTACATTGTGCATCCAATCTTCCCTTGTGAAGAAAGTGAACACAAGTATCAGTCTATCAGAGAGAATATCCTATAAATTACTAATTAACTATTTAAAACTGTAACTATTTAAGGATGTAGCTAGCGAAAGAAAAATCAAATTGAATAAGGGAATAAATCAGGAAATTGTGCAAAAATTCAGAATGGTTCTTCAGAATGTTCCACACTGCAAAAGAACTGGGATTAGTAGAAAATTATATCTTTCCCATAGTTTTATTTTGACCATGCTGTCAATCTATACAGTAGAGGTGTGATTTTTCTACTGAAGATTCAGAAAGACTAGAGAAATATAATTGTTTCCTGTGGGATTTTTTCATAGCAGAATGTAGAATTTTTTATTGTCTGGTGGTTTCCATCTATTTGAGATTCTGTTTTATTTGACTGAATCACCAGGAATGGAATTCATAGGTTGGGGGGCTGGAAGACAGACACAATAATACTTGCATTTCTATTTTTTTGTCTGAAGATCTGAGTATTTTAAAAACATTACTGGATAAAATCTCACAATACTGCTTTGGAAAAGGGGAGGATTTGTCAGAGGAAAATTGGAGAATAAAGAGTCTAAATTACTTTACACAGAAGAGGAAAATATGCTAGAAGTATAGATTCTTATTCACTGCTCTGTTTGCAGCTAAGAAGCTGTCTTCTGAAACTGCATGTGGATTCATAAATTATTGTGGTTTTTTTTTTTTTTCTAGTGAGGTAGTCCCAGAACAAAAGTTACAAAAGTAAAATTGTAAAAAAATTGTGTTTGCAGTTCCCTGAATTGAATATGTGAGAGAGGAGAAAAAAAGGAGAGGGCAAGAAAGGGAAGGAATGAGAAGAAGCTCTGTCAAATTAAAAACTGCTTTTTCTGTGGGGTATAGTAAGTTTATTGTGTGTCTATCCCTTCATGAATTTGAGGGCTTGTCAAAAATGGCAGGTTTGCAGCTTTTGACATATAAGTCCTCTTTTTAACTAGTTAAGAGGCCAAAAGAAAGAACAAGCTTTCCTCCAGTTCCATCCTCTGCCACTCACCACTAACCTGCAGGGAGCATTCCAGGGTGAGAAACAAGATCATGAACAGAGCTGTGTGGTCCTCAGCACAGATTTTCGGCCACAGGTGTGTCAGTAAGTCAGTGTTGTGGCTGTTGTTATGAAAACACCACCTTAGCAGGAGATGGACAGATAGCAGCAACTCATTTTGTCTTTATGCTTCTGAGTAGTCACAGCAATGCCTCCCAGACATTACTGTTCTAGCCAGCTCTGTGAAAGCAATCTGGATGTATAAATATCTAAAAATCTTATTTTCAGGCCCAGGTATTTTGGTAGATTTTCAAGCTCTAATTAAGCATGTGAAGTGGGAATGATGCTGATTCTTTTCCTCATGATGGTACAGAAAAGCTGTTGTCTGATCTAATTCCAGTATGAATACAGATATTTTCCACTTTAATCCTGTTGTCTTTTATTGTCTATTTTTACCATAGCATTTGTTTTCGGAATTCGAGTGATGATACTTTCTTTAGACGCCTAGACAAAAACCTTCTACCTACACAACGTATCTATGAACCTGCAATGAAAAACAGTTTTGTTAGGATGGATTTCTTTTCCCTTAATTTTCCTCAGTGAGGTGCCATATCTACATACTTCTTCACTCTACTCCTTACATTTTCTTTCCTGGTGCCTCTTTCACCCTATTTTCAATCTGCTGTCCTTTTCCTGCAGTGCTCCATAGTTTGCTGTCCTTCCATATTCCTCTCCAGCATTTCTCTTCTGCATTCTACTTCCTCATTTCCCAAGACCTTTTCTTCTTCATTGTCTCTTTTTGACTCTTTAAAATTTTCTGTTTTGCTTCTTTTATTTTCTCTGTCCCCTTTGGCTGATGTCTTCAATCTCTGATCCTCCCTCATCCTTCCTCCTTTCATGATCTCTAATAACCTTGAAGTTGATGTTTCTTTCCTCTTTCCTCCTTCATCTTTGTTGTTTTTTTCTCATTATCTCTTCTTTCATCACCCTTGTTGTCCTCCTGTTCTTTTCTCCCAGCTGATTTTATAATTCCTGCTGTCTGCATTGCTTGTGGTCCTCTCACATTGCTGAAATGACTGGGTACACATTGTGCCCTTGTGTCAGAGGAGAAAGTGCTGTGTGTGAAACCTTAATACAGAATTTATCGGCTGTCAAGACTCAATGAGTCATTTTAAGTATCTTGCCCTCTCTTATTTTTATTAAAGTCCTTGTGAGCTTTATCACTGGCTTCAAAAGGAGCAGAAACAGGCTAACACCAGGCACTTCTGGAAATTGCATGCAGAGCTCATTTGAGAATATTTGAATTGGTTCAAGAGGCAGCATAAACTCTGAGACAGTCATGCAGATAATGAATATTTCAAGGAGATCTTACATCTATGGTTTCATGTTCAAGGCTAAATTTATGATCCAATCCTCACAAATGTACCTATAATGACCATGCAAAGTCAGACCCTTATAAATATCAAAGTTTCATAAAGATGCATTGTGAGCCAAAAAAAAAAAAGTTAAATTTAGATAATTTAGATTCATATGTTAATTATTTCTCTCTATTTGTTCTACCTAGAAGGAGTACTCAATCACTGAAATTTAGTTTTAGCAAAAGTGCTAAATATTACTTCTCCACATGTAAAATATTGCTAGCATTGCTCACTTAGCAGAATGCTACTGATATAACAGGTCTCACTGGAGGGAATAGGGAAATTTAAATGCCAAACCCAAAGCACATATAAAGGAAGAGGATTTCAGGAAATTACAAGAGTCAGAAAAAATTGTGGTGGAAGGGCAAATGGGTGAATTTAGAAAATTCTTTTTCCATCTTGTCAGGGTTTTTTTGGCACTGGATCCAATGCAGTTCCAGTAAGAGTGGACAGGAGATCAGGGGGATCCAAACAAGGATACCTCCTGGTGGGGCATTACTAAGTCCTCTCAGAAGACACTGGGAGAAGTACAGATTGGAGATCAGAAAGAAGCGTAGAATGGGAAGATTTGTTATTGCCACCTTCATCGTACAGTCTTTCTATCCATGAAGGAACAAAGCCAGGCCTGTGAAGCTAGTCCAGGCATGAGACTAAAATAATTTTGGCTCAGAGGCTTCATGGAGTAACTTCAGTCTCTTGTATCTCTGCAGAGAGATTGCTCTGTCTCTTTCTCTTTGCCTCTAGAAATCCCCAGCAACTGAATGGTTCTGAACTAGGGTTGGCTGACTGCATATTCCTCTCCTCAGATAAAATTTAATTAATTCCCTGATTTTCTGCATGTACTGTTTTTTCTGTCCTTAGCTGCTGCTATTATCTATATTGCACTCCTGCATTTTTTTAACTGTGTGTGGGTGAGAAAGAACATGATATGTTTTTTAATTACACTGAAATCCATTTTCCTATAAGCAGTCTAAAATGCATCATGCTGGCACATAAAATATTGCCTTGCACTTGAATGCACAGATACACACAATGAGTTTAAATTAATTATATTGCTTTAGAAAAAAATATTCCTGTGCCTTCCATTACCACCTCTGCACGCTGCCTGTTTTTCTACCAGTCAGGGCTTCCCAGCTTCCCAGCAGCAAGTGCCATGACGTGCTGCCCGCTGTTCTCATATCTAGCATCAGCACATACCCCCTTAACATGCCAGTTGCCAAAGGCAGGGTATGTGCCTAATGTGAAATAGCTTCTGTGCACCACCCAGGGGGTGCTCTGTGCTCAGAAGCTGCCAGGGGGAAGCTGTGAATCAGTTCTCCCCCTGGGCACCTTGCCCACGCTTTCTCTCCTGCCAGCATTGCCTGCCTTGGAGGCAGCACCGGGCAGCTGCAGATCCCCTCCCTGCAGCAGAGAGCACTTCCTGGCACCACTGATGAATCAGTTCCAACATATGCAAATTCAAATGTTCATTTCCAAACAGCTCAGCCTTTGGAAAAAAAGCTTCATTAGTATATGAAGGAATAACATAAAATGATGGAGGCACAGAGAAAAATGCAGGAGAAGATAGCTTTAACATGCCCTACAACTAGAAACAAAGCCATGCGGATTCTCTTGTCTCCTAATAGCATTGCTGTAAGCCTGTGCTCAAAAAAAAAAAGAATCAAACCCCACATTGGCTTTTTTCAGTAAATTTATGTGGACACATTTGTCTCTGAAGAAGAATGTCCTATTCCTGGTTGGTCTATTAATATGGGAACCACTAAGCCTCTCAAAAGTATCTGCCACTCAGTCACCACACAGCAAGATTGGTCCAGGTTTGCCATACAGCCAGTGACAGGATTTCTATAGCTCCCTGCATGTGACAATGGGTCCAAATGAAGCACTTGAAGACAGTAACACAGGTATAACATTTTGGTATTCTTCACCTTGAAAGGTGTCTTCAAAAGCTTGTATAACCAGTCTAACTTTTCTGTTAATGATGTAAATGGGACTTTTAGCTCAAAATTAAAATTAGGCTGAATGTTGAGTACTTTGAAAATTCACTCTTTAAGTAATTTTTCCCCTGATAAGGAATGTCAACTATAGTAAGTAACCTGATGGTTACCTTGAACACCTTAAAATTATCAATAGAGTAATTCTTGAATTTTCATCTCTGTGCTGCTGCCTCTCCCATGCTCTGCTCTTTTGTGCTTGTGTATCTTGTCTTAGGTGAAGCAATTACCAAAGGGCCTGATGGGCCCAGCAGTATGACCTCGAAGCTGTCACTTCCTGTGAGTTTCCTGTAGGTTCGGAATGATTGCAAAATCGATGAATCTGAAATACTCAAAAGGTCAGCATCATAGCAAGGAATGCTGAAAAAAGCTATCAGATTAGGATTGCCAAAAGCAGAGGAAAAAAAGATTACCAGCTTTCATGTAGTCTGTGGCCTTAACAATCCACTGAAGCTGTTGGTAGGAGATTGGGCATGAGACAACATTAGCCATTCCTTAGCTATTCTATTTATCTGTTCCTTGTTCAACTTGTGCATGCACAAACAACAAAGAGAAGGATTCTACAAGATCACGGGAAAGGAAACAGTTGGATCAAATGGATGGGGGAAAAAAAAGGCTGAGTGGGAAGGATGGAAAGAATAAGAGCATGAAGAAAGTCCAATTTATATGTTCTTCAAAATGGTGTATCTAGAATTAGTATGTAAGACCAAGCTTAAGAAATATTTCTAGACCTATATAATTAAGAAAGAAGCAAGAGTCCTGCCTCTAACGTGAGTTCTCTCAGCCTAGCATTATGGCAAAGCCATAAATCAGTAGGATTGTAAACATCTCTGAGTTATCTGAGAAATATACCCAGGGCAGCATGAAGGCTAAGAAGTTTGCAAAAAACCCCCAAGCCCATTAAAATAATCCAACTGACAAAAAATGTAATGGGCTGGGATTTTCTTCACTATTAAAAACTTTTTTCTTCCACTCCAGTTTCAAAAGAGCAATTAAAACCACGATTTTCAGTGCACATTCAGAAACATTAGGTAAAAGGAATAGTTTGGTGTAAAATGTGTTTAGGTGACTAATTCTATCTTAAGGCTGAGAGTTATGTTTTGCTCCAGATGCAGTCACTGTGTTGTGCTCACTAGTAACCTTGAGAAGTGCTAATGTAGCATGAAGTTCCTTACGCCGGATGGACATTTACATGTCTTCTGCATGTTTGTGTTTCTCTCTGGAAACATATACTATCCAGTAACAGGGACAGGCTAACATTTGGATAAAGGGAGCAAACTCAAAGAGTTCTGCTTTCCCAGACAGATAAAGCAGAGATACTACTTTCTATTTTGGGGTGAAGCATCTACAGCAAATGAGCACAATACTCCAGTTTTCATTTCATGAAAACAAGCAGCTTTTTCCCTCTAGGCCTAAAAACATTTGTCAGAAGCCTAAGTGAAGAAATATGAAAATACCGAGTGTGAATTATATCAGACTGTGAGAGGCAGTCTGGTCTAGTAAGAAGGCTAATGAACAGTGCAGCTAAGGGAAATCCAGTTTTGTTACTGATTTTCTGTGTGACTTTATACTAATTCTTGAAAACTTCTCAAAATTACTCTAATTTTTCATCAGGCTGACTTAAGAGTCAGTGTGGAGCATGAATCTTAAGTATAACCTCATTGTTGAGCGCTAAGTTACCTCAGACATGCAGTCAGCATATTTAATTCATACTGATGGGAAAATTCCCTAGTGAGAGTTTAGTTATGAACCAGTCTGCAAGGAGGACAGTTGGGCAATACCACAGTTATGCCCATCCCTACAAGTATTCCATCCTACTGCCTGGAGGCAGACTCCACTGGTAGACACTGGGCAGGCAAACCGGACATAATGAAGTAACACTTAGGAGGGTACAATGTTTTTGTTTTCTTCCCAGCACTCTGAGAACCACAAATACTAAGGTGAAGGTTTGCACCACTACAAGACATTGCCAGATGGTTTTGGGCCTGAAGGACTTGATATCCAAGACTGAGGAAGTTAGCTTGCTCATTCTTATGGAAAAAAGTGTAAGGGAATCTTACTGCTGTCTTGGAATACCAAACAAGATGGAGCAGTGAAGGCATAACAAAAGTTTTCTCAGAGCTGCATGGCTGAAGGACAGCATATACAGGGATAGCGTTCAGCATGGGAAAGCCAATTTATTATAAATTAAAAAAACCCCAACAAAAAAAATCACTCTGGTCAAACACTGGAATAGTTGTGGGAACTCTACCCTTGGCAATACTCACAACTTGACTGGATAAGGTCGTGAGCAAGCTGTTCCAACTGGACTTGGTACGAGCAGGAGCTTGGATTAGCTAACATTTGGATATCCCTGTCTACATGATTTTATAATTCTGTAATGCATCTTAAAAACTGTATCAGAGAGAATACTGTTTGGCCTCCTTTTGGCAGTACAGATATGCAGCCTTTAGTTAGAGACTACTGCAGAAAGATCATGCATTATTATTCTACTTGATTCCAGTCACTTCTGGTTAGCTCAAGTTCAACCATCAGAAAATTTATCTGTATAGTTTTATAAATTCAAAATATTTGTGTATTTCCTTGTATTCGTACATGTTCTTCTCAACAACTGAAAGTCGTGATTTTGAAGTCCAGCTTGCAGAGTTAATGAATGTTCAGAAATTCTTAGTGTGGTAGATGAAGTGGATCACAACTAATATCCTGATCAGTGAGAGGAATTGTGTACCCAAGATAATACTCCCAACTTCTACTCTGAGCATCTGTCTGCCTCTGCTTTGGAATTTCCTGCTCCACCTGAAAGGATGCTGCAGCTCTCTGGGTAGCAGTAAAAGAAACAACGGAGCTGTAAGCACAGTATTCAATAACCTAAAATTGGTGTCATTTCACCCTAACCTGTCAGACTGGATGAGGCAGTTTGCACATTACGAGAACAAAGGAGACATCCCTTCAGTGAGGGCAGGAAACTCTGATAAGACCATTAGAACTGTTTCAAGCTAAACTCTTCATTTTTCTATTGGAATCTGAGACTGTATTGATCAGCACTTAAGTAATAATTCCAGTTCCACACAAGTGTTCCCAGGCATCATTAAGTAGAGCACTTGAGAATGAATTGTGCTTTTCATTGTCATGGGATATGCGCACGTGTCTTTTCTTACTTTGGCCCTCCTTTCTTTCTTCTCAGTTAAAAAAGGCAGAAAGTCCATGCTTTTGTACAATTTCCCCTTCTGCAACTCCCATAGGACAAGGCAGTGCAAGCTTGGTTTATATTGTAAACATCTCATGAAGGAGCTACATCAGGTTTGCAGTCTGAGAGCTGCAGAAATAGTCTCCCAAGCAGCTGCACAGTGCAAGGAGGTTGGAGGTTACAGCCAGGGATAAAGGCCCATGCAGGACAATGGCCCTGTGTGGCTGCATGCAGTTCTTGGGCTCTGTTGTATCTCAGGGCTCAGAGCTCTCATGTACCACAGAGTTAGAAAAGCGAGGGGCTAACTTTGCCTTACATTACTTTTACAAGAAGGTTTCCCTCTGATTTTTTTAAACCAATAAACTTCCAAAACCACTTCCTGTTTTAGTGTTCTTATAGTCAAATAACCCTGAGCATCTATTTACTGCTCCTTGGTCTGATTTCTAATCGACTTGGTTAGTGTTGATACAAACCTTGCCTAAACTTTGATTAACACTTTTCTTCTTCCAGGCTGGTGAAGAAGAATCATAACTTTCTATTACCAGAGTGAACGTTTACATCTTCTAGTCAAACTCTGCCAAAATACTTTTTTAAAAAATCACGATCCTTACAACCATTCCTGCTAATTAAAAGCCCCTTGACAAGGATTAGGAAGAATATTACACGGGGCAGGAACCTAGCTGCAATAAAAATTCTCTGTTTTGATTAGCTCAGAGGTTGAGATCCTCAGCTATACATGAAATGGAAGAAGAACATCTTACTAACCTTCTTGCATGAAACAGAGATAGGCATAATACCCCTTAGCACCCATCCAGATGTAGGAAAACCACTAATTTCACTATTAATATAGGATCAGAAGAAGGTCAACTGTGGAATAAGTTATCCAGCAAACTACATCTTACAGAAATGTGTCCCATGGATTGCCACTTCCCAGTACTTATTGTTGTTAACTGTATCTCTTGCAGAGAATGTAATCCATTGGCATTATCTTTAAAAACAGCCAATTTCCCCTTTTTATGGTGAGGGAAGTTTGTAAGAAAAAACACCCCTTGGATAAATATCTTATTCATTACATTTACTTTACCTTTGAATGGAAGTATCTTCATTGACATGAACAGACAAAAAGAAGTTTTTCTTAGCCTTAAAGACAATCCCACTACCTTCTGAATTTTAAGATGGAATAAAAATATTTTTGAGATTGTTCTTGATTATGTAAGACCTTATATGAAGATACAAATACATCTGGTCTGTGGTACATTAACATGCACAAGAATTTTGCAAAAATTGGAGATATGTGGTCCTGATGTTTTTACTTATTATGATTTGTGAATCAGCAGCACTTACTCTGGTTTCAGTAGAGTTAAGACAAAAAAAAAGGGTATTAAAATCAGGTAAATTATTATTAAACATAGTATTCTGAATTATAGTTTTGCATACAAAATTTTCAGAAAATTACTTCCCATTTGCATTAAATATCAGTAATTTTTAATTTACAGAGGTTTATTTTATTGAATAGAATTCCAACAAAAGTTAAGAACTTCCTTACCAATACTTAGTTAAACTCTAAAAATACTCTTTTCTTTAAAAACAAATAATGATAGGGCTCTGTCTATGCCAGTATCAACCTGAAACTGGTTTTGTCAAGTGGAAGAAGTGCAAACTCTGCATGGAATTTGGCCTTATAATATTGTTCTCACTCCAGTAAAAACACGCTGCTCAGGGAAAGCTTTTCAAAGTTGCAGAACATAATCTCGGATCCAAAGCCAGCTAAAGACAGTGGGAGGTGTTTTACTGACACAGTTGCCCGGGGACACTGTGGATACCCCAACCCTGGAGGTACTTAAGGCCAGGTTGGATGGGGCTTTTGAGTAACCCAGTCTAGTGGAAAGTGTCCCTGCCCATGGCAGAGGGGTTGGAACTAGATGATCTTTAAGGTCCCTTCCAACCCAAACTTTTCTATGATTCTATTACTTAAAAGGATTTTGGATTAGGTCTCAGTAAAGAATTAGAATCATTGAAGGACTTTTCCTGTGAATGGGAATGTTGAGGATTAAAACTTACTTGGTTTAAAAAAGTAAAGAAAAAAAATTCTGAATAATTTCATTCTTTCAGATTCTTCACACTCAAGTAACAAAAGTTGTATTCGGTGTTATTCAGAAGCAAGGCCCTTGGCCCGCCTTCATTAAACCTATACTTATAGAAAATACTTACGCTTTCCTGACAGATGTTTCTTGATTAGTGCATCAGAAGAAAACAAACCACCACCTACAATGGTTCCTGGAGAAGCCTTGAGGAGAAACCCATAATCTATCATTTTAAAAAATGATTCAGTTATTTTCATATAAATTTTTATGATTTCCCTGGGGGTTCTTTTCTGTAATTTTTTTTCAACTCTTCTTTACAGCGAACAAACCCAGTGATTTTTCTCTCCAGTGTCCAGCATAACCAACATTCACAGCTTTTAAATTAAATCTTATTTGTGAAATGCCCAGCAGTTACTGAATTCAGTCCCCATTAAAGAAAAACTCTGGGATTTAGAAGAAAAAAAATACAAATATTTGTAAGAAATAATAAATATTTTTAAATTTTTTTACCTAATGTCCGACATCATGTCTGATTCATTACTGAAATAGGGATTCTGATCATGGAGTCAAAAACAATTGGTTTTTTACCTATTAAACTCTGAATTCAGCATTCAGTAGATTGCATTTAATGCAGGATCATTTTATTTCTTTTAGCTATCATCAGTTTATACAAGAAAATAAAAAACCCTAAGCTCATAGTTTTACTGGTAAAAGGAGTAAGTTGGAATTTTAGAATTCTTTAGAATACTTTTTTTGTGCACAATGTATTCAAGAAAAGTGCCAGCCTAACCTAGAAAAAATAGTTCTCTACCTGTAAAAAAGAAAAGAAAGTCTATGACTTGGTTTTCTTATAAACTGCATTTGTATGTTTTGATTCTTTTCCTATTTAATATAGAAGAAAAATACTTGGGTATCTAATATATTTTGAATAAATTATAGCTCTTTTAACTGATCATATGCTTTCACAATTATGTCCCTATTAATTTGCAGTCTGCAAATTTGGAAACTAGGTTCTGTTCATCTCAGTGAACTGTTAACTGAAGGCTGAAGAAGGCATTTTCAATATCACTGACTGACTACTTTACAGCTCATTATTTGAATGAAACTGTCAATACTATAACTATGGAAACTACATCTTAAATATAATTTATTTAGATACATTTTTGGAAGGGTCTGTCTTTTTTCCTTTTCTTTTCCACAGTCCAAAAAATAATACCTAATAATAGTAATGTGCTTATACATCAGTCCTCCTCCTCTGCCTCCTTATTACAGCAAATATATACTGCTGAAGCCGAGTACAGTGGAAGCACAGTCAAGCGTATAAAAATAATTAATGATGGCCAGTGTTAAAGTACTCCTCAAAATTTAAGGTTGTTTCATACAACTGAGGCCATGCTGAAAGAGCACAGTGTTGTTATCTGTGGAAGGAGAGAAATCAACAGACTTTGAAGCAGTGGAAATTTTGTGTGTGTTAGGGCAGAAGAGCAGTTTTTACATGCAGATGAGCAAATGTAAATTCCACTTACTGGGAATACAAAAATATTGTAAAAGAAGATTATGATGAGGTGTTTATGAGGGATATGGGATATTTTAGAGATATAAAACATTGATATATATATACTACAGTGCTGCAAAAAATGTGTGCCACATAAAGTCCCAATAGCACTGAGATAAAAGTAAAGAGATGAACTTAACTGCATGGCAAAATCAGATGTTACTGTGCAGATACAGACACCACATAATCGAGTTAGCAACTGGCCATTTTAAGAAACCAAATAATGCAAGGAATTTTATAACTTCAAATAATTTAAATAAGGCAATCAAACATGAATGCTAACCCAAGAGAGTAGCTGAGGGCATCTGCCCAGATCATCACTGTTGTATCTTAGCGTAACTCCACCAAAGGCAGCAGAGCTATGCTAATTTACACCAACTGAGGATCCGGACAATCATGTTTAGGACTTCAAGTAACAAAATTGCTTTTATTTTTGGGGTATATATTAAAGGGTTTTGGCAAGTCTGACCAAACACAGAAAGTGCAAAACACTGCATTTTTAATTCCCCTTTTAGCAACTGTACAGTTTATGCAACTTCCCATGGGGATCGCCTCAGCACTTGGGATATACCACAGCATCATGTTGCAGATCTTTGCAGATCTGGATGGAATGAGCAATTGGTTATGATCTGTTGATTTGAAGCAAAAATGATCAACATCACAATGGGAATTTGCACAATTACCAAATTGTGCCAAAGAAAAGACCCTTGAATTGATTACAAGCAAATGCCAGGCTGAATGAGATTAATTATGTAAGACAAGTTAAATGACAAAGAAGTATGACCAAACCCAAGACAGAGGCAACTGTACAAATGGAAAAACTCCAAGACAAGAAGGCCTTAGAGAGATTCATTGGGCATATTAACATAGCTAAACAAATTCATTTATCATTAATCACAATTAAGTGCTCCTCTCAGAATAGTTGCTTAGAAACTGCACAGAATGGCACTAGAATGACTGACAAGAGAAAAGTTTCGAAAATTAAAATAAACCATCAAACATTCACACTGAAATATTTGGTGATTAGTGAAGAGCTAGGAACTAAGGAGTGTATCATCAAAACTGCCTAAGTTGTTATTACAGACACTGAATTCCACTTTCAAAGTTAGGCATATAGAAGTTGCAGGGATGTGGATGCCCAGCACTTACATTCCTTCAAAAACAAAGTTTAGACTCTTTAGGCCATACAGGTTGCTTCAAAAAAATTCTCTAATTCAGTGAATGTTCATCTGAATTGAGGCTATTTTGGTAATAACTGAGTGGCAAATGGTTTTAAATAGTGATTCAAATCCAAACAGTAAAAAAATACAAGCTACTATTATCTTTTGTTTTGGATAATTAAGTACATAAAGAAACAGGCCATGAACTGTTTGGCTGTTGTAGACACCACTATGCAAAGGAAGCCTCTAATTTCAGAGCATTTCATAGTATTGACAAGTTACTAAGGTCCTGATTCTGCAAGGTGCTTCATGCAAACAATTTCGTGCCTGCATGGAACGTTTCACAGCATCAGAGATACTGATATGCAGATGGCTTTTAAGGAGCTTTTTAGAGAGTACATGCTTTTAAAACTACCTCGGAGTAATGAAAACAATGATGAAGGGTCTTATGTAAACAAAACTCAAGTGTTTTCCATTTCAGAGACAAAAGTTGACAAACTTAAGTGAGAAAAATGGAATGACTCAACCTTATCAGAGTCTGAATGAGTTATTCTAACAGAGAAAAAGCCCAGCCACTTCCATATGTAAAACTTATTGCGACTACAGAGATGAGGTTGCTGCAGATGATGGGTTTCTATACAAAGGACATTATCATAACACCACACAACATGAGGTTGGAAATGCTAGGTATAACCTACAGTGCCCATTTGAGTATTGAGAAGTGCAGGAACAGAGCCCAAGGTGTTCTGTTCTGGCCAGGCATGCATGCTGCCATCAAAGATAAGGTATCCAAGTGGAAATCTGCAATAAATACAGGAAACAAAAATGCAAAAAAAACCCACTGAAACCACATAAGATTCCTAATTTCACTTGGCCCAAGGATTGTTGAGCAAAATGGGAAAGATTATTCCTTATAGGTGAACTAATAATTGGGGATTTATGTTCCTTAGTTTTGTTTTTAATAATTTAAATTAGACTTGTACACTAACTTGCAATTAAAGAACACATTAAAAACTACAGTTTGTTCAGTTTGTTTTACCACAACATTGCAGATAAGTTAATAAAACACTATCATTTACAAATGGCTCACTTTAGCAATTTTTAGCATTTCTCCAAATACATCACATCTAGTCCTTGCAATCACATTTCCTATACAAAAGTTAGATAAAGCATCAAGGAATTTCAAAAAGTGTCTGCAGATTCAAAGGATACATACTTAGCATCAAAGGAGTATTTCAGTTTAACACAAGATTACTTACTAGGCTCAACAACCTCATTATTCAAGAAAAACTGTAATGAACTTCTATTAAGTTCCCATTAAAAAAAAAAAAGACATAAACAACAGGAGTAAAAAAGTGATAATAAGAATGGAAATGGTTACTTCTCTTGCAACAAAGAGTAATTTTCTAAGATAAAAGTGAGTGAAAACTATATAATGAGTCTCAGTCTTGCTGCATTCTTATAGGAGGACAGATGTAATCTCAACAGGAAAAGGGAAGAGGAAGGTGGGAAAGGGAAGGCAAGGCAAGGGATAATACTTCTTTGCAGATGAAACAACAAATGTACACCCAGGAACTGAACATCAGAAACACCCCAAGTGGAAAACACTGGATGTAGGTGGAGAAGTCACTCCAGCAGGTAAATAGAATTCTGCAGAAATAACTGGATTGAATACATAAAGTTACTGTATACTGGGAGAGCTATCAAGGTTTGAAATAGTATAAGCACTGGTCAATGTCCAAGAATAATGTGGTTACCTATCTAAAGAGGGAAATGTTTCTGTGGTGTTTTACCAATATATCCTATTAATTTTTGTCTCTGCATTTTAAATTTATATTTGGGGAAGGCCTATATTTTGCCAGATGACTAAATCAAGGAGGAAAATACTACTCTTTTCCAGTAATATTTTATTTTGTATATTCATCAGAATAAAAACAATGAAAACTGCTCCATTTCTGGGAGGGCATCTCTTCTTCCCAATTCTTGCAGAGCAAACTGCAGTAAAATCACATCAATAAAAATAAATAATAGATAATATATTAATGTGGAAGAGTTTCCCTAGAAGCATGAGGTAAGAATATCCTTTCTATCAAGAAAAACTGTACTGTATGGAGTTGTTTTTATAGAAGAGTCATGACTAACAGGGAGAGCTTCAGAGAAGTTCACTTTTCTATGTGAACACTGCTAGGACGACACATCTGGGAACAAGGAGACGAGTGAAAGGAAGTTAAGAAAAAGAGTAGAAGATCACCAAGAATATGGAAATCACTATGGCAGAATGACATGGAAAAAATGGAGGCACAGAAATTCCAACTCTTACTTTTGTGGAGAACATGCAAAAATAGACTGAGCTCCTCACTTTGAGTTAAGAAGAGATGTGGCAAACAAAAGCTCTCAGGTTTCACTGTAGTTAGGGAAAGGAGACTGTACTCCTCCCCCCATAGGAAATACCAGAAGACATCCACCACAGAAAATAAGAAAATCCACATAGGTGCTTTGTGACTGAAGGACTGAGCATACTACAACACTATCAGGAAGTATCCAACCTTGTAGACACCTGGTTGAACTGCAAATCTTTCTGAGGTTCAGGTGCTTCAGAATAAGCAATAATGGGATTTTCTGGCAGAAAACTGACCCAAGGGAACAAGGGTAGATGTTGACAATGTGATATTTAGTTCCACAGCAGACCAAACTAACATTAAGTTACCTATGGCCTTTGAAAAACTGTGATTATATTGACATCAAAGTAGCACTAAGTAGAAATAAGTTTGTCACTTTCTTGGAGTCTCTGGTACCTGGGTTATTGGGTTCCCACACTGACAGGACACCGAGTAGAAATTCTCTCAGTCATTAAGATGTGTTTTAGCTGGGATTGATTTACTGATGAACAAAATGTGTCCTTGTAAAAACAATAATTAAATTTAGCTTTGGAATGTTGAAGGTGGCTTTTTTTTAAATTCGTTTTGAGTAAGATTTAAAGTGCTTCAAAATATTTTTTTAACAGTATATATAATTCCACAATGGGATTACAGTTTTGAAGTAATTGTAACTGTTAGAAAAATCTGCTGTGAAAAGGAAAAAATAAAGGAAAAGCCCCTGGGTAGGATTACACCAAATTTAACTTACAAATACTTTAATATTGGTAGCTGGCACTGGGTGAGCTGTTAACTGTTTTCCCATCATAGTTAACTTTACACATCAATATGGTCTTCCTAGGTCCTTTAAAAATTAGTTGCTTTTCTCAAGTACTATAACCAAATCTTAATACAGGAAAAGTTTGGATCCTTGACAGATATTCATTTCTTCAGACAGCCTTAAAGCTGCAAACCTCTTTTTTTTTTTTTTTTTTTTCTTTTTCTTTTTTTTTTTTTTTCCCCAGCAGAAGTAACTGGGAATTAAAGCAGAAGGTATCCTTCTGTTATTTGGAGATCACTGACCAGGCTGTAGCAGCTTTAGTCTGCTGATAAACTATGCACAAATGCTCTCACTTTTCTACTAGAGCTTTGGGGAAAAATTAAAAATTGTGCAATCTGCATGGTAAACCTCAGCAAGAACCTTACAGATGAGAAGCATGGGTGGTAAGGAATAATTATGCTGACCCTGGAACAATTTAATTGTAAGTTGAAACATTATTATTTTGAGAGCCAGGAAATGTGAGTAATGGAATCTTGAAGCCACAATTTCCAAAAGGCAATACAGTAAGCATGACTGTTAAGCAAAATAAACATTTCTCTGACCTTTTAGGATTCTTATATTGATTATGAATATTATATGACTGATAATATTAATGAATATTATTTGAAGTGTCTGCTAGTCCATATTTTAGTTGGGACACAAAAAAAATCAGTGCGTTAGCGAAATTCCAGTTAGGAAGCTGCATTATACATTACTTGTATGTGTTGTAAAATACACTCAAAGAAATCATGTATTAGTAAAATGTGATATAAAGGCTTTACCAGCACATGTATGGTATTTGATACATGGCAAAGACATGAAAGTATTAAATCCTTCCAAACTATGCAGTCCAGAAATATGATTCCTATGCTGCACTATCAATTCTTCTACTACACTATCAGTTGTTCCCTGTACTCTATACATTAAACAAGTATTTGCCAAGAATTTTACAAATGTTGAAATCTTTATGGAAGAATGGAAAAAACTACATTGAAAATCTGAAAAAGGAATTAAAGATGAAGAAGAGATGAGAACAGTACAGATTGGTAGGGATAGGACAGAAGGGATCTCAGCTTGGGTTACAGGTAAAAAATGTGTAAACATTTCCCTCTACAGCCTGGGGCAGGAGCCCAAGTTACTGATTCTCACTACTCTTTTGATGTCAGCAAATACGTGTGAAACACCCCAGCAATGTTCCTCATCTCCTCCTGGTGCCAGTCCATGCAGATCACTAAACTTTCTACTGCTGATGGCTGTGACACCAACCCAGGCTATAGAGCAGATACCAAAATTTTCCATGGTGGCTGGTGTCCTGACAGAGGGCCAGTAGTATCCCATATTATGGAATTTCTGCTTCTTTTCAGCTTGCTCATTTTAGAAACAAGGAAATTATACTCCCAGACCTCACACATAGAAATATAACATATGTAAATGAAGTACTTCACAGATCAAAAATTTCAAAATCAAATTCTCTTTTGTAGCTTTGGTTTAGCTGCTTTGTGCAAGCACATTACATTTAACATGATCACATCTTCTTCCATCTTAAGCAGAGAATAAGAGCATAAATGAGAGCTGTATAAAGGATGCTGCCATCCGTAGGACTCCTACTTCCCTGCTTTCAAATACATGTGAGAAATGCTAAGATGCTTTATTTCTGTCTCTGTACCAGCTTCACAGGATGTAGAGACAGAGGACAATAAAAATATAAATGTGATGGAGGCAGGAGATGGGCTGATCAGACAAGGGAGCTTGAGACAGGGAACAGTGTAGAAAAAATGATGAAGAAAAACAGGACAGAGTAAATGGGCCAAGTGGAAGCTGAGACTGATTAGAGTTTTGGGATAGGAGAAAGGACAGTGTGGCTGCTCTGGAACTGGACTCTCCTGCTTTTTCTGCAGAGTTCATCCCTTTTCACAAAGGGTCAATTACATTACATAGATCTGCTGAATTCCCACAATTCCAAGCAAATTCAAGGGTTTGAACCTATACAGTTCTCTACAATGTGAAGAACTGACAAATTGAGTCCTAAAAGTATCCAACTGAGCAATCAAAATTATATACCTAATTTTTCTGGTTTAAAATAGGGACAATGCCAACCCTAACTTACTTCAGAGTATAACTGCAGATGAAAATAAACTAATAAACTAACTAATTTATAACTAAATTAATTAGGAAACACTTGGATGTGATGATAGTGACAAACATGTGAGTGAATTAGTAGTTATATCTTCAGAGGGCAGTTTGAGAAAACTGTAGTGAACAACAGACAGGCCCTCACATGAGATAATAAAGGAAAAGAGAAGAAATTAATTAGTTGCTTATGCAGTGATTACTATCTGTCCTGTGCAATGATTTACTTTGTATCCTGTGGAAAAATAGATGATCAGAAAATGAAAATTTAATTTTGCTACATAGTGCAAATACAAAAGAGAACTGAGTTAAGTAAGCCTGCTTAAAATTCTGTTATTTTGAAACTAAACAGAGTTTTATGTGTTCAATAGGTATAATGATAACTGCTAAATTAATAATTTATGCTAAAAAATGACAAATAATAGATTTTAAACCTAAAAATATAACTTTAACTTAATCTTATTCTTTTTGCTTGGGCAAAACTTGAAATAAGTAGAGAGAGTGGCATAACATAGAATTGGGATCTCAAGTTTAAGTGTTTTGGGATTCTTTTCTTCCTGGTCTCTACCAGGCAGCCTTGACTGCAGATGTTTGAGAAGAGCAGAAGAGATGGGGTAATTCAGAAACACCTTCTTAAGATAAGTAGAAACATTATAAATGGCTAAAGCAGCAAATATGTGCTTAAAATATTCATGCTGCCTCAAGAGTCTTGACTGTGTTTTGCTTATGCATTTACATTTCCTCAAACTTCTACCCTTTCACCCATCCCAACCCAAAATCCACATCTAAATCTGGGTTTCTCTGGGTTGCGCATGTCTTTCTCTGGTTATACTTAAAATGTTTTCCTTGATCTCATTTACATCCCCTTTTGCATATCCCATATTCTTCTGGCAGCATATACCAGCATGACCTAAAATAATAGTTTCAAAACATTATTTTTGACTTTGTGGGAAATCAGCTGTAAATTTTATATGTATTGTTTACATCTAGCAATTAGATTAGGTAAAACTAGAGAGCAATCTTACTCCAGCAGTTTTCTCATGCTTGCTTTCTTATTTTTCGCATGGTTTACATCAAGAGTCGGTTGGTTTTTTTTAAATCAGTGTATGTTCTGAACTCAAGAAATGTATTGTAAAGACAGAGTACTGCTAAGCAGTATGGCAGCATAAGGTATCCATTCATACTTTCCTACCGAATTTTCCTCACTTCTTCTGAACATCTTTCCATGTTAACCAAATTACCAACTTGGGAGTACCACCCTGTCACAGCACTAATAAATGCTATAGTTCTTCCACACAGAGAGTTGAAGTAGAGCATATGTGCAGGAAGACAGAGCAAAGCTAAGTCTCATGATTCTCTAATGTTCATTGTTCACAACTGTTATTCCAAAGAACTGAAAGGAATTGTAAAGAACTCATTTTAAGCAGGGGATAACCAAGTAAACATTAAAAAACATAGTCACATGAGCAAATGTATTAGGCTGGTAGCAATGAAACGAACCTGAGGAAAATTATGCAAGCATTTGGGAAAAACAAATTGTTTTCCCTCCAACTATGTCTGAGAAACTGCAGCGCTTTACTGCTTGTGTAATCAGAAGTGTGTCATCAGTCTAACTGTATGGGAATTTTCTGTTCTAACTAGTAAACTCAAAGTTTGAAAAAAAATTGAATAGGAATTCAAGCATTAAGGTGAAATTCCAGAAGTTCTGTCTTTTGTCCATCCCTATCACCTAAAGGATACACAAAAGGACATGCTAGGTCAACAGACTTATGTACAGAGCCCCTTGTATGGAATTTCTAGAGACATCAATGCATGTTCCAAGCAGGATCAGCCCCTTCTACAGCAGTTCCCCAGACATCATTTCTGACACAACTATACACAGTTTGTGGTCAAATAAATATTTATAAAGAAAGTATTTGTTCTTTATATCTTACTTGAGTTCCTGTGAGCTTGTGGCCAGCATACTCCGAATGCTTTTGTCAGCCAAGGGACAGCCAGATAAACTGTAAGACATGGCAGGACATACAAGTATGTTAATCTTCTCATTAACTGAATGCTCCCAAACAAACACAACATAAAAATTAAAAAGTAAAAGTTTGTAATGCAGAAAAGCGATGGGGCAAGTGCTGTAATATTGAATTCTGTAATATAGTTAACCCTCTGAATATATTTAGTTATCAACATTACTTCCAAAATTACATACTGCAAATGTTCTTGTTTGTTTGTTTGTTTCTCTATGAACTAGAAAAATATAACAAAAAATGTTGGAGATTCCTGGGTTAACTACTTAAATGCTTAAGGAATACTTTGGAAATTTTAGTAATCTATTTAAAAATAAAAGACGTTTATACAACACACAAATTAGCATGCTTTTAAGATCAACATATATTACTCAAAGGGTTAACACATAGTTCAACGTTTTACTTTGACAGCATTGTTGAGGTAAGCTGAAAACAATAAATTGAAAAGACAGAATCCACCATGAAAAAAATGAAGTCACACCTTCTATGTGAGGCGTAATTACCAGTCACATGACCACTCCCATCACACCCTGGTGTTGGACATCTGCCACCAAACAAAAACAAAAACAGCCAAAATAGTAAGTATGTTTAAAAAAAAAAACTTTTAAAAGTTTCATTGTTTCCAGTTTAGCTGCAATGACTGCAAGGGGTTTTAAGCATCCTAATCGAAAAGCTGCAAAATGAACAGGTTTAAATGAAAATGGCGTCTCAATACAATATAGCATCATTAAGAACAAGCAAATACACGTTAGCTTATCACTTTACTTAACTGGCAGTTTGAAACATTTATATGCTGCACATGTTGCATGCTCATACTGCAAGGCGTATATGTATTCGTTGGTTTAAAAAAAGACAAAGAGAGAAAAAGTTAAAAGGAGATAAATAATTTCACCTCACATTATGCTTACGTTATTAAATCCTTTTTGCTCTCTTTGCATTGAGGGTATTTGGGTTTAGGACTTGGGATTGTAACTTCACCAGGATACCTTCTTTCTTCAAGTGCCTCTTGGAAAGGATCCAAATCTTCCGGCTACAGGCAAATATATACACATTAATTTCAGCTAGATAAGGTCACAACTTACATAAAATAATGCAAAGCAGAGTCATCAGATGGTATCTCCTTCTTATCCTATTCTGACAGAGAAAATTAATGGAATTATTTTATATTCTGTCATATACTAAACTTCTGAATAATATTTGAATATTTTGATGAAGACCTCACAATATGTGATATATATAGTTTATTTAACTAGAAAAAAAAAAAGGAAAAACTCCAGCTTTTTCTATAGCTGTCATATTATTTTTCTCTAAATAGGTCTTTTCACTAAAGTCACTGCACAACAGAGGAAAGGCAAAAAAGATGACTAAATACAGTATCCTATGCATCAAAAAGCCATCTTAAATAACATTTTTAAGGATTTAGAACAACTCAAAGATGAAAGAGAAGCATTTACACACAGAATCTCAGTCTGGGACAAATCTCAATGGATCTGTCTGGCAAAACAGAATGATATAATTTGTAATTAACTTTGGTGATGTTCAGAAATTCAAACCCATCTATTTCAGGAATGCAGTGGCTGAATGCAGGGATTCAGGGATTCCTGCAGATGGTGCTATAAACAACATAGTAGAAGTAGGGAGTTCTTTGAAAAAACATGCTGCTTTACCTCACATTTACTTGATAGTGACAGATTTCCTGACAACTTCAGTGAAATTAATAGCAAAACTGTATCACCAAAGCTAGAATGCATTCAGGATATCTAGTGAAAATGCCACTTCATTATATATTTCAAAGATACTGAGAACAGTTTTATGGTTTAATTAAAATTGGCAAGAGATGTGCTACACAAAAATGATTAGCCTAATTTTCTGCTATAAACCAAGAAAAATCAATCTCTAGGAGTCTTCAAACAGCTAAATTGAATTGAGCGCAGTATTTTAAGCCACAGAAGGGATAAAGGTTAAAACCTGACAGAAAAAAAGCAGTGGCATTGAACCTTGTCAGCAGACCTCTTCAGTGTCCTGTCTCCTCTGTTTTGAAAAGTAATATAAATTCACTAACATATTTAAAGGGTTTTGCTGTTGTCTTGGTATTAGGAGTAGAAAAGTAACACTGATTTCTTATATCCCTTCTTTGTATTCTTGAAAGAAAGTATTTCATTAATATAGGCCCTTACACACAGAGCTATCAAGAGCATATAAGTAATCTAGAAGATTAGTTGAAATAGTTGAAAGCTTACATTATACTCTGCTGCTTTGTTTCAATTGATTTCTAAGTAATACATGCTTTCAAATAGTCAGCACATCATTTATGGTTTTCAAATTCAGAAGAATATCTTGTCTTCAGAGCTGATTATCCCAGTATTGCATGGTTATGTCAACTTGCTTATACAGAGTAACATAATCTGGATATAGCAAAACATCTTTACTGCAGAAAATATTTGTTAACAAGATGACGCTGTTAGAAAACATGATTCACATTCATGGTTCAAATGTTGTCTTATGGAACTTAGTCACAGATCAGATGTGTGCCAGAATGATATAGTCTTAAAGATTAACCAGCAGAAAGTCCTTTTTGTAGAAAACCACCAGTTTTATCCCATACTAATTTTGCTTCCTATTTCCCTCCAAATTTCAGAAAATTAATGAATTACCAAAATTAGACTGCAACAAGAACTATATAGATGAAAAAGACATACATTAATCTCTTTGGAATCATCTTCATCTATCCTACTTGGCTTCATTTTAGTGTAGTCCACTGGCAAGTCCCAGCAGTCACCCTCGTTCAGTTGGTAACACCGGTTGTTCATCACAGCTTGTCGTTGTGGGGACATTGGCTCCAGTGGGGTCAAAATGGTACAGCAACCATCACGCTGCCTCTGCTTGTTCATGCTCAGATCCAACGTTCCATTTTCATCGACTTCCATATCAGGATTCTGTCAAAATAAGAAAAATATTGTTAATTCAACTTCACACTAGCAAACTGCTACCTCTTCTTCAATCTGATTGCCTAGCAGAATGATAAAATGCTTTTCCATTCCTGTATAGATTGTAAGCATTGAGCCCCCTCCTACACATAGCATGATGCTGTTACACAACATTAATGCTGTTAAAGTAGATTTCTTCCTGTATGGCTAATTTGATGTTTGGGGGAAAAGGGTCTTCAGTACCCCTTCTGCCACCCAGCACATGGGTGCAAAATCTGATATATAAAGGAGAAATCTCTAAAGGTATTTTCTTGCCATTGTCTTTATGTTCTTGATTTATTCTGTGACAGGTGAGGTAACCTGTGAGGTAACATCTGCATAATTCTCATTTTCAGTCCTGACATCTGTCTGGGTGATTAGAGAAATAAAAACCAGCTAACATCAAATAATCTTTGTTTCTTTCTTTCTTTAACATTAGCAGTCTATGCTTGAATACATAATGTCAGAAAATTAAATAGGGAGGTAGGGTACCAAAGGAAGTCCTTTTGGACACCATTTTTCAATGAGGAAATGCATTCAAGTTTCACAGCTCCTTTCCTGCAGATGAACACACATTAACAATTCATGTATCTATCTTGATAATAATTTGTGCCAATTTCTGTGACAACTGGTACTGTGAAAAACAGGACAAGTATGGGCTCTTTTTCTTTTGCAGAAACAAACAAGTGTTGTCTATGATAATTAGGTGAGGAGAAATAAAATATCTTAAAATGAACACAAAATTAAAAAACAAAGGACAGATAAGATAAAAATGCCCATAGAGAATCCGTCATCGTTCTAAAAATGAAGTGTTCCATGAGAAATTTGGTTTCAAAACTAATGTGAATCTGACCGACTCCTCCTATGTCTGGTGACTTTTTCCTCTTGAGTAACAACAGAGCTGCAGGAAAGCACTGTGAATGCAAATTTCTCTTTTTGAATTACTGCCTTTTGTCAGAGATTATATCTAATTGCTGCTATCCTGCTAATTTAATTTAGAAAGTACTTGTTTATCTCCTCAGACTCATTCCTTCAGTCACAATATAGAGCAACACATAGGAAAGAGGCCGTTTCTGGCTTAGACACTGAAGATTTTTAGCATTGTATTCCAACTTCTCCCATCATACTGAAGAGAGAACAACTGCATTTATTTACATGCCAGAAAGAGATTTTCCTCTTGAACAATATTAAATAAATTAATATAAAAAGCAGCATTTGAAAACAAAGTCAATTCTGGCTTAGATCATGATTATTACTAATGCCTACTACTACAGGTTTATTTTGTTATGGTCATAACAAAAGGGGGTTTGCAAAATAAGGGAAAGCAAACCTTTGTCTATACTAGAAGAACATAACATGTCTGCCAGCTCAAAATCTCTCTACAAGCACAATAAAAATGTTTCCACTGCACTTTATCTGTCTGCTCAGCCATCTAGTGGTCTCCTATAGGCAGCACTGTACTGCACTGTTTGCTTGTGCATGTTAAATACTCGTTTTTGAACAGCTATCAGAGCCAAAATTTTAAAGTTAAAAATGAAAAAAAAACCCTCCTAAATCTTTAATGGATGTTAATAGTGCACTGCTTTTTCTTAATACAGAAATCTTAATGACAAAAGCTTTTATTTGTATCTGTATGGTCATCTTATACTGTGGCTCTATAAACATACAGAAAAGTAGTGACCCTGCGAGATGGTTAAGCACATTTTAAGTCACCTGTACCAGAGGATTTGTTCATTTCAAATGTGCTATGCACTGACTTAAGAACTGTGGTATCACAGACAGGCAAGAAATTGTAACATACAGTAGCACAGATTTCTTTGCACAAGTTTAGGTCCCACTCGTGACTTTTAAATGAAAATGCAGAGTTAAATCTTAATCTTTTCGCAAAATGTATGAACCAGACTGTATTTTGCAAAAAAAAACCCACAACCCAAACAGTAGTGCAATTAATAGGACTTGAGCAATCCAAACATCTTTTATAATTATAGTAAGAAACAAATTTAAAAAAGAAGGAGTACATGGTATCTGTATCGTTAGTTTATAAACCCATCATGATTTCCTGTGATACTTGTGAGCAATTTGTATCTTTCTTTTTTTTTTCCTCCCTGTTTTAGCAGAGCTGCCAGATAATGTTAATTTTGAAGGAAAAGAAAAAGGCAAGATGTACTACAGCTTTTCTCTCAATCAGGGCCAAAGAGCAAGTACAGTTAAGAGAAATCTTCATCAGCAAACAGATTTACTAATTTTTACCCTTGCACAGAGATCCTGAGGCTTAGTGGAGAGGTTCTGAGGCATCTCCCTGCAGCGGGTTGAGAGATTCAGAATAGCAGTAGCAGCCATGTGTGCTGCCTCCATGTCATGAGTATAGTCAAAGCTGCTCTTGCTGCAGGTACTGCTGGCACTGCTGCCTCCACCACAACTCATATTGCTGCTGCTGCTAGGGGCATAACTGCTTGTTGTGCTGCTGGTTGGACTTGAATTCTTACAGTAGCGTTTAGCTGTGGGAAGAAATATGACAAGGATGACTCAAAAGAAGGAGCATTCTGCATAAGTGAAGAGGAAAACAAACTGCTGGAGGTGAAATTTATAATGAGGAACAGTAACCAATGCCAAAAAAAAGGCCCGCAATAAGAATGATGGCTGTATTTCTTGATTTCTGTCTGTGAGTTTTATATGCTACATGTGTGAGTTTGTATGAAATAACCTCCTGTAAAAATCCGCATGACATGATCATGAATTGTTCTGACAAACAGGTTGGATTTATAAAACAATAAAAACACAGAAACACTGCTTTTACCCCACATATATAGTCAGACAGAAGGTACAACCTGCTCAGCTCATTCATTTTTATTAATGACGGGCAATGTAACACTATGGGGCCTTTTCCTATTTACATGAGGAACTGTTAGTTTAAGGCCTAGAACTCCCCAGAGTTACTGGAGATCAAACCTGCTGCAAGGCTGATGAGCTTGACCTCTGGGCTGCAGGACCACCCATATGTCCTCAAACACCCCATGCTTCCTAAAAGCTTTATTTCCTCCTACACCCCAGGCAAATATTATGGCACTGAACATCCCAAAGACAGGGGCACTACAGGAGGAAAAAGGTGGTTGTCACGTGTGAGTTTTACCATAACTTGCACAAGGGCAGAAGCAATGGCTGTTTAAATGGCAACAGGTACAAGTGAAATGTTCCCCCCACTTCAAAAAACCTGAGCACCTGCAATTCTTCATAAAACCTGTAAGGACCAAAGACACCTCCCTGCTCCACTGCAGGCAGCGATGCCCAGCTGTGCTCTGACCGACACAAGCCACAGGTGGTCACAGAAGAGCCAAGGCACTGACAGTGCTCACGTCCAGCCTGTCTAAACACAAAGCAGCACTGTTGCTGCTTTTAAGTGATGCTTCTTGCAGCAAAAGATATTATAGCAATAAGGGAAAGCAGCCCTATTAGCCCACTTATTTCTTCAACCCTTTTCCCAGATGAGCTGTTTTAAAAGTGTTTATAAAAAATGCAAGAAAGTGTGAGCCCATCTCCAAAATCTGAAAGTTTATGTATTTTCAGAAAAAAATAAAAGTCAAGGTCAGAGGATACATCCATGCATATTACAGCAACTACTTCCCCTTAAGATGGAAATGTATACTGCAGAGACCGTACCTTACAGCACAGTGTAACAATAACCAACTAGCATGCTGATTAGAGAGCTATACAAAAAAGGTCAGGCCCTAGACAGAGCTCTTCCGTGATGGGCTCCATTTAAATGCCAGACTCTTCAGTTGTATTTGTCTGAACAGTCATACATATAATAATCTGCTCCCATGAGCACAGCCCATTTGTGAACCACGGGCTGCTTTGGTAGGCAAGCAGGGTTCAAAAGAAGAATCTGAAAGCAAAATGTCTCTGCTACAGCTTATGTCATCCTCCTTTCTCTAAAAAACTGAAAAAAAATCATGGCGTTATTTTCACTGCAAAGGAAATAGTGTTTCGCTTAAATCATAACAGATGGAGTTTTCTCAGGAAAGCCACATAATGCACAGGGTGTGATTTTTTTTTAAGTGAAGTGAATGCTAAACATTCATCACATTTTTTTTGTTTTGAACACATAGTAGCACTATACTAGCAGGGTATCCACTAATAATAAATTTGTGAACTGTTCCTCAAGAGTTTCATTATTAATATAGTAGTCAGTGGTGGTCATTAAAAATTCAGTATTTATCCATTGTTACTTTGTTACAGTATCCAAGACACACAAGAATTTTTCTATACTTAAGGAAGCAAATAATTGAATAATTCAGTTTCTACTGTGTTAACACAGCAAGCACCCTGTACCACTGAACTAGACAAATTAGAAGTATCTTTCAAAAATCATAGGAACAAATAAGACTTTTGTCGTTTTCAAAAAATGTTAGCCTTGTTATAGCAGGTCACATTTAGACAGACATAAAAGACATATTACATGGGAAACGATATATATTTTTATATATATATATATATGAGAATGTGTGCTAAAGAGAGGGAGGGAAAGAGGCAGCTTTTATACATAGGACTAACCATCAGAAACTCATGCAGGCTCTGATATGGACTCCTCTGTGGCCTTGGTCAAACTACATTATCCCTTGAATTCATTTTCCCTATAAACAGAAAGTTGCTTCTAAAATTTAGTTGTGTTGTGATTCACTTGCAAACCACTTTGAAGATGTAAAGTGTTGTAAGCATGCTACACAATTATCAGCTTTCAGATTACCAGTAATTTAAGCAAAACTTACTTAGAGAGAAATGGCCATAGTTTACTGTAGCTGTACATTTGAAGATGAGTCACATAACCCAGACGACTGTTCATTTCACATTAGCTTTTCAGGAGAAACAAAGATCATCAATTTATATTGAATTAAATCAACCTGTTCACTAAAGAAGGGAAAGCTGCCTTGTTTCAATACCAGATAGTTCTGCTTGATACAATGCCCACCCCTGTGCCACCAGGTTTACAAAGCTCTGCAGTCCACCTATGCTTTGCAATCTGGAGTGAAACCAAATGTGGAGAACACCTTTCCCATTAAAAACAGACACAGGTCTAACCAGCTGCATACCCAAACTGGGCTTCCATCAGATATGCCTGGCGGCTGGTTACAAAGAACCTCTCAAAGTCTACAGGCTTCTCTTACTAATTAACAGTGGGGGAGTGGGAGAGATCCCAAACATGTGAAAGACCAAAGGAAGGTATTTGGAGTGGAATTCAGTTCTGCCCAGGGACCTTCATCCCCAATATTGTCTAAATACCAAATGTGTTGGTAAATTAATTACAGTTTCAACACTTTTTCTGACTTGCACAATAAAAGATTAATCTCACCTAATTTCAGATATCTGACCTTGTCATTATAGTCTTCCTATACAGGCAGTGGAAAAAAATAGGAACTTTCAGGCAATGATTCACCTGACCAGTTTTAAATAAGCACTTCAGGAAAAGATGAACTGAATCAGAGAAGCACCTATTCTTCTTAAATCTGAAAGGGGTGCCCAGTTCAGCTGTCAGTGCTGACATCATAAAACTCTAGATATGGTCAGATGAATCCCACTCATAACGTTTTCTCAGTATTTTGACAGAACAACTCAGGCCTATTGGTGGGATGACAATTCCTGTCATCACCTGAGCAACTGAAGGTATTGCTATCACCACTGCCTGCTGTGTCCAGCTTTTCTCATCTTTACTGCTGTATACCATAAGCCAAACATCCAATACACTGTGCAACTGGTTTCAAAGGAAGAACAAACCCAAAAATACAGAATTTCTCAAGAATTATTAGGCCATCCTACCCAACAATCCAAAGTATACATTTTCTGTTTGTTTTTTAGTAAACCATACTGGAAAAAAAAATCAAGGAAAGGAGCTATTTATGTTTGTATCACTCCCAACTGTACACTTACTGGAGATATAATCCCCTTCTCTGATGATGAAAATACAGTACTAGCTGACAATTAAAAAAGAATTGAGGTGTGAAGCTATTTATTTTTCATATCCTTAAGACTACTTCTCTCATATAATCAGAACTAAAGCACTGTTGACCTGCACATCCCCCCCAAAACCTTAGATGTACTTCTAGGTTTTTCAGGATGACTTTTCAGAACTGAATCTGCTTTTATATAAACATGCTTTGCTGACATACATAATAGGTGTGCTCTCTGGACCTCCATAATGTCTTCAGGAGCAATAATTACATTTTTTATATACAAATACAAATATAAAAATGCTGTGAAATTTTTTGAAGTGGCTCTTTCAAGTGAAGAGCCTCTTCCTGGAATCTCCTTCATATTCAGTTATTAACAATAGCTGTCAGCAAAATCCTTGTTCCACTGAAAGTCAGTGCCAAAATTTTTGAGCAATTTCAGTGTGTCCAGGATTTCACTTCATCATTCTAGGAATTCAACTGATTTTCTTGAGCCAATTTAAGCCAAATATGTTAAAGTACTTCTGAAATTTCAGAGAGATCCTAAAGGTTTCACGAAAACCACTAACAGGGAAAAGGAAAAGTCAAATCAGGCCCCACCTCTGGGACCATGTTGGCAGGTCCGTCTGGCCAAACAGCACACACACCACTTGGAAGAAGGAATAACGTACACTGCCTCCGGCAGAGCCAGGAGTATACAACAAAGCCACACAGTTTGCTTTGCTTGGCAACCAACCTGCTTCAGCTTTAATGGGCTCACATTGTTCTGAGGGCACAAGAGCCCCTTATACTTGCTATGCCAGCATGAATCACATGTATGCAGTGTCTCTCAGTCCCCTCTGGCTCACATTACTGAGCAGTGGAGCAACCTAGTCACAGTCTTATAGCCAAGAAAAATTCCTATTTATACCAAAGGAAGGTGAGTGTGCATAAAGACAGTGACCTGTATCAACATAGCCTTTTATTATTTAAGGACACTGTTAAACTTGTGCTTAATGTTACATGTATTTTCAAATTCTGGTGATTTGGGAAAGAAAGTGGAGTTTGTTATTATTTATTGAAAAAGGGGCCTTAAATGAGAAAAATACATATCAGTTGCTTATGCATCAGTAACGTGATCTGAAAATAATCTTTTTCACAGGAACCCCAGCCATATTACGATGCTTTCCTTTCTGCAAGAGTAGACAGAATACACATACAATATTTAATACCTAATTTACCTTATACTAATGTATACTCATTATCTTCCTAACCGCAGTTACAGTTAGTGCTTTTACTTTAATCCTGTTCAAGCCCTTATTCTGATACAGACAAATAAGATGAAGGTGTGAGGAAAAAAAAAAGCTCTTTTACTAAAAATAGGTTTCCTTTCACAACCCTTCTCATTTCTGCTATAGTGTAAGAACATGCCTGTTAATTCTATGAGAAAGGAAAATAACCAAAATATCAGACATAGGAAGGCAAGAGTTGTAGTAATTTTCTTTCTTCAATTAACTACTTTTAAATGTCAGTCTGTGTTCAGGCAACAGCATAAATTGTTCTGTATTGTATGTTTCTTTCTATTTTCTTAAACAAAAATCTGACACCTGCCTGAAATTTCTTATAGTAGTCACTGAGCAGTATCAAATATTTAAAGCACTAGCGTACAAAAAAAAAAAACAAACAGGTATGGTTTAGGTTTTTTTATATATATATATACATACACACATATATAATATATATGCATATATAAATGTATTGCTCTGAAAAATTCCCGACATCTACAAAAGCTACAATCCTTCTTTATCCTGCAGTTCATTTTTCTCCCCTAATAATAAGCCTCTTGCCTGACTGATCCCATCCATTGTCTTCTCCTGAACTGAAGCTAATTTCAGCTTTTTCCTAAGCATATAGTATGTTCGGTTTTCCAGAGAATTCAACCAGTGTCTTTATGGGGAAAAAATAAGCAGAAATGCCTCTTTAAGTATGTAGCAGTGATTTTGGAAGTGTAGTGAGACACGGGTTTTCTACTTCCATATCCCCACAAAGCAAGTATCTTTCTGGGTTACCTGAACTACTGTACGGAGGCAAGAATCCTAATGTGACCCTTGAGGCCAGGTCTCCCAGATAGTAACATAAGGATTATCTCTATTACTTAGCTTTTATTGCCATCTCAATACATCCCAGGAGCTCAATAGCTGGAGATGTCTTTTGCCAGTGCAACAATCCTGAAGCAAGCACCGTATAAAACAACACTTTTTTTAGAAGGCCTTTAAAATAACTTACATATGATAGCATTCCTCGTAATACTGTATGAACATGAAAACATGTCTTATTTGTAAGATGTTTACATATACAACAACATGATTAACTGCAAACTTGTCTCTCATGTATAAGAGTGTGCACCTCCTACCATCATATCCTTTGGGGGAAATATCCCTGGATTGCACCTTGGGAGCTATGGCTCTCTTGCCATAGGCATGGTTGTCATAACTGTTATATTCAAACGAAGTCTTAGAGTATTTCTCTAGTTCCTTGGCCAAGTTGGAGCGGGGTGTGGTGGTGGGGACATTGTTTCTGTAGCCATACTGAGGGATCTCCAATTGCTTAACAAAGCACATGGGCCTAGAAATTAAAGATATGTACAGTTTGTTAGATGCAGTTCAGTTTACTATGTCTGTGCATAATTTATAGTTCAGATTAGAAAATCTTAGTTATTTCTTGTACTCAAGAGACAGCAATTATTATTGCATTTCCTTAGTTTGGTTATTTTCAGCAGACAAACAATATATATTTCCTTGAACAAAGCCTAGACAAAATTAATTCTAATACCACTAAATGTATCCTGCAGCTAAAAGTATTTTAAAATTCTGTTTTAAAATACTTCAAGGTTTCCCTTTCCCCATGTAATTGCATTACACAGCAAACATTTTTTTTTCTTTTGGGAAGTGAATTAAAGAGGGGCAAGCGGACTGACAGAAGAAGTTTGGACAAATTCCTTTATATGTCAAAAAGAAAATATAGATCTGGAAGCTCCACCTAATTTATGGAGCTTCCTCTGAATTTCTTCCAAAAGAGTTGTATGCTGTTTTCCTCTGTGCTTTCAAAAGTAACTATTCCTGTTTCATCCTTCAATATACAAATCCATATTCATCTTGAGAAATACACAGAAGAGTCTTGGAAGCCCTGTTGATTCTCAGCTGCTGCCTTGCAGGTCCTGCTCATCCTTAAATGCAAGGTTCTGGCAGGAGCTGCAATTCCTGACAGAGATGCACACCTCAAGGAAGGTCCTGAGAATGAACACAAAATAAAACTGTTTTGGTTAAGTATCTCTTTCGTTTAGGATGAGGGCAGACAGTCAGAAGAAGTCCTGATTGATGTTATTCAGTCATTTGAGAAACTTGTGAAACCTCAGTGAAAGAATGCTGCAGTGAACTCCACTGTCACACCATCTTCTGCATGTGGACACAGAAGTCATCAGCTCAAAGCAGGCAAACAAAGGTCAGATCCTGCAAATCCTACCTCTATAAAAAAGTGTTACATGACTTGGTTGTAGGAAGCAACTGCTACACAACACTGCATGTCTACCTACAGCATTTAGCAGGAGCTGAGGATGATGAACAGCACATCTGAGGTGCTTCTGCTGGAATCAAGAATCATATAATCAAGTATTTTTTATTTTTATTCCTTTTATGTAATGCATTTATAAACAGAGGAAATGGAAGGAACTGTCACAGGAACATAAATTCAGTTAAGATCAGAAGTATCATCATGCTGACTGACAAAATGAAATGTGAAAAATAGTAAGAAATAAGTTTTGAATATTATATCACATTTTTCTGAATGTATTTATTTTCATAGAATTTAGTCAGGATATTTATGTAAAGATCACCCAACAAATCATATTAGTCATACTATTCCCTTTGATTTATGAATGCTCATTCCTTTAGACACTTCTTCCTCACAAAATGCAGTGGGCTTATTTATACAATGAGTTGATATGAATAATAGTTTGATCCTGTTTCAAGATGATCTACATTTAGCAAAAAACCTGCAATTCAGATCCTGAACATTTGATGCAAATCCAAAATTTCAGTGGAATAGAAGTCCTATGAATTTGATTTCTTTTTAAGTAATAACACTCAAATGCAGGTAGGATGGAAACTGGGATGAAGACAAATATTCAAGATTTACTCTTAAAATATCTCCGTCTGCCCATCAATTGCCTGCACACAAATATTATAAATAGTTGCCAAGTTCATCTTAAATACTTCAATGACTTAACGGTAAAAGGGAAGCAGGAAACAAGATGAAAGAACTATCTGAGTTGCCTATAAAACCTGAAACACAAGGCAGCTCACAAGCGAAGTTTAGATTGCAGAACAACTTCCTAGGGAGTTTGCCAGCAAACCGGATGCTGCTTTTGAGCAGTTGCCTTCTATGGCAACTGACTTCAGTGGATTCTCTGTAATGAGCAGTGGTAAAAGCCACGGCATTTTTGATCTTTTTCCATCAAGTGAGAAACTGTTTTACTCCCTCAAAGAGTGGAGGTTTTTTTATTAATGTGATTTGAAGAACTCTTCTCTAAGAAACCTCTCTGGGATGTTGTATGCCAAGCTGTGCAAACTGAATTAGGGGCAGTTAAGATAAAGCCCATCAAAAGCAATCTGCGGAAGGAAAGCAAAGTCAACTGGAATGACGAAAAATCTTCTGTAGATGTGAACCATGATTCTACATCTTCAGCTCCATGGAAATACTGGTTTTTGAAAAGACCATCAAGATTAGATGTACTTTTAAGAGAATATTCAAAGAATGGTGTTGATAATACAGTAGAAAACTTTTACGTAGCCCAATTGGTTCTTAAATCTAGAAGACAGCTAAAGACTAAGAAACCTATGGGGTAAGTAGGAAAGTCTGGAAACTAAAGCTGCAGCACTTCCCCCACGCTCTTTGAGGCAGCTGGGAGGGATGTACCTATCCCAGCCCACAGATAATGCAGTATCCACGGAGAAATTCTGCAGCTTTTGGGGCATCATCAGCATAAGGCTGGTAAAATCATGCAGAAGTTTGATTCCTTTACATGTATCCTTCACACTTCAGCTCCTCAGAAATAATATTTTTTCCACCCACATATCTCAGAAGAGGAGACAATAGCACAAAGCTGGATACAATTTTGGATAAATGTAGAATCCTATATGGATGAAGAAAAGGAGTATAAATGATAAAAAATTGGTTGAAGGTCCTTCCCATACAAAAATTTAGGACAATTTTTCTATCCTTCTGTCCTTCCTGGCAGAGAATGGGGGGAGCAGACACAAAGAACTAAACCTGATGTTATTTTGGAATCTAAGGTATACCTGGTACTTTTTCAAGTGTCCTGCCAAAAGGTGTACTACCAGTTTGGTAATGCACATAGGGCTTCTGGTTTAATTTAAACTGATATTTACTAGTAAAAGCCTGCTGAAAAAACCAAGACTTACCGGTAAATATTAGTTTATTCCCAAAAGATACCAACTTTTTTCACACTGTTCTTAGACTTTGCACTCCAGCAGTCATCTTTACACCAAACAATGCCTAAGACAAAAATGAGCTTTTCAGCTTTACATGTATTTGCCAAAATTACCAACCCTCCCCCATGAAAATTGAGTGGGAAAAATACACTGTGAGAATTGGATCCAGAAGCCCTAATTCTAACTCTTCTTTAAAGGAGATATATATGTATATACAACGTATATAAATATAAATTCTCAAATTAGGTGAATGTGTGATGAATTCTGCATAAGAATAAGTATTATAGTGATTTCTAATACCTTAAAACCCGATCTGATGCCTGGTTTGATTTTGACACATCACAGTTCTGATGCTTCTCTTGAGCTTTAGCCAGTTTCTCTGCTGCAGCAATAGGACATCCAGAGAGGCTGCAATTACAGAAAGGAAATTTAATTGTCTTGTCCTGCATAGTTTCACATTATAGCACTGATCCAATTACTCCTTCTCCTCCTTAGCCAGCATCAGGAAGAATCTGAAGGAAAAGGGTTTCCAAAAGTGTTTTGGTCACGTGTATTTTCTCTAGAATAGACTTCCTTTCTTCTGCTTTCAAAGTTGCATGGTAAATCTTACATCTGTTCTTCTCTCACAGTACATGAGTAGATTATTCATGGATGTCAGCCAGGGAACATACCAGTAGGAGAGGGGAATATAAACTGGAATCTACTGTGCAGCTCTGCTAGCAGACTTGTGACCTTTATGCATCTGCAAATGTTGCCAATGAAATGGCTCCTGAAGACAATTAAATGACAATACCATATAGACCAAATCTTGTGCTGCTTCACACCTCATTCAGCTCCATTAACTCCAATCTTTTTGCTAGGCATATAAATGAGTGCAAAATTTTGCCTTGGGTTGCTAAATCTACATGTCAACTGTTAGTGTTTGTTCATGAATTTCAGCCACTACACTTTCTAATAATAGATGATGCAAAATGAAAAGCATTTCTGCACTGGAAATTCAATTAAATTTGCAAATGCTGAACTATTATTGAAGTGGCAATAATAAGCCTGATTCTTACGGAAAAGATTTAGAACTGAGAAAAATAAATATATTGATGCCAGCAGATGGTGCTCTTAGTGAAGCTGTAAAACCCTGTGACCTGACAATGGAGGGGTTCCTTTCCTTGTCACAGTCTATTGAATGCTTATGTGACCGCAGCTCTCTGTGCTCTCCACAGGAAAAGAAATTAAAATGAAAGGCAAATCAGTGCATTCCCAGATGTTCCCTTCTTTACAGGAAATAAGTGGAAAAAAAAAAAAAAAAGAAAAAAAATGAAGTACAGAAAAATGCCCCAAAAGCTGCAGAAAGAGGTGAGCACAGACTGCAGAGCGCTCCCCCCCGCCACCTGCCCTCGCTGCCCTAGTTCTGCAGAGGGTGAGGGAGCTCTGTGCAGCTCTGGAGTCATGCCAGAGGGCAGCTGCACTCCACTGACATGCTCTTCCTCAGACACCTCAAATATTCTAGTGGATATTCAACCAGAAGTGAATGCTGCTTCAAGCAGCAGTAATTCCCATAAAGCCTTCTCAGAGGTTTTTGCTGCATCTACTGGCAGCATCACTGCAGAGAAGAAAGGGGTACCAGAGCTTATTGCAGACAGGCTGGTACTCACAAGAGTCTTCTGGGGGAAATGCAGCTGATATGAGGGGCTGTGGTAACCCAGAGCTTGATAACACTGAATGTCCAGTAACTGTAGTCCCTTAAGCCTTCATGCTACAATTAACAGTAAAAAGGAATTCAATACCAGGAACACTGCACAGTTCCTTTTACCCTCTTATCCACATTTTATGGATTTTTAAAATTGTAAAGAAATAGGCAAGATTTAATTACTGTTCTGTGGGAAAATTATGAAGTGTGGAACATTACAGTAACATTTTGAAAATTTGTTTGACAGAATTGAATTGGCAATAGCATCCTTTCCCTAAGAATCTATTACTAATCTTAGGAAACTATACAAAAGTTGCTTTTTGCCTTGATCTTTTTTTTTTTTTTTTTTTTTTACTGGAATACTTACTTCTAATAATTCTACCTTCTCATTTTTAAATTTAATGAGACATTTTCCTAATGTTTCTTAAACAGCAAAGATTCTCATTCAGTTTAGCTGAATAAGTATTTTGGGGTTGAGACTGTGGTCAGTAAGAAAGCTAACACCTGTGTACTTAAAATGCTGTTTCTCATGTATTAAAAAAGCCCAATATTTTTAGGATTACAGTAGATTTTTTCATGCACTATAAAATAATCTCTGAGGAGAGTGAAGTGTGAGAACAAGAACTGTGTCCTAGTCCTGATGATGTTGACAGACTCTTCTTTCTCCCTGCAACACACCCATGAGGAGTCATGGCACTTGTTTTGTATCACTGCTGTTCAGCAAATATCAAACAAACAAACAAAAAAGTCCACTCAAAGCTGAGAATGCTTAAAATGTCTTCTGTGGATCAATTCATCCATACTACAGCAAACGCACACTCGTTCCCCTCAGAAAATACATTAATAAATGTTACTCTTAAAAATGGATAAAGCACACAAAGCACCATCTGTCAATCTTCAGAACAAAACAACGACACACACTCACTCCCCCCCACCAATGGACTGCCAGAAGGGCTGCAGTTCGGAGGCACTGTTCCCTCTAGATTGGTGTCCAGCGACGGCATCCTTACCTTCGGTGGGAATTCCTGTTGCTATTTACGTGGCCCCGGCCTGTGCAGCCTGGTGTAGGACACTTAAGAACATTTTCATGCATGGCAAGAACTTGACAAGGAGAGTAAGAGAAAACAGCAGAGTATGAAAACAAGAAAAAAAAAATCAAATCCCAGTATATATGAAACCATTTTAAAACAAAGCAGGATTCATTAACAACCAGCATTCCTCAAAATACACGTGACACACATAGCCAATAAAGCCTGATGAGGGAAGTAAGTATTGTGACCCTATGCTCATTAACACAGGGCAACAGTGAAAGTTATGGAGGTTACAGAACCTATAAACAAATGCATCTCTGGTGCAACAGTGAAGCAGAAGACGCCCAACATCTTCTTCATACAAAACCACTGAGCAAAGATCAGCTCAACAGTAAAGGGTGAGCTGGCAACCATACAAAACAAAATTACGGACTAGAAAAATTCTTTCAGGAAACGTATGTATTCTTAACACATAGCTTTATAAACACAGTATCAAACTCATGAGCTGAAAATCTGCTCTCAAGTTATACTGGTAGAACACTCAATTATTTGAAACACACCTCAGTACAACCCTGAACAGAATTTAACCCTACCTATAAGGCAGCCTGATGGAGCTAGGGGCCAGTTCTGCTTGCTTCCACATAGATACATCATTCATATCTATATGGCGAGCAGAATGGATCCTTTAATTTTCACTTGTATTCTCTACAAATGTGATTTTTTTTTCAAAATACTAAGAACCAAAATTAAGCACTTAAAATTGAGGGATGGCAGAAAAAAAAATGTAAAAAAGAAATAAGTGGTACAAGCTTAAGCAAGTAAAGTGATTTACATCTGCAACTACTGCAAGCTGGATGGAAAACTTACTCCAAGGCTGCTCAGAGCAGTATCCCTCTAAATCATAAAGCTCATGCTATGAAGGGCCAAATTATCAAGAATTTTTTGGGAACACTGAAGAGTTTTTTATGACATGAGGCATATCTGAATCCATGTCTCAGAGCTGGATGGCAGTACATCATTCAATGGGAAATGGCCATCCAGCCCTTGTGAAGTTCTGATTTTCTCACACAAGAAGCTGTCTGGAAGCCTGTATTTAGTTCTCACTCAAAAAAAAAAAAAAAAAGATCTAATAAAATAAGTAGATACCTTAACTGAGTTAAGAACTGAATAAAAGCTGTTCAGAGACTTGAGAATTAAATCATATATACTCATTAGAAGATAACCATCATCATCATCACCCCATCATCAGTGTGATAAAATGTGTATAGATGCAAAAGCTTCACTCTGAAATTCCTAATATTCAAAGCTGTTCTTGAAACATGCTTCACAAGGCCAACATCACAGGAAAAAAAAAGATGAGCTCACCTTTGTCATTTTAGTAGGTACAAGAGCATGCAAACAGTTTAAAGCTATATTCTTCTTTGATTTACAAAGTCTTCTAAAGAGCTTTTTATTTACCATTTGAAAAATGATAGAACTTTGAGCAACTGAATAAATATTTGTGTTTCAGAAAATTACAGGGTCTTGGAAAGCAGAGAAATTACTTTATTTGTTCTACTGTATTCAGAGACCAACCAAACTACAGCAAAGTTTCCTAATGCACTTCCTCATCACTTTACTTCTGGAAGAAGCCACTGTGCCATGAAAGAGGAGACTTGTTATGTCTGCCACTCTTGCAGTGCTAATCTACTTCTGTTTTCCTGTCCATCAGAATCTACTTTCCTTTGGAAACTGGGGACCATTTTAGTTCTGACTGTCTTTGAAACATTTCCTTAAGGCTGTTGCAAATTCATCGACGTTAAGTCTGTAAGTGCTGATGGACAGTGAGGATTTTAGGTCCATATGGAATGGAATCTGTAACTCCATTTTAAAACTGGCGTGAAAGAGAATTGGATTTTAGCTAGACACTTCCTGATGAAAACCAGCATAGAGTAATTAGCTTCAGCAGAACTATGCTGATTTCACCAGCCAAGGAGGGGACTTCCAGAAACGAAGCCCTCTGCCTTCAGGTGGGTGTCCATGAGCTCAAATGGGTGAACCTCCTATGCAGAGAATTCGCTGATATGGCAGGAAGTTCCACACATGTGACTGAAGGGGATGTTTGCTCAAAATCTTGAGTTCTGTAACTAAGTAAACAGCCAAATTATTATTTTTTATAATATGCACTAGTTTGATATAAATTATGTTTCAGACACAACAATAACAAAGGAAAGGGGTTGCAAGTTTTTCAGGAATAATTATTCCTGTACAAGACAGTAAAAACAGTTGATGTGACATTAGCACGCAGAAGCAAAAGCAGTGCACATCTTCTGGAAACCTTTTTCTCTGTTGACTGAATATGTCTATTTAAAAATAACCTAGGTTCTCAAAATCAAAGAATACAGCTTTAAAAGTTGTACTTTTAGTGTAAAGTTAGTAGAGAATGGAAATGATGGAATAAAGGAAAAATTATAACACAGAACAGTTGACTAAGTTGAGACAAACCATACTGAAAAATGAAATTAATTTTTTAAATAAAAGGTTTAAAAAGCATGCTAGAAAAGTTTTTGTAGTTTTATCCCCAGTTTCCATGAAAGAATGTGAACTTACTTTCTGGAGGGACCCTATCTTTGTGTGGGCATCCTGACAAACTGCGGTGATGGGGGTAAAGCCCCGTTACATGGCCAGTTCCATCACACCCAGGGGTAGGACATTTGCTCTCTTTCTTTTCTGTTCTTGAGGGATCTATAATTTACAACAAATGTGTCAAGTGAATGAGTCTTTTCACATTTCTTTAAGAAGGTTAATTTAATCATGTCATTTACTCTTTGGTAAATGTTATTATGAAAACTGGAAAAAAAACCCTTCTACTTCTTATCACAGTTCTGTCACTTTTATCCTGTTATCTTCTTCTCAGACTTCAGGCTCCCATGATCATGGCAATGTCCATTCACAGTGATTGGAAAATGACCTTCTTATAGCAAAGCCGTAGCATTGTCAATCAATGTTCTGCTGGCAAGCATTAGCTCAAGGGTGCAAGGTCATTTGGAAACTGTTTAGTTGGAGTTTCCCTTCTTTACATTCTTATTTGCCTCATGTATTAAGGTCTGCAAATATACTGTCATAGCAGTTCAATGTCCTGAAAGTAGCAAACCCAGCTCTTCAGCATAAGCATTCCACAATTCAGCACAAATAAACCCCTTTTCCAAGGCTCAATGAGGAAATGACTCTTGTTTTCTTTAAATTCCTTATGAAGTGGTGAAATTACATAAATATTCCTTTCTCTTCAATAAATTATGGTGGAGTAAACATTGTAATCAGAATTACTGAAAGCATCACTTGCTCTGTAAATCTGGGCCATTACCACCATGCATATGAAACATTTGAATATTCATATGCTTGAAAGGTTAATGACCTTTTAGAATGTTGTTGGATCTTCTGACTACAAATCAAAGAAAAGTCTGACTAGACATTTTTTCCCCAAAATAAAGTTTTCTGCCAATAATGTAGTGGAATACTGGTAAGATTAATTCTGATTTAGAACTTTCTCACATAACTCCATCAGCTACTTCCTTTAACAGAACATCTGTAAAGTAACATCCCTATCCTTCCAGCCAAGCACATGATACAAATTACATCTTATCATCTTGACCACAATTGCCAGGTTTTGGACGTTATTGCTGATTTTCATATTAGTGTTAAAGGGATAAAGTTCAGGATACTCGAACTGCTACAATTTTGGCTCAAGATTACCAACATATTTTTTAGTCTATCATTCCTTTCAATACCCAATCTGAACTATCCTCATTTAATAATTTTATGTTGCTCTTGTAATTTCTCTGCTTCAGTATTTATGCTTTCATCTCCAGAAAATATTTTGCTACTTATTTTACAGTAAGCCTTTTTTTACATTAAATTCCATCCCAGCTTCAACAAACAGAACCCTCAGTACAATAGGTGGAAATTTCAGTACTTGAAGAACTTCACGTACAACCCATTCTTTTCATCATGAATCAATACAATCCAGAGATCACATTCTGTTGTGGACTTATCTTTCCCTGATTTCCCTCTGGTAGATTTTATATATACTTTTATTTTTCAAGTTCATCCAAAACAGCTTCATTTTAGAGAAAATCTTTAGCTCATTGTAATGACTCTCCATGTCTTAAATCCATTCTTAAAATTTAATATCATACTTAAACCTTGTATTTTGCAAATGGAATCCCTAATTATGAAAGTTTTATTTTACTTAACTTGCATGTTGACTGTAGAACACAGTTCTTTGTTCCATGCTCTTTAATAACAAATAAACATATAAATCTATCTCCAATGTGCTATACAGTTATCACAACACTCCTGGAAAGACCATAATCTCATACATCAGGAAATTGAAGAAAGAGATCAAGAAGTTAAACCCAAGGCCACAGAAGGAGCAAATGTCAGAGGAGAGATTTGAATTCCTGCCAGATAGGCCTGTGCTGAGACCACTAGAACAGCAAGCCCACAGCTACATACATACACAACTGTAAGCAACTCATCAAGTCAAGTACTTTGGGATGTGTGAAAGTATTAGATAAGTGAATAGATAATGTAAATGAAGTATAAATTATGTAAATATAACAATATTCAAGGACTGCAAAAAATGTAGATGATTAATAGACCATAATGGCTTTTTAGAGACTTTAAACTAGAAGAACTTTAGCTACTTGACATTGTTAGAACTCCACCAAAGTCAGTGAAGGTATTGTAATTTAGAGCAGCTGAGGATCTAGACACTTGCATCCTAGAGTGTCAAGCAAATCCTCCTCTGTATTCAAGTCTACATGATAAAGTTGTAGCACATATCAGATCCTTAAGAGCCTTTATGGTCTAATGAGTCAGAAAAGATGCTGTATACTACTCTTAATGATTTCAAAACTTGCATAAAATTGCACTTGCACAATTTCCCATTGCTTTTAATGGAAGACATTTGAGTAAACTTTCACAACTTTATACAAAACACTGGATACTGTTTTGTAAATCCTCTTCTGCTATTTGGGAGAAATAATGCAGTTCTACTGAACTCTGTAACCTTTTCTCACTCCTTGCCATAATGGAAGTATTTCCTGAGTGAAGGGTGTCAAAGGACTTCAACAGGTTTCGAAATGCATAAATTTCAGAAGAAAGTCCGTTTAGAAAGCTTAAAATAGCAGGGGGAAAATGGTTAGTGGTCCCTTAATGGTTGTTTCACTGATCTTTGAAGCCAAGAAGTAGTTCTCACCGCAAACCTGTGTACCCAAAAAGCTTCCACTTAACCATATCATACACTTCTGTAGGTAGCTCTTCCAGGAGTATTTGGAAGATAACGTGTCACTGGAGAACAAATGATATAAGCAATTATTTTACTTAAAGCTTCCTCTCTCAACAACTACCATAATGCTTCCCACATTTTTTTTAAATAAGCAATTTTTTTTTTTTAATTAAAAAGGGGAAGAATGATCCACTCCACAAAGTTTCATGGTCCGAACTCCCAGAATATTTAGTCCCTGGCTGAGCCTTGGACCTATTATCAATTCAGCCTGCATCTCCCAATAAATAGGATGGTTCAAAGAAGCTATGGAATTTACTAAAACAGGACATCTATACATTTCTCACTGTCAGAAATTATACAGGCTTTTTGGAGACAGCAGGTCTATATGCAAAAATGTTTACCCAGCCATATATAGACTGGAAAGGCTGGACAATACCAGAGTTAAAAAACTCTTCAAAAATTAATTTTGATTTGCCATGTTTTCTGTGTTTTTTAGAGACATATACTCAAAGGGAAATGCATCTATGATAGGTTATATGTGAACAACATTTAGCACAACATCCACATGGTTATGCAGTAATACACTAACTAAATAAAGTTGTCTTCCCCAAATACCCAAAGTTACTGCAGCATACACTGGACCATTTACTTGTGGTTAGAACAAACAAAACTTCACTAAAATACATTGCAGCAATGTTTGACATCAGTAATTTACATGCATTTCTAAAAAACTGATAATTACTTTTGTTTAAGGCTTGTGAGAAATGATCAAAACTTTCTGGGATCAAGATGTTGTCTGCCTTCACGAATGTCACAGGCAGATTACTTTTCCAAAGCAGGGATTTATAAAAAAGAGAAAAATGCCCACCATCTCAATTGTAGAAAGCAAAGCAAATATTTGTACAACAAATATAAGATAAACCCAGTCCCTGTTTAGTATCTCCCAAGAAATACCACATCCTCAACTTCCACTAAAGTCAATGGGAATCAGGGGTGTTCAGTGAATCTCAGGAGGTATTGAACACTTAATACAACATGGCCCTACATGTACAGATGTAAACACATTAAAGAGGGGTGTCGTAATATAAACACACCATCACCATGATAATCCTGCAAATCAAAAGGCATTCGAAAGGTAACCTTTAGTCTGTTGGGGATTTTTTTGTTTGTTTTTGTTTTTATTGGTTTTTTTTTTTGTTTTTCTTGTATTGAATTATGGTCAAGGCAGCACCTTAACTGTTTCCACAATGGAATGAAACCAGTGAAGTGGAATGCACATAAGAAAGAAATTGCTATTGATCTCAGCCCAGGCCACACCATGCCTTGCATAGCAAATGGTTTCCATTACCTTACTATCTTAAGATAATTAATGTGCAGTCACTGCCCCTATCTTATGTTATCGGTCATTTTGATACTGTTCAATTTCTATCAGGCAATTCTACATTTTAGATGGGAGAGGCTTCATCAATAACTGTCATTTGATGATAATTTTATAAGTCACGATGCCACCTACCCAATCCAATCTGTAATATATGCACTTCATAGCTGACTGACTATCTGCCACATAAACCCCCCCTTCAATATAGTTTGCAACACAATTCTCTTTCTTAATTATTATTATAAAATATATTAAAACCTTGAGAAAAATCTTTGCCTCTTTCAACATGATCTCTTGTTTTGTTTCCCTGAAAAGTTACTTTTTTAATTTAGCCAATGATATACTGTACATATTTCTAACACTGCAGAATGAATTCTTTTATTTTATAATCATAGCATGATGCTATTTTACAGTCATGTCATACTACAATTTTATTAAAGTTCCCATTATGTGGAATTAATAACTTAATTTCAGAAATCTATGCAAAACTTAACATGTTAGCTCACACTTTCTCATGACATAACATACGGTATATAGAAATATTACCTTTACCATAATATGGCTTTTTGACATGGCCGTCACTTGGTTTAGGCTTCCTGTCATCTCCAGAAAGGTGTCTTGGAGACTGTTCCTCAAATGATCTCATATTATCCCTCCTTCCAGCTTCCACTGCCATTTTTTCTCTCATGGCTTTTGCTCTCTCAGTTTCCAAAGCAATTGCTTTCTCAAGCAGGGTTAAGTTACCTTTTGTCATATCAAACACTTCTTCAGACCTATCTGAAGTAATAGAGGTGGTATCATCGTCTCTTTCATGACAACCATCCTCCTTGGCACAGCTAGAAAAAGTCCTAGATCTGGGGCTCAACTGTTCTTCAAGCCTCATTAGGTTCATCATATCAGAGTAATTCCGGTCTGGTGTTCTTCCTTGGAAGTCATCTTCTTGCCTGACATGCTGACGAGTGTTCATGTTTTGCTGTTGATTTCTTTCCTGTGGGTTTGTCTCACTGAGTTTCCTAGCCAGATCAAAACACTGGTTCCTTAAGCACTCCAAACTGCTGAGACACACCTCTTCATCACTCTCCTCCACTATTTTTTCTGTAAGTCCATTGTTCACAGGCTTCCCTAGCATTACAAAGTTCATATTCCTATTGTCTTGCTGTGAAGTATTGTCTGCGTAATTTCTGTCATTAATATTTTCTGAAAGCACTACACCATGTCCTTGTGCTAATAATTTAAGGGAGTCCACTGTTTCCCTAACAACATCACTGTCTAAATCTAAACTCAGCTCACTTTTCCGACCGATATTTTCATTTTTGTCACTATCATCTTCCAGACTATTAGATGTATTGCTGTTCATTTCTGATTCTGTCCTGGCTCTGTATGCTGCATCCTCTGCAATTTTGCCAAGATTTAACAATGACTTGGCCACCAGTTCATCGTAATTATCATACTCATCATTATTGTTATCGTCTTTTTCTGTGTCTTGCATTATTCGAGTATTGTGACAATTCATTTGATGGTCTTCTGCATAAAAAACAGAAACAAAGAAAGAAACAAAGAAAGAAAGAAAAAGGAAAAGAAAAGAAAAAAGTGGCTACAATTGGAACTGTTGTTGCAATTGCACGGACAGAAAACAAACTGCATGTCAAATATTGTTAATCATACAGCAATTCTAGAACACTATGGCTGACCCATTTGAACTGAATTCTCTTTAGTCCACAGGGCTATTTTTGTTTATTTGCTATTCACATGAATTTCTTTCACAGAACTGATAAGAAAAAGGCAATCAAAATGCTAATTACTACTACTGCTAAATGTTATGGCATAAATGCTTATGTTTCTCCTTTCACTTCTATAGTCACAGTTTTATGGGATTTATTACAATCACATTATTCAACTGACATAATTGTCTATATTTCCAAGTTTTCTCACTCCTGTATTTCCTGTAAATACAGTAGATGGCAAAGGAGTGAGTACTACTAGATTTATTCTCTTACTGATGAATGCCATTCAGCAAAAGAGAAAGAGTATACTCCAAGAAGGAAAATGTCACTTTTTTAACACCATACACACCATTAACACTAGTTGACCGATAACTGCACACGAAGATTAAAATGGCATTTTACTTAGTGGATCCATCAGTAAAATCAAAATCTCTCAGTTCAACTGTGGAGAAGTTAAGAATTTTAAAAGAGTTGTTACATGAAAGGAAGATAAAAGGAATTATATGCACAATATAACTTGAATATGCTAGCCCAAATTTTATGGTCATATATGTATGATAGGGCTTTTATTTACTGTTCTGTGCACTGTAACAAAATGGTGCAGAGTTACCACATTTTACTCAGCTTTGTTCTAGTAACTGTCGAATAACAGAGGGAGAGCTTAATAAGTAGGAGCCAATGTGAGGCCCTAAGGGGGAGATTCATCTTGCCTAACTTTAGACATGAGCAAGGCAGGCATCTACATCTGAGTAAACTATTCCATGGTTCCATCCTTAGTCAGCAAGAGAAGCAGACACTTTATGGACACAGCCCACCTGATCTGGTTAAGGTATCTTCTTGAGAATAGAGCTAATAACCGCTAGAAGTGCCTGTTTCTCTTCATTGACAACAAAGGGACTCAGACTTGATGCCCACCTTAAAGACACCCATACTCAGTCACATGAATATCATCCAGAGAGCATCTTCTGGTATCTCATGTTCACTCTGAAGTTATGTCATTCCTAGACCCAGTCTTAAAACACATTCTTCATTACCGAGTAATGAACGTTGCATAACTTATATTTTGATTATCAGCTACCCAAGCTATATTTTGACATTTTGCATCACTGGAAAAGAAAGTTCCTAAATCTGTCATTACAGCGACATGCTAGGTTTTCAGTTTTTCAGCTGGTGCAAACTGAAAGAAACCAGTAGAGCTAGGATAATTAACACCTGCTCAAGAGTTGGTTCATCAACTTCTGATAGCATCTTTTCAGCTTAGATGTATTTTCAACACTAGTACACCTGAACACGTAGCAATTTCTAAAGTGTGACTCATGTTTTGGGTTAAACAAACCAAAGTGGGAAATTTCAGGTAGTAGGTGGCTTGTACACTAATATTTTGGTAATAGGAAATAGTGTTTGATGAAAATAATTTTTATGTCAGTAGACAAAATAATAAATCAGTTGTAAATACAAAGCTCAACAGCACAATAATTGATATTTCAGCCACAAGATAGTATTTCTTCTACACAGTGGTTAGGGATCCTGGGATGATAGTAGGCTGTAGTTAAGCAGCAGAACTGGTTGATGACTAGGCTATCTAGAAAAAAAAATGCTCTAATGGTAAAATATTGTAAAATATTATATCTTACATATTATCTGCTTGAATATAGAGGAAAGAAAATTAATAAGGAAGACTGTATGGTATTTTTACATCACAAGGTATTTCAAGTCAGTAGTGGGCTATCTGTTTATCATAAAAGGTGGTTTTATTTTAGTTGCTATGTTTTTCAAGCTCATCATAATTCACATTTATGTTTCAGGTGCCACAAAAATTAAGGGTATGAGAGTATCAGATTTTCAGTGTACAAGTAAGGATTGCCACTTCCACTTCCTATTTGAAAAATGTCCATCTTGAATAACTGCATAGAAGAAGGCAATGAAGAATTACTGGATAATTAGTTTGTGCTATTTGAAAAGCAAATACACTACTAATAATTTTCTAAAGTAAAATGTACAAATGAGTCCCCCATTAATTTAAATATTAAGGATGAAACCTGATGCCAAGGAGATTGCTCAGTAGAAACTGAGGCTTTTGTGGGGCGCTTCTTGTAACTACACTGATGGGCAGTCAGATGCAGCAAAGGAACATCAAAGTAATTAAAGAAGCAATGAGCTATAGCTCCAAAATTGCCGGTGCCTTCAAGTTTAGGATGAGGTATCAACAAACACTGGTGAAATCAGTCCAAATCTACCTGTAATACGATATTGAAATACAAAGTAGAAAAAAAAATGTTTTCTCAAGTCATCCTGAGAACTGCTCAGGTACACAGTGACTATTCTAAGCCAACATTTGAAATGTGAAAAGTTTCAGGGATTGTTTCTTACAAAGGGGGATTGTGTTTGTAAATGATCACCAAGGGGAGGAATATGTTACACCTTGCCTCCACAAGTGAAAAGTCAAAATATGAATCATGTACTGTATGAGAGAAGACATCTAAATTCCTTTTGAGTAGGGAAGGTGGGTGAAAGCTGTAACTACTGTATTTTTTATTCTATGTGCTTGGTTACATCCTTTTCTGGTCTCCCATCCATTCAGTCATAAAATGAAGAAGAAAAAGGTAGTGGAAGAGAAGAAAGTGTAAAGCAATAATCCCAGATAAGACAGGCAGGAAAGCAAAATATTTAAATTAAGATTAATTTCTTGTATTTTAATTTTTGGCCTTTTTTTTGCATCTCCTTTCTTTAACAACTATTTTACTCATGTCTCTTATATCCATGCAGCAGTTAATTTTAATGAGAAGGATATTTATATATGCCATATCATCTTCTCAGTAACAGCTGGATTCTAAACTTGCTCTGGTGAGGCACCTGTATCATCTGTTTATCAATATGGAATTTTAAATACTGAATCAGTTTGTATATTAGTTAAGGGTCTTCTAGGAAGTATGCTACACTAGCAGCTCTATGTGAACTTTATGCCTCTTCTTTGATTCAGCTCTGTAAAATCTAATCTTGCTTTCATTTCACATTTCTGTGATTCCTTAGATTTGATCTTTAATGCAGTAACTACCTTTAGACTGTGCTGTTTAATGGCTATCTGTTAAATGACTGCAAAACCCAGAGACTTACTCTACCTCTTGCATAAGTTTTGGAACCAGTGATGCAAACGGAAGGTTTTTATTTTGTGAAGAGACTGAGTTTGTCTCACAAAGACAGCAGCTAGCCAGTGTTGGTGAAGAATGCACAAAGTTATAATATATCCTTTTATGTTAACTTTAGGGTTGCATGGACAAAGAATACACAGTTTTAAAAGAATATCAGATTATTCTAGCCCTCATCAGCACAATACCATGACAATTTAGATATTCTTGGTGGTAAAGTTGTTCTTTTTAAGTCTCAGCAGATATAACAAGTGGCAGGAGGAAATTATAGTGGAGTAGCGTAGAACAGCTATAAAGAGCTGGAAGCCTTTAGCCATTTCAACAGAAGTGCACTTGTATTGCACTAAACAAAAAGTGAATAATTTGATTTCTTATTGCACCTTTCATCCAAGGATCTCAAAGCACTTTACAAACATTATTTTAAAAAGCCTCACAACACCCCTGTGAGGTAGGTATTTTAACCCCATTTTACAGATGGGAAATTGAGACACAGAGAAGTTGAGTGACTCTTTCCATGTCATACCAGGAGTCATGGGAGAATAAGGATTATAGCCTCTACATCCTTGACTGTTTCCTCCTTTTGTTCCTATCACATCCAAATTTAAGCAATTGTTTGTCAGAAGAAATGGCTTGCTGGTTTTAGTGTAGGGAGTCATGCAAAACAGCACCTTTCTTTTGAAAAGGAAAATATATAGCATTTAGACTGAGAGATTCTGCAGAGAGAGGCAATGATACTTCAGAAATAGCAGCTACATTCCTACCAAAGGACAGACTTCAGAAACAAGACTTTCCAGATCTGTGATCCGTTTATCAAATTACTCACTTTCTTCCAAATATGGGAAAACATGATGGCTAAGAAGCTGAACCTACATGTGGTCACACAGGCTTACTGCCTAGATGGATGGTTTCATTATCCAGGCAGCATTTCCTGTTTCAAAACACTTCACTGCTCTTGCCACTGTCAATTCCTAAATGCTCAGCATATGATACTACTGCATCACCATTCTTCTCCTTTTAAGCTGTAATGTGAAGTACGTGCATACATCTCCACATTACAGTCTCTGACGGCTGGCCTATGAGAAATATTTAGCAAGACAATGTTGGCACAAATGAATCGCAAACCTTAGAAAGTTACAGCATAATATAGGTAGGGGATTGTTTGTACATTGCCTTCTTGGGGAATCTTGTGAGTAAGGAAACTGAAGAGGTGGAAAACTCAGTGAGCTCTCAACTTCTCGACTCCTTATGGAAGAAAGAGAGGACATGTGTAACTCTCCAAGGACCTAGGCAAGGTCTCCTAAAAGTCTAAATGGTCCTGCTGACATGGGATTTGGATTAGAGCCCAAGCATTTGAATATGCCTATTCAGGGCTGCACTGAACCCTGAAGTTGACCATGTGCATGAAGAATCCTTTCTTCATCACTGCAAAATTTCATTAAGTTCTTTTACACTGGAAGTGCTATACATAAAGACCCAAGTAATTTGGTTCTTATAACAACTGGTTCCTTTACGGACCTTATATACTTAATGAAAGTCAAAAGAAAAAGATAACTGTTCACTTAGTTAATTGATTGTCTCTAGCTATTCCATTATATTCAATTATTTTTTTTTCACTTCTACCCCTCAGCCGCTACAGCTACTTACAATAGTTATAATACTGGGACTTACTGTTTAGACTTTCATATAATTATAGTATTCAACTAATAACCAATGCTCAAACTAAAACAAATGGAGAGTAGAAGTCATTAAGCATGGCAAGGAGGTTCTGAGCTGAAGAACACAGGACATCACAGCAGGAGTCAGTATTATAAATTAATAGTGAGGACTACAGTGCAGCAAGCCCATACAGACTTTTAAATATGGACGATTTGCCACCTTAAGTATCTTTTAATTATTTTTTTTTTCTGTTAGGTTTTGATCTTTTCATTTTCTATAGGTTCCATGTTTTATCTGGTTTTGCTCACTGAAAAATTAAGTACTTTTTTTTTTTTTTTTTTTTTTAATATTTTTCCCTAGGGACCAAATGGGATCCTCACAGATCTGAATTTCTTTCCTGTTGTGGAGTGATTACTAACACATAAAGACTAACTCATAAAGATATTCCTTTTTTATTCATCTTCTTGCCATTTAAACACATTTTTAAAAGAATATTAACAAATTATTTTGGTATAAAAGCATTTCGAAGATTTAGTTTTCTGTACAAATCAGTGCGTTTTTGTCTAAAGGCAGAGGTGTTTTACATAACCAATGCCCTGAAATAATATTTTTTATTTTTTTTTTGCTTATGGCACTCGTATGACCTATTACTACACCACTGCTTATGTCACACCTGCATGACTAGCATCCTATTTATGTGAACAAATGTTCACACAGAGTATTGGTAGAATATGGATGTTATTACTTGGGTTATTCTTATTAATATAAAGACAGAGAGAATCAGGAAATACAGAGCAACATACTTTTAAGATTTATGTCATTTGTTATTCATTCATTTTTTCCCACTCCAAATCCCTATGAGCTACTTGTATCAGTACAGTTTTGGAAAAGGATCTGAGGATATCTGACAGCTCCTCTGACAAGATCATGACAGGTAATTTTGCTTCAAGTGCCAGACTGCAAGAGCTTAAAGGTTATCTAGGTTCTGACTCAAGCCAATATGTTTAAGATTTTGTCATTTCACCACAAGATACTGCCTGCCTTTCTTTGATCTTAAGAGATTGTCACATGCCATTAACAGTGCACTGCTGCCATGGAATCATGCAGTAGTTGAGGCTGGAAGGGACCTCAGGAGGCTATGTGGTCCAACACCTGCTCAAAAAAAGTGCCAGCTTAGAGCAATTATCAGGGCCCTGTTCTGTCAGTTCCACTTTAAAGGTCTTCCAGGATAGAGGTACCACAGCATCTCTGGGAAATCTATTCCAGTGTTTGACCACCCTCATGGTAAGAAATTCATTCTTATTTCTACATGGATTTTTTTTTGTTACAACTTGTGTCTTGTCTCTTATTCTTATGCTACACACTTACTACATCTCTCCACTCTCCACACAAGTAGCTGAAGACAAGTCTAAGTTCCGCCCTTAGCTTTTTCTACCTCAAGTGAACAAACTGGGCTTTTCTCAGGGTTTCTGCACATCATGTGGTCCAGTTCTTTAATCATCCTGGTTGTTCATCACTGGACTCCAATATTTCAAGGCTTTCTTGTGCTGATGAGCCCAAAACTGGGCCTATTGCTCCACATAAAACAGTGTAAGTGCTGCATAAACTGGAATAATAATTTCTTTTCCTTTTGATTTCTGTTTCTCAAGTCTTTTTATCCTGACAGCCAAACATTATTTCCTGAAGTCAAAAGGCAATGATTTTTCTGGGAATTATCTTTTTTTTCCTTCACCACAGAGACAGCAGAAAATACATTTTGGTTACCTTTAAGTAGGAAAGGTCTCTGGTTGGTATGAAGCCTGCTTGTTTGGTTTGCAGTGTCTGCAATATTTGGTATGGAGGCATATGCTTAGGTTCAAGAAGGAACTTGCTGAGATTATCTGTGAACAGAAGTGGATATGCTGGGTTTGCAAGGGCAGTACAATTCAGCCAGTCACTCCCACCTGGACCACACTTCTTTGTGGTCAGGTTCAAGCAGCCCTTAATTGTTTTTGAATTGACTTCTGTCTGGGCAGATAATGAGATGTCTTTAGCTGATGACTGGTATTCATTTCATCCTACTTTTTCTCCCCAGGACATCTATATGAGGGAGGCGAGATATTCTGTCTCATAGCCTTATAATGATTCAGGGGAGCTTGGCAGTTTCTTGCTTTCTCTAAGGTTTCCACAGCTCAGCAGGGCAGCAGGCAATGAGGAAGCCAAAGCTATTCTCCAGATACTGGGATACAGCAGGAAGACAGCAGGGGAGCAGAGGACCAGCTGCACCGATGGCAGAACACCCACTCAGAGAGCTCCTGGTATGGAGCTTCTCATGGGGCTATTCCTAAGACTGCTTCAGAGACAGTGACCTGTGCCTACATCCCTCTCCATATTAATTTCTTTATGAAGGATGCAGCCTGAAGAACACATTTTCAGTTTATAAAGCAGTATTTTCTTTGTGACACACAAATCTCTGAAAAGGCAGATTGGAATATTTAGTATAGGGATACATCATCTCTTTTTACTAGTTTTGTTTTAGTTCAGAGCTCTCAGTGTCAGATGTCCATATTGAACATGTCTCCATATGAACTATACATCTAGATTCCATTTACAGGCAATGGACAAAAACATGCATCCTGGGATTTGATTTTTCATCCTAACCTAGGTATCTATAGTAGATAGGCTGAATTATCCCCTAAAAGTGACTATTTCTCTTAACTAGTCATCAGTTAAACGGATGGGGTGAATCCTATCCCTACTGCTTTTACTCAAAAGTTTCAAGTTGATCCTTGCTGAATTTCAATGGTATCTTTAGTACGACACAGTAGGAACTGCAGGGAGGAAGGAACGAGGAGCTACCCAAAAGGAGTAGCTTTAGGTTGTGGATAGACGAAGATATATCAGGAAAGCCTGGTGTGGATGGGATAGTATGGATGCTTTGGACGGCATATATGCTTATGACCGCATGATTTACATGGAGAGAATTATGTCTTATTGGATGTGTTTGGTCTCCATTGTAAATTTAATTACTTTTTAATAGTTGTGTTTGATTATCAAAGAAAGCCTGTTTGTGGTTTGATAACAAACTGACCTGACTGGCAGAAGGGACAGAGGCACGTATCACTACCATTCTAGAGGATGAGAGAACTGCTAAATATGGTATTATTGAAATTTCTTCTTCCTAACTCTCTTTCTATCCCCTCAGTGAGTTCAGTGCCAAGGAATCTGGAAAGACAAAGACATCTACGTGCACAAGTGCCAGACTTTACTTCATCTGAAATGTAAAGCTTTTAGTTAAGGTGTTTGTTCCTTTATTTTTATCCCTTCATCTAGCTTTTAATCTACATTTGTCTCATTCCCTTTGTTTTCATCATAGGGAAGGCTGACTAATAATCCATAGTATAAGAAGAAAGTAAATACAAAGGATTCTTTACCTCTTTGGTTATAGCCATCTATTACTAATATTCTGTTCTGTCCCAATTAATTAGGGACAGAGCAATAAAGGAAGAAGTGGAATGCGATTACTCATGCTACTATACCCTTAGTGAGGCCCTGGCATGATTTTGACTTGAGTGACTTAGCAGCTCTCCAGCAGTGCCCAGATTCAGTGAAGAAGTGCTGGTTAGGGACCATTCCCAAGGAATTTGAATGTGGTGAACCTATTTTGGAAGGTAAAAGATTAGCTGTATATGCATTCAAATCATGCAACAGTTGAACTTAGCATTAAATGAGTGGACTATGGTCTGTTTTATTCACTCATATAGATGTGGTCATTGATTAATGTGCCTGAAGAGACAGAGGCAGGAAAATCTGTAAGCTGGGATCAATGGAAAACACACTTCAGAAGGAACAAGTAAGGCCAGTGTGAACCGTTTACTATGGTTCACACCATGTGTATTGGGTTTGCATGACAAGGTTTTGGTAGTGGGAGGGGCTACAGGGGTGGCTTCTGTGAGAAGCTGTCAGCAACTTCCCCCATGTTCAGCAGAGCCAATGCCAGCTAGCTCCACAGTGGACCCACTGCTGGCAAAGGCCGAGCCCATCAATGATGGCAGGAACACCTCTGTGGAGGTGTTTTCAAGAGGGAAAAAGAAAAGTTATTGGGCAGAAGTAATTGCGGACAGAGAAGAGTGGGGTGAGAACATGTGAGAGGAACAGGTCTGCAGACACCAAGGTCAGTGAAGGAGGGACAGGAGGTGCTCCTGGCACTGGAGCTGAGATTCCCCTGCAGCCCATGGTGCAGTCCATGGTGAGGCAGCTGTGCCCCTGCAACCCATGGAGGTCCATGGTGGAGCAGAGATCCACCTGCAGCCCGTGGAGGGCCCCACACCTGAGCAAATGGATGCTTGAAGGAGGGTGTGACCCTTGTGGGAAGGGTGCACTGGAACAGGCTCCTAGCAGGATCTGTGGCCCTGTGGAGAGTGGACCCCATGCTGGAGCAAGTTTGCTCGCAGAACTTGTCATACCATGGAGGACCCACACTGGAGGAGTCTGCTCCTGAAGGGCTGCACCCTGTAGAAAGGGATCCGTGCTGGAGCAGTGTGAAGAACTGAAGCCCATGGGAAAGACTCACACTGAAGTTCATGGAGGACTGTCTCCCATGGGAGGGATCCCATGCTGGAGCAGGGGAAGGAATCCTTTCCCTGAGGAGGAAGCAGCAGCAGAAACAACCTGTGATGAACTGCCTGTAATCCTCATTCCTTGTCTCCCTGCACCCCATGAGAGACAAGGTAGAGCCTGGAAAAGAGGCTTTACTTTGCTTCTCATTATCCTACTCTGATTTTCATTGGTAAATTCAATTAATTTCCCCAGGTCGATTCTGTTATGACTGTGATGGCAACTGGTGAGCTATCTCTTCCTGACTTTAGTCTCCGCTCAGGAGGGGAATGATGACTGGCTTTGGTGGGCAACTGGCACCTAGCCAGGGTCAAGTCAGCACATCATGCTACTCCAGTCAGCCAAGTACACATATACAGTGGACCTCAAAAAAGACAAAATGGTGACTCAGTGGTGTAGCTAGCTCTTAGCTAGCTACAAAGAGTCTTTAATACCTTCTGTTTATTTGCCATCTATGTGTACAGATGGCCTATGTGACTGGAAGTGTGTAAGAATGAGAGTAGAGTACTAGACACCTGTCAAATGCAGGAAATGTATGCTACAGTACCAGATATAGACCACCTTTTTATGTCACTATGGCATTTGCAAAGATATTTCCAGTGAGACTTTTCCAAGTACCTGTCCACCTAAAGATACATTTTAGAAATGGAGGGATTTCACACTGCTGTTCAGATCTGCACTGGAATATCTGTCTGAATGATGAAAGCTTGTATCTCTTAAAAGGAGAGTATTTGCTGGAAAAATATAGCAACCTACATATTTACCCACATTTCCATACATTTCCAACTAAACATGTACCTACTAGCTATTATGGCAGCGGCTTTGTTGCCAGTCTCACAGCGCCTAAATTGAGTAGCAGCACCGCCTCAGTGCATGGCATCTGTGCTGAAAATAACTATCCTCGCAGAAACAAGAAGCAACAAAGAAAATCAATCAAATAACCACAACAGCCAGTTTGCCAAAATACACACATGTAGATACAGAGACAATCTTACACCACACAAAACTAAAACCTGAGTCTGAGTCTGGTCTCAAGATGCTTCAGTCTAGAAGCTATTTTGCTGGAGTTCACTGGTAAAAGTAATGTACGTGAGATGAAGTCAATACCTTTACTTCTGCCTGAAATTATTTCTGGTTTTATTTTTTTTCACTTTAATATATTGCTCCCTTTCAGTTGCCTTTTGTGTGATTATTTTTAGGTTCTAGTCTCATTTACTTAATTTTCTGTGCACTAAAGTATCTGAGCTATTTAGGAGCCAATGGAATTAACCTGCCCAACATGAACTTTTCCCCTCTGTTCCTTTGTATCTGGTGCTGTATTATGTTTTATGACTTAAAATGAATTTATTAAACAGAACAGCATCAAATCCATTCCTAAAACTCAGATAAACTGTGTACATTATTTCCACACTGCCCATCATCTCAATGATGTGCAATTTGCAGATTTCAAGCAAAACACTTGCCAGAGGACAGTTATTCTTTCTTTAATAAATACATTGCTATTATTTTTAGTTATGCATTTTTTAAACAGTTAGTAATTTTGGCTCCCTGCTGTTTGTATCTTATCCAGACATCAAGTATAGTTTAAAAATCCTTGTTTTCAATATTATAAAAAGTCTCAGAGAGTCTACACATATTGCATGGGGTTCTGAAAGAGCTCTGCATGTCTCTAGTTCTAATTCTACTAATGACAATGATAAAGAATTCTATCATTAACATAAAAAAACACAGTAAGTTACTTCATATCGTGAACTATAGGAAAATGCTCACATATAACTAGGGAGGAGAAAATATAACAGAAAAAACTGTCCTGCATCACCTGTGGGTGTGGGTATTTTGTCTAGTCCTGATCTTCCATCTTAAAGCCTTTTAACTTTTAAATTAAAGGTTCCACACAATGCAGAGTCTTTACTGCAGCTTTCACATCTGTCATTTCCTGCTGTCCATGAAGGAATCCTAACAGCATATTTCACTTGCTCTCTGCAGTACTCCCATGCTAACCTCCTATGTGTTTCTTTAAATCTCTCTGCATTTTTCTTGCCTGCATAATCCCTGTCATCCCTTTTACATTTGGAACATATTGTTTCCATTTCTGTGTCCGAAGACCTTCTGGCCACTGAACTGAATTTGTCCTTAAACTCATACCATGTCTTTAATGGGGATTTCAACATGAATCACTTTAAAAAAAGTTGTATGAAAAGCAGCAGTAATTTCTAAAACAGTTTCAGATTAGACTTCTCATGTGACATGTTGTATAGAAAGGAACAGTCGTATTTCTATTTTTCTTGGTGATACAACTACATCTATACTCATCTGTGCTTTAAACCTGAGAGACACCTTAACACTGATCAGCTGCTCAAAGCTCTGCTTTTCTGTGTCCTGAAACAGCTCCAGCCTTACAAAGCTCTCCATCTATCTGCTATTTAAGCACTGAAAGCTTCTAGACACTGGGTCTTTTCATACATAAATTCCCAGAGAAACCTAATCCAATAGGTATGCTCTAATGCACACCTGAAAGAAAAAGGCTTCCCATGAAGTGCTGCTTTGATTGGCTTGCTTAATCTGTAGCCAGAGAAGAACGGCCTGTTTCCTTCTTTATTTCCCCTGCTCATCCCCACCTGCCCATTGCCCAGGTTAAACACATTGTTTAGTGGGTCACTCACTAAAGAACCAGAAGACTAAGAGTATAAGCTCTCATGGTTTATGTAGGTTTTGTACCATAGTTCCCAAAAACATTTGCTAGTCACCACAATAAAAGCTGGATTCAAGTTCTATTAGGAAGCAGAAAACACAAGAGTAGAGTAAGACCCATACTTTTTTTTTTCATGTTATTTGGTCATGCAAAAATATAATGTCTTTATTGCAGATATTACAAGGACACCTGCCTTGAAGAGAGAAATATAGAGTCTGTTCCCTGTGCCCAGGACTGATTTTGTAGCCTAATAAGAAGTCAAGCCATAAGATGGTTACAGGGTCCTTGGAGAAAAGACAGAATTCAGCATGGCCTGCATTCTCAGAGAATGACCCCCTTTGGTCTATGGCAGTTCTTGAATGTTTTTTCTAGGGTGTAATAGAGCTCCATCAGAATGTGTAAGAACGTTCCCTATACAAAGCAGTCACTGGTCTAGTCTCCAACCTTCTGTGTTAGGAAAGAAGGACATGTGGCATTGAACCCTGGCATCACTTGTCACACTTAACTCAGGCACCTGCATTACAGATAGGGACAGTATTTTCATTCCATTCTATTGTGAAACATTTATCTCACTCCACAAATGTAACAGGATCCTTAGCCGAGATTCCATTTTCTATTAATCTAAAAGTTGCCCTTTTTGGCTGTACTTTCAGGGAAGGACATTCACAGACTGTGCTCACTAGATAATAAACAAACACTACTATAAACTTTAGTATATTTTTTCTAAGTCCAAGTCTAGCCATATTCCTAACAGTCATTCCTACTAATGATCTATTATTCTCTGTGTCCACTATTACATTACAAAATATATTTTTCTCTTAATGATCTGAGGGCAAAGTTTTATTCAAAACATTGCAATAAAAGAAGAAACAATTTTTAACTTTCCACTAGATGCCAGCCTTTGAAGTTGAACAATGTTTTAATTATTGCAGAAGACAGAATGACAGTATTCTGTAAAAAGTTCAGTGCAGTTCTTTACAGGGTGTCCAAGAAACTGTTTAGCAGATGTATTTTGTTTATACAGAACTTCTATAATAAGTGGAGGCAGTTTGTCAAACAATAGATTTGATACAATAGAAATCAGAAGAAAAGCAGTTGCACAGCTTGCCCTAAAGTATATATGACAAGTAAGGAATCCCACCACACATGCTTTGTAATGACAGAACCCCAGTCTGACATGGGCCTGGGCAGCTTCATAAACACTCCTGTGTTAGGTGACTGGAAGTGTTCATGCCACACAGACCTTGCCCTAGTTCTGTCAGTAATCCATGTCTGTGGAGCACAAGGAAGAAAATACCTGCTTGATTTGTCAGTTTTTGAAATTGTAAGCTCAGATCTCCTTTAGTGTCACAGCAATACTAGTATTCACCCTTCCTATAGAATAGCATAGTCTGCAATATTAAGTTTTTGGGATGACAGAACTATCAGATGATGAGTTCACCTAATAAACCCCCACTAAGTCTTGAGCTGTCAAATCCTGTTAACTTTCTGACAGATCCACCACAAATTTTTGCTAAAGCAATAATATTTACTGCCTATTTACTGCCACAGTTTCCATGTGGTGGTATGGATACTTGACATGCTTAGTGACTATTTTCAGTACTTTTACTTTCTGCGTGAAGCCTCAATGTACCACATAATTCTGAGGATTTCAACAACAGTGACCAAACCCAGCCTCCTTTATGTGTTTCTTTCCTATCATTAGTTTTCTTTGTATTCTGCTAATGACTTGGCCTTCCTTGATGTCCAGCTCAGTAATTGTAGCTCCAAGAGTCTACTCTCAATAAAAAAATCTGAAGAATATGTTAATTTACAGTAGGGCAAGTGTTTCTTATAGTAAAAAAGGACTATGTCATATGTGATGTAAGTGACAAAAGAACAAACCTCATTTGTTTTGAGACTTGTAAAATAAAGAAGAAATGCTTTCATAATACAAAAGTATTCAAGATTACATATATATGTTCATTACACATTTTGTTTCAAAAGAATTCTTTGTTACATTTATATATTTCAGTTAAACAAAATTTCTGTGACTTGAGGCATTTGCCAGGACTGCAAATTTGATTTGTGAGAACGGACATGGACCAGAAGAAATTATCAATCCAGTCTGCAATTTTATTTCATTATCTCCTGGAGGACCTGTAGTAGGGCAAAATTAACTCCCACAGTCACCAAATACAGTTCTCTGCTTTTCAGGGTGAAAAGTTACCATTTGTGTTCACTCTTTTAGGACAAACACTGTAAGCGCAGTGGGAACTGTGAATTAATAGGGTCATCAAAATTGCTCTTAGAGCTGCACTCTAAACACAAGAGGAAAAACAGGAACCTGTAATACTGACCAAGCAAAAGTTATTTTAAAGAATCATTACATCTGTAGTGTCAAGAAGGATTCACACAGAGTCTGTGGTGACTGTGTAAGGTGCAGTACAGTGTGGGCAATGGACCCTTTCAAGTAGCACTGTGAAAGACAAAGGAATTAAGAGACATCATGAGGAGTTCAGTTCTGTACAACCCCTGAATATGTTTCTAAAAGTGATATATTCCAGATATTAGACCTTCTACAAAAATGTCAAAATGTCATTTACAAATATGGATGCAAAGACCTGCTACATAACTGAGTTAACTATTGGTTCTTTAAAACACTACATCATATAACCAACTGGCTTCTTGGCACAGTTGTGCCAAAACCAGGAGATCACTGGCGATGAACAGGTTACAGAGAGTCTTAAGTGAGGATAGAGCTACAGCTCCAAGACTACAGCACTTTAATTTCTTCTCCAATCCATCTCATTCCAGAAAGAATTAATTTTACTGTAAGATCTTGCCAGATAACAAATGAAATAGGAAAAATCAAGGATCCACTCAGCATTTTTCTGCAGACAGAAGGATGCAATGGAAATGCAGAAAAGGAGGCCTCTTCTTGAGGACTGCAATCTGTGAGAATCCAAAGCAGCACTGCTGAGACATGGTTCCTTTGCAGACCTATTGCTCTGGCAAGACTAGAGAAAGCTTTGGTCACAGATAAGCTCTGAAACAATTTGACGGTACAATGGGCCCAACATTTCATGTTCAGCTAACACTGAAGTAAAGGGTTAGTGTATTAAAAATACAAACAAGCAGCCCCATGCCAAGTAAAACAGTTTCAGAATAAAGCAGCGCTGAAATCAGATGTGGTGCTGAATGTGTTCCTTGATGCTTTTATTAAGGCCTTCAGTTCAGACCCTGAACTCTTTAAGTATCCCAATGTCCTCTACAGAATTTCTGCTTACATCAACCAAAGTTGTGTATGACAGAGATCTATAAACTGTCTCATCAAAGGTGAATAATTTCTTTACACTGCAGAAAGCTATAACTGAATCATTTGCTCTTGAAGGATCAGATATTTCACATTGTCATTTAAGGCCTTTTATTTGTTGGAAGGGAGTTAAATATGTAAACCACTAAATGAGAATGATACTTAAGTACGTTCCTAACTTTAAATGTGGAAGCTAAGATGAAGAGGGGTATGTAAGTTTCCAGACACAGCCCAGAAGGTTTACTGAGCTTCTGAGTTAAACATTCAAACAGAAGTAAGTCTTCTAAAACAGTTCTTCAAAGGGAGGAAAAGTTAGGGATGACATGTGCAACACACCACCTCACATAAATGGAACTCTACTGACATAAAGCTATTCTTGATTTGCCTTGATGCAAACAAGCTCAGTATCAGACCCAAACTTACTTCAGAGAACTAAAAAATAATGTTTAAATAATGCTGTTTAATGAGTTTAAATTATATTGTCTATGTATAGTAAAGACCTTGAGCATGGAACAAAGCAAAATTTACTAAACTAACACTTGAGTCATACTTAAGCAATCAACAAACCAACCAAGCAATCAACAAACCAACCGAGCAACCGAGCAACCAACCAACCAGCCAACCACAAACATATAACAACAATAATTAAAAGATCCAAACTTTTTCCAGAAGAACTAGAAGTATCCAGGGGGTATTTACCAGCTAGCTGTTTCCCCACCCTACTCCAACAACCTTGAGGTTTCCAGGTCTGAACTACCAGTTCCATATTTTTTAATTGAATTATTTCCAACAAAAATTTTTAGTGAAAATGCTGAGTCTGAATCTCTCAATATGACATATAAACAGCTAAACAGCAGGACATGTTGTAATCCATGCTTGCTTCTTCAATGGAAAAAGAAGGTATCACAGATTCACTGAATATTCTGAGTTGGAAGGGAACCCCAAGGGAACCCCAAGTGCAACTCTTAAGAAAATGGCCCATAAAGGGATCAAACACACAACCTTGGTATTATTAGCATTGTGCTCTAATCAACAGCTGATCTCAGTATCAATGAAAGTTCTTATGCTGAGGCTTTACTCAATAACTCCCAGGCTTGAGCACTTGGTAACTAGACCAAAAAGGCTTTTACTTTTTATCCAGAGGAAAAGAATGTAATGGCCAGGATAAATGTCTTCCAGCAGCAACTCTAATTTTTTCCTTTCTTCAGGTTGTTATTATTAGGGTGTGAGACATCCCAAGCACAGGGTATCTTCTTTTACCAAGGTACAGTACAGCGGTAAAGTTTACCAGCAAAGAGTTTAAATGTGCTTTGCATTATGAAAATATCAGTTATTTGTTTAGTCTTCTTTGGCCCTGAAAAAGATACTTTTTCCCATATACATTGTCCTAAGCAGTGAAATTATGCTTTCTGGCCTCTTAATTTAAAGGTAGAATTTATTTCTATTAAGTGTTTTGTTTGTGAGGTACACGTGAGTGTAGCTCTCTGCTCTGATTAAGACTGAACACCTAACTGTGTTCACCAAATAGATGACCACTTTCCTGCTAACAGTTTAAATAAATGAATATGAGTAGTGGTCAGCAGGCTGACAGATGACCTTCCTAATACAGATAGGTTATCATCATTTCATCAAGATGTTTACTTTATCAGGAGTGTTTTCAGCAGCATGCACAGCTTTCCAGCTGTGCGCCACCATGCTTTCCTCAGCACATGGGCTTCTTTCATCTTTTACATTGGTGTTTGCGTCTCCTTGCTTACAGGACACAAGTGCTTCAGATGCAGTCTGCTAAGGGGATCAGGAAGATAGTGGAGGGCACTAACAATCTTAATAGAGCTGATAGGTGGATTTCACATTTTGAAGGTCTGTCTGTGTTGAATTCATGCAAATGAAAGTAAAAACACAAACATATTATGAGATTTTTAAAAACAATCCCACAACTTAAACAAATACTGTTGGATTAAATGATCTTAGAGGTCATTTACAACCTAAATAATTCTATGATTCTATGAAATATGAAAATAGGTAGAACATCTATCTCTATGTCCATGTGCTAGTTTCTTTTATTAGAAAAACCTGTACTGTGTCTCCTTTAAATACACATTGCTATCTGTGGTTTACAGCTATTTTTGAAGTGTATTTCACTTGAAAAATTAGGTGCAATACCACATATTAGTATACTGGTTATGCCAACTACCTTGAGTTCAACAGAAAATGTAAGGGAGCATTTAAAAGATGCAAAATTCACCTGTTAAGAAACTGCAATAGTTTTTGTAGCATCATCTGTGAAATGGATTTAAATTATGTATTAAATTTCCTTAGGTCTAGAATCAACCTAACTCCTCCTGTTCCTGATTAGAAAATAGCCAGAGTACAAGCATTTTGAATGTCTTCATGTGGTATGGACTAAATGGTCCTTGGAACATCTGTTCTGGGAGTTCCTCCAAAGGAGATTTTTTTAAATAGAAAAGCATTGTGAAAGAGTCTTTAGGATCCAACTACCTGAAGGAAGCTCATCTCAGAAGAAGGTACTTCGGTTTGCTTTGCAAATTGAATGCACACGTCAGTTTTTAATCCAAAGGTTCATTGCCATCACAAAGAAAGGGTGCTCCAAAAGTAGCCTTTACTCTCACTCCTTCCCATTTGTATTTCAATTTACAGGTTAGGTTATCGTAACACAGGTCATCCCTATCTGTCCTTTTTTTCCTGGGATAGAAGGAAAATCAGAAAGATTCATCTTTCATTTAGTGGCTGTGTTGAACATAAGGGCTTCTCAAATCTCTTCATAGATAGACGGATAAATACCTGCTCTTCAAAGAGATGCAGATTTAACGGAAATTTAAAGAGGATATGCTAGCCATTGACGGAGAGTTTAAAACAGGAATTTTGGTTCAAAGGATTGTGTACAGAAGTACAAGCACAGAACTTAGGATTCATCTAAAAAAGTTTTGTTGTTTTCTTTCCTTTTAGTTTTAAATTGATATTTTGAGATTTACGAGACTGATAGGATATAGCTATGTTCTCCAAGTCCTTTAGTTTACCAGGAACAAGGCTACAAAATGTGATTTTCAAAAAGGCTGTGATGGTTTCAGTGAATGCCCAAGTATTTCCAGTAAGAACTGTTTACCTTCATTACCTGTATATTATCTCTATCTTCTGAGAACCTCATCCAAAATTCCCATTCCTTTAAACAAAACAGGAATGGGCAAGGACACACCAGTGACATACTTGAGTTTCCCAGGATTTACCCTTTTCTACTAGAAAACTGAATTTGACCTAAGAAATGGTAAAATACCTCACACTTACCCTCCCACCCTCTCCCTTCCTCCTCTCCCCATTTCTGCCTCTATAGTCCTATCCTATACTTGCTGATGAACTTCTTCTGTCACCAATACTTATGATTTTAACTGTTTTGTTCACCTAGACTATAGCTACTTCTGGAAATTTTCTGAACTGCCATCATCTACAGCACTAGTGACAGAAACTTATACGAGAACTGTGCAGGCATCCTGGTGACCAGTGGATAATTCTGCATTTTGTTTCTAGGGATAGGAATACTAAGACACATTAAGACTTCCTGCTAAGGTGACTTACAAGATGGTTTGCTACTATATTGTGTTGAGACTTGTAGTGAGCAGCAAGTGACTGATGCTAAATCAACTAAATTCATAGCTGACAGATCTAATTTTCCATACAGTCAATAGATAAATGCAAGAGTCATATTCAGACCATGTAGTTTAAGAACACCTAATTTTGCACCTTTTTTTCCCTGGAAAATCAGCCGTCCAAATTTCACCAATGCAGGTTATACTACAAGCAAGATAAAGTGAAACATCATTATCCCTGTTGGAAACAACAGGAAATAAACTATTTTTTAAAATATGATTTATTGATTAGTTTCTAGACCTCACCAAAACCAAACTATTATCACTCTCTACTCTTTGGCATAGACATAAGGAACTCCATACTATCTTCCTCATTAATTGCTAGCAACTCTTCCTTGTAAATCATCTCTGCTCCAACTGCGACTGTTGCATACTGAGTACTATGTTGATACTCAAAAGGATCATGAAATACTTTTCATATAAAATTCTATTATCACATTTCTGGTTTTATGAGGAATTTTTCTTAATGACTAATCTTTTAGATAGAACATATATTTGTTTATTAATGTACATTTGTTTTGTTACTGGAATAGAATGAGTTCCTAAGAAAAACTTGACCTACATAAATTTTAATTTCAAGTAATACGCAGAGCAGCTAATAGAGGTACCTTTGTAAATTTTTTGCAGTTCTTAACCACAGCCTACTATATATGGAAGGAAAGCAGTCAAAAAACAATGTCAGCCTCTTCACATTGATTAGGACCACTAACTGCATGTGTAACTGTGTTGGAATAAGTAAACCACTGTGTTTCATTATCATAGAAAAATAAACTGAGTATCAAGCCTGCTGGCTTGCCAGAAGCAATTTTCTTGAGCTCTTGAGTTTTGCTTTAGCTTTTTTTTTTACTTTTATCATTTTTGATAGTGTAGATTCAAAGTTTTAAATGTCAGCTGAAATCACAGCAGTTGCACCATAATCTAAGCACTGACAAACTCAGTCACCACTATTTGTTAAAGAAACTGCTGGACATCCTGCACTTGCTCATCAAGAGAGCAACAGCAGCTGCACATCAGCCTGATCTAACACAGCTTCTCTTCCAGGTTCTGAAACAGCAGAGTTCCCTGCAAAAGGAAATTACTTCCCTGTTGCATCAAACTCATGCAACTTTTGAGACTGACCATTTATTCTCTACCAATTTTGTGGCAAATTTAGGCAATTGAGGAAACACTACAGATGCAGTATCTGAGAAAACTCTGATAGCCACCCAGCTGGCCACCATCTCACCCAAATGGAAAGAATACTTCCAAAGTCTTTATTTAAGATTTAAGATCTGACCTTACAGAATGCTGAAACAAAAGTCATACAACTTTCATACCTGGTTCCTAAGAGGAATCCAACTGAGGAGTGCTGAAAGCTTTTCTTATATTTTTATTGGTTAGAAAGGTGAATCTACCCAACCAAAAACGTGTTCCCTGGAAATGGGAACAAAATACTTTTTAGATAGCTCATTAATTTTTGCATGATTCCTTCATTTCACCCCAGAGCATTATGATGTCTGTCATCAGCATATGGAGTAAATGGACAGTGATTACATATTTTGAAAGTATTATATGAAGTCCAATATCCCAAAAAAAGAGAAAGTTGAATAGGCTAATCACATTGCTACTGCATTAATTTGGTTACTATCAGTAACCTGTATGTCTAAACGGCATTTATGCCACGGCATGATAACAAAAATAGACACATTTTAGAAAGACGTTATCTATGTAAACCTGTCACTCACTACATTTTAATAGAATCAACTAAAGCACACAGAATTCAAGTCTAAAAGAACTGAAGTATGTTATAATAGTTAATTCTGAATAGTTTCTTGGGGTAGGGAAAAGTATAGGGAAATATTTTTGAAGGGAAGAGGTATTTTTGCTCAAAAAAATTATCTGCAAACTTGTGACAGAATTTATGTGGGCAATTGTTGACATTGTATAAACAGATCTAGCAAATACACGTGCAAATGATCAGTACAGGCACCCAGCTGTAGCTGATGCTTTGCTTCTACCTTTGTGAATATTCTCCTGGTAACTGCATGCATTAATCCACTACTAGGATTACATTTTATGCAAGCATTTTTAGCACAGACACACCTCCACCCTCCTTGTTTGAAATGTGAGTGCTGGTGTATTAAAAAATATTTGGAAGACAGACTTATTAAAATAAATTTTAAGAGAACACAGTGGGGTATATTTTCAGTGTGGAGCACAGAGATTTAACTGCATGACTTCCATTAGTTTTAATGAGAACTGAACAGCTAAATCCTCACACACCACACTGGAAGATTAACCCAGAAAACACACATTGTTTACTTTTTACTAATACTCTGATTATTACCACGTTCTTCCTCCTCCTCCTCTTCTTCCTCCTCTTCTTCTTCCTCCTCCTCTTCATCCTCCACATCTTCACCTTCCTCTTCATCCTCCTCTTCCTCCTCCTCAATCTCCTCTTCTTCTTCTCGATCTATCTCCTCATCATCCTCCTCCTCATCACCTTGCTCCTCATTATCGTCAGAATATTCCTCCTCTTCTTCATCCTCTTCTTCTTCTTCCTCTTCCTTTTCATCCATTTCCTCTGTTCCATCAGTCTCATAGCACTCATCTACTGAAGAGTTGTCTGCTTTAACCACAAAGGGTTTTCTTTTGGGGGCTGGTTCTTGGGGTTGTTTATCTTGTGTTTTTCTTTTTTTTGCCAACGGACAGCCATAAACACTGTTCAAAAATAAAAGATGCAAATTATTACACGATCCTCCAGATTTCATTTAATCATATATTCTAATTCTACATCATGATCAGCTGCTGTTCTCAAAATGCATGTTTTCAAAGTAAAATGATGTTTAGGCAATGATAACCAAGGGGGAGGACACTTACAAAACCTGTGAAAATGCAAGTGACTATTATTTGCCTGAAAATGTCACACATACATGACAGCGTAACAGTTTCAGAAGTGATACAAATGTGTGTTTTTCCTTCTCATTCTATTTTCTCTTTGGCATGTTACACTCTGTTCTAAGGCAGATGAATATAGTTAAAAAACCAGCAAACTTGTCCTACCTGTAGCTAGCAGTACAACAATCAGGAATAAAGAAATGCTTCATAATTTTGTAGTATTCAGTATTTTGACTGTGTGCAGTTAAGATACGTTTCAACGATGTTTAAATAATGAAAATATGATCATATTCTGAATGTTGTTGTTTGTTATTATTATAACTAATAACATAATAATAAAGAAATAATGAATCACTCTTAAATTCTCCCCTTTTTTTCTCCATTATATGCTACAAGGCTGGATAAATGGGAAAACAAGCTCCCCAACACAACCAACCCCAATAATTATCATGGCTAGTGTTTGAAGTGTTCTCATATCAAAAAATTCAAACAATAAACAAAATCTGTTGTCAATGAAGAAAGTCAGACTTTTAAAAAATTGAGTACCCCTTCCTTATCGATCATTTTAATGTATTTTAATGCACTGTAACAGAAATAGTATTTCAGAGTAGTACTCTACCAGAGTAGCTACCTGTTTCTCAAAGGTCACATAATCTGTGTTTGTTGAACCTGATCTCCCTTGTGTAACCTCTATAACCTTCTGTACAGAGTGACTGCACACACACATTACTTTTTGTTCAAAGAACCTCATCTTTGAACTTCTTCATTGTGTGACTATAAATATTACTCAAGCTGTATCAGTTTTTAGCCTTCTTTCTGTGATTAACTAGTTTTGGGATATTTAAACTGTTCTTTATAACCTTTTCTGCAGATCTACTAGTAACTTCCCCTTTTACGTTTTAGTCTTTCTCCCTTTATCTCAATACACCGAGGCCCTCTTATTTTCTCCATTCTTATAATGCTTCATATTCTGTTGACATACCACTGAAAAACCTGGGGCTTCACCACATTTAGTACTACAGATGTGCCCTGTGTGGTATCCTCAGGTCTTGATCTTGGTCTAATTTAATTGCATACCAGCAGCTATGCATCCCAATTACTTAAACTGCTACTTAGGTAAAAACAAATTTATTTAAGCACCCAATTACTTTATTTAAGTGCCTAACTTAGGTATTGTCTTACCTAAATTTCAAACCACAGTCTGCCTGGCACACATATATCTAATGAACATACAGAGTCACAAAAGACAGTATTCATGGAAAACCTGCTACAGGAGACCTTCTCCGTGCAACACAGGTGCCTCTCTCTCTCTGTGGGGACAACAGGTGTCTTTAAAGTCTAATCCAGCATGCCTAAAATCACCTGCCTCCATTAAAACTAGAGAGAAATATGGCATAAAATTTAAGTACATCTGTCTAGCCAGATTCCAAAGCACCTCACTTGGGAGTAGGGTAGTAGTCCTAGTGGGATATGGATTCCAGACACCAGCATCTAAGTTGGGGCCTAGTGATACAGGCTGGAGGGGGAATAGATTGACAACCTCCAGACTCCAGAGCCACGCTCCATCAGCAAGTCATGTGGCATATTCTGTGGAAGAGCATCCTCTTATAGAAGATGAGCCCTGGTGCACTTGGAAGCAAGAAACTCTGATGCAATAGGTGAGCAAAAGCCCAAATCTTCACTAATTCTAAGAGACTTAAACCCGAAAAGTAGCAACCCCTAAGCTTCTGGTGTTTTCTGTTTGGACTGTATTTGTTTCTATCTAAAAACACTTCGAAGTACAACCTATAAATATAGAAGAAATCCCTGTCCTAGATCACCACGACAGTTCATTGCCAAATGACTGTCCTGCCTCCTGTCCTGTGAGTCCTCCTCTGGTCAGGACTCAGCTGCCCAGAATCAAGAGGAAATGTAGGTTTTCCACGGAAAACATCCCACATCATCACAGTAAAGACAGAAACAGGAATTCAATATCCATTGGTCTGGACACTGCACAAAAGCAGGGGTGAAAGGGAAGCACTGTTTCTTGTAGTTCTGACTACTCCAGGTTTATTTTGGTGCTTTCCCTGGTGCTATGGTGTTTCAGCAGCTGCCTCTTTAAACTCTCCACATGGAGCTCTGAAAGAAGGCAGAAGAATTTGTCCTCAGAACTGGAATTTCAGAGTGTGTGTTGTGCCAAGGAAAATGGATGGATAATCAGGGAGGAACCTGCTTCATTTAGGTGTCTAACAGAGGCTGCATCCTGGAAAACAAGAGTGGATCACATCCTAGGGTTCAGGCAGCTTTCAGAAACTTGCGTATCAGTTCAGTATGATTTAAGGGAACAGGTTAACATTTACTGAATGGTTGTGTCTTTGCTTTCTTGGTTTCTGTTCCTTCTCTTTTGGATGCATACTACCCTCACTATAGCTTTTTCCAATGCCATTATTTGTTAAATTGTATTTTCTCAAAATATTTATTTCCAAAGATGTGAGTAGGCTTACCCCCAGAAATCCCCAGGATTTTTTTACTTCCTCTTATTATAACCTTCTTAGAACATTGTAAGAGGTAATGATGACACTTCAGGTGGCTCTGAACTAGAAGGGCACCCACAGATGTGTAACTTTTTTCCCCACTAGCATTCATAAAAACTCAAATTCTTCATAGAATCATGGAATGGCTTGGGTTGGGAGGGACCTTAAAGATTATCTACTTCCAACCCCCCTGCTATGGGCAGAGACACCTTCCACTAGACCAGGTTGTTCAAAGACCCATCTGACACTGGACATTTTGTCACACTAAAGCCAGAAAATTAACTCCATCCTGGCCCAATCTTTTTTCATTTATGAACAGTAAATACTTTTAACAGCTTTCATCTAGTAATGCCCGAAAATAATGTCTTTTGGAATTCACAAAAGTGTAAGAAGTGAAGCAGAGGACAGGGGGATAACAAACACATCTATTTTGGTTTGAAATGTTGTTTAATTTTTGTATTTGACAACTAAGAAGAACTGCATGACTTTTTAGATACAAATTATTGGTCAAAGGTAGAAAGAAATTGTCACTGCCGTTTTTTGTCATCTTCAGTATTTTTTCATATATTTATGGTCTTCTACACAGTATTTTATAAAGTTTGTGAGAATCTAAGGCATTACTTGGGATTCAGGGCCCCCCTGGAAAGTGCATAACTGGTAATGGAAATCAATTCCAGTTAGCTGCCCAATGACTTTGATGCTTTTATAAATCTCATTAAGTAACTATTTGGAGCTCAGCTATTCAAGCAAAGTTGTGAACTTTAACTTTAGTTTATAACTTTATGAATCTATTCTCAGTGTCTTTGCTCATACATCTAAAACTGAGGACACATCAGCAGCTACAAGAAACAAGTATTTGTATATTTTAATGGTTGGGTCCAACACTAAGGCTTGGAAATATATAACTTTTCCAAGGGTTATACTAGTTCATAGAATCACGGAATGGTTTGGGTTGGAAGGGAGCTTAAAGATTATCAATTCCAACCCCTCTTCTATGGACAGGGACACCTTCCACTACACTAGATTGCTCTAGGCCTTGTCCAAGCTGGCCTTGAACAGGGACGGGGCATCCACAACCTCCCTGGGCAACCTGTTCCAATACCTCACCATTGTCACAGCGAAGAATTTCTTCCTCATATCCAGCCTAAATTCCTCCTCTTCCAACTTCCAACCATTACTCCTTGTCCTATCACTAGTTAACTTCAACTAAGCCTTTGTCAACTCTCCTAATTAATTTGTACCAGATATTCCACAACCCTGAACCAGGTTTTGTCTGTACTTGGGTTTATACTTGACAAACCATTGCAATGATTTTTCATATAAAACCTTTATAAGGCTGGCTTGCACTGGCTTCCTTCTGCCTTTCAGCTGTATACCTCACACAGCTTATATATACCCCATGTACTGTACACTTCATAGACTGAAAGAGTTAAAAAACCTTCACCATGTGTTTCAGAAACCTGGGAAACAGGCCACCAGACCTGAAGCCTACTGTTAAGCTGCCCTATTTTCTTCTTTTTCTTTCTTAACCTGCTCCACTCTCATCCTTTGTTTCATTAATTTTTCAGATTTTGCCTTCAGGACACTTCTCTCTGTTTCTGGCATGTTCCCTGTGGTCTCTCCAGAGAACACACCAAGGGGAAGGCTGTGCTGGCTTCCCAGCAGCCTCTGCCACTGACTTCCCCACATATGGATATTACAGTCTCTCCCACTGACCTCTTGTTCCTCATATATTTGTGAAAGCTGTTATTGTTTGTCCTTACAGCTTTTGCAATTTTCTCTACATATTCAATTTTGGGTCCTGCGATCATCCCCTTATTTGGTTATTTTTAGACTTGTTTATCCCTGCTCACAGCATTGACCCCATTGATTTATGTGTCGTGTCTGCCTTTATCCGTTCTTTCATTGCTCCCTGTATTTCCCTGGTCAGCTGTCTTTGTCTTATTTTCTCCTCACGCTTCAGTTCTCTTGGCTTTCAGCAGGGTATATATTTGGGCTTCCTGAAACACACTTTTGAATATTCTACACTGCTTTGCTGTGTGTCTCAGTCACCTCTGGTTTTTGGAATCTGTCATGAATAATTCTTGTGGAAAGAATGTTGTTGAATTTCACAGTGATAATCTCCAAGAGGACATATAGACATTAATAATTGAAGAAATGGAAGAAATAATATATCATTTTATACTCCTTAGTTAGAAGATGACTTACAGTATTTTTTTAACTCTCATGCAATTTTTCTCCATTAAAAACTTGATGATACTACTCACTGATACATTCAGTAGGAGCATTGTTCAGGAAATACATATTTCTTGTCTAGAGTTGAACATATTGATTTTTAATATATTTTATTACTAATATAAAATATTTTCCAATATAATTAGTATGGTTATTATTTAAAATCTAGAACAATTAACATATGTATTTAAATATACATAGCATAGGACCACGGAAATACAAGGGATTTTCTAAATCAGACACTGACCAACAGTTTTCCCTCCACAATACGCCACCTCACACACCCAAGTTGGAACATGACACCTTTATCTGGAGGAGGTTTTCCTCTTAGAGGAAAACGAGAAAATGAGAAAATGAGAAAAGGAGGTTATATGACTATTAAGACTTTAAATACCTAGTTTGGATAAAGTAATTCTTACGTGCCATGTTTACCAGCATTCTTTTTTCATTTGTATCTCTTTTCTATTAAATCTAGTATTTCAGATGCCTCATGCTATAAGATACAAGTGAAGAAAAATAAGATGATGCCAATGTTATGCTCTAAATCTGAATAATATTTTTCTTGGAGTATTGTTAACTTTTTCTTTCTTAGTAGCACTTTGAAAAATCTTATGAAATCATTTTTAAACTAAAAAGTGTCCTCAGTAAAACTGTTCTCATTCTTTTTTTTCATGAGAGAATTTAATTTAACAGAAACCAAAACATTTGGTAGGGAATAGGATCTAAAAATTTGTGACACAAACACCTAATGAGGTTATCAGAAACACTAAATTAAGTACTTTAGTATCTGAAGTGGCTGTGAGGTGGAACTTTATCATATTGTCATAGGTTAGCAAGCATAGTCCCAGATGTCCTTGCAAAGGGGTGCTTACGGCTTCCTCTATGACCTAACAGAACCTATCAGCTGGCCAGTTTAAATATGGACAATTCTTTAAGCCACTTAAAGTTGTGACCGCCTCTGTGATCCGCACTTAAGAATAGTAAACCTCGAGGCAGAGGCTCTGTCTCGTTTCCGGTGCTGGCACAGGTGGCTGCGGGCCCCGTGCAGGGGCCAGCGGGCCCAGCCCAGGCCCTGCTCGGGCCAGGCTGGGCTGGGCCACGGCCATCCTGGAGCCATGGGCCTGTTCCACCTGCAGAACACACCCTGATAAGCCACATTCCAGCTGCAAGGCCTAGGTGAGATTAACCCTTTTAGTGCTGTGAAGAGCTGGAAACCTGAGGGAAGAGAAAGAGGAGATGCTTAAAGCATCACAGCATTCACAAATTCTGTTGTGAAGCTATGATATATCAGAGTACCTGTTGTAATTTCATGAAGATGTGGAGGGTGGAGTGTTCAGCTCGTACTTGTAAGCAAAAGCACCTGTGCTGAGATAGGCAGATGCTGAAGCAGCTGTAATTTCATGAGAAGTTTGGACAGGGAGAGATGGAAGCAATGAGGACTTTTGCTCCAAATGGGAAAGGAGAAAACCTCAGTTCCTAGAGATGCTCCCAGAGATTTCTTAGAGATGAAATGCTCCCAGAGATGGGTGAAGAGAACTTTTGTTTCTGAACGGCTCAACCTTAAAACTGTACCCCAAAAAACTTCAAGAGTGGACCCTCGAAAGCAGTTGTGGGAAAGCTGCAAGTTGGGGGAGGGGACTCACATGCGAGCAGAGAGACTCCTCTTCCTAAATGGACTGAGAAAAGTTATTTGGAAGTGGGCGGCTGTCTCGTTGTGATAATGTGTTCATAGCATGGGCAAGAGAGTCTCCTCTTCCTAAATAGACTGAACAAGGTTATTATGGAAGTGGTAAACAGACTGAACATCTTAAGGGTTGTCTTTTTACATTGTCAGTGGGAGAAGGGAGGAACGTGGGGGGAGGAGAAGTGTTCTGAAGGTGTGGTATGATTTTTTTTTATTATTTTTCCTTTCTTCTTTTAGGTCTGTTAATAAACTTCTTTATATTCTTTCAATTTTGGTGCCTGCTTTGCATTTCTCCTAGTTCTTATCTCACAGAAGATAAACAGTAATCAGTATTTTGGGCCAAACCACTACACATATACATCTATATTTAAGATAGCAAATTAAGAATAATATGCTTGGAAGCAAATTTCTGCTTAACGCTTCAGGCAGAAAGTTCCCAAGGCGTCTATACACTGGAAATTGTTAGGTATTATTTTTGGTTTGGACTAGATAACTTCCAAGTCCGGACCTCCAGATGAAGAGTTTTAGGGTAAAACAGTTTTAGAGTTTTAGAGAAAACAGGCATTTATCAGTTAAGTCCTCTAACAAATCCAGCCTTTTAAGAATGAGCAAATCAAATTAATTTGCATAACACTGCAACCTTTTTAATCACTCTTAAGGCAGTGACTATTATCTTGAAAGGGCTGATACTATCAATTGATAGAAGTTGACCAGAAAATAAATATTTAGATTCCAGAAAATCCTACAGCTTGAATTTCCTGCACTCCAGTAGGCTGCCCTTCCCAGAAGACTATGCAGTATTATAAAGAAGAGCTAGTAGCTCTGCTGGTGAAGTTGGATTAATGAATTGTTAGGAATGAAAGAAGGATAATAAATTCAGAAAAAGAGATTAACTCTAGCCTTGTGATTTGCCTACTCAATTGCAAGAATAAACTCCTTCATCTGAAGATGATTTTCCATCCATATTTGAACACTGCTTAAAGTATAAAGTAGCCAAATTGCTACAGGAATGAGCAGCAGTGGACAGTGCTAATTGCAGGGTGGTAAAGTCAAACTTCATGTGGGAAATTAAAAATTGCTTCTCTAAGCCACACTGGTCAGGAATCTTTTCTACCCCACAAAAGTCCCACATAATGACTGCATACTCTTCTGGAATATGGGAGGTGTTGAGCCAAACCTTCCCAGGCTGTGAAAGCTAAAGTTCAATCACTAAGCTATACAAGAGAAAATGGTCAAAGCAACAGGTCAAAGTCCAAGCAAGATATGGTGGTTTGGGGCTTTTATTTTAGCAACGGCTAATTGCAGCCTAGAAGATGGAGCTGGGACACACTGTTTTGGTGCTTCCAACCAGATGGATTAAAATTCTCTGTGCTAGCATCCTATGTGCTATGAATCCCAGTCTAAAAGACTAGCTTACTCAAATCTGCTTTCCAGGAGCCTGCTGGCAACTGAGCCAGAGCCTTGAATACTGCTCCAGAAACAGGCATGCTTCTTGCAACCATTGCACTGCCAAGCACCGTAGCATCTAAGTCCACTTACAGAATGACTGCCCTAATCCCTATCCTCTCAGCTGGAGTTGGGCACTAATCCAGAGTCAGTGCTTTGGAAAATCTGGGTTCCCACTCATGTTTTACATGCTTAAATAATTTTGGAAAAGTGTGCCCAAATTAATATGATTTTATCTATTTAAATTATAATTTAAATTAACAAATATCTTATAAAATACAATAAACTAATCTCTACAGTTTTTCTGTATTTCAGGCTTTCTCATGGGTTTCTGTCTCTGATTAAATAATCACATTCTTATAAGCAGGAAGTGCTTTTATGTGTGCAGTATCAAAACATACCATCTTTACTTCATTCATTTGTACCAAATATGACTTTGTTGACTTTTCAGTTTAGGTATGTGTATGTATACAATAGTAACTCGGTTCAGTGAAAACTATTAATTTACCTTAATAGGAACAAGCTACAGTGACAGGAATGAGTGAAATGTAGAACATTCAGACCACTTTTCCTTCTGGATTTGCAAATATTTACTCTTCCACATTATGGAACAGTAAGAAAAATTACAGAACTTCCCAGAAACATGTTGGATGACAAAAGGCAGAGAAAGAGGATGTGATACTTTCTTCACAGAATTTTAAAAGCCAACTCTACCCTTTTGCACCTCAGAGCCATTTTAAACATATGAATAGACATGAATATACCACAGATCTACCCATATAGAGCAATATTTAATTAAATGAACCTCAAAGAAAAACTAGTGTCTAAAAACCAGCACTGCCAAAAGGAGTTAGAAGTAACAAATGAGACAGAATGATGTGCCAGAAGTAAAACATGGAGCTCAAAACTCAAGCGTTTTTCTTTTAGAAATTCAGATATTGAAATACATATTTTTAAACAAAATAAAGTAGAATAGCTTTGATGTAGTTAATACAGTCACAGTACATTAAGTCAAAGCATGAATCTTTTATTTCATTTTATTTCATTTCATCTCCATGTGAAGCATCTACCCAGCCCAGTTCACTGAGACTCCAAAATGGTGTAGATGAACCCTGTGAGGAACACTGACAAACTAACCTGGCCCTCTGGCTGGTGAGATCATTTCACCCACCAGCAAAGCCTCTGCTCTTGGGACACTACAACTAAAAGGAAACTAAGTTTTGCAAAAACTAACCCATTCAAACAAGTTTATTTAATTGGCTAAATACAAGAGCTGTTTAGTGAAGAAAAATGAGGCACAGCAATGTATTTCTAAGTGTTGTACAAATACATGGGAAAACTCCAAGCCATGGAGAGCTCATTTAAAGCAAGATATAAAAAATATATGTAACACATTATGACACTGAAAACTTATGTGGCGGCATAGGTTAGCAAAGTACATGCCCTGCAGTTGTGGATTATTCTGAAGTATTTATATAAATAAATCAATATAATATCTGATTGCCCAATGACTTATAATGTCATTGATGGGGTTCATCTCTCACCTACCATGGCTTTTAAAACCTAAGTCTATACATGTCACGGTCAGCTCCCTTCATAACTCAGGGCAGAGAAACCGGAACCTCCTGGGAGGCTACTCATCTTACGTTTTAGACACTTTGCCTAGCGACAATAAAGGGAGGTGCTGGTGATTAACTTGTATTTCTACCACTTAGGAATCTGTTAAAAGTGAGACAAGTCCAAGAATTTTTCTCTCTCTTCTTTTTCTTTTTAATTCTGTCCAGATTCAATAAAGACAGGACCTATTAGAATGTAGAACCATGTACTGTAATATTTTCATAATGAGAAACCCAAAAACCTGTTTCTTCCCTTTCTGCAGCTGCTTTATCACATAACATGAATAATTCTCCTCCCTACAGCTTCCCAATCTTTTCAAGACTACCTGTATGTTCCAATGTCAGACAAATGCTGGAGTTTCTAATCTTAGGATGGCAAATACCCAACTTAACTGTGTGTTCAAGCGCCAGCCAACACAATTGATAATGTCTTGTTGCCAGAACCTTGAATAGTGGGGCTGATCAACGAGTGCAGGATAGTGTGAAGAGCACAGGTTTAATGACTCATTGATTCATTAGATGAAATGCATATAATCAAGTTTTGCCAAGTGGCTACTGATTCTGCGCACTTTGATGTTGATTTAGATGTAACCCAGACACATAAAAATGGGAACATGCAAAGCCAGTGACCATTTCTGCACTAACTCAAAGAACACTGACTTCTGCACTGAATCAAAATCCTGAGGTCCACATTTACTTAAAAAAATATCTAAACTTGAAGAAAAACTTCGGGAAAGAAAACCTTCTATTTTTCTATATAGAGATGAAAATGATGGCTACATTGTTGAATAAAAGCATCATCTAGAGCTGTCAAGGTGTCCAGATTTGTGTGTATCCTGTTTTCAGCCTCAGTGGTAATGACAACTTTGTTTACAGGTAGAGGGAAGGGCAAATTCCAATTTATTTAGTTTTCATTATAATACCATATCATAAAATGGAAAAGTTCACAATCAATCATCACCAATTTGAAAGGGTCAGAATATGCTTCAAGAGTGCATCTATCAGCTACAAAACATTTTTGCACAGTCACAATGTTTGAGCCTTGAACATGATATGAAATCTTTCTATTCCAATATTTTAAATGTGATTTCCTTTAAGCAATTCAACATGCTAAGTCCAAGCATTCAAAAACCAAGGGAAATAAACTGCTGGAAATCAAAGGTGGTTCATGTAGCTATACTGTCCATCATTTAAAAACATGGCTAGATACCGATAAGTAAAATCAACCACTTAGACATAGACCTGATGGATCATATTTAATAAGAACACAGTAAGTCAAACTATCATTCTAGCATGTACTTAAGTATTGAGTAATAGAGTATACTGTCATTTCATCATTTCTATAATGTAGGGCTACTATAGTGACATTATCAGCTACTGATTCCTATCACAAATACTCTTATCAACAATTCTGCGTAGCACTGACTCCTGACTTAATTTTAACTAAGAAAGACATATGGCTCAGAATTAAGAAATAGGATACAACAATTTTCCCGTAACTATAGCAGTAAGATTCTTACTTGATCAAAAAAGCTAACAGCTACAGAATATAACCAATGGAAAGGAATAATAGTGTGGAGCAGCCTTCTAACACAAGACTCTCATCAGTAAACATCTGAAAATACAGGAAAAAAATGACAAAAGCAAAGTGATACAAGCTCAAACACTTCAATGCTTATGTACCAGAGTCTCACCTCCAGCTTAAGCCACAGGATACTCCTCTGTCTTGCACAGTTGGTTACAAGTCATTCAAGTGTGAAATATTCTAAATTCAGGTTGTTAAAGGATTGAGAACCTCTGCTCCCCTGCCATGACTTACACCCTGAAAAGCACATATTTGTTTGTGATAATAATCTACTGAACTAGTATCCTTCGGCAGCACATAGAAGTTGCTTTGCTGCAGTATTAGGGAGTCTTGCAGGTAGTATTTCTACTAAGTTACAAGCTTACCTTTCATAAAGAAATTGGTTCAAGCTGTTGGCAGACTCTAAGGACAAATCTGCATCTCATGTTCAGCTGATATTTTTTCAGCTTTTATTTTTCATTATTAGGAGAATTAGAAATATTCTAGTCTAAAAATGAAAGCTTACCTCTTAGGCTAATCACATGACTTTAAAAACCGGATGTCTAAAAGGCTTTGCCTCAATCTGGTCTTTTTTTGATATATCTGATGAAAGGAAGGATGCCTGTTCAGGTAAAAAAAAACAAACAAAGGAGCCAAACTGAATTCCATCACATTCTAGTCCAGAATAAGAAGGCTTCAACTTGAGTCATATCACAATTAAAAAAAAATACTATGGCATATAATGTTGCTTTTTATAGCCAATGGTGAGTTCCATTAGACTGTAGAAGACTCTCTGAAGGAAAATGAAAATAGCCTCCCAAGAGAGTGGAAGCACTACACAGCATGGTTTAAATGTGGCAGCTGGGCTGTGGGTGGAAATGGCGGTTTCCACTGAAAATCTGCTGCCAATATACCTCCTATGGCTAGATTTTTAAGAGAAATGTGGCAGTTATCCTTCTCTGAATTTCAGCTGCTCAGTTGTAAGAATGCATAGACAGGATAGGTATCAAGACTGAATAGTGAAAGGTCCAGAATTATGCTTTGTCCAAGGACCAAAGAGTAAAACTGAGAAATGACTGGAAGCAGAAATCGGAAGATGGTAAGAGGGGGAAAAGATTCTTTAGTTTTAAAAGATAAAAACCAATTTTTTAGAAAGTGTGTGCTACTTCAAAGGCTACTTTAATTATTTTTAATAGTTTGAGGTGTTCGATGCTTAACACATCTCACTGAAAGTAGGTGTCATGGTTTAGCATAGTTTGGGTTTTTAGTTAAAAGGGCTCCATCAGCCACGGAAGTGATTCTCTTGCAAAGAGGTGTTTACAGCTTCCTCTATGACCCAAGAGAACCAATCAACTGGCTAGTCTGAATGTTGGCAACTTTTTTAAGCCACTTAAGAAGCTTGACAGGCCTCTGTGATCCACATTTAAGAATGAACAAACCCCAGGAAAGCTCTCTTGCTTCCGGCTTTTGGACAGGTAACTGGGGGGCCTGCGGTGCGGCCCAGTGGGGCCAGGCCGGTCCCTGCTCAGCATGGCCCGGCCAGGTCGGCTGCGGCGCAGCTTGGCTGAGATCTCAGCCTCTTCTGCTCGCTGGACACCTGGCACAGCCCCCTCAGTGCAGGCCGGGCCGGCCGGGACACAGCCACCCCGGAGCCGTGAGGCCCTGTTCCATCCGCGGCCCTGTTCCATCCGCGGCCCTGTTCCATCCGCGGCCCTGCTCCGTGCAGGCGGCCCTGCGGCTCGGCCAGGCCAGCCCTCACCCAGTGAGGCCGAAATTCATCTGAGGCCGCTGCCTGGCAAAGATCATGTGAGCAACATCGAGAGGCAAATTCCAGCTGCAAGGCCCGGGTGAGATTAACCCTTTTAGTGCTGTAAGATTCTGCAGAACAGACGAAGCCTGCAGACATCAATCCTCTCCCGAGTCAGAGGAAGAGTAAAGGTGAAGGCACGTGAAGGAAACACCATAAAGACACCAAAGTCAGTGAAGAAGGAAGAGCTGAAACCCGAGAGAGGAGAAAGAGGAGATTCTTCAAACCTATAAGCTGAAATCCTGTTGTAAGGCTATGGTGATAGACTATGATACATCAGAGTACCCGTTGTAATTTCATGAAAGTATGGGGGGGTGGAGCGTTCAAACTGCAACTGTGAGCAAAAGTACCTGTGCTGAAATAAGCAAATGTTGAAGTAGCTGTGATTTGATGAGAAGCTTGAACAGAGAAAGATGAAAGTGATGAAGACCCTTGCTCCCAGGGGAGGAGGAGGGCCTCTGTTCCTGGAGATGAAGATGCTCCCACAGATAGGTGAAGAGAACCTTTGCTTCTGAATAGCTCATCTTTAATATGGTACCCCATTAGCTCAAGACTGGACCCTCGAAAGCAGTTGTGGGGAAAGCTGTAAGACGAGGGTAGGGACTCTCACATATGAGCAGAGAACTGACCCGGGCGGCTGTCTTGCTGTGACATTGAAGGCATGAGAGAACTGTTTCTTGTGGAGATGTCTCCATAGCATGAGCAAGAGACACTCCCTAAGTGAACTGAAAAAGATTATTATAGAGGTGGTAAACTGATTGAAAATCTCAAGGGTTGCCTTTTTACGTTGTCAGTGGGAGAAGGGAGAAAGGTGGGAGGAAGTACTCTGAAGGTTTAGTCTGACTTTTTTTCCTTCTTTTAGGTCTGCTAATAAACTTCTTTACATTCTTTTAAGTTTTATGCCTGCTTTGCTTTCCCCTAATTCTTATCTCACAGAAGGAAAATAAGTAAGTAATGGATATTTTGAACCAAACCACTACAGTAGGATAGAACTATGTTAGTTACTTTTAAAAGTGTTCCCTTTATATTTGGGGATTTATCAAGATAATAGTTGTGGCAACATCACATGTCATCACAAATAACTTTGAAGGACTTCAGTTTAGCTCAGTAAGTTCCTTATATAATAAATTCCCCACTGGTAATATGTAGGTATATAAGCCTGGGAATCACAAGAGTAAGCATGTGCTATATCCACGCTAAGAAACACAAAGTATTATGAAAAGAATGCTTCTAAAATCACTTTTCTCTTCTAGATGTTTGCACCTAATTGCAACTCTGGTTTAGGCATAGTCTTGGAAATATGACTCATAATCCAAAAAAGACACTTTCTGATGCAAGTACAAAAGTCATGCCTGTAGAATGGATGGCTACTTTATTGATTTCTCTTTTGATACAGGTGGTATGTCACTGTTATCTTTTTTTTCTTTTTAGCGACAATTCAACAATTTTAACAAGGTTAAAAAAATTTTCAAGCAAATGGAACACCCTTTTTTGTTGGTTTTTTTTGGGGGGGGGAGCGGGTTCTTTTTGTGCTTTTTTTCCTTTGTTTCGTTTGTTTGTTTTTACCCGAACAACCTTTTATGGCTCCAAATCTGGTTCCTCTAGAGCAGTCCTTTAACCATCAGACTAACCTCTCTCTCTCTTTCTTTGTTCTCTGTAAGAAACCTCACACTTCCTTCTGTCCAAAGGTCTGACTTCAACAGCCAGGGAAGAAGGATCCTTGCCAGTCTTCACTTGTCATCATTTTGGTATGGCTCTGGCTTGAGTATTAACATGATGCTTGCATCCATTCAGGGTGGTGGACAAACCAAAGCAGTATGTTGCTTCCTAAGTCACACTGCTGGTCCAGGATGCACAACTATCAAGAATTCTTTCAGTGAAAGGGGTGTGACTGCTATGCAGGAGGTGCCTGCATGTTAGTGTGAGCGGAAATACCTGCTGTGCCTGCAAATCTCAAACATTCTGGCAGGTTGAAAGCCCTGAGCAGCACAGCTTAGCTAAGCTGGCAGCACTTCTGGAAATACACAAATAGGTTTTCAATTACAAGTTTGGTCTACTACAGACTTGGTAATTTGTGGATCCTTGCCTTCGATTTCAGTACCAAAGGTCTACTTGTAGTTGTGCTTTAGAATTTCGTGCTTCTTTTCTGATTTATATGTTGTGAAATGCTTCTTGTGGAAATCCCAGCTGTAGAAATTTAATGGTGGAAAACTGTTGTCTCATCTCTAATTGACTGGTAAATGTACTATACAGAGGGTGGGCCAGACGCAAGATTACATTTTGTGTTGAAAACATCTGGAAGGTTTTGAAGATAGGGATGAAAAGCTGCATAGGTATGACATCACTTCAAATTATCTGATATCATGCAAAGCTATATTGCAATGTAGGTAAATCATTCCTGACCAGATGATTCTTAGTTTCCTTTTTGTTTAAAAAATAGGGATGCTGGTATAATCTCATTATCTCTATTTCTCAGACCAGCCAATAAACTTTTGTCTCTCTGTGGGTTTGTGTTTTTTTAGAGTTCTAGAGCAACATCATTACAAAGTGCGCTGGTGTAAGAGGAATGAAATTAAATTCCTCCTTACAAAAGAGATCAGTTTAACCCATAATATACCTAAAAACTACCAAAAAAATAGCTTCTAACAAATCTAAGCTAACCATGACAGTTCTGTTGTGGTTCTACCAAGCTGTCCACTAGATTGATTTCTAAATCTACCTGACTGCTGTAATTTTTAAAGAACAATCAACAATTACAGTAGACAGAAAAAGCTAGGTGTTTTCTGTTTTATAGTTTTGATTAAATGCTGACATTTTAAACAAGTGACTCCACTTTCAGTTAATGCCATTTTAATTGTTCAGTCCTTTGTCCTTCATCTTTTTAATAACATAACTGGAAGCAGCAAGCTTGACTACTAAGGTTTGAAGTTAACACAGCAGTCAGAATTTATTTGCATTCTTTCTAAAATGGTATTTGTTTTATAACTCTGACTCAGTTTCTGAGTCTGTCCTTCTCAGTGATCTCTTTAGGTCTCACAAGCCAAGCAAAGCCAGGCCATGTCAGTTCTGAGAATGTCAGTATTTTCAAGAAACACCTAGATGCTGCAGAGACAGTACTACAAATCAGAAAGTAATACACTTGCCTTGCCAGAAGCACTGAAACAAATTTGCCATTGTGGAAGGGACAGAAGAACTGTAAAGCTGGTAATTCCTTATGTCACATGGAATTAAATAGAAGACCTAAGTATATGTGTTTTAAGAACTAGAAATGTTAATTCCAAAGCCTCAATCAAAATAAAGGCATGCAATTACATTCTGTCACAATCATTTCTACACTTTCAGACAGAAAAACAATCTATTATTTTTTTTCTTTCCATCCCGAACTCCTATGCCCCATAAATGTGCGCTGGTAAAAAGTTGCTACAACCAGTCTTGTGAGTCAATGTGGTGTTATAAATGTACTACAACATTATAAGCAATATGACCTTCAGTGTCATGTGAAATCAAGTACTTAACACTGCAAAACAGACTGAGGCTACTGAGTTACATTTGCGAAATGTTTTAAAATTAACAGTTGAAAAAGCTTTATGAGCATAAAATAGAGTTACCCTAGTAAATTGGCTGCTCTCAGCCATCCATCTCACTGGGGTCTTGCATCTTCTACTTCTTTTCAGAAAGCATGGGATATGCAGAGAATTTTATGAGAAGTAAGTTTCAAAACCAGGGGTTTTTAGTGTGGTAACTACTGACGTGCAAATATCTACAAGACTCGTGTCAGAGATAATCAATCACATATGTCATAACGTATGATATATCCTCTTGTTTGAGATGACAGTTTGCTTGTCCCCTTCTCCTCAAGTGGTACATATGGCTACTAAGAACAAACAAACCATTAATCCTCATTGATCATTCTAGAAGAAACCATGCCCAAGCAAGATCTGCATTAAATGTAAGCAATTCTAGTACATTTTTCTTACTGTCCTTGCAAATACTAAATACAAGAAAACATTTGGTAATTTTTGAAAAAATGAATTTTTGAAATGAAAAGGATGGTCTAAAGCAAGAGGCACTGGAGTAGAACTCAGAGGTGTGACTCAACTTCTGTCAGGGATGCAAATTTCTTGTGCGGTAGCAGAGTCACGAACTCCTGGTTTGCCAAGGGAGCAAAAGCATTACAGCTCTGTTTCTATGCATAGCTGCACAGTGAAATTCTGACATCCAAGTGAAGTATGTTTGTTCCTCTTCTAATACCTAGGGACATGTAGGCACTTAACACACAGCAGAATTCAGACACTGTAACCTGGGCTGGTGGAAGGTATTTTCTGTAGTGGGGGATTTCCACTCCTGGAATTAATCACTTTAAGCCTTCCTTTTTTTTTCTCACAGAAACAGATTAACTCAGTCTTTTGACTTGGAGATGGTCAGGGGAGAAATCACAATCCCAGCCTTAGCCATTATCTAATCTAGAACATACAGAAATGTGTGAGCAATTTGTGTTTAATATCCTCTTTTGCCACGGATAACTGAAGCTTCATTTTACACCTCTCAGGAGACTGCTTGCTCATGAGATTTCATAACAATCTAGGTTGAGAGTGCCCACTTCTCTAGTACTTCATGCAAAACAAAACATTTAAATGTGCTTTACTACCAGTGAAGGATTCATTCAATTCCTCTCTAAAATGACTGTCTCCTATATGAAGTGCTAATGCTGGGACTGAAAACGTGGTTCTTCCATCTCCAACTGACTGCTCAAAAGTTACAAAACTATATCCTTCCTTCTTCTTTTGAATACAGATGAAGAAAAAAGAATGCAAGCATCCTGAAATCTTAACTTCTTTATAGTATAGAATGCAAGTTCCCAGAAGATGGGAGAAACCGTCTCCAACCAACTCCATATGGAGTCCTAACCCTATTGACAAAGAAGAAACAGTGGGACAGTTGCATGTTTTTATGGATCACAAATTGGGAGGCTTTCAAAAGTACTTCCTACACTGAAATAAGTAGATAGATTAAAGATATACTATCTACGCTATGTACTTAGTATCAAGGTGCCCAAACAAATGTTTTCACAGGTCTCATGAGGATCTGCTGACAGAACTGGGGTTACAGAGGCTGGAAAGATGGAGCTGAAGGGAGACCTTATTAGTCTCTACAACTACCAGAAAGGAGGTTGTAGGCAGGTGGGGGTTGGTCTCTTCTCCTAAGTAACAAGTGATAGGAGGAGAAGGAACAGCTTAAATTGTGCCAGGGGAGTTTAAGGTTTGCTATTGGGAAAACATTCTTCAGTGAAAGGATTATCAAGCATTGGAACAGCCTGCTCAGGGAAGTGTTTGAGTCACCATCCCTACGGGTATTTACAAGACATGTAGATGTGGCACTTGGGGACCTGGTTTAGTGATGGACCGGACATTGCTGGGTTAATGATTGTACTCTATGATCTCAAAGGTCTTTTTTCAACCTTGATAATTCTGTGACTCTCAATTTGGACAAGATTAATGGTAAAAGTATAGTTCTACTGTGACTTCAGAGTTGGACAGAAAACAAGAGAGCATTTATGAGAGTCCACCCTTCGGACTTAAGGCATAATTTGAATGCATGCCAGCTTTTAGCTCTAGTCTTTTTTCTGAACACCTGTTCCCCGTTCACCAAGTACAGGTAAGATTTTCTCCTGGAGACATTAGGAGGGTGAAAAACAGCAGCAGATGCATATCCTTGATGAATTTTTTCCACAAGAATCAGCTGAACAGAAAGCATTCATCCACTACTCGTGCATCCAATTCAGTGGCCTGCTTGCCACTTTAAATAAAAAATTTGATGGTAGAGAAATCTGCCCCAGTCCCAGGGAACTGAAGGCAAAAAACCTTTTCTTTAAATGACTGTTATTGGCATTTAAAGCCAATCATATCCTGTCCCATCTCAGTATATTTTATAGTACTAAAATTTTTTATTGTAAGTCATGGATTTGAGACACAGCCCTAACTTCAGTCACAGGAATATTTTCTCTTAGGTGTTAAACCTCTTCTCCACTCTTCCATGGATACTTACAGCATGACACTACTATTTCTTGCAAATAACTAAAGGACATTAGGTTCTTTCCAATCCCTTTTCATGTCACCAGTAAGCTTCAAGATTTTCTTGGGAAGGTGATTCAGGTAGTAGCCAGAAAACTAACTTCACCTGGTTAAAGTTATCACCGTTTACAATGTCCTAGGCCATAGAGTGCTGAGGATGTCTTCAGGAGCTATCTATCCCCTGGGCACTTTTAATTCTGTGGATGTATTTATTTTGATTTATTATTGCCATCAAAGAGGCTCAGGACTACCTCTCCTTTCCCTGTCCTGAGCTGACACCACTAGAAGCAGTACTTCATATCAACCACTAATAAGAAGTGATGTGTTTGAAAGGGCTGTCTCAACTTATTGAAAAACCTCAGCAGAAGTCTTTAAAGACACATCATGGCGTATTTTTAGGTCTCCTTCATATTTGAGTTGATTTCTTATATTCTTTCTTCATATTCTTTTACTAACTCAGGTAATACCTGGGGTACTTGATCTCATAAAATATGAATATTTGAAAGAAAAGATAACTATAATTTTATTTATTTATTTATTACATATATGATTTCTCCTGCCTCCTTTTTGATGATTCTAGCAGAGTTCAGATCGTTTTCACTGAGGTGGAGAAAAAAGAGCAGGGCAACCCTGTTCTGATAGCATGGGTGCCACCTACAGATAGAACTTTTTCAAAGTCATGTGTTATTTGTGTTTGTGTGGACACTGGAGCAAGGAATAAAATAGGGTTCCCTGTTCATCCAGCTGCCAGTACTCACCAGTAAATTTTCCTGTCTCCAAAGCTTTGACTTAGGATGTTCCAATGCACAAGCCATTTTTCAACACACAGTAGCCATGCTGCTGCTCAGAAATGCTGGAAGGAGGATGTAGGCAGCTCCATAGTACTCTAAACTCAGTGCACAACATTGCTTGTGGCTTTTCTGGTTTCGTTTTAAGGTTAAAAACTGTCACCACATTTTCACTAAAATGTGCATTAATAAATAGATTTTTTTAAAATACCTCCAGCTTTTTAAACCTCAGAATCAGTATTTTTACAGAAATACTGTAGAAATAATTCACAAATTATGACATCGGGAAACTAGACTAGAATCTAAATGTAAAATTGTCTTATCATTACAAATCAGTTAATTTTGCTCTAGGATTCAGAAAAATGTTTTGATCAAAAAAGCACTGAATTGAAAAGTTAGACTTTCTCTGACATCAATGGCTATTCAACAGATCTTTATTTAAATAATGAGATAAACATCAGAGCCAGACTTGTGGGCACTACGCTTGTAATAATCCCCCATATATGCTTCTGTCTTTACACCTATGATGCCTAAAATTTGCTTGCTGTTTACAAATGGGGAAACAGAGGCGTACTGAGATGAAATGTCTTGCCTATCATGTGCAAATCAACTCTGTAGATCCTCTTTTCCACTATGAAGAACACAAATTATTCAATCTCAAACGATTTATTTCTCTCCTAAGAGAACACAATGTACTCAGCAAACCTACCAGGCCAACCAAATAAATTTCCCATAGGCAAAGGGAAAATGTGCATGGCTCCTTCCATGATCTTTTTGGGGAAATTATCTCCCCAGTATTACTCGACGTTTTGCTCTTTTGTTTCTTCATTTTCTTTCCTACACTTTCTGTGAGGTCTTCAATTTATTTTGTAGCTGATAGGGACATCTCCAGACAGATCCATCCACAGAAAACCCCGTGGCTGCAGGTGGACTGCTGCAAGAGAAATATGCTCAGCACCTTCCATTTGAAAGAAAAAGAGTGTATCATTTCAGCCAGGGGACCCACTGAAGAAGACACATTCTAAATCTGCTGTTTGCTGCTGCTGTGCAGTTAGGTCTACACTTTCCATGCTCCTACCTCTGATTTACTTTCTTTTCCTCTGCCTTTACAAGTACTTCTGGTACCTGCAGGTCCTGCAACTTGTTGCCACTGAAATAGCTACTCCCAATACGGATGGTGGTAGGAGTAATTGAACTGTGGTTCCTTTGTGTAGTCACCTCTACACAACGGCCACTAGCATGCAGAGCCTCACACCAGTTGCTGGTGTGTATTTGCTTGATGGTTTAGACCCAACTTTGCACCTTTCTAATCATTAATCAACAATCAGACAAAGGATTTATTGCTGAATCCAGACAGCAGCCAATACAGACCTCTAATACATTATGGATTCTCTGTCAGCACAATTATTTATTGTTTGCAGTGTTCTGTTTGAAAACCCCTATGCTCTTCCACTCATTTATTTACTTGCTTACTTATATCTCTTTAGCTGGATTTAACAAAGCAATGAAGCTTCATTTATTAACATTTTTTAGAAACTCTAAATGGTGAATTACTTCATACAAAATATATTTATGATATTATTCTTGGTATTCACTACGACTTACCACAGTTTTTAGCAAATATGCTGTTAAATAAAATAGAATTAAATTTCACAAACAATTTCAGGGTATTTCCTCAGGTCAATATCCAGTGAATCATTTTATCATTATCAAACACTATAATAAAGGTTGACTAGCAGCTGAGAGATAAAGGAACATACATTTCTCCATACTTCCAGCATCCTGTGGGATTTTTCACAGTATCATGAAAGCAAGCAACAGTAAGGACCTCACTGTTCTGTGGTTAGGCTTTAGCACAAAAGCATCAGTGGACCTCTGGCTCTGCACGGCATGCAACCATGCTCTGCTATCAAATTAATGTTAAAATATGTATGTCCTAGCTTCTGATTTATAATATCTTTGACAAATAGTAAAAAGAACAGGCATGCCATAAAGTTTATGGATAGGGTGATGGCATGCACAATGATGTCTCATAAAGAATAAAGGGGGAAAAGTTATTTATTCTTGTGATTCAAGAACTAAAATACAGATAGACTGGCTGCGTGCACAGAATTTTTCATAAATATCCCACAGTGCACCCTGTTGTACAGCAGCCATACATTAATTAGAGCATTCAGCAGACACTGCAATGTGTTACACTCACCCAAGTGAATCTTCATTTTTCACATGCAGGGCCTCACTAATTAAAATCAGCTTTGCAATTAAATGTGGAAAATTGTGTTAAACTTTCAAGCGTGATTTAGAAAAAATGTATTTATTTTTAGGGTACTTTATTTTGATGCAAATGAATTCTCCATCAAAGTGAGACCAGTAAAAGGAAGGTATGAAGATTTCTCTTTTTTGTATTATAGATGCTCCTCTCGGTTGCAAGTTGCAATGCTCCACTATCTCTCTGCCAGTACCTGGCCCTGTTCCAATGCTTTTAGTGAGTGCTATCTGTCAAGGCATGAATAATACAGCCCCTAGGCTGTCTGCAGAATCCAAATGAGCCATACATCAGGAAGCAAGCACTCGACTTTAGCTCCAGAACACGCTCCTGTGAAGACAGGCAATTATTCACCCACGGCTGCAGCCATGGCAATCAAACTGGTGGGTGAAAAGGTATATGAAATGAAAAAATTTGAATAAGAAATATGGCACAACAAGGCACAGAAATTCAATAGTTTGCTAATAACAGAGAGATATTTGAGCCTTTTAATTTTGAAGTTTGGGAGCCTGAATTATTTCACTTGCTCTGTTAGAAAATATAGACTAAAATACAGTATATAATGTCAAGGCAATACAATGGTACATGTTTGGTTTTTTCTAATCAAAACAGCAATGCTAAACTCTAAGGTATTCATAAATTCAAATTGTTATATGAAGTGACAAATCTCATGCTTAAAAATTAAAAGATGTTAGATGTTAGTTAAAAAGTTCTATCTGTATAATGTAATAAACCAGAGACAGCCTAGTAAAGCAATAAAGAACTAGTGATATGAAATTTGGTGGAAAATTAAAATGCAATGTATTCTATAAAGTTAGGGACAATTCATACATTACAGATACACTCATCATTTTATGATCCCTCTTTGTTTTTGAGCCTAGCCTTTTTTTGCAAGACATTTTATCAGTAATTAACAAAATCCTTTACAAATAAAATATGACCCGAAGAAAAGGCATGAAAATTTCCCATGTAGATTAAATGTTTTAAGTTGGTTTATTTCATCTGAATTCTTATTTTCAGCAATCAAATAGAAATTCACGATACAGTAAAAGCTATATCAGTATTTCCATTTTAAATATGAAGGGTTTATCATTTGGCCTTAACATTCATACTTCCCTGAAATTATATGCATATTTTTTCAGACCACAATTGTTTTGCTTTAATTTCTATACAACGGATGTATCTGTTTTCAAGTATACACTGATGTATGGTCTAAAAGAATCCTAAATGAATATACATAGTGCCATGCTACCACCTTAAGACTTTTTTTAGGTCTCTTATTTGTTAGAATGTGGTTCATTCTGAAACATGTGGAATTGGGAAGTAATTAATCCATTACAAAATCTAATTGCTTTTGTTAGTTGAGAAAAAAAAAAACAAACCAAACTATTTTGTTAAGAAGCTTTTAAATAAGACACTGTATGCAATCAGTATTTTAAATGGAATCTAGTTAGGGTTTTTATGATTTGTCTACATTACCTATTTACATGGCAAATAATAGGCACCTATTTGGTATATGACATTGTTTAAAAAGACACTAAATGGAGAGCAACAAAGTGTAATATTTCTGAAACCGTCATTCACATTGACTCAGCAAATAACACAGGCCAGTTTGTGCTCAGTTACTCTGGAGTAACTATGGGATTTGCACCTGCAGAACAGACCAGAAACTGGACTCACTTTTACATTTGTATACACAGATTGTGAATCCTGTTGTCTCTGAAGGTGATTAATGAAACTGGCAAAGTTCCTTCTAATTGCAATAAAAGAACACTTGAGCCTATGCTTTCCTTCAGACGCTTAGTCAAAAGGCATCCTGAAAACACAGTTCTGGGAACACCCTCCTGGTCTGGTTTGAGTCAGTGCTATATATACAGATGGATTATTCACAGCTAAAAGTATGCAAGGATCTGGACCAAGCTTATTGTTCAAAATAATTCACAGTACCGAAGGTCTAAGAGTGGTGTTCACTGTTGGGCTGCTATGCACAATGGGACTGAACAGACACCAAGGGAATAAAAGAAACTGCATCAGAGGCATGGCCCAGGGAGATGCTCTGGTTTTCACTCCTAAAATTTGAATTCTTCTCTTGTCTCCACAACTATCTGAACATGTTAATGGCTTATTTTTTTGTTTTGATCTTGAATTTAGATCTTTCACAACCTTTGTTTTCTTTTTATTTTTCAGTTCAGTTGGTCTCAGGTGCTTAGAAACACAAACAGGTACTGAAGTTCTATCTGTGCAAACTCTAACATTGAGGCATCACCTCCTGCTGTCCATCATGGACAGCACTAAAGGGTCCATGATAGCCTCAGGTTTCAGGTACTACTACAATCCAAAAAAAAAAAAAAAAAAATAAAAAAAAAAAAAATATATATATATATATATATATATATATATGAGTCTACTCTAATCAAGGCAGACACACCATCCAATTTTGAATTTTGGGCACTTCCTCCTCAGTGCCCAAACTGGGATGTTAGTTCTTCTGACCTTTCTGTGCAGTCACTGGAGAGAGGTGCTTTCACCACGTTAATTTTACAGATCCCAGCATTCTGCCCTAAAGTGCCCTTTAGAGAAACTTGTCCATCTAAGCTGTCTATTAGCATGTCCAACCAACAAGCTGACACCAAGCACTGAACTTAAGATGCAAGAGGAAACTATCAACCAAGTCATGCAAGGTTTCACTTCCATTCCAACTAAGATTTAACACAAAGAAAAACATCAAGAGATGGAAATGATACAACAAGCTCTTACCACTGTTACCCTACCTAGTACCAGTCTTGTGTTTTAATACACCTCAAAGGAAACATCAATGGCATAGAAGGTCTGCTTGTGCCCTTAGTAAACCTACATTGCAGCTCTTTCATAATGAAAAATACAACTGAGGCAAAAAACCGACGATAAAACTCTCCTTTAACTTACATCTACTATTTTATCAGCTGAACAACATTTCATCCCCTGAATCTATCTGAAAATGTGAAAGGATCTGTTTATTTCAGTTCAAGCTTAATGAACTACCTGAAGATGGTTTTCACTGTCACAAAGATAAAATTACAATTAAAAAAAACCACCTGGAATTCCAGAGACTTCAAGACATTTTATAAGAAACAGAATTCTGGAGAGCTCTGACTACATCTAGTGGAAGCAAATGCATTTCATTCCTAATAATGAGCTGGTCTGATATTGTAAATGAAAAGGTCTTAACCTCATTAAAATGCTCTGTAGGTCTAAACGGAATTGAGTTAGGCATCAGCTGAGATATGCAATTCCCTGAACACATAAAATTTTTAAGACAGTCTGATTTCCTCGCAAGAAATGTTTGAGGGCCCTTCCCACCCATATAGCAAAATAGAAAAAAGAGAAAAATTCCTTCATATTCTTTCAAAAAGGTAAATTTAGTAGGTGTTGGTTGTGACATAAATAGTACTGCTCTTCCAGAACATAGAAATTTTAGATAAATGTACACTGTAAACCTCAACAAAGAACTCTGTTTTTACATTAAATAGGACATATATTGGTTAAATAGATCTTGATTTTGATTAGTGGATTTGCAATCAGGGTGACAAGAAAACATAAAAGCCCAACAAATTCTTCAGTAGAAAAAAAAGGAATTTTTGATGTATTTCCAATTTTTATTCTTTGCGCATCTGCCCAAAATTTCATTTAATTAACAGCTCTGAGATTCAGTCTGTTCGTGTACTGACATACCAGAATCATGTCAAGAAAGCAAAATATGGAATTAACATCTCAAAACTGCACGTAATCTTTCCAAACTTCACATTTATTGCTTCCCCTTTCCCCAAAAGGGTGATCTTACACAAACACAGACACTAACTCTAACACAAAGTTAGAGCAAATCAGAAGAAAAGTCAGAAATTTTCAAGCTAAAGAGTTTCTTTCTGTATGTTTCAAGACTTTTTATTTTGATATCTGCATAGAAATTCCATGAAGAGTAAAGAAATGTATGTAGCTACAATCTTGTAACTAGAAAGGACATTATAATCATGTCACTTAGCTGTTGACAGGTCATGAAATTTCGGAGGGAAAAGAAGGATTTAGTGCCATTCTTTAATTACTTGTGAGGCTTGTATTTCCATGAAAAAAAAACAGACAAAAGAAAACCATGGTTTGAAATGAGAAATCACAAATGAATTTAAAAATAATTATTTTGGATACTTTTCCTACATCAGTGTTCCAATCTAACCAAAGCCTTCAAATAGCCACAAGAATATGACAGCTCTTATGAGTGAAAAAAAGATTAAGAAAATAAATGTGAATAATTATTTTATGGCTTATACAGTTTAAATATAATTCAAAGTAATTTTAGTATCGCTGTTCTTGGTCTAATTTTGAACATGTTTTCTGGACTTGTCCCTAAATTTCATTCTGTGATAAGAAAAAAAGGTATATGAGTGGACTGAGTGGCACTGTTCACTATCTTTTCCTATTTCAAATAAATGCCTTAACCCCAAATGTATAATTTCAATTTAATTCATAAACTCCATATGCCCATTACATGCAGTAATCAGATTTGGTGTGAAATATGTACTCTTATAAACACCACAAGTGCTTTATAACCTGAAAAATCAAGAATGAAAAAAACCTTTAGTGTTTCAGGATAATTTAACACTGGTTTGAATACTTCCCTCTATTCAGAAAAAAGATGGCCCAAAGATCAGCCATTTTATCTCCTACAATGGGCTGCTGTATAAAATATGTCAAATGAAATGCACAGCACTGAGAGAAAAATACATGTATGCTAGAGCTGTTACATTTTCAAAATATTGCACAAAAAATTCACAGACAAATGATTCAGGAAAGGAATGGTGTTTATGCAGATGTACAACAATATTGAACATTGACCTTGCAGACATAGAAATGTAAAGATTGAGGTCTAAATTAATTTGAAGCACATGCAGTATGTGTAACATATGCTACCTTGTATACTATTAACAATAACAGCTGGAAATTTTTTTTAAAGGAGATGTCTCCACATTTCATAGTCTAGAAACAGAAGTAGAGGTATTTATAATACAGCATAACATTTGAACCCTGAAGTCTTATTATCGTTGATTTGTCTTAAGCTTTGACCTTTGAATCTAACCTGATCATTGAACTTAAAATGCTCAGAAGCTCTTTTTCATTCAGTTATGAAACACATTAAATAACACCAACATGAGCGCCAACATGCAAGTGGGACCAAATTTTAATTTGCAACATGTAAGCAAGAGAACTGTATGCAAAAATTGAGAGAAGATTGAAAATGAGAGCAAGTCTCCTCAGCAAAATGTGAGTTAAATTTTGGGTGACGTTCAGAAAGAAAAAATAAACCTGACTCTGAATAGCTTCTAGAATATCTAACTGCTAATTTTTATCGTTTGGTTAATCAAGGTCATGCCAGATAACTTGTTTACCAAATCTCTTCACTAAATTATGAAAAATTACAGATATTACCTTCTGTGTCTTGCATATTTTCCACTAACATGACCACTGCCATCACAGCCAGGCGTGGGACAGCTGCAAAAGAGAGAATTAATTATATAGGTGCTGGTGTGCTGCAGAAAGATTATACTAAAAGCAAGCAGGCAGTAGGTATTACAGAGATGGAGGGCAACCAAGACAGAAAGAGAAATCAAATAACTGAAGGGAAAAAAAAAAAAGAGGGGATGCTTTTTATTAGCAAGTCTCAAGGGAATTAATTTCATCAGTGCAGCAGGGCATGAGCAAACCACCGATGAACTTGAAAGTGCATTATACCCATTAAAAGGCATGAATTTTCTAAATTGCTAATGGGGATACATTTTACACTCAGAGCACTAACCTGAACAGCTCTTGTATGGCTGGTTCCACGGGAACTGCAGAGAGATGGAAAACATATAAAAATTTATCATCTATTACAAGTACCCCTCTTCTACAGAAAATTACCAGAAAGGTTGTGTAAAAGCAAGGGTCAGAATGAATCGTGCAAAGAGATTCTGGAGGATGAAGGTCACCCTGAGCAAGGGCCTTGAGTGATTTACTGAAGCAAGAGACATACCTCGAACACCTTTGGAGCGTGTGCGATGGCGCTTCTCGTCTGCATCCACCTCCATCTGGGAATAGATTAGCAGGCAGTCAATGTTCTTATCCTGCATGCACAGACTATCAATGCACAGACTGATACAGTCTCTCACACGATTTATTGACACTATTTTAATTCCATTTTATCCTGTAAGGGAAAGTTCTCCTTACAGGGGATTTTTAGGATCTTCATGTTTACTTAGAAACAGAAAATGCAGTAATTTCTGCTTTAAACAGCCAGTTTCTGCGCCCTGCTTTCATAGCAAAATGTGTACAACTAAGTGCTGGTTCTTCTCTTCAGGGGAATATTTCTAACAAAAAACCTTCATGACTCCCATATATTCCAAAAAAAGATTCAATAGACTTCTATATAATTTAAAACTAAAGTCAAGGGGTCACACACCAAAGGTCATTTTCTAACCAAACCCTTTACAGGGAGAAAGAGAGGAAGGAATAATGACTGAAAAGGAGATGAAGATTCATTATTAGACCTTCAAATATTTCATTTTATTTAATATGGCATTACAATCTTTGCCAACATGTTTCATTTTTCAAGTTTCAGGAATGTGCTCACTTGCTACATGACTAGATTTTTATCTTCATTTTACAAACAACTTGCCTATCCAGTGTAGTTTTCTGTGCAGTTAATAAATATACAGAAATCTTACATATTTACCAGACAGCGGCAAGGCTGCAGATTAGATCTTGGAAAGTATCATAAACACTGATCTACAGTAGTTCATGTAGGGCCACATCGTTTCTTCTAATTTTACATGTACAATTGCCATCAGACTTTAAAAGGTAAACAACATAGGCTAGCTAGAGTTCAGGATTTTGTTCAACAGAAGCAAATTGCATTGAACTATATTGAGAGACTGTGTCAGGGAAAATATATGCAGTATCTGTATCACCAGCTCTTTCGGCTGTAGAAGAACAGGATGGCAAGATGGATCTACAGTGCTTCATACATAGTGATGATACTGTAAAGGTCAGGAAGCACAGAAATAACCATGGAGCTCTAGTTCCCCCAGGGAAAAAAAAATCAATCACCCCTTTTATAGCAATATCCTTGGATTGATATCTGGTAAGAATGTAATATATCTCATGCAAAAACATGGAAATGGGTCCAAGTGACTTGCAGCTAACCCTTTAATTACCTAACTTTATTTGGTCAGTACCTTAACACAAACAGTATTGGAAGTAACTCGGCAGGAAGATGCCCACAATGGCTATCCTACATCTTGAGTTCACAGCCTGGCTAGTTTCTTAGCTCCAATGACTTGAGAGGCATTTAAGAGAGCTTGAGAAGCTTTTAGATCTGTCATATCAAAGCACATAACAGCATCTCTGGAATATAAACTTACTAGATGATGGTACTCTTTTCCTAATAAGAAAACAGGACACCGTATTATTCTGTAACTCTTGAATGTGTAAGGACTTGACAGGAGACCAGAAGTGAAGTTACTTGATCTTCAGACTAGCATGTTTTTTAAAATTTTTGAAAAATATTATCTGACCTCATTTATCACCACTGAAAAAACTACTGAAAGAACTATTATGATCTTAACCTGGAAATGCTGCCCCAGTGACAAGTCTGTGTAAATTTATAAGGGACAAACTACAAAACAGATTTGTCTGTCTTTCTAAACCAAAGCACTTCAAGAACACTGAGGGTAGTACACTTTTAACTACACTGACAATCATAGAAGAAATCACTAAGCTGGAAAAGCCCCTATGAGATACACACAATCCAGATCCAGAAGTGAGTCAAAGAAATAAAAACATTGTAAAAGCTGCTGGCACACAATGCTATTTTTAAATTTTGGTGTGTATCCTACATAGTCTGCTGCTTCTCCAGAAAGGCACTAATTGATTTGCCATTGTCTGTGACCTAGATGCCCTCTCATATATGGCAATGTGAGCCTTGGATGCTCAAGGACACATCAAATGACAAGAGGTGCCTACATTTAGTCAACAGAATTTTGCTTTGACTTGATATTTATATGCTTATTCACAGATCTTTAGGACTTTGTCTGTCATGTCAAAACTTCAACCTTCATTCCTCCATGTATTACATGTTGGATGCTGGGAGTAAGCAACTTCCTGAAATTCTACTGAAATGTGCATTGATTCTGCAAAGTACAGTGACCGAGCAGCCCACCATAGCAGCCCTCAGTGGCACCCCTGGCACTTCCAAGGCCAGGAACAGAATTCTGCTCCCAAGACCATCAATCTCACACAAACATGGGATTCCTCATCACTTTCACATGCAGAAAAAGGAAATGTGGACCTTGGTCTCACAAGGAGTGCACCTTAGTAGTTCTAATTTATTCATGACCTCTAAATTACAGCTCTGCAGAGTACTTAGTCTCTGTTTCAGAAAAGAACTTGTGGACATGGAGAACAGGCTGGCTAGAGTTAGCCTTAGCCTGGCATCTAATGCTACATATCAAAGTAAAGAGAAAGGCATCAGGAGTAGGAAGAGAAAAAAATTTAATGTTGCTTCAAAGAGAAGCTCTAGAAATGAAAATGGAAAGGTCTAAACTGATTAGAGGGTGGAGTACCTCTCCTACAAGAAAAAGCTGAAAGAATTTGGTTTGCTACGCCTGGAGAAGGCTTCAGGGTGACCTAACTGTGGCCTTCCAGTACATGAACGAAGCCAACAACAAAGATGGAGAGGGACTTTTTACAAGGGCATGCAGTGACAGGCTAAGGGAGAATGGTTTCAGCCTCAGAGTAGGTTTAGATTAGGTATCAGGAAGATATTCCGTGAAGGTAGTGAGACACTGGAAGAGACTGCCCAGAGAAGTTGTGGATGCCCACCCCCATCAGTGTTCAAGGCCAAGTTGGATGGAGCTCTGAGCAACCTGGTCTAGTGGAACCTCCCCTGCAAAGCTAAGGAGGTTGGAACTAGATGATCTTCAAGGTCCCCTTCAACCCAGGCCATTCTATAATTCTATGATTCTCAGTTCTGAGAAGGAAAAGATAAAAGAGGTCTAGGTAGAAATTAAATCTCTACGTTAGAATTTAAAATAACCAAATTATTGGATATTGGGCAGAGAGAGGTAGATCTAGGAACTCTGTACCACTATTACATGTGTTCACGTTACTGAATATTTAGAGAAACAAGACCTGAATAGTTACAGTGCTCTAACAAATAAACCCCAAGATGCTGTATTAAATAAAAATTTTCTGAGTACAATCAATAAAAATGTCTGTGTGGTCACCTGCACACAGGCAATAAGACTTGTTACATCTCACTGTACAGAATCTTATACCGGTAACTACTACACACGCACACACAAATACAGGGTGCCTTTAAATTGTATTCGAAAGCTGGAAATAATAATGAAACAAACTGAGAAGAAGACAATCTTTTAACATAAAATAACTACAATTAGGAGCAGCTGAAAGTATTTCATTAAGTGTTAAAATAAAAAAGGTACATAGTCATAAGAGGAATTCATTAATAAAAAGAGATTTGATTATTATTATTTGAAAATGTAGTAATAGTAATCAACAAGAACATTTTAAAAAAAGGGCTATTTGTTATTATTTTTCATTTTAAAATCAAAACCTCAGACAACATTTACCCCCCAAAATAAACATAGCCTAATAGGTCTTCAATACATAGCTGTTGTTAAGAAACAAGCCTGGAATACTTGGGGAATGAGGGAGAACTGAAAAAAATATTCTGAAAAAATTTTACTTGGAACTTTAAAAATTAACCTTTACTAATTGTGGAGAGGATGGTGTGTCTCACTAAGTTAATCTTCCTGATGCTGACCCTTAGTAATGTCATACAAAAGCAATATGGGATACAAGATGATGACATAATTAGCACCAGTCAACACTTCATCATGGAAAATATGTAATCAAAACCACTTGATACTGCTCTTTGAGGATACTTTAAAATTTGTCAGTAAAGGTAGCTATGTCAGGATATCATATCCTTAGACACCTTTGAAACATTTTGCTTTCTCTTACTGAGCATTCAGACAATAAAATCAGTGCTTCATAAAATCAGCATATTTATAACAGTTAGCAAATACTTCTCCAGAAAAGAAAAATTATTAAAATATTTTTCCAGAAAAATTATTTTGTATAAAGGTTATTTTTATACAAAACTAATTGCAAAAATTAAAAAATATATACTCAATAAGAGCCTTTCTAATATAATCCTGCAGGTATACATTTTAGCCCTACAATATTCAGTATCTTCCTTCACCAGTACTCTGGAAGATTATACGCTACTGAAATATGCAGATAATAGAGAAATTAACGGAGTGATAAACTATGGTGGAGACAGGACAATTACACACAGTGGCCTGTGTCATTTGGCAGATTTGATCCATCTGAAGAACACGCTGATTCCAAGCTCCTTTACGTATGAACAATACATGTGGGCCATGCTTGAGAGACGGAAGATCAAGATCTGCAAGGCAGTGACAGTGAAGAGGATCTGGACAACCAGATGCGCACGAGCAACTTCTGCGCTGCTGCAGCTGAAGGGCAAAATGTGATTCGTAGCTGCACAACCTTTAATGCTTTATTAATTTCCCAGAAAACCTCCAAATTATTCAGATACCATCAATAACTTCTAAGAACAGAGGGAAAGTTTCCAACAGGACCTTATCTGTTGGCTTGCGGCATACCCTGTCGGAGTCTTCAGGTTTTTAAAGTGTACAGATTTAAGGCTTTGAGTCTCACAATAGAGTTAGTCACCTGAGCTCCTAAAAGTTTCACACCCAGCATTGCTGTCCCAATGTCTAGATACATTCACATATCTACCATATGGACTTTCTTAGGGCTGCCAGCTGTGAGTGACCAAGAGCTTTAGGCTCCTTTCCAGGACAAATTGCAATCTTTGCTTCCTTGTGAGGAAGCAGTTCAGCATTTTCTACCCTTGAGGGCAGGTAGTCCTGAAAATGATCCTTTGAGTTAAAATTCTCAGGGTATCTGAATTTCTAGCCAGAGGCATGGTGACTGCAAGGTTCAGTCACAAGTTCCTAAATTTCCAGGTCAGCCAACACTTTCTTAGTGAACTATTAGGGTTTCTCTCTAGCCATGATATAACAGAAGTCTAGAAAGCCACAAAAGAGCTAAAGTCCTTAGATCGGGACTTCCAGAATCTTATTCCCTAATTTTTTCCTTACTTGTATTTCTTCAAACCCAAAAACTGGATTCTCAAACACTATCAAAAGATGTCCAGTGTTTACTGAGGCAGAGCATTCACTGTCTATACTGTAGAAAGTTCTGGGCTCCTCAGGACAAGATGGACATGGAGCTCCTGGAGTGTGTCCAGAGGGGGGCAACAAAAATTATGAAGGAACTGGAGCATCTCTCTTACACGGGAAGCCTGAGGGAGCTGGGCCTGTTCTGCCTCAAGAAGAGGCGACTGACAGGGGACCTCGTGAATGTCTGTCAGTATCTGAAGGGAGATGTCAGACAATGTTTCCAGGCTCTGCTCAGTGGTGCCAAGCAGTAGGACAAGAGGCAATCAGCAGAAACTGATGCACAGAAAGTTCTACCTGAACATGAGGAAGAACTTCTTTACTGTGCAGGTGACTGAGCACTGGAACAGATTGCCCAGAGAGGGTGTGGAGTCTTCCTCACTGAAGATATCCAAGAACCATCTGGACACAATCTTGTGGCATGTGCTCTAGGATGACCCTGCTCGAGAAGGGAGGTTGGACCAGATGATCCACTGTGGTCCCTTCCAATCTGACCCATTCTGTGATCCTCTGATTCAGTAGATGATCATCTGCGACCTCAAAAATTCTATGGTAAGACCTGTTAAATACTAGAATATGCATAATTGTTATTGTCAACCAAGAATGGTGCTTATTAGAAATCTTGCTTTTCCCTAATCAGTAATATTAGACATACTCATAATGTGATAAAACTAAAATGTTTGGAGAAAAATACTATAATTACCATAAAATGAGTTTATTGTATTAAAAGATTGCAGTTTAAAATTTATCTCCATGTGACTCAAGTTATTCAGTGAAGGCAGATTTTCAGCCTCTATGATGCAAGATTCAAATTTCTGCAGGTAAGATTTCTTTATTATTTTTATAGCCAAAGTTTGCTCAGCATCTCTTTTTATAACATAAGGAAAATGTTATTTCTTCCATGTGAAAGTCAAAATGAAAGGATTCAAAGAATGTTTTTCAATCTAATATCTCAGGAATGAAACAAAGTATGTCACACATATGTCACATGTACTTTCCACATTTAAAATGCTCCCATATCCATAATCAAAGAAATATGACCTGGAAAATGATGAATAGCTTATGTAAGTAGTGTATCCCATACTATGTAAGTACTTTGTGCAGTCTTCCTAAAAAAACCTACAAACTGACCTTCTACTGCTCTCCTCAGAAAATAATAGGCATATCAAAATTCTAACATAACCTTTTTCCCAGCATGTCTCTGTATTCCAAAAGAAATTAATTTTCTAGTAATGATACTTCTCAATCATGACTCCTGGTAATCTGAATACTTTTTTATAAACTGGATATGTTTTGTGAGACACTGTTTAAACCATCTGGTAAATAGGACATTTACCAATTATTTCAATGGGCCCCAACTATCACTTTTGTATAACACTATCTGCTTCAGCAGGAATTCCTCTCCCCTAAGAAGACCAAACCTGAACCAATAACAATATCTGAACCTTAACTTATGCTTTACCGATCACAGTTTTGTAAATTAATTGTGTTCTCGGATAAATGTGTGTACTTGTGGATGAAGGGAGAGTAGTTGATGGCATTTAGCTCAATTTTAACAAAGCTTTTGGCAGTACTCTTGTGTCTCATTATGACTGTATTTGCATAGTCAGTTCTTTAGAATCAGTTCTTAATATTTCAATCCTCTTTATTTAATGTCATCTATTACTGTTATTAACAGAGCAAAATAAAATTCAAGATCTTGATTTTGACAGAAAACCTGTATGACTCTCCCAAATACATTTAATGTACTTGTTTCTTATTTTAAGATCTACAAGGCAAAAGAGACACAAAACTGCAGTATAGAAAGTTACTCTAACAAGCTACTGGAGTGTTTAAGGAAAAGTTAGGCAGAAAAGAAAGCAAATTTTGCCTCCTTTCAGAGCCCTTCCCTGACAAACCCAGGTGCCTTCAGATAGACATCTGAAATTTAGTTCAAATATTTCAGAGCACCCTTTTCAGGAAAAGGCAAACTTTATAAAAGAACTACTGTATTTGAATCTTCCCCTTAGGAAAATACCAGCATACAACCAGAGCAGAGTTCCAGGGGGAACTTGGCAAAGATAAAGATAAAAGTTACAAGTTGAGGGTACATAATACAAAGCGAGCAAATAGGCACATGGGCAAATTAATGACTAGAATATAAATTACTCCTATGCCCTCTCCCACTTGTGATGAACATACAAAGCTTTTATTCTTATCAAGGAGAGTCCTTCTTGCAGAACAATAGGAGAATATATCCTCAGGATTTGTTCTGAAACTTTGAGTAAGAGTCATTCTCCTGCTGTAATGCACAGAGGGAATCCAATCCTTCCATTTTCAGATGAACAGTGCAGGCTGCAGCCAAATCTTTAAATACAGGCCAGAATAAGCAGAATTCTGGTTAAACTCACAAGTTCGTCACATATCACCATATTTTTTGTGGGGAAATACATCTGGGATTCAATGAAGTAACCTGGAGGGAAGAAGGGAACCCTTTCAAGTATTTCTCATTGGCCTCAGATTAGAGTGGAAAAGACCCAAGGTGCACCCAGGTCATTTGAGCATCTTTCCCTTATTACCTTTTTTATCTTAGATATGAGGAATGAGAGAGTAGTATGGAAATTAGAGGTAAGAAGAAATAGCACTGAATAGCACTTCTTTATTAGGAGCAAAGATAACCATTCATCAGTCTGGCTCCATAAAGATACTTTGTGAGTAAGGTCAGTGAATAGGCTTTGGGACACGAACTAGAATTTCCACTGGGAAGAAGACATCCAGAATATGCCCACACAGCTGAGCAACTCTAATTTCACAATTTAATTTAACCAGTCCTTGAGGTTGGTCCTGCATCTGGCCACTTGATCTTTGAAGGGTCAGGGTGGTGAGTGTCAGCACATGCTGTCAGGACCTTGCAATACTGAAGTCTCAGGAGCTTTATAGTTAGTCTTGTTCATTTTTACCCCCTATTTATAAGCATTTCTGACTGGAGAGGCATGTATTTTTCACATGAAAAGAAAAAAAAAAAAACTGTTTTAAAGGTTTCCAATTCCTGTTATAACATATATTTTGGTTATACAGATAGGCTTATACAAGAACTCACATTTCCTTGCATTGGACGCAGACATTGAAAGGAAGCAGTCTCTGATTCAAAGGCCTTCTAATAAGAAATTAAATAAAACAGAAGAAAAAACAGGTCTACATATTTCTCCAGTGCAGTCAGCAAAGCACTCAGAAGCAGCACAGATTAAAGCTGAATACAAAATGTATAGTAACAATAAGAAAAAAAAGTACAAAGAAATAATTTGGACTTAAAAGAACTGTAATTTCCTTGTCATGAATAGAAGAAGCATATCTATGCTACTTTCAAGTTGGGGGGACATGAAACTTAAATGCTTAGGAACTTCTTGAAGATTATTTTCTGTATTGTTGGTGATTCTGAACGAAATTTGCACCAAATTCACTGAATTTATTCTAGAAATTCTGTTAGCATGAAGTTACATCCATAAAAATCAAGGCATTATTATATTTTCTATCCAATAGTCTTAGCTGCACTTAGAATAATACAAAAGATGTGGCTTCTTGCTCCTTCTGTCTGGATGGGTGTGTGGTTGTGTGCATGATGTTTGTGTTCACACGAGTTCTCTGAGTGTCTGTCTGGAATCTGTGTGAGCAGCCATGCATGGATGCATTTATGTATATGCACATGCAGTGCACACATGTGCTTTGTGTACATGTGCTTGCTGTAAATGAATCTTCAGCCTTGCTCCAGGCTGAACTCAGGGACAGGGATCAACAGCAGCCTCACTTCTCTTCAAGTTGTTCAATCCAGCATGATTCATTTTCCTCTAAAAATCCTGTTCCCAAACACAATGTGTTGAAAAATGACAGATATAAGGCATCAGAAAGATTATTTTTCCAATTCTAAATTTGAAGTGTGGCAATTTGTTACATTTTGTACAGAAACAAAGGCAGAAAAATAATTTAGCTCATGGCAGACCTAGTATTTTCATGATATTATGGAAGAAAATTGGTAAGAAGAGTGCTTTAAAAGAAAAAATGCATTAAAATGTTTAATTTTTAGAAATCAGGAAGCCAATAAGACTTACCAAAATACAAAGAGTTAAATTTCGCAGACACACAGCTCAAAAGTAGCATAAAATATTCTGTACTTCCACTGTTAGGCATAAAACCCACTAGCTTAGGGAAGGCATGCAAGGCAGGTGTACCATCTCTATAAAACAGTCTAGTTCCACCCTTGGCAAACATCTGTAACTTTTACTTGCACTGTCTATGTGGAAGTCCTGAGGTATAATATGCTCCAAAAGTCAGGTTTACATTTAACTCCTAGGATTTAATATCAAAGACTAATTTATGGAAGCCTATGTTCTGGACAAGCACCAAATCCAAGAAACACTTTTATTTAATATACATCTTAAAAGTATATACAATGGTCTTTTGGGCACAGCCACCTAATGAAGGTTTCCATATTTCTATTTGTCAAACATTTTGCATGTGTTTGTCTAAGCACCTGTTTTATTAGCTGAAAGGTACCTACCAAGGAAGGGCTGTAAGAGTTTTTTTCTGTAACTCTCATTCAATGTATTAGCACTACACATCTTTGAATTATTATTAAAATCCTAAGAGAATAAAGAATAAGCCAAATATGGGACCTGCACCACTATTGAGGAGCATGAGGTGTACTGCCTACCACCATATGCAGAAATAAGACCAGACAACAAAAAGCCGAAGTACATTCACTGAAATTCAGGTCAAAGACTTTAGAGTTTTAGCTTTATCTTTGAATGTCCTAATGACTGTAATCACGATCATGCTGTGTTTCAACCTCTTTGTTGCCTTGAATCACCCACATTCAGGTCAGGCCTAGAGGCCCTTTGATGGGGAACAACCTCCCAGAGCTGTGCCTGGCAAACTGCTTGGAAAAAAGCACACAGTTCTGCAGAAACATAAAGTCACTGACTTGTTCCCACAGTTCAGCCAGAAGCAGAGTTGTAACAGTTACAGCTCTTAAAAGCTGTAAACCAAAAGATCATTACGGAAAATGAGAAGGAAAAGGAAAGGCTTCAACTTTCCTACTTTGCTTGGCAAATTTCACTTCCAATTCTGCCACAGGCTCACCCTGCCTGCTCACCCCAACAAGGGATTAGGGTTTTTGAAGTAAAAATTGGACGGTTTTTTGTGCATCTTGTGATTTTTTCTTTTAATTGGGTTAGGTTTCACCCCCCAAAACTTACCTACGTTATGTAAGTCTGTAATGAATTGAGGAGACTGTTGGTTAATCTTGGACTTATTCACCCTTTAAACAAGGAATGTATAAAAATACATATTTTTCTGAATCCAAGGAGAAAATACAACAAGCAATTTAAACATATTTATTACATCATGTATTGTTTCTGAGAAGCATACACAGATACGTATGAAATAAAATGCCCACAACAAGCTTTTGTATAAGCCTGTCACCACCTCCACAAATCTATATTAGCGAGTATAAGTATGCTGCAACATACACATATGCAATTCGGGTTCTTAAAAATCTAGGACACCAGATTTTAAAATCTCATTTCTAGTACCCCAAACTCAAAAATATTCTGCAACTCATACACACGTTAACATTTGTTGATCCAGTGTTGCTTCCAGTGTAGAAAAAGTAGTATTTTCACTGGCACTGAATCAGAGTGACAATTATTGAAGACACCTATAAGCATTTTTGAACAAAACAGACCAAAGCATCACATGAAATGAGCATTATTAAAAAGATGGGACCGGTGTTTAAGGTTTTGATTAAACACAATTAAACATAAGCTAACTGTAGTGGATATGTACCACACAAAAGACAAGTATTTCAGATCAAGAAAAGGACACATTTATTAATTATATCTTCTTTTTAATTCTAAAAGAAAACCATGTAGGCCTTGCAGTTTAGTAAACGATCAGTCTGCACACTGAAAACAGGATAGTTAAAAAAAATCTCCTAGTCTGTTAAACCTAGCTAAGTGTTGTCACTATTAAGTGAACAGACTAGCATCCCTAGCAACAATTAACTGATAAATTAATAAGACAGACAAGCAAAATATCAATCATGGCCCTTCTAACATAATTAGCATAAGTTACATAGGATCATAGATTATTGCAGTTGCTGCACAAAATAAGGGCACCTACTTCAGTTGTTCAATAACTTGAATACTTTTAACACTAAAACTATACAACACAATACTCAAAGCATTAAAAAGAGACCACAAGAATAATGAATATTCATTGGTAATTTTCTGCTCAAAACTTGTTTATAGCAGTTTCTGGGGTAAAAGAAAAAAAACCTAAGGAAAAAAAAGGAAAGAAGAAACACAGCCCAAATGAACAGGATTTTGTAGTGCAACGTACAGTAAGCCCCAGGTATTTTCCTAGGACAGAGATGAAAACAAGTGTAGTGATAACTATTGCACGGCGACCCAGTGGCCCATACAACACCTGAAAAAGTGCTACATTAAAGTAGGCCTGTTATTACCAGCACAGTTAGCAATTTCAGTGATTGCATGAGTTTTAGAATGCAATTAAGCTGGCATAAAGAGTGCCCTTTAACTCCTGGAATGAAAAGACAGCCAGGAAGTGATTTTTATTAATATATATTTGTTATATTTTTCAATTATCTTTCATTTCTTGCTGTCACTGACATCAGAGCACCTGTAAATTCTATTATTATAAATACGGATTTTTTTTGAAGCAAATGGAAAAGCACATTTATTCTTAACGAGGCACAAAAGAGATTTCCTGCTTCAGGTTCTTATGCTGTCTGTAGCGGCTTCAAGATCTAGAAAGAACTGTTGTTAAATAATTCAAAGCAGTCAAACAAGACCAAATTCGTAGAACAATCTGTATTCTGCCTTCAGTTAAAACTTTGCCTTCTGACTTAAGTTAATACAGTTACTCAAATAACAGTGAGAAAGAATCTGATTAACTCTGTTCATGTTTGTATGCTATGAGGATGAAAGAATGAAAACTAAGACTTTCAAAATTACATCTCTGCATTCTTAATGTCAGTTTTGTGACATACTCTCCTATTATACCACCAGCCACGCTGGACCAATGGTGTAAAGATTTTATCTCCTTGATTCATGTTGTAAAGATGGGAAACTGCATCATTAGGTTTTGTTTTGACAACTAGGTGAAAGAACTGAAGCGAATTCTGCATAAAAGAGGTCCCTTTCATCCTTGGGTAACAGAGATAAACCTAAAAAGATTTATGGAAGTACGTTTGTGCATTATTTTACATACACTCTGAAAGAGTTGATCTGATGCAGGACAAAGACAGTGTTGTAAAGTGCAGGTGCTTCCCCGCTTCCCAGGCTTCTTTTCTTCCCAAATTTCATGTTAAATCCTTAACATGAAATGTAGGATCTGAGGCAGCATTTCTGAGGAGACAATATACTTTTAATATAGTTATTATGCTGTCTGGGTGAGAGAATGTTTCTTGGCAAATGCAAAGAAAGCCATTTATGCAGAAAAAACATTCTGGCTCCCAAAGACATTGAAACAGGATGTCCAAAGTTCTGGCTGTTCTTACCACCTATGGGAAAGGAACAGTGCCAGCAACAGGATGGGAATCTGCCTTTATAAAATTTCTAACAGCAAAAAGGCTTAGTGCTTCTAATTTTTGTGATTTTATAAATTTTTGACCACTTTTTGCATAAACCAAAGGTTGGCATGTCTGCAGAAGACCTTCAGAATAAAAGAAGGTCAAAATTGTTCAAAGATTTATCAAAATAATTAACCACCACATATTATAAAGTTATAATGCAAAATTATTCCTCTGAGCTGTACATCCTAAAGAGTTGATACATGATGCAGATACCACATACCTGTACTATATACACAGAGAACTAAACCTAGCATGCAAACTCAGATGTGTAAATATATATACATATAGATGTACAAATGAAAGAGTTAAAATATCTGAAAATATGTCTCTACCCAATAAAATAAAAAGATAAACCACATAAATGTGCTGAAAGCCATGCATGCTTGCTCTGTATATTAGATCACACTGGCCTACAATGAAATATAATATGCAGGTCCTTGAGCTCATGTCATGTCCCACTGACGTAAAAACTGAAACATATTTATCTGTTTATACTGTAAGTCTTCTGGGCAGGGCATATGTTAGTACAGCATTTGGCAAAATAAAGTTCTGGATTGTGATTGCAGTCCATATGCACTATAACACTACAAGCAATACAAGTAATTACATGTGCATGTACACTCACGTTTTCAAAGCCCAGCAGGAATATTTAGCCTAACAACTCCCTAGCACCGTTGAGTAAAGGTAGGGAATGTATACCCCAGAAGTACATTACTTGAAAATATCCAACTGCTTTCATGCAAACAGAGAAGAAAGCCCCCAAAAAGCAAAACTCTAGATGGAGACTGAGTAAATACAAACATTAGAGCCTGAGCACATTCAGCTCTGGGGTCCCCAAAACTAGTACATGGATCAGTTGGAGGAAATCCAGAGGGCCATGAAGATGATCAGAGGTCTGGAGAACCCCTCCTATGAAGACAGGCTGAGAGAGCTGGGGTTGTTCAGCCTGGAGAAAAGGCAGCTCCAGGGAGACTGTAAAGCACCTTCCAGTGCCTAAAGGGGCTCCAAGAGACTTGGAGACAGACATTTTACAAGGGCATGTAGTGACAGGACAAGAGGGAATAGCTTTAAACTGAAAGAGGGTAAATTTAGATTGGTTATTAGGATGAAATTCCTCACTATGAGGGTAGTGAGGCGCTGGAACAGGTTACCCACAGAAGTTGCGGCTGCCGCACCCCTGGGAGTGTTCAAGGACAGAGTGGATGGGCCTTTGAGCAACCTGGTCTAGCAAAGTATGTCCCTGCTCATAGCAGGGAAGCTGGAACTAAATGACCTTCGTCTCTTCCAACCAAAACCATTCTACGGTTCTATGACATTAGAATTACTTGAAGACATATAAGAACAAAAACACTATGGCGAAAATGAGTTGCAAAAGATACAGTAAAACAAGTATGTTTCCCAAAATTGAAGGGGAAAAAATTTATGATTAGCAGAAACAAAGGCAGGAATTGCATCTTCATAGCAAGTAATGGAATTACATACATTTTTTTTCTTATTAATTGTGCATTCTCAAAAGAACAGAAACTGCAGGTCAGAAAAACATCACAAATTTTTGACAGCCACTAGATTCAGAAGTTATCCTAGAGGTGAAATCAGAGCCCTAGAATAACACTGCACTTCTGCCTGTGTTCAAAATTTATCTTGTGTCACACCTATCACTTCACATTTTTCCAAGCTACAAATTCAGTTCTCAGATCAGAGAGCTGTTACATGAAAATGATAGAAGCCTAGGATAAATAAACACACTAAGTGGGGAATCCAGCAGCAAGTGAGGCAACTAAGAGCATCAGATTGTTTTTGATGAATGGTTTTGGTGATTCCCATTTCAAGACATCTATTAGTCTGCTACAAGCTTTCTTCATATATATGGCATGCAGAGATCTATACAGTCCCCTGCTCTGTCCTACAAATAAAGTTGTACAACAGCAATTCTAGAAACTGAGATGCAGGTGAGCCATTGTAGTTATATCTTCACTCTGTATTAGATCTTACCCAGAACATTCTCCCTTTTGCTCGCTTTTTAATTTCTTATTCTGCTATGAGCATAATGAAACAAGGCTGGAAATGATCAACATTTATAAACACCAAGTTGAGGACAATTCCAATATAGCATCAGACTGCGACTTGGAAATGAAAAGCCTTTTCCATCGAGGTCAAATGAAAACCCACTGATTCATGAGGCCAGGATTTTTTCCCCAGAGTCTAACCCAGACTTTTCAAGTGCTACCTGGGACATACCAGTATCTCTGTGTAGGTTACTAGATATTCTCTGAAATTTTAGGTAATTATAAATGCTTCATTCAAGCACCATGGTGCATGTAGGCATTTCACTGTGTGAGATATAGTAATATTTGAGAAGCTAACAAAGACTGTGAGATGTTCACAAGCAGGATTCCTAAGCTATAAAAGGGTTTGAAATCTACTAGTGAATATCACTAGAATCTTATGTGAATTTCCACCACCAGCACTGCCATTCCCAAACCTTCAGAAAGCATGTTTCAGCTTCCTCCAATGAATGGACTGGGTTTAGCACTACAAGATTTTAAATACCTAAGTTTCTACTCCTCTGTTTTGCTTTCTGGCTATCAGCACTTTATGTTAAAGTACTCAAGCTTCTCTTTGCAACCAAAACACCTACAAAGATTATTGTTTTACTGGAAAATTACATTTTTGTGCAACTGATGCTACAAATAGCATCCTTCAGAAAACCATTTAATATTATTAACTACCATTTTTCTGAGAGGTTTTTTTTTTTCATGCGTAAGACAAAGATGAAGAGTCATCCTATAAAATCTCCATTCCCCTCTTCCAAAGTTCTCCAAAGCTGTTCTACAATAGTATGTTTATGGAATAACTACCTACAGTATGCATTCACAAATCTTAAATTCCACCTAAGTCCTAGAACCTTGTGTTTGCTATAGCTGAGGTGGCTGCTAGAGCTGAAAACCAGGCAGCAGGAAATTAAAGGTACAGGAATTTAGACGCAGACTAAGAGCTTTGTATTTAATTCATATTTTCGTAAGTTTTATTCACACTTTTTTGAAATCACTGAGGACATCTATAGATAGTTTTTATAACAGCAGTTTTAGAGACTACTCTCCCTGTTGTTCTTTCTTCTTTCTTGATTTCATGCATCACACTCTGTTATGAATTGGAGCATAACCAATCTGAATGGGGAACTGTCTTTTAATCACAGTTGATATCTCCAAATTAAATTTTCACATTCAGTCATAATATTCCAGTTTTCATGCCTCTGTGGCTGAAAAAAATAGCAGCATACCATAGTACAGATGACTTCAAAATGCAGTCAGATATTCCTGCTATAATATAAAGGGAAGGAGTAAAAAACTGGTAGTATAGGTTGCAGAAAGCCAAAGAACCAATATCATCATATGTTACCTAGTGGTGTTAGTGAGATTTGAAAAGTAATACAGAAAAAGTAATACTTGAGATGGTTGCCCTGATCAAGTCTGTTTTTTGATCTGTGACTTCATGTTAATTTATTTTCTAAATTCTTTTTCATCTTCCATTTCGTTACCTCTTCTGGTTGTCTCTGTACTCGCTCACAGAATTTGCTGTAAACCAGCTGCTCAGGAGCAAAACAAAATGGTTAAATTTCTGATTTTTGTGAAGGAGGTACACATATTTTAGGTTATTTCACAAAAAAGTGTATTTAGTCATATTCATATATCTTTCATTGTCAATCTACGATCCCACTACCATTCTTCAAGTTTTTGTTAGTTTTTGATTAAGAAAAGTCTTAAAAGTGACAACCAGTGGAATTACTGTGTGAACAAGTTATATACTTCTTACAGACTTTAATACCTCTGTTTCTTAATGTGTTTTTGTCGGAGACGTGTGTGCATGTGTGTCTGTTTATGTATGTGTATCAATGTATGCACATATATATACACACACTTAAGTTTGCACTTACATGCATGTGTGCCCATTCTGTTAGTATTCTATTAGTATATTATTCTAAGACATTCTATTAGTATTGAAAAACATGTATGTAAGAACGTGTGTTTATAACACATTGCTTCATGAGGAAAATAAAACCAGGTTTGAATAAGAAAGAAATCTAAAACCTAAAGCCTTTAAAATACAGGTTTTTAGACTGGAAACCCAGCCAGACCTACAACTACACTGGCACTCACAGGCATAAGCTGCACATACTATAATACAGCAATAGCTTCTGTGCTTTGTTCCTCTAGGTTTTCAGGTTTCCATGGAAATGAGAGGGAATCCCAACAGAAGGGAAAAATAACTAGGCTATCCAACTCACACCATGGTCCTGGATGTCTGAACAGCTGATACATGAGGCAGTCATCACAAGAACAAAAACACAGAGAATACAATACGACACATAACATGAGCCAAAATAAACCAGCCATGACTGCACCTCAAAAGAACACAAGTAAACTACAGCTGTAGTAGATACATAAAGCTCTGCAAGAATAAGGTTTTACACAATTTTGAAGCTGCCCAGGATACGAATACAGGTACTGTATAATGTTCTGAAACGAATTAATCAAGCAAGTCATAGCTATTTAAAGCAGAGCCTAATTTTTCTACTATTGACCTTACTACACAGAGGGTGAATTAAAAAAAAAAAAAAAAAAAAGGTGTGGTTTTAAAATTCTATTAATACTAATATCCAAAGACCTATCAACTGCTGTGTAAGCCTTGGTTTCACAAATGATAGACCATTTACAGAGAACTGCCAATATAGCAACACAATGCCTCTATTTGGATGTTGAGGATTCCTGACAGTTCTTCTGCCTTTTCACATAAAGTTACAGAGTCATATGGTTCTTCCTTATTTGCTATAATATCTAAGATTTACATAACTGTTGGTATGGACACATAAACGCTTTATTTTTGTTAATAAACTATTGAAAAACAGAACAAGCATAGTCCTTAAACTTCCTTAGATTATTTTCCTTAGGGGAAAAAAACCAAAAAAAGCTTTAGCCAGTTTGAGTAAGTCTCTCCTACCTGGCAACAAGTTTGTGCTCTTATATTTGTTGATTTCACTGCGATCATTTCAGGCTCACTGCTAGACTTGGTACACTATTTTTTTCTGATCAGATAGACACTATGTTTGAGGTGTTTGAAAAGTATTTGGACTACTTTTTACTGGGAAGTCTTGGAGCGCACAGAACAATACGCTAAGCCTAGCAGAGAGACTGCAAAAAGTGGTATGTCCTGCTCCTTATTAAGTTTGTCAGTCACGTGGCAGGATACAGCAAATTATGAATAGGTCCTTTCCAAGTGATACAGTCTACTAAGAGGCAAACAAAATCTTTCACACTGAGAGAAGAGAAAGAAAAAGAGATGGTAATTAAGGAGTTGGCAGAAAGAGAAGGACAAACCTCTTCCATGTCATTCTCCATGAGAAGTAATACAACACAGAAGTATCAAATGTCAATAGTGATTGACCACAGGGCCTAGAAAATTATCTAACTTGTCTATCAAAAGACAAACAAAGCATAGCCCGAGCTGTAGGCTGGCTCACCAAGCTTCGGGAGGCAGAGCTTCTCCAGGACAACAAAGCAGAACTGTGCCTCAGTATCACTGCATTTGCACAGTCATTCTTCACCCAGGTGTAGATTTTGTTCCCATAGGCCATAAGAGAACAAAATATTTCCAAGTAACCATTGTCAAGAGTATTTCCTAAAAACTTAACCAACAGGCTAAGCATACTGTATTCCCAAAATTATTCAGTTACTGCTAAGTCATTCTCAAGCAAGAAACAACGAGAGGTACCAAGTTATCTTACTTGCGCCTGAATGAAATGTGGTTACCAATTTGCACATTTGTATGAAACACATTATTCATGTGTCAAGAACATTGTACTGAGCTTTGAGTATCTTCTGACCAACAGTGGTGCCTTACTAACATTTACATGAGAATGGATTAATGATTTACTGATGGCTCAGCCAAACCCCTTAGCCCTACTGAACTTTTTTTACCTTCAGGGCACCCGATAACTGCCCATAACCAAGCTCAGGACACAGCACGTCTGAAACTAGAGGAGGGAGAAGAATGTGACAGGAAGGCCAGAACCTTTTCCTGAATGTATTAAATTAGTAGTGAAACAGATATAGGAAGCCCATTTCCTGATCTAACCTCTCATTTCTATGCCCATAAGGCATTTTGACAAATAGCAATTTGTATTGCTATCCTGTAAACCCAGTCATTAAAACTATTCCTCTTTTGGTAGATTCCTTTGGTTTTCAGATAAGAACCACTTAGCTGTATTACCATAACTAAGGGGACAACAACCTGGAGCACAGGGGCAGAAATAGCCAGGAACAGCTATGCACAAATACTCCCTTAAATTGCTTCAGTGCTAAAAAAACATAATGCCACAGCTTATCTGAGAGGCACAAGTATATTTTAGAGGTGGAGGACATTTCTTTCCACACAGGCTGACATAAAGTTCCTGAATTTGAACTGGTTTACCTTGAAGTTGCCATTGAGAAAGAACAAATTAAATTGAGGGAGTTTCTCAGCCCTCATACATGTAGATACCCTAGAAAATAGTTACATACCCGTAGCTACATGCTGCTCCAAAAGAGCATCTGTGATTCCCATGTAAGATTCACCAGAATTACTACCGGCTGCTTTCCCACATTCTGGTGCTCCTTTATCCACAACTATCTCCCAAAACTAAGCACTCTCCAGCACTCTTAATTATCCGGCTTAAAGTCTAAACATCATCTATCTCAAACTGATTAGAGGGCTGGAATATCTCTCTTATAGGGTGGTTTGGCCTGGAGAAGAAAAGGCTCCAGGGAGGCCCTCCAGTATCTAAAGGGGGCTTTTAAGAAAGACAGAAACATGAGAGAAGCAAAACCAACTGATTTTCTCTGGAATGCAAGTAGTGTAAGACGTAGTCATTTCAGAGCTGAGATGGGACTGGAAGGAGTGGAAGGGATGATGCCCTGTTTCTTTGGTGTTAGCAGGTGATATCACTGCTGTCACAATTCTGGTCTTTTGTGCCACTGCCATTTGTTCTTAGTTCAAAAGCAGACAAAATTTATTCATTGTAAGATGCATCTGTGCAGTCACAGGCCAAGGGTGATGTGGAATTTTCCTGTGAGAAAAAGCAATGAACCATGCAGAAGGAAAACACATTTTTATTGCATCTCCAGCTTTCTGGGAAATATACTTCTGAAAATTCCCTTAAATATTTAAGCCATACTTTGATGAAAAGCTAAATATGCTTAAGTTTTCCCACTTTATAAAATACGATTATTAATAAGTTTCTTTATCTTTCTTCACCAATCACATACCCATAACCTTTCTATGCTACAATAAATGATGATAATAAAGAACAGCAAATGGCACCTACAAGAGTAATCATGTCAGACTATTTAGACACCCGTGGCTGAAGTATTAATTATTGTCTTCAGCATTTTTGTATATTTCTTTGTAAAATCTACATGAAAAAATCACTTTTTGTTAGTCAAAATATGCTCAATGAATAGTCATTAGCACATTCCAATACATGATATATTTAAGTGTTACTTTACTATGATTTTCTAAAAAATCATATTTCTTTCTGCAGACTGGGTAAGGGATAGTCACATGGTAATTTTGAGCTCATTTCCTGTGAATTTCTGAACAGACTAAAAGTACCTATAGAGCACACAGGCCAGTGAAACTGCAGACAAAATGCCTTTAGGTGGAAGAGGAAGGTGAGAATAGATTGGGGGACAGGGAGAGTGGGAGAGTGGGACAGGGTTTTATTGCATGATGAGCGGAATTACGGAGTATGAGACTTACAGCATTAAAAGATATATATATATTTTACATTAATTTGATTGGGGTTTTGATGAGTCCCTATATGAAGGTTTGACTGGAACCCAGGCCTGTCTAAACCCCAGCATTTTCACTTGGGCTCTGGCTTTCTGCCCTGCCCTCTGGCTCCCTTGAAATGCAGCCAGTGTCACCTGCTTCTGCTGGCCATCAGCCCAAACTACTTTCTCTCTTCATTTTCGCCTCTCCTGCAGCAGGGGAACAGGTGGGAGGTCAGTGCTGTGACTCTACCCCTCACACCCTCACTGCTTATCACCTTTCCTCTGGTGTCTTTAGCAAAAGAAATTAAACGCAAACCAGATAAAAGGACAAAGCTGATGGATGTATGGCAGGAAATAACAGGCATGAAATGTTAAAAAGCTTAGTAGACACCTTCTCCAGAGGCACACAAGCAGAGCCAGGAGCAGTCAATGGTGCAACTGAAGTACCAGCAGCTATAAGGACTTGCTCAGGAACTCAGCAAGAAGATATAAGCAGAAGTGGGATAGAAGGCCTCTCAGGAAGATAAGAAAGGCAGTACTAAGTACAGGAGGCTGACAGATTAAGGGAGATAGATACGGCTGAGAGGTAAGAACACAAGGGAAAATTGTTAGAAACATTTTTAGGGATGTCTTTGCCTCTAGTGGAAGAGAATAAAATGTGTGTGAAGATTTCAAGCATATGCCTACACTGTGCAAAAAATTGCTGCAAGAAGTCCCCAACTCCCTCCTCCCAGATAGAACCAAATGAGCTAGTTCTGGCACCAAAGGCAGTACCGTAATCGCAGGCTCTTTAGGGAAGTCAGACTACTTACAGTAATCAAAGGAAGGGATAATTAGCCTTTGCTCAGTCATGCTAACACAGTTACGATTTTTCTGGGTCATGAGATGCACACCACTGCAGCATCATGCCACACTGGCACATCACATAGGTCTAGTGTGTCTGTCCTACAAGAACAATGCACATGCACATGACTATTTCCTTCTCCTGTTTGATACAGCTGTAGGGAAACTGCCAATTCTGTGCAGATGATATCCAAGGGAAGAAACAGAAGTGAATTCAAATAGCCTAGCAATAAGAGGTATAAAGACAAATTCCTTCCACTAATTTTGCTACAGCTGTACCGGCTGATTGGTAGATACATATTGGCTCAGCTAACATCAGGTATCTTGTGTCACAAATGGCAAAGAAAACAACATGTATGGTACACATCGCAGAGGCAGAAATAGCTGCTTAGCTCACCTCTTAGCATGGTCACTCTGAGATCACTGAAATTATTTCTTCCTGAGCTCCAACCTGTCTAAACAATAAAAGAGACCTGCAAAGCCCTGGAAGGAGGATTTTTCAATGGTGACTGTGTGACTGAAATTGGAGTGTATAACAGAACAGCAAAATTCCACACAGCAATAGTGCTGTGGCCGTGCTCAAGTCAAAGCAATAGAGTGTTTCATAAGCCAACAGAAATGAAAAACAGCCATGGTCTGTCCCAATATCAAGTGCATACTGGGACTGTGAGAGCACAAAGGTGAGCTGATTCAGCACCAGACCTTTGTCTACGAGGTTAGGGTTGCAATGACTACAGGCTCCAGGCAGAATTCCACAGTATTTCAGCACAGCTGAATGTATTTCAGGTTAGAATACAGGAGAATTTCCACGCAGTTTCAAAAAGAGCTCATTGTGTCAGTGTTGTACTGAATACAGAGAAATTACCATCAAGTAAATATTGCTTTAATGAAATGGTTACAATTGAAATTAATGTGTTATGCAAGAGACATGTTACTGGACTAACATATAAGAGTACCTTTCCCTGGGTGATTGACAATGCCCTATTGGATAATATAAAGTGGAATTTAATAATGGTTGATTTCACATTAAATGAATTTTGCATGAAAAAACACTGGATGAAGTGACAATGTATAGCTACATATATGAAATGCAGAATAACCAAATTTGAATATCAGGGAAACTTTTTATTTTCCTTATTCCATACACACTGCTAGAATAGATAGTTGACCCATCTAAAATGGTATTACTCTTCAGCTAACATCAGATACTTCAGAGAAAGGAACAGCTTTGCCCCAAACACTCCTACCAGCCATGCAAACATTTCTACACGTCATAATGATAATTAAACGGGCTCCTGCATTGTAACTTCTAACTCCTACAGCTTCCAACTTTGGCTATGCAACTACTAAAGAAAAATATATTCATACAGCAATATCTAAAAGATCTTTCCAAAGTATATGTAACAATAAAACAAGGGAGTCAAGCATCACTTCTCTTCACATGTTTTCCTCCCATTGGGTAACTTGTTTTGCAATTTCTGTATCACAATGAAATGAAATAAAAATAGGGTTTTTTTAGTTAAATTAAGCCATTTCAAAGAATAATTAAATGTAACAAATACACTAAATGAATACCTGTATCGGCCCCTGTATACTGCAATGAATTGCAAACATATGATACCAGTGACATTTTACGTTCTAATAAGCTTCTCTTGCAAACGTGGCATGTCTGGTCTCTTTAACAGGCCGATCTTTTATTGGCTTAGAAAGAAGGAAGGTGTCAATCCAGACACAGACTTTCTTTCTTTCAAAGCATTGGTCAGCAGATGGTAGAAAAAGCAATTCAGATCCTCAAAAGGACCTGATGTTCTTGTTTTCTCTCTATTTTAGGATGCAAGTCCTGTTATCACTGAACAGAATGACACTTGCAGCAGGTACAGCTGACACATGGAAATATGTTGGATCAGTCTCACTAATAGGATCTATGCATTTGCTAGAAAAATCAAACAAATATGGACCATTTGGACAGGCAGGTTCAGAACCTTACTCACAGTCAATTTTCTGTGTGAACATTTGCAAGGAAAGATACCAGATGGCTTAGGCATGTATTACACTGACATGTACATAAATGTGCATGGGTATATATGAGATAGGAAGAGCTGTGACCAAATTAGGGCACTAAATTACATATGTGTAGGACAGGGCAGTGACAAAGGAAAGAAACCCTGAAAGATGGGGAGAAAGAATGGTAGTGTTGAATAAAATACGCATTATACATTAGCTTTTCTTTAAGGCAGCTAGGCTCCCCACATACTATGAGTTGGGGATTTACTCAAGAAGTTCGCTTTAACACTGTGAAAATTATGTGTTAAAATACTCCATACACTGATTGGAAGACTGGCTTCATCAATCACAGGTGCTGATATTAAAATTTCTCGTGGGAGTTTCATAACTGATGAATTGCTTCACTGGGATTCACTTTGCCCACCCAGCCAAAGCAAAAGTGCTGTAGCAGCAGTCACCAGCACAGAAGGCTGGTTAGAAAGAAAAGTGACGGTGTCAGAATTGAGAAATGAGCAGCACCCATGCATGGATGTATTGGGAGGAAAACAGTAGGAAGAGAAGGAAAGAACACTTACTGATAGAACAAAATGTAAGTCATCCTAAAATATGCATTTAAACCGACAGACAGATCCCAGCCTTCTTCCCACAAGAATCCTGAGGTCTCTGTATGTAAAGTCTTAATGGAATCGTTAAAATGAAGAATTTTTTTCTTTAGAATGGCAAAAAGATATATTTTGAAAGAACACTTTATTGAGAAAGGTCAGAGTAAAAGAGCACACCTGCTTGGTATTAAGAATCTCCTATGGAAGTGTACTGGGTCCAGATAGGACAGAATTAATTTTCATCATGGCAGCTCATACGGGGTTTAGATTTTTCACCAAAATGATACTGGTAACACAAAAATATTCCAGCTTTTACTGAACAGTGTCTGCACAGCATCAAGGCTGCCTTGGTTTCTCATTTTGCCCAGCAGCAGATAGGGGAGGGCGCAATAGGTTAGGAGGCATATGTCCAAACTAACCAAAGACAAGTTCCACAACATGTCACATCATGCTCACCAATAGCAGGGAAAAGAGACAGTTTAGGAAGTTACACATCTTTTGTTTGGGAATTGGGTGGGCATCAGGCTACCTGTGGGAGGTGGTAAATGATTGTCTTTGCATCACTTTTGTTTCCCTTCTCTCTTCTATCACTTCTCCTTTACTTATTAAACAATTCTTATTTTTTTGGTTGATCCCAAATTTTCTTGCTTTTAATCTTCCTTCCCTCTTTCCCCATCCCACTAGAGGTAGCAGGGGGAAACTGTGTAAGCATTTGGTGTGGTACTTAGCTGTCCACTGGGGTTGACACACAGTAATTAAGAAAATGGCCAAGAACAGGTATTCTGCATCTTGAAGGGGTTTTTTTTGTTTCTTATAGTTTAACCTAATAGCTTCAAAGGAGATTAAGATAAATTATTTTAAAACCCACCACATAATGTGGAACCAGAATACCCAAGAAAACAGCTGTTGAGCCTTAGATCTGCCTAGCAGTTTCTACACGATACCTAAACAGACTTTGTGGTACTTTCACTCTTAGCTACTGGAAAGTATTTGAAGTAAAATTCCAGTATTTTTATACTTCACCTTCTGTTCCCATTTAATTAGCTTCAAGTTATATTTCTCCGTTACCTTTGTACAGGAACTGATTTTTTTGTCTCTTGAGCTCATAGAGGTGCCTTTCTTGAAACAGCCTGTCTCACTGCCCATTCCCCCTTGCCTGCAGATAGGTTTTGAGACATGACCTGCTATCTCAGTTTGATTACTCATTGGGAAGTCTCTGCTACTATCAAGCCCCAACCATGCTTATTATGACTGCAACTACTTCAAAGAGCTCTTGACTCCTTTCTAACAAGTCTGAGGAAAATTCAGCTCTGATGCAGCTTTGCTAGAGTCATTCTGAGTTACAGCAGGAACTAAGTGGATTCAGCCTAACTTTTCACGTCTATTACCGTTCTGGCACACTGATGAGCCAGTGATCATGTGTACAATTTTGGCTAACCCAGCTACACAAGATCTGAGTCTTGCATGGCTTTAACTGAGTGTGTCTCTTTCCTTCCTGACTAATGAGGTTTCATGAACAATTTGTATGACCAACTTCTTCTAAAGTGAAGGCTTTTATTCTACTATTTAATTCATGAGAAGTCTCAAGAGTTACTGCTGTGGAGGGCAAGGAAAGTGAGATTTCATGGGCCTTATTTCCTTAGGAAAACAACTTAGTATTTTAAGTACTGGAAATGCAGAGTTAAACAGAGACAGGAAAGAGGGTGAGTTTAACACTGCATCCTACTTAAACTGTATGACATGCCAGCCACCTAAGATGCATAACCTTTAATTTCTGTCTTTTCCTCCACCCTTCCTCCTTTTTTCAATGATCTCATTTTATAGGATTTGAATGAACTCAATCAAAGCAAAAATGCTTCCAATTAAAAGTCTCAGTGAAGGTCCAAGCTTTAGATATAGGTTTTTGTACTACTTCTAATAACTTTTTGATCCAGTCCTCAAACTCTGTGAATACAATAATCTCCTATGAATGATAAGAATTCTCTATTAATTGTAAGAAGGAAACTTCTGAACTGACTGCAACTCTGTAATTCTTGCTTATTATTCATAAATACCATGAGTTCCAGTATATGGCCATATGATTTCAGAGGCATGATGAATTTAAATGAGGCATTTTTTTTCACAAAATATAATACGGAAATGTATTACCAATCATCACAAAATCATACAACCTCACTGGAAAGACACATTAGTTTGAGTGAGCTCTGGGTTATCGCGGGAAAGGGTCAATGAAGAAGAGAGTAATAAGAATTGGTACAGTACTTCTGCTGAAGAATGCAGAGCAGTGTGACACAGGGAATAGAACATAAAGGTGCAGGCAGTGCAAGTTCTGGTCTTATTTTTGCAGATGAGTTCTTGGGTTTCTATTGACAAATGACATGCCTGTTTCTCCATAAATTAAGAATCTAACATACAGCTTTTACTAGAAAGGACATTAATACATTCATTACTGTAAAGATTTGTAAAACATACTTTCTCAGGACATATCTAGAGCCATCAGACAAGCTTTATAACATGATTCTTTATCGGTCATCAAAGCACGGAAAGATACAACTCTGTGTTACTGTGTTGATGCTAAAATCTTATACCTTGCCTGTTCCCCATTCAAACACTATTTCACCTGCTAAAAGGAAATCCTGTAGGACACTCTTTGCTTTTCTCTGGAGATGACAGGCATTTGGTTTTGAGCAAATCTACATGACTCTTCACATTTTTTAAATACTTTAAAATGTTTACCATGCTCATTTTCAGGTATCTTATCCTCTGTCAAAAGTTTCTACTCAGTACCATAGTAAATCATATCAAAGCAAATTATTTCTATTGTGAGCACCCTAGCCAGCTGGGGTACATAATGTACCTGATTGAACTGTGCCCAGCTGGAACTTGGGAGTACCCAGGCTCTAGCAGTAGAAAGTTTTCTGCTGATGCTCATACTATAGTGCCCATGAAATGCAATAGTAACTTGACAAACAAATCTTCCCAGGCCCAGCTGCTGGTAAGGTCCTACTGCATACCCTTCCTTGCAGAGACCATCTTTGCCATTTACTATAAACTGTCTTAAATGGACTCTAAAGACCTGACATGACAACTTTATCATATATGCTTGAGATGACAACTTCCTGGATAGAATATTAAAAGACAACAAGCAGTTGAAGGTCTATATATAGAGAGTAAGGTCATTTACTGCAACAGTGCCATGGATTCGCAAAGGGGCCAGGGTGGCTACAGGACAGTAATAGCTGCATTTATGTGCCCTAAACCCAGTAATTATATACCCTAATAAGTGTCCTAACTTAACAGTGCTGAATATTTGTCACTGTCCCTTGACATCACCTGGACTGTATCTTCCAATTGAAACAATGCTACTCATTCAATGATCTGGCAGCTCTGTTGAAAATGTTGGTGCAGAAATGCAGTATTAAATAGTGCTCACTTCAGTCAACCAGCTAAAGAGTTGATAAGCAGGAGATTAAATTAAAAAAATATACCTAATTTGACTAGTGGATCCATTACCATCAAAACAGATCATTTAGCTTTTTAAATGTGGACTTAAATGGTTAAATGGACTTAAAATTTGTGTCAAAAGAGTAAGTAAAAGTCTGTATATAAGCAAGCCACATTTTAAAAAAATCAAATAGCACTGTAACTGAAGGCAGTATCCTTATTTTTTTTCAATATGGAAAAATGGGGTCAGATGAGGGAAGTCCAATTGCCATCTGCCAGCAGAATATCTGACTTGCCAGATTTTTGAAAATTCGTCTCAATTAAGATTACCAGTTTTCAAATGCATTGCCTGTCCTCTTGTACTTGTCATCTGAGAAAGGTGTAAAAGACCATTAATAAGTATTTTAGGTTTTCATCATGTTAGACTTATCTTGTTTGAAAAGACCAGCTACAAAAGTATTTTAATTCAGAAAAGCAAAAAGGCAGAATCAGTACCTAAACAGAAGTCTGATCTATACCTAGATTTTCTTGGCTTTGCTGGTTTTGGCTGTGGTTATATTAATTTTCTTCATAGCAGTTCCTATGGCGCTGTGATTTGGATTTGTGACCAAAACAGTGTTGACAACACAGGGATGTTTTAGTTATTGCTGAGGAGTGCTTGCACAGCATCATGGCCTTTTCTGTTGAGGAGGCTGGGGGTGAGCAAAGGCTGAGAGAGGACACAGCCCAGACAGCTGGTCCCGACTGATCAAAGGGATATCCCATGTCATATGACATCATTCTCAGCAATAAAAGCTGAGTGAGAGATGGAAGAAGGGGGAACATTCAGAGTTACAGTGTTTGTCTCTCCAAGTATGTGTTACGCTTGATGAAGTCCCGCTTTCCTGGAGATGGCTGAACACCTGCCTGCCCATGTAAGTGATGAATTAATATCTTCTTTTGCTCAGCTTTTGACATTTCAAGTTTATGTCCATCTTCACTATAATAAAAGCCAAACATTTTCATTATTTCACAAAACAGAATTTGCCTTACTGGAAGTAAACAGTACTACTCGTGAAGATGCGTGTGAGATGGCCCAGTGAATGATGATCATGGCCCAGTGAATGTCATCCTAAATGACCTGTGTCACAGCTGTACTGCTGCTCTCCCATCAGCCCCAGTGTGGAAAGAGGTCAGGTAAGACAGACCAAGGGAACAATTGCATCAGTTTCGTCCAGACTACTTAGCCTTAATGAAAAGGCAGAGAGTAGTTCTTGCTGTCAAGTTCATCTGTCTTGCTGAGGTGTATAATTACAGTCTGGAGTTTCTGACTATGAACCAAGGACGGCAGCTGTTCCCTCCATGCTCTTTGTAAGCACCCAGCAGAGCTGTAAAATGTCCAATCCAAAGCCCAGCTGGGAGCATGCTTTCTCCACCCTATCCCACTGAGGAAAGGTTTGTATGGGTCTCATTACTGACAGGTCTAGGATAAGGATAAGATCTCATAATTAGTATAAGCACTGATTATTGGATACTCTGAACAGAGTGATACAAAATAGGAAGCACATCTGTAGCCATGTGCTACAGATGATCCAGTAAGTTTTTGAAGTGTCCCAAATAGGAATGGATCCCATTGAGATACACAGTCACTGTAAGTGTTTTACCCTCTCAGAAGCAATCAAGTCTTTCCAGTGGTTTTAGTAACAAACCATGCACAGTACAATTAAGCCCTATCCTCCAGGGAAACATGAGTACAAAATAACAGAGCAGCTAGCAAAACAAGATTTAGGCTGGTCTGTTGTCCTCAAGAACAAGAGACTACTTATCTGCTTCCAAACTTCTGGAATAAATTCTAGATCAAGAGGAAAGAGTAAGATTTTTATTTCTTAGAATTTGCAGTACATTTTCCAACCAACATTTCAGACATACTCTATGCAAACTTAATGATTTATTATGATAAAGTACATCTAGGTCATCAGCATATGTACTTTTGCTACTAACACTGACTTCAAATACAGTCTTTGCTGTTGTGTGAGTACTTGATAAAAATCCTCTGCTCAGATCAATCTCACTAAAATCTAAGCATTTTTTAGTCTTTCATGAGTCTCACCAGTTAGACACATTAAATAGATTCAATCTTAACGTATTCAATTATATTTTTTATGTTAAGTGTTTGCATTGAAAGCACTATCTCCTCTGTGAGGTAAAGGAAATTTCATGTGCATGAGAAAATATTGATCATAGTATTACATGATTTGGTGCTTGGATTTCTCCTCGTGTCAGTAGTGAAAAATCCCATTTACATTTGTTACTTTTTGGGTGCATTTAACTTATATATAAACATCTATCATGGCATACATTTATGTCCATTTAATTATTAATTTTTCATTCATTATATCTCAACACAGTCTATGAAGATAATATATATCTGAGCAGATTCTTCCAAATGTGTATTTTTGTATATACAGCTGAAGTACAAAAATGCACCTCTGTATACAGATATCATGAAGAGCAGCAACTTGTACAGTCACTGTTGAAAAAGAATAACCACATCAAAATACAAGGGCCTACCAATTCCAGAATTTGCTTCCTGAGGTTGCTAGAAGGAGACTTGTAACCCTTGGGTAATATCAAATATAAGTTAGGAATTGATAATTTATAATTATTTAAAATCACAAAGATATTTCTTCTCTCTTTCTGTTGGCCTTGACTGTTGGGACTGTAAATATTATTCTTAACTAAATAACGGATAATAAACTGGTATCTTTAAACACCATGTACTCAATTTCTTTATTAAGGCAAGTCCTTTTTACTGTACTGGCATAGCTACATCCACACAGATATGATTGTGTGATTGTCTTCATTAAGAACAACTGATTTTTTTCTGGAACCAATGTAACCCTTTGTACACAAGGCTCTCACTTCTGAGTATTCTGTTTCACAGAGACAACTGGTCTGGTTCACTCTTCCTTTTTTTTTTTTTTTTCTGGTTTGAATTAAATCTGTTTCATAAAAGTTTACCACTGCTATTTTTTCTCTTCTGTATTCATGTAGCTATAGCTTTTGGTTTTGACCAAGATTCTACTACCGTGATACTTGCAGATGTACCAGAAGTCTCCTGTGCATTCTTCCCTCATTCCTTCTCTAATTCCCTTGCATTGATACTCTAATGTATATACTGCAACTGTTATTTTATTGATATACCTGAGAGGCCTTTTTGCATGTGCTCTTCAACCCTCACTTTTCCCTCAAAATAGACTAAGCTGAAACCTTAGTAAAATGACAAGCTAGAAGTAGTTACACTTTAATTCAGACAAGACAATATTTATATAAGGTTTTTAATTTCTGAAATATGTCTAGTGCTTATTTAGGCCTTCTTTAATCAACATCTTCTGAACTGCACTTTGAGACCTTTGGTTAGTCCTTGTTAGAATGAATCTGTTCAGAAAGAACTACAAGTCTACTTCTATATTGTTTTCATTTACCAGTCTAAATTCAGATTTTAGGAATCTGTTTTTCTCTTTTCCCCTCATATCAGTGATATAAATAGCATTCCATAGCATCATCGTAACCATTCGAGGAATTTATCCTCCCACATCAACCAGAAGTATGGTTTTAATCAGTATTTCACAGTAGAATACAGAAGAACCTCAAAAGTAAAGCACTGTGATCTTCACAACATTTATCAGTGTTCTGGATATCACCATTATTTGCTTTTGTTTTGGGATCAGTAAGCCAAAACCCATCCATACTATTCTGTCATCTAGATCAACACCTTTGAGGCATCACAGGACTACCGCAACTGCAAGGCACAATGGAAGATACTGTTCAGACAAGGATGCTGGTCCCTAGAGCAAAATGCATCATAAAATTCCTGAACTCTTGACTTCTCTGAGATATACTGGTGGTGCACATGGACACAAAAGAGTACTGTAGTGTTTCCAAAAAATACCTCAAGGTATAAATATTCTCTTTTAAGTGGAAAATAATATAACACTGATAATTCATTTCACAGAAATTTCTTTTACGTACTTCCTTTGAGGAAAGTGATTCTGAAACAGAGGTAATTCCAGAAAGACGCAATTCTTATTTTCCATCAGCTTTACTCATCAGTCACCTTCTATTCGGCCTTAGTCTTTCTGACCACTGTTATCAATATCAAGACAAACACATGATGTTAGTATCAGGTTTTGGTAAACTCCGTGAGACAGGATAATCCTCATAACAACCTGCCTGTTCCATACAGTGAAATCTGACTGTGACATTCCACAGATTTGAACTTGAACAGATGTCTGAACCTCACGATGAGAAAACCTGGTAAGAGATGAGGCAGACAACTCAGCAGTTCTTGACTTCGGACCTTGTTTTAACCATAGAACATGTGGCCCTTTGAAAGTTGTGAAAATTGTATTCTATTTTAAATAGACAGTAAAAGAGAAGCTAAAACAGCCTGCAGTCAATAGACTGTCTCCAGGCCCTAGCACTCCAAGAGAGGGCAGTCTAAACTGCGTATGAGTTAAGACCCTTTCAAGAAAATAAATTGTAGGGGTTTTTTTAATCCACCTTTGTCATTTAGAAGTTGAAACCACATTCACCATTTTCTGATTTTCCTTCCACCTCACATCACTCCTTGCATTTATGCAGTATGAAAAGGTGGTGCCATTCAGAGGTAATGCTCTGCTTTGAACAGGGTCTATTAGCAGTGCCCAGGACAGCTCTTACTACCTAATTCACTATTAATTTCTACTGTGGGGTGGGGGTGGGAGTGGTCCTATCTCCCAGCTGTTCAACTGAGATTACCAAATCTTTTCTATTTTTTGTCAGCATTTCTCTAGTTATGAAACTTGAAGTAATGCACTGAATGGTTTAGATTTAATGCTTATCCACAAGTCTTGACACAGACTTAATGGTCATAGACATAAATTGGGAATATGACCTATGGGGCCTGTGGTATCAACCAGTTCTAACAGAGCAGCAGACCTAATGATGTCAGGAAAAACTGATTTTCACAGTGAATGCCTGAGTTAAGAATATAGAGGAAATTAGTCTCTGGTAGACACACCAAGGATAAATTTTGGCATTTCTGTCAGTAGCAGTTAGCTTTTTGGTTTGTAACTACACAGAGATGTCATGTATAATGCCTTGAAGAGATAGTGGAGTTAGAAGTAAGGTTGAATGCAGGAATTTAGCCTACAGAATGCTTCTGGTCCACGTTCTCTCTAGTTTTTTAACAAGCTGAGCAACTAGAAATCCCAAATGAGCATAGGAGTTTTGCTAGTTTGTGAGAAAAAAATCCCTTACAATTTCACACATTTAAAAACATAACAGCAACAGTCATTTTTACTGTATGAAATCCTCTTTTCAGTTTCCTACCTACCTCCACAAGTCAACATGCCCCAGATTTCCTCTCCCACCTTTCATGAGGTGATTTGTGTACCCATTGCCAGAGCTCATGATTTCACTCATCTGTTCCATGGTTCCTGAGGTGCTGCTACTGGCAGGGAAGGAAATCATCATTGCTGGTTTTCCACTTTCCACATCTCCCTTCCCAGCATTCTTTATACTGCACAGCATGTTACCATCCGTTTCACCCCTCTCTTTTTTGTGTTATTTCAATGTTTTCTCCCAATAAGTTTTTAATTTCTTTTTCCTTCTTCTCAGTACATCTTTGCTTCCTTTAAAGGACATGTTTTTGTCTTTCTAAGTCTCCCCATTTCTCCTGCTTTTAGCTGATTAACCACTCATTATTATTTAGTAGACTACTGTTGGAATCCCCTTTGCAGCATGGAAGCTGCCTCATTCTTCATGACTGCTCCATAAAAATAAGTTTGCCACAGCTTATGCCTGTTCTCTCTCATGATCCAGTTCTCAAAGTCAGAAGGAACATTTCTTCTAATGTTTAAAAGGGTGGCGGATTGCAGTCTTACCTTTTTCTATTTCAAATTCTAAATGCTCACTCTAACTTTTTTTTTTTTTTTAAAGTCTTTAATTTAATCCCTGGTAACAATAAAGATGACTATCATTAAACAGCATTTTTAAAAAATATGACTGACATTAAAAGTAAAACTAAATTTAAAATCAGCCTTATTTCCTACCAGCTATAATGTTACGCAATTTATACAGATTTTAAACTTTATCTCAAACATGTACCAGATGCACTCAAAACTACAACTGTTTTCTGTTTAAAAATACATATTTTTAAAATGCATCTATTTACCTTAACACATTATAGAGCAGTACTGGAATGTGTGTTACCAATAAATGGACAAGGCTGATTATATTTTCAGTAATCACAATTATTTTGAGGCAATATTAAATTATTTTATTCAATAATTGGGGATTAGCCATATGCCAGGTTTTCTTCTTATAAAACTTTGTGACAAAAATGGAACTACATTCACTTTTTAATGTCTGGAATCTCTGTCTCTGGTAATCCGTTCTGGTTCAGTAGCAAAAATTGGACAGCACTAAAAAAAGGTCATAAATTTAATTCATTACTTGTGACATGCGTTGTAACAAGAACCAGAAATGGCAATTATCATAATTTGTACAAAAATATGGTGGACTCAATCTTGTGACTATTTTACACAGATGAAATACAGTGTAAGGCTCCAATCTGCAATTACCTACAAATCAACTTTAATGTGACTACTAAAGGGAAACACTTATGGCAGTAAATTAAGCATCTGTACATTTGCCAAAACTTGAAAAAGCCAGTAATAAGGGTTAAAACACAGTAAAGGTAATTGATCTGCAATGATTTATATTTCTGTTTTCAAGTCTTGTACCAATTACAAGACAATAGCCCTTATTCAGCACCTATTAGTCCTATTGATTTCAGTGGAAGTTAGGCACGTCAAGCTGTTGCAGCACTGGACCACAAGACCTTTGCTGCTGAGTATCTGGATTCAGCTCTGCATGAATACATATCTGTGCAAAGAAACTTACTCTTCTCAATCCCCTTGTCATCTCAAACCCTATTACAGGTCAAGACTTGCATAGTTTAACAGGAGACATGCATAACTAAGATTAATCATTCTAACCTGATATTTCAAATGTGAAACATCCCAAGTCTCTATAAAACTAAGATATAATCCAAACGAGTCACAAGTTTCCAAAAGACTAATATTGACAATAAGTATTTCAAAAGGAAGTCCTCTAGGCCTAAGTGAGGTATACAGTATATACTGGGGTAATCTGTACCATTTTTCATTTGAAAATCAATTGCTCATAATAACCTTGGAGGATCAGGGTGGAAAAAATTTTATGTCATTGTGTTATATCTACCTGTCCTAAATTTATGTGCTTCAAGGACCTTTTAGCACAGTGGGCTAACTTTAACAGACATAAAACTTCACTCATAGATACTCAATGTCTCTTATAAATAAACAACATGTAGACAACAAGCATTCAAGTAAGAGAGAATAAAATAGTTTACTATTTTTCTCACTTTTTTGTCCTTTCTTTCCTTAACTAACCCGCTCATGTCTTAAGGAGACTAGCATCTCTCAGGTCCAAGAACAGTGGTGAATTCTAAAACCATAAGTTTTGAAAATTATTTTTGAAACAGAGCTTGCAAGTATGTCTTTCAGAAAAGACAAATTCAGTGAGTATAAGTGCTTTTCTCTGACTAGGTATTTATACCTAGTATGCTTACCACCATGACATTAAAGGAAAGAACATAAACTTGTCCACTCAGTAAAATCAGATAATCCATATCAGATAGATATATGCTTTTTAAATTATTTCTATTGGTTAGATCTCAATTTTCACTTGGTAATTAAACAGTTAACAACACCAGAGCAAGATCTAAAAAGAAGACGCAGCACAGCAAAGGTAAAGGCTGTTAGGCTACATCTCTGAACTCTCTTAAGGACTTTGCAGTACTGGCATCACTCCAGAGCTTAATTTGATACATTCTGAAAGCCTAATCATCTTCTGCAGGGAGGAAACCTCTGACCATCACACTGTTAAATTGTAGTGCTCTTATTCTGCCTTTTTGTGTCTGATGCTTTTTTTTTTTGACGGATATGTGGATTATTTGGTTCAGAAAAGCAGATTCTTTGGGGTCTTTGCAGTCATTTCATGCAGGCCATTTCCTTTAATATTACCACAAATAAAACCGTAGTTTGCATTTTTGCTGTTTGTAACATTTATATTAGATACCTCATAATATATATTGTTATTAAATATTGTGAATATGCCAATAATAAGTTGAGCACTAAACAAAAATACAAATAGCCCAGCATGTCTGTCAGTAAGTAGTTCTGAAAAATGTGTCCCTATGATTGTGTCCCTAAGACATAAGTTAGTGCAGTTTTACTCTGTGGATCAGAGTTTATTTAACATGGTCTATTATATAGCTGTCAGTTATAAAAACATGAATTACACAAACTTTCACTGCTGAAAATGTGTGAAGTAAGTGAAATTAAGTTGCTTTAGGAAGACCTTTTTAATTAATGTTTAGTGACGAAGAATACCTGGAGTGTACTTCTAGTAGCCCATTAATGCAAGGCGTAATGACAAAAATATTTTTAAGATTATGTTCTCCTTGTGACAGCAAAATGCTGATATTGTCTACTGCTTTGGAAGCATGAGTTTCCTTCCATAATGTTTTAAGCAGCAGTATGCAACAGAGACACACACAACAGAACAGAAGGTGCTACTGCCCTTACTACATTGTTTTGGTGTCACTGGGAAAGCACATTCCTTTGTTCTCACTGACTACAGAAATAAACATATGTATTGGTATATAACTCAGAAGCTAAATTTAAAAAGAAATCTTAATTTGGGCAACAATACAGACTTCCCCTCATCTTATCTTGAATCACACAGAAGTATGTAACTGGACTTTCATGATGAAATAAAGTACACACGTATAATCAATCCCAGGTTCAGGCCAGGAGTATTTTTTTCTTTTTCTTTATTACAAAATCCCTCAACATTATGATATCAAAGGCCAGCTTTAAAATGTAGGTTACCTACAATGCATTTATCAATATACTTTACAGAAAAGCAGATCTCAATTCTCAAGTCCTAGTGGAAAACATATTAGTCTTTTACCATAAAAACTTTCAAAGCTTGTTAAGAAAAAAAGCAGTGTGTATTTCTCAAACATCCTGACCAATGTGAAAAACTTGTCTGGTAAAAGAGATGCCTGAGTATCTCAGCACAAGGGAAGAATGCACCCACTGCTTTACAACTTTTTGGCTTCCCTTTCAATTAATTTCAAACAATTGGGAATGCTTGTGTGGAGGCAGACTAGATAGTTACCTTCTGTACTAGTGTTTTGGTGAAGTTTTTTTTCATGGTACAAGTCTTTTTCACACGTTTGATCTAAGATCTAAAAGTTAAGGTACAAAGTTTTTAGTAACTTTGGCATAGCCCAATTACAAGAATTGTTCTTGTTTCTGACTCATATATCCATCTTGGAGACCTCCTTGACTAAATCAGCATGAAGACAGCTTCCCAGACGGGAATATTTCACATGTGTCTATGTTTCAGGCTTTTTTAGGGCATCTGAGGACTAAGAATGCGGTAACACCAGCACTGGTATCTGTCCTTTAAGCTCTTTTGTATCCTTTAGAAAGGCCTTTGTAGCACTTGGTGCATGTCCCCCTTGAATTTTGCACATCCAAAGTCCTGAATCACTAGTGAACCCCACATAAAGAGACTTGTCTGCTCCTCTCCTTCAGCTGCCTGTGACTTTTTCTGTGTGACAATTGGATGTTGTGAAGGGAAGAATAGGCAGAGGCCTCACTGAAGCCTAGGTAGGCACAGATTACCATCATCAAAGCTAGGATCACTGTCTCTGAACAGCGCTGGTCATTCACAGTCGGAATTATGTGTTCACGATGTCCTTTAAGTTAGCCTTTAATGGAATATGAAAGACCAACTTCCTGGCTCTACAACAAATTTAGTAGTGACACTAAAGAGTGGCACACCTACCTCTAGACCCTGTCCCAGCAGAGATCAAGGTTATCCTAACCTCCGGAAGATGGCCTGTGGAGCCAATGCACTGGGTGGCTGAAATCCAGCAGCAGTGACAGGATAAGGCCTGCCAGCTGTCCTCACTAGACTGGCTCAACGCCAGTCTCCCACAGCATCCTCCTGGAGAAGCTGGCTTCCCATGGCTTGGACAGGTGCACTCTTTGCTGGGTTCAGAACAGGATGGATGGATGGCTGTGCCCAGAGAACGGTGGTGAATGGTGACACATCCAGTTGGTGGCCAGTCACTAGTGGTGTCTCTGAGGGATCAGTGTTGGGCCCTGTCCTGTTTAATATCTTTACTGATGATTGGGATGAGTAGATTTAATCTACCATTAGCAAATTCACAGACACAAAATTGGGTTGGAGTGTTGATCTGATGGAAGGTAGTAAAGCTCTGCTGGGTGATCTGGACAGGCTGCATTGATGGGCCGAGACCAAAGGTATGAGGTTTAACAAAACCAAGTGCCAGGTCCTGCACTTGGATCACATCAACCCCCACATCGCTACAGGCTGAGGGCAGAGTGGCTGGAAAGTGGCAAAAGGGCCTGGATGTGCTGGTCGACAGAAGTTGAACATGAGCCAAAGTGTGCTCAGGTGGCCAAGAAGGCCAGTGGCATCCTGGCCTATATTAGCAATAGTGTGGCCAGCAGGACCAGGGCAGTGATTGCCCCCCACCCCGTACTCAGCAGTGCTGAGGCCATCCCTCGAGATCTGTGTCCAGTTTTGAGCAAATCCAGAGAAGGGTGATGAAGATGGTGAAGGGTCTGGAACAAAAGCAGAAGGAACTAGGATTGTTTAGCCTGGAGAAAAGAAGGCTCAGGGATGACCTTAGCACTTGGTACAACTACCTGAAAGGAGGTTGTAGCCAGGTGGGGGTTGGTCTCTTCTCCCAAGCAACCAGCAACAGAACAAGAGGACACGGCCGTTAGCTGCACTGTGGGGGAAGTTTAGGTTGGAGATTAGGAAGAAACTCTTCACAGAAAGGGTGATTAGATATTGGAATGGGCTGCCCAGAGAGGTGGTGGAGTCACTGTCCCTGGAAGTGTTTAAGGTAAGACTGAATGTGGCACTAAGTGGCATGGACTAGTTGGCATGGTGGTGTTCAGAGACAAGTTGGACTCAGTCTCAGAGGTCCGTTCCAACCGAATTGATTCCATGATTCTGTGAACACCAGAACCCATCCAATTTACACTCTGTGTGTGCATGCATTTACTCTCTGCCTCACTGTAGTCTTTGGAAGGCCCCCACCTATTTATTGACAAGTTTGAGTACAACTTCAATGGACGTAGTCTCAGAAACAAAAGTAATGCAAACCCAAACTGTAAGTACATTGGGGAGGTCATTCCTCTACATCCACACCTGGTATCACAATTCCTAATTTACCTACTTAAAAGCTGAAAGGAAAACCTCTCTCACCATTCCTTCTTAATTTCTCCTCCTCTTCTCCCAACAATTATATCCCACTTTTCTCCACTAACTGTCCTTCAAGCTTAATAAACTTTTCCAGGCTGTACCACAAAAGGCAGGACAAGATCATATAACCCATGCTGAATTTCCTTCATACATTAATAAGATACAACATTGAACACTTAAACCTGTTCTTCTGTCCTGTACTGTCTCTCCTATCTGTCTGCAAGGGTTAGGACACACCTTACAGTGGAAATGGACAGATTCTCATCCCATGCAACTGCTAAAAAAGTAAGTTTTATAAAACACAATTTCACTGTACCCTGGGCTCCTCTGCATGAAGGCTTATGCCATCTCCACCATCTATATTCACACACATCTTTCCTTACCCATCTGTTCCTGTTTGGCCTTCCTCCAGTAGTCATGCTAAAAGTATGGCTCCGAACCTGTGAAAGCAGTGAGTAGGCACCACTGCTGTGCTCACCACCTAGCATGGAGCAAGAGACAGTTGCCCCAAGCACTCGCCAACTCTTGAGTGCCTCACTGGAAGATGTCACCCAGCCGCACTCCAGCATTTCTCCTCCCTCCACATGCTCCCCGGCTCTGATGCCAGATGCCTCTGCTCTATCTTGCAAACACACTCTTGGTCCAATCACTCTTTCAGTGTCATCTAAGGATGCTCTTTTACATAGCAGAAGCTAAGAGCTTGACCCAGAATGAGGGTATACAGTGATAGCATTTGTCTTCTGGGCTGAGAGAAGGATAAATTTAAAACTAAAATGTCATTAGATCCAGAAAATAGCCCTGCTGGTTTTGTTTTAAAATGTTTTTAAGAAAACAAACATTATTCACTGCCAGATACAAACAGGGATAGTGTTAACAAATATTAATATTTTAAAACATAATTATATAATAATTTCTTATTCAAGGGCTCTTGGGCAAATGCAACAATGTGGGATTGGGGAAAGGCTTGTTTGTGGAGTATATCCCATCTTTGTCCCAATTTTGTCTTGTGTAATCAACACCTAAAAACTGTATGCCTTTTATTTCTTTTCCTGGTATAGACTTGCCCCCAGTTCCTGAATCTGAAAAAAACCAAAAAGACTCACTAATGTTCCGCTGTTTTTCATTGTCCAAGTTGTGCTGCTTCTCATTGTCTGACATTTTAAAGTCTTTCCCAATAGTGCTGGAGTAGGGTCTTGGAACAAATACAAATGCCCTGCGTCATCCAGGGCAGCTGGAGAAAAAACTAGCTTAAAATCTAGCTGGGATCTAGTGGGTGTCTAGTAAGTGATGGTGGTCTCAGCTTAAAATCTAGCTGGGATCTAGTGGGTGTCTAGTAAGTGATGGTGGTCTCAGGTTGGGAGGAGCACCTGGTCTGGTGTCTAGGCAGACTGCACTGGAAGTGGGCGATGGGAACCCAGGACCACCAGCAGCGCCTTACTGCAGGCCTAGGACTGCAGTTTATCTGACACTGGAGGGAGACACCTGACTGCTCCTGGATGGTGTCCCTAGCCAAGCTGGTGGTATGGTACCTGTACTAGAAGTTCTCTGTTACTGCACATAGCAAGAGAACTTTCTGCCTTTCAATCTTCCAGCAAAGTGTATGGTTATCCAGTGAAAGCCTCTTCCAGCATGGCATTTTGCCACCTACATGCTAAATGACAGCCTCTTGGAGACGTCCTGGAATACTGAACACTTCCCTGTCCCAACCAAAAGTTGCCCTTCCTGACCTCCTGTGTTTCCATCCATTTCCTAATCCCAAATTAGTTGCTTCCCAACTGCCAGCCCTACTGGGCCATACAAACAAGTTATTTCATATAGGAAGTTTTTTTAGCATTTTTGACAAAGTTGTAGTACTGACAGTTCTCCAACCACAGAAGAACCCTATGTCCTCCAGGCACCACATGCTCCAGGTTACCAGTTGTTGCAGTTGCAGTCCTGACACTGCAATACCACATCACTGTAAAGGACAGACATGAAGTTTCTGCCTAGACCATGGGATTTTTGAAGAACACCATGCATGAAAATATCAAGTGTCATATGACAACACAGTAGCACATGTCATGCTAAGTGGTCTTGTGCTGGTAACCTTGAAGGCCTTTTAAATTAAGTCCATTGAAAGATAAAGAAGGGTACAGAGGAGTTGGTGCCCAATATTTTGTGGAAAATTAATAATAAAGTCAGAAAGTGTAAGAGGAAAACACAAATAACCAGACAGTGAGGAATTCTTGAAAAATGCTCTGTCTGGAGGGGGTATGTACAACTCTATTATGTCCTTAGTCTTCCACAAAGACAGATATGGGCAAGAATTGAAAAATCTTTGGCTGGGACTATGAATCAGAAAACATTTTACCTTTGTTTAATTATATAATCCAAAACCAAAATAATTTGAGGTAAGAAACCAAATCTATATCTGAATACCCATACAATTTTGGTTAGCTCATCACTGAATCTGATTCACACATGACAAAGTCTTCAAAAAGTATACAATGTAAAATCCAAAACTTGAGATTTTGTATGTGAAACAGGAATTTCAGGAAGGCAAAGTAAGAGACTTCATAGAAATGAGGCTAGCAAGAAACCAAGTAGGACCTGATCATCTGGGAAATGCAAATTCCTGCACACAGACATTAGAAAAGCCAGGGAGCTGACTGTCTGGAAAGCAGCTTTTCAGAGAAGAACTCAAGGCTCCTGGTGGACAAGTTAAACGTAAGTCAGCAATGCACACTTGTGACAAAAAAGGCCAACAACACTGCCAGGAAGTTATCGGAGGTGATCCTTCTCCTCTACACAACACTGATGAGGCCACAGCTGGAGTGCTATATCCAATTCTGGGCTCCTGAGTACAAGAGAGACATGGACATACTAAAGTAAGTCCTGCAAAAGCCCACAAAGATGAAGAGACTGAAGCATCTTTTGTACAAAGAGATGCTGAGAGCTGGGATTGTTTAGCCTGGAAAACAGGGTTTAGAGGGATCTTACCAGTGTGTATAAATTATTATGTATATGAAATGTAGTGCCTGATTGGGATATGCAATGAAGAGGGAGCCACACTCTTTTCAGTGATATCCACTAACAGGAAAAGAGGCAACAGGAACAAGTAACAGGCAGAATACAGAAAATTCCACTTAAACATTAGAATTGTTGGGGCTTTGTTTACTGTGATCAAACACTGGAAGAGGTTGGCAATAGAGTTGTGCAGTCTCCATCTGTGGAGACATTCAAAGTCCAGCTGAACACAACTTTGAGATACCTTGGCCTGAGAAATCTGTTCTAACTCTAACCTGCTTTGAGAAGGTAGATGGGACTATACCTCCGGAAGTCCCTTCCAGCCATAACCTGTAACTCTGTAATTCTAGATGTGAAGATAGAAAGTCTTCAGGCAAATGACCATTTTGGAGATAGTAGATATGTTCTGAATATAATTTTAGGCTTCGAAATTGTCAGGAGGGTTTGAGGGTGGAGGTTAACCATACTTACTATTTTTATTTATTAGAATATATAATAGTATATATTAGAAATATATTCCAATAAAACTCAATATATTCTTAAACAAAAGACTGGGTTATATGAAAATATAACTTGGTTGGTAGTTTAGAGATTTGAGCAAAAATCTCAGATTAGAATTGCAAAAATTCAAGTCTAAGCTGATGATGTATCAGTTAATCAAAACAATATTATGCAACAGTGATAATGAGTATTCAGACATGTAAGATTTAGAAGATAACATGTAGATTCAGAAGACAACAAGAAACTTGCAGCCAGTGCCATATAATTATTCTTGCCTGGAAAGAAAAGTTCTGAAGTAAAAACGCTGATCTCTACCATCCAACTACTCAGTTTTCTAACACCTTCTGACATTTCCTCTGTGTTGTCTTTTGTACATTATTGCTTCCTGTTGACATATGCAAAGCTTTCTAATTGAACACCTCTGATTGCTTCTTGAGTCTTTCATTTGTGGTGGTGCCTGAGCAAACCCTTGACAAAGATTAGGTAGCAGGTGTACTGTGTAATTGCTGCTTGCAAAGCAGACCTCGAATGTCTGACAGTTTGCTTGCACTTCACCACCCATGTGCTTTTTACCTGCTATACAGTAAGTACTTACACAGTCCTAGTTCTTTACTGTAAGGACTGCCTTTCTAGCTGTATTTGTCTATCCTAGCTGATGGCAGGCACTGACCTCTTTGCCCATAGACAAGAATAAAATGCCACTAAAATTTTACTGACAGTAAAATTAACAAAAATTAAACTATTTACTAAACAGTCAGATGTAACTAATTTAATATTACTTAAACATTATCTCCTCTAGGGATGCTCAGTTCAGGGATTATTTACAGAGAAGAGAATTGTAACTTTTATCTAAGAAGGGCTCACTGAAATACATTCATGTGGCTCCTGAGAACCTACTGAAAATAAAGGCTTTTTAGTTTCATACTAACAATTTACATATTAATCCTAAATTGTTCATCCATTATGCAAAGTACATGAGTACCTGCCCTGTCCCTCACACCCAAGCATTTCTTGGTATGGTAATTCAGACTGTACTGGCAAAACTGAGCTTGCTGATATTAAAGAAGTTTTCAAACAGGCCTGAAATTCATTGATGCAATTATCTCTTCATCTGAAATCTAAAATTATTCATGTTCAAGAGAGTATTGAACACTCTTGTGGAGGCAGACAATTTAACGTAACTGGCCACAGTTCACAGCCAGGATACATTCACACCATCTCTTCCTTTTGTTATCTTTAGTAACTAACATTCACAGTTGGGAATATGAGCCTCATTCAACTCTCTGGTCACCTAACACAACATTTTTGGTTTCACTGGTTGCATAATACATTGTGGTGAACAATAACCTCACCTGATGCAAACCAGTGGAACCTATTTAAACTGTGACCTTTAGTGTAGCTGAAGCAATTCAGAGGCATTGCGCTTTTGTCCCTGCCATTACAGTGAACAGTGCATTACATATACTTTGGTTTCTTTGTTTAATGAAAGGCAAGCCTTCTGCAGCATCAGGAAAGTCAATGAATGTTTCGTGTAAAATCCACAGGAGGATATAGTCCTGAAGCATTTTGCTGCTGTTAACTGTATGTTTTCTTTTTCTTCACAAGATTGTGCTTACAAACAGTAGTTAAATACTACTATTGCTATAATTGAGACATCTGTTGAAACAGTAAAAACAAAAAGCACCGCAGTAAAAAGGAATTTTAAAAAACTATTCTAGTCAATGCTATAAGGACAAACAAGAGGTTTTACAAAGAGATAAGGATCAGGAGATTTTTGAGGGAGACTGTAGTCTCTTGGTGTGATGGATGGAGGCGAGTTGCTGACAGATGAGGCACAGAGTGCTGCAAAGCTAAAAGATTTCTTTGTCTCAAGTATGTTCACTAGGGAGAAAGAGGGAAACATGCCAGAATCAGAGAGAAGTTTCCTGGAGGCAGAAAATGAAAAATTAATGAAATGAAGAGTGACACCAGAATAAGTAAAAAGGAATCAGCCAGTGAAAAAGAATATACAATTATAGTATTGGATGGCCTGTATCCCAGCATTCAGAAAGATACTGTACATGTACATTTTGATTAAGTTGGGAAATAAATTTATTACCATCAATAGAAAAGGCAGATGACTTACCACACTTACCAGAGTTCATTAGGGGCTGAGGGATGGCTTAAAGAAGATTTACAGGCAAAAGACTTTAAAACAGTTGTGGATTAGGGTACAAAGAGCAGGCAGTTCTGAAATAAGCCAGACCCTGAGCCCTGGCCACAGAAGCCAGTATTTTCACACTGCATATCTAAATGAAGCTATAACTTTGTAGATTAAGCTTGGGTATATAGACATGTGATAAGAATCTAACACTTAGAATTAAAAGAGGGTTTACATAAACTATCAAAAAATTATTACCTGTGTCTTTAAAATCTTTACATAGAAAGGTATTGTATGCACCTATATGCATGCATTGCTTGGTAATATTCTAAAGTGTAACTGCAATTCATCTGAATTCAGGATTCACCCAGCCCAAACTGAAGACAATATATATCTAAGAGTATGGACATTTGCTCCAGACTCAGAATCTGACAAAGAAATACAGAAACACCCATATTTAACTGTGTGACTTAAATCAGTGAAAACAGGAGGCCTGAGCTGAAAATTTACATGAATTTTAAATTTTTAACACAAATTTTACATTTATATTTATGCTGGACATAAGTCTTAAGTCATTATGTTGACCTCTGAACAAGTTACAAAAAAACATGCAGTTATCTAAAGAAAAAAGATCATTAATGACATAAAGATCAGGAAGAACAAAATTGAGATCAGGGATCACAGCATTTTGCACTGCATTACAAGAAAGATTTTAAAATAAAAACAAATTTCTAGAAATATGAAATGTGAAAAAGTTTGCCGTAAAAAATGAAAACATACACTCAGCCAAACAGAGTTGAGCAATTCCAAAGGTAACATTCAGGCTCTGTTAAACCTCATAGCTTAATGTGCAGATATTACAGCACCAACTAGATGCCAGAGTGAGACATGGAACCTCCTCATGCTAACCATTACACAAACCTGTAAGCACTTGCTGAACAAAACAATTTTTTACTGAATTCAATTAAGCAATTTCTGTAAATTTGTATTCACTACTAAATACAAATGATTAAAAATTCAGAGTAGCACTTCCCTTCTCAAAAGGCAGAGGTGATTTCACATCAGTGTGTAACTCAGTACTAGCTACTTGTGAAGTGAAATGAAAACACAACAAGTTGAGATAGTGACAGAAGAATAGGAATAAAAGGAGATAAAATACTCTCAGATAGGAATAGGATTATGAAAATTAATCATGTGCAATTTAGTGGTGTTCATTATTTCAAAACTGGCGAGGTTTTTTAAAATCAACTGAGGCAATAAAGTAGTATTGATATTCTCAATTTCTACAGACTGAAACTGATAACATTAAAATAGAAATTATAGAAGATAGAACTAAAATAATCAATAAGAGTTTGCATATTGCTACACTGTGCAAATGCTCTGTTGACTGCAACTACAATGCAAACTAATTCATGGATATTTACTAAGTCTGAATTTTTCCTTGTTGGAAAAGTCCTTCTCAGAAGTGAAACAAACTTCTTCCCTGCAATATCTCATTCTGAATCCCCATCACCTGTTGTTCATCACCATGACTGATATCCATTTTACGTCTATGTCATCATCACACAAAAAGTGCACAATACCTTTGTGCTTTTGGGATAAAGAGGGATGTTTACTTTTCTTATGCTAGCATGTATTTACTTCAGTGACTATGGCCAGAGGCAGAGGCCCTACACTAGAAGCAGAACTGTGAAGGATTTTGAGAGTCTTTACAAGGAGCTGGCATCACAGTGCGTATTTGGCCCTGGAGAGGGTTCACTCTCTCCTATCAAGGTGCAGCCACACTGCTTGTAGAGTTCCTTTGTGCCAGAAATGCTCAGTGTAACAGCAGAGTCAAAGTGTAAGATGAGAATGTGTGGCACTCAGCCCTGCCTTTAAATTCACCAGGCAATCCCTCATATTCGACAGAGACAGCCAAGAGAGAAGCTGGTAGTAACTGCTAAAACATGCCAGCTGTTTATTTGGCTTTCTTCCCTCACAGATTACTAAACAGCACAGACTGAAACAAAGGATTAGGAATGCTCAAGATTTCATATTGCTAGAAATACCACAACCAGAAGGAGATATCCTGTGTTATAAATTGTTTTAAGTATGACATTTTATTTTTTTCTACCTATTTCAACTAGAGAGAAGTCAAATCTATTAAATAAAATAATGGAAATAAATTAACATATCTGGCATTTTTCAGCAGAAAGAGAAAGCTTTTACAGTCTGATTCTGAGCCATCACAATATCACTCTGTGCTACACGACATTTGAGTTCTTGATACTTGTTTTCAAGATGCAATTCAGCAGGGCATTACACAGTCTCATTGAGGCTCCCCTTCCCACAAAAGGCCGGACCAGAAGAATCTTTTAAAGGTCCCTTCTAGCCTGGGCAGTTCTGTGGTAACTGGAATATTATTTTTCCCATTGCTTTCCAACTGGGTTATCTTAGTACTTTTTCTGCTTCTTAACAAATTTAAAAGCAGTACACTGGATTTATACGATAGCGATCAGTGCAGACTGAATTTCTTCATTAAGTAGTGGGGAGGGTATAATCTTGTGCATTGGACTGATCATGCAACTCGCTGCTGCTTTAGGCAGGCAGTTAAGGTAACTGCCCATCATAGATGCGCTTACTCTGATTGCACGCTAGAAAGAGAAGGCAACTGATTTCCCATTCCCTCATTCACTGATATTAGCTTTATGTTGCTACCACCAGAGCTACATGTAATGTATGACTCTTTACAACTTTGTTTACATGGCATAAAATATCATTTGGTTACAACAGAAATCTTATCCAAGTTTTAAATGTTCACTGAGAACCAAAACAAGCCAAAAAACTAAACCCCATTTCCTCATAAACTAATAGTGCTGGAAGTCAATTTAAGGAACAGAACAGGCAGGTTACGAACTATTTAAAAGGCATGCTTTAATCCCCATGTAGTTCTTAGTGCCCTACGTGAGAAAAATGTACAGATCTTAATAGAAACAATTATAAGCAGAAGCTTTTGCTTTCTAATCGAACTCGAGATACCACTAGAACACAGCTTTTCTTTTTCATGTTGTAATTAAAGGTACTCCTTAAGCATTTATGTATGTGCATGAGAGACAGTGGTCTGGACACCTGCATCTGTGCAATCCGAACACTGAAAGAAATATGGCTGTGATTTTTAGCCTTTTAATGGGTGTAAATATACATACAAAAGGTAAAGTAGCAAGTAATCACCCCACTAGTCTCTATTCACAGAATAGATAAAGCAAAGACAATATAAAAACATGTTTTCTCACCTAACCTTTAATCATATAACCTCTAAATTATATTGCCACTGCTTTCAATTCTCAGTCTGGTACTGACAAAAGCACTGCCCATTATAACCACTGATATTCCATAAAAATGGTTCCTCTAAGTAAAAAAAAAAGTAGTAGTAGCTTTAAAAATGTTGAAGAGAATGTTTTATAATCTACTGCTAGCAATAAAGCCAAGCATTCAACAGCTTACTAGACCAAATACCTCACCTCTCAGTTTTTGGACACTGCTAGAATTCACTGACCAAATGAAGATACCTGTAATACAGAACATTCTAAGCTCATCACCCTAAATGTTGCTGACATACATTTGATGATTCTATGATTCTAAACAAATCTTCAACCTGAGTACATTCTATTAACCCAGAGAATATAGAAAATGAAGCATTTACAATGCAGTAGATCATACTGATTTGATGTATTATATCTTGCTCTTATGTCACAAATGCATGGTTTTACCGCATATCCAAGCAAATCTGAAGACGCTGCAGACACAATACAATTTTCTTGGAGATAAATACTTTTGTGTACAGCTGGACCATCTTACCAGTAGCGTACAAGTGAAAACTAGGAAGGAAGACATTTGTTTGTAAGATGCGGCCTGTTAATACAACAGCAGAGGTTAAGTAAGTAAGAAGGTCTAAGTATAACAAGGAATTGGTTCTATTCCTATGCCTTCAAACTTGAACTTGGGTATTTTTGCTAGTGACAAGATTTCTTTAGTTCAAATGATTGCTTACCAGGGCCAAAATTACTGTTTGTACAGAGCCAATGCAGAAATGTACCATTCTCCTTTTGTTTCTACTACTTTATGCCTACAACTTGGCAGAATGCTGTTCAGACCCAAACTTAGAAGCTTTTTAGTCACCTTGAATCAAGATAAAACCTGTTCTTTTCACAAATAGCAATAAAAAGGTTTTCCAGCCTTTATCCTGGACACATGCGTTTTGAGTATTGGGTACTGAGTGACAGCACTAGAGAATGAATCCAGGTTTGCTCAGAAAGATTACCATAGGCAACATAAGGAATTCCTTCCAAAATTATGTCAGCAATCATGCTAATTTCTTGTAGAATACCCTATTGATTTGAGAAAGTAATTCAGCTTCAACTTACCTTAATCATTGTTAAAGACAACACAATTTCCTGATTTCATACAGGAAATCAAATACAGAAATTAAGTGAGTGTATATGTAGTCTCATAGGGCCTTATCCACCATTTCATATAAGCTTCCTAAAACAAAAAAAAAAAAAAGCCCCAACCTAAGTTAGTTTTAACCCTGACCTGGTCTGTTTTTTTACGGAAAAAAAACCCAAAACCCAACACAAAAAAAAATATTTAAAAACTGAGGAGCAAGGTCTCAAAATTAAATTACAAAAACCATCATAAAACATCATAAAATGCTACAATGTAACCACCTGAAATGCTTCTATGTTTATGCATGCAACATGAGGCACAAACAAGAGGAGATCAAGGCTTTGGCCTAGTCACAAACATTCGACATCACTGGCGTAAGTGAAAACTGGTGGGATGAGTCCTGTGACCGGAGTGCCCTGTTGGACAGTTCCAGGCTCTTCAGGAGGATAGGAAAGGTGGAAGAGGCAGAGAGGAGGCACTGTATGTGATAGAAGGGTTAGAATGTATGGAGCTCAAAGTTGGGAATGGCACAGTTGAGAGCCTCTGGGTAAGAATCAAGGGGCAAACAAATAATGTGGATGTCATTGTGGGAGTCTGCTATAGACTTCCCAGCCAGGGATGCTTCCAAGCTAAATGCCCTTGTCCTTCTGGGGGACTTCAACTTGCCAGAAATTAGCAGGGTGCATCACACAGCTGGTACCATATGGGTCAGAAGATTCCTAAAACACCTGGATGACAACTTTATGGAACAGGCCCTAAAGAAGGCAACTCAGAAAGATGCCCTCCTTGATCTGCTGCTTGTCAACAGAGAGGATCTCACGAGCAAAGTGGAGAGTGGCAGCCTCTTGGCCACAGCGACCATGAAGCGATTGAGTTTAAAATCTCTGTTGACAGGAGGAAAAGTGCCAGCAAATCTTCAGTTCTGGACAAGAGGAGAGCCAACTTCTGGCTGCTCAGGGAACTCAAGACTAAAGTCTGCTGGGAAAATGCTTTTGCAGATGCTGGGATCTATCAGTGCTGGTCACTTTTTAAACATCACCTCTGAAGGGCACAGGAGCAGGCAATTCCCAAATGTCGTAAGTCAAGCAGATGAGACAGAAGGCTAGCTTGGCTGAAAAGGATTCTTCTCTTGGAAGTAAAGCAGAAAAAGAAGGTATATGCCCAGTGGAAGCAAGATCAGGTGACATGGGAGGAATACAGAGCTGCTGCTTACCATGGGAGGGAGAAAATTCATGTAGCCAAAGCTCAGCTGCCATTCAAGGTGACAGAACTGTGGGGGACAATGAAAGATTTTTTTTCAAATATATTGATGGCAATAAGCAGTGTAAAAATAACACTAGTTCAGTACAGGATGTGGATGGTCACCTCACAAACAGGGATATGGACAAGGCAGAGGTGTTAAACACATTCTTTGTCTCCGTCTTCAACATGGATGACAGACTAAGGGGGTTTCAGTGCCCTGAGCTGTACGACCATGACTGCAAGAATGGTAACTCCCAGTTGACCCTGAAATTGCGGGGGATCTGTTGTTCTAGCTGGATCCCAACAAATCTATGGGACCTGATAATATTCATCCAAGAATTCTCAAAGAGCTAGCTGATGTCCTTGTAAAACCTCTCTTGATCATTTTTTGAGTGGTCTTGGAAATTCAGAGAGGTCCCAGCTGACTTAAAGCTGGCAAACATTGTCCCAATTTTTAAGAAGGGAAAGAATGAGGACCCTGGAAACTACAGACCTGTCAGTCTCACTTCAGTGCCTGGTAAAATTATGGAGATGATTATTCTGGGAGGTATTGAAAAACACCTGAAAGACTGAAGCCACAGCCAGTCTGCCATCATGAGAGGAAAGTCCTGCTTATCAAATATGATTTCCTTTCATGACAAGATAACCCATGTAGCTGACCAAGGGAAGGCAACTGATGTAATCTTCTGGGATTACAGCAAAGCTTTCAATACTCTCATCATATCCTTCTGAATAAAATGTCCAGCAAACATCATGTGATGGGTGAGCGACTGGCTCATGGGTAGGGCACAGGTGACATCAGACCAGCAACCTGTCACTAGTGGGGTACCACAGGGCTCCATCCTTGGCCCTGTGCTCTTCAACATCATCATCAAATGGACGTGAGACTGGAGGGGGTACTGAGCAAATTCACGGACAATACAAAACTGGGAGGAGCTGTAGACTCCCTCAAGGGCAGAGAAGCCCTGCAGAGAGACCTCAACAACTTAGAGGACTGGGCAATCACCAACCATGCAAAGTTCAACAAGGGGAAGTGACAGATTCTGCAGTGGCAGAATGCAACCCTGGGTATATGGACAGACTGGAGAATGAGATTCTAGAAAGCAGTACCACAGAAAGGAACCGGGGGTCCTGTTGACAGAAACTGAATGAGCCAGCAGTGCCCTGGCAGCCAGGAGGGCCAAGACTGTCCTGGGCGGCATCAGGCAGAGCATCACCAGCCAGGCAAGGGGGAGGATTGTCCCGCTCTGCTCTGCACTGCGGCGGCCTCACCTTGAATATTGTGTGCAGTTTTGGGCACCACAAAGTAAGAAAAATATAAATTATTAGAGAGTGTCCAAAGGAGGGCAATGAAGATGTTGAAGGGTCTTGAGGGGAAGTTGCATGGGGAATGGCTGAGGTCACTTGGTATGTTCAGCCTGGAGAAGACTGAGGGGAGACCTCAGTGCAGTTACAGCTTCCTTGTGAGAGGAAGAGAATGGGCAGACATCAATCTCCTCTCTGGTGACCAGTGACAGGACCCAAGGAAATGGCCTGAAGTTGTGTCAGGGGAGGTTTAGGTTGGATATTAGAAAAAGATTCTTCACCCAGAGGGTGGCTGGGCACTGGAATGGGCTCCCCAGGGAAGTGGGCACAGCACCAGCCTGACAGAGCTCAAAAAGCATTTGGACAATGATCTCAGGCACACGGTGTGACTCTTGGGGTCAGTGCTGTGCAGGGACAGGAGTTGGACTTGATGATCCTTGTGAGTCCCTTGCAACTCAGCTGATTCTGTGATTGTGCGATTCTGTGATTCTGTGTTTAGGACAGCAGTCGAACACCTCAGCTCCACCTGTAAGCCAAATTTCTACTCAAAATGCCACAAGATGGCTCTGGTGGGTTTGGAAACGTCCCCTGATTACCACTTAGATGCATGGATGACATTGGGCTGTTAGACTTAACTGGAACAGAGGGCTGGCACACTGAGAACAAGCAGTGCCAAACAGGCAGCCATTCTCTGCAGCCCTTGCCTAGCTTGTGATTAACGTGCTGTTTCTTCAGTAATTGTGATTAATATATTAGTTTAATGCAAAATAGGTTAATATAAAATGAGGGCAGAGAGAATACGACTGCCTCAACACATTTGGTGCACTCAGGGACACAGAAAAGACTAAGAGTTCATCCATCTTGGAGCAACAAGAGTGAAATTCATAGAAAATTATGCAGATACTTAAATGACATTCACATTCTCCCTGCCCAGGACCATTAGGTTCCTCCTCCATGTCACTCCAGCTTCTGGCAAGGCTCTTGGACTAAACTGAACTTGTCTCCTTCTACCTTACAGGGAAATGCCTCTCACAGTAGACTGTCATGATCTCCATAGCATGGTACATTTTTCTAATGAACATTAATCAGCTTTGAAACAGCTAACATTACTGAAATGTAAATTATGCCTATTTGAACTGAACTGAATACAAGAGAATCCGCTTATTGGGTACTGTTGGAAGCTCTGCAAAATTCAGTCAGCACCGCTTCAGTCACACCTGGTTAATAGTCAAGTGTTACCTTTGTAAGCACTTTTGGAAGAGAAAATTTAGTTTCTTCTACCCATGGTTGCATTTTAGACATGAAAATACATAGTGCCTCTCTTAACAGCTCAGTCTTCATTTAACAACCTCACACTCCAGGAAAAGTTAACCATATTCAACAACAAATGCATAAATTCCTTTTACTGCTCAACAGTGGTCACCAAGCTAAAGTAATGGGTGCACTAGAAATACATACAATATAAAGTAAGACACAGAAGACTTATTCTTCCTGGACCATGTTTTGTACCAGTTCAAAATTGCTGTGCCTGTTAAATGACAGGGCACGTGTAGGGTACCAAGGAGGAGTGACAGCAGGGGAAGATGGAGCCCTCACTCATTGTCCCCCAGCAGAGTCAGAGCTGTGTGGTGATGAGGGCAGCAGGCAGACCTGGAACCTCCAAGTGCCAGCCTCGGGCTATATGGAAACTTTCAGAGTAACACAGGACTCCTCACTTCACCTGTTATTAGCAAGGAAATAATGATACTTCCTACATCCTGATTTTCCTCCCATCTTGTCTCTTCAGATAGCAACAGATTTGTGCAGGTAGCATTTTTCAGCTGTGTGTCTGTATGGCACAACAGGACACCAGTCTCAGTTATAGCATCAATGTGTTAATTCTGTGCATCAAACAGTGTTGAATGCATACCCTCCATTTTTTTGTAAAGCAGTAATTGTATTTTTTTTTTTTATAATAAAGCTTTTTCCTCTTTCCTTTAATAAAATTCCTCAACGTTCAGCAGAGAAAGCAGGAAGTTATTCATGTCTCTCTGACATGAGAGCATAGCTTGGTCTCAGACAACATTTAAAACAGCCTCAAAGCTATTCAAAACTGTATCAGGCTGCTGCAGCCCCATATCAATTGCAGTGTAACTTCAGCCTTCTTTTCCCAGTCTGGCAGCTTCAGGAACATGCTGGATGACTTTACTAGACTTCTTTCAGCTCTTACTCAGAGAAGTCTCTAATTGCAAAAATCTGGGAAATTTCTTTTTCCCTTCTAATATAGGAGCATTTCAGAGTTAGTAACAGAGTTTTCAGAGTATGTAGGTAAACACTGAAAGCAAAAGTTTGGGGGTTTTTTTGTAATGAACTGAAATTAAAATTCTGAAATCTTTTAACTCGTTCTGAAGAATACAAGTAATGATGGTCCTAAAGGATTCAAATGAGAACACGCAACAAAGTTATAAGTGATTATACCTGTATTTCTATTTTACTACCTATTCTTATCTTACTCCATCAAAAACCACACAATTATTGCACAAATTGTTTTCGTACCAGATGGGAACTATTATCTCCTCTTTCCATGACAGGAAAAGGGAAAATGTATGAAGGAAGGCAAAGTTCAAATATCCACAATGATGAAGTTACACTGCTCAGAAAAGTCTCTTCCTAACCATGAAAAATTAACAGTCTAGCAGCATGGATTAATTATGGATTAATATAAATGGCTACAGTAACCCTCAGCTCCCAGTATTTTAAGTACACAGTGTTTTTGCAGTTACGTATGTAAACATTAGCTATCTTCTTAGAGAGTAGGTTTTCTTCTTAAGCAGAATACATACAGAAACATGCTTTAGAAACTTCTGTATGGATCTCTTGATGTTTAAATATGTAATGCTGTGCAGACTAGACTGGGCATCTGTTGTGGGTTAACTGTGGTAAGCAGCTAAACTCTACACAGCTACTTGCTCCCACAGCTACATCTCCCACAGGGATGGCAGAGAGAATTGGAAGGACAAAAGTTAGAGAACTTGTAGGCTGAGATAAAGACAGTGTAATAAATTAAAATGAAGCAAACCCAAGAAAAATAGGTGATGCGAAGAAATTCAGCTGCTTACCACCAGCTGACTGATGACCAGCCAGTTCCCAAAGCAACAGCAACCCTGGCAAACTTCCCTCCCAACTTTCATTGCTGAGCATGACACCATATGGTGTGGGATATCCCTTTGATCAGTCATCCTGGCTGTGTCCCCTCCAAACTACTTGTGCACTCCCATCTTACTTGCCGGTGAGGCAGCATGAAAAGCACAAAATGCTGTGATGCTGTGCAAGCACTGCTGAGCTATAGCTAAAACACCAATGCTTTAACAGCACTGTTGTGGTCACAAATCCAAAACAGCTCCATACAAGCTGCTGTGAAGAAAATTACTGCCATCCCAGCCAAAACCAGTACAGCATGCCTTTTGGTACTCCCTTGTACACTGATCTCAGCACACCCTCTGGATAGCATTGCCTATACCTGGTAAATAAAAGGTGTGCAGTACCATCTGAACAGATCAGCTGTGGTGGGGAAGCTTTATCACTGTATTGGGATGGCTGCTCAGCAAGACTTACTCACTGGAGTGTTGTGCCAGTCACATTATTTCTACTAGTACTTGCTCATTCTTAGAAAGGTCTTAGGCCTTGCCTCATGCTCCTGGCAGCTCCAGGCCAGTTTGGGTCTTTCTGCTGTTTGATTCTGCAATTTGGGATGCACTGCTTTACCCAATTATAAATCAGACTGGTTTCAGGCCCATATGAACCCAACCATACACAAGGAAGACACCTCTCCCCTCCTTCATGAACAGTGAGAAGTCAGCAATTACTGCAGTCCATATGTTAGGGTTTTATCCCTCCTACACCAGCTATCAGGTAAGGGTGGAGAATCAATCCCAGTCAAGCATACTACTTTCTGTGATGTACTAAACAACATTCATGCTTATCTACACATCTGGATATGCACAAAACATCCTGAACAGAACAGTGCAAAATGTCCATTGCTATTGCATGTCCATCAGAGGTTGAAGTATGTGAACAATAGTGAGGCTGTCCACCCCAAATGTGATCCACATCTAATCCTAGAAAGGGAACTCCAATACAACCATGTGCTAAGGCATGGAAGTACTCCCCAAACGAGAAATGTTATTCTTGAGGTTTTGCACCTTCTTGCTACACAGTATCTGTCACTTATCCTCAACTCAGAAGACTGTGAGTGGACTGTCTGGTCCACACAATCAGCAAATTATTGTTACAAGTCAGTATGTACAGCCACCATCCTTATAGCAGTGCTTCTGGATGATGTCTGTTTCCCATTTGTATTTTCTTACTTTATTTAAGAATTTATTAGATGCCATTCCTGATACAGTCCATGCTTCGACACAGTGCTGACAAGAGTTCTGGAGGCCAGGATTTCAGGGACGGCCCACCCTACAGTTAGCACCATGAACCAAGAGCTGCTAAGACATAGGCAGCAGAGGTTAAGGACATCTGACTAAAACGTGCCCATATCCCTGTCAGTCACCTCTGAAGGGGTCTGGGTTCAGAAGTTGCTGCAGGTGCAGAGCTATGATCCCCCACTCTGGAGGTTGGCTGCAGTGACCTGCAGGGCCTGGAGTTGTGGAAGACTCTTGAGATAAAGTCTGCGGTTGCGGCAAGGGCACATCCCATACTTCCCACCATGGGGGCAAGGTACTACACTGCCTGTGGACCAGGTTCCACAGTGCTGAGCCCATTGCCAGGGCAGAGGGGGCCTGAGGAGAGGCCAGAAGGGGCTACCAGGGCTGCAGGGGTCTTTGGGGCCTAAACAAGAACTTAGTAGTACTCTTCATCGAAGACTAACCTTGTTCAAACAGGTTTTCATCAGCTCATTGTTGGGGTTTTAGGAGCTCTCCTGTTTGTTTTTTTTTTTTTTTCCTGTTAAAGGAATTTTGCCCATACATGTTGCTAGGGGAACAAATGGATGGGTACTTAAGAAAAACAAAAGAGCTGGCTGCTTTTTTGTTTCACCTGGGTGTGTGGTCAGTTCGGTCTCCGGTGTTTGGACAGAGAGGGAGTCTGCTTTCTTCGGCTGCTTTTCCTTCTGCTGGAGAAGCCCCAGGATCCCAAAGCCTGCCTTCCCTGCCCCGCTGGGAGCCGGGCTGTGGCCGCCCTGCCCCGCTGTTGCTTTGAGCCTTTGCTACACTGTAGCCGTGCTCGCTCCGCCTGCCCAGACCTCTGGGGGGATTCCCCATCTGGATATATCTCCTCTCCCACTCGGGATTTGTGCTCGTCCCCGCCGTTCCAGCCTGCTGTTCCTGAGGGTCTGGCCAGACACCAGGATCAGCTGCCCAGGGGTTTGTGAAGCCTTTGTTCCACCCTTCCCCGGGATCCCAGGGCACCGGTGCCGCGTGCTCCCCGAGCTCGCTCCGGAGCGCCCCCTGCAGCCGCGGGGGAACCATCGCACCTGCCCTGCTCACCGGGAGCCGCCAGCGCCCCTGCCGGCTGCGAGCGGAACTGCACCCGAGGGGAAAGGGCCCGACAGCCGAGAAGGCTGGGACTGGGTTTGTGATTGTTTGCTGTTACTGCCAGAGTTACTGTTGTTTGTTTGACTGGTTATACACATATAGATATATAATAGTAAAGAACTGTTATTCCTATTTTCCACATCTTTGTCTAAAAGCCCTTGATTTCAAAATTATAATGACTCGGAGGGAAGGGAGTTGCATCTGCCATTCCAAGGGAGGCTTCTGCCTTCCTTAGCAGACACCTGTCTTTCAAACCAAGACACTCATAAAGCAAAGCTTCTTTTCCTCTGATAATTCAAAATGGTCAAAATCTCCTGAAGACACTGGCTATCAGAACCTGTATTTGTTGACAGCTGAATTTGTTTACTCCCTGTTTAGGATCTGCTAATGACAAATTGCTACAGAGAAAAATCAGAAGGCATGAGGATGGAAAAGTATTTTCCATATCATAAGCTCTGTTACCAGCATTATGGCCATGAGTATCATCTTCAGGCCATCACAAGAAATGTGTTTTACTCTTTTCTTCCTACTTGCCCACAACTTTGTCACATAAACAGATAAATTTTGCACCTCTCTTTCCTACTGCAGACTTTGTAGCAGATTTGGGTTTTCAGCCTTTCCACTTTTGATGTGCTCTTACTCTTGAATTATTTTCAAGACAGCAGAAAATGTCAAAGCTGCAGGATTTGGGGCGGGTTGCGGGAAGATAGTTGCATGGACACCTCTTTTCCAAACTCATTAGCCTTTATATATCATAAATCACTTACATGCCATACTTCATACTTGCCACATGCACCAGCATTGTTAAAGTCATCTGTTAGGTCTAAATATACAATCCCATTAATGAATGATATGGACTGGAAATGGGTTTTATAAGTCTCTCTGCCATACTGTATTTTGAAATTTCAACCCCCTATATTTTAATATTGGGTTAATATGCTGAATAATAATAATAATTTACATTTATATTGGAGCTTTCATCCTGCTAGATTGCTGAATGCTTCCAATTACATGCATACCAGAACACACTGATGCAGAAATCTCTATGGAAGGATAAAGTTGGCAGCAGCAGGTGAGACAGAACCTTTTGGACTTAAGAGAATATGGACACCCCTAAACTTAAGCCACCAGCACAGTATCCTTGACTTCACACGGAGAAAAATATCTTAGTTTTAAGGTAACATCAGAAGTCCTGAAGCCTACAAATTTAGTCTCATTTGTAAAAACAGATGACAAAGATCAGTCCTGCATGGAGATGAAGAGTATTTTTATTCAAAGTACCACCACTGAGGTAGTCCAAAAGAAATAGAAGAAAATGTAGGTGACAAACTATATGTGTTGGATGCCTAAAAACACAGTTAAATAAGCAATTCAATTATTACTCTCTTTTTTTCCAGAAGGAAAAAGATTGGAGGGAATAGATAGAGAATGGAGGGAAATGGTTCAGAGAAAGTTGATTTTCATCCAAAATAAAACTGGAACACATCCCAGCCAAGTGACTGGTCTGATTTCTATTCAGTTTTGCCAGCCCAAGTGGGTCCCAGTATCACTATTATGCTCAGTATCATGTGATTAGTCTCATTGAGAGAATACAGTTTACATGCTAAAAGCTGATGGTATGAAGCCTTTAGCATACACCTGCTTTTTTTGGAAACATTTCAAATGTTTCTTTTGGTGTGGGGGAGTAGTGAAGTGAAGTCCTGTTTAAAAGAAAAGCCTTTTGGGGAAATATTCTTGTGACTGTAAAAGCTTAGTTTTGATTTATTCAGCAGAAATTCCTCTTCATATAAGGCCATTCCCAGCTTTCTCTTCTCCAATACAGATGTCAGTCCCAAACACTAACAAATAACTCTTGAAATCAGAAACTAGAGAACCTTACACAATTGCAACTTGGAATTTATTTTTTATAAAATCTTGTTATAATCTTGATGCCAGATTTTCAAGAGAGCTCAGCTCCCATCTAATAAGTAAGTGCAGAGTTCAAAAGCTACCAGCTGCAATTGTTGGAGTTTTGTAAATCAATCAAAGATGATAACACTCGCAGCTATCAGGATCTTTAAAAAAATAGGCCAAAATTTATGAAGAGCCCGGGAAAAATCCTTTTTCCATGGGGATAAATTCTCTCCATCTGACTTCAAGTTGGATTTTAGAGAATTTTAGAATGGCCGTGATAATTGTTTGCTGTTGAGTTCTCCAGCTTTTCATGCAGGTGTATTCCTGGCTAAATCCAAGGAAATCTTATATTGTGTGTTCTTACTGTAAATTGCTACTAGGAGAGCAAGAGAGGGTAATTGCTATCATAAGTAACAAAAATCTTGAAGAAATTATCAATAAAGAAAGGCAAAGAATAAGTATGTACGGGGGGGGGGAAAGACTAAAGAAAGAGGGTTAAGCAACACTTCTCTCCAATCAATTATCTGCATCTGCATTTCTTATTTAAAAGTACGATTTTGTGGCATCTCTCTTCCCCACTTATCTTCTGCCATCAAATATGATACAGAAGGTATTTTAAAAATATTTCCATGAATAGTCACACGAGCAGACATCTTTTATGAGATAAAAGACCAGTATATGTGAAAGGGAGTGCTCCCTACAAGGATTCTTCATCTCCCCAGCATCTTGGAAACTAGCAATAGTAAAAGTGTTTGTTTCCCTCACTTCCTCCAGATGAGATCATTCAGTAACCATGTCACAGGACTGGCACAAGTTAAGAAGGATCAAACCTTAGGAAATAATTGATTTATAATTTTAATGCATGTGCACATTCTGCATGCCTCTTGAAAATGAGAAACTGTAAAACCTTAACTAACAGACAATGTGATGTTTCAAAGAATACTTTTCCTTTGCTTTTAATATTTACTATGATTTGGTGGTGCAATTAAAAAGCTTATAGTTTTTACAGGGCGATAATGTGGCTGAAGACCACAGTAAAGCTAGGAAGCCACAAGTATGGTAAAAAAAAATCAGAGTATGTTATATATATATTCTGTATAAAATATGAGTCTACTTCATATCAGGCAATGAATGCAGTTTCCAGAAGTCCCTAATTTTTTGAAGCAGTCATTCAAATGGCCAACAGATACAGTGTAACTGCTTTAATTTAAACTTTAACCTCCTCAGGGAGAGAAAGAACAGCACAAACCCATTTTGTAGGTAATAGTAAGCAAACATTAGCAGAAATACATTTAGAACGAAACCAGAATTTATTGAAATACATCTATTACTGTCATTATTATAAAGGTGTTTTAACAAAATCATCCACTATTACCTATTCTTGTTGCAAAAGTGTTCAGGGACCAGTTTCCACTATCAGATGAAATAACAGATCATCGATTAAGACTCCTTCTTGCATCTTTCAATGTTCAGGAAAGCTCTTTCTGTCCTATAAAAGGCAGGTGTTTGATCTGAGAACATATTACATCAGAAGTCTATTTTAAGAATTGCAAGCCTGAAAATAATGTGGCAGGTTTTAAAGCATTGTTCTAAGTAGACTGTCAGTTATGAATCACTAATGTTACTAATCTCTACTGAGCATGCTCAGAATAGATACCCAGCGGGAAGAGAAGGTCCTAAAAATTTTTGTTTATTATTTAGGGCCAACAATTCACCTCATTCTCCACTTAATCAGTCACAGTGATTTGATTCCACACAGGTCAAGTTAAGATCCTACAAGGATGACTCTTTTACAGACAAATTAATATCAAATTCGCGTTCAAAGATGAATTTTTAAAAACCATATCATAAAAAGAATATTAACACTAGACTTTCTTACTCCATATCTATGTGATTAGTCTCCTGCTTTTTAAGTTTTCCCATAAGCTTTCCCATTAGTGGCAATAGATTCCCACAAACCATTTCCAAAGGAGATTGTCTTTGTTCTTCTTAAAGTCTAAAACTACATGTACAATTTCCCAGGTAACTTGCAAAAGCCCTATACGCTATTCAAAGCCTCCTTCTTATCACCAGTGGCAGATAAGCCTTCAATTTGACATGGCTGTGACTGTGATACATGACACACAAATACACACATCACTGGTATCCAAATAAATTTGTCCTCACCTCAGTGAGTGTGGAATCAGAATAAATACTTAGCTTGCTAAGTAATTAGCTTGAGAGTTTAAAAAAAAGAAGATGTAATAATCAGGTTGTATCCTCTCACTGCCCCTATCTCAATACTTTCCAATGTAATTTCTATCTAGCTTCCAAAAGAAAAACCAGGACAAAAACGCCCATGTATTCCAAGTTCTTCTTGGGACGTACCTTTGTTTTCTGGCATAAAGTTTGAAAGCAACACAGATGTCCCATAGACTTTGATTTAATCTTGTACCTGCAAGTCCTCTATATGTGATTGTTGCAGTGGTGTACACTGAATGTAGGTATCCCTTGCAACACTAAAATATATGCATTCTCAGAGGGAAAGTAAAGGTATTGAAATTCATGCTGGAAAATTTTCTTCTGAACCATGAGGTTCCATAGTCCTTGTCTTTTTTCCTGATGAAAAATGTATTGAATCATTTGGTAATTACAACTTTATTTTATTGAACGGACTGCTGGAAGCGGAAAGCTTCTACTTACTTAGCTAGAGCTACCAACTGTCTCATAGCTTTGGAAGAAGGATGAAAGCAGTTGAAAAGTTCTTCTGATGTATGTTTGCAATGTAAGCCCAGGGATGTCTGTCTTGGAAGCAAGGGAAGACTAAAAAAATTAAAAGGAGCAGTCATTGTTTTTTATCTAGAGAAACTGGTTAAACTTACTCCATACATCCATAGAAAATACTGGCTAATAAACAGTAGTTGCAATTCTATGAAAGAGAACTAGCCATAGGTAGGGAGGAAATGAGGATATAATAAAGATATGAAACTGCCATTGAATGTGTACTTTTCTGATAGAGAATGGAGATACAGCACAGTTGAACATTTCAGTGTCTGAGGTATTTATTCCAGAACACTACTATTATTATGACAACACTCAACCCTCAATTCTCTTCACTCTACAGTTGGTCCTGCAAAGATCCAGCTAATTGGTATCCCAACATTTTGACAGTTACAGCTCTTACCAGTTTAATTGTGCCAGCAGCTTCCATTGCAGACATCACCACTGAACTGAACAGGGCCTGGGCACTGTGGCATGAAACTGTCCACATAATTTAACTTCTGGTACACAGCTTGGCACAGATTTGAGTCAGGGGAACTAGCACTCTTCCAGGCAACACCTGGTCATGGTTGGGAGAGCAAGGCAAGCCTGGGATGTTTCCCAATATGCAATACAGGCAAGGCTGATATGTTTCAGTTAAGCAGACAGTTTAGCCATATGGATGTAAGCCATGCCCTGCCACTTGCCCTCAGGGCCAGACAGGGAGCCAGGGCGCTTTTTATTTACTTAGTATAGACACAGATGTTGAAACCAATTTGTTTCTGACATCACTATGACTCACTTTATTGAAGACAAAGATTTATAGAAAATATGTAGAAATAGGAGAATCACCATACCTGTTGGGTGTGTATTTTGGGGAGTGAGCCGGCATATGGAAGATGTGGAAATCATCTCATCTTAAAAGTAACTTAAATGGGGTTAGACCTATTTTACTTTTACCCACTAGTAACAGCATCTGTTGTATTATGATTTTTTGTCTCTTACTTTTTAAACCTTTTTTCTACCAATTTCATTCTTATGGACTAGGTTTGGTCATTAGCAGCACGGCACAACCCAGTATTACATTCTGCTCATGGACGAATGTGCACACAACAGCCTGCTTGATTTATCTGTTGCCTGTCATATATTCTGCTCAGATCATGTAAGAGGAAGCAGTACCTCCTTGTTTGGTATTCCCACACTTACATCAGAAAGTGAACACCTCACAGCCTCAGGATGCACAGTAGGCAGCCTTACACTGAACCTGAACTTTTTTATATCTTTGTTTTTTCCTCTCTGGGAAAAAACCCGTTTACACAAGGGACAATCCTCCACTCTATTATACCCCCTATACCCCTAAACCCATAGGGGTAGCTCCATTGGTTAGCAAAATTACATTTTAAAATAAGTAAAAGAAATGTAAAAATCAGTATTTAAAAACAACAAACCACCTTTCTGTTACGTAAAGACAAAATCAAAACTGAAGAGATACAGTGGAACAAGAATTAGTCTTCAGCTTTATTGTTGTTAGTGTGTCATGTATTGTCATCTATTGTTCTTAAAAAAATCCCATCTTCTCTGCAAAGTATCTCTCTCTCAGCTTACATGCACAAGTTACATGTCACTCATTTAGACTTCCTGAGATTTTCTTCTCAATACTATTGGTATGTTCTGCGATGCTCTCATCCTGATTTGTGTATTTGTACATTTTTATGCTTCAATGGTTTATCTGGCTTTCCATTCACATTGCTTGAATGACCTGGCTCCTTTTCAGACAGAAGCCCTGCTTCTAACATGATACAGCAAGTTTACAATGGCCCAAATAAATATAACAGGGCTGGGAATTATATACTCTATTCGTCATACAAAATCCTACCTCAAAACAACCCTTCCTTCACTCCCTCACAGGCACATAAACACAACTGCGCACAGTTAAGGCTTCTTACATAAACTCAACCAACTTAATTATCTGGCTCTCAAGCACAAAGAAATTCTGCTGTCTTATCAGCTTCTCTTTGCTGATATATATACATATATATATGAAGTCTCAGGAGGTAATTACTTCCTCTCTCCACCTGTAGAAACTCATCTGGGGGAGCTCGGATGGCCCGGCCGGTGACGGGAGATCTCTATAAGCAGATCTTTGGGTGCATGCTGTTTATTGCAAAGGGCGAGGGTACAGGGGCAGTGCTTTGAGCTGCCAGCTGCAGCTCCAAGCAGGCCCAAGGTGTGAGAGAGAGAGAGAGAGAGAGAGAGCAAGAGAGTAAGTAAAGGAGAAGAGCTAAGAAGGTAAGAGAGTTAAGAGCGTAAGAGAGATGAATTAAGAGAGCAAGGTCCTTGTTACAATACAATAAATCATCTTCTGTACTGAATATTCTAATTCTCACTAGCCAATCTAATACAAGGTACAAATCCTATAGCATTTACATACAGCCTATAAGAGTTATTACATTACCATAGAGTGTTACATTTTAACTTCTAAAAACTACTCCTTGGACCCCTTTTGCTGAGCTAGTAGGGTCTGCTCTGACCCTTGGACCTGTCTGCAAGCAGAGGGTATTGTCTAATCAAGAGGGGATTACCTTCAGCTGGCTATACCATTGTTTTCTAGTTGTTCAGTAACTAAGACTTGTTATCTCAAAGGTGGCCTTCATTTCGATGTCGCTTATAGTTTTCATATTCCCAAAATCTTTTGTCAGGCAATCATATTTATAAGGCTTTCCTGTTTCATCTTCCCCAACACCACCTGTCTTGGCTCTTACCACGCCAATCCACATAAACACAACATGGCTTCACAGAGAACTATACAGACTCTCCAGGACTAACCCATACTGCCTATGCCCATGGTGCTTCTCCCAAACCCAGCAGAAACTTAAAGGCTGAAGGAGCTCCCACCCATCTAACCTATTTTTTCACCTCTCTGTTCCCCAGGTACACTTGACAGTCCTTCACTGAAGAGTCGTATTCACTCTTTGCTTCTTTTTAACCATTAATACTGGATAAATAAAAATCAGGAGAGAGAGGGACAGAACAATGGAAAGAGAAAAATGTAGTAACAGACTTAAGATCTAAAACCCACCAATTCACACTAAACTATTTCCCCCACCTTCTGAGAATTATATATATACATATACATAGCACTCAAACTCTCTTTGAAGTGTGTTGCTTCAACAAACAGCAGGAGAAACACTCTGGAACTAATCTGCTTTAGTAATTTTGTGCTGTTGTTTTACTCTGGTCAGTAATATGACCAACATACAAAACTCTGAAAAAGTTGGATAGCATAATGATGTAAGAACGTGATAATTTAAACAAGGTAAAACTTTCTTATCTGAGGAGAAAAAGGTTTGAAGTTGAATAAGGTCTGATCTTTCTTAGACACAAGTTAGTCGGTTTCCAGTGGAAGAGGCAAGCAATTTGTGATTTTGTGTTGGCCTTGGTATGCCATTTCAAGGCCTTCTCTGTATGACATAATTTATCACAAAAGTAAACACTATCATAGATGAAACTCACCACTTGAAGAGGAATTGTAAAAAAAGTAATAGGGGCACCACTGGTATGCCTACACTCTAATGTACTACAGTAAGGTTTAACAGGAACATTAAAAGAAAAAATACCGTTACAGTTTCTTAAGAATGGAGATTTTTTGATTACTTCGCTACTTTCTCAAGAAGTGGGTTTGTTTTTAACATGACCAGAATGGAAAAACTAAGTTTTCAGTAAGTTTAAAAATCAGAACACACAAAGACTGGAAAATAACAGTGTTAAGATTATTGTTCTAAAGGGGTTTTTTGTAGTTAAATATTTTCTGGTTTTCTGGGCAAACAAAAATCCCTAGAATTTGATCATATGGCCTCACATTGACAAGACTGGTCATCTGCCAAGCTGGAATAATGTGTTCCACTGCACTAATTACTACCATGCAAGCATATGAAGCAACTGATGGCAGCAGTAGGTTATCATCCTCTAGGTATGTCAGAACTAGAGCAGCATGAGGCAGAACAGGAAGGTTAAGGCAGCTGAACCTTGCCGGAAGACTCTGCAGCTGTCTCTGCCTCTGCCACAGAGCCCCCGTGTCATGGCAGTCAGGTCATTCCAACCAGACATGGAGCAGGTGATGCCATCTGTGTTCTTCACCTCTGGTTCCAAGCCTGGCACCACACAGCCTGACTGGCAGAAATAACAGGATCAGACACTCCTTCTAGCAGCAACAGAAACACTGTTTTCAGCATAACCAGTTCCATGTAATACGTAAGTGCTGTGAAAAATCTGTGATTATAAACTAATGAGCTCAAAGTAGTGAATCTTATTCTTTTGGGCTCAGATGTTAGAGCAGCAAGCAATAAAGAGAAACCAGTAAGAAATTTAAAATTGAAGGAACTGAAGATGGGAGTGACACTGGTTTTCTTCCACTCTTCAGGAACCTCTCTCAGTCACTGTGACCCTGACATCAGGTCACCCTGACAAGAGCGGCACCAAAATTACCTCAGTCAGCAACCTGTGCACTCATGGGTGCATCACACTGGCCCCATGGACTTATGTATGTCCAGTAAGGACTCCCTAACTCCCTCTTCACTAAGGATGAGCCTTGCTCTGATGTTTAGGTTGCAAACAAAGAACTGCTTCCTGATAATCTTATTCAGCTAATGCTGAAGAAATAATACAGAATAATACACCATTAAAACTAAAATCAACATGTGTTAGGCATGTTCTCACTGCTGCAACTATACAAAGACCTGCCCTAGGGAACCAGAAGCCATTTAGCTCAAAAGACAGCATTCTGTGATAGTTTGCCATATTTCATGGCTCTGTTTTATGAAAAGGAAAAAGAAAGAGAAGAATACTACCATTACTAGTTTTATTTATTATATTGCTGCTGTTGTTCTTGCAACTGCTGTGAATTTTATTAGAGATGAGAATCCCACTGCTCTAAGCATATATAATACTATGGATTACTGTAAGTCTTAAGCATATGCCATTTATTCAGTGAAAAAAATACCTGCTCCAAGATATCACCATGCACAGGTTAGAGGAGGAATGACAAATGAATTCAACTGAAACTAAGAGAAAGCAAATCACATGAGAATCACAACAATATTCATTTGTTCATAGGTATAAAACTAAATAAATAGGTATTAAACCACTAAAAAAGTCTGAGAAAATAAAGGAGTTCAGGAAAAATAAGATACATATGTTGGAAAAAATGCCTTACAAGGGCTGTGAGATAGAATTCAGGGGAAAAAGGAATGTTCGGCACATGAATAAAGAAGTATTTGGTGCATAAAGAAATATTTTTCAGATAAAAATTTACTTCTGCCTCACTCAGACCTTTCCTCTAATAATAATGATAAATAAATGACAGGTGAAAAGCTAGGCTGTGAATAAATTTTATACAAACTTCAGACCCAGAAAATATTCAGTCAAACATTTCCCCTGAAATTCATTCCTTTTTGCTCTTCCATTTAGTTTCTTGGTCACATATTTCAAAGGCCATTGTGACAACCACATTGATAGTGGCAGTTTCACAGCATTATGGAGGTCAGGCCTACAGTCTCAGGAGCAAAGAGGACAAGAGGCTGCTCGCTGGCTGCAGCACTCTCTGTCACCCCTGGTACAGTGGCCATTAAAGCCATAGGGATGACCAGCCTTCCTGACAATGGGAATTGCAGAAGTTGTGAACATAAGAACATTAAACACTCTAGTAAGGAGGAAAGTTTAGTAGGCCAAACACACCTGTCTTTTCTGGTTTCTCTTGACTTTTTTTTTCAGCAAGTATCCCAATATTCCCTTTCTTCAGAAATAAAGATGCTTTACATCTTTCCATCTCTGTATATTTTGTACATGAGTATTTTACAGTATTTCCTCACTTTCTAAAGCCATTCTGCTTGTATATTCCCACTTGCAGGCAAGAATCTGCTCAGAATTATTTAGCTTTTTTTAGAATTCTCCTGTTTCTTGTGCTCCTTCTCCATACCCAGGTGTATTTTACCAATTCTTTTCATATATTAGGAGTTATTGGCTCAAGTATTCATCCTGCCCCAGCTTAAATTGAAATCATGTGAATGATATATTCTTAGAGAAACATCTGCCCTCTGCACAGTAAAGCAAAGAAAAATTTAAACAGGATATTGAACAACATTAAAAATAGACTGCAAATATGCAATGCTAATTGATACACGCTGCATATTTGAACACCGTGCTTAATTTTGCCATTCTTATCTAAAGAAAAGTACACTGAAAAAATTTATAGCCCCAGAAAGGGCAGTATATTATGAGAAGCCTGTGAATATTCCTATTAGACTGTGGGAATAATAGGTGCATTCATTCAGAGGGGATATTGAAATGAAGACTGTGAGTGGTACATTATTAGAAGTAGTGAACAACAGCAATAAATTAAAAAACATTTCTGCATCTTCACATTCACTTCAAGGAAAAGGGTATATTCCATAATGTTGAAATAGTTTTGGATTAAATTAATAGAAATTCTGAAAATAATACACCCTTAATTGTCTTATTAATTAGCAGAGACCAGCGGAGCAGTCAAGACAGCGGCATTATTGTGCCTGCACTGCACAAGTGGAGAGCATCAGATGGCACTTGCCAGGAAAGCTGAGAGTCTGGAGAGGGCGAGCAGACAAAAGGCAGCCGACGGGGTGAGCACACACGCAGACTAAGTGCCATTACCATCTGGGTCCATTTAGGGGTGGCTGGGTACAGACAGATGAACTAAATGGGAAAAAGGCTAGCAAGATAGAACACTGAAAAAAATGAAAGGAGGACTAGGCAAGGGAGAAAAAAGGAAGCACAGGCATGGAGCAAAGCTGGTACAGAGTCTGTGGAGGAGGGAAAGAAGGAATGGACACAAGAGTTGTTCAGCTCCAGGCAGCAAATGCTCAGCAACAGCTACATGAAGGTCACTGCTTTGGCTGCTTTGCAGCTGTTTCCACTGCCAGCAGGCTCTGCCTCTTCTCAGCCATCCCCACAGCCAGTTTAGGGAGGGCACGGGTTTTGGGGGCACCACCTGGGTCCCAGCATCCCCACAGTACAATGGCCTCATGGGTAGGCTGTTGGGCACAAGCAGCACCAGGGCAGAGGTGAGCATCTCACTGCAACACTTCCTGCCTTCCATTTCACATGTAAATCCTACACATGGCTTACACTCTTCCAGTTAATCTCCGTAGGTTGCTGCAGTGAGACTAAAGCATTTTAACAGGCAAAAGGGACTATAGTTTAATGTGAGAATGAAAAATGTCATGTCAAGTGATAGTAACTACCACAGTCACACCCTATGTTATTTTTAAATAATTCAAAAATATTGCAGGATAAAAGTGTGAAGGAGCTATTTCGATTTACTAAAAAAATACAGGCTTTTTTTAGTCCTGTAAATGCTTTATTCCCAAACATTAACTGGTAAGAGGACAATGTCCAAGAGTGGTTGCTAGAGTGGTTTACACATTAATCTGGCTATTCATAATAACACCCACAAGTCTTGCAAAGTCAAAATGAAGCTTTATAAATGACATGGGGAACCAGAAAAGCCCACCCCTGTATCTAGCAAATGTTAAATGTAGTGCTTTACTTACTCTATACCATCTTTATCTTCCAACACGAGTCATTAAATCTTCTTTTCTATTTGTATTCCTCCTGTACATCAACAGTACTTTGATCACTGCATAAAGTAAAATACTTTACAATTTTTTCACCAGAGTATTAGAATCTAAGCACACTGCTTATGCACAGAATAAGGGAATTTGCATTCAATAACTCTAATATCCTAAGTTCCTGAAGGTAGTATATTAAGTCACTAGCATAAAGAAAGGTACTTTGGTTTCCTTCATAGTAGTCTCAGCAGACAGCCTTACTTCACAAGCTTAAATTTTATTTAAATTGCAAGTAACTTGAACAATGAAACTGCAAACAAGCCCAGCTGGTGATTCCCCCTTCTCTTCATTGGTCTTCTTCCATCAATCTGTGTATAACTGAAGAGAGGAGAAATCTGGGCAGAAGACAGTAAAAGGCAGCTAACATGCTTGGATTCTGGAACCATTATCAACCTGCTTCTGTATGATTACATGTCCAGTTATGAAGACTCATTAGCCTTTGTACTAAGTGGTCTAGGTCCAGTAGCAAACACTGTGGTGAGAAGGAATCCTGGAAATACCCTCTGACACATTACAGCCAACACGCCATTAAAGCTGCTTATCTGAAATCCATACTGTGGATCTGATGGAGGGATTTAGGACAACAGCAGACATGAGCATGCAGAAGCAAACCGACAACTAACCAACTTCTACTACTTTTAACCAAAGAAGTGGTTGAAGTTAAGAATCTTTAAGAAATAAATGTGAAACACAATACAAAGAATAAGCTGATCAATATTAATGGCATGTTGTTTGGCCTAGTGGTTGAATTGCTTCCTTTAGATCACAACAGATTCCTAACTTATTTTTTGGAATACACAGCAGTGATCTGTATGCACAAGCCATGCAGCAGGGCCACATCCTGAATGTCACATCACATGGACAAAAGGCTCTGATTTTGTCCTGTAGAAATCCCTGGGAGAGAAGTGGGTCAAAACCTAGCAGTAGTCCTTTGCATGAAGAGCCCAGTGTGATCCAAACACCTACTTCAGATCACATCTTACAGCCCTGCAGATTGCAAGCTGTTCTCAAACCACTGATGAAAAAATGGAAACAACATGCTCTTCTGTATAGTTTGAAACCATTTCTTCATGTATAACCAGCTATCCTTACTTTTTGAGGTGGTCTTCACATGGAGAAAGCAACATTTAAATAAATTTAAAACTTTTAAATTTTTGTTTGTCTACAACCACTACAACCACAAGCTACCAAAGTATGAAGAAAACGACTGAAAAACTTCAGTTTGAACTGATTAAATGTCATGTGACAATTCCCCTCGGTGCTTTGGAATAAAACTGTAACTACTGTATGGCAGATTTGTATTGTACTAAACAATGTATTATACTAAAACAATGGTATTTAGGAAACCAAAAAGCTAAAAAAGTTCCTGAACTTTCTGAATACACTATAACATAAGTATGACAAACATTCTATAAAAGTATCAAGACATGTCTAACAATAGAAATTAGATATTTTTACAAAAATTACAAGGGTATAAACATCTCTTTACTGCTATGATCACAAGGCCATAGCCATCTATGCCTTGCCTGGGAATAAGAAATGCCATTAGAGAACTGGTGACATATCAGACTTTATGAACTATGTGTAACACATTAAGTGAAAAGTAAATGTACCTCAGGTTAGCATAACAGAGATGTATAACTCATACTGAATGCCACACTCAGGGAATTCCCAAAGTGACCTCTCTGACTTCTGATCTCATTCAAGACTAGTATAAATAACAAGGCTTATTACAGCTAAGAGAAATATATGTCACTGGTCATCCAGGAAAGCACTTTAAGAGGAAAGTCCAAAATGCCGTACAGCCTAGAGAGCAAAAAAACCAGATAATTGAACAGTGAAAATATGGTTCTAACTACTTTAGAAATGAAACTGACTTCATTTTTTAATAACCAAAGGTTAAGTTTCTGACAATTATTTCTCTTTACATTATTTCAAACAAGCTTTAACACGGAATATGAAAATCAAAAGATAGATCAAGGAAATCAAACCTGCAGCCAGAGATGTGAAGCAGCACCAGACTCTTCACAAGCCTCCACAAGTTCTAGAACTTTTCTTGTGCTTTTTTCCTTGCTTCTTGTATACAAATAACACAAACTTCCTGCTCAGAATACAACTCAGAGCTGATGGCAAATCCCACATCTGAGTGGCTCTAGAAACCATCCCCAGTTCTCAGTGTCTCCTGGCAGGTTTCTGTGTTTTTGGTTGTAGCACGGTTCTTCTCACTTTGATACAGGTCATTAGGCCAAGTCTTCTGTTGGAACTATCACTGAAATTGCAACCCCCAGGAATTACGCTGCTGCCAAATTCATATCAGGGGAGTGAAAAAACACATTTTCAGATGTCTTAAAAAGCTGATTTTAAACTCCTTGTTCAAATATAGATTTTCATTATGGTGGGGATCCTGCATCCTGATTGTGCTGAGACAGAATCCAACAATAGGATTGCAGCTTAAATTAATTCTCCTGCACTCAATATTTCCTCTGAATAACCCTGAAATAATAACACTTTGTAGGCATATCCCACATTTTGTCTGAGGAATTCAAAAGGGTATTATAAACATCCAGGGACACATCCTGCTCTCTCTGCAGTAGTCACAGAGCCTCCCTAGCTGAACATCTCCTAACACGCAGAGTAAAGAGGGCACTAATCTGTGGAGTGAGGTGCTCAGTGTGACCCTGCACAATGAGGTGGAAAACAGACATCCATGTCAAAAAAACAGAAGCTGTGGGAGTTCATGCAGGTTTGGATCTATGGAATAAGATGCCAATCTCTTTCAATGAAAATTATTTGTTTGGCCACCCAGCCCTCCTTCTGAGCTCGTCTATGCATGCCCAGGACTCTAGCTCTTCTTCCCATGCTCTAAACCTGGCCAAACACAAAGAAGGTTTGGTCAGAGAGGTTAATTAGCTCAGGCAAGAGATTGTGATAACAAAGCCCCAAGAGTGGTGGGGCAGACCCGGCTGACATCCACTCAGTCTTGACAGCAAGCACAGCAAGCCTCCCCATGCAGGCTGATACGTGCTCTCAGCATGCAAAATGGATTCACCTAAGTACTACTTAGAAATGACACCCTCATTATGTATATTAAAAAATCCAGAATCGTGACATGAAAAGAAAACCCAATCCTGACAGTGACAGACCTGAGCCTAAATTCCAGTATACAAATACTGCTCTGAGGGTGGATATTTGCTAATAATGATCACCACAGTCTAATGACTCATTACCACCTGAACTCCAGGACCATTTTCTTATCCTTATGGAGACCTGCAGAAACAGCTCCCTTCTGAAAAGATGCTGGCTTCTGCACCATTACATATGATTTCTTAGTAGTAAGGTGGAAACAGCAGACAGATTTACAAGGTTTCCTTGTGTGTGTGTGTGTGTGCCAGTAGAGAAAGAATTCATTTGTGTAGCCTGTACAACTCCTGGTCGGCTAACCCAATGCCTACAGCTTAGTGCTGCATAAAAGTTGTGCTCCTAATTGCTTTCCCATTTCAGCTAATTCTTTGCTGCAGGAGCTAACTGGGTGTGGAGCCAATTTTCACAGCTTCCAGGGTTTTACATGGCTTTCCATGCTTTAGAGCCACAAACTATCCTTTAATTGAATTAAACACTTTAATGTGCTCATAAATGTGGAAGGAATACACCCTCCCCCCTAAGAAACAGGAATAGATACTGATCTGTAAGCTAGAAACCTCCTTATAGTTTAGTAATAATAGCTATAATTTTGATTTTTTTTTAATGGGCAACATTTTTTTGTTCGGTTGGTTTGGTTTTTTTTTTCATTGCAGAGCTTTTGAATAGTAACTATTTATGGGGCTTTAAAAGATACAAATAACCAACTGATGTTCCATACTTTATATTAAATAACATGCAGATTTCAGAAGATGTACATGGTCCTCCACTGTTACTTAAAAGAAACACTAAAGTAAGGTTGGTCCTTTCTTTCAGTGCTGCTTTATGGAGTTTGAAATACAGCCCAGAACTTTATCCCAAGAAGAGGTAACAAGGATGCAGACATGCACATACAAGCAGAAATAATGTGAATAAATAAAGCACAGTGGATATAATTTCTTCCCGTTGTTTTTCACATCAATATTCTTTGTTAGGAAAAAAATAGTGAAACAAATTAAAAGCAAAAATTCTACAGAGGATCTCATAAACTTTCACATCAGCACAAAAATATTATTATAAAGTAAAGAAAGAGAGGTAGGGGGACAAGGGGGAAACTAACGTGACTTGTAAGCACTAAATTTATTAAAAAATCTAGTTTATGCGATGCATTAAAGTCAGTCTGAATTATTAAGAGAAACTCCCTTTGTGTCCCCAGATGCTTTACAACATCTGTGTAGTCCATATCAAAAGTTCTGAATGCTTTGTGCTAGAGTCACAGTCATCGATGAAGCACAAATTTAAGACGACAGGTAAAAGAAGTCTATGTGACTAGGGACTGATAATGGTCCACTGGGCTGTCCACCTTTATGTTACTAGTTCAAATCCAACCCAGTTAAAATAACAGAAGCTGGTGAGGTCTGAGAGCTGTTCAGTGGCCCATGTGAAACGAATGCAATGATTTGGACCAGCACCCTGTGGACTAGCAGTCAAATCACAACTCTTCCTCCTGCCTATTTTTCAGGGTGACTCCTTAGACTTCAACAAAGAGGGGAAAAAAAAGCCCTAGGAATACCATCTACCTCCTCCACAAGCAGTAAATACCATAAGCTTAAGGGCATTTACATTTATTACAGAACAGTGATTTATATTGCAGTAGCACCAATGGACCTTGACTGCCATCAGTATGAGCTATGAGCACAGGAAAAGAGATGACTCCCTCTTCAAAAGGACAGGTATTATACTTATGAGAAAGGACAGAAGAACAATTCAACTCTATGGATTGTATTTATTCTTAATCGCAATTCTCTGCCCCAGCCATGCTACACTGAAGGAAGGCTTTCAGCACCCCACTCTTCCAAGCTCTAAAGTTTCAATACTTTATGCTTAGAATAAATGCATCAGGAAGTGATTTTGAAAGCATATTCATACAACCAGGGCATTTGCTTACATTACTAGTATTATTATATTTGATATATATATGTATATATAAAAAAAATAGATTCTACTACAGATTTGAAATATTTTCCCAAGACTATTTAAAGCCTTGAAAATAGTCCTTACTAACAAAAAGCTTAACTTCTGTCCCTATTACAAGTGCAACAGAATTTTGGCTCCGCTGCTTTGCAGTACCACACCAGATAATCTGCAGATCAGCTTGACTGTTGGGGCCCTCCCCCTGCCATGGAGCCCTGGGAGAGGGGCCCTGGGGGGGACACACGGGGTTTCCCGAGCCACTGGTCAGCCTCGTTCCCCATTGGTTGGTTTGTGTTCCCCTGCGCCCGGGTCCCGTGATTGAGCAGTTCCTCAGTAGAGCCCAGCCATGCGGCTGGAGAAATAAACATCTCTCTGAAACAGCTATCAAGAATCTGTCCATATATATTTCTTTTCCATGGGCCTCATTGTTTGATATGTGTGTTGCAGTATCCGTGCTGTAACAAATGGTGAGGAAATGCGAGCAGAACGATCCCTGATCCCTACAAAGACTGATTTGTGAGTAAACTCTGGATTCCTCTTCTTGTTTTTGTTTTGCTATTCCATCTCTATACTATGGAGGAACCGTGGAAAGACTCTTGGCTTTCAGAGCCGCATATGGACATTTATCTTAAGCTTGAAAAGATTACTGAACAACGATTTGTAAATTTTAGCTTAATTCAAGCTCAAAAAGGAACTGAAACACTTCCTTTCATGGTTGTTTAAGAACTTTTTCTGTGTTTCTTGGGATTTAATTCTTACCAAAGACTTTCGGAAGACCGTTTGGACACAGTTAATTTCTGAGTCAAAATATATGCTGATGGAAGAATATTTTGGTGAATATTATTTAATTACTGAGACTGTTGAGCAATGTCAGCTGTGTCCTGGCGAAGGGAAGCCTGGCTCAGGGACCGTGTGGCCTGGGCCATGTGGACCAAGTGCTCTCCGAGCATCAGCGAGGCAGTTCCCGCGCGCGGGCGGAGCAACGCAAGCTGCAGTTTCGGCGGTAGAGCGAGGTGCGGCTGGAGCGGCGCGGCCCGGCAGTGCCCGCCCGGCCCCGCGCAGCGCGTGGTGGAGCGAGCCCTGTGAGCACCCGAGAGGGGCGGCGCGTGGGTGGCGGCTGGCGGCGGTGGCGGTAGAGCGGAGCCGTGCCCAGCCGAAACGCGCTGGAGCACCGCACAGGGGGGTCGTCGCTCAGGGGCCTGACTGAGAAGTGGGTGCGGCCCCAGGCAGCAGCAGCGCAGCTGAAACCAGAGGAGATGCGCGCAGGGAGCTGAGCAGCGCAGCCCAGCCCAGCCCGCCTAGCCCTGAATGTGACCCCGGGAAGAGCGCGCAGGCACGAGCAGCCCCGACGGCCCCGGCAGCACTGACAACCCTGGCAATTCCAACATGGGAGCTAGCGAAAGAGAAAGCAAAAACGCAGCGAGACAGAAAACAGCAGCCACTCGGAAAAAGGAAAAAATCACCGTAGCTAAGGTTTTAGGAATAGTAAAATGGTATAATGTTAAACAAAATTATGGTTTTATAACAAAATGTGACAACCAGCAAGACATATTCGTTCACAGAACTGCTATTAAAAAGAATAACCCTGAAAAATGCATCCCAAGCTTGGGAGATGGAGAGGTGGTGGAATTCAAAATCATACAAGGTAGAAAAGGGTTACAAGCATCACAGGTCACTGGGCCTGATGGTGTTCCTGTAAAAGGCAGTATATATGCTAAAAATTGTAGTCCTGTTAGACAATATCTCCATTATGAGCCCCCCCTACAGTCTCCCTTTCCTAATCCCACCTTTCCCTTTTATCCCATATCCTATTACCCCCAGTGTATTCCCAATCTGTTTTTTCACCCATGGTTTCCCTCACAAAACCATGCCTTTGCCAATTTTTTCCCCAAAAATCCCTTCCCAATGCCGAGTGGGGGATGAAGAGGGGGAGGGAAGAAATTAACTATTGTTGTTTAGCGTTTCAACAGGTACAAATAGAAGAAACCCTCTCCTGCCTCAGTTTCCCCACAAGACATGCCCAGAGAGTCCTGTCTCCCTTCTGTCAGCCTTAAGATGTTCCAGAGAATCTGCTTGGACATTTAAAGACTCAGGAGGGTGGCTTGTTTTGTTTTGAAGCCGTTCTTGTTATGTTTATCCAGTTGTTTTCAATGTTAAGTTTTAAATCTCTTTTTGTTAAAAATAAACGGGGGAAGTGTTGGGGTCCCTTCCCCTGCCATGTGGTCCTGGGAGAGGGGCCCTGGGGGGGAGGCACGGGGTTTCCCTGCCCCTGGTCAGCCTCGTTCCCCATTGGTTGGTTTGTGTTCCCCTGCGCGGGCAAGGACCCTCGGGTCCCGTGATTGCCGAAGTTCCTCAGCAGAGCACAGGCCATGCGGCTGGAGAAATAAACATCTCTGAAACAGCTACCAAGAATCAGTCCATATATATTTCTTTTCCATGGGCCTCGTTGTTTGACACGCGTGTTGCAGTATCCGCGCTGTAACACATGACCACATCTGATCACTTTTACTCTAAAACAGACAAAAACCTCAATGCCAGATGAGGGAACAACACTTAAATCAGAGGAGGACACAGAGAATATTTTTAAAGAAAAAAGGCTACTAAAGGTCATATACTGTAGATGCTAAAAAAGCTAGCAGAGAAATTTTTCCAGCTTTCCAGCATCCTGTGAAGTTTTCTTTACTCACGCAAGCTAGCTGAAAACAGTGCAGAGGTTTTTGTAAACCAAGACTTTATCTCACAGGGGCAAACTTGTCATGCACAGTCTTGTTATGGTACACTGAAGAAAATATTTTGAAATGGGTGTCATAGCATTCAGCCAGTCACTCTGAGAGGTGGATGGTCAAGTGACCAATAGCCTTAGCCATTCTTGCAAATCAAGTTATATAAACAAGTCTGTAATTAATTAAATAATCCTATTTTATCCTGGACTTGAATTCTGTGTCATTCTTCTCGCCATCCCTGCAGACAACAGCGATAATATACAGTACAGCTAAAAGAGACAGTCCCATAAAATAGAAAAAGAAGAAAGTAACTTGTGGGCTTTTAAAACTTAAAGCAAAATAAATGTCCATTTATTTAACATTCTTGGTTTGCTTTGTAAAAGCTTTATCATTAAATTCATACTGTCCTCCTCATTCCCAAATGATGTGGGCATTTTTAAGAAAAAAAATAAAATTGAAAGACTTCAAAATTATGTTAGGGGAATTTAACTCTTTAGCCTCACTGTGGTTGCATCTCAGTTGTCAGACGCTTTTTGAAATTAAAAGCTTTTCAAAATAAAAACAGTTTGGAGACTGAATTAATGGCCCTGCTCTTTATCCTTCCTCCCTCTGGTCTTTCTGAAAGCCAGCTGTCTGTCCCAGGGATCAATGTACATATGTTTAGACCACAACACAATTAGATTTGTATGTTTCAGCACCTACGTTGACTTCTGAGCTTGGAAACACTGCATTTTCTACTAAATTACTGGCATAAATGTTGATTTTGGTAAGCTTATTTTTCAGACTCAGAAGCATATTTAATCTTGTGATTAAGAGCAAGCACACCAGGTGAACAGCACAAAAATTTTCAGGATCCTGTTTGCCTTATGGGGAGAGCAACTTTCTGGTGTAAATTTAACATGGCAGCATGAATCCAAATTTAAAGCATTGATTAGTAGCTGTCAAAATACAAAAACCCAAAGTAAGGGATCCATCCTTACTTTCAGCCTGTATACAGTAACTATATACAGTAACACCAAGCTAAATTCAGAGATAATAGAAATGATGGATAAACAATATAGCAGTAACACACATTTTTACATGCTAAGTGCAGCAGAAAGACAAGGATGAAGCCAGAAAATAAAACTCAACAGTGCAATTTAAGACTTATGGACTTCCTGAGATGAGTTTGCCTACTGCAACTTTCCCACCTATTACTCCAATATCTTATATAAACTGCCCCATATTCAAACATACTTGAACAATGCACAATTTACTCACTTGTATCTATTATTTATCTATAAAAATTATTTTTATCATCATATTGACAAAGATTTCTACCTAAAACTACATGGATATTGTGCCAAGTCCTTAGAATGTATTTTGTAATATATGGTGTAGATATTCCCTAACAGAACTTCAACAGATCTCCTGGGATGAGATTAAAACCACAGCTTAGATGTGTTATGAAGAAAGGAATCTGAGACATTTACAAACAACCTTGATTGGAGAATCTGAAGAGGCCTGAATGAAAAGTAACATCTGTATTAGTGGCCTGACAGAAAAGATGGGGACTAAGAAAACAAGCGTTAATGAGGGACTAAGAGGGAAGCCCTTTTCTTATAATGCCTGTCTTGAGCTGTTATTATAATATCTGGAGTACAGATATAAATCTGGGTCAGCAGCACAGACATGTCAACTGCATTTATTTGTGGATAAGACTGTAGAGGTGATGTGTAAAAGGAGAGGAGAGATGGATCAGAACTAAAAATCCTTAGGATTTTGGCAAAGTTAGATCAGGAAAGCTTCAAAGGATGAATGAAAGGATTAGGGGGAAAACAAGACAAGAACGGAACCAAAGATACAAACTATGATGAGATTTAAAGGGATCAAAACTGACAGTGTGAGAGGAGGAGGAAGAATTGGCTAAGAGAGAATCATTAGGTAGTTTTGTGAGAGTGGTTTCAGCTAACCAGAAGCTCAGAAGCCAATGTGAACGAGTTTACAATAGCACTGGAAATCACCTGCTTTGAACACAACAGAATGTGAATGTACAAACAACAAAAGTGATCATGGAGCAACAGGAAGTGACAGAGAGGTAAATAGAGTCAGGATGGCTTTCTAAGGATTGGGAATATTAATAAAGACTAATATAGTCTTAAATTATGAATGGAAGCAGCTAGAAAGATATGGTCAAGAGAAAACTAGGAAAAAAATGACAGCAAGTGTAAGAGAGGTAAGGAAATAGGGTAAAAAGGGATGACTGAACAAAAACAAGAGTTAGATAAGAACAGATGAGAAGCATCTGCATCAAAATACCAGTAAACAGTAACATATCTAGTTAGCTGTACAAAAACAATATAAAAAGAATCACAATGAAGGTGGAACGGTACACATAAAGACGGAGCCTGTGGAATCTGGAAGCTCCATCCTTGGAGACAGTGAAAGCAGTACAAAACTCCAAGCAATCTGATCTACCTTTGAAGCTGGCTCTGCTTTGAGAAAGAGGGTGGATTAGCTGACCTTCAGAGATCTGTTCCAACCTGAGTTATTCTGTGTGAGAACGACAGAAGAGTGGTGAATAGACTGAAGAGATGGAATAATCATTTCACACTTTGTGTGTGAAGAAATCCTCAGGTTTTTAATGTAGCTGGATGTACAATATGGGCTCTTAGAAGGTACTTTCACATCCAAAAGTGCAGTAAGTATCTAGTGTTATTTCCAGAAGTGTTTAATACAAGCCTCAGCAATGGAGGTGAGATTGCCCATACAAGCAGTTTAGCAGTCTGGTCCTTTATAAAATCCTAGTCAGTACTATGTATGTCTTAAAGAATGTTAATCGCCTTTGAAATCTAACTTCAAGATACCAAGATATGTGGATCCAAACTGGAAACTAAAGGAAACTGATGGGAAAACTAGACATAAATAACAATTTAATAGATATATTTCCTAAAAAATTCTTCCTATTCATGCTTCAGTGGTCAATAATTAGTAAGAGAAGTATAAATAGGTTGGAATTCTTTTATCATAGTTGAAAGCAATATATTTCTGGTAATCTCAGCTCTTTCAAGAATAATAGATTTTTTTTTTTAATGCATATGAAACATTCCTAAATTAATGACCACACCCAAATTTCAGAGTCTCTTGCCTCTCTGGAAAAGACTAAATAGGCTAACAATATGGGATCTGGACAAATCCTTCCTCAAGATTAGATTCACTTAATATTTGACATCAGAGACATGTTCAATGGGCCATGTGAGTAGATCAAAATCCCAGACGTTATCAGGGTTTTGGAAGTTTAGAGAAAGAAAGCATGATGACAGTGCCAGGAGTGTGCTGTAACAGAATGTTCGATTTTCCGGGTTACTTTACGCTGCCCTTCTTCCAAGGAAAGAACAGATGCAGGAGAAGACCTTCACTTCTAAAGACACTTTTGCTGGTAAATCATACCTTACATATGTGTGCTGCCAACCAAAATACATGTTCTGAAGTTTCAGTGTCCAATGGCTAAAAGTATAAACCAGAGACCAGATTCCTGACTATGCCAAATAAGACAGTAAGGATCACAACTTCAGTGTAGAATCTTCTGAAACAGCATTCATGCAGTTAAAAGGAATTTAGGGGCTGCTCTAATGTTTTCCAGCTGCTCGCAGCCATCACAGCTTGGACATATACTAAGTAATTATTAACACAAGGTAAATGTAGGAGAAATGGTGATTGGAAGCATATCTGGTTGGAATATAATCTGCTCTTTTTGTAAACTGAAGATTCAAGTTCTTTCAAATTAAACATTAAAAAAACCCCAAAAAACTACCATTTCTAATCTTTAGGAACCACTGGTAGAGTTGTACTGCAAGTTTACAGCAAGTTTTACTGCTGAATATTCAAAAATATATATTTCTCAGAGGTATCCTGTAAAATAAAAAGGTCTCTAAGTAATAATAACACCAGGAAAACTTAGTGGCACATGATCTTAATCAAACTAGCAAAAGCATAGGTGTAGCAAAATGCTCTCTTAACACATTCTGTATCAACACAATCAAAGCTGCTTATTTAGGTAAAAAAAAGGATAAATTTCTGATGTTAACATCTGCTTTTAACAAGTCAAGAATCAGCACGTGACTCCAGCTGAACAAGGAACTTCTCACCAAACCATGCTAAATAAAGAACATTTGCTTTTCAAAGGTTTACCTAAGTACATAGAATCATTTAGGTTAAAAAACACTATTAAAATCATAAAGCTCAACATTAACCCAGTACTGCGAAGTCCACCACTAAACCATGTCCCTAAATCCCTCCTCTACGCATCTTTTAACTACCTCCTGGGATGCTGACTCAACCACTTCCCTTGGCAGCCAGCAAAGGGAAAGGAGAAAGGCAGGTAATGCATGAAAAATACTTCAGTAGAACACAAGCTTTCTGACTGAGGATAATACTCTTTTAGTATCAATGTGTATTACATTTTACTTTTTCCAATTTTAGCTTGGTTTGTGCTCAAGTACTTTTATGCATCACTCAAACAGAAACAAAACAGGTAATAATGTTGCACATCATTATGGAGCGCAAACTCAGTTATGATGGACCCCAAGCATCCCAAAACCTCTTCAAGAATTGGAAATAGATTTGTCTTTTACTTTTCAGGAAATGAAAGTAAAGAGCTTTCTGATCTTAGATATGCTTGGCACTGGTAAATAGAGTAGTCACTGAGGGACTACTCACATAATTAAGGTTGTAGAATCAGGCTCGTAATTCTTAATTTAAAAAAAATCCCTTTCTGGATTCAGACCAAATAAGCAGAATTTGGCCTGTTTTCTATTAAAAATGTAAAAGTATGAACTCAAACATGTTTTTCAGGATAAAAAAGATTCTGTAAAGGAGTATTTCTTTTTAATATTGTGCCATGTGTGAAATTCTTCATTTAACATGCATATTTGTACTAATGTAGTGGGAGGACAGCATTTACTAGCTCCAGGAAAATTCATTACTTTTCTACACTGATCATATTCCTGGTCCACAGCTACATTTTAAGCCATGCTTTGGCAAGAAATACAGCCAGCATGACACTTTGTCCCATTTTCCTCTACTGGACATGAAGTAGATTGATTTTGCATGTCTTCAGTCTACTTAGTTTAGAGAAAACAGTTTAGTCTTGGTTGCTATTTTTCTGAGGACTCATTTTCTTGACTGCCAGCTCATAGACTGCAGCTGGGATCTACAAAATTTCCAACTGCCTGGAGAAGGAAGGGATTAATGCTGCTCTTCCTTGTTGTCCAGTGTGACCTAGCGTGGATAGGCCCTTAGCTCTACAAAACTGTTCTGAGTTACCTCTACAAAATGCTGAGCTATTCATCATGGCCTGTTAGTCAATACTTAAGACCAGTGTGAATTGGGAACTGCCCTATGTGCTTAAAGCTGAGTGAGGTGGTGGTGGCTGTCGAGGCTGTCATTGATCTGGGCTTTACACACTTTTTGTCTTAACCCTTCATAGGAAAATCAGTGAATTTTGACAGCATGTAAACCTACATCATTATCCTTTCTGTGAGCTGAAATCTGGCCATGCTTTTTATGCAAGTTTTGCAGCAAGAAAAGAGACTCAACTCACTTCCACAAAGGTTGAATTCTGTTGTTAGAACAACTCCTTCCCAGAAGACAGACAGGTCTTCTCGTAGTAAACTTAACTTGGCAATAATTTAAGAACATCTCAGCATAGACAGCTATGGAGTATGTCCCTAAATACAAACACCTGAGCAACAAAGCAGTGAGGACACACTCGTATCAACAGAGCTCGCATTTGCCCGGGCTACCCCAACTATGAAGACAAACAGGACAGTGCAAAGCATGATGAGTACAGGATGGTCAGTGCCGAGCTCAGTTCCTCTGTGTTACAGCTAAGCTCTTCCTAGCTCCACAAATAATTCCTCTTGAGTTAAGAACATGCCTTCAGATCAAAGAACTACTTCACACAACTCAGAGACTCCTGTTGTGAAAACAGATGTATATTTTTTCTTCTCCATAGACTAGTTATCTATTTGCACTATATTTGACTGCGACTTCATTCATCTTGTCATTGGTACATACTCTCAGGGTCTCCCACCTTCATGCAGCCCAGAAGACCCTTTACACTGACTTGGGGCAGACAGTTCAAAGAGAGAAGCTACTGCATGTAATGCACAAATGTAAAGAGAAGATGGAGGGAATTCTGGAGGAACAGCAGCAATGCTGAAATATGAGCAGTAGTAAGGAGCTGTGAGAAGCTCAAAGGTAATATAACACACGAAAGCATGAACATTACTTAAGAGGAGGAGAAGATAATAAAACAGTGAGGAGAACTGTGCAAACAAAGGTTTTGAAAAATTCAGTTGTCTTAGGTTTAAAACCTCCCAACCCATCAATGATAGTTCTCATATGAGACATACCATCAGTATTACAGTACTCATACAAGCTATAATACTATACTAGGTTGAGTATAATTAATTTTTTCCTTCTTTCTATGGTATCTGTGAAGCAGCTATTTTAGTATCTGTGACACAGTGCTATTCCCATTTTATTGATAAGGAACTGTGTCACAGAGAGACAAGAGCAGACAGATGTGAGCAAGGCAGGGAACTGAGAACAAATCTCCCATAATTATTCTAATAAATCTAACCATCATTATCGTCTTGCCCCAAATCCAATATCCTTGCCCTCATTTAAATATTTCCAACAGTCTACGTTATGAAGTTTAGGCTGTTCTGGCATCTATTTTTCCCCTGGCTTTTATTGATCTTCCAAGTTTCTTGCCAGGAAAAGAACAAGGCATCAAGATGAGAAAGCAAAGTTCAATGGAGTAAAAGAGCCAGAAACTGTGGAAGAAGTAGAGGGCAGTCTTGAGAGGCTTCCAAGATACTGTGCATTTTGAAAGCATGGAAATGAAATACAATAATTAAACAAAGCAAAGTGAGTTTTTTCCAGTGCTACCTTGTTTCCTTTCACATGGGTTACCACTTTTCACATGAAGATATTAGCTCAGTCCCTCTCAGACCTGGTTAGAAATTCTAGAAATATTTCAGAAGTTATGCAAAGCTTTACAACTTATGAAGGTCAGACATAAATGCACCAGTCGTCTGATATTTTAAACTTAAGATCAAATAATGAGTAGGCCTTCTTCAGCTAGAGTGATTCAAGAGTATGCAGCCTATGTTAAGCAAGATATGACATTAGATAAACCAGTGATCCCCTCTACATTCAAATCTTATATGAGTGTGCAATAAGTAAACTGAATATAATCTGGCACTGTACAATTCACACAATTTGATATTGCAGCATTTTTCTGCATAGGCTCTGTCCAAGTTAATATATTAACATTAACATTCTTCTGAGTGGTGAAGAGATTAACCTGCCCAGTTGTTATTGGGATGTGTTGAGAGGGGCATCCGTAACTCAAATAACCAGTAGGTTTAATTTCTGAATAGGCTGAATTCTGGGGTTGTACCCATGCAACATCCCAAAAGTCTGGTTTCATCTAGCAGAAACTATCTGTATTCAAGACTGATGATCAGATAAAGTATGACCAGCAATGGAGAAAAAAACCGCAGAAATGCCTAAGTAGAAGCAGACATGATATGGATCCAACAGGAATAGAAAGGTTTGCCTGGAGTAGCATCAGGTCTTGAGTATCAGTCATGGGTGCATTGCTTCTGTCTCCTATACTTAGATTTAAGTCCAAATTTTGAGCAAAGAAATGAAGCTCATGCAAGGTTGTCCTAGAGTGAGCAGAGGCTCTGCTCTCAAATTTACAATGGCATTTACAAATGTGAAGAGAGTTCTATCAGTTCCCTACTGCACAAAGGAAAATGAAGCAGCAGACAGGAAAAACAGGGGAAGAGCCAACATTTCATAGCAGTATTTGGAACAGGAGTGCAAAGAAACAAGTGATAGATGGTTGGAGGCACAGAAACTGAAAACACAGCTTGACAATGGAGTTCTGGCTGGAGAGCCAGTGGGAATGAGAAATATGTACACAAGCCTGGGGATACAGCCCTGGAGGAATGAGGGGTGAAGACATACAGACTGTATGAAGGTACTCAGGACAGGACATAAAGAACAAGTACTTAGACTATGCTTATGGTAAAAAAAAAGAACATGGAACAAGAAGCCAGTGGGGCAGTGATAAATAGAACTGTTGTCCTTAGGACACAGAACTGGATTATACTTAGAGTTTTAACAGATAGTGAAGAGGGGTAGGAAAGGTCACTGAGAACTGAGCAGAGAATCAATAATGACTAAAAACGTCTTATGGGTCTTCTGGAAATCAAATTTCAGTTTCTCATGATTTCTATGCCATCAGTAAATATCTGTGTAGTCTGATGGTAGTGAAAATAGGTATCTCACATCTTACTTCTTCAGCAGTAGCTTTTTGCAGAATATTATTCCATGCAACTTGTTTAATAAAAAAAATGGTACAACATGATGTGGAGAATTTTAAGGTTCCAACCATCTCAGAATTCAGACAGGGGTTGAGACATTCTCTGAAGTTTCTAGTTTTAAATGCTAAGTGAGTACTCATTATCTTTCCCTCTGTCTCTCTATTTCTGTCTCTCTTTCTCACACAGACACATTTTCAAAATAAGGTTTTTAACATGACCAGATCCAGAACAAAGGTGCCAAAAGTGCCAGGTTGCCTATACAACCAAATTTTCCCTCATCTTGTGAATGGGCATGGAGACTAATGGCATGACTCACACCTATCATTTCCAGAACACACCTGCCTTATGCAGTGCACAAGACGGCCTTGCTGCAAGGATGAATCAGAACTGTGTACTGAAGATGGTTCATCTGGTAAAGAATTTTGAAAAAATGCACTAAAAAATGGGACAGGACTACAACAAGAACAAGAATAGTTAAAGTAATTGGATGTCAGTCTAGAAAGCAGGATTCTATCTTTTCTTGACATAAAATTTCCATTACAGTAATTCAAACCAGCTTTTCCACAGGTGGTCACTGAAAGTATACTCTTCATTTTCCACGTGATTCACTAAGATGAGGCATTTGAATTTGCAGAAGAGATAAATGTTCAGAGACATAGATGGAGACTGGAAGACCTGAGCTGGAAAACTTCCATGTGACAGTAATGAGTCAAGGCTTTTGGACCTCAGCAGCTCAGGATGGTCCTGTAGATTAGTGGCACCTTTTAAACACAATATTCTGGGTCATGGTTCCCCAGCCATAAAGTGGAAATCATACTGTCTTCCAATCTCAGAGGCCTACAGCAATGCTAATTTAATGTTTTCTCATCACTTAGGCACTATAGTGATCCTAGGAAAATCCCAAAAGGAAATTAATAGTAATTACTAACTATGTCTCCAGAGCAGGGCTTAAATATTCTGTTGTAAACAAGGTGTGAGGCCACCTTGTTTACAACAGAATATTTAAGGACTCTGAACAATGTCATGGAAACAAAATATGGAACAGCTGCTCATTAAGTGACTATCTTATAGTCTGTGAACGGGATGAGGAAAAGATTTTGTAAGAAAAAACAATATGTGATCATGTAATTAAAGAAGTCTTCACAATACATATGCATGGGGGAGATTAAATTAACTTGCCTTAACAAAGTTAATTCTGGTGCATTGGCTTTAGAGTGTTTGGACTCCTTAATGTAGATTTTACACACACAATATGAAATAACTGAAGATCCTGCTGAGATCTGATTAAAGGACATATATTAGCCATCTGTATTTTATTCACCCAGTTCAAAACAGAATTTACTTTCAACTATTTGAAATGCAATGCTGGAATGAGTTAGAACAACTGGAATATAGGCGTGACTATTTCATTACCAATTATTCCTATTTTCTACAGAAAGTTTGGATTTTAGCCAAAAACTTCCTTTAGCATCATAAATGGCAGAAGAGGCAGGTTAGAGACCATCTTCTATGTAATATGCTACAGCACAGTAGTTCCTGCAGCCTACCATTCTCAAATTAATTAAAGTACATGAATTCATGAAAAAATTTATGAATGATTCTCACAAGAAGAGTACATTCAACTTCCATTAACTTCGAGATGTGGAGCCAACACATAGCTATTTTTATCAGTCTTGCTCAACCACATACAAGTGTAAGCCAAATCAAACCCTTGCCTCCATTTTTTCATATGGATGTAACCTTCTTTTTGTCAAAACCACAGGCTCCTTGTGTACATATGGGTAGATATAGATGTATCTGTATATCTATCTGATCAATTAAGTGGCTTTCATTTGAAATATTCTGTCCTCTAAGAATGACTGTGTCTCTTACACCAGCATATTTAATCAAAGATCATATTTTGTAGTATGAGTTCATTCTTTACTTTCTCTTGCACTCAAAGATACTGATGCCTTAGGTTTTTACTTTTATGTTTTTCAAATCCTGTACTGCCTAGTGTAATTTCTGAAGCTTCTTGTAGCCTGTTAACTACTGTTCTCTCATGCTAGTTAGACATAACAAGCCTCTCCAAGCTTGCTCTCCAAGGACACCCAGATTGTCCTAGGCCCAAAATGTGTAAACTAACACCTTAAGAAGGGGGATAAACTTGGGATAGTTACATCATTAGCTGGGGCTGTAATTGGAGAATTAATCCTGACATGCAAATGGACCAAACTTATACAAGTGTGAAGAACTCATGGCTCAGGGTCCATCTTGGGTGCAGCCTTTTAACTCCCAGGGTGTACCTTGAAGGCCCTTCAAATAAATACCTACCTTTATTCCCTTATTCTTGTCTAGTCTGTGTTTTTAGGCGGCTATCTCAGGCATCAATATGACATATCACATTCATAATATATAGCTACATATTTAATGTATTATTTATACATATTATTTAAGGTAGAACCTCAGTTTAAAGATGCTTCCTGGTTTTGTTTCTGTGTGTACTGCCTGGCTTACCAGAGCTAAGTTATGTGTCTTGATGATGAATAGACAGACCGCATAGAAGATTTCACTTTTCTAATCTCTTATATAAAGAACACAGAGCCAGCTCAGTGGGTACTTCAGAACATATACTGTACACATTTATAAACCTCAGAAGGTTAAGTTCCTGCCACTCCTGTGTCATTTAATATACCTTACCTCTTAGATTTTAGATTCCTTAGCTTTGCATTCATAAACAAATTTTAAGACAAAGTGCTTGTTACCATCAAAACAGTTTTTCACCCTGAAAATTTTAGCACATGGGCACTTCTTTGGGTGTCTACAAATTACAGCAATCATCATTCCTGTCCTAATTGTCAAACTACTGTGATCATAACTCCTCTGTCTCAGCTCTAGACCTCGTTGTTCCCTCAGGACAGGGAGAAGAGGGGCAGGAAACAACCTCTTCTCTTTGGTCACCAGTAACAGGACTCAAGGGAATGGCATGGAGCTGTGACAGGGGAGGTTTAGGTTGGATATTCTCAAAAGGTTCTGGAACACTGAAACAAGCACTGGAACAGGCTCCCCAGAGAAGTGGTCACAGCACCCAAGCCTGAGAGAGTTCAAGAATTTGGATAATGCTCTCAGGCACATGGTGTGACTCTTGGGATGGTCCTGCGCAGGACCAGGAATTGGACTTCCATGATCCTTGTGGGTTGCTATCAAACCAGAATACACTGATTCAATGATAATTACTATCCCTTACCTTTTAGAAACTTTTAGATATCTGACACAGTATACAATCAACAGCAGATATGGAAAGGTCTACAGTACCAGAAGGATTTCAAAATTAAATACAATATTTAAAATGCAAATAAAATTTCTCAGCTGCTTTTTTAGATTCTTTTCACCCCTGACTCCATATCAATACCAGATATATATTCTATTGCACTGATCTTATTCTACATACCAAGCAGAGAGTATTGACTATTTCAATGCCTCTCACAATTTCACACAGCATTTTGCAAGTTCAAGTTCATTTAGCACAGTCCTGGTATTGCAGTCTTTAAAGTTAAATGAAATAGCTTAATTTGGATCTTATTTGATCTATAGCAAATAGTTTTCAGGTTGATCAAACAAGCATGTTCCATAGCTATGAGTCTACTTGTACCTTTAACAGTAAGGTCATAGATTCCTAGGAAGACTTGGCTTGGAAAGCACCTTAAAGATCATTTCATTCCAAACCCCGTGCCATAGGCAGGGTTGCCACCCACCAGACCAGGTTACTCAGAGCCTCATCCAACCTGGCCTTGAACATCTCCAGGGATGGGGCACCCATCACTACTCTGAGCAACCTGGTCAGCGATATAGTGACTTTACATAAAGTAATTTTACAACACTTCCACTTGAAGATTAAGTGATTTTAGAACACTTGAACTTAGAAAGAAATTTTTATTTTTGTTTACGCATTTGAAATTACCATAAATGAGGACAGCTAAATACTATGACCCTGAAAGACACAGGAAACAAGGTAGATATTTAGTCAATATTTTCTTGTGATTCAACTTAATTTCATGTTTTTATCTGTGGAATACATTGTAATTCTGCTCCCACTTCCTTTTGAAAACCATGCCACCTATTTAAGTAGCAAAATACAGGTTTTGGCCAAAGTGCCTCACTACCTGAACACAGCTGATCTGTTTCAAGGCAAAAATTAGAACACTGGTCTTCTACTCTTAAGTTTCTTGCTTAATCTCAGACAGTTCTACGTACTCTATTTCTGAAGCCTGAGGGGTTTTTGTTTTTATATACTGAAGTACATTTGAGATTATTTTTGGCATCTTTACAGTGGGTCATGAAACAGCATGTTTTGGCACCTGCTCGCCTCACTAGCAATCTGCTTACTCCAGGCTGTCATCCTTGTGCTACTCCTGGGTATGCATCTGACAAAAGTCTTGCAGGTTTGCTTGGATCTGGAGTTTTGCAAACAATGGGAGAAGAGCAGCATATGAAAAAGCTTCATTGGTGTTTAGGTGACTCTTTATTTGTTGATTTTGTATTTTAAATATATAATAAATAATGTTTATTCTTGTATATTCCATTTTATTGATCATGGTTGATACATCAAGCAAACACAACCAAAATGAAGTGAAGATCCTTTCAGCAAAACTCATTTGTTAGCACTTGAAAATATTCACTGTGGAGACTTTCAGGTATATTTGCACTAACAACCTCATCTACTGGGGCATTTGGTGAAACTCTGGCACAAACAGTTATGATTATAATGGAGGAACAATTTAAATTAGTCTACTACCCTAAATTAAATGCATAGCTTCTCTTTCTCCTTGAAGAGATTTCTGAATGAGAAAAAAGTATCTGGTGCTGAAATGGCCCACAAGAACTAACCAAAACCATGGCAAAACCACGTACATACAGATTATTAGCAGAGACTAGCAAAAAAATTATGCCACTGTGGAACCAGTGGAATCACTGGTGATATGCGTATACAAATTACCTATTCAAAAAATTTAGTCTACTCAATCATCACACCTTAAAATTAAGTTAGGAGAAGGAGGGGTGTAATAATTTTTTTTTAATTTATCACCTCATGGCTATGACTATGAACATGCACCCCAGTGCAGTGAAACCACAAGTTCTGAAGAAAAGCATTCTTCCTGAAGAGTAGGATTTTTTTCCTCTTGACTCTGAACTCTGACTTAGTTCCTATAGACATAAAGTTCATTTCACTTAACTTCAGATATTTGCAATATATGCATCAACATCTAAGCTGATCCCTAGGTTTCCTTTATTCTCTCTAGTAAGGAATGTGCTATTGTACAGTCTGATTCATCTGACCTACTTAGATGTCTACCTTCCAAGGAGATGAATCATGCCCTAAAAGTGTCTATTTCTCTCCATTGACTGTAAAGGCAGCCTAGCCAAAGATAATTTCGATAGAAAAGACATTACATTAGGACAGATAAATTTCACCCCAGAAGCTATGAAAGGAGTAAAACAGGAGTGAATGCTATTTTCAGCAATATTTAAATTCTGTATGATTTTGAAATAGAAATCCATCCACAAGGTCATGTGGGGACAATACTACTGAGAGCTGCTGAGCAGCACAGACTGGTCTCTCCCAAACCACAGGGGAGCGACTCCCTCGGGAAATGTGCAAGGTGATCATGAAATGCTAGTATCTACTCCCTCTACACCTTCCCAAAAATGTATTCAGAAGAGAATGCACTGCTTTCTTTAAATGTTGTTTGCAATAACATTAATACAGAGTCAAAAACTGTATTTGTATTTGTATACAGAAAGGACTGCTGAACTTAGAAGAATCTGCTCATAGCTTTGTCCCACCGCCACATTTTTAAAACCTCTTTTTAAAACAGTTTCTTCCTAGCTTTGATTGGCTAGGAAACATATACCTTTTCTTGGCTTTAGCTACTTACTGCATAAGAATCTTTATAGTTTTTATCACATTCCTTTCCTTGACATTCTTCAGCGCACCGAAGATGAATGAAGTGCAATACAAATGCACTTCGGCATCTCTTCTGTCTCAGTATGTGAAAGGCCTTTTTTTGTATGTAGACTTGTTAAGAAAAGCTTTATTTCTACTGTAAAAGAAGCATAGTTCTGACCTAACTAAACCATGACCCAAACCCTACTTGATCAACGAAGTCTTTCTCTGAACTTCACTTGGCTTTCAAATTAGTCTTCCGTCTTCCTTGGCTTGAAAAGGAATACTTCAGTTAGAGCTATACATAGTCATTCATCTGCAGTGGAAGAAGGCAAAATCTGCCTATGGGTGCTAAGATTTCTTCTGCCCACCAAAAATTAGTACCTCGTATTCCTAAGGACAAATGAATCATTTAAGATGACATAACAAAGCTAAAAAACAGTAACTAGAAACTAATCAAAATAAAGCTACATGATAACCCTTCTTCAGAAAATGTTAAAATAGGAGAAAAGAAGGGGTTCAACATTAAGAAGATGTAATTGTCTAGCAAAATTATTTTTTACCTCTTCTAATCACATTAGTCCAATACTTCTAAATGTTTGCTACAAAACCAATCAGCTCTATCATCATCAGATTTCTCTTAAAAACATTTTTACTTATGTGGTGTATTCCCCTTGATCTGGGATTGAAATTTATACACATAGCTGTGAGTGCAGTGAAGAGAGACAATGATCTTTCTTAGGGGGTTTAATTTGATTTTATAACCCAACCAATTTTCAGGATGATTTAGGGATTAGATATTCTGGCAGGCTGAGCTATGTATCCAGTAAAACACAAGAATATTTTTTTTCTAATTCTTACTGGTGATATGCCCCTGCCCCGGCATTTTTACCTTAATGTCACGTGTTCTCTTTGGCGTGCTAGCATCAGCAGCAGCCCATGATCAATCACAGTGTGCTGGGCCATGCAATAAAACAGCCATGCCTGCTCACAGGAGCAGAGATGCTGCCTAGAAACCGCAATTTAAAGACCTTACTGCCTCACTTTTGAAACCATTTCAGTCTGGAAAGAGACAAAGAAAAAGAAGTACAATTTTATGTGATGATTCCTACTACTTACATTTATAGTGACAATTTATAAACTGCAAATTTAGCAACATGTGACACTTTGATTGATGAATTTTGCTTTTTCAGAAGGTTGTACTAGGAAGACTTACACTACCAAGAGCTAACATGAACTCGTCACCATGACATTATCTTTGTAATATTCCACCTGAACTAACATCAGGCATTACTTTGCTTTGTGCATCCCTGCCATTCCATCAATATCCTCACATAAAACGAGTATGGCAGAGAAGTATACAGAACTAACTTCAGATAATGATGGGAGTGAGGATTTCTGACTACTCAATTATTTAAGAGGGGTAACTAAGATGCCAGAAACAAGGAAGAACACATGATTCTGCCTCAACAGCAGAGGAAGTATGGCCACAATCCCTGATCCTTAGGTCTTGCTGAATCTTGGTCAATACTTAGCTAAGTGTCTTGGAGAAAATTTGTGTCTTGGAGAAAATTCAGGCAAAACCTGAACTCATCTTTCCCAACTTTAAGCTAATTCTCTAATTAATGGGCCAGACTTTTCTCATTCCCTGAGGTACCATAGAACAAGCCGAAATAACATAAAGCTGGCTAAGAAAAATGTTGCATACCAGATATTCCTACATTGCCTAATTAAGGTTGCTTTACTATGTTTTTTTACTACCACAAGGCAAACTGAATATAGAAGCAAGTATAAAATCCCCAATCTGTGATACCGTCCTCTACAGGTCTGCATCCTGTAAAGGACCAGAACATCCCTTCAAGATGTAAAGTAACTATAATAAAAATGCTCAAGATGCTGCACCTTTCATTGTGTATGTAATTTACTACAAGATGAAGCTGAATATAAGGCCCAGAATGATGTTTCTATGTGTTATCAGCTGAAGAGAGCAATCTTCATAAAGACCATTCGCACAGAAAAGTGAGTTTACATGGGCTTTTCTAGAATTAGTTTATAAATTTCAAACTGACTTGATCATCTACAGTATGTACAGCTGTTTGTATGTCAGCCATGTCAGGTCTCTGGAATGTCCAGACAGTCATTAACAAAATGTGTGTCCCTGATAATCTCTGCAGATAAAAAAAATCAAGCTTTAGATACATTTTATCTAAAAGAAAACAACGAAAAGAAAATGGGAAAAATCACATCACCAAGTTTTAAGATTAGGCCCTTTCAGCACTGCAAGAGTCAATATGAGAAATTCTGTTTGCAAAATACCAAATGTAAGAAGGCAAATATTTCAATTTAGACTCTGGCACTGCTGGTAACTTCTTATGAGTTTTCTCACTCTTTGTGTTGGGGCAGGACTGATTTATTTTTTCACTCCTAAGCTCATGTTCCTTAATTGTCTTGTTCTGTAGAAGACTCTACAACAGAAAGATCCTTTCAGGAATCCATTTAAATTCCTCATGTACATTCCCTCACATCTCAAACTTCAAAACTATTTTCTTTAGCAACCCACCAGAAAGCACTACACAGATTCCTCATGATCCCAACTACAGCACAAATAGTTCTATGAGCTCAACCTGAGTTGAGAATCCATTCATTCATGCCTTGCATGTTCTCATCCCACCTTCACATATTCTTTTACTACTTTCTTCTTACACTTCCATTTCAAATTACTACTCCTTTCCACTGTGACATACTGTGTCTCATCAACTCCTTGAAGTACATTGGCAAAACATAAATCAGAGGTAAATTTTCTTCTATATCTAATCCAAATTTTCCCTATAATAAGTTAATTACTGTTTCATGCAATTAACTGATTCATCCTTTATCTTATTTTAGTACAGAATTTCTGAGTTTAACTACATTTATAACTACTGTCCATCAACATCAAAGGAACCAAGTGAGTAGACCAATATAATGTATATATGTCTCTATCTTATAAATTATTCAGGTTTCAACTGAACTTCTTGAGTTTCCTTTGAAGAGTGGGACCTATGATTATTAGCAGAATTTACTCTACTAAAAAAATAAAAGTATTCTGGTGTTCTTTTTGGAAAACATAGAGGATATGCAGGAAAATCATAGCACAGTTGTGTCCTGTGATATTAGCTCATAAAGGTCTGTGATGTCCCCCAACAGCTGCTCAGCATGGAATCTGATACCAGCCTTCTGAATTACTGGGCAATGTATAGATTTTCCAAATAAAATTTCAGCAGAAAAAAAATGATTCAAGAAAAAATCCCTGTGATGAACACCAAGGGAGTGCCATCTATTTTCTCGATATTCCATATACATGCAATGCAAATATATCCAGCATTTTTAACAAGTTTGCAAGCAATGCTTAAGAAAAATGCATTCCTCAATATTAAAATGGATTTTATCATTACGAGCCTCTGAATTCACTTCATCCACTTCATTTTGTACACTTACACACTCAATTTATACACTCATTTTTTTTTCATGCCAGCATATAAGAACTACTCTGATTTCCTGGAGATAGTAGGATGACGATAGGGAAAGTCACACTTTATGAACAAATATATGTAGAGTGAAAGAAATAGCAAGTTTTCCAACCTATCCATCCTGCACATCTGACTCTACTGTTACTGTTTAATGAAATAAAATTTCCTATTTATTTACAATTAATTAGCGCTACCTTTTTGATTTCACAGTAAAAAGAATTCTAGTGCATAAAGGTCCAAAAGGATTCAGGCACTCATTCCTGTTCTTTGTAACTTCAGCAGCAAGAATAATATATGCATCATCTAATTTAACTGCAAATGACTCTTTTAGCATGAACTGTCTGTTTAAAGATAATGCACAGCAGAATTCTTAACTGCATCCCAGAAGTCATGCAGCACCAGGCAGATATGATCACTGTGGTTACCAGGGGTAGCAAATGGGAAAAGCACTACAGGAAATGAACTCTTGTCAATAATCTCAAGAGGGTGCTATATTTAGGTCAATTGTACCTGAAATCGTTTGGTGGGGTAATTGCTCTTTGGTACAGACTCTGCTCTCTGAGCCTGTCAGAGTGCTTGTACGTCCTCTGGATTGGATTCACCAATTTTCTTCCAGACTCATTTTCTAAAAAATAAAAACAAACAAACAAAAAAAGCCTTTAATGAAGGATAGCAAGCTTACCAGGACACAGAAGATCACTCACATGTTATTTTAGATTTTAAAAATATGCTTTCAATGAAGGCATTTAATACAAACACATGCTTCAATATCCAACTGATTGCCTCAATCTTCTCGAATAGAAATTTACTCAATTATTCAGATTTTTAATTTGGCCCTCCAAAGACTTCCCAGATCTACTGAATATGTAAGGTGATTTAGAGCGCTTTTGCTGATCAGTTAACAGTCAATGCAAAATTAGAATTGTTCTTAGATCCTATAATGCATCCCAGTGCAACATTATTCTGGCTTTAATTCAGGTTGAGCCCTCATCTGATAATATGGCTTATTGTTTAATAATTTAAGATAGTTCATTTATGTATACTGAGGAATGTGATAAACTCAGTTTTAAGAATCCAATCTAATGAGACACATACTGACCTTTTACATCAGTTAGCTGGATTAATACAGATAGCAGAAAACAGCAACTAGTCATTCTGTCTTATGATTTCTTAGAAGAAATATTTTGCCTTGATAGCACAAAGTCTCCAGCAGAACTATTCCTTCTTCACATTAAAGAGTCAGTATTAACCAGATGAATTTTCAACTAAGGAAAAGCTTTCTTTAGCAGCTATTCAGCATGCATTTACCTTCTACAGACAGAGACAGCATCATATCTGTAGTCATTGCTCAGTGCTGTGATTAGCATCTATTGTAATTAAAGAAAATGTCATGATGCAACTATACTGCTGAAGAATACACATGTACTTTTTATTAAAAAAATAATACAAAGGGAGTAAAATACACTATTGAAAGCTACAGTAGGTGCATCAGTTATTTTAGCTATTGTTTCTTGTGAAGAACTTCAAATTCAAAGATACTCATTAAACTGAGATGGCAATAACAGACAAAGTGTTAATGGGGCAGCAGTGGAGTGTGTCAGGAAAATGAAGAGACCCTGAGGGGCTCACCATGCTGTTTATGCTCAGCTAAATTCACCAGCATTACCATAAATCCTCTAAAAGATACTGTACTCAGTTCCTTATTTGCTACTTTTCAGGCAAGGAAATATTCTGTAAGATTGGAAAACGGTATTATTTTCTATTAAACAAACTTTTCATGTAAATACACGACATATTTACATGCAATTACTATTACTTATTTTTTTACAATTCTATAAAAACAAAGAGAGTGTCTTTTAATCTTCAAAATAATGTGTGAATTTATGTGAAAATTTCCGAAATCATACACAGGAACAGAGCCTTTAAACAGAAGAATCATCATTTCTCTCATAAAATTCTTTTATAATTGAAAGACCGAGTTTCAATATTAATTTCTCACACGCATAATTCAACTGGCTAAAATAAAATTATGCATAAACCAAATAACTTTTCATGAGAGTTCAAATGTCTTGGTTTCTAGTTAGTTGTTTTTTTGGTTTTTTTTTATTCTGAGGGAGTAAATTAATCTTAGGAAATATATATAAACCATTCATACCAAAAATTTCCTGGTTAAAAAGAAGCATGTTATATACGGTTCTGCATGCATTTTTATGGTGACCTTATTGTGCCTCTGACCTTAGAACAAAACTTTTCCTACATAAGGATAGGTAGATTTATTCTTAAGGAGGAAGAGGCTGTAACACGCTGTGTAACTTCAATTATACACACAACTTCAGGTAAGAAATCATTATCTACAGAAGAAAGGTCCTAGAAAAACTGTGCAAGGCTCCATGGATTCCCCTCCTCCGGCAGCGTTGGAGGGTGCCTTGCGGTGGCCCACGCGGGAACGGCGCCGCGGGGCCGGGCTGCGGCACCACGGACAGCGGCCGCCGATGGCTGCGGCAGCGACAAGCACCGCCTGCGCCCTCCATGTCCGCGCTGCTCAACTTAAGACACGTCCAAAGATCAGAGTAATGGGTGAGCGTTTTTCCAGTCGTCCCCCCATGCCACCTTGTTGAGGTCTACCTACGACTTTTAATTCTTGGAAACAATGAGAAATAACAGATCTGAAAATGAACTGGTTTTTGAAATACGTCAAGACAAACCTTGGGCTCTGACAATGCTGGCTTCCACTATGTGCTCTTGACCTTCTACTTCAAAGCCAAAGACCTGATATCCAATAGCAGTCACGTGTTTTTGGGGAATACTGTTTTGCATATATAAATCTCTACATGGAGAATACCTATTTAGAGACCTGCCTTAATACCAAATGCTTGGCAAATGAGCACACAGTCATAGACGACTTGCTTGCCACTGAGAATACCAAAAAATAAAGCCCCCACAGTTATCCATTCTTACACTACTAATGATAATGCTTTGTTTCAGGAACCAAAAAACATCGTTACCCTTGTAGAAGTAGAAATAAGGTACTTGTAAGAGGCTGAAGTATAGATTCTCCTTACTGTTTAGCACCTAAGCAAAGCACATTTAAAAGACAGATTAAATGTCATGGGCTCTCAGATGCCCTAAGCGATGCACTTTGCAAGTGAATGGCAAAAACACCTGGAATGGATCCTTTATCCTTATAAGCAGTGGATACTTTAGTAGCAGACAAGAAAATTTCACAAAAAGGTTACATTCTGACTGATGCTGAGAACCAGCAATTCCCAGAAAGGTCATGAAGTGCCCCCAGTTCTTATTATCCCTGAATGTACAGAAAAAAAACCTGAACCACTAAAATAAAATCACAAGGAAGTGTCTCTCATGCAATACTGCCTGCTTTTAACAGGTTGTGTACTTCCTCTAGTGTATTTCAACAGCGGTGGTGACTTGAATTACTTCTGGCAATAATTTGCTTTAGTGGTTTTTTTCAGGCAAAATGAGATTACTACAACTATTTCCAATACTTTAATAGGGCTTTAAAAATTATTTAAATATGTTATCTCATATGAGGATATATGAGGTTATTAGTGATTATCAACAGATTTGCACAAGTAACAGTTTACCTGATTTTACAGGCACGAAAGTCATGCTTCTGATTATTCAGAATAATGTATAAATAAAAAAACATGGGGCCTAGTCCCACTCCTGCTGACATCAGACAGACATCTGTCTCACTTTCAGTGGAAATAAAACCATAACCCAACATCTAGAACAAACATTAGGTCAAAGGTCAAGAAATATAACTACAAAAATTTAAATTAAAAACATTAGGTGAATAGCAAATAAAGTATTTTTTTCAATCAGAATAAGAAGTTGTAAATCATCTGTGAAAACAAAGAATTTAAGGTGAAAAAATGCTTTCCCTATCATTACCATTTAGTGCATTACCTTCTTCCACCAACAACACACTTAGAACTACAAAGTATAAGCACTTGTGAGATTTTACATTAATTTTCATGTAGATCTACCAACAGACAGTCTTAGTGCCAACCTTGCTTTGAAAGAAATGTTTCCTAATCTTATAAAACTCTATCTATTAAAAAAAAAAAAAAAAAAAAAAAAAAGGATGATTAAGAAAAAGCGATCTGGTATAAAAACATAGGAGCATGAGTGCCCTTATTCAAGGAAGAAGACACCCAAAGCTGACATTTAGTGCTCTTGGAAAATTTATGAATACCATCATCAAAAGCAGTTGATGAGCATCCCTGTTAATACTGGATGCCATGTTTTCTTATGTGACATGTAGCTTAGGTAGGATGAACGGTTCAAAGAATCAGCTGCTGCCAAATACGGATTTAACACTAATGAGGAAAATACAAAACTGGCACTGAGGAGACCTTTTGGAAAAGCTGCATGCATCCCTCACAGGGTAGATAAACAGTTGTCTCCTGACTGAGGCCCACTGGAGAAAGTGTGAAACAGTGCACTGATACCTGAGTGAAAAAACAGGGGGCTCTCCTGACTACAGAAGGTAATGAAGATGATGAAAACACTAAGTGTTTGCACTGTTACAGGCTCTTGCAAAGTGAAGAGTGTGTCCACCTCCAGGACAATATGGAATCTGAAAATTGCCTTAAGTAGGAGGATGGCAAACAGGACTAGGTGAGTCAGAATGTTTTCCTTTACCCTGCACCTTAAAACCCTACTACAAAACAAATAATGTTAGGAGAAAGGCTACTACACTAAAAGCTGTTGATTTGGAGGCATTTCCAAGGTCAACTGCTGGGTGTGCAGATACATCTCCTCTAAACAGTGTTACCCAGAGAGCCAGAGCAGAAGAAAATCAGGGGGCAAGTAATCAAAACAACTTGCCAACGATTAAAAAAAAAAAATGGAAGTGTAAAATGAATAATATTAACCTAGAGATTATAGACCTACACACTGCAAACTATGAACTATATACAGCAAGAGTTATTAGCAGATTTAGTTATACCCTCCTACACTGACAATTGGAGAAGAGTTCTATTACCAGTGAATGCAGCAAAGCATCACGTGGCACGTTTTGAGCAAGGCTGTTTACACAGCCGACTGTGCACCAAGGTCAGATCTACCTAATGACTACAGGTGAAAGTGCCAAGCATCTACGGACTCTTCTGTGGAATAAGGCCTAGTTCTGCCATCTCTTGTCACAAGTTAAATTTTTATTCTCTCTTCTTTAATCCTTAACTGAAATCACTTGGTAGCAAGATTATGTTTTGAACAATAAAGTAAAAGTGCAATACTGTAACATAAAGAAGTACAGAATTAGCCTTTTCAGTACACCAAAATGAAAGAGATAGAGCCTGGTCCAGAAAACTGTATTTGTACATTGGATCTATTTCCAGTGTCTCAGTCTGGTGGTGAATTAAAAGGTCCAGCGTTGTACCTGAGCCATGTTTAAAAAAAATTGACATATCTTTTTAAGCGTAATGAGCAAAGATGCAGATATATTAGAGAGAGACAGATAGGTATATAGCTACTTATCTTTTTCTTCCAGCCACCTATCTACTTACACATAGGCAAGGAGGAAGGGCACACAGAAGCCTTACTCCTATTCTGCCATATCAAAAAAGCTTCATTGAGCAGTGGTATTTTCATACATCACACTGAGATCTGCTTTAATGTTGTCATACCCTGTCACCCCAACAGCTGTCCCTTGGAAGCTGCAAGTTCTTATGTCCTTTGGCCAGTTCAGACTGATGTATCTCAACTGATTCCTCTTTAAAATAGTAATTTATATGAAGATACTTAATATTACAATTCTCAGAACCAAGAGATAAACTATGTGTAACTGAATTAAATCCAAAAGAAAATCTGTGCTAGTGTTACACTGATTTTAGTAGCAGATAAACAAGAAATGTACTTTTCAGCATTTTTGTAGCACATCATACAAGCTAAAATACCATTCTGGACTTGAAAATTACCATTATGTACACTCAGTTGCAATGATTTACATCACAGAAAGTACTGTTGTGAATAAAACTTACTGTTGCTTTGTGGAGTACTCACCAAGATTTACCTGAAATGCAAATAATTGAGTGACATTTAACAAAAAAGAGAAGTCTAAGTAATGTGTATAAACTGGTCTATATTTAGGATCATACTTACAGGATGATACATCCCAAAACGAAAAATAATATTTACTACTAGTTATTCATGGCCCTTCCATTATTTTGTTGTTACAAATACTGACTAATCAAAAACTAAAACTATACATGATTATTCACATGTTTTTAAGTGTAAACAGACAGGATAACTGTAAGGCTGCCATTTGTCTGCACAAACAATTGGAAAATAGAGGAGAAAAATTAATATGGTCCTACTGACCGGCTTTCTTTGCAAATTATCTGTGAACAGATTAGAGCACTAAATTAATCCCAAAATGCATTTAAAGTCAATTGTACCCATGTCTATTATGCTCTCCTTTTAAAGTAGTTTATGGTTTCAGACTATTTCTCAGATGATCTCAGCTCAGAAACCCTCTCTTCTTTCCTCCTTGCATTCACTAGTTCTGTCAGGTAAGAGAACAATAACTGGTATCACTACTTAAAGCAGTGCCTCAGATGCAAATTGGGGTATCCCACAGTTCACTGGAGACAGACAAGGCAATAGTTACAGAACATAAACACAACACAAAACCTACAATAGCAAATAGTCAGGAATCAAAATATGCTTATGAACATATGCACTAAGAGGACAAAGTCTTGGCGTCCTCTGATGCTGGTATAGGAGACCTCAAATGGGTCACGGGATATTCATAGGGCATCCTACACCAGACTAACTTCTGATAGTGTCAAAAGTAAAAAACTAAGGTGGGCTGATGTATCAGCTACAGTGGGAACTGCATATCAAAGAGCTGTACTAGCATTTCAGTAGAGTGAATGTAAAGCATTCATGAATGGAAGAGTAATCTGCAGATGCAGTTACACCAAGAGGTGTACAACTTGTCCCCAAAGATACAAAAACTATATCATTAATGAGATATGTTTAGAATTCATTATCTAATACATTACAGCATGTTTTACCCCTGTACTGATAAATTTGTATCAAAAGAGAAAGCAAAAATGCTTGACTAACTAGGTGTTGAATTAATAACTTATGGATTTACAGATATTGCAACATAGACAAGCTTAAGTTCTATTTAGATGCAGAAAGATTTTTAAGGGCATAACAAATAGAGGTGCTACCTTAAAAGAAAAAGCAACAAAAAACACAGGAATCCTAACATTTATAAATGGAAGGAGGAAACTTCTGCCCTTTTAACACCTCCCCTGAATTACAGAACTTCTCACACTCATTGTATTGTCCAAGAACTTCAGGTTTCTTAGTGGAACCAAGCAACTGTTAATGATTGTGCTGGCTGGAAAATCATAAAACAGGAGCAGATAATGTAACACACTGTGTGGTGCCAGAGAAATTACGGCTTTTGCAACGGGCACAGAAGATGCAGATCAGGTCAGAAACTCTTCCCTTTACAGTAATATTGTTCAAGACTCATAGAAAGAGACAGTGAGAAAGAAAAATATTTTAAAATAGTCAATGGTCTCATGCAATGGGCTGAGCCATGAGTGAGCCACAGTCACATGCCAAAAGGTCATCTCATGATGAATCTGAAAATAAAGCATGAGATGCAGACCCTCTCTTCCCTAGGTGTGAAGGAGAAATTAAGTCAGTGATGAGAGGCTGAAGACCGCATTTGTGTTGCCAAGAAAAAGACACAAAGCAAAGCAAAGAGACAAGCCAGAAGGAGAGATGGAGGAAAGAGAACAAGATGTCTTAGGGATGGGTCACTGAGGCAAATGGGAGAAGCTGGAGGAAAATATGGCAGAAAAGCATAGATGGGTGTTACCAAAAACGAAATCAGCTCTTATTAACAGTCTTGTTGAGAAGGATAATGAGATATGTGTGTAAAAAGTGAAAGTTAAAATGGGGTAAGAAAAAGATTTATTAAAATAAGCTGAAGCTTTTGAAGTTCAGAGGCAGTGGCAAGAAGGCCACAGGAGTATCATTTGAATATTTTCCATGACTTGCAATATTTTAACTTCTACATTAAACCATTAAGGTGATTCTTACTACTACAACTGCTGTGTTAGATTGCCAGTATTATCCAAAATCAGTCTGCATAATGTAACATTTGATCACTGTCCCCAGTATGTCCCAGACCATCACCATAATTAAGGTAATGGTATCAGGCAGCTTTTTTTTTTTATTCAACAAGTTTCAAAGCTGTTCACTGACATATTTCACTGTTCTAGTCCACTGACTGTTGTTTTCATTCCTTTCTCCAGAGTTCATTGTTTTGCGACAGATTTGAAAAATAGTTAAAAATCTCCAGGGTTTTCTCACCATGTTCTTTGATCCAGGTCTCATTCCCACATAGGAAATAATTTTCTAAGTCCAGGTCCTGACTAAGGACATGGAGGCTGACAACCTGCCTTTTTTCTACTGAAAGTCCTAGTCAGGTGTGGGTTGTTTTGTTACAGGCACTGTGAAATGTAACAGTAGATTCCCCTCTTGCGGCTGGGTTGCCATTCAAATCCCAACAGAAGAGTGGGATTGTTGCAAGAGGAAGAAACTGAGAGCAGAGCTGCACCTCAAAAGGCTGCCATAATGGGCACAGGTCCCTAACAGTCCAGCAAGAGGAGTATCAGCCAGGGCTCAGGTATCTCACTGCACCTCAGCTTTCCAGTAATAACTGAGCTGCAACAATGAACTACAGACTTCTGTCTCCAGTTCTTGAGCCTCAAACCTTGATTATTTGCATGGCTTCAAAGGACAAGAAGTGACTCTCTGAAATCTAAATTCTCAAAAGATTTAAATGTCCAAGAATTTTAGAGGTTCTGAACCTGAATGTTTTAAGTGATTTCCTAAGGAACACTTGAGATTAGGAGTAGAATTTAACACTTGTACTAAAAGTATATTAGGAAATCTCTTACATATGACTAAAACCAAGATGTACTTACAACAGGTTTCATCTTGTTCCCATTCAAGACTACAAGAAAACCCAATTTTTACTGAGCGACAGCAGCATAACATCCATGGATTTATGTAAGACACTTAGGAAATCTCCCCTTGTGCTACACAACAACTTGAAGAGTATAGCATAAATTAAAACAACTGTCAACAGTTCAGATTGATTATCCTCTTGTTGCCATTTATTAGTGTTGATATAGAGCTCTAGTACCGAAATGAGGATAAGTTAGGCCCTAAAACAACTGGCAGTTTAACATCATCAGCTTAGACCTCAGATTTTTTTCTTCTGTGCATTTTAAATAATCAGCACTACTCTGGATCAAACATTTATTGCAGAAATTCAAACAACTTCTCACCAAATTTCCTAGAGGTTAATCAATAAACCTAATTAAAAAACCTGCAACCTTCAATCGTTCAATTGCTCAGGACTTTCAGTTAATACCAACTGCAAGGAGGAAAGGCTCTCAACTTTCCACGGAGAAGCCTCAAGAAATATTAAAACCCAAATGCAGATAGTTTGGCTTGCCAGGCAGAGAGCAGTGTAACAGTACGTCTGAATCACAGCAGCCATGCATCTTCAGATGCAAAGTCAGTGACAGCCCAAGCAGCTGTGACTGAAAAATGTCAACAGGAGTCCAAAAATGTCTGTGTTGGTTCAGGTTCTGGGGGAAGTACAAGCACAGCAACAACCTACAGATATCTGTCCCAGCGTGATTTTGTTACAAGAGCAAGGAGAAGCACCAGGGACTCAGAAACTAACATGATGAATAGGAGACAGGCACAAAGACTGTCAGATGGAGAGGAAAAAGCAAAAGTACTAATGCAGAGGGAAGAAAAGATTATGCATATCATGGCATATGTTACCTATGATACAAAATTTCAGTATGAAATTCTTATTTACAACACACAAAACACCCTTCATTGAAATTTGTGAACTTGTCAATATAAAAGTCACTAGTGTTTTCTTTCTAAAGAACTGATTTATAAATGACAGAGTATATTTCCATTGTGGAAGTCTTTGTGACTATTTAAAATGTACATTCATTTTCATTTAAAATAAACAAAATATGTTGTAATGCAAAAAGGTTGAGAAAATAAGAGAATTTAAATAAAAACCAAGCACACATTGTTGTCAATAAATATCATGAGACATCTGAAAATTTTTAAATAGTTGAAAGGTTAAGGAAATGTAAAAATATGAATGGAAATGAGAAAACCATTTTCCATCTACTTTCCCAAGCAAACAAAAAATTACAAGAAAACATGTAAAAAGTTGCATTAACAAACTTCAGTAACTTCACTTAATCACAAAATCTAGTCATGAATAGGCTGCTACTATAAAGGTAAGACAGGTTGCAAACAGTCCTTTATGTAAAAGCAAATGTCAAAAGAAAAGCTCTGATATTTGGTCGTGGGCTTCCACTTTTCACATAGGCATTTCCTAAATCCATGTTTGATGAGCTTCTCCAGCTATAAATTCTGTAAATTCCCTCTGGAGCAGTGCAGAGTGTGCTTCATGAAAATGTCATCTGCCAGCACTGCAATTACTCACACTCCAGCAATCATGTGCACAATGCAGAATGGGTCGAATTCAGGTGAGAACGAGAACCAGCAATCAAGCCTCTGGAATTGAGAACAAAGCCATTTTCTTTCATTTGCCATCAACACAACCATCAAGGCCTTAATTACAAGGCAAGTGTCAAGCCTGGCTGCTGAAAGGCTTATTATTATACAGCTCAGCTTCAAATCAGTTTTGTATTGATGAACTGCAAAAATGAGGAAGCCAGCTTAGCCCCACAAGAAAAGAAATAGGGACTAGCTGATTATGTGATTGGCAGGGAAAAACAAGGACATATAAAAATACATTTTTAGGTAGTAAAAGAATTAGTGAACAGCACACTTAAAATCTTTCTATAAACATATTTTCTATCTCAATAGCAAATCTGGGTGGTCTGATAATTCAAAAGACACCTTCTTTAGTTGAGATCATTGTATTATCCACAAAAGACAGTGCAAAAAGTCTCTCTTTAGGTCATACATTCTGTTTTTCAATGCATGTCTGTGAGTGTTCTCATTGTCCCCTTATATCTAATTGCATGTCTTTACCTTGAACATAGAGACAGCAAGACAATGGTACATGTATTCACAAGCCCTTGCCAGACAATTATCTATTCACATTAGATTAGCTATCTCCATATTGAACAGCAGATGAGAAATCATCATTTAGTTAGCAACAGGATTTATATATGTTGATTCAACTGAATTATCAGTAAATACCACATTGTAACTATGAGCCAAATGTCCCCTACTTTACCATTTCCTATATACGACTTTTAAGCATGACAAGTAATGACTGAACTGTTAGGAGGAGGCCTGGATTTGGAACTGGCTCTTCATACAATATTACTGTTATTGTAAGTGCTAAACCTTGTTTTGTCTTTTGATTTTTTAAACCCATATTTTGACTTAGCTTCTGCATGTCTTATGTGACTAGAGAAATATGTGATTAGCTCTTGGTCTGCCTTTTTGATATCTACAATGAACATGCACATATATAGCAGATAGAAAACCACTTAGGTTACTGGACATTTTACCATCAATTTTAGCATTTTACCTGAAACAGTGACCGTCCATAGCTCTTTCTTTACCCATTGCCCAATCCAGTAGATACACAACATACATTTTTCCTTTTGCAACATGCCATATCCTGAAACTTTCAATGGCTCATGCTTCAGCAAGACATTAAATAATTTGAAATCAATGACATGAGAAAATAAACACTAACACAAAAGAAGATGAAGGGACATGACAGACACAGACACATCTCTTTTGACATTCACTTTCATTGGTTATAAGCTGGATTTGTTTCCATAAGATATATAGATATTATATATAATACATACAAAATTAAATACTCAAAAGTTAGGAAATAACAGAACAATTTACCTGCTGAAAAATTTTCAATGTATTTGGAAAGATTAAAAAAAAAAATCCAGATTAAAAATTGATGATGATTTTTGGTTTTAAGATGGAAGAAAGTAGCCAGGCTTTCATGCCATGTATTTGAAACATATTCAGGTAGTTTCAATAGAATTTAGGTAATTTTATGGTATCTGTTTCTATCTGCATGTTTTGATATCTAACTATTTTTAAACTTTTTTTTTTCCATTTCTATTGGAAGACAAAGTACTAAATAGCTAATTCCCATTCTGCCATTGAAGTGCTCTAGATATAGGAATAATGGAGAAAACTCTTATAAAAGCTTTATTAGTTTCAATTTTCTTCAGCATTAGTTTTATTATTTGCACTTACAGAACTTCTTCCTTCCAAGGAATTTTAAAAGTCTACCTGATTAATTTCTATCAAGCACCATCTGGTTCATTTAGGAAGAGGTTTCTGCCTCTTCATAGCTCAATTTCAGGTTCTAAATCATAAGATATATTATCATACCACAAATATGCATACAAATATTTTCTTATTTAGAAATAGCTGGCAGAACAATGCTATACTTCTTCAGTGTCCAAAAAAAGTAAAAAAAGGAAATTTTTTATATGTTGTTGAGTGAACCTGAACACAGAGAACAGCCAAGTATCATGGACTGTATAAGTAAGACAATGTGCTGAAAGAATTATGAAATGTACCTAAGTAAAAAGATTATTGAAAAATGTCATCCACACATATTGTTAAAGAACCCCACGCTTGTGTATCCAGATCAGAAGATTATATTTGAAATCTAAATGTCAAAAATATTTAGGCAATTGTTAGAAGGAGCATTGTTAAGTATGTGGAGAACACCGGGGTTTCTAAAGAAAAATGGAACTGGTACCAATGACTTATCAGAAGTTTACTGGCATAGTTTGATGTTCTTGATGTGGTTAGACTGCAGTATCTCAAATCCTTGTTTTTTTAAGGGCAGGGAAAAGGTACTTCCGTAACAGCATTTGTTGAAAAGAGAGTTGTGTCATATGCTCTGTATACCCAGACACTCAGACACCTTACCACAAAACTGAACAGGTTCTAAGAATGAGAAGTAAAACAGATACTGGTGACAGTGACTTTCTGTGGAACCCATCTCTGAATGTCCTTTCAAAGCAAACAATTCTCCTAATAATACAGATTAATTACAGGAATAAGTTAGTATTTTTCTAAAGTTAACCCTTTAAGAAAGTGAACTAAAATTTTCAGATGCAGCTAAATGATTTAGAAGCCTATTTTGTTTTCTTTAAATGAACAGGTCTTACAAAAGGTCTTCAAATGAAAAGGTCTTACAAAGAGCACGATGGATATATCCATACACTGAATTAGTGATTTCAGAAATATTCCTGTTTTGAGAGACTAAAAAGAGAGGACAGTAAGAAAACAAAGGAGTGACATAAAATATTAATATAATGGCATAACTGACATTCTTACTTATTTACTATCACATGCCTTGCTTTTCTGTACAGGTGTACCTCCTCATTTCAGAGCTCCGATTTTTTTCCTCTTTATCCTCAACAAACAAGAACAGTGTTTTCTTCAGAACAAACGGACTTCTACTCTGTACATATGTTGAAAGAATTACATGAGACAACTGCTTCCTTAAAGTTCATTTATAAATGTATTTGTATTCCATGCAATTCAGGGGGTTCTTCATGTTTTTGCAGTTAAGCAACTGCCTAAAAACCTTGCTGCAGTGACAGAACAAGTGCAAGACCCAAACCACTACCTTCTGAACTCTGCCAATACAATACTAGTTATCTCTGACATCCAAAACACAAGACATTCTTTCATATAGCATTACCTAAATACTACCTGGTAAAAAAAAATAATTAAATGACTTTGAAAGTATGTAAACAGAAGTAGTTCTCCAGCTAAACAGTATAGTCAAAGAACAACAAACAAAACAAAACAAACAAACTTCTTTTAAAAAAATTTAGTACCTTTCATATGAATCAACTTATTTTTACTTAGAAGTAAACAGGCATACTTGGGGTAGGAAGGGCAAGGGAAACCTTCTCTGTGTAATTTGAGAAAATCCAATGGAATGCTGCTTGCCCACATTAAAATTGCCACTATGGCAGAAAAAAAAGTATGTTTACATTGAAAAGGACAGTTGCTGTTCTAAAAATAATTTTCATGTATGTGTTGTTTACAATTATTGTAACAGTGTAGTCCTGCAGTTAGGACTGCACCAGTATCCACTGGTAGGCAGCAGGAAATCATACTGAATACTGAGGAATTGCAAGCCAACACCTCCCATGAGCAAACGTTTGCATAAACTTGAGTGAGCTATTGACATTTCCAAACTTGAATTTTATCATCTAACACATACCTGAAAAAAGAAAAACTTTTTAGTTGTTGAATTTACACAGAAAGTCACAAGAAAAAAAAATAAAAAAGGATTGACACTTACCCTTAATTGTTCCTGAAAGTTTTCAAGAATCTACGAGGTATTTGGAGTTCACAAAGACAGACTCAGGAAGAAAGGAGAAAATGGACGAAATCTATAATGTGTTACTTTCAATTGTTTGGAAGGCTTAACATATGTTTAATTTTAAAAGCTTGTAACTGAGTACCTCAGTTGTGTGTATTCAGACACAGATGATATTGAGTTCCTGAGGTGACTGTTACCATTTAAAAGACAAGATCCTGCTATGATTTCTTATGGTGGACAACAAAGGCTGCCCAACACTTCGGACAGCCGTGGTTATTCCATACTCTCTAGCTGTTAGACAAAGGAACAACAAAAATCCATCCTCTGGAGAAGATCCTGAGGCCATCACTTAGTGAATGGCATCACAAAGATGGGGCAATGCTACCACTTCAGAGAAATATTGAGGTATAAATTCAGCAAAGTGCCTGAGATACTCAAGTTTCTAAATTATCCACCAGACTCATTCAGTCAAATTTCTTCCATAAATTTTTATAAGTATTTTATGGCCAAATTGGATCTTTACATGATAGAGCTCAAAAGCAGTTCTAATTCCAAAGGTCACAATTCCACTGTGTAATTACTGCATGGACCAGAAAGGTGTCTATCACATAGAGGTTTGTACATAAATCTTGGATTGGCCAAGGTTATTTTTTCCCATTCTTTTCTTGACCAATTTCTTATTTTGCGGTGGCTAATTAAAGCTTAACCATTTATCTCAGTACATACAAAACTTGGATTTCCCTTTATAAAAAGCCTGATATGCACAGCAAAATACATTTGCAACTTTTTCTCTACTCTCGCTCTTAAATGGTACAAATTCAGGAGAACCCGGTACACCTTAAAATAAGAGAGCATGTTAGGTCTACATCTTTGATTTGAGTATCAGAGCACAGTAATTTAACATACTCACTTATTTCAAAACTAATAGTAATAAACAATAACCCCAGAGCAAGATAAGCAATGCTGATATCCCTTCTGAGCAGGTGCTACCAGATAAACTTTTGACAGGTTTAATGGGACTAAGTAATGTCCCAGAGAACACAGGCAGATGTGATCGTAACTATGTAAGCTCTTTTTCTTGCAGCATTTTCTCTCACCTCACAACATCTTTGATTTTATACCTCTATAGCTAGACAACAAGAATTTGAAAACCTGCAAAGGCTGAAAAACTTGTGACCTTTAATAGTGGAAGATAATGCAAACTGAATACTTACGGATAACTTTATAATATAGACATAAAGTAAGCCTTTTCCCTCATGTTGTCTGAAATCAACATTGGCCAATTTCTCAGCTTTCCAAATTTGTTACTTCATAGTTTACTATCATCTACTGACATTGCATATATCTTTTTTCTTTATTAAATCATTCTCTTGACTCAGACAACTGCATAAATAGAGCTCTACAGGAAAAAAAAGTGTATGAGTTCATGTAAAGTGCAATATAGAGGTTCACATTTCTGTACACCATCAAGTATCAAAACATGGGTAAGTTTCAGGCTTTGTTTCTGATGAAAATGTCTTCCTCAGACTTCCAATTTACATTATTGGAGGTAGAACCACTGTTATGCTAATCTAAGGCATATAATTTCATATTAATTCCAGCTATACTCATGCATTTTCACCTTTGTACTTTTGGAAGAATAAATTCTTTCACCATTGATTTATTTCAGGAATACCCATTCTTGCATCTTTTTTGTTTTTATAGAAAGTGACATGCTGCTAATTGTAAAAACATTTTAAGTGTAAAGCTACTTCTTACAACACAGTCCATCCATTGTTCAACCTTTTATTCTTCATCCTCTACAAGGTACAGAAATATCTTGATGGAAAAATTAATAAAAAGATAATTGGTTTTGACATCATTGTGATTACAGCATTATTTCCTGAATAGAAAAAACCCACAATCTATTTTTTAGAAAAGTCAAACTTGGGATAAATCCAAGGGACTTAGGAATTTCTGGACCCCTTGTCTATGAAAGCTCCTTTTTCCTTGATCTTTCCTGTTTGATCCCTGGCTTTGACAAGTTGCACTGTTCCAAAACAATGGCAGTTTTGACAGCCTGTGGCTGGAGATAGGAGAGATGATGTACAGATCAAATTGTACATCAGCAGTAAAGTCAGGACCTGGCACCACAAGTGGGCTTTCACAGAGTAGAAGGCAATGGGACAGGAGGGGTGCTCATAGCAGGCCTCACCGGAAAGGTGCTACTCTCTGTGTACAGCGTAGTCTTTCAGTTACTCATAGCATAATCCCCAAAGACAGAAAATTTTGGTAATCCATTATGAGGATGACAGACACAACTGGTCTAATCTTTATCCAAAAAAAAACTCAGAAGAATGAACATTTTCCAATCAGCAGGAAGCAGAGAAACACATTTTCATTACTTAAAAGAACAACATTTTGTCAAAATGGAATACAACTAGACTGTTTTGAGGGAAAGGAAAGCAGGTATCCTCAGTACACAGGAATTATGAGTACTGCTGCCTGCACAGGGGAATTCTCTCTCTGCCTTTACCATGGCAAATTTAAACTTTGTTGTTCTTCGTCCAATTGTGAACTCTTGCTAGCAGAACTGACAAATGAATGAGAAAGTCTCTTATAAGATACACTGACCAGTATGTTTTATGGAGGCGTTCTGATGGCTCTTGCCACATGATGTACCACCAAATACCACAACGTTTTCTTGCTAAGACTGGTACAGGAGTATATGTATATATCTAGTATATGATGAAAAGCAAAGACCTAAACTACTGAACTATGAATTTCTATGGAATAGCTTCACAGATGAGGCAGAATAGACTCTGACCAATTCTAAGGTAGTCTGATTTGAAAAATACTTTTTGCTTTGACTTGGTCAACAGAAAACAGTAATTTCTATCATAAAACTTAGAAGTTGCAAGAGCAATTCTATTTTTAAGTCATTTCAGTGGTATTAAGTAGCCTCTATGCAAAAATGAGATAATGTATCCTTTTGGACAGTGGATATTTGTTACAGCGGTGATTACTGTAACACGCATATATCAAACCAGGAGTCCCGTGGAAAAGAAATATATATATACAGATTCTTGATAGATGTTTCAGAGATGTTTATTTCTCCAGCCGCATGGCCGGGGCTCAGCTCAGGAACCCTGTGGTCACGGGACCCCGGGACCTTTTGCCCATCCCGGGGAACACAAACCAACCAATGGGGAACGAGGCTGACAGGGGCAGGGAAACCCCGTGTCTCTCCCCCCCAGGGCCCCTCCCCCAGGGCCCCATGGCAGGGTGAGGGACCCCAACATCTCCCCCGTTTTATTTTAATAAAATGAGAATGAAAACAACTGGATAAACATAACAGGGACAGTTTCAAAACAAAACAAGCCACCCTCCTGAGTCTTTAAAATGTCCAAACAGATTCTGTGGAACATCTTAGGGCTGATAGAAGGGAGACAGAACTTTCTGAGCATGCTTTGTGGGGAAACTGAGGCAGGAGAGGGCTTGATTTCTTTCTTCCCTCTTTTCATCCCCCTATCGGCATTGAAGAGGAATTGTAAGGAAATGGAACTGTATAAGGAAGCCATGGGGTGAAAAACGGATTAGGAATAAACTGGGGATAGGGTAAACTTAGGAAAGGGTTCATATTGGGTATAGGGTAAAAGGGGAAATTAGGCTGCGGGTAGGGAAATTGTTGGGATGGATATTGTTTATAATTTTGTGCATAACGGCTGCCTTTGACAGGAATACCCCCAGGCCCAGTAACATTCGCTGCTTGTAAACCCTTCTTTCCTTGCACTATATCAAATTGTACAGCTTCTCCATCTCCTACACTTTGCAGGTAATTTTTAGGGTTATTCCTTTTAATGGCAGTTCTATGGATGAATAAGTCTTCCCCTGTATCATCTCGTGTTATAAATCCATAGTTGTTTTTGACATTGTACCATTTCACAGTTCCTGTGATTTTCGTGGCTACAACGTCTCCTATCACTTGCTTGCGTGTTCGTCGTGGGTGCCGGTCTCGCGTGGCTGCTGCCTCGCTGACTCTGACGTCTCGGCCGGGCCCCCGCGTTGCGGCTGCTCTGCGCTCTCTGCACGGCCCCGCTCCAGCGCCTGTCTGGGCTCTGCGCGGCCCCGCGCTGCCATCGCCGCTGGCTCCGTGGCCTGTGAGTGGTTCCGCTCCGCAGACTCCACGCCGCTTTGAGAGTGGCCCCGTTTCGGCTCGGCGCTGCACGGCGCGGCTTCTCGTGTCGCTGTGGAAACCGCCGCTTCTCCCTGCATAGGGCTCTCCGAGCCAGTCGCTCAGAGCGGCCTGCCACGCCGATGCCCGCTTCCTGGCTGCTCGTGGCCCACGACACCCGCGGCGCCTGCGGTGTCGCTCCCTCACTCGCGGCCGGGTGGCTGGGGACCCTGAGACAGGGATGGGGTCCGCGATAAGGCGCGCGCTCCCGAGGGGGCCGGGCACATCCAGCACAGGCACCTCCGCTGGCACGGCTGCAGTCATGCGCTCCCGGGATGGCTGCTGCGCGGTCTCGGCCACGGGAGAAGTATGATCTTCTGCTTTAGGGGTAATGGGACCATACAAATGCTCTTCAAGAGCGTCCCTGATTACAAGATATGCACGGAAAGCTTCGCTTTGATCCCATACCTTATCCCAGATCTCGTCCCAGAAACACCCCTCACAAGATTCAGGAGGTTCGATATCAAAAAGTAAGTCTTGGGAAATATAGGGGAACCTTTTGAAAAGCCACATAAAGAAGTGTTCTACATCTCCCGGTTGCATTACTTTTTTGTTTTGTTGTTCAAGGATTTCTTTTACTTCTAGATACATTTTTTTCTGTGGCTCAGAGAGCCCCATTTCCCACGATTCTTCCATAGTCCAGAGAGAATATCCAAACCAAGATGAGAAGAGAGAGGCCTAGAGTTGTTTTTTACTCACGAATTTCCTCAGGGATCGGTGTCTTGCCCGCATTCTTCCACCAGTTGTTACAGCGGTGATTACTGTAACACGCATATATCAAACCAGGAGTCCCGTGGAAAAGAAATATATATATACAGATTCTTGATAGATGTTTCAGAGATGTTTATTTCTCCAGCCGCATGGCCGGGGCTCAGCTCAGGAACCCTGTGGTCACGGGACCCCGGGACCTTTTGCCCATCCCGGGGAACACAAACCAACCAATGGGGAACGAGGCTGACAGGGGCAGGGAAACCCCGTGTCTCTCCCCCCCAGGGCCCCTCCCCCAGGGCCCCATGGCAGGGTGAGGGACCCCAACAGATATTAGTCCAAGAAGTCTTCTGAAGATACCAACAGAGAAGAAAACAAAACAAGGAAAGCAGAACCAGTTGAGAACCCTCTGGAATGACAGCAGTGGATGTTTTAGTCAGGAACACTACCAATGCAACAAACATTTTTAGCCTATGTCAAGAGTTTACATAGTCACAGATCAAACTGTATAAAAAGATATGTGTTTGGTCATTTACTCCTTCCAAAGTCCCAATTTAACAATTTCATCAATTCAGTGTTCCTCTGGCTAAATCAGATGTAATAACTTAGTACTTCTTTGCCTACTGTGATATGACAGCAGTCATCACACTACCAACCTTGGATGGGATTACCTGCTGGGAATGACGTGTCAGAGTCATCTTCAATGTTCTAATACCACTCCCTATAGCAAGAACTTGAAGAAGTGAAACCTCTGAGAACAATCTCAAACCCACTGTGACTCCCTGCAGGGCACAGGGAATCTCTTTGTTTTTTCTTTTTTTTTTTAATGCAGAGACAGGCTGTTGTTTAATCTTTATGAAATTCTCTGATATCAGTATTTCCTTTAATATTTTCTTCTTTTCACAAGCTCACTTTTTACAGGATCAGAAAATAAGTTATTCAGGCTTAAAGAGACCTCTCTTCTCCATACAGGGTCAATACTGAATCCTGACAAGGCTGCACAGGGATTTTTGTCAGCTGAATATTGAAAACCCTCAAGGATGAACATCTACAGCTTCTATGAGCAACCTGTACCAGTGCTGCTTTCCCCCTTTCATTCTTCTAGCATTTTGTGCACACAGAACTGAGACATGCATTGGATTCACCAGCCTGTGATCAAGATTTTGTCTGCCCACTTCAATAAAGACTTCATGTTTGGGTTTTTTAATATCTAGAAAATTATTCAAACAATTAATTTCCCATTAAAATCAGGAATTTGTAGTAATACAGAGACAATATAGTTGTGATGTGATACACAACTGCCACAATACAGTACCTTTGTTGTGAGAGGTCTTTTCCAACTCAAATGGTTCTACGGTTCTATGATATTTTGAGGAATACAAGTAACGGGAACTTGAACCAGCTAAACAACAAATTCAAGAGTATGGGAATGAACTAAATTAATTTATACCACTCTTATTAAACTTTGTTTTTACTTCTGACTTGATTTAACAGAAGGAAAACATACACTAGTACTGAAAAAATACTGAAATGGCTCTAATTACCTGATTATTATTAATATTAGAATTTCAGAAGGTTTCCTGTCAGGGTGCAATGCTACTTGACTGCCTGCACTATCAAAACTGATTAATCTATTATATTATATATTTATCAATGGGATAGTTTATTCAGAAATTATAAAAGGGTCAACTCATTCATCTGATTCAGCTTTTTTTACAGCCAATGGAAAGGTATCATGAAAGATGACTCAGGAACTATAGCAGATACTAATAAAAGATAAAATCTGACTCCAGACTGCAAACTGGATGAAGTCCATCACAACAGAGACAGTATTTCCCCAAAAATATTGTTTTCCAGGCTAGTTTGTTTGGGTTTTTTAACCTCAAGTAGGTTTAAGTTTTAGGCTGTAATTAGTAAATCTAGGAAAACTAACGTGTTTGAAAATATTAAGTGGCTTCTGTGGAGTAGTCATAAACATTCTGGAAATTCTGTTATACCCCTGTTTTGGCCATTACATCTCCTTTCTAGAATGTGTTTTAGAATAATTCACTGGGGTACAGGGCTATTGGGTTGGAGAGGAGGATTACAGCACACAGGTGTCCCACAGTTCAAGGCTTTTATAAGCATTCAGATTTTCTGCATCTCAAGTAGCTTCTGAATGCATTCTGAAATGTTGTTAAGTGCTTCTCTGACCATTCACACATCAACCAAAATAGTCCTAGCTCATTTTCACAGGAAAAAAATGATGAAGCCAGATTTGCTAAAAAAAAAAAGATTAGATGAATCAAATTGAAAATTAAGACCCTTACGTTTGAGGAAACAATTCAACATAGTAATTTGCAATTGCAGGTAGCAAATTCTCTTACCCAAATTACACATTTTCTTGTCCAAATGGCATGTTCATGTGCAAATTTTAGAGTTAAACATTATACAAGCCATTTACTGGTTGTATGTTAGTCCCCTGCTCAGGGGTGAACTTACTCAGTTCTGCAACATGCATTCAGTCAAAACAGTGCCACTGACTGCCAACGAGGGAATGTGCTCAACCCTAAGCAAAGGCCACCCAATGCAGGACTTATCAGTACCTGCAGCTGGCTACACCCATAAAGGGTAAAACCCCACTATCTTTCCCTGGACTGTGGACTATAGCAATTTATGTGGAAGCTACACAGAACACTGAAGGCAAGAGCTCTCCTAAGATGAGACATTGGTTTTGGTTCTTTTTAATTGATTTCAACTGGTGAGGTATTGTGTTAATAAAATTTTAAAATTAAAAAAAAAAAAAAAGAAAGCTACCCTCTTTTTTACCTCCAAGACCAACAAAAGTCGAAAGTCAAATAACTTATTTCTTTTACACTATATCTTCAGTTTCAGGCCAGCGCATTTTTATATGTGAATACAGGTATATGGACATGCTTCCTACTTTTCCTCAAAATCTAGAAATAAACAGCAAGTTCATGCAATTTAAATGTGTGCCTTTAAATAAAGAAAAACTGCAGGCTTCTTTTTTGAGGTAGAATCTGGCTTACGACCAGACACAACAATTTATTTTTAATTACCATAACCTCAGAAAATCTGTTTTCCTTTGTGTCCAACCCCAGCAGCACAGTGAAAGTTCCCACTCCAACCTGACACATGGGCCATCACAGAGCCCAGATGCCAAGCTGCTGAAAACAGTCATCCAACAGCAGCATCTGGCCCCTTAGTGGGCTCCACAGGCAGTGAAGCTGACAGCTCTGGAGTTGCCCGTGAGTCTGTCAAGTAGACAGGCTGCTAGCTGAGTTGACTTATTCTACTCAGTGCCATTTTTCTTTGACTTACCTTTGATCCTGAGATATTTGCATATCATTATGTGCCTGAGAATAAGTTCCTCTGTAAATCTCTTATGAGCCCTCTGTGTTTGGGCATTCTTAAAGTAAGAGGTGATACCGCACGAAGAGAGAGTCATGATGTGCATTACTTGAGACAGTGGCACGAGAGAACCTCTCCCACCCCTTACATAACACGCCCGCCACTGGTACAAACTGATACGCGATACTCTGGGAAATCACGCAAGATCTAAAAGCAGCCCTATAAATGACACAAGGCAGAACTGCAGGCACCTTTCAAGCTGCATATTAATGTGCTAGTCTCCCAAGAAGGCTGACTTTACTCTTCTTTTCCATGCTGATTACCACAGCCATTAGCAAAGGTCTACAGCACAGCCAAATCTCAAACAGGCAGAGAGCTGGCACTCCGGGAGGTTGGAAGGAGGGGATGAGAGCAAACAAGAAAAAGGCTGCAAGCTAGCCAGCACAGTAGGAACAGGGACTAGGGCAAAAACAGGAGAGACCAAATGCTAATGAATCAAGTTCAAAGAGCATTATTGACAAGCCCAGCTCTTATGAATTCATCTAGCCTCCAAAAACAATGTATTCCTAGGTAGGGGGCAGCATCTATTACCTTTAAGAAAAATGTATATTGTTGTTTCTTGATTCCCTACTTCCTTCCTGAAATTTACTTGTCCCTAAGGATCTTCTACTATAATGCATTTCATCACAATGAAGCAGTGAGGCTCTTTTTAGTCCTTAAATATGTCTGGTCCTAAGCTTCAGATGTTAACAGGGTCTACAGTAATTTTTACTGTGAAGTTTCCTTTCATTTTTTAATGCCAAAAGATGTAACATAACCCAGAAAATCACATCTAATTCTTCTTAAATGTGGAATTAATTATCCCTAAAAAACAAAGGTTTTTGTTATTTTTAACTGTTTTGGCACATAAAATGTTATAGATACATTAAAAATTCTAGAACATGTTCAAAATGAGACCCTTACCAGATTCTCCTATTCAGCAACACTGAAGTTGGACAAACCCACCAAAAACTGTAAACAATTTAACTAAAGCTGATGGCTAATCACAAGACATAAAGTGCTTCCCTTCTAACAACTCCAAAAGTTGGGCTGATTCACCGAGCTTTGGCCCCACAGAGATAATGATAAACTACACCTGTGTCAGAATAAATCCTGTTGTGTATGTAAATACACAGATTTCCATTGGAAGACAGAACACAAACTGGTAATTGTAGAGTTCACCTTGCACAAGCTGCCAAAACTTTGATTCAACACCTACTGCAGGATTTTCAGACGCTACTCTAGCTCTTCTGCCATGAGTCTGAGCCAGAGGAAAGTAGGAGCCTGTTGTTCCTGGGGCCCTTTCAAGCTTTGCCTTTTGTAATAGCCTGGTGGAGATGCTGAAAGTTAATACAAAGTAAAAATTCATGCTTGGACTTATGGTGTGGGACATGGAATAACAGTGATTGACTTACTTCCTTATTTGGACTAAGTATTGATTGTTCAGAAAAATTTGGGCCAGATCTTCATAGAGATTTTTACTAAGATTTAGAAGTCATTTTGGGGAATGGCCCACCTGCTTAGATTTCTCCAATATACTTATGTCAACAACTGCTTAGTGCCTGCCAAAATCAATTCAGGATTGCACTAACTGCATGTTCTACAGTGCAACTGAAACTTTTTATATGCTGAAGCTGAAAATTCTGGGACCAAAATTTTTTGCATACTTTAAAGTGTTGGGGTTTTTTAAACACATATGAAGTTCAGCAATCTGTAAACCTTACTTGTTTTTTCTCAGGTGTCCCACAGCCAAAAGGACTACTACCCCAATATGGCCCTGAAGCTAGGAAAAAAAAAAGTTAAAAAAAAAAACCAAACAAAACCAACCAACCAACCATTCACAGTATTTAAATTACACATAGTTTATTACTGTAAAATATGTGCCCCTAGTAAAAGAGAGTAAAAATCTCTTCTTACATCTTTTATACAATAGCTGAAACTTTACAACTCTTAATACATGTTAAATACCAAGGGCAATTTTCAAAAGTGACGTTTCATTTTATAATCCACCACTGTTTAGCCCAGAAAATGGAATTTTATGCCTTTATACTGGATCTCTTGGCAATAAAATGCTTCCAGATAAGATATGAACTTGCAATTGCATTTCTGTTTAATTAACTCATGTAGCACTTTGTCTTGGCTTCATGGACCTTTTTGTTTCCTGACTTTCAGACAGCTGCAAAGAAATGAATGTAATCTGACCAAATTTAGGTGAGAATAAACTGATTCAGCATGAAGTCTACTCTGGACAAAGGTAGCTATTCAAAATTAGGTGATCAAGCTTGGGCCAGAAGAACAAGTGATACCAACTCATGATTTCATGTCATGTGTGTGTTTACTTCATTTTTTGATATTAAGTACTCAAACTAGACTTTCTATGTGGTTGAAATCAAGATCTGATCATTGGGTTTACTACATCGGTAGCATCTGAATCCCGGTTTGCAAGCACGTAAATACAGATTACATGCTGAACTATGAAACTGTTGAGACTCTTTCAAAAAAACAACCTAATGTAAAAAAAAAAACAAAAACCTGAAACAAATACACAAACCATCTCAGCTACAGGTCCCTTGTAAGTCTAAGCTGAATCTGTAAAGAACTTTTGTCAGCACGTATCAGCATTTTCACTAACCATTAAATTCCCCGGATACTGAATCAGTCTCATTAATCTAGTAGCTACTTTGAAAAATCTTGAGATTAACAGTAACAAAATCTAATACAATGATGCTACCCAAAGATGTGTCATTTCCCATCTTCCAAATCAGAATGAAGTTTAAAGAGATGGTTACAAACACTTTCAAGCAATCCTCAAATTTTCTTTGCCTTTCTTGGAAAACCATGGAGAGCAAGATTCCAAATTATAATGCCTTAAGATTTGATCTGGCATACATTGCTAAATTTTCAAAGGAGCAGACCAATGAACATATGAAGTTCACATTCATGAAATCTGAAAACCTGTCCTTATTTTTGTGCTATTATTTCTTTTCTGTCATGAAAGAAAACACAGCATCATCTAAGTGATGACTATTACACTTCAAGGTTAGGGAGCAGGAAGTTACAGTTACAAAATTTTACATAAGTGAAAAAAAATTACAAAATGCAACAGATTCCATAGCTGTATCATGTAATAGAACTTCTCATCACAAAGTGTCAAGAGTTTGAAAGTACAGTATTGAAATCACTGCTAAAAAGCCAATCATCGTAGAAAACACTTGAGAAGTTTTGTGAGTATGTGATGCTTTTTTCAGCGGTGTTGAGTCAAAAAACATTGAATAAAACCCTCAAATCAATCTATCAAATCTACTATGTCCCCAAATGAAGTGCCTTTTGACCTCTCTCTTTACCCTACAATAACCTTTTTCCAAAGCTGGCTACAACATGTTTTATTCCTTTTCTGTAGCTGCTTTTTTCCCTTCCTCCCAAGCTCTCTTGCTCCTCCCTCCCAGCAAATTCTCATGTCACCTCTTGACCAGCTCTATCACTGCAGTTTTGCTTACCAGAGCAAGTTCCCTTTACCAGCAACTTGCTCCTTTGTTTTTTTTCCTTTTCTTCTTGCCTGTTTGATCTAGTCATACTGGCTGGAGCAAATGCCATCTGTCAGTCAACATCCTTTCACACATCCTTATCCAAAAGCCTTAAAATGACATAATTTCCAAAGAATTCTACCTGTGAATAACAAAACTTCCATCCAAAATTTATGGCCCACCACTTCCAGTGACTTGTACATTTTCCATAATGGGGGTTCCCCTATGCCCAAATACAATAAATATCCTTCTGGTGTAAAGCTGAGCTGGAACAGTTCTCCTGTGTGCAGACAGGAAGATTAATCAAGTTCTTTAGAGACAGAATAATTACTCTATTTGTACTGCATTTGAATTTGTGATGCAAATAGACACAGTATATCATCAGAGGCTGGGAAAGCACCTGGATCACTCAGGGAAGCTCTGGTTACCACATACTTATTATTAGGAAATAAACAAACAAGTGTGTCCATAGACACATATCTCACTTTTAAGGCATTTAAGTTACCGTATTCTACATAGCAACCTTTTCAGATGAAGACATATCCTCTCCTGCTTCTCTTCTAGAATCCCTTACTGGTTTTAAAAATTCACATCTCCTTTTGAACTATGATGATCTGCAAGATGAGAACACACGGCAAACTCATTTCACAACCTGATTTGTACTAGTTCTATCCAAAATCCTTTCAGAAGAGAGATCTCTATGTAAAATGAACAAAAATAGCAAATAATCCCATACTGGCCGACTCATACACCTTAGACCTCCTTACAACTAAGGCTCAGAGCTTTGATACAGCAGGATACAGAGGTGCTGAATGACAAATGCAAACATCACTCCTCCTGCAACACACAGCAATTCTTGCCTGTGCTTTACATTGCTAAAGGCAGTTGCTCATTTTAATGAGTGTTTTTTCTTTACTTCCTTGGAGCAATTCTCAGCATAAGTAGAACGAACCCCTGACTTCCACAAACAGTTCCTGCAGAAAGTTGAAACACCTGTTTGTATATGCTGATCAGTGCAAAAACTATCTCAGCATTATCTGCAAGGAGATGGAGTTTAAGAAAGATTACAGAAGCTAGAAATATTAATGATGAAAATTTTTCTCTGGCAAGAGTTCCCAGCTTTACAACCTTGCCATATTTGTCTCTGGACTTAGAGATCTATGTGTTTACTCTCCTAAATACTGGTACTGTTAAAGGTAAGAAGCAATTAATAACAAATATATTCTAGATTGACCACATGTAGCAATGGAAACGGATAAAGAACATTGATTACAGCATCTTGGGAGAAATAGTACTGCAGTAATTTCAACAGCCTGAAATCTGAAAGCACTCTGTTTGTAGTGAAGGATTTACTGTCTAAATCTAAACAATTTGAAACTTTTCTTGTGTGCAGAACAAGGAGATTTAACTCATGAAATTTTTTCAGTTTCTTCGTACCCTGAAAAAACACCACCTAAATAGGTAATGCAAGAGCAGTAGTGGAACAAAGTTAAAACAAGTAAGATAAATTAACTACTATACTGTATTAGTGTCAATTTTGCTTGTTCCATGAGCAACCCAATTTCAGCCAAGTTGTCACATGACCTATGTTTCTGGCAAAAAAACATGGACACAGATCCATACTTCCAAATCTCTGTAACTCCATTAACACCTTGATTTTCACCTGCCATCAGGTATCAATTTTTTTTTCTCCATCCACTGTAGCTACAAAATCCTCTGTCATATGATTTTGAATGCCAAGAGAGTCTGCAGCAGTGAGGAGTCAATATCCTGTCCACTCTCATGCTTTCAATAATTCTTTTGGTCAGATTATCACTATTTGGATGTCCATACAGATCTTATAAATAAATAAGACCTCAGAAGATTTTAAGCAGAATGTCCTTCTATCAACATGAAGAGACAGAACTCAAATAAAATAAAGAAGCTATTCAAGTAACAAACTAAGTGCACTGCTTCACACGTATTATGTCACTTCGCAGTGTGTATACTTCTCTGAGAACAAAATTCATGGCTTCATTTCAATAACATAGGTCTCAGGCACATACTAAAAGAGATTTTATGTTAGATATGAATAATATCAAAACACCACCCCTTCAAACTGCCATAGACATACTTCTGGCCAGCTTATATAAATGGTGAAAACAGTGGAAAACCCTATTCTATCTGACACTCCCTGTAATCAAGATTTTTAGCATAGTGGGCATCATCTCAATTTTAGGCAGACTGAAATTAGTTAGTCAATACAGTGTAGTTTGCAAGTACATCCACGCATAGTTGTCAGCTGAAAATACAGGGAACAACATCCTAGAATTTAAGTACCAGCACTCAGCTTTAACCATCATTTACATCTTGTTTCCCAGACAAGCCACTAGAGGGTGAGACAATTGCAAAGTTGGTAAGATTTGAACAGGTCTGTCTGGCGGTGGGCACTGATGCGCGAGCCCCTGCGCAAGCAGGCAGGGCAGGCTGAGGAAATGAATTCTCAATAGCTGATGGCAGCTTACCCGTACCTCATTTTTCAAGCTGAGACACAGACATCACAGACTATCACATAAGCAGGAGTATGAGTTTGTTGGTCACAAAGCAGTGATTTTTCTTAATTTATCAGAGTTGAAAATTCACTGTAAGCGAAGACATTATTTCAGTGGATTGGTAATAGGTCTCTCCTTCAGGTCACTAATTCAAGCAGCTGAGCAGGTCACTAATGACTAAATGTTGTTTGCATTTGATGCTAACAGCATACTAAAGGGCTTCCTACAAAGCAAATAATTTTATGGTTTCTGTCTCTGCATATGGTGCTAAAAACCTCCATCATAAAGAAACCTTACTAACATTTCTGTTAGCTCTAAATTTACCATACACTACTACAGTAGCGTAATTTAAGAAAATTCAAGCATTTTCATCTCTGTAAAATCAAATTCTCACCTGGCAGAGTGGCTACCATTTCACCGAAGTCCAACCTGATAGCAGAGTTGAACTGGGTCTTGCAGATTCAAAATCTGTGATGGAAATACTTGACACAGCCCCTAGTATTCTGCATGGAACCAGACTGCACCACTCCCAGCTATGGTTCTATCTAAAGAACCTACCATTTATTTTATCACGTCTAGAAACTTGTACATATTAATTGACATTTTATATGTAACTCTGCATTGCCAGTTGCATACAGATGTTGCAGCTCAAAGGGAACCACAGGAAAATTTTGCAGAAGTCAAAATAATCTCTGCAAAGTTACACAGTGCTACAGACACACTCTTGAAAGATTCATCGCTTTCAGGATGGTGAAGGAACTGAAGCATTTCTCTTGGAGATTGACCACTTATCTTTGGGTTTTTTTCTGTTCCATGTTAACCGTTGCAAGAGGAAAATTTATGTTAAGCCATCTTCCATTTTTGTTTACATTTACACACATACTGGTATTTAGGAAACTGGAAAAGCAGCAGCCTTTGTAAGGTTCGGGTGGTATTGGACATAGAAAAGAAAATCTCACCAACTTCCCCCCTCCCATCACAAGTTGTTTTGTTGCACTTGTCCAACTAACAACAAAATAATGTTCTTTTATGGTTCTGCCAACACAGCAACTTTCCCAGAAGTGATGACACTTGGAAACAACCTTTTCAAGGAAGTTAGCAAATGTATTTATTCTCATAGTGTTCCCATTTTTTTCTGCTTCTGTGAGGTTCTGTGCAATTTCTTCTGAAACTGGTGGGTTTCTTACGGATTTTAACATAGATTTTTAAAAGATATTATTTTTCCTTTATGCTTTTACACTACTTAAAACATCAGTAACTTACTTATTAAATCAATTACTTTATTTTTCTGTATCTGTTTTTTTTCACGCATGGTCTCTAACTTAAAAAAAGCACATTTAAAAGAGAGAGAAGAAAATAATTTCAAAGATGCTACAGACAGAGGTGGTGGGAACAATTATCTATGATCTGTATGATTAGGAGACCAACTTGCATAGAGAAAGCAAGCTAAAAAGCAGGCTCTGAACCTTGCATGATGAAATGGTAGAACAAATTTCATTGTCACCAAAGCAACAGTATGGCATCCAGTAACAAATCTGCACTGGAGGTGAAGAATTCCTACCTGCACTTCCAGTGCTATTACCTGAGATGCACTTTTACTTACTTATATTTTACGAAAGAATGATGCATTTCAGTGTCTAAATGCACTGAATTGCATGACAAAAGCTATGTCCTGTCTTATTACCATGGAGGAGCACAGGAAAAGTAGCCGCAATGATTGATTAGAATCTTTATGAAACCACTTGCATGTGTGTGCACACTCATTTTTCAATGCTTTTCTGTCCTCATGCAGGAGAAACCTCTCCCATGTATAGAGGTAAGGCAGAAGGCAAAAGAAGAAGATACATTTCATACATGCTATGCTACAAACATGCTAGGAAAATCCTACCTGGCAGGTCCCCGTACTTAGAAATTTTTTTGTTGTAGCCAGTAACAGTCAAGAAGCTCAGGAAAAGGAAGATATCCATGCATGTACTGGTGATGTAATATAGGGGAAATTGACTTATTTTCTAAGTAATTAAATTCACAAATTAATGGTTTTGATGTTTTCTGATGCCTAATGACTATAGCCTTGGTTTTTTGTATGCAATATTATATTCAAAACTAAAAACCTTTATTTGTATCTATACTTTGTAGAAAATGTGATCCCACAGCAGCAGCAGGGTATAAGAGCCCCTGACATCTGTAAACCCCTTTTCCTAAAAGCAATTCATGTAATATCCTTGAGTAGAGATCTCCCTTACTCCTCTAAGGATGAAAAGTTCCCTTGCAGTTAGAAGTCACACTTTTATTTCTACTGCTCTGTGTAACTGTGACTTCTTCCCCCCTTTATCTCCCTAAGTCAACTCCTGTAAAGGATTCCTTAGAAACATTTGTTATCTTCAGTTTTAATTGATGCTTTTTGTGAAATATTATGAGCTGCTCTGCAGGGAGGACACAGGGTAGGTGCTCACAGCACTGTATGGCAGCACACCATCACAATATCTGTATACAAGGCCACCTTCAAGATGAAACTGCTGGGTTCCCTCCTTCACTAGTGAGCTTTGCCAGAGATACAACCCCACACATCTTCTAGAAATGCTTTTGTAGAACTTGGGAAGGAATTAACATAGCTTTAAAAGTTCTGCCTGTTTGGCAGGCAGCAGAGGAGACTCAGTGCAGGAGTTACACAGTGAGGAGTCCTGCCATAATAGCACTGCCCAGCATCAGCAGCTGATCCTGCTGCCAGCAGAGGACTGCTGAAGGGGAAAAGGGACTGCAATTAAAACAGAAGCACTGGGAGTACAAGTATGCATACAAACACCTACCTGCCAGAAATCTGAAGACCAAAGACTTTCAAATACATTGCATACAGAATTAGATAATAGGGCAAAGAAAATGGCAAAATAAGAAAAAATTAAATGTGAATTGCAGAGAAATTCAGGACATACCAATACTAAGCTTTGGAAGATATCGATATATACTCCTATGTTCTTCTATAATTCCTAATTAACCTGGTTGAAAATAAATATATTCAGGATCAATTAATTAAAAATAATTTAAAGATTAAATCTAATACTTAGATAATATGATTGCAAGATCATACAAACATTCATTTTTAATAAATGAAAAATACAGGAGCTTGACCCTGGAGTTTGCCAATATTTGCAGCACAGATTTCATCTCCAGTCCTGGACTCTTCTCAAAGAAGACAAAAAAAAAAAACCAACAGGAAGCCTAATTTCACTTTAGTTAACTGAAACTAAAAGAGCAGCCAGTCTGTTTTGGCTTACATCAGAAAATACCTCTGTGCATAAATGGCCGTTTTATTCTTCCACAAAGACTACCTCTGCCTTTGACCAAAGGTAAAGCACTTCTCAAGTTTTCCTACATACTTTGCTTACTAGGTGAGAACGTTACATAAAGAAATAGTAACAGAAGTGTTTCAAATTGTACTTGAATCCCTACTCTACAAATAAACATTTTCCTTTATCTGGGGCCACTCTGCTTGCATTTTAATTCAGCTTGTGGAATGTCTTCTCACACAGTCACCTCCTTCAGCTTCTTTCAATCCTAGGCCTCTAAAAAGGCAGAGCAGAGCACATCTTCCATGCATAACTGAATTATGTGGGGATCACTTAAAAACCAGGAAGCATAGAGAGGATGGAGAGCACTACCACATCTGAGTGTTAATTGGTATGTGATAAATGTGCAAAAGCAGACTTTCTGCAAACACCTGTCTAGCATCCGGCAGCTATTTAATTTTCTACTCAGTCAAACTACAACAAGAGATTAAACCCTATCCCAAGATGATCTAATATACATTTGGATTAAATCTGATCAAGACTTTTCCTATTTTCAGAGACACTTAACACAATTTAATTGCCAGGATATATTTCCTTTCTCTGCCATTTTTCGTGTAGACTTTGCAGCCTTTATTCATGTCCCCTAATAAAGCAATGGATGTCTAAAAGTCAGATATTCATGGTACAGTACTTTAAGGATAACATAGATATAACATAGATCTATACTTCAGAAGCAAGGAAGGGCTTGAATATTTCTCTACTGATCTGATCTAAAACAAGACAGCTCTTCACACTAAGCTTGGCTCATTTATGTCCTCAGACCATGCATGTCACAAAGCTGGCTCTCGGGTAACTCCACAGGAAGAGTCATCTAAAAGCTTTCTTTACAGAGACTGGAGAGACATACTCACCATTATGGGGCCATATTAAGACAGAGGTCTAAAACTTTAGACAACTAGCATTAAATGAAAGCTTAAGTAAGAGTTGCAAAATATAGTTCTTTCTAAAAAAGTCACTTTGAGACAATTCACATAATAAAGGTAAAGGGATAACACTACACTGCACAAAAATCTCACTTGAGTTATGGCTAGTTCAATACCAAAATCAAGTCCCACTGAACATGCCAACATTCAGTTGGAAATCAAGGCAGTGGCAGAATAATGTCACCAGTGTATATATTTAGAATTGTCCTCTAAAAATACTTCTTTAATAATTCTCATAACTGGTATGTAAACAATATGTTGTACAGAAACATCCATGGCCAAAACTTTTTTTTTCTCCTGTCTTCAGAGCAATTTGAAGAGAACACTGAAGTGCTTTGCCTTGGCTTACAAATCTACAGAGAATGAAGACAGTGAAGGGTCTGGAGCAAAATCCTATGAAAAGAGTCTGAGGGAGATGGAATTGTTTAGCCTAGAGAAAAGGAGGCTCAGGGGAGACCTCACTGGTCTGTACAGCTACCTGAAAGGAGGTTGAATTGATGTGTGGGTTGGTCTCTCCTGTCATGTCTCAAGTGACAGGATGAGAGGAAAGTACCTTAAGTTGAGCCTGGGGAGGTTCAGACTAGACATTAGGAAAAAATTTTCAGTGAAAGAAGGGTTAGGAATTGGAGCAAGTTACCCAGGGAAGTGATGGAGTCACCACCTCTGAAAGTGTTCAAAAGGCATCTGGATGTGGCACTTGGTTGATGGGTGATTATGGTGGTGCTGGGTTGACAGTTTGGCTGGATGATCTTGATAGTCTCTTCCAACCTTGATGATTCTTTGAAAGCTTAAATGGCCAATTTAAAGTATTAACATTTCTTGTATCTGCTTTCAACTTCAGCTCCAAACTGCCATAAATCTGTATTGTGCCAAGGGTACACAAAATGTCTCTCTTTTTTTCTGTTTCTAGTTGGGTGTATGTTTATGGTTTCTTTACAACCTTGGGTCTCAGTTCTAGTTTTGAAAATACAGGCACTCACTGCTTTGTACCTTGCCAACTTGGCTAGGATCCATTTTAGAGTCTGCATGGTGACTGAATAAATGAAACATATATAAAACTGTGCCTGCTTATATCTAGAAAAGCTACATCAAACCCTTTAAGACAGAAACTAACAAGTAAATACAATACAACATCTTGCTCACACATACACCCTCAGTATGCTACTACACCAGCAAAGTTTTATCTCTTTTCACATTCAAAATCATTCTTTTGAAGACAGGGTTCAACACAAACTGCTAGGCTTCAGCACACCTGAGTTTTGCAGTTAAAGAGTATTCTGCTACTTCATTAGAGTATGAAAATGCTTTCTAAAAACTCAATTAATAGTGTAATTAGTGTAATTTTGGCATGTGCTTATACATTTGTTACCACACAAGAAGAATCATTGATTTTCCAGTTCTCTCTGTGAGGCAATATGAAAGCATGAAGCTGCCCTTGCCACTCCTTTGGGAACATGAACTACCACATGCACTGCTTTTCCCTTAGAATCTGAATCACAGAATATCTGAGTTGGAAAGGACCCACAAGGATCAGAGTCCAACTCTTAAGTGAATAGCCCATACGGGGATCAAACCCATGACTTCGGCGTTTAGTAGCACCACGCTCTGACCAACTGAGCTCATCTAAGTGGCAACATGCTACCTCTCTTTTACTGTCTTCTGTATAGCTGCTGACCAGCAGGGCCCATCTATTTTATTGTATTAATCTGCTTTTTCATATTTGATTGCTACTTTTAGTCATGAACTAAACAAGCGCAGCTTCAAACCACAGAAACAAGTAACACAACAGAAATGGTAAGCTGCAAGATGGAAAAAAATGCCCAATACTCAAATCAACCTCAAATTTCCCAGGGCTAAGACCGCAAAACAGACATTCCTATGGACTACAGTAGTTTTCAGAATCTACAGCAGAATGACAGGAAGTTACCATGTTATTTTAAAAACACAATCAAATTGTGCACTCATGAAAAGCTGTCGTTAAAGTAACCTGTATCTACCATTACTAACTCTGCTAATTTTTAGCATTAGTCAGACAAGAAGTCCACAGCATAATTTCTGAAAAATAAATAGGAAGATTATACACCTTGATGGGACTTCATTTAATAGAACTCTGGATCTAGAGACAGAGAATATCTTGTACAAGTCTCACCTTTCTACTATAAATCATGATTTGGAGGTAGCAGGAAAGTAGCAGTGAGTAACCCCAGCTGCTCCCACAGCAGTACTAGTAGCCTGGTGGGATGCCGTGGTGAATGGGGAAGCAGACTGCCCTGCAGTGACATGCATATTCACACAGTAGAAAACACTATTACACATCCAGGCAGGCTTCCCGTTGCATGCTTTAATTCAAATTATTATCCCAGCTTTTTAAGGGATTCACAAACAAAGACACAAACAAAAAAGTAGAAGTTCAGTTTGAAATACAAAATTGCATTAGTCTGTCTTTATCTACTGGACTGCAGCAAAAGCAGCATCAACAGGTCAAGGGAGGTGATTCTCTTCCTCTACTCTGCTCTTGTGAGACCCCATCTGGACTGCTGCATCCAGTTCTGTTGCTCTCAAAATAAGAAAGACAAAAAACTGTTGGAGAGAATGCAGAGCAGGGGCACAAAGTTGGTAAGAGTGATGCCTTAGGTTTTAACTTTTATATTTTTCAGATCCTGTACTGCCTAGTGTGTAACTCTGAAACTTCATATAGCCTGTTAGCTACTGCTCTCTCATTCTGGTTAGACATAACAAACCCTCTCTAGGTTTGCACTTCAAGGACACCTTGTTGTCCCAGGCCCCAAAATATGGAAACTAAGGCCTCTGAATGGGGGCAGGGAGGGGGGGCAAACTTGGGGTAATTAGTTCATTGCCTGAAATTTTAATTGGAGAATTAGCCTGATATGCAAATGGACCAAACTTATAAAAGTGTGAAAAACCTGTGACCCAGGGTCCATCTTGGGTGTATCCTCTTGACTGCCCAAGGTGTACCTTTGAAGGCCCTTCAAGTAAATACCTGCTTTTATTCTCTTAATCTTGTCTAGCCTCCATTTTCAGGCAGCCACTTCAAGGCATCAAGAGGATGGAAGTACTTCCCCTATAAAGACAGGCTGAAAAAGCTGGGGTTGTTCAGCCTGGAGAACAGAAGGCTGAGTGGACACCCCACAGCAATCTTCCAGTATCTGAAGGGGGCCTACAGGGAAGCCAGAGAGGGACTCTTCATCAGAATTGTAGTGACAGGACAAGGAGTAATGTGTGCAAACTGAAAGGGGGGAAATTTAGGTTAGATATATAGAAGAAATTATCTGCTTAGAGGATGCTGAGGCACTGGCACAGGTTGCCCAGAGAAGGTGTGGATGCCCCATCCCTGGAAGTGTTCAAGGCCAGGTTGGATGGGGCACTGAAAGGTGTCTCTAGTGTCCTAGTGAAAGGTGTCTCTGCTCATGGAAGGGGGTTGGAACTAGATGATCTTCAAGGCCCCTTCCAACCCTAACCACTCTATGATTCTATGATCTACAACAGCAGTGGTGTATGAAACTCCAGGAATGAGGTCCAGGTATTGTTCAATGCATCCAGCAAGGTTTCCACTGCTTCAGTGTGGAATGAATCTTCAGTCTCTGTATGTCAATCAGATGCAAATCCATCATTATGGGGACGTTTTTTAAAAAAAAAAGTGAATCTTCTAAGTTATTACTACTTCTGTATTCAAAGGAGCTGATACTTTTAAAGTAACTAAACCTGAAAATTTCCTAAAATCCACCTACAGTACTGAAATGAGCTGTCCATAGTCAAAATCTCTTGGGTCAGTAGCCAAAGCAGCCTGTTAGACCTACATGCATTTAAAATGTGAGAATTCAACATTTGTTGTAGCATTGGTCATTCAGCCTACTTTAATGCCTTTCTGGGATCTAAATGATGCACATTTAGCCTGCTCTCTGTGTGAGGCTGATTTTCACTTCAGTGCATAAAACACTTAATTATAAAATATGTCAAGTTTCCAAACAAGAATCAGATGCTCTCCAGAAATACCTTAGGATTGATTTTGAAGCACTCTAGCAAAGAAAACAAAAAGTGAACAGCATCTCTCTAGCTCAGAAGGCTGAAATGAGAGAAGATTCTACAGGCACCACAACAAAGGAGATGTTTAAAGAGAGATTTGAAGGGGAATAGTAGAGAAGACCGAGGTAATATTAGGATAGTGCTTTCAAAACGAAGGAAAAGCACAGAAGAAAGCATCTATATGCTTCCATATAGGCAAGACTTACAGTGAGTTTTGAGGAAAAAATCAGCTCACTAACAAACATGAGATGACAGAAAAGAAGACTGTATCTTATGAAAGACTTTCAAAGTAGACTGATGCATGTTGATGTGATACAGAAAAGGCTAGGGAACAAAAGCAAAGAGGCAGGTGACTATTAACTGAAGCTGCAGTGGTTAGAGAAAGTTTTGATGTTCAACTGAACCCTCTTATTCCCATTTCTTAGAGGAAAATAATGCATTAAATACAAGGAAGAAGCAGTGTAACAGTAAAAAAGAGACACTTTAAAATTCAAATCTCAGAAAGACAGACCATGAAAGAGGCTTCCATAGGGTGCCTCCACTCTGACGGAGGTAAAAGAAGCAGAAGTCAAATGAAGGAAGACTTAGCAAATAGTCTGGGTAAGCTGGTGTTCTGGCAGACCCCCACTTCAAAACAGGGATTGAATAACGGGGAAATGAAGTCCAGAGAGGCTCGTTAACACAAGTACCAAAGAGAAGAGACATCTGCAGCACAGAGAGCCCTAAGGACTTTAGGATCCTGCTTGGGGAAGAACTATCATAACCCAAGGGCACAGTTCCCCTACAGGAGCAGAGAGTCTCTAAGCTTTAACATAACAGATTAGTTTTAACTGATACGGGGTTTGAACTAATGTTGCTAGGGAAACAAAAGCCAAGCTCTTTTCTAAACATCTGAGTGATGCATATGCGCACATGCAAAAGGATGAACATCACTGAATACTTCACTTTTTGCCTTTAATTGCAAAATTTTTCTAAAATATTTAATATATCCTCTGTATTTCCTTATGGAATAAAATGACAGTACAGCTTGGCTAAAAAGGCAAAGTGTGATGAATTTGTACGCACACCAACCCCCCTCTTATTAATATCTGTTGGTGATTGCCACATTATTCTCAGGACCTGACTTCTTTCTAATTTACTGTATTGTACTCACATTTTCTTGTGTTTCTTGCTCAAGGTTTTTTCCAAAGGATGCAGTAATACATAAATAAAAATAAATGTTGAGGCTGTGATCTTCCTGGCACCCAAAGTATGTTCACAACACTGAAGAGGAACATGGCACGTACCCTGCTCCTTTCTATCAGTAGCTGAACTAGCCTAACTATAAAGAATCTCTACATTTCACTACAGTGTCTCATCACAATTTGTATTGCAACTGCAATACAGATATGCCCCAGCTGTGTCTCTGTCTGGAGCTCCCAGTCTAACTATAAGCTTGCCAACATTTTGGTTGATCTCCTCTGAGGACATTTAACTCAATTGGTATATGGTGGCTGGCTTTTCACAGGTGAGCTGAAAGATAAATCGTGCACTCTAGCATTTGTTTATTGAAGATTTCTTTCTACACAGATCGGAAAGTGTGATATTGACTGAACTAATAAAAGACTACTTGAGTTAGAAAAGATCACAGGAAGACACACTTTCTTGTAACAAAGACACAATTCCTTTTCTCTCTCTAGAGTCCAAGCGTGTGTGTGTGTGCATGTATCCACACACCTTTCCTCTTCACCAGCATTTTCTTTCCTTTGACACTTGAATCTGGAAAGAGGTTGGGTTGGGTTTTTTTTTTTTAGTAGTTACTATTCCTGTTGTTCCATTCATTTTTTAGCAACATACATAATACAAGACTTATTTATCATTCTGTATGAATGAGCAGTGGTGTTTTAATACTTCTTTGTATTGAACTTCATTTTTTTCTACCCATTTGGACATACTAACCCCTTCTGCTAAGGGCTTCAGAAAGCTACTCAGCTACAGATTTTTCCTGAACTAAGGCCTTAATTCATTACTTAACACTGTTATGATTATAAAAAGTAATGATATTTAGTATGATATTATAGTCAGGCAGCTTGAATAAGTTTCACTTTCAGTATGTTGCAGAACTGAGGAGAAAACACTGGTCTAAACACAATAAATATTGTTAAGGACAATATTTAAAGCCAGGAAATATATGCATGAACAGAATTTACCTTATTTCACACTTTTTACACAGGGTTCTATTTAAAAGGAAGTAAATCCAATTAACTGTTAGATTAACTCTCAAAGAATATTGTTTCATTCTGTAGCCAGCGATACATGCTATACCAGGTTAGTACCAAAAAATTCTTGGAGAAACCCAGTTCAGAAGTAATCCATATATGCCAAGTGCAGAGCAAGAACTGACTTTTGCAGGAACCCAGGGAAAAAAAGAGGGTCTATCACATTTGGAAAAAGGGGCAGGGAACTCAGGAAGTGTTTAAGGATGTTGTTAGGTCATGCAGAAAGAAAATTGGAGAGGCAAACACTCAGTTAGAAGTTAATCTGGCCACTTCTGTAAAGGATAATAAAAAATGTTTTTATAAATACATTAATAGAAAAACAAGGGGCAAGGACAATCTCCACTCTTTACTGGATGCAGGGGGGAATACAGTCACCAAAGATGAGGAAAAGCCTGAGGTGCTTAACACCTTCTTTGCCTCAGTTTTCAAGAATAAGACAGGTGGTCCTCAAAACAACTGGCCTCCTGAGCCAGTAGACAGGGATGGAGAGCAGAACGGCCCACTGTAATCCAGGAGGAAGCAGTTAGTAACCTGCTGAGACACTCCGATGCTCACAAACCTTTGGGACCAGATGGGCTCCATCCTAGGGTGATGAGGGAGCTGGCAGAAGAGCTCATCAAGCCACTCTTCATCATTTATCAGCAGTCCTGGCTAACCAGGAAGGTCCCAGATGACTGGAAGCTGGACAATGTTACACCCATCCACAAGGTGAGCTGGAAGGAGGATCCAGGTTTCCTGGATCCTGACAAAGTTATGGAACAGATCATCTTAAGTGTGATCACATGGCACCTACAGGACAGCCAAGGGATCAGGCCCAGCCAGCATGAATTTGGGATGGGCAGGTCCTGTCTGACCTACCTAATCTCCTTTTATGACTGGGTGACCCACCTGGTGGATGTGGGAAAGGTTGTGTTTACCTGGACTTCAGCAAAGCCTTTGACACTGTCTCCCAAATCATACTCCTGGAAAGGCTGGCAGCCCATGCCTTGGACAGGTTCACTCTTCACTGGGTTAAGAACTGGCTGGAGGGCTGACCCAGAGAATGGTGGTGAATGGCACCACATCCAATTGGTGGCCAGTCACTGGTGATATCCCCCAGGGACCAGTGTTGGGCCCAGTCCTGTTTAATACCTTTACTGATGATCTGGATCATTAGTAAATTTGCAGATGACACCAAGATGGGTGAGAGTGTTGATCTGCTGAATGGCTGGAGGGAGCTGACAGGCTGGATCAAAGGGCTGAATTCAACAATATGAGGTTTAACAAGTCCAAGTGCCACGTCCTGCACTTTGGTGACATCAACCCCCTGCAGCACTACAGGCTGGGGACAGAGTGGCGGGACAATGGCCAGGCAGAAAGGGACCTAGAGGTAATGACCAACAGCAGCTGAACATAAGCCAGTGTGTGCCCAGGTGGCCAAGACGACCAATGGCATCCTGGCCTGTATCAGGAATAGTGTGACAAGCAGGACCAGGGAAGCAATTCTTCCCCTGTGCTCCGCACTGATGAGGCCGCACCTTGAGTCCTGTGTCCAGTTCTGGGCCTCTGAATTTAGGAAGGATGTTGAGATGCCGGAGAAATGTCCAGAGAAGGGCAACAAGGCTGGTGAAGGGGCTGGAGAACAAGTCTTACGAGGAGTGGTTGAGGGAGCTGGGGTTATTTAGCCTGGAGAAGAGGAGGCTCAGGGGAGACCTTACCACTCTCTACCTACAGCTACCTGAAAGGAGGTTGCAGCCAGGTAGAGGCCAGTCTTCTCTCCCAGGCAGCCAGTGACAGGACAAGAGGACACAGTCTTAAGATGCACCAGGAGGTTTAGATTGGACATTAGGAACTTCTTCACAGAAAGGGTGACAGGGCATTGGAATGGGCTGCCCAGAGAGTCAGTGGAGTCACTGTCCCTGGAGATGTTTAAAAAAAGACTGGATGTGGCACTCAGTGCCATGGTCTGACAAGGCAGTGCTAGGTCACAGGTTGGACTCAATGATCTCAAAAGTAGTCTCCAACCTAGTTGATTCTGTAATGCCGCAATGAAATTCCCACAAGGATTGCAAAGCAACAAGCTTTTTCAGCAACAGAAGGATATACATAATGCTTCTATTATACCTACTACTTCTCAAGTGTTGAAAATCTTGGTAAAACTTACTTAAGTAAACAATGTGTAAAATTAAGAACCTGTATGACTCTACATTTTATTGCTCAAGTGATGCCTTTCAAAGAGATGAAGTAAAGAATTTATCTCATTCTCACTGAAACATCATGCTTTCAAGACATCATAGTTCCTAAATGGTGACGCTATATTTATAAACAAGGTGAAACAATTCTACAGAACAGGCAAGGAGGCAAATGCTCAGTTTCAGCAGCTAACAGATACAGATCCCTATCTCCCTGTTAATTCTATTCAATATTGCATGATTCATGTTTTCTAACAAATGATTAGCAGTTTTTATACCCAAGACTTTATCTGATCCCTGAAGTTTTGAATTTCCAAACTTGCGAAACATTCACAAATAAAACCAGGAAAACTGAAGAAATGTTTTTAAAAAAGAGAGAAAAGAACATTTATCTTTTTATTCTGTGCAGATACCTCATGTGATGTTCAGAATTAATTTTGTGCTACAGAGAATCAGCCTGAGTAGCAGGCATAGGTGATTTAGGCAATTCGGTCTTTATTACTGGATAACTGATGTTCCTGAAAAGTCCGTAGTTAGAACTGAATTCATCTGCCTACAAGTCATATAAGAAGTATGGAAAAACCTGACTTTTTGTCACAATAAATAATAAATAAATAGCCAACAAAAGCTCAGTATATCCAACTGGATTCTTCTAGGTTCAGCTTGGGTCTCCCTCTCTGACTTTTCCTTAACAATTTCCTTACTCATTCAGTCAATACAGAAAAAAAATATATATAAACAAAGCAGATGTGTTTATGTGCATGTTAACCAAACATGTGATTCCTGTTACAATGTCAGCATTTACTGAAATTGTTGATTTGTGTATGTGTGTAAGACAGACAATATTGCTGAATACATGGTTGATATTTGGTAAGTAGGGCAGTTAGTGAAACTGGAACAGACACTCTGCTCTCATTTTCAATCTGGGCTATACCAGGAGAATTAGAACGGTTAAGCGATGGTTAAATTAGGGCAGAATTTGACCCCAAGGATGCTAGAAAGCTGAAACTGTAATCAACATTATGTTACATACAGCTTTAAACACAGTCCTTATACAACACCACAGTGTCAATCCACAAAGGCAATTACCTGTATGTTCACTTCAAATTTAAATGCAATATTGCAACAGCACTGTGATGAAGATAGAACATGGAATATTTTTTCCCAGACTCAACCTTTTTTTCTACTTTTGTACCACGTAACACCTAAAGACACATAAGGCAAGTAGTGAAGTCGCATGGGTGGAGCCCGTAGCTCTTCTAAAAGAACAAGCTTAACACCCCTGCTCCAAATAAGGTAGGTTAAGGAAAAGGATCACAGTATCAGAGTTCCTCCTGGAATTTATGAAAGGATCCACACTGCATTTGCAATTTCTTAAGACTTAAAAGAGCAAAAGCTAGGATTACAGATGTTTTTACTTCCCTTTTTTTTTTCTGCCCCTGTAGTGCATTCACAACAATCTTCTGAAGCTAGAGTGCAAAAATAAACCTCTTCTCCAGCCTCCTCCCACTTCTCACCTCCAAACAGGCATGCTGGAATGGATTTTCTCCTCCCTCCCTGGCACTATACATTTACTAAAATACAATGTCAAAACTGTTCCCATCATTCCCTTTTTTCTGGTGTTACTGTGGGTCCTATGAGATCACGTGCAGAGAAGGAACAACTAAATTCTACATCTTCTCGGGAGAAAAGAGGGAGGAAAGATCATTAAAGAGGACAGGAGCAGAAGACTTCCAATTCAAAAGTAAGCCAGGTAGGAAAATGGTGGAGAGACAGAAAAACAGAGGGCAGGGGAGAAAGAGAAAATGCCCAAATGCTACTTACACACACAAATACACACACATAAATATGGTTAATAGGCTAATAGTCTACTAATTGAGGTGAACAGCTAATCCCAGTTCTTAAACTTCTACTAAATATTTTAACATGAAAACTTAGCTGGTGGAACAGGAGGCTTGCTTTTCTGACTATATACCAATCTTTACAAGCAGTTGTATGTTTTGGCATCTCTAACTTTACATAATGTAATACTTAAACCTACTCCTGGGCACATAACCTCAGTTTGTGTTCTTGTGATCAAATCCGCCTGATACAATCTAAGAAGCACTTCAACTCATTATCAGTCATGACTGGGTATAATGAAAAAGCAAGCACACATTCTAGTAGGTACAGCCCATGAAAGCTTTTGAATTTGCTGGGAGTGAGAGGATATTGTTCACCTTGTGCTCTCAGTAAATTATACACCTGCCTTGATACAGGGAAAAACAGGCCTTTAGAGGCACTTCTACCAATTCATCAAAATGGAGCACTGAAAATGGCAACTGGATGTATAGGTGCAGAAGATGAAAGCACTAGTACCTGACAGTTTGCACAATTCTGGGTCATGGTAAAGATTTCATTTGGCTTCCTCTGCCTGTAGTCCAGGAGTTACATGCAGGAACACCTTTCCTCAGCCTAAATCACACAAGATCACTGTGGTATCCCATACAGACGCAATATATGACTGCAATAGTGTTTTCTTATGAACTCAGGCATTTCATGAGTTTTACAAAAGCACTGAAAAACTCAACAATCCGACCTGTGTTCCACATTTTGCCTTGAGACGATACACATCCTGTTCTTTTCTCCTGGCATGACACTCTAAGATTACTATTGCTTGACAAAGAAACCAGTGACTGACACTGCAGGTTCCACATTCTTTCACAAAAGTCCTTGTCATGCTTTTTTGAACTCTGATCATCATAAACCGCTCATAGCTGAGCAACACAATGTCCTTTTAACCTTGCATCCTGGTTTAGCACATTTTGTATGGTGTGCCTTGATTCTGAGAGAAATTGAACTTATACCTGAGTCTGAGAAAATGGATTATTTTGGCAGCACTATGCTTCAGACAATTCAAAAGGTGATGTGACCATTCACTTTGCAAGGACTTTTCCAAAACTGTAACATTTCACTCCTCCCACACATTTTATTAAGCAATAATACTGATCAAATAGTAAAAGAATATTCTTTTTCACTACTATTTCAAAACCTGTTTCTGATTATGTGTTTATTCTCCTTTTGGGCATGTCTACCACAACTTGTAATGAAGTGTACAAGTACACATTTCTTACCATGAATACAAGTCAATCTGCAAAACATATTTTGAATTAATAAACCTGAGTGATTGCAATTAGGACACCTATACTCTGCTGCATCTTTTAAGAGGTACATGCCACGCAAATTATGCATCTACAAGGGATTCCCCTAAAAAAGGATGTATTTCATCTTTCTTTGCCGGATTTTATAAACAGCTCAGAGCAGCTAACACTGAAAAAAATGCGGGCAGGCAGTCAGATATTCCAACGAATAAATGGTGTATCTCACTTGCATAAGTGCTACTGGCCAAGAAGTGTTTGCCAACATCAAACAACAGAATTTTTGAAGGCAATCAGCTGGCCAAAGTAGTAAGAAATAATTCACTGAATAAAGCATTTACTGAAAACTATTCTCTAACACAAGTAATTTGTTCAATTTTGATCTCTAAAACCATATTCTATATTCCACAGTTGCATGAAGTTACTGACAATTGCAGCTTATATTGATAACCCACTTTGAATCACCCCAATCTCATTTATTCTAATACTGCATTGCAATTTGAAAAAAAACAGATAAAAATTTTTATAATCTATCCACTTTTAACAATTTCTCCATTGTCACAAACATATAAAATCCCCAAATATTACATTTTATATTCAGTTCTCTGAGTTAGCTTAAACCTATGTAAAATCATGAGTAGGTAGAAACTCCCTGTTGTCTGTGCCCCTGAGAAGGCACATTGTTTATTCCACAAGTGCATGAAACAATTGCAATTGTGAAATGTGGAACAGCTCCAGGGGTTTGCAAAAAAGTATTTGAATTACTAACATGCAGGGTTTAATTCTTCCAAGTTGAGAGCTGCGTACACTGTGTACACACACACAGTACTAAGCTCTTCTGTAACAGGCATTCCATATACCATTGTAGGCTTCTGAATAGTGAACATATGTTTGGGTTACATGACCTTGTTGCTTGGTTCTGCAATACTTTACACTGTGTAAAAAAAAAATAGGATTGTTCCTGGCATGTACATTGTGGCTGTGATATAGTAGTTAAAATATACCAATAGCTATAGACACAAAAGACTCTATTAAAACCAAATCACATACTTACTTTAAAATATCTATTATAAAGCTACCACCAAGAACACCATCAAAAACTCATCAGGAATATTATGATTCCAGCACCTCCCTTAAAACAACTTCACCAAGTTTATACTCCACCCCTGTAGTTTCACCTCATTGTCAAACTTCCTGAAAGGTTACCCTCAGCAGAATTCTAAGTTCCTTAAATTTAACCTCATTAGAGGTTTCAGAATTGTTTGAAGTTAAGCAATCCTACGGCAAGGTAAGTAGCAAATTTTCAGTAAAAGAATCTTCAAAAATACCAATTTATGGCACAAAATTGCAAAACTCATATTACTATTTTATAATTCGATCAAGGTACCATGCAATATAGTTAACAACTGAGAAATGACCATAGAAAAAAGTGGCATATTACTAGGCAGTAAAAAAAAAAAGCTTTAATTCATTTATCAGTCTGAATATCCAATATCTATATACTGAACTCACTCTAGTACAGGATCTAAGCCTTTGGAGAGTATCTTTCCAGTTATATGACTCTCAGGGATTCCTAGTCTAGTCACAGTTTTTGTCTCCCAGCATACATCAACTTTCAAAACCAGAGGTGGAGCGCCTTTAAGGGAAGGAAAACAAGTGGCAACGTTACCTATAAAATCTGCTTGTCGTGTGGGTTTCTCAGACCTAAACAAGGTATAGTATTCTGAAGAAAATAGATGTATATACACATATGTACCAACACATAGCTTTCTCACACTGTAGAGTCAAAAGGTGAACAAAAGCCCCCAGGCCCAGTGCTGTACCAGGTATGCAATGGGAGGAAGCCTTTGGAAGCCTCGGCTTCAGAAGAGAGGGGAACTAGATGGCAAGGCAGGTCTCTCCACCCAAATCTCACCCACAGAAGTGCCTGGATAACAACATACGTGTTCAGTACCAAATTGTACAGACTGGTGTAGCCATTTGGATATCCTTAGTCCAGAACAAAGGTCCTGGAGAAAGGACTAGCAATCAAATGGTAGTGGCAGGAAATTGTACGGATGCAGGCACTGCAGTGGAAGGTTGTTCTCTTCACTCTTCTCAGGCACTGTCTGACCCCAGAACGTCAGCAGAGGTTTTTGGTGTGCCTTTGCACTTGCCAGGGCAACATCTCCTAGAAGTCCAAGGAAGCGTCTCTTTTGCAGGATCAAGTTGGTCATGCTATTTTTATTCCTCTACCTTGCTGGGCTCCCAGGAGATGATATGGCCAAAAAGAGCAAGTTTGGGCAGCTGGGGTAGAAGGCAAAAATCTAAGGCTTACTATTATCATTGCTACGATGTGCTAACACATACGCCTGGCTTTTCTTAGAGGGACACCATAAGGTACACATGGCTTGGGCCCTCACTACAAGAAAGACATTGAGGAGCAAGTCCAGACAAGTACAAAGGTGCTGGTGAAGCATCTGGAACACAAGTTCTATGAGGAGTGGCTGAGGGAGCTGAGGTTGTTAAGTCTGGAAAAAAGAAGGCCTAGGGTGGACTTTATTGCTCTCTAAGACTACCTGAAATGTAGTCAGGTGGGGGCAGTCTCCTTCCTCTCCCAGGTAACATGCAACAGGACGAGAGGAAATGGCCTCAGGTTGTGCCAGAGGGGGTTTAGATTGGATATCAGGAAAATTTTAATCCCTTGAAAGGATTATCAAGCACTGGAACAGGCTGCACAAGGAAATGGTAGTATATATGCATATATAAAGACAGCTGGACCTTATACAGATCAGCCTCCTGAGACATAAGCTGTATGTAAATGAATCCATAAAGTAGCCTCAACACAATCAAAATACAGATGAAAACCTAGTTAGCAACTAACAAATTACTCGTTATGTGTCTGAATCATCTGAACTTCCAAAGGATCCAGCTAGCCACTCCAAGCCCTTTGTCCCTGTACTAATTCTTTCACAAGCACATTTAAGTATTGGCTTTAAACAAAACTAGGGACTAAAGAGTAAAAACAATAAGCTTCTGATTTAAGACTGTGTCCTGTTTCTCAGATCAGGAAGCTATGGGAGTACAGAGACCTGGTTCAAAACTTGCATTACATTTAATTTGGAGAGGTAAAGAGTTCTGAACACTGCACAGAGATTTAAATCCTCATGTGCACCCACAGGCAAAATTTTGTGTGGGTAGATAAAAGCAAACTCTCTTACGTAATTCCTTGCCTACGTGACGTTCTCACAGCACTCTTTATATGCAAAAGTAATGATTTTTTGCTCCTGTGTTTCCTCCCTACAACCTAAATTTGCTCCTGCTTATTCTTCCCAGCTGGCATTAACTGTTTTTGAGCTCTGAATTTCTATTCACCCAGGGCAGTGCTCAACTCACCAAGCGTATTTCACCTGTGCTTTTTGGCAAGATTCAGTTCTAAGCTGGTGTCTGACACAGTGGATCAGCATATTAACACATGAACCCTGTTCGTGCTATGGTGTGATTTCCAGCCTCTGTCTCGCAGCCAGTTTGTAGACTCTGCTGTTCCAGATAAAAAGTGCTGTTCTTCAGAGAGATTACACTGAAGCAAAGGGAGCAGCTCTCCAAACTAAAATTGCAGAGTGGCACACAGGGCATCTTTTTAAAGCTGTATAAAGGAGTTATAAACCTAAATCCTGGAAGATTAAAGACAATGACTGAGTTGTGCTCAGTTATCAAATTATGCTTTTCTACATATAAGCAAAATTCTGATTCTAATTAATTTCTCACCTTTAAATATCACTACAAATCTTTCAAAACAACATTTTGCATCCCTTTTGTGTATTTTATTTTTGCTTAGCGCACACAGTATTTTTTCCTGTATATTAGGTGGGTTAAATATATTGCAGTGTGAAGAAGGAATCTTTCTGAACGCATTTCAGTAAAGACTTGTTTATGTAACTACACAGGTCTGTTTAGAAAATTCATCTCCAAGAAAAACCTGTTATTGCTTCAATCCCATAATTGTAATGCATCTTATATCAGTTCTAGCCAAGTTCACTTCCCTTTCATTTGAATGAAAGAAGTAGGGAATGGAACAAAATTTCTTATTCCCCAGGCTGACTTCAGTGGTATGTGCCAGCAGAGCTAACAGAGCCCAAGCAAACACATGAGCTTCTAAGTCCATAAATTCCTTTTTTCTATATTGCATTAATTGGAAAACTATTACATGTTTTCTTTCCATTGTAGGTGGCAAGAAGGCAGGTATTATAGAAAATAAAGGCCTAATAGGAGAGACAGAAGGAATTTGTTAGATGAAACAATGGGTAGTAAAAGGTGTTAATTACTGCAACACACCAGCTCTTTTTTTATTTTTTTCCTGTTTTAATTATCCTCTGGTAAATAATTCCTTTCCTAAACTTGTTTTTATCATCCTATCTCTATTTCTCATTTAGGTATTAACTAATTACTCTTTCTACCATTCTGTCTTTATTAAATTTCTTTTTCAGTTCAAAAGTCAGCAAGATTTCTGGATCCAAGCAACACTGAAAGGTGACTGATGACCATTTTATATGAATGACGTTTGCCTTTAATGAAGAGTTATATATACTACATAATAAACAACCCACAAAAATAATTGTGCATGGTATATTAAGAACTCCAATACTGTTTTCAAAACAATGTTATATGATCTGAATGTAGGCATTGGGATAACTGAACACGGTTACCTGAGTGCTGTCTATGCCACAGGCCTTTCTTCCTCATTACTGTATTTACAATCACTTCAGAACAGACCATTGTAGATGTGACCAAAACCCATTAAACTTAACAGGCCAGATGTTGCTCCAGTGTCCTTCAGGGAGCAATTTTCTTCTGGTAGAGAAAATAGGAAATGGCTAACAGAAATCTCTGCATACAGGCCTGAGAGTGTGCAGACTTTTGGGTTTGCCTTTCAGGATAGGACCTGTTTGAAGTGCAGCTCATAAAGACACTGAGTGAGGAAACAACTCACAGTGGTATCACTCAGATACCAGACACACATTTAAGTAGACAGGTGAAAAATATTTTTGTATACACATTTTAAATATATTCCCTGCCATTTCTCTGTGCACATATCTGTGACAAGAGGTTTCTTGTTTGCTCTAAAAAATACCAGAAATCAAGAAGAACTAAACTGAAGCCAGTGTAGTTACACAGGGCACAACTCTGTAAGGGGTCTAAGGCTGCTCACTCAGGAACTGACTCAATGTGAGTGTCAAGCAAAGCACTCCATCAGTGTGCTTTTATTAATGAATAGATGCTGACAGCAACTGCACTTGTGCAGTTCTTCAAAGCCTCCAAACTACATCTTCCTTACTTCTTAGCTACTACATAATCTTTGCACCATTTCCAAATCCCCTGATACAGACAAGAAACAGCTTTTATTTCTTCCTGTAACCAAGTCACTAATCAGACCACTTCCTCATTTGAAGAATGAAAATTAGGCTGCTTATGCAATTCCCATATTCAGACTTTTTTCTTTAATTGTGATCAGTGTTTATGTGGGTTCAAATACGAATGAGATTATTAGTCTTCCCCAAAAATCATTTAATCAAGATAAATGTCTGCATATACCAATTTCTGTTTCTCTCATCTCCACACAGAAGAATGGCAAAACATAAAACATAATATCTCTCTAACATAATTCTTATAACACATAATTCTTGTGCACATGCACCTCATGCAGGCTTCTTCCAACAAGGCAAAAAAAGCAAATCCTTTAGTGACAAACACATTTAATAATGCTATAAGGCTAAAAAAAGATGTGAGATTTGTGAAAATATAGTAGCAAGACTGAGGAGAAAAAAAAAAGCTGAAAAGGAAAGCAATAGAGCACTCATTTGAGAGATCAGATGGTTCCAGTGACAAAGTTAAATGAACAACTTTTAAAATTCATCACATGCTAAAGTGATAAATGGGAAGGTTTAGTGTAAAGATTAGATGTGTAACTGGAGATGGGGAAATATTTAGGTGTAAAAAAGACAGCACCTGTGACCTGTCACTATCTGTCATTAGAAGAAGAGAGGACAATACCACAATACCACAGAGTAAAAACAACTCGAGTAACTTGTCAGGAAAAAAGATGGAGGGAAGGTCAGAGAAGAACAGAAAACACAAGCAGAGACAGTCTGGGAAGGATCAGAGGCAGAGCTGGATTTGGGAGAGATCAGGTGAATTAGCCAATGAAGGTGACACAGGATGCAGTGATACAGTCTTGTCTCCTGGAACAAGACAATAGTCTTGCCACAGCAGTCTGAAAACCTAGACAGTGTTCAAGTAGACAGCTGAATTAATAATGAAGCTTTTAAACAGATAGAAGTAACCAAAAGATATACATTGTCTTAGAGCTCAATGCAGAAACCTGGCCAAGGGAGACAGCGCTCCTACTTTTTGGCTACTTTTAGGGATAGATATGAATCAGAGGCCCTTCCTATTGTGAAGACAGCTTATAGATACACATTAACCCACAGCAGCCCATAAAATTTCTTCTGGGAAGCTGGTGCAGAGACTTACAGATCTCCTAGTCTGAAATCCTCTTCTCCCTTCCAATTAACTCATTGCTAGTACAGGCCTTTAGCTTAAATAGCTCTTCTCCCTGCTGCATGTTTCTATCTGTACTGCAGTGTATTCACTGAAGCAAAAGCACTGCCAAGTACCAGCTGCTGTGCAATCACAGGTCTTTGCCGGTCCCAGCAAGCGATGTCAGAACCGGGACAATCATTTTTTCTCCTTCCAGTTCAGCATGTCAGTAAGGGGGGCCTATGGTACACAGTTTCAAAGGTGTGAGAAACCAAGTGCTCTGAGACCATGTCTGAAAGCTGATCTGCTCCCTGAGATCTGATGCACTCAAGTTAGCAGTTTCTCTGATCTACAGTGTGAGATAGCAAAAGGCAGGGCACTTTGAGTGAGAAGGTGCTGTTAATTTAGAATGGCTTTGCTAGTTTAGTTCATGAACTTCTAAGTCACACCACAAAACCCTTTTATCCTTCCCGACTTTCTCTTGGGTGAAGCAAGAGTGAATGGAAGACTGAGAGAGAGATCTAAGTTTCAAGGATCTAGGCAGACTTTCCCTCTGATTTGAAAGAACATTTTACTGCTACCACTCATGCAGTCAGAGCTCTGGAAGGAGATTTATTAATCAAACACAAGAAATAAACATTCCTAATGAGACTAAGTCAACTACAGGAATGGAACCCAGCACAGAGCTCATGAGGGTGGGGTGTTAGGCAGTCCATCAAATGCACAAAAAAGGTGCCCACAAAGCTGCATCCCACAAATATTCAATTGGCAACACTTTAAAGGCAGCTGTTGTTAGAATAAACGTCTTTTCTCCCACTTTGCAATGTATGCAGTTAGCTGATTTTACAAATATCTTCTAAAGCAGCAGTGAGACCACTCAAACCCAGTACAGCCATTGAACAGAGCATCACTGAAAGATCAAATCTAAATTGTTGAAATTTTAGAGCTCAAAAACACTGAAACATAATAAACACAGGGAGGTCTCATACACATCTTAGAGGGTAGATGCAGTATCAGGAATCACAGCACTGACATTCCTGCATATATTTCTGGTTGATTTGTGTTGTCTTCTCAGTATTCATCAGTTTAGGATGTATCTGCTACTATATTTTATCATACACTGGTGCCACAACACAACCTGATAGGGTCCTTTTATAGGAAGAAAGGCAAAATTAATAAAGTTTAGATGTGAAAAATACACTTTGACTTGTTTTCACACTTTTTTTTTTGGTATGTGTGTACAACTGCATAGGCAGTCGTCATGTATGTACGTCCTCCTCTTTTTAAAAACAAATCCTCCTGTGGATATTTGTGTGACATGTTTTACTCACTCAGATTAATCCTACAGTTTTGTTTCATTCTCCTGTTTTCCTTCTTGGCTAGTAAAACCTCAGGCTATTTTCTAATATATTTTGAAGAATTAAATATTATTTTCTTAATCTAACAATCACTGTAGGTTTTCAGTTATCTTTTATGACCTTTCTAATAATTTTGTTTTCATAAATAACTGTACTTCCCCTGAAAAGTAAAAGATTGGCAGCACTTTCAACTCATCATTTAGCTCACAATCTACTGAGCACGGGTGTCTCATGTGTGTTCTAGAGGGCATCATCCCAGGAGCAAGAGGCTAATTCATCACTCATGCTCATTCAGTTCTTGGCCTTTCTACTGATACTTCCAACAAGGAAGCCAATTAGCACTAATTAAGGTAGTGGATTTGTGATTTGGAACCCTTCACTAGACACTGGACTAACACCATCCACCCTTTTCACAGAATACATGAAATAACTGTCAAATGATAACTCCTAGTGGTACCTTCATACAGAAAAAGTTTGGCTTCAGCTTATAAAATGTGATGGAAGACTTAAAAGAGCTGTCTATGAAATGCTATACAGCATAGCTTTGTAAAATGCACTTAAAAACCCCTGTGGTCATAAAAAGCGACAGAAAACACATAAGCCTATGCCAATCACATATATTCTTTAAGCAGTACCTGTAGCATGATATTACTCTTATTATCACAGAATCAAGTAGAAGTTTTCTATGTGAGTGAAATAGTTCAGCCTCTCGGTCAGAAAAATTATGCAAGAAACTGCACAAGACAAACTTTTTCCTCAGGTAGCTGGAGAAGATGAACCAAATAGAAAGCAGTCTCTGTGTGTCTATGCATGTGTTCAGATTTGATGCTTCTTTTTCAAAAACCAAATACAGATAAATAAACCTTCTCAAAGTATTTTTATATACATATGTGTCTGTCCGTGCGACTCATAGAATGGTTGGGAGGGACCTAAAAGATCATCTACTTCCAGCCCCCTCCAATGGGCAAGGATACCACTCACTAGATCAGGTTACTCAGGGCTCCATCCAACCTGGCCTTGAACACTTCCAGGAACAGGGCATCCACAACTTCTCTGGGCAATGCCTGTCTGTCTATCTAGCTAGCTAGCTATCAAAACAGCCTCAGAAAAGCCTAAGATGTTTGTGAATGTTTATTTCAACAGCTGATCGTTAAACTGATTTACATGATAAAACAGGATGCATCTCTAATTAACTTCAGTGATCCAAACTTGTTAGTTCTTAACCTCATTCAACCTGTAAGAACTAGACTTAAATAATGTCAAATTGAATGGGGACAAAACTAACCCACAAATACAACTAATTTGCAAGTTTAATCATGTTTTCCGGGCTATATTTCCTTCTCTTTTGCTGTTACAAAGTTTCTCTAGTAAAGCTTGCTTCTTCCTCTCATTCTCTCAACCCAAAGGGCAATATTACCATGTAAGTTAAAGCACAGAACTTATCCTTGAACATTTCAGAATGCAAACTCGGAAAATGCAACCTGTATTTCCAACTGGCTGCAGCAACATTATAACCATCCCACAATGCCAGTTCTTTTAGTTTGTTAATGTTTATATACTGTTAACACCGCTCTTCAGCACAAATAACTGAGCCGCTCTTTCTGATACGCTACTTTCAGAAATGTGAATTTGCAACCTTTGGCAACATGATTGTAGGTTGATGACAACCACCCAGTGTCTCTTGCACTCCCCCACCTAAAATCAATGGGGAAACAAGATGAAAGGCTCATGGGTTGAGACAAGAACATTGAGATCACTTAAAAATTGCCATCAAGGGCAAAACAGACTTAATGCGAGGAAAAATAAATTTAACTTATTGGGAATTAGTTGAATGGCAAAAAACAAAGACAAAAACTAAAATACCTTCTCTTCACCTCCACATTCTTTCCAGGCTCAACTTCACTTTTTCACTTCCTACTCTACCTCCTGTCTTCCCCAACCCAAGCTACTAAAGAGAATCAGGAATCAGGGGTGGGGTCAGTCCATAACAGCTCCTCTCCGCCACTCTTCCTCCTGCTTCTCCCCTCTTCTAGTGTGAGTCCTTCCATAGACTGCAGGCCTTCACTCCTCCATGTTCTCTCCACAGACCACAGATCTTTCTGGAAGTATCCACCAGCTCTGGCATGGGATCCACCACAGGCTGCAGTATGAATATCTTCACCACCACAGTCCTTTCCACTGGCTGCAGGAAAATACCTGCTCCACCATCATCTCCTCCATGGGCTGCAGAGGAGTATGTGCCCTGGTGCTTGAAAGTGCTTCCTCTCCCTCCTCCCCTTTCTCTGCTCGTGGTGTTTGCAAGATTTCTCTGACTTCTTTTCCCCTCACTCCTCTCTGCCTATGCAGTGTTTGTGCCCTTTCTTATGTTATCACAGAGATGGCACTATCTTGGCTGATGGGCTCAGCTGTGTCCTGCAGTGGGTACATTGTGGAGCCACCTGAAACTGACACAGCAGACCCTGAACACCTCCCACAGATGACACCCCTGCAGCCCCTCAGCAACACCTTGACACCTACACCCAATAAACACTGCTAAATATGTTGATTGTCCTTTACAGGCTAAAGAAATATATACTTGATACTGACTGCATTAAGCAGCCTTGCTTTCACTTTGGAAAGAAAGACCTGTCTCCCAGTAGAGACTGCGCCACTTGACACAGTTGGTGAGACTTCACGGAGTCTCTACCACCATCACAATAAAAGCCAGCTGAGTACCATTATGGTCTTTACTTAAATGGATTGTTCCTTTCTTGATACCAAAGACATCAGTAACATGAAAGCTGTTGAAGTCTATACAGTATTTGATTTTTCTCCTTATTTGTTGCCTTTCAACAGATCTTCCTCACTGTGTCTTTTATACAGAGACAAAGTTACACCAACATAACTGCTAAAAACTACGTCAGCCTCTGCAATACTCCTACAGTAGCATCTGTGAGCTAAGGGCAAAAAAGATTAAACACTGTATTCTGGCCTTCTTTACAAAATACATTCTGTAAGCAAAAAAAAAGACAAGCTAGAATCGCCAAAGCCTGCAGTACTTCAGTAGATCTTCTACCACATTATCTGCATTTCTTAAATAATAAAAAAAGTGTTTGCTCTGACAGATGGATAATCACATAAAACTAGTAAATTCCCTACAAAACTTAAAGTTCCCTACATAAATAGTGCTTACTAGTATAATACTCACTGTTAAGCAGGTTGGGAGAGGTATGAAAAATTAAAACAAGTGAGGTGTATGTTAAGTTTCCAGTAATAATTAAATTTCTTATTCATTGAAATTTTTTAACTTCATCTGGACAGCTTTGTAACATCCCAACAAATATTTTCAGATTAAAATGCCAACCCAGACTCAGGAAAAAATCCTTGGGGCAGAAAAGAGGGTCACATTATAGACTTAACCATCTGCCAAAGTTGATTTACAGTGTCTACAGTTGGCTAAGTTATTCACTGCAAATATACTCTGTGTGGAAAAATAGCCCTTTTTTTCTGCCATGTAAACTGACCTTGACCTTACCAACAGTGTTCAGTATTCCTAAATCTTATCAGAGAGATTCTTAAAAACAATTTTATCCATGGGTTGCTCTTGAAATGTACACTGCAAGGAATAAGCAACTGAGAGTGGTCACCCAGGTCACACAGCAGCAGCTCAGTGCCCTGACTAGTGAAAGAACAGAACCAATACTATGTGGCTACGGCCACCAGCCATCTGACAACAGAAACGAGAACATGGTACAAAGAAAGACCACCAGCAATGCATATGTTAAATCTGTTCAGAAGATACATTTGTCAAACAGTTTTGAATAACTAAAAAATCGAGAAAAATCTGTTCATACACAATTCACGAAGAAGGAACAAGAACAAATTTGCCAAGCAAATTGTTTGCTATGCATAGATATCCCAGCTGTCCTCATTATCTTACTTATCTTGTTTAAATCTCCCTTGCACTCCTACCCTCTTGCCTGGTTTACCCAATGTCATCCCATCCTTTATCATGTCATGTTTTCTCAAAGGCACATTCATATCTCCACCTGAAAAACTCATTCTTTCACTGACACTAATTTTAGTTGTCCTTTTTTTCTTTCAGATCATTTGGAATGAAATCACAAAACTGTTAAACATTTAATAAAAGCTCATAGAAATTTTCTCACTGAGTGTGTGACATTGTCATAAGTGCCAGTAAAATGGCTGCTGCAAACAGATACAGGGATTCAGAATTCCCAACACAGAAACTAAAGGTACCCAAATCTCCTGCCAGATTACAATACTGCTGCTAAAAGGAAGAAGGATAAGGGAGTGCCATGTCCAATACCTATGCCAATTCTGTCACAGTATTCCTATACAACTCTGGAAAAAGGCACATAGGTTCCTCTCTGCAATGTAGGATAAAAATACATGTCTGTCTGGAAAGACTGTCGTGAAGATAAACACATTAAAGACTGCCAGATGCATGGGAACCATAGTAATGGGATTACACTGAATACAAATAGATCACATGTGAGAAGGCATATGTGCATGGATGTGCACGCTTACAGGGTAAATTAAAGGTGAGAGGGGGAATGCTTAGAAAATTGACACTCTGGCACTCTTTCGATTTTGGTAAGAGAAGTCTAGTTTTGTTGGAAAATTAGGACATTAATCCCAATTGGAGACATCTGTCTCACGGAGTAAGCAATACTGTACTGTTTAAACTTCGTAAGGATTCATTGCAACATCCATGGTAGACATAATCACACAGCCTTCTCTCTAATTCTTCCTAGTATTGATAAGGTTCTGATACACTTACATTTTTAAAAGGGGGAAATGACAATAGTGCAGGGAGGTCAGACATTATTAAAACAAGGAAAGCATCAGGGGACAGAAGTCAGCAGAGACAGATCATGCAGGCTGTTCACCCCACTGGGACTAGAATTTCTGCAAACACACTAGAGCAAGAATACAGGGCTTCACTAATTCTCAACATATGAATAGTAAATGTTTTCCAATTGAAGTGACATTTGCATGCAATTTAGCTGCATCAGTTCCAATCTTGCTCTTTTTTTTGTAGCCAGTCAGCTTTACTGTTAAAGTAATGTTGGTGCACAAACATGAATAGCAAAGTGCATGTGTAACTTGTAAACAAGCCCTCTCTACCACCTTAGAATGCATCAAACAGCCCTTGGAGAAACAGAAGCAAATAGCATTGCCATGGATTAACAGCACAGAGCTGGAGGAGAAAAGAAATAACCCACTAAATCTTAGCTGCTCAGTTCCTTAAGAGAGGGATAAACATTTTGCACATTAAATGGGTACCAACAGCTTGAAAATTGCACTTCTGCTTGAAAATTTTGTAATCACTATATTACAAGTAGCCCATAAAATTACCATGACTACCAGAAAAGATCCTAACAAAATATTTCTTTCACTTTTTTTCAGATTTCTTACTTGAAGCACATGATGGAATTTATTGGACAGCCAGTCTAAGACTATTAAGGTAAGGACAGTGAGTCTCAAGTCTTTCAAAGAACAAAATACTCAGCTTGAAGATCATTAACACCCTCTCTCTGTTCAATGGGACTATTAATATTTTTCAGATTAAGGACATGATAAAGTGCTGTACCATGACATTAGATGTTTTTTTTTTCTCTGGCAACTACATCTTTAAATGTTACAAATGTCAAATAAAGGTAAATAGGAGTAATAAACACATTTTAAAGACTGAATCCCAAATTAAGAAAGAAAACCACATTAAATACAAGTGCATTTCTCTTTCAAACAATACATAAAGATTTTTTTCTTCTTTTACTTACTTGAAAAATCCAATTTCCACACACAGCAGATATGCTACGCACGTGGATGCTTGTGAAGACATCAGTCTTCAGTTTGAGTGCATGTCGTGAAAATTAATTTAATGTCACATTTGCTATTTGACACAATGTAGGTTAGTTCCTTGCTGCTTTGGACCACCCCAACCCCAAAGTCATGGTTAGCTACTGTTCCCTTTGCAAGCTACCAAGTAGTACAGGATCACTGCTCTTCCCAAAAAATCACTGCTCCCTTGTAGTCATGTCCTCTCCTGTCTGTCTTCCAGTCTCTAGACTTTCTCATCTTCCTTAGCTGCTTTGACAAATCTAACCAGGTCACTTATAAGAAGGTATGAAATAGCACAGGAGTCTCGGGCCTCTCAGGACCAGTGACAATGAACGTCTGTACCCATAAACTTCCTCTAGAGGCCACTGTCTGCCCTATCATCCGTATCAAAAGGTCAAATTCTTTTCCCTCGGTGCGCCCAGCAAAGGAATATTCCTCCCTCCCAGTTTCCTTAGACCTTGGCTCGTCGCAGTGGACTCCCAGCATGAGGCAACGGCCCCAGTGGCCTGCTGCCAGACTCCAAAATGCATGTAAACATTTACACTCACAGCCAATTCTTGTTTTCTATCAATATTGATAATCTTCAATAAATTCAACATAAACTCTTCTTTTTATGACAATCCTGTTTATAACAATACTGGGAAACATAAGTAAGAAATTTTCTGTTCATCAGAGGCAACTTCTTCACTATTAACAAGTGCATTTCTGCCTTTATTTATTGCATGTGTGTGCATGAATGTGAAGTTCAATGTTTTTGTGAAACAAAGCTAATCACAAGGTCTTTCCAGTACTCCCAATGAACCAAAACAGAAATACTGGGCCAAGCAAGAGATTGTTCACTATTAGCATCCGAACAGTCAAAAGTTTTCAGTAATATTATAACCCTAAACAACTATTGTATCATGTAGCCTAAGCTCAGGCTTATCACTGTGGCCCCAGTGGTATCAGACAGAAATGGTACTATCAACTTTTGATCTGCTTTGTGTCACAGGAAAACACAAGAAGTGTAACTTTGCCACAAGAAATGTCTTCAGAAATGGCAAGAAACTGATCAGCCAGAACACACCAAGATGATTCAGCAAGTGCCAACAAGCCTCACACTCCAGAGAAATCCTCCAAGCCTCTGCCACAGAAGACTCTCTTAATGTTATCAGGAAAATTCCTCACTGATCACTTACTTGGCAATGAGTTTGACCTTGAGACTGTGAGCAAGACACAATGGCCTGGCCTCTCAGAAAGAAAAAATTGTTTTTTGCTTTGAAATATTTCTCTGTCCTATTCCGTACCTTGTGTTTAACTGTGCCCAACTATGGATATCTGAGGTATGTTTCAGAAAACATTTTTGTTAATGAATTACAAAAAAACACAGCTCAAAATCAGAGAATATCCTAAGCTGCAAGGGTGGCCAACAAGGATCATCAGAGTCCAAGTCCTGGCCCTGCACCAGAAAACCTCAAGAATCACCCCATGTGCCTGAGAGCACTGTCCATACAAAGGGCTGGCTAATTGCACCAAGTCCTGAGGCATGATATTGCAGAGTTCCAATAACTTGAGTATGAAAAGGATGAGTCCTCAGTGAAGTAGCTTAGGTACCTGGATTAACCTCATAGTTGCCCAAGAAATTAAGAAAACATGTATGAATGATGTGTGCTTTTTTAAAAAAAAGAATCCTTCACTAGCAGTTGACCTGTTGGGATACTTCTTTCTTTGAAAATACTGAGTAATATGGAAGAGAATAAGCAAAATTCTTTTTCCAATGCAAAGTTATTTTGATATCAGAATTACAAGGCCCAGATTCAGATTTACCCAATGGAGAAGAAAGGAACAGGAAAAACAAGCAGCCTGTAGTTTCCCAATCACTGCTTTCTGGAGTTGTGCATGTGCTCCTGCTCATGAACTACACTGCAAGCTAAATGGTTACATCACCTATCTGCTCACATACATTAGCCTTGCATCAGTATGTTTATCACTTCAAAAGAATAGAAAAAAAAAGACCTTGAAAGACCTTAATATTTGAGTAATACACCAGTTGGCATCTCCTACCATTAACAAATCTTCACTTCTTCCAGGGAAGACAAAGTTTGATGCATTCAGGTGGGTAGCTGAGAAAAGTAAACTGCCCCAAATCAGTCTGCAGAACATCACCACATAGCTGATAGGAGGCCACAGAAACTAGCAAAACTCACTCCAGCATTCAAAGCAACAAGTGCACCACAAATATAGACTTGTATATTTATATTGCTCCAAGAAGTATGAACAGGTCATGTGAAAGAATAAGCACAACACAAATTGAAGGTGGCCCAGCACAAAAGGACCTGGGGGTGCTCACTGACCACAGCTGAACGTGAGACAGAGTGTGCCCAGGTGGCCAAGGTGGCCAATGGCATCCTGGCCTGTATCAGCAATAGTGTGGCCAGAAGGATCAGGGCAGTGATTGTCCCCAATGTACTCAGCACTGGTGAGGCCACACCTCAAGTCCTGTGTCCACTTCTGGGCTCCACAACTCAGGAAGAACACTGACATGCTGGAGCAAGTCCAGAAAAGGGCAATGGGGGAGGGTCTGGAGCACAAGTCCTATGAGTGGCTGAGGGAGCTGGGGTTATTCAGCCTGGAGAAGAGGAGGCTCAGGAGTGACCTTATGGCTCTCTGCAACTGCCTGAAAGGAGGCTGTAGCCCAGTAACATGCAACAGGACAAGAGGAAATGGCCTCAAGCTGTGCCAGAGTACATTTAGGTTGGACAGTAAGGGGAAATTCTTCACAGAAAGGGTGATGACACATTGGAATGGACTGACCAGGGAGGTGGTTGGAGTCACCGCACCTGGACGTGTTTAAGGAAAGACTTGATACGGCACTTTGTGCTAGGGTCTAGTTGACATGGTGGTGCTAAGTCACAGGCTGGTGACTCAAAGGTCTTTTCCAATCTAACTGATTCTGTGATTCTGTGAATTCTGAGTTATTAAATTCAATCCAACCATTTATCCAGTGGATATTCATTAGGTATTCATCAAACATCCACTTCATAGTATTTGCATCTTTGGTAGAACATGACAAAAGCCAGTTGAAAGTACTCAACTGGAACTTGGCTAGGCTCAAAGCATAAAATATTAAGTGAGGATCTATGTTGTGTACTAGAGAGGAGACCAGACCTAGGACCTCACAGTCTTCTTCTTGCCATAAGACCTCTAAACTATAGGAAATGGTTGAAGACTTGTGGGTAATTTCTACTTCATGTGTAAAAAACGCAGGTGAAGATCTGCACTTTGAATTGAGCACTCCGGAAACAAAGTTCAGAGGTGGCATATCCTTTGGTTAATCAGTCATAACCCTTTCTCCTCCCCTTGAAAATGGGAAAACTTGTTTTCTGAGTTGCTGTTATCAAATGGGTATTGCTGGGAGATAACAATGAACAAGGCATAGATTTTACCATCCCACAACAATGAAGAATTAATCCCTTTGGCTGAGTGACAGTCTTGGAGATAATTAAGGGAGTTCTATCACCATCAGACAGTATGAAAACCAGCTTTTATACAGTGAAAGAAGGGAACCAATGAGACAGGAAGAGACTTCACAAAACAACTGAGGCCAGCAGCCTCTCACCACCAACGCAGGATTCTACCAATTCTACCCAATGCAGGACTATACTGAATAAAATATTAATTGCTCCTATTGTGGCCTCCTTCCAAGCCTAATAGCCTTTACTGGACCCTTGGTGCAAAACACTCAAGAATCAGAATCCCCAGATACATGCTAGAAAGCTTAATTCAAAGAAGGCTGCTGTGGACTATGTTGGACTATTGCCACTCTACCTGAGACTCAAGGGAATATTTCTCTGAGACTAAAGGTCTGTGTGAAGTTTTAGAGTATGGATTTCCCAAAGCAGTCCTATCACTAGCACTGCTTTCAGATACCAAATTACTTTGCATTCAGAGCTGCCCTTTGCTACCAGAGCTGACTGTTACTTCCTTCTTAGCACATTTTTAAAATCAAGCTTTAGTTCAACATGTCTGAAGACAGCAGACTTTATACTGAGGTGCAAGAGCATGGTCTTGCAAGCTCTGAAATCTAAGTGGTGCAGTGTTTTATGGATTGGTACTTCACCTCCAAGCATTTGGTCCCTGTCCAGTTTAGGATAAAAGGCATAGTTGAATGTAAAGGTATTACTTATAGTCCTTGGCTTTATCTCTGTCACAGAAGCCCTATTCAGCTTGCAGCAAAATTATAGCTGCTATTCAACAGTGGCATATTAGGGGAACTGCCTTGCCAGCACTACAGTACATGAGCAGTACTGGTTGAGAGTTTGCACACTCCCACCTGCACTATACTTAGTTCTAGCCAACACTAATCATTTCCAAGACACATCTACTAATGTGCATTTCCTCTCAAAATACTGACTTATGGTGAAAATCAATACAGCAAACTGACAGGATGTATGACTTGGATATACCTGTTTCACATAGTGGGAGCATTTACCTTTAAAGAATTCGTGACCTATAAAAAATTCACTGCAATTAATGATTAATTAATTACAAAAGTGCAGACATTTGTTCCAATTACACTTATCCTTATTGTTGTACTAAAGCATTGGGCTTGCTGGTATGGACTTTTTTTATTTATGGAAGCCAAAGAACTCATTCACTGCTTAAAGCCAGTTTCTCTTCTGGAGCACTTTCTCTCACATTTTCCATGCCCCTTGACCTCAGGCATCTGTCACAGCAACACCTCTGCTCATAGCAGGGGAGAAGGTGAAGGGCTTCGTCAGAAGAAGATGCCAAAAACACTCCTTGCATGGGCTGGGACAGAGTGATCATCGCTCTCAGCTGCGGTACAACCTGACTGCTGTCCTGGAAGATTCTCCAGCCCAAAGAGATCAAAGGACAATGTGCTGCTGATTCTGCTGACTGGTCTGTCTCCCACACTGCAGGAAGTGCTGATGGGAAGACAATCACACAGGTTTGAAGGGCCAGGTTTTGCCCTGCAATCTTTATCCAGTAACAGCTATTGCGTTCTACAGGGCAGAAAGGCCTATTTTTTAATAGCTTCACATGGTCTTTTCTTCAGATCTTCTGTTTTTCAACAGGCATCATTACATAACAGAAACACAAGTGATTTTTGAAAATGGTAGTTCTGAGAAAAAAAAATAGATATATGGAAAATAATAGTGGTTTTCCAACAGATCTGTGAGAAAGATCTGATGTATAGGTCTCAGAAGTCTTCCCAATAGCCAGTGGCCATAGGATCAAGCACAAAGAACCAAAAATGGAATTATAGGCATCTTTAGGCCACCCTGTAAAACGGAAAAATTTAATACCATCAGAAAAAGAAAGGAGGAGGATAATATCGGCAAGGGAAGATATGAAAGGAAGTTTGTGAAAGAAATAGAGCATATGCAAGGAAAAATGTCTAACAAAGTCTGCACGTTTGTCTTGTGTATTAAATATTTTTTCCATATCTCAGAGCATTAATTAAAGTGTTGAAAAATTAATTTAGTTCTGTAAGCATTCTAGGTCCATTGAATAAACATCATTCTAACTCCTACAAATTTTGGAGGCCCTCTATATTTTATTTATCAAAATTTACAGATGACAATGGGAGTCCTCCCACTGTGTCCAACACTCTTTGGATCTGATATCGATGCTGCAGAAGCTCAGCTTGCTCAGTGTTCCTAATGTGAACTAGTGAGCATGTTCTTTTCAAAGTAATCATCATCAATTGATCAGTAAAATGTTGGAACTACGCTGGAATCTGGTGATGAAATTCTGGAAGAATTAAAGTCATTAGCAAAACTGCCCATTACTATCAGAGTTTTTACCTAGAGTATCTGTCCAGGTCATACGTGCTGCATTTCTAATGCCAGAAACAGTTGAAAAGCACCAGAAGCAGAGGTGAGCTTTCTGGGTAGCACAACTTTGCATGTCTGAGTAAGGGAACCAGTCGCTGGAGAGCATTTCTACCAACCACTAAGATACATAGATTTCTCTATTTCTAATGAAATTGTCTGAAATGTTTATATATGAACATGCAAATACCTGTTACTCTGGGATAAAAATGCAAGGATTTCCTTTCCCTGAACTGCTACCCAGCTGCAGTCTTAAAATCACAATCAGCCTCCTGAAACCCTCAAAATGCAAAAAATTGTACAACTGAGGCAAAAACTTATGCGGTATTTACATTTGCAGATGACAGCAATCTGATTGTCTGAGGCAACTGTTTTGGCCCAATTTTTACACAGAATTGCTTATAGTGAGCAAAACAACCCTGTGCAGGAAAGTTCTAGTCACCAATAGGCTGCTGTGCTAAATCACCAATGTAAAAAGCCACATTGATCAGCTATCAGAATTTGGCCACAGGATCCATTATCTTAGGCAACAATTACTTCACTTGGTCTGAACTCTTTCTGCCTGTTGCAGAAATCCTTCTTCCTTTCACATATTCAAAAGGGTCAACTACCATTTATCTTCTGTTTCTCCTCATCACCTCAAACTTCTCTACTGGTCTAAAGAATAAAGGATCAGTCTTCAAATACTGACTACTGTGTACAGTTTGCCAGTCTCTTTGGACATGTACAGCAGAGGCCCAACTAATAATCAAAACAGGCCAGCAGGAAACAAGCTATGACACTCAATGCACACCTGTACAGGTGCTGAGATGCCTTTCACTTTTGAATCTCTAAATACTCATTGCAAATACTGGATATAAAAAATTTTCATCTGTTGCTACAATTGAAAGAACCGGCCTGCTTAAAGATCAGTCCCCAAAGACTCACAGTTTCAGCCTACATCCCTTGAGTGCAAACTAGGAACCACGTAAACCACGCTTACAATGCTCTCACTTTCAGACCACAGCTGCTTCCAAGTGAAAGAGAACGTTTCAATTCTGAATCAAGGAAGAGCTTTGGTTTTTAAGGATTTGTCTATTTCCCAAATATATTAGCTAGAGTAACCAAATAATGCAAGAGGGTTATCCTTCTCTCTAAAATTGTCTATTATGACAGTCCTAGATTATCACAGCTACTATGATGAAACTAATTCTTCCAGATGTGTACAAATTTGCATATATTTTTATTAGAATGTGACTTGCAGTTTTCTCCTACAAAACTTCCTTAGTTTTCACAAGTGTTTGCTTTCCTAAAAGACTGACCCAAGTTAAAGTTAATCAGAGATAATTTTTTTCACTTTGCACCTTGATGGATTCCTTGACACAAAGTTCCACACAGCTGTTACTAGATCATTACCAGTATCTGCAGCAGTTAGCTAGTCTCCACCTGCTCCATGTTCACAGAAAGGCAGGATCAGCCTTATTCAACAGCCCAAGTCCTTTAGTTTCACTTGTTTGCATCACTTTTTCTTTTTTTTTCATTTGTCACATTTTCTTTTGCAGCTATGAAGTCACAAGAAATGGGACCTTAAAAGGCCACCTAGCTCACCTCTCTGTCCCAAAACAAGATCAAATATATGAGATTGTATTAGCTCATTACTAGAAGTTTTTTTCTGCTTTATAAATAAAACCTTTTTTTTTCCTGCCACTTATCTACAAAACTGAATAACCACATAGTCTTTCCTAGGGGACAAGAAACAGTGTCACTCATTCCAAGAATGAATAACAACCATAGCTTTTAACTACAGAGTCTGACATATTGCTACACTTTCATTTCAAAAATATTTTTAGACAAATCATATATTCAGGAATTTTATAATTAACTAACACTTCTGCTGAATTTTCAGTTTGCCACAGAGATCCATACCCATACATTACAAAAATCAGAGATGATTATGGCTGGAATCATCTGGAATGATGAGTACATCGAGTCTTCAGTACACGGACCACTGTACATCAAAAAGATGACCCAGAATAGCTTATCTTCAGCAATCCCCTGCACAGGGTCACTTACATACCTGCATTTGAGGCAAACCAGAATTCTGCTTCACATCCAATTTTAACAGTGTGTTTTACCTCACCAACAGCTGGTAAGGGGCTGCACCTTTTCTTGAACACACTGTTGTAAAGCACGACTGATGATGGAGAGTTTAGCAGGATGGCATCAGTATACAAGACAAGTATACAATATCTATAACTATATACAAACCAATCTTCAGAGGCTTTGGCTATGCAGTTACTGATATGGACAACACAAAGAGTAAGTACGTTGTTTCTCTTAAAACACTGTCCCATAATTGTTTCACTCTCAAATCCATGCTGAGAGACACGGTTTAAGTTCCATTTCCCACAAGTTAGCCAAATAAGTCGACACCATGTTCCTCACCCACAGCTGACCTTGACTCACAGTGAAACAGCAGTCTCGTCTCTACAGGATTTCTAACATGCATACATTATTCTTGCTAGCAGTCTGAACTGTGCAACTGAACACCTTGTGCTAAGTGCTGTAAAGACACAGAATAAAAAGACAGTCCCTGCAGAAAAAGCACATCTGCTTTGTCAGTCATAAAGCCTTAAAATACAGCTTCAAGTGATTCTACATCTCACTATCCCCTATGACTCCATCTTTATCTCCACTTGACATTGTTGAGAACAATCTTATTTTTATTACGAGTGCAAAACAGATGTCATGGCATGTGTGACATGAAAAAATATGTAAACCTTAAAGGTGAGTGACGATTCTATAAACTGCTAAATCGTGTCAAACCTCAGAGTATTTTGAGCTTAGAAATGTGCCTGAAGGCCTCCTGAAAAAGTAGAGCTTTTAGTGAAAGAAGCTCAATCTCTTCAAAAGGACCTCCCAAATTTTGATTTTTAATTTAACCTATAAATTATAGAGGGTTTATATTTAATTAAAAATTGTAACTCTAGTCTGTGTTCACACCTGACATTCTGCCAGGCCTGCAGTCCTTTCCAGGTTATTCAAGTTATTCTTGCAGCAGCAGTTGGATGCTCTAAAAACAGCCAGTAAAATCACTGGACAGACTATATTTACACTAGTGCTACAAAGAGAAAAGTTTGATCCTTAATGTCCTAACTGTGTCAAAGGTAGTCCAAGGCTCCCTTTCTAAAATGAAATGAACCTACCTGTGCCCTATGCACAGAAAAGGCAATGGAATCTTGGTTTTTTCCATTTTATTTTTGTATCAAGGCAGCTCAGAGTCATCTCTGACCCACGAATCCAAGAATGCATAGGGTCAACACTAACTAGCATAAAAACAAGCAGGAAACATAGCAGCATGATGTTGAGCTGTGGAAACACAAAAATTACTAGCTTTCATTATTCCACAATGTCAACACTCATGCTAAAGCCAATGTATTCCTTAATACAAATTAGAGATTTATTAAGCAACCAAACAATCTGAAATGTCCTACTTCCATCTTGTTCTAAGCTGTGTTTAATGAAGTGCATGACTACCTGTTTTGTCCCACTTCTCTTGACATTACGTATTTTTTTTCAAACTTTGATTTATGTGAACTTAAAAAGGGAGGACCTATTTGGGCAACCATGGTATCTCCCCATTGGTGTTGAACTGATTCCTACTGCATCTTTTCTAACTTGCAACAGAAATGTGTTTCTGTGATTAAAAAGAGAATTTCCTTTCCCAAATGGTTTTCCAGAACAGAGAAAGTAGGTAGAGGAATTTTTAAGATATTTTTCAGATACAATGGCCTTCACCTTGCATTTTCCTCCCACCCTTCTGACCTGGGCAGATGTTGTGGACTCCCTTTCACTACCTGATCCAACGGATGAGTCAGCTCTTGGCTCTAGGGATGTTTCTATTCCCACTAACATGTGGAGTTGCCATAAATAAAATAATAAAATTACCTGTACATGGCAATATCAGGTGAACTCATTTTACATATATATATATACACACATGTATCTCCAGCAGTGTACTCTATCATCACATTTAAATACAGTTAGACAACCTGACTTTAAATACACCTTTTTTCTCACAGTCTCTCATGTGCCTCCACAATATTTGCATGCTATTATGTAGACTGACCTCTGGACATTATTATGGCAATATCCTGATTTCAATGCCTTTGAGAAGATTGGACTGGACCTTCAGATATCCTTTTCAATACAATTTTTCTACAAATCGATAAATTATACACAATATGGTCTCTAGGGCAAAATGAGCTCTTGGATGAGCATTAACTACAAGGACTAGCACAAATATAATTTTAGTTATCAAATAAAGCACTGTTACCTCTACACTTCCTTAATTCTTAGATCAGCACACACAGTTTTAACACTTCATTAAGGCATATCAGGTACAAATGTTTCATGTCACTTGATCATAACATGCTACCTCGGGCACTTAATAATCAATCCACTCTCAAAAAAGCCTACTTGCAAAACACACAACAGGAGGGAAACATGAATTACGCTTATTTAACCAACTGGATTGCTTATCTTGATAAATCTATCAGCCTCATAAAATTTCATGTTGCTGACTCTCAACAGTTTTTTTCAAAAATACCCGAAAAAACGAAAACCAACTAAGGATCATCTCAACCACCTTGCATTTTCTACAGCTATTCCAGCACAAAGTCAGTGATTAATGCTCAGGTATATTTGCACACCCTGCACCCGTATCAACCATTTTGATGGAGACATACTTTTACTGGCTTATTGGCAAATAAGGAGATGACAGAAAGGAAAGAAAACTCACCAAACGGAATGAGAAAGGAACCTCATCCCTCCACCCAGCTCACCAGACAAAGGCTAGGAAAGACTCATCTAACACCTTTACTCCTGTTTGATATTTTTCAGATTACTTCTCAGGTGGTACCATGAAAACTGAAATCCCTTCAAGCAGTAGCACCTGTCATAGATTTGAAAATAACACCATACTATTTACCACCATCAAGGAGACCCTGCTCTTATTTTCCCTCCTCACTTTCTTTTCTTTGTTGGCCCAAAGAAATAGGTTTTTAAAAAAAGTCCCTAAAATTAGTGAGTAGCCTGGCTTACAAATGCTAGTGGTTAACACTTGCAGATCTGCTCTCAAGCCACACTGTCAATTTGCAAAGTATCTTTTGTATTAAAAGAGATGCAATGAACTAAGTAATACTAACATCCTCCTGGAAACTGTGCCAAGGCACATGGAAAATAAGGACGTGATCGGAGACAGCCAACAGTGCTTTACTGAAGGCAAATCATAACTGACAAATTTGTCAGGCCTTCTGTGATGGGGTTACAGTGTAGGTGGATGAAGGAAGAATGACTGATGTAATCTACCTGGATTTGTGCAAAGCCTGTGACACTGTCCTGCACGATATCCATATCTCTAAACTGGAAAGACATGGACTTGATAGATGGACCACTCAGTGATAAGGAACTGGCTGAATGGCCACACTTAAGATGTTGCAATCAACAGCTCAATGTCCAAGTGGAGACCGGTGACAAGTAATGTTCCTCAGGAGTTGGTACTGGCCTCGACAAACATCTTTGTCGGTGACACGGACAGTGGGATTGAGTGCATGCTCAGCAAGTTTGCCAACACCACTAAGCCATGTGGTATGGTCAACATGCTGGAGGGAAGGAATGCCACCCAGAGGGACCTGGACAGGCTGGAGGTGGGCCCATGAAGTTCAACAAGACCAAGTGCAAGGTCCTGCACCTGGGTTGGGGCAATCCCAAGCACAAATACAGACTGGGCAGAGAACGGATTGAGAGCAGCACTGAGGTGAAAAACTTGGGCTTGCTGGTGGATGAAAAGCTGTACTGAGCCAGCAGTGTGCGCTTCCAGCCTAAAAGCCAACCACATCTTGGGCTGCATCAAAAGCAGCATGCCCAGCAGATCAAGGGAGATTATTCTGCCCCTCTACATCACTCTTGGGAGACCCCCACCTGGAGCACTGCGTCCAGCTCTGGGGTCCCCAACATCAGAAGGACATGGAGTGATTGGCACAAGACCAGATGAGGGCCATGAAGACAACTGGAGGGCTGGAGAACTTCTCCTATGAAGACAGGCTGAGAGAGTTTGGGTTGTTCTGCCTTAAAGCCCCCTCTAGTACCTGAAGAGAGCCTACATGAGAGCTGGGGAGGGACTTTTTAAAAGGGATGGGACAAGGGGGAATGGCTTCAACCTGAAAGAGAGTACATTTAGATTAGATATGATGAAAAAATTCTTCACTGTGAGGGTGGTGAGGCACTGGAACAGGTTGCCAGAGAAGCTGTAGATGCCACATCCCTGGAAGTGTTCAAGGCCAGGTTGGATGGGGTTTTGAGCAACCTGGTCTAGTGGAAGGCATCCCTGCCCATGGCAGAGAGGTTGGAGCTAGATGGTCTTTAAGGCCCCTTCCAACCCCAAGCCATTCCATGATTCTCTTAAGGTCTAAAAAAGCGCAAAAAGGGAAAAAGGATCAGGATAATGGTGTACTGCAAAGCAGTTTACAGCTAATTTATATGCAAAGCTAACTGTAATTCAGATAAGCGTATCACAAGATAGAAGTTGCACAATGTTACACAAGCAATGAGGTGTATCAAAATCTATTTTCTGTATCTCTGCCATACAATGACAAACTAGGAATCTCTACTACCATAAATGATCCTCAAGTGACTACAGCTATTTTGTTGAAAACAATTTTTTAACCACACAGGCCAAAATGTAGATGTCTAATGTTCAAAGAACCCCTTCCTCTTGTGTCTTCTAACCAGAGACAGGAGATTTTCAAGTAGCACCTCCTGAGTGCTTGGAAAAACAAGTCCCTTAGGCAAAATTTAGGGATGCACAGATCTCAGTGCCACTGGACTAAGCAAACTTGTACGAGACAGTGCCACATAAATTCTTCAAATTTCAGCTACAGAAATTTTTTTGTCATATGAGGCTAATGTATTATCACTAATTTAAAATGAAATCTTTGGCAAACCAAACCGTAGTAAAGCCATATGAGCCAAACTGGATTCTCTGATTTAAAGAATACAATTTTAAAATTAACAATAGTTTACTTGTAACATAAATTAAGGAAGTACTATGAGACGTGTTTCTAATAGAAAATCAAACTATTTCATTTGAAAGGAGAAATATTGTGACTTTTTTTCCGTTATTGTCCTACTTACAGTTTCTCACAACAAGAACTCAAAAGGTTTCCTGGTTTTAGTGAATATGCAGTCTATTTTGTCTCAAAACTTCACATGCTTAGGCCCTAATTCTGTAGACATTTAAGTTATGAGCAACAGACTGATTGACCTATGAAATATGAACAGCCAGGCCAGGATGTCATACAAGAAAGAGGATTTTATTCTGCTATGTTCTGTCAATAAACATGTTTTCTAAAGCATGAGATTCCTCCCAATGTTTCCAGCATCATTAATATTTAATATATTAATTAATATATTAATTATTTAATATATAATGTAGCTAGCTCTCAAGATTTGCAGCAATGCATTCAAACTTACCTACTGTCCCGTATGATGAATATAAAAGTTTATGTACTTACAGTGAATTGTATGTTTTTCATTTGCATTCAGGTTTTTTTTTAATTCTGTGAGTAAAATCTCTGTGCATAGTTCAAGGCATGCAAAACAGTTTTAAGGAAGATGACGAAAAAGAGGCTCATTGTATTTAAAAGACTATTTTATAGTCAGGATCTTATCACAAATTATTATGAATGTATCAATTACACATTTCTTAGTAAAGAGAAAGGTTGATTAATACTGATATCCTATGCCTTTCAATTTGATACTGTCTTGATCATTAGTGTTTCAGGCTACCTGTAAACAGGGGCAGCAACATGCCTCCAGAGAGGATAGAAAAATACTTCTTGGCTTATGTCATGGGTGTGATACCTCCTGGGGAATGTTGTTTTTAAGTTTACCACAACCAAGGTACTGGCTGTTCAAGAGACAACTTAGAGCAATGAATGCCAAACTCAAAATTAGTATTCAGAACTTTGGGCAAAACAATAAAGCAATCAAGATTTCCATTTATAAAGCATGGGTTAATAATTATATCTTAAATGGAATTGCTTTGAAAGCCATACTGGAAAAGTAAGCTAACAGCTGAAAAACCTAGAAATTAACACAGAATGCTTTCTTCCCTTCAAAAAATTCTTAATTACTTCAGTGAAACAGAATTAGGCCATTGGCTCTGTAAATGTAGCCATGCAAATGCATTGTCTCTTTGTACTAATATATATGTCTGGCAAATTCTTTTTGCTGTTACCATGGTTCTAATATTCTGATGTTTCAGCATAAAAATAACAGTTAAGTGTATGACTGAACACTGAGAATTTTTTAGACACTTAGGGGTTACAATTAACAGTGAGGTCAAAATTTCTTTTTTAAAAATATTAAGCTATGATCTGAAATCTGTAATTCTCACATATGACAATTTAGAATGTTTATTAACAAAAAAAATGTCAAGAAAGCTACTAATTTTGCTTTTTCAGTTTGTAGCCCCAAATTTTTGTTTCCTATTCATCCATTGGCTGGTAAAAATGAGCAACAGGTGGAATGTCCTGACTTTCTTGCATTCTTACATCAAAATACTAGAGATGTGTAAGAAAAGACCTCATTTCTCCTGCAGCAAATACTTTTAAAGCCCCGTTTACAGCAGAAATATTTCCCAGTAAGCAGCTGTGACACTCAGCAACTCTTGGGAATACAGATCATCTAGAACTCAAGTTATCTGAATCATAAAGCCATAGATTATCTCAGGTTGGAAGGAACTCATAACGATGGAGTCCAAATCCCTACTCCTCGCAGGACTACCCAAGAATAAATCATAAGCCTAAGAGTGTTGTCCAGATGTTCCTTGAACTCCATACAGGGAGTCATGAAGCTCCATACAAACAAAAGACTCCATTACACAGGAGGATTTTGGAATTCAGGAAAGTTTATGCAATTTGTAGACAATCTGGAGGGAAATGCCTGGCACTGTGGGACCCCAGAACTCTGCTTGAGGAATTTTAAGGAGTTTAAACTCAGCTTCCCCCAGTTCCTGTCTTCTTTGTGTTTTTTTTTTTTGAGAGCCCCTGGTTCTTCCTTCATTTCCCCATATTAATACTTCCATGTTTTCATGCTCAAGTCTATAGTACCATTACAAACATGCGGAACAAATCAGCAGAGTTTTTATGTCTTTTCATATTTTAGTACCTGTTTTACCTGCATGTTCAGAGTTTCAACTGTATCAGATTTTTCAGGAAATATATAAAATTGAGGAAAAGCAGAAGGTGAAGGCAGAAAATAAAACTTGCTATGAAGTAGGAGCACTCCAAAACTGATTTAAACACACTCATGATATTTAGCCCTTGGTACAACCATGGTGCAAATCTAGCATCATCAATAGCAAAAGCAACACTTTTAGATATAGGACATTGCAATTCCAACTCTAAATTGTGTCCAAGTTTACATCAAGCGTTCAATTGAAATGCTTTAATCAAAAGCATTTATACACTAAGAAACTAGTCACATGCTGGCTCTGGGAACCTGCTAACCCTGACTGTTTAGCAGTGATTAGCAACTTGGTGTTGACAAATCTTACATATTATAAAAAGGTGAAGTTTTATGTATATATATATATCTCTATATATCTATATATATCTGTATATTACTATAAAGGTGTAATTGTGACTTGTAACGTATACAAAAGCAAACAAATTAGTTAGCAAGGTATCCCATTCACACTTCTCTTAACTTCCAAGTACATAAACACAAGTGAGACATTTGAGTAGTTACAAGTGGTTCACTAATTTCTATTTAATTATGAAATCTATGTAGAGCTCATATTGTTAGGAATCTTCTGCAGTATTTCAATGCAAAGACCGTTTTCTAGACCACAATATTTATAAAGGTAACAACTTCATTAACTGTAATTCTCAAAAAGCTGCTCAAAAACCAAAAACGAAGATGTTTTCACTAAGAGTAGAAATACTTATGATTCTGAATAAAGAAGACCAGTTATAGGAGTCAATCTGAATACAATTCCTGGAAGCCTCAAAAGCATACTCTACTGTCAGTGTTACTGGCAGTACTGCTTTGAATCTGCTTGTTCTGCTCTTTGAGTAAGCTGTACTTATAATTGCTTAAAAAACTGAATTTCAAGTTAACCACATTTTACTGAATTTGGCAAGAAGCATGGGTATAGAAAAAGGATGTTCCATATCAGTTTTTCTAACAGAACAAATCCATCACAGTTTTTGCAAAATAAAATTTATTAACTATATCAAACAACATATAAAATGACAAATAAAAAGTGCAGGGTGCATGAGTCATTAACATATGTGCAATCTTGTCATAGGCCCTTGTTTTCCACTGGAGTTGTCTGGAATTAACACTGTGGCAATTCATGCTGGCTCTTGGGCAGGTAGTAGGTAAAGGAAGAAGGTATAGGGGATGAGACCTGCTCTGCAGAGCTGTCTATGACAGTGACTGCTGCAGTGAAATGACTGGGTGCTTCATCCCATACTGCTTTGCAGTGCCTGCATTTGCTAAATCAGGATGCTCAGTCTTCAAGGTAAACTATTCAAATGTGCCTTTTCGCCAGCATGTTTTGTCACAAAGGGCCAAACAGACCTATGGAAAATATCTACCCTTCTCTTTCTTTTCTTTCTTCTAATCATCATTTGCTTCTTCTCAGGCAAGATCACTGACAAGCAACAAAACAAAAAAAGCATTATTAGATTGGACAGGTCATAGATAAAAATCCCCATCCTTTTCCCACTTTTTTTTTTTTTTCTCATAACATATGGAATGATCAGCCTTGTAGTGGGCAGTTCAGAAAGTCTGTCAATGATGGCTACTTCAAACTTAGCACCTTCTGAAGAGCTTGCATACAGAGTGTGAACTACCACAGATACCAGTTGTAGAAACATGGCAATAAGTCACGGAAGGGGCAGCGATCTGTTCAGAAACCCTTGTGCAGAGACCCCTGAGAAGGTTCTTCAGAGCAGCTGGAATTCACCCAGACACATTACTAGCCTTTCCACTATGAGTGATAAAGGTGAGGCAGTAGCACACTGTAAAAGGAGAAGTAAAAGAGGCCTTCCTCACTCTCAACATTTAAAGAATTCTTGCTAAAAAAATGCTGACAGTGTCCTCAAGATAAAAGGGGATGAAAATCCATGAATGAAAATGGATAGCTGCTATTGTTTAATTCAATGTGCAGCTTCTCTGAACCAACATCAAAATGGCTCTGTTTCCCTGAATAAAAAAAGTTGTTTTTAATTTGATTTACTCTCAGAAAGCAAGGGACTGTGTGTATGAAGGTTCTACTACAAGTACATATTTAATTCACAGAAAACACTGTTTTAGTGAGCAATTACAAGACTACTTTTAATAGTCTTGTTTCCCATCTGGTTTAATGGCATACTAAGGTGTCAGCTTCATTGCCATTGTTTTTTGCCCCTGCATGCAAAGAACTGATATTTAGTCACAGAAATGCTACATGCCCACATATATTTATCTATATTTAGCACACGTTTATGAATACTGGGTGTGATGTATTTTATCTTTTGGTTTTTTTACTTAAAATTGACAGCACATACAGGAGTGCTAAAATAAAGCACTCCTATATTTGAAAGGCATTTTCTTTGTTTCCTGTCCCCTTGTAATCAGACACTAGTCTAAGAGAACGATGAAAGAACTGAAGAGAAAGAGCAAGTTCTTAGAGCTGAGTCTGGGAAAAAAACAAACAAAACAAACTAGCAGAAGTAGCATATAAAAATAAACTTACCTGAGCTTTTTTGCTTTTCCAGCTGGTCTGTGGGTTCATTAAGTACTCCTGACTTCCATCCACATACATCTCCTGACTCCTCTGTGTAATCCTTCTTAACAAGCTCATTGTCCATATCCATTTATCAGGTTCTTTTCCTTCTCCTTTTTGAGGTCATATGTCCAATGGTCATGGAATTCTAATTTTCCTTAGCATCCAAACTCTGTATGTTGGCTAACAGAACCTCAGTTTTTGCACTAGCAGTTTCCTTTTAATTGAATGTTTGATTCTTTTTCCCTGCTGTGACATTGTTACTCATTCCTCTCATCACAACCTCTCCATCTTACATGAGCAGTGTCCAAAAACCACCTTAGTTCTTGTGAGAATGCTGCAGCCTGGGCTGCACCCACTATCCCTGATGACTGAAGTATGCTATTCTCCTGGAACATAGAGGTCCAGCAACTCCACACACAGTAAAGTCCTTAAGTTCAAGTAGATCCAAACATGCAGAGTATTTTAAAAGGTTGAGAAAAACATTTATTCATCACTGGAAGTGATAAGATCGGGAGTTTGATGAAAACTGAAGTTTGAGACTGGGTACAGGTTGATCAAAGCCAAAGGATCTTAGGATTGTGCAATTCTTGAGCTTAGTAAATCTGTTTGTCTCAGTAAATACATAACATATCAACTGTGCAGGCATTTTACCACTGCTGGAACAGACATCTTTTTCTATGTGTCAGGATATTTTAACTCGACCTGTGTTAACTCTGGGTGTTTCCTAGCAAGACCCGGAATGGACTTTGTGCTTGCACATGCTGAAAAAACACAAGCATTACTTTTTAGTGTCAACTCCAAGCCCAAGGAATCCATTTTTCTGCATTTTTAATTCAAACTATGCTTCATAACCAAGACACTGCAGAAATATAATTCAGAATTCAAAACAATTTGTGTTACACAAACCAAGAGCACTATAGAGATACAAAGAAATTAAAAAGCCTTGTAGTCAACCATATCATTTTCTATGACATAACAGTATTATTTCTTCCTAAACATGCACATACCTCCCCAAAAAATCCTGAGTATTTATGCATAGGACATGACAGTCACGATGTATGCAAAATTGTTATAAACATAGTTTCATATTTAAACATGGCCTTTTCCTCTTCAGACAACAGAGGAATTGCTAGCATCTCTGAAAATGTTACTAAACAAATCACCAGTGCTGAAAAGTAGCTTACAGCACATATCAAATGTATATTTGATTTAACAATCCTGGCGTAGGAGATATGAAATAAAAGATGAGCCACTGATTTACAGTATCACAAGAGGCCTGGGAAACCCCTTTCAATAGTATTCCTTATGCGAGAGAATGCCCTGCTGCAGCACTGAAGGAATGCCAGAACATCTACTCCCTACAGTTTATCCTCATAACAAACCTTGGAGATCTTATCTTTCTGCATTTTGACTATTTTATTTGAACTGAGGAACTGCTCAGAAAGTGACAAAGATGGACTAGGTTAAATGCTGTAACATGGTACTTATTCACACTACATTAGGCAGAGGAACACTAAAATTAGGCATAAAATTTTATTCCCTTGGTAATATCCTCCAGTATTGGCTAGAGACAGGAGGAAAAAAGGGGATTTCCCTTGGAAAAATAAAGCAAGCTGTTGATATGAAATATAAATATTGCAGTATTACATTTGAAATAGTATCACTATTTCTACTGGGGGGGAAGGGACATGAGGGAGACAACATCACCAGAGAGCCTGGAAAAAATTAACCATTCAGTGAGCAGTCTAAAGGCTTCTTTGAATGGTAACTATACTCTCCTTTACATTCTGTCTGTAAACAATCTTATTAATAACAAAACCATGAGAAAGTGAGATGTTTTCTTTTGATTTTACTGGAGCTGCATGAGAAATATGTTTGGCCTGTCATTCTACAAAATGATATTACAAGCCTGTTCCAAAGCTCACTGCTCTCATTCCTTTGGGGTCAGAAGCAGGATCATGCAAAGTAGGAACAAAACAACAGCCTTTTGAAAACCCCTCATGAAAATAGTTTTTTTAAAATTGCTGCTTTGCCCTAATTCTCTTCACTACTGCACCAAGCAAGGGACAGCACTTGCCAGATTCAGACTGAACCAGCCAAAGCCATACCAACTGAACATATATTTGTTGTATACCATGCCCTTTTTAATCAACTTCCTGATAAAAAATGTCATGAAGACATAAGTTATGAGAAATGAAGACCTTTAATACTTCACAAAATAACAGACCCCAGTGCTGGTTTGGTTGGGAATCTGTGACCTCAGAGATGTTTATGAGTTTGCCTGGTGCAAAACTATAATCAATTTGGTTATGACAGACCTTCAAGAAAGGTAAAATTTATCCTGAAGGAAACTTGGTTTCTGAAACCAACTGCTCAGATGCATTAGGCAGGTGGGAATTTCAGCAAACCAAAGGGTCCAGTGGCAGACACAACATTGATTTCTTATTGTTTACAACCTACCAGACAGTTCTATTCTGACCTGATTTGATGGATCTTTCTGGGGAACCCTGCAGCCCTGGATATTTCCACAACCAAGCTGGCCAGTTCCTTACTTGGTGACTGTGTTCCACATCCGCAGCTTCAGTGCAAACATGCTGAACTAGTATATACACACTGAAAATCTGATCCGAGATCAGATTTTAAATCTGATCTAATAATAATGTTTACTGTTTTCATGACTAGAAACATGATCCCTTTTAAGGGATCAAAAATCCTATTGTGATTTTTGTCTGTCTGTCTCCACATTCTACTTCCCCTCCCCACACAAGACGTTTCCCCTCATTTCAGTTTCATTACATTTTGCTGCTTTTTCCTCTATGGCTAAAATAGGCAGAGTGAGTCTAATCAAAGCAAAACACTGTGAAGGATTCTAAAGAGATAATCTTTGTCAACAAGCTATAAACACTTTGAGTTGTTCATGTGACTTTTAAATCTAGGATATGTGGAGAAGATGATGCTATTTGGTCTGCACCCATTTTTACTCCATAGAAAAAATCTGGCTGCACTACTGTTTAAAACACCATTGACAATCTTATCAGCATTTCTCATCACTACTATTTAGAGAAAGAAAAGGTCAGTAAGTAATCCACAGCCATAAAGTTTTCTGGTACTGTACTATCAGGAACTTCACATCTTTACTGAAAGTTGCATGATGCAAACATTTATCAAGCTCAGACAAAGTGATACTAAACTCAGTAGTTCCATGAGGATGTTCAGTGTTGTATACCTATTTAATATCGAAGTACTTTTCCACCACTGACTCTCTCAACAAAACAATGACTGTTCTCAAAGTTGATCAAGAAATTATTCTAACACAGATAACTTTGTTTTAGAAACGTGCTTGTGCGATGCACTTAGAAAGAAATACCTGTGCTCATTTCCCATGGACATGCTAATGGATGGGAATTATATTTTCATTCTTTTAGAGTTCATATAAAAGCCTGACCAGTGCAGAACAGTTTTCAAAACAGTACCTCTTCTGCCATTCACATAGCAAAGTTTCTATGCCTTGCTAATAGTCTGCCGCATATGTGTAGCATGTATGTGTATATAATCAAAATATTCCTTTGCATATCTTACTCATCTCCTCAACACAAAAACTAAAAAAAAATAGAAAAGAACAGGAAAAACAGAAACCCTCAGATATAGCCCTTAACAAATCTGGAGAAATCATATATGCCTGATTGTACTGAAGTAGCTCCTCTTCTTTCTTAATTGTCTTTGTCTCCAAACACACAGTTGCTCAATTTTATAATATGTAACATCCAAGACTGTAGAGTAAAACAACAAAGTCATACTATGAACCAAGAACTACTACAATAAAACTGATGCCCTTTTTGAAAATGTGGGCATATAACTGGATATTTGAATCTAAAACAAAGAAACCGCTGCAAATGTTTAGCATTTAACTATTGCCCTTGTTGGTGAAAATAAGGCGGGGGGGGGGGGGAAGGAAAAACATTCACTCTCCAGAAAGTTCAAGCTGTAAAATACATACAAAATTGAATCTACTGTAAGATTAGTTTAAAATATACCTAATTCTACATTTATTCATTGTAATCATTTACTCTTCTCTTTGTTTCACTTGATAAATCAATGTAGTTTTTAGAAAAATACAGTTACTTAGAAAGATCGTGGGGTTTTACATAGTCTTGCATCACTCTGTATTTCTAATGTTCAAAGTGTTATGTTGCCATCTCAACTGTTTTTAAATGTCTCATATTGCAAACAAGTATAAATATATATAGTCATCAGACTACACTACAGCAACCAAGTTTAACCTTATCATTCCAAACTTGATCAACCTTAATAAATGATATGGGGTACCTGATAACTGCCTAGCAAGGGTTAATAGTTTCTTCCAATATTTGAGCTTTTTTTTTGTTGTTTGCAGAGTGGCATGACAAAGACTTTTATTTGTTTGGCAATTTTTGAAGAAAAACTATCACACGGAACTGAAATGGCAATTTAAAAAAAAAGGGAGAGAAAGGCAAAAACTAAACATCATTTGGAACTGTAGCTGTTTTTCTCCCCAACAATATAATTAAAGGTAACAAAAACACCACACCACTCAAATTAAAGCAAATAATCTATTAAACTGTTCTACAGTAGTCACAAGAACTATGTAAAGACAATTACCAGATAATATTTTTTACTTAACCCCAACCTTAAATGCAGTTTCAAAATTAGGTCAGTTAAAATGAAAATCACCATTTTAAAGGAGATTAAGAATCATTAGAATTGAATAAAAATATTCCTAAATGACTACACAAAAAAATAGCAAAGGTAACTAAATGTTCAAGTACCCCATATTTTATACACAGCATCAGAATTATATAAGAAATGCCTATCAATGGACGCTCTGTTCGAGAAGTGGGATTCCAGTCTGACTCAGTATTATTATCTGACAAAAAAAATATCTAATGCACAGATAGCTTGTTTATTTTTTTCTTTTGTTTTCTTTTCTCAAAAAAGAAGCCTTTATAAGAACACATATATAATGGAGATATATAGAGCTGAAAGAATCACAAGCAATTTGTCCATCTGTAACTCAGGCTTTAGCATTACTGGCGAGTGTCTGTTAAATAAGCATTTTTTTTCCTTTCAACCAAGAAAATTCATACCACACCAACCAAAACTAATCATAGCAGGGGTCTCATTGAAACAGTAGTTGCTAATTTTACAGGTCTGCCCACATTGTTCTAGAAAATAGGAAGCAGAAATCTGACATTTCCAGCAGTCGTTATTAAAACAACAATCACTGAGAGCTCGATCCTGTTCTCACTGGAAGCAATGTCAAACTCCCCGTTGACTTCAGGGAGAGCAGGATCGGGCCCCGAGCTGCTCAGCCTCCTCCAGCTCTATGCGCAGAAGTATGTGTTGTGGAGCTGGGGTGGGAGAAGTACAAGCTATTCCTTTGTTAACTGCCCAAAGAGTTGAACTTTCCATCACTTTGTCAACAACAGCAAAGTGCCCTGCAAACAACAACGGTGATAAAAGGACATATTTACCTTGAGGGAACAGGAAAAGGAAAGCCGCAGAATTGGAAAACAAAGTAGTCCAAAGGAATTATCTATGCATGCAGTCCAAACGTGCACCTTCAAGTAGGCCACAGTCTGTCAAGCAGTCGTCTCGGCACCAGCCACCCTGCCTTCCATCTTACGAGATTCACCCAGAAAACTGACAAACCTGCTCCACGACAACAAAATTCTCCTAATGCTTTTGAACGCCCACCATTTGTTCTCCATTCATCCAATCAACTTTCCACTGCACATCTTCTCCTGCGACTGAGGCTCAGAGGCAGGATCCCTTCTCATCTGTATGCTAATTATTTTGCCACATGGACAAAAGTAATAATGCTTTCAGACAGGAAACCAACGGGCCTGAAGTCGAAGGCAGAAATTAATAAGTTTCCACCACTGAAGGCTGAGAAGGTGGGCATGCGTGCAGCTCTGTGGCTGATGGATCAGCTGTAACCTCCATTTAAGAGCAGCAGAGAGGCGACGGGCTGGAGGAAGCCTAGGCAGCATAGCATGCATCAAGCCCGAGTTCCCCTAGAGACCACATTACTGCAGCAGAACAGCATCTGTAGCAGATTGCTGACTTACCCCGCCTGAGCCCGCATCCTTTAAGCAGCGCGGCGCGCATCCATCCCGCCGGCCCCGCGGCGCGGTGCAGTGCCCGGCGCGGCCGCGCAGGCCCGGCCCCCGCGGCGCGGCGGGAGGCGGGCAGGGCTGGGGCCGCGCACCCCGGCCGGGCTCCCCGGCGGCGGGGGGCGCCGCGCCGGCGCTGTGTTCCACCCAATGGAGGGGAACGCCGAAACGCCGCAGCCGCCCGGGAGGGGAGACCGCTAAAAATACTCCCCTGCCGCTGTGCTGGCGTAAAATGGTGTCTCCGATAGAGAACACCCCCCCCCCCCCCCCAAAAAAAAAAAAAAGTCCCAACAATTAGGCTTCTATATGTATCTTTTAAAGAAAATAATGATTGAAAACCATCGTTTTTCTGCTGGGGTACCTCACCAGAGTCCCTAGAGTTAATTTAGCTGAAGCTTTGTTTATATTACCTGTTCACACCATCTTCTCCCCTTTGAAACAAAAGAAATTAACTATTTATAGAAGAAAAGATTAGCAGCCTTACACCATTACCGACTTGCACGGCTCAACTTTATGTGATCAAGGCCCCAAACAGAATCCAGGGCTCGTACGCATAAAGGGGCCAGCTTTGCATGTACAAACCCCCACCAGCGTTTCCCCAGCAATTTGACGTGGCCCCTGTGGCTCTCGCTGCCTGCGCTTAGCCAGGGACCGCGTTACTAAACGTGTCACAAAGACAATGACTGGGAAGAGGCACCTCACCGCCTTCCACGGCTGTTCAGAGGCTTTTCTCCGGCGCTCGCCCGCTCGTGGGCAGCGTCCCTAAAGGGCTCGCCCCCGGGCTGCCGGATGTCCCTACGACGGGAGCGGCTTGACAGCGGGGAGTCGCTTCGTTTAAACCCGTCCCCGAAATGTCATTTCGGTAGCAGCGTGACAGGCTGTGATCTTTACGCGGAGGCGGAGGCTCCCCCCTGCCTTGGCACGACTCCGCACGCCCCCGCGGACTCAGCCCTGTCGTGTCCCGGCCCCTGCCCCGGGCACCGCCGCGCCTCCTGCCGGGTCCCGCCCGCCCTGCGCGTCCATCCCCGCAGGCAGGCTGTTCCGCCCGGGAAGGACCCTGGCTAGCGCACGCACACAGCCTACACGCCCTCCCTACACACAAGCGCGCCTGCCGATCTCGTTGCCCTCCTCGTTGCCATTGTGCTGCTGCAGCCCCCTCCTCCCCGCACCCCGCCCTCCCTTCTTCCCTCCCTCCCTGCCGCGGCTCGCCCTGCTCCGCGGTGCTCCGTACGGGCAGCCCCGCGGCTGGCAGGGCACTGCGGGCAGCCCCTGCTGGCCGCGACAGAAGCGGGGGAGACTGACCCAAAAGTCACGAGGAACACCCTCCTCAAGCCCTGGGAGGTAATCCCTCCCGAGCCCGCTCTGCCTGACGTGTGAACACCAGACATGTCGGTTACTGTAGGGGTTGCCATTCCCTCCCCACCCAGCCTTGCCAGGCACCACACTGCGGTCTGAAGGGAAAGCGAGTCTCCGCGTACCAGCCCGTCGCATCCCCAGCCGTCAGAGCAGCTCCGCGGCCGCACTCCGATGGCAGGAGAGGGGCTTAGGGGGGGGGAGGTTTTTGACAGGGATTCAGAGGAGAGCCAGCCTGCTGGGGCAGGGACTAACAATAGTAGAGCCCTCACGACATCCACGCTTTTGGTGGAAAACGCAGTGTTTCCCTCTGAAAGCAAAGGGGAAAAAAAAAAAAAAAGGACTTACGTGTCTCTTCCCCCGCCCCCCCCATCTCCACCTCGCTCGTGGTTTGAGGTTTTTGTTTGGGTTTTTTTTTTTCCTTAATTCTTCTCTGTCATCTCTGATTACATCTCCCTGCACTCGGAGGGCTCCCCCGAGACCGAGGCGCGGAACCCTCGGGAGCGGCCGGGCCGCAGGTGCGGGCGGGGAGCGCGGAGGGCACCGCGCAGGGTGGGGGGAGCCGGTCTGCGGGGAGAAAAGCCTCCTCGTAGCAGGGAGGGAGAGCTACCATGTTTGTGTCGTAGCGAGGGCATGTCAGTTTGGTTTTTTTCCACACAAATCAACGTAGCCTGAGAAGCACACATGCACACCTGGCAATGAAAGGGCTCCCTTGTAAGTGAATAGGGTATCTACACCCCTACAGATGAATCTCAGCATTTCTAACGTCAGATTTACATGCAGAACCTTTGGATAATGGTATTTGCGTTTGAAAAATCAAGGCTTGTCTTCTCCCTCTGCTCGAGATAGCTTCCTTATGTTAGATCCTAGCTACCCTTAATAGGATAGTGAAGGCGACTATGTGGTACATATATCATGGCAGGTGTTGTCAAACTTTTTGAAGGCGATTTATCTGGGTGAAAAAACCCTCATCATCTTGTCCAGCCTTTGGGGTGACACAAAGAAAAGGCCCAGTGCTCCTCCCACTGAAGACAAAAACAATATTTGCTCTAATGAGGACAAAATGTATATAAATCTTGTATTGGTCAGTGTTAAGGGGGGTGGGGGAGGCCACTGCATAAATTAGAAGCATTCACAAAAAAAAAAAAAAAAAATCAGTCTGGAAAGAAATTTGGGAGACTGGTAATTCATTGGCCTAATTATCCTCCATAAGATATTAGGGTATGGGTTTAATGCTGTGGGTTGGATTCTCCCTCCCCCAGCCTGTGTCTCGTCAGTGCGCATTATCCATGGGGAAAAGGAGATGCAGGTCATGTTTAAGCAGCGTTAATGAGAGCACAGTATTTTTCCTGCAGGTTAAGTTGGCCAGGTTAGCAAACTTCAGGTAGAGTATGCTTGAAAACCTTCCATTTCTTTTACTTTCTGGCTAGTAGCAGTTTCTAGTGAGTCTTGAAACATTAGACAAATACAGAAAGCAGAATTCAAGCATCAGACGAACCCACTACTGTCAATAAGGGAGTACAATTTCAGCTTGACAGGAGTATTACAAGAATATACCCGCTAACGAGCAGCCTTAATTGGCTTGCATATTGTGGCTGTCACTGTTAAAACCTGTTCCTATGCAATCCTATTTTATACATCCTTTAAACGTATAGTTCTCTAAAGCAGTTAAGGAGACAATACTTTACTCACTGGGCTTTTGATTTTGGGTGAAAAAGAAATGAGAAGAAAGGGAAATTAAAAAAAAATAGGAAACCCTATTGAGAATATAATATAAGTGAGTGAGAAACTACGTGAAAGTCATAGTAGAAAAAAGCAACAGACTTTTTTGGGTTAAGTGCACTTTCTCAGTTTTGAACGTAAATTGTTATTTATCCATATATTGCAATGGCTGCAGATGTTTCACTGACATTTACTACACTCAAATCCTTTAAAATGCAGTATGTTCTTTAACAGATCCCACCTTTTTTTTTCAGCAGAACATTTTCTCTTAAAAGTATTTTGAATTTAGTGATTTGCGGGAGTTCCTTGCTTGTCCTGGCAAATCCTTCACACACTAGAGTTTAATGTGTGGCTTCAGTTTTTCCAGTACAGGGTCATGCTCATAAAGAATACAAATGAAAGAGAAGATGGTAAAAAAAAAAAAAAAAAAGTTACTGCGCATGTGCAATTGGCTGTTATTAAATGACAACAATGTATCTTCTAGAGAATAAAAGTAAAAATACCAAATGGGGCAGAGCCCCAGTGCTACTTAAAGTGACTTACTTTAAAGAAGTTGTTCCTAGTCTGATTTAAAACTGTCTAACCTACGAACTTGAATATAAAATAGTGTTGCAGCTGAAGACTGCAAAAGTCATTTATATGTATAATGAGACCTTAAAAAGATCTTCCAGATCAATTTTAAATCAATAAAATGCTTCCTATTGTCAAACTCCGGAAAATGGGCATGTGCAGTGCAGATGCAGGAAAGACCCTGGGCACAATAGTGTTGGTGAGGGCAAACATAGTTTTTGAGGTGACAAGCTGGAGTATGCTGAGGGGTTTTGCACAAAAAAAAAAAAAAAAAAAAAAAAAAAAAAGGAAAGGAAAGGAAAGAAAAGAAAAACCCCAAACCCCAAACACATAAATGAAAACATTTAGCTCAACAAAGCACTCTTTACTAGGACGCAAAAGTCTGGCTAAGTATGACAACATCTGTAATGTCCCTCACCTTCTGAGAGTTAAATTGCACTGCTGCAAGGAAGTGCTGTTTAAACTCCACTGCCCCAAGGATCGATCCCAGAAAACAGAATGCAGGCGAAGACAGCTCTCGGAAGAGAGGAAGAATTTAAATAAATTTAAATTAAGAGACTTGCACTTTACCACAGCCATCTTCCCGCCACCTAATTAGAAGGCATGAAGCCTCTTCTGCCTTTACCTCCGGGAGCAGTCGCTGGGCACGGGGCCGGTGAGTGCAGACAGCTCCCGGTGCGGACAGCTCCCGGTGAGCCGGACAGCTCCCGGTGCTGAAGGAACCGCATAGACGCGCCGAGGGGGGCGGCGAGGGCTGGGGCTGAATAGCGCTGTCTGCAGAACAATGGCAGCCAACTCCAAATCCTGCTATAATCACATTAATGAGATTAATCAGTGAATTAGCAGCAGTCAAATGTCAGGGTGGCAGGGAGGAATCCAACCAAGCTCGGTAATTAACTTTTGAGGGGCAGGAGAAGGGAATCGACTGCATTATCTGTTAGGCTTTTCCCGAAGTTTAGCAGGTTTTATTCACCAGCCTTTGGAAGATGCTGACAATTCAAGTGGAGGGGGAAGGTGGGGATAAGACGGAGACCTCAACCTTTGCGTGCTACAAGACAGCCGGCTAATGCACAGTATGCCATTACTTCCAGCTGAAGTCCATGGAGGAAACTAGCACCGTTTCAGACACCCTTCACTCCCTGCAGCTGCCAGAGATGCACTGGGCTGAGCTCTGAGTGTGAAACTAGTTCTGTGAGCTAACTTCCACCACAGACTCCAATAGGCATGATAAATATGGCGGATGCCAAAAAAGCATGAAATCTTATTCCTTTTTAAAAATGTACAAGAAAGATACTCTTTCTGAAATCAGAGGGATAGGAGAAAATACCCTTTAAACAAATATCGGAGATAGATTATCACACCAAATTAATGCTAGAACTGTTGCAGAGTGTCTTCTAAAACAAAAATAAACCCATAAATAATAGGAATTTTACTCAAGTAATTTAGGGTAAGTTACTTAATGTAGACAAGTCAGAGATCTAGTCTCTAGCTGACCTCAATAAAAGTGAAACTTCTCACCACCTGAAATCCAGCACCCATGACCATTTCTCCACTGCAAGTGTGAAATATAAAAAAAATATTCCCCTTAGATTACAAATAAAATCCAGAAGTATTTATTTGCAAGAAAGAGAATGCTGCATTTCTCCTTTTCTACCTTTAAAGGAGTATCATCAACCAGGTAAAGCATTTATCATGTAAAAAGCCTACTTTTATCCACACATTACTTCTTCGGAAAAGAAATAAAGGTTTAAAAAAACCTCCTCTGCCTATATGAGGCTGTGCACGTTGTTCAGAACTCAGAAGAAAATGGCATGCTTCTGTTCCATTGAGTTTAATCTTTGTTAGTGACAATTTAAAAAAACCAACCTGTGTAACACGTGTTCTATAAGACACTAGGTAGTTTCTTTTTTACTGATATAAGTTGTTTTCTTTTATACTCTTTGGCTACATTTTAGCACTAAATTAATAGGATTAACAAATCTGCACTCAATGTACATGGACTATTTATCAGAACTATTTTAAAAACGAAATATATACTATGATGTCTTCAGAGAGTTAACTGAATTAACCACTCCTTACTTACTTATTTTCTTCTCTTTAAAGAAAATGTATTACAGATACGAAACATTTAAGATAGTGTTGTTTAAAAAATGCTACTCTTATTCAAAGTTCCCCTTCGAAGTACAAATCCATTGTTTTCAAAAGTCATTTTAGTGCAAAATATAGTATCTTATGATCTTTTATTTAATTGCATTCGGCTGTCATTGAGCATTCCAATCTGTGAAGTTTGTCTCGGGTTCTCCATATCAAACAAGTACTGTCCACATGCAGCAAGTTTATATAAACAACAACATGCTTAATGCATGCAACATTATGCAGTCATATAGTAAACACATTCTTTAGGATTTCTTTATCAGCTATTCTACAGCCCAATACAATTTCAGCTGCACAGCAGTATTGCCAGAAGAACTTGAAAAGAGCAAACAATGGACATTTAAGTACAAGCGACAGAATGACTGCAAAAATCACAATAATCTTCCCAGTTAGCTGCAAGAATCAACCCCCACCCTGCACAAAACACAGCCCACACCTGCACTGTTAACCATTTACAAGTTAAACATAAGCAAGACATTTCAGCATGGTTAAGAAACGCCCTGGCTTACTACAACTTTGAAAGGATGAGGAGTAAGAAGCATACCACAGAGACCCAGAAAAGGCTGCTTTTTTCTTCACTGAACACTGAAAAGATACCCCATGTTCCAGGGAATTAAAAAAAAAAATATATATATAAAATACACCCACCAACACTGAGTAAAAAAACCAGGGGGGCTTCAAGAAGACTGCAGGGAAAAAGCTCTCACTCTCTTTAGTGTGCAGAAGCTTAGGGGGAAAAAATGTCGCCCTGGCAGGAATGACAAATGCAGTAGGATAGGCTAGCAGGCCTGAGGGATCTGTTTTACTTCCACATACATCCTCTAATGCACGCACTCCCACTCATCCTCTCGAGATGCCTTTTTTTTCCTCCACTTTTTTTTTTTTTTTTTCAGCAGCTCCAAATCCCCGGCATATGACCTTCTGTTAAATAGATAAAAAAAAATTTGCTTATCAGTCATGCAAATGAGGCTGAATTCATTTTCCACAACAGATGGCCTCATAGATAATGATGATGGAAGAGAGAAAATTGAATGTCTCTCACAAGGTGGTCATGGCAACCGAGCGCAGAATAATATCAATAATAAGCTCACTGCATAATAAGGTTGTCAATCCCACAAATCAAAGTCTCCAGCTAAATCAGGTATCCCACCCCCCGCTAGTTATCAGGTAAATAGAGAAATAGAGAGCATCCTTTTTCTTTTTAAACAAGGCACTGTGAAAAGAAATTGTAGCTCCAGACCTTCCAGGGTACAAGGAGAAGGAAGGAGCAGAAGAGATTTTTCTCCAATAATTGTGTTTTATTTGATGATTCTGGGAGGGGGATGTTAGATTTATACTCTTTTTGGTTTTTTTTCTTTTTTTTTTTTTTCTTTTTTTAATATTATTACTTCCACAGAAGGTTTTTTGTTTGGTTTTTTTTGGTTTTTGTTTTTTTGAAGGGGAGTACTGGTTTGTTTTTTTAATAGTGAGGCTGGTATTTTGAACTCGATCTGGTGCCGAAGCCTTGCCTCCCCTCCCTGTGTCTGATGTGGAGTGCTGCATTGATGCAATAGCAGCTCGCCTCAGGCTTTCACCTTGGCTCCCAGGGGGCCATCCCGCAAAATGAATCAGCAGCCATCCTGAGCAGACTGATTAAAATGAAAATGGCAAGGCACATGTCTGGGCGGAACTAGAGCTGAGCTGCGCTGCACTGCCTGTCTGGCAAGCATGCTCAATATAGCTTTTGCTAATAATGGCTTACCGCCTTTCGGGTTTTTAAAGGTATTACCGTCGCCCCTTCCCCCACCCCCTAAACAGATAACGGTGCTGGGGGCTTTCCCCCCCTTCGCTGTATACTGCTCACAGCTAGAGTTTGCCAGACTGACATGCAGTGATTGTGAAAAGACACACAAGGATTTTGAAATCCTGGCTTTGCAAGGATTTTCTTCACAGATGTGCTGAAATACCAGGAAAACATATTAACATGCAGCTATAAATTATTCCCACATATTAGCTGAGAAAGAAACCTCAGATGAAGAGGAAAGCTCAGTCACTACCAGACACACCATTTTCACACACACCATACCACCCCCCCCCGCCCCTGATTTTTACACCTCAGCTTGCATTGGCACCTTGTGCATTATGCATCACGAGAAAATGATTGCCAGTAAACGCAGAGCAGCTTCCTGGAGCTCTCTATGGCCTGTGCTTGACACACACAAGCTGGATTTCTAACCCCCCCACAGTCCCCAAGCAGATAAATGTGTGCATAGAGAAAGAGCCATTTAAAGTGTGCATCTCCTGTAGTCCTTTAACAAAACAGGACTATTTTGCGGCCAGCTCCGGTGTGCAAACCCAGCATCGACAAAGCATCAACATCAATCCATGTGTAGGGGGGGGATCTGAAACCTGGGCAGACTGTTGTTTCCTGAGATTTGGGAATTGCTCTGCCTGGGGATTTTTGGTGGTGATTTTTTTAAGCAAGCAGCTCAGTGGCATATCGCTGGAAACTGCCGTATATGTGCTATACATATGCACATACACCCCGATGTGCCGTCGGTTAAGCCTTGTTTTTAAACCACTGGGATTATTCCCCCCACCCCCCGCCTTCTCCCCCCGCCCTGCACTCTAGCCCTGTTACTGCAGTGTGAACCAGAAATCAATAGGGCTGCTCTAATGGAGGTTCCAGCTGCAGTTGGCTGTGCAGGCGCGCACACACACACACACACACACACACACACACACACATTGACGTCTGTGCAGCTTTCTCAGCCGATTGGGCACCACATCGGATGTTCTGTGGAGCAAAGAATAGGAATCATTTACCGTCTGCTAAAAAAAAAAAGGTACCTTGCATCTCCCTGTCTCCAAGAGCACCAGGCTGGGCTCGCCGCACAGGCTGGCTGCAGTGTGCAAGCGAGAGCTCAGCTCAGGGTACGTGCAGGTACCAGAGGACACCCCCAGATTACCACAGAAACTGATGGGGCACAGAACCCCACAATTCATCCAGGATGTTTTATAAGGGTACCCATTCATATTGTCAAAGATAAGAATGCGAACATAGGAAAACAGATACAAAAAAATCACAGTAGTTTAACTGATGGATTATTAGAGCTCTTGTGCCCTTTGACGTGTTTGCAAGTATTTCTGAGCTCTGAAGAGTATTTTAATCAAAGTTTTATTTTTAAGGGCTTTGTTAGAAATTATCCACTGAACATTTAATATTTTTATGTAAATCACTTGCTTCCCCCTTCTTCAATAGAAGAATATTTAATTTGTTGAATATTAGTCTCCAGTTTAATTTTCTATAGTCTTCAAGTATTTTTTATATAGATATTTATATGTGAAGCCACCCCTTGTTACTAAAACATGTTTGGGTTTTTCCCCTTTTAAACAATAAACCCCAGGCTCAGTTTTCTGATCTTGTAGCTGTTTATCTCTGAAACAAGAAACAACCCTGTTAGTGAACATATAAAAAATCCTAATTCTCTACTCCAAATAAAGGTATTCCTGGTATCTGCGACACCACAAAACACCTCCCCCACCTCCCTGTCTATGTATTTCAACTTCAGTGTATTGGTCTATTTCAACTTCAGTGTATTGACAGCCACTGCCCCAGCCAAAGTCTGGCTCCAGTGAAGCATGTATATTCCTTCCACTCAGCCCTGTGGATCTTTTGCAGGGCTCAGGATGCCAACCCAGGACCTGCTCTGGAGAAATAAAGTCTGGGAAAATGAATGAATCATAAAGCCATATTGCATGACAAAGTCACATCCCAGCCTATGTCCAAGAGTTCTTTCTTATGCAAGCTTTAAAAAAAACGTATTTTAAAAATTATGGCATATGGCAGGTTACTAAGTAATGGGCTGTAGGAAGCCTTAGAACAAAAAGGAAGCACAGAAGTCCACTCTCCTTAACATCAGCAATTACACCACCACAGTACCCCCTCCCCAAATATTTATCTAATCTTTGCTTTAATTATTTATACTAATTGCTTTTTTTTCTTCTGTCCTTAGCAGTTTGGAGCACAAATTAACTGTTCCTGGTTTCTCTGTGTGGAGACATTCTGCCTAGGATTTTTTTCCCTCCCTCCTGCCCAACGCCTATTAAATTTTAACCCCTTTTCTACTGGACAGAAAGCTCAGGCTGTCTAAGTACTGTAATTGCTGTCCATTAAAATGTGTATGCTTTCAAGAGCTACAAGGTATCTTGCCCAGCCTAGCAGTAGACTGTTTACCAGACTGATAAACATAGCATCATAGGCAAAAGTTAAAGCATACAGTTTAACTGTTGTCCTGGAATATGAAATTAGAGTCTGAATTATAACCTAAATGCTAAAATGCATTTCTTTTTTGTATTTCTTTTAGGGAAAAAAAAAAAAAAAAAGCAGATTTCCACATAATGAAGCTATTAGGGTACTACCACTTGGCTCATGTTGTATTTATTAATATCAGTGAAAATGAACAGTGGCAACTTATCCTTACAGTGCTACTAATCCTTACATTCTTTAATCTTCCCTATCTTTTCCTAACACTGGCATTTAGCATACCCAGAAACACCAGCTTGGGGCATTAGGACAGCCACTAAGCCTGAGCAGTTGCTGAGATATCTATACATCAGGTAACTACTTTTTTGATCTGAAGCTGAGCAACCCCTCTGATAATTAATGTCTGGCTCCTATGAAATCTCTAGATGGGAAGGGGCACCACGGGCTGGTTGGCCAAATTCTTCTCAATGATTAACCAGCAAAGCTGGTTCTAACAAAGTGTTTAGCACACACTGGCCATTCCAGTAGTTCAGTCCCTACCTCCGAATCCATGAGTATCTGAAAAATGGTCCTTCCCAGTCCATAACAGTCTTGCCAATATACTGATAATTTCTGGTATTTTCCCAGCATAGTGACTTTTGTTAAAGCAGCAGGTTAGTATTCCCAGAATCACAGAATAGGTAAGGTTGCAAGGGATCACAGTGGGTGATCTCCTCAAGCAGGGCCATGAGAGAGCACACTGCACAGGACTGCATCCAGGCAGTTCTTGAATATCCCCAGGGACAGAGACTCCACAGCCTCTCTGGGCAATCTGTTCCAGTGCTCGGCCACCTGCACAGTAAAGAAGTTCTTCCTCATGCTCAGGTGGAACTTCCTGTATATCAGTTTCTGTCTGTTGCCTCTTGTTCTACTGCTTGGCACCTCCAAGAAGAGCCTGGTCCATCATCTTGACACCTTCCCTTCAGATACTGACAGACATTGATCATATCCCCTCTCAGTCATCTCTTCTGGAGACTGAAAGGCCCAGCTCCCTCAGCCTTTCCTCATAAAAAAAATGACATTCCAGTCCCTTAATCATCTTTGTAGCCCCTCATCAGACCTGTTCCAGATGCTCCATGTCTCTCTTGTCCTGAGGAGCCCAGAACTGGGCACAGCACTCCAGGTGTGCCTCACCAGGGCTGAGTAGAAGGGCAGGACCACCTCCCTTGGCCTGCTGGCAAAGCTCTTCCCAATGCACCCCAGGATACCTTTGGCCTTCTTGGCCTCAAGAACACACTGCTGGCTCATGGACAGCTTGTTGGCCACAAGAACACACTGCTGGCTCATGGACAGCTTGTTGGCCACCAGGACCCCCAGGTCCTTCTCCATGGACCTGCTTGCCAGGAGATCAGCCCCCAGCCTGTACAGGTTCATGGGGTTATTCCTCCCCAGGGGAAGGACCCTGCACTTGCCTTTGTTGAATTTTACAGTTCTTCTCTGCTCATCTCTCCAACACATCGAGGTCCTTCTGAAGGCCTGCACAGCCCTCTGGGGTACTAGCCACTCCTCACAGATTTTTGTTCTCAGCAAACTTGCTGAGGTGCCATCTGCTCCTTCATCCAAGTCATTGATAAATATGTTCAACAATATTGGGCCCAGTATTGACCACTAGTGAGAGGCCTCCAACTACACCCTGTGCCACTGACTATGACCCTCCAGTAAAGGGTTATAAAGATCACTTTGATGAGACTCAGCAGAACATCTTGCAAATACTGCTCCAGCACAGCACAGGGACATGGTGGAAGGTACATCTAAAGAAGTGGGTTTCACCCAGCAAAAATGTAAATACAGGTAAGACTCAGAGGAAAATAATTTATCTTACTTCAAGCAGACCTTGTCTCAGTCATGAGACAAAATGCAGCTCACACCGTACCCAAACTAGTAATTTACAGGCACGTGGGGCATAAATATTCTTTAGTAATTAAAGTGGGGTGCACTACTTTGTTCTTGCAGCTATAAAGTGTTTGTATTGAACTGTCTAGTGTCTGGTCCCCATGAACCACTGAGCAAAAAACCCAAAACATGTATATGGGTGCAACTGTATGTGCAGAAGTCCCATAGAATATTGAGTAACTACTTGCTGTTAGCCCTCAAGCAAACATTTTCCTCAATATATGGTCCAAAATGTCAAAAGCCATTACAGTGGGGAAAAGAATCATAGGGATCAAATGCCCAATCCCAGCCAAAATCTTGGTGGCTCCAGTTAAACACTTACCCTGAATACTCTCCATTTGACACCATACATATGAAGAAAACATTTTACTGTCTAGAATGATACAAACATTTAACATTACTTCGGAGAGAAAACACCTAAAGTAGCAGGTATCTCAAGGATGACAGCTTCAGAATATTCACACTGGAGCTTTCATTTAGGCAGTACTTCTGATATTTAGCAAAGGACTCTAAGTAGTATTTTCATCAGTGTTGTTTCACTCAGCTGCTCAAAATTACTGATCATGTCCTCAAAGTATTTCCATGAAGGCATGCTGAGTTGCAAATTTTGCCCATGCTTACAACTGGCAGAATGCAAACTATCTGGTCTGGAAGCCAGTCAGACACAGTCAAATTAATAGAAGGGCCTGCCAGCTAGAAGAATCATCTGAGCTAGGTGATGACTATGTTCACTCAGGAGAGATAATAGTCCTAGTCCCATTGGATACAGAAACTGCAAAATGCTTATACATTTGAGTCAGCTGAAGAAAAAAAAAAGAATTTATTATGGATACAGGATAAAAATTGCAGGAAAGAGTTATGAGCAGTAGCATGCCTTCATTTTTTCCCATTGGCTTCAGCAAGAAGGAGAAGCAAGTCCACAGAACTATTACCAAACAGGAGAATTCAGAATTAAAAACAAACAAACAAACAAACAAACAAAAAACAAAAACAAAACAAAACAAAACAAAACAAAAACCAAAAAAACCCAAACCAATAAAAACAATTATGGAAATGGAAGGAACAGCTTATGACAAAATATTAAAAATTAAACTCATAGAACACAAATACAAACTGAAAGAAGAGCAGAAACTTCAAGGATGGTGGAAGGAAACTGCTAAAAAGGAGAAGTTAAAGGTACCAAAAAGAGGTACCTCATACACATATATGAGAAGTCAGGGTAAGTTAAAATTGTCATAGTTGAATCCTGGAAGCGGGGGAATGAGAAGGCATTGAATACTGTGACATATACTAAGTATACTAATACTAAGAATACTGTTCTTAGGAGAGTAGTGTAAGGAAGTAAACTGGACTAAAGAAAGCACTGGAACTTATAATGCAAGGAACAATCCTAAAATGGCACGGGAAGGTTTAAACAATGTAATAAGTCTTTTCAGCTTCTAGTTTTCATGACTCCTAGTTATTATTAGTTGTTATCCCTATTTAAGTGATAGTCCCCACTGTAAACACTTTTGACTAAACAAGAATCCATAAAGGGAATTAAAAGTCTCAAATGGAGAAAAAATTAGATAAAGAAAACTCCTTATAGAAAGTTTAGAATTTTTCCAGCTTAAATGTGAGTACATAAACTTGGCAGAAAGTAGTTTTCTTTATTATTTTACAAAATCAACAAGTTCAAAGCTTTCATGGTTCTTGAAAAGACTATAATCTTGAATCCACGTCTTGAAAAGACTACCATCAGTCCAAGGCATGTGTTACATACAGGGGGGACTATTTTACAGGCCAGTAAAAAGCAAATCTTGTCTGATTGCATGCTTTGCTTTTCCCAGTGATGACTTTAGCATAGAAATATGCTTAAATTCTTTGCTGAATTTGGACCTAGAATTGCTACTAATACTTTAGTGGAGGATAACTATGTAATGTTAAGAAGTCCTGCTGCTTACTCACATTTATTATTTACATTACTGCAGTGGTTTGTAGCTTAATCAAAGACTTGATAGACACACAGGCAAAAAATTGTTATCTGAGGTTCTAAACACCTTAAAAAAGATGACCAAATAAATAAAAAATGGCCAAAGAAGGGTTTGTGACAAAATTCATAGATTTAACATTGAGGTTTTATTCCTATTTCCTTGTTTCAGCTATATGTTCTACAGTTGTAACAAGTTTTTTTCTATGACAGGACTCAGGAGAACAGACCTCCTGCATAAGTGTGCCTTCTAAGGGAATAGGAAACAATTAAGGGAGAAAAAGTAGCCTGAAAAGGATGGGGCATAAAAGAGGCAACATAGCAAAAAAGGTTGCAAAGGAACTTACAGAGCAAGAAAGGCCAATGAATTGTTTCTAAAAGCTGCAGTTGAAAGCAGGATTCAGTTTAAGGTTAAGACACAGGCATGTAGGTGGTGAAGTCCCATTATAGTCAGTGAAAATCTAGTCAAGACAGTCAACACTGCCTGAAGGATATTAAGGTGGTCAGACAGAATATGTCTACTTCAGAGAGAGATGAGAAGCTCCCAGACTCCATCACATGTTTTTCCAATGTTGTTTTGCTTTAAGAGGAGCTAAGATGATGAGTAGATGTTGAGGACACCTAAATTATGAGAAAGATTCAGCTACAGAACCAAAGATGCCATTCTGAGACTGAATTAGGGAACAGCCCCTAACACAGTTCCTAATTATGTTTTGCTAGGTTTTTTTTTTATTTCTTAATAGGAAATTAAACAAAACAAAACAAAAAAACCAAACCAAAACAAACAAAAAACACTCACTGAAAGTTGAGGAGTTCTGCCATGTTTTGCATTTTTCTTCTGCTTTGTTTCTTTTTTGCCTATTTGAAATATCAGTAGTTTTTTGCTTTCAGTAGAAAAGAATTCGTATTTCTAGGCACATTTTCATTAAAACACTGCTCAGTTCATACACTACCTTTCTTTTAAAATATTTACTCTTTGATTACTAAGCTTAGACGAATCTCAAAACTATTTAATTTTATAAAAAGTATCCAGAGGAAAAATATTCAGAAAACTTTAGTCATGACACAGTGTAACTCCATAACTCCATTTATAAGCATAGGAACTTGCTAATACAGGTCAATAAACACTTTAATACACAATAAAGCCAACCTAAAACAGGACACAGACTGGTCATTACCCTGGCATATTCTTGTGTTGTATGGACATCCTAAGTCAAAGTCTGTGCTCAAAGCACCATTGTGCTTCAACATTTCAGTTGATATTCTTGTATAAACCTGGTCAATTTCTGTTTGAACCCATGCAATCTTTTTTCTAACATATGCTTTTAATATCAAAGAATTGAGCAGTGATTGTATAGTAAAATACATTTACTATGTATTTTACAATGTCTTTTTGCTTCTCTTATAACTGATGTCTGATAAGTTCATTGGAAATCTTGCCCTTCCTATATTGCTTGGCCAATCAGCTCACTCTCCTCACCCTTCATGCTTTCATGGATCATCAGTCCCATATCCCGTTTCCATTATTATCTCAATGCCAAGCAGAGTAGTTCTGTCTGTGAAAGTTCATGCACAGAAGCTATTGCTCACCTCTGAATGTCTTTCCTCCTTATCCTCTCAGCATGCAACTGCAGCCATATTTTTTTTAAAAAAAGAAGAAGTTACACTAGGGAGAAATGGTGCTTATCCCTAAACGACAATTTATTAACAAGAATATTTTTCCAGGGACTGTGGGGGTCCTTCTAAGCTTTGAATTTCAGAAAGCAAGACTCTAAATCCCAAGCCTCCAAACAGGTGCTGGTGAGTTTTAAGGACCACAGTAGTAAGTGGTGTTTTAAGACAGATGGTCTGCCTCACTCACAACTGGGCACCAAAAGCTCTTTTAATTCAGGTCGCATGAAACCATATCTGGAAACTGCAAACAGAACCATGAAAACTGATGTGTTCTGGGACAATCAAAAGTTACCTGGTGCTGATTCCAAAATTAGTAACCATCAAAACACAAACTTTAACTACATCATTTGTTGTTGCTGTTAAGAAGTTTGCTTATGCACACATATTTGAAAAAAAAAAAAGAAACCACAAACTTGAAATATGTTCGTAACTCCACAAGAAGCATTATGAAGAGGCTGAAGTAGAAAGCAGGATGCAAGTGGTATCAGTGACAATCTGTCACTTGATACACCTTCTAATCCACAACTTTACTAGCCCTGTTCTCAACTTCTGCTCCTTCTTTTGCTATCACTTTGTCAACCATTGTACTAAACCTAGCCAACTGGCTGACTGTAACCTCCTTTTCTCTCCCGCTCCCCTCCCCATCCCTCAAATGAAGATGAATGCAGGGTCCTGCACCTGAGATAAAAACAACTCCATACAAGTTTTTTTAGGAAAGTACTCAGGATCTTGGTGGACAGCAAGTTTAGGAGGAGTCTGTGGCATACTCTTGAGGCAATGAGGGTTGTCTGCACACTGGGCTGTACTAGATAGAATATAACCAACAGGGTTATGGAAATCATTTTACTCACTTCTAAATGGAACGTCTGAGACTATCTCTGGAGCATTCCACCCTGCAAGAAATACATAAATAAACTGGAGCATCTCCAGAGGAGGGCCACCAACTTACAGAACTTGAGCATATGACATATGGGCAGAGACTAAGAAAAGTGTGTGTGTACTCAGCTTGGAGAGAAGGCTAAGTTCAGCTGCTGTCTTCAACAATATGACAGGTGGTTATGTAGAAGACTGAACCAAACTCTTCTCAGAGGTGCAAAAACAGCATGAAGGCAATGGTCACAACCTTCTACAATGAAAGTTCCTAAGGAACTTACTCATCTTGGGATCAGTCAGTCCTCAAAAAGTTCACAAAAAGATAGTGGGATTTTCAGCTTTGGAGATACTCAAAACTTGACTGTGCAAGTACTGAGCATGTTGTTCTAACTGTGATGCTAGGACAACCTTGAGCTGCGGGTGGTATCAGATAACCTTCAGAGATCCCTTCCAACCTAAACTGCTTGGTAGTTCTAATAATATATTTAAAATTAAAGTTCAAGGGCTTTTTCAAAGTTAAAGTTCAATTACCAGCTAGAAAATCTTCATGTTAAGCTTCAAAAAGATGTACAACCATTTTTAACCAAAATGTACTTGCTACATTACAGACCAGTAGTAATAATATATATGGTATGAAAAAAAAGGCAGCATTAACTGTGCATTCCCAAACTAAGCATATTGTTTATAGTCAGAAAAAAAGGCAGCATGGGTCTGCTGTAACCTGACCAAAGTTTTATATATATACACACTATATAGCATCTGAACTTACATGATTGTACTCAGAATACCTCAAATAATAATGTGTTAACAAAAAATGAATTAGCACAAGGACATACTGCTTATGAAATTTATAAATTATGACATTATTAACTGCACTGAAAAGTAATTTTTGTAGTCAAGATTCATAGGCAACATAGATCTGCAAAGCAAAACATATTCTCTGAAACGAATCAGGGACAAAATCTGTGAACTTTAAAGGAAAAAAACATCTGCAGCATCTAAAGTGAAAAGAGAAACTTAAAAGGAAGTAAGAAGACAAACGTAAGATGAATAGATAACATTTTTTAAGAAACAATGAACATTGTGCTCTGGGGTAGGGATAAAGATTCCCATACAAGCATGTAATCCAAATGTATATGCTTTTAAGTGAAGTGACAACTATATTCAAACTCTTTCTGTGGTTGAAATGGCAGCATTTGAAAAACAGAAGAAAACCATAGTGGGTATCACACTTGTATGAGGCACTATTAATTCTACTAGATGAACTCCCTCTTCACTGTGATAGAGTGATTTATTCTTCACTGACTACCTTACAAAAACAAGTATAAGAGGGAAGAAAATAGCTGTTTGGTCCAAGCACTGAAATTTTTTTTTTTTTAGCTACATCTATGCAACACACAAATTCAGCTTATGCCCAAATATGAGTAATGATGGCATCAAGGAACTCTGTTTTACCCCTCACATTAAATAGAATCAGAGTGTACTGGAAGAAGGATACAAGTCCCTAAATATTCATAGACTAAGTCTTGAATTAATATTTTCTATTGGCAATATAATATGGGAGAAAGCCAAGTCTGATGCTATTTTTCCCTATGTACAGAAGTTCCAATATCCAAGGAAGAGTTGCCTTTCTCTCATTTAAACATAATTTACCATTTTTTTCCAAACTGCCTCAGAAAGGGACAAGAAATTCTACTAAGACACCTATATGTGACCTTTAGGTAATTCATTCAAAGACCAATGACTGTAAAAAGCAGCATGATTCTAACAAAATGAACAGTAAATGTGTAGTGCAAATGATCAGACTGGCTTCTGTTCTGTGGATGTTATCTTTATATTTTCTGAAAAGTATGAATGATAATTTAACAGAGACTGACAGCACCAGAAGAATTGGTGCTCTGATTGTATTGCAGGATTTATCAGATCAAACTCTGAGCAGATAAAAAAATCTTGCCTTTTACAGAAATTAAGTTACTCATGTAGCTTGCCATTTGTACAGGTAGAGCCTGAGAATTCTGGTAATCAATTAAGAGTTGGGTACATAATAGCCTGGGATTATAAAGTGCATAAATATAAATTATGAAGTGCATGTATAATTCTTCAGAAAATCAATAAAACTGTACTGTTTAAAAGAGGAGACTGTCATGGATATCAGTGAGACTACACCTGTTGCAGAGATCCTGAGGTCATGGAAAAAAATGGATTTTTAAATGCATCACACAAATTTAAAAAACCAACCCAAAAACCCCCCCTGAAGTTGTCTTGTGATGTACATATGTGGCATCACATTCACAAAATTCAAAGTTCTGATTTGATCCATCACAATTTTCAATGCAAAATATTAGCATAAAAATCTGCTTACCAATGGGAGAATAGTCAGACTACCTAAAATTAGATTGACACTTCAAAACAGTATCAAGTAGATTTTTTAGGCATAAATTATTTGGGAACAAGAACTATATTTTTATTTAGAGAAATTAAAATGAGCCAGAGTCCTGTGAAGAAGAATTTTCTCCATTTTAATGAAGAGGCCTTAAGGATTTAGGAAATATTCTGCTTTTAATTATGGTTTAATTGGTTAAGAAAAACATTCTAACTTATAAAAGTTACATTAATTGAACTTTAAATTTGTGCAGGTTTTAGTTAGAGAAGACCCATTATTAAAGAGCAAGTGGATTAAAAGGGAAAGTATTTGATCAAAACTGATCATGCCATAGGCATATGAGTTACCAGCCATCAGTGGTATTACAGTAATTTGCCATGTGCTCTCTTCCAACTGTATCTAATTAGCATTTTATTTCAATATTCACAGTAAGCTATTATGACATAGCTTAAGTGAAGTGAATATTTTTTACATTGCAACAGCAAACTGAAAATACACACACAGTAGATTATGGCTCAGCTGAGGTCCTGAAGCTCATTGCTTTATGGTAACCTCACCATTTTCAGCATGTCCAGCATTAACACGAGCCTGGTATATCTGTCTGCCTCAGCATGTCCTCTTTCCCATTTCTTCTTCCTCCTTCCTTAGACAGAATCTCAGGATTGGGAAGAAGAAAGAGGAGAGAAATCACAGACTGGCCATATCACCAGGATTTCCAGACACCCTGGTTAGTGGGATCTGGACATGCTCCCTGGAGCTGATTTGTGCCATTGCTAACCATCTGTGTAGTGTGTGCATGCTAGATCAGATGTGCACATATGTAGCAAGTTCAGTGCATGGCACACAGCCCATACTTCCCTCTGAGATTCCCTGGATGTGTGCCCATCCCTTAATTCTGTATACCTCAAACAACTAATTCCATTCTCCTTTCTAGTGGCATACAGAAAGTTAGGAAAGTTGTCCAATAAAGTAAAAAAGGTTTTAAGAGAACAGCAGCCATCAAACACATTTTTAAACTTCATCAATAGTACTGTCAACAACACTAGCTGCAAATTATTTATTGCAAGCATCAGCAACCTACTGTATATACATACAACAGTATGAGAACAAATACCAAACACTTCATCACAATAAGCATTTACATAACATGGCTTAGGCTCTCAGTATTATGTCACTAAAGTGCCTCTTTCTGTAGTCCCTTGAGTACCTCTGGCTTTTCTAAATAGCACTTGTACGGCCCTAGCACATGTGCAGTCTGCCCTCCTGCAGCCACTGCTCAGTTGAATAGACTGGAGTCAAGCTAAATAACAGAGCCCTCAGTATGGTCAATGGAGGGGGCAAGCACAAGCACAAAGAATTAATCATGCAAGCCAACTCTAAATTGTACAAATTCTGTCAAGAAAATATCTATAACATATTCTGTCACTGAGACTGTCAAAATGTGCTAAATCCTCAGTTTAAGTGAAAATAGTGCAGATATTCTAAATTACAACAATTGTGGCAATGTGTGCCAACAGAAGTTCTTGCCTTATCTTACAGGGGTTTTAAAAATTCAATGCCACAAAAGTCTCAGAACACACACTTTCTGCTTTGTACTCCTTCCTCCATTCACTGAACTTCATTTTTCTGTACATTAAAAAGTCTCATTTTCTGCTCAGGAGTAAAAGCTGCACCTGTCCTGTTCTTGGCTGGACTGTCAGTGCAGTGCTAACTTTATCAGCTCTGGGAAAAAGATTTGTTATTTAACTTGTACCCTAAGGCTGTGCAAATGATCTGTACTAAGTCATTGTCATTTCTTCTTCTTCTTCATCTTCGTCTGCTTCTGAAGTATTTTCACTCTTTGCAGTTTTCATCAATTTCTTAATTTATGTATTTTCTGTTATTAACTCAAGTATCCATCACAGCTATGTAATCATATATCAAACAAAACCCACACTGGTTTATCATGAAGTTCCTGTACCAGAAGAATATTTAAGTGTTTTTGGCAAAGCTGAAGCAATTAAACTTATTTCACAGTGCACTGTTACCCACTTAAAAACAATTTAGGTAAAAATAATAAATAATAGTTTACACCATTTTTCAGTGGAACCACAATGGTTAGTTTCAGTGACTAGTTGAACAGCTAGGGAAAAAAACTAAAAGATTTTAAGATGAAAAATTTTCCAATGAAAGACAAGCAAAATTTTTCTAGAATCCAGGTTTGAACTAGCTATAAATTCAAAGCCAAGAGATCAGGTTATAACCCTCTCTCTGAAACTAACTTTTTATGCCTATAAATAAGCAATTTATTTCCAAGCTCTGCTTTACTTTTGACTGTCTGTAAAATGGCATATAAAAATTCTTTACTAGTATAATTTAAACAGATCAATTAACAAGTATTAATAGTGGCAGAGGTGCTACTAAATGGCACTTTTTTTGTTGTCACAGCTGTTCTCAACCTGCCACTATATTGGCACTGTAAAAAGAAAACCATGGTATAACTCTTTCTTGAATTTTGAGAGTACACAGAAATAAATTAACATCCAAACTGGATTTCTGAATTCCATACATTTTTTAAAATCCCTAAGGAGAAAAGTAATTAGTTATTGCTAGCTTAAAATAGGGCCTGTTTTCTCTGAAGCTTTTAAGACCTAGAATGTCACCAAGTCAGAAGTTTTTAAGAAGCGGAAGATGCAGATGAACAAAAGCAGAAGCAGCTTAACGTCACAAATACCATTTTGAGATAACTGTGGAAGTATAGCAAAATCAGATGTATTTGTTCAGCAAGAGTAAGGTCAGGCAAACACACTATTATATGAACATCTTGCGTGATGTTCTTATGGTTAAACCCTCTTCCTTTTATTCCATAAATATACTGGTTACTATTCCCACACCTGTCTGTACAGAACAGGCTCAGGAGGTGTATTCCCTCTGAGACAGGTGCACAGCATGTGGCTCACAGCTGGGTTAAAAGAAAAGTATGCATATGTATGTTGCTGAGCATGGGGAGAAAGGAAAATGGATGAAAGTTGATCTGATACAAGGGAAGCATGAAATGAAAGGACATACAACACACGGAAAGGGGATGGATACATGAGTATACTAAGCAGAAAAAAAGTTCTGTGCATTAAAATGGAGAGTATGGTAAAATTAATAGTCCCCTACTGACATATATTAGATTATTTTCTTCAAAAGGAATTACAATTGTCAATAGCTTATAGGATATCGCTTTTCTTAAACAAAACTGGAATAATTCAAATAAGGGCTCTTTTGTGAATCAACTGAGAAATGGATAAAAGAGCTGAACTCAGAGGAAACCCAAACAGAAGATACACTAACAAGTTAGTAAAAAAACCCCTCTCCTGTTCCTCATCATGTCGTCTTTAGCAAAGTCCATCTGTACAAGAGCTCTCATTTCTCTGCTAAAGAAGGGTTATACAATGATTAGAAGCGATCATATCAGCAGAAATCCCACAATCAATCAGGATGACGATTCAGCATTTTCTCAGCTCATTTGAAGGAGTAGGAATGAATTTTCAAAAGCACTGGAGAGATTAGCATATTTCTACATTGTATGCAACTGTTTTTTGTTTTCTAGAAATACTGCCTTTATTTGTCCATTGTTCACAGGCAGGACACAGTATTTTTTTACACATAGCAATAAACACTTCAGTGCTTAGAGCTCTCTGAAGGAAAAGTAAAAGCCTATGGTTTAATGTGAAGCTAGAATTGACCTTTAAGTCCTATTGTGTTCTATTTTCATATAAATTGATCAGAATCTATGGAGAAATTAATCATTTTTCATTTCACTGTCTTGTCCAAAGCCTGTGTATCATACACAAGTCGACAAAAAGCATGAAAATAAAAAAGCAAGTAAATAAAATATTTGCTAAAGCTACAAGGGAATTCACAGAGCAAACTGAGCTTCTTTATCTGTTTTTAAAATGTACGTATTCTGGAAATAAAAATTTTCATTGCCTCATATTAAAGAAGTATTCTCTACCTGCAACTCAATGTCAACTTCACATAGGTTTCAATAAACATACAAATCAAAAATGTACATTTAGAAAAACCAACTATGATAAACTGAAACAAACCCTCTACCAGCGTTCACTTTAAGGTTATTTCTAGGACAGAAAGTATCATGCATAGACTCCAGATTCTCTCTTTTAGTCACTTCCAAGTGCCATTTAATGTTAACACTATAAAATGTATAAGGAGGTTGAAAGCAGATGAGATGTTCACCTTTTTCAACTGTAAGCTATTTTCTGTTTTGGTATAAAACTTCAGAATTCTACATCTGGTTAGACCAATAGAAGTACAAACTATGCAAGCAAACATTTGCGAGTTGTCTCAATTTTGGAGAATTAAGAGGTTTTTTTTAATAATTTCTATTGGTTTTTTTGAAAATTCACTTTAAACAAAAAATTTTTGCAAAACAGTACAGGAAAAAAATTACAGCTTGTTCAATTAAGCTGACATTGTTATCCCAGGGGTGGGGTGACAGCAAGCATTTTTTATTTAGACATTCCAATTTTTTTAATGGGTTAAACAGAGCCTGTATTTCTTGTTACCTGCAGAGTATGCTACATATCTTGTCTCTAGGTGACCATGCAGGTGGGAACACACCAGTCAAGCTCATTGATACTAGTTACACACAGCTATTAGTTTCACCAGTGTCCTATTTACAGAGTAACAGATATGCATTCTCCATTGGCTTCTGTACAGCCATACTCTGCGCCAACCCCACTGCACACTGAAAACACGCAAGTCAATGAAGAACTTCTCAGCACATGCAATTCACTTCACATTCTGGTACAGTCAAACCAGGTATGAAGATATTCTACTTTATCACATCGCTACATTCTGTTTTGTGGTTCATTGAAGTAATGGCCTTGTACATAAAAAAAATCCCACAGACAACAGCAAGATGACTGAAGCTTTTGTTAGGAAAAGTTACAAAAGTTTACTGTATTTGGGGAATTGGTATAAATCGGGTTTGAAGTTTTACAATCCCTACTAAGTAAATTCATTCCCTTCAAGCTAAAAAAAAATCTCAGAGACATGTGAAATACAGCTTACCCAATACAGAACAATCCATGAGGAAAACAGAAGTAAACATCCTGGAATTCTGCCTCTTCATAAAGCATGGTCTAAATGGCATACCCTATGCTGACAAAATGCAAATGAGGAAAAGAGGTTTCTACTGGTATATACCTTACACCTTCAACCACATAGTCAAAATGTAAACTAGTGTTTGGAGTATGCATTGTTATGTCTGACATATGAAACTTATTTGTAACTCCATGCATCTGAACTCTGACATAGTCTAAAATAAAATTATCAACAGGAATTTAATCTCTATTTTTACAGAAGGCAAAGTGTTATTGGGAGGAAGTCAGCCACACTGATGATAAGAAGGATGTGAGACAGGTGGGATGCCACTGTTCTTTTCCTAAAAGAAGTTAAAAAACTAAATTGTTCAAATTAATTGGTCAAGTAGTATATAGCAAAATAAAAGAAATACCAAAGAGTGACCAGTGACTGCACTCAAGGTAATGGTACAGAGCTGTTCCAGGGGAGGTTTAGGTTGGCTATTATGAAAAGATTCTTCACCCAGGGGGTGGTTGGGCACTGGAACAGGCTCCCTGGGCCAGTGGTCACAGCACTGGCCTGCCAGAGTTCAAGAAGGGTTTGGACAACACTCAACCATATGGTGTGACTCTTGGGGTGTCCTGTGCAGGGCCAGGAGTTGGACTTTGATGATGCTTCTGGGGATCCTTCCAACTCAGGATATTCCATGATTCTATGATTCTGTGGAAGAATCCAAACTGAAAACATGTCTATTGTTAGCACTGGTGTTAAAGAGAAGGTGCTCTTGAGATCATTGTTCAATTTTCCTGATTTTTACTACACAGCTATTCATAAACAGTCAACCTCTTAATTCGCTATACAAGTAATAGCTTGCACACAGTTCTGAAAATTTATGCTAGTGAGCCCCCCTATGAAAAAAAACGAAAAACAAGAAGAAACAATAAACCATAAAAAAAAGGCACTACAGAAGATAAAGAAAAAAGACACCACCCATTTACTTCCCTCCTTTCAAACTCCTTTCTGACCTTACCTTCTTTTTCTCTGCTCTGCTTCTACACATCCTGATGGCTCTTCCCCTTTCCTTCAGTGCTTCGGAGCACACAGAAACTACTATTCTCATTTTCTCCTCCATTTTCTAGCTGCTGGCATTTTTCTTTTCCTTTTCACTTTCTTATTAATGTACAGGTGTTTTTTTAAGCTCGCCAAGTTCTACTACACACAAAACTTTTAACTAACAACACCTTGTTGCTATCCTGAAGGAAGGCTGTATCAGTATTTAATTCACAAGAATCAGCTGACTGTGACAAATTGACTATATAAAGAGTCCCCTTATCCATTTAAAATATCCCCATTTTAAAGAAAATCAAAAATCAAATAGAAATATAGTTTACATCACTCATAATAAAAATAACAGCAATAAAGTAGGGTGATTTCACAGGGGGTGAGGAGGTAAAGGTGAGTGAGAAATGCACTATAAAATGAGAAGTCCTTTTTTTTCTGCAGTTTGCTGCAGAACTTTTTCCTCTTTCTTTGCATTATTTTTTTCCAGACAGGGTCCAGAAATATAATAGTATACACAAAGAGAAAACTTTTCACTCATCTTTTTCTGTTAATCCCATTTCTCCTTCCTTAAAATGACTAAACATTCATTTGCAGATAAGAGTGGAAGTGAAGGACAACTGGGAAGTCTCCTTTCAAAGAGAAGAAACCTCATTTCAGGCAAATATAGATAGTATAGGGTACAATCTGAATGAGGAAACAAAACAAACAAAAAAAAACCAGTATTAGAAAAGAGGAGGCATTGTCTTTAGAGAATTGGGAAAATGGGCACAAAACATGAAAATAATTCTCAACCCAGATCCATTTACTACCGTATAAAAATCTGAAATATCTCACCTTGAAATAATTACACCACAATACAATTTACAACTTGGTCGGACTAAATGATGTTCATGAATGAGTAAAGGCAGTTCTATGGTTGGAAATGTAAATAACACAAGCAATATCGATGACCAGAACACACCCGGTCATGTACGTCCAATGACACTTCCTCACTTCCCATCTCAATATCTCACATTTTAACTTTGTTAATGTTGCTACCTCTCCCTCTTACAATGACTTCCAGCATTTCAAGTCCTACATCCTTCCCTACTACACGAGTTACTGGCTTCCACAGATAAAGTAAAAAATTATATTTTGACATAATTTAGGTAGGTGTTATATAATCTAGTTCCAGAAGTTAATGAGGGTAGAGTAGAAAGCATTTTTAAAAAAAAAAAAAACTTGTTTCATTTTATTTACTTATTTATATGGGTAAATAGCCCTGTAACTACCACAAAAATCTGCAGTCAGTAATGAGCTGGTGGCAGAAACATTAAGTCATTTTTGGAAAGACTTTAATGTGAGCTATCAAATAGGATATGCAATACAGTATTTATCTGAGTACATCTCAGACAAGGGAAAAGAGTAAGTATAGGGCTGTGAAAGAAAATAGTTCCTTTCATTTGACTGCTAGCAGTACCCTGAATATGTGTGTTCCTTTCAAAGCAAGCAACTGGGCAGTTTAGGAAAAAAGCGGCTGTTTACTTTGACCTGGAAGATGGAGCCATCTGGAGTGAATGGGGGAAACATCCTTCCCCCAAAAACCTGCTAATACTATGTACAAATAAGCTTCTGACATAGTTGGGGCAAAGACCAGTATGTCCACAGCAGAGCGAAATAAGAGAGCAGTGGCAAGATGCACAAAAGCAATCAGTCTTCCGAGATGATGAAAAGAAAGATATTTTCCCAGGGATCAGACAGGATCATCTATAATTTGCTGCAACCCAGGGAGCCTCCGAAAGTCAATGAGATAAGACCAGGACTGAAAGTAAAACCCATGAAGACACAGTTGGTGAGGGGAAGATGTGCTGTGTTCTGTTTCACCCAGCTGATGCATTTCTCTCTCCTTTACTTATCTTGCTCTAAAAATAGGTTTTCATCAGAATAAGAAATACGTTTTGAAGATCTTTTTGCGTATACTCACTTTAAGGAGGGGGAGAGGCAGAACAATACCAGAGTAATGATCAACCCAAGAGACCCATCAGAAAAAGAAAACATGTTGTGTGTTCCGCATTTACACTGCTCAGGAAGTTATTAGACCTGAGCTATAAGAAATGGCATGATATTTCACTATGAAGTTAAAACTTTGCAGTTTATTCTACTATCTCATACTTTAACAAAGTGGAAAGAATAATGTTATTAGAAGCCTTAAGAACAAATCTTTTGTTTGTTTTGCCTTCAAGTTTCCCAATTTAGCATACTGCCAAAGCGAAAGTCAGACAGAACTTCAACAAGGCCCATCACAAAGTTAGGTATGTTGTGATATATATCCTTGTGGCTAGAAATTAGACATTTGGATTGTTAGCTTCCACATGCAAAACACTATGTAAAAGCGGGGTTAAGAAAAAAAAATCTTGATGTTTTAGAACTATAATATACAGATCTAACCACACAGCAGGAGGGGTTAGCAGATTACATGGATGCATTGTTAGAAAACAGTCTATGTCAGTGTTGTGTAATAGAGAGGTTTTGTGCTTTGGTATTTCTACTCTTCTCCACGCTTCATAATACTATGGAATAGGTAAAGGATTCAGAGTTAATCCCCTAAAATAGTTCCACCAAAAAGCATGCACTGCTGTTTGGATGGCTGCAGCTATTTTATCATCCCTAAGGAGGGCAGAAAAATACATGTGTACTTTCAAAACAGAGATACAATAAACCAGACTGACTGATTTGGCTATATGTTTACATTAAAATATTCTTCATCTCCAGGTCCTAACTTAACATTTTTTAAAGCCAGCTCTCACTTTAAAAAGCCCCAAACCCACCAATCACCAAAAGTTTTGACACAGGGTGAGTCCTGGTGAACACCAAGCTGAACATGTGGCACCACTGTGCAATTGAGGCAAAGATGGCAAATGGTATCCCAGGCAGAAAGTAAGCCTGTAATCCTTCCCCTCTACTGAGCACTGGTGAGGCCACCCCTGGAGTGCTGGGTCCTCTTCTGGACTCCTTAGTGCAAGGAGGACATTGACATGCTGGAGAGGGTTCAGCAAAGGGCTACAGTGATGAAGGGATGGAAATATCTCTCTTATGAGGAAAGGCTGAGAAATCTGAGAGTGCTCAGGCTTGAGAAGAAAAGGCTCAGGGGGATGTCATTAGTGCATGTAAATACCAGAAGGGAGGGTGCAGAGAGGACAGAGTTAGACACTTTCCAGTGGCACCAGGATCAGAAGCAATGGGCGCAAACTGAAATGCAGGAGCCTCTGTCTGAACATCAAGACAGACTTTGTTACTGTGAGGATATAGCACTGTCACAGGTTGCCCAGAGGCTGTGGAGTTTCCCTCCCTGGAAGACACTCAAAAGCCATCTGGACATGGTCCTGGGCACTAGATGACCCCTCCTGAACAAGGGGCTGGACCAGATGACTTCAAGAGGTCCCTTCCAATCTCATCTGTTTTGTCACTCGATGATACATGGAGGATTCTTTCCCTACATAGTGTTAATCACTTGCAGGACTGTGCTTAACACTTCTAATTGCAGTTTGGAATTTATTTCCTGGAAATGCCCTTTCTAGGGGCAAATTTTTAAAGAACAGCTACAGCAATAAGCTATATGTTTGTCATTTTAGGCCATGTCTATTATAAAGTAATTTCTGTATAGGTGAAGTTTACTCTCTAGCCACCAGAATTTTCTCACTGAATATCTCTACTGTGCTCCTTTTCCCTGGCAAGGCTTTGTTCAAATGTTGTCAAACACAGAATTGCAGAGTTCAGATATTAAGAGACCTTTGCTGACTGCTGAATGTCACTGGAAATCTGTGTGTACATAAATTCTGAATTAAAGGATACACTGCCCTTATTTTATATATGCAAGCAAAAGAGAAGCAGGTCAGGGACTTTAAACCTATTTCAACGAAAAAGAGGCACATAAAAGAAAGATAAATGACATACAGAGAAGGTGAACATGATGTAGGAAATTAGTTATGGATCTGCAAGGAAAAGCAATGCACTTCTGTTCAGTCTCAAACTAAAACCTTATTTCTTCATTTGTGGAATAGAAATATGCACAAAAGGTCAAATGACAAGATCCCATTTTTAAACCAATAAGATACTTGAATAAGCGTACCACATGCAGGAAGAGTGAAATCTTCACTGGTACCACACTGTGAGTAAGAACCTAGCAGCTCCTTTCCTTCCAGTTGGCCTCTGACTGTCCATGCACACACTTGCTCAGATGCTATATAAAAAATCAGCCACGAGGTAGTTTCCATTTTAAATGAAAGCAAACATGAAAGCTTGCAAGCCTTATAGATATTATCAATAACTGCAACACTTTGATAAGAGGCCAGATACAGACATTCTTTACAGACTGCAAAGAAGTGCATGCAGAAGATTACCCCTTTCCCTCTATCTAATACCATGCCTAAAAACTTTCTGGGCTTTTTAAATGTCAGGTATGACTGTAGAGGAGAGTCTTAGTGCCAAACCTATGTCTAAGGTGCCTCAGAAAAATTTTTCTCTTGCTGGGCAAAAATAATTTGGAAGCCCTCTGGATTGAACCTATCAGAACACTCTTTTCTTTGAGGACGGCATACAACAGAGTAGTCATTTTCGAATATGACTATGCAATGAATATCTATTAAGCCATTAAAACACTGAGTTTTAACCAATACATGTTTTGCTACAGCTATATGTTTCACAAGCATAGCTGTGTTTTCCACAAGTAAATTTATGCCTACTCAAAAGTATCATGTGTTTACAAATATATTTTGCAAATGCAGGCAAAATTCACATTTTCTACCTTTCTTTTCTGTGAAAAATACATATTGCAGTCATACAACAACATGAGGCACCATTGCAGCAGATTAGGTGGCAGGAAAGGGGCATCAATGAAACCCCAAGAGAAGTCTGTTAAGGTGGAGCCTTCCTCATGTTCTAAACTGTGTCCTCCAGGCTCACCCAGGCAGTCAGCTTCAGCTGCATGTGATGCTATATCCCTGAGTGGGAGAGCCTGTGGTACAAAATACAGCACTTGGCAGTCTTCCTTTAGACTTACTCATATGGACTAAAATCAGAGGCACTTTTTATAATAAAATGAATTGCACATTAAGCCCATATTTGAGATCAGTGGGGTTTTTCTTCATTATATTCTCATTTTTTAAAGGAACTTCAGTGTCCTTCTACAGAAGAAGTTTAAGCTGTATCTTAATTTGTGCATGGAATCTCTTAGTTCACAATATCAACTTTTTTTTTTTCATTAGCCTTTTAAGAAATTATTCTAAATTAAGGAATGGAACTGTGGAAAAAACGTATTTTAACTTTTGACGGGAACATCTCTGCATGCAAATTCCACTGTAGTAAAAGCCAGGATGCACTTCTTTTAAATGTAGAGTCTATTTCTACTGGTATAGGTAGCATGTGCAGTTACGTTAACTAGAATGCTATTTTGCCAGGTTTAATCACACTGAAAATCTCACAGTAACTGATACTTTATTTTAAAAGCGAGATGTAGCAGACAATGAAAAGTTTCATGTGTTTGAAAAAAAAACATTTCCACTGAAATGCTTTGAAAATAACTCTTTTTTGTACAGTGGTTCAGCACCAGGATTTCTAACACCAGGGCTACATGTAGTTCACTGCATCCTAAAGGGCACTTCGAAGCCTTTCCAAAACTCCCACTGAAACTGTGCTCCATCCTTTGCTTACTCCCCCTACCTCAACTCGTAACTGTTCATGAAAACAACAGCAATGCCATTACAGGTCACTAGAAGATTAAGTTTTGGAGACTGGAAGAGAGAAAACAAAACAAAGTTAAGTACAAAAAATTCTTAAAGCACTGCGAAAATTTTTTGTTTTCTTTTAAATTCAGGGTTTCTGAGTACTTAAAGAATAATAGCTGTGAGGCTAATTATCACTGCTTCTAGAACACTCACATAGGCATGGAAGAAATAAAGATGTGGGTTTTTTTCCAGTTATTAGTATTTTCAGCTAGAATGAAAAAAGATTCTTCATGTAAGGAACCAGGTTTCTTTTTGGGTTTCTGTAGAAATGAGGGTCACTAACATGTGATTTTTTCACATCTAAATACAACCATTGCTGGAAGCTGGCAGCAGAAAAAAGAACATGGCCATGTATGTACTTCCAAATAATGTTTTACTAGGACTGCAGAAAAGGACCCCATATGTTGCTTTACCTACACAACAGAAATGTGTCAGCCTGTGGGAGCAGGCCAGGGAGCCGTCAACATGTTTTCCTTGCCGACACTAGCATACAACCAACTCTGTGTTCAAACTTACCTGTATATGGGCAGTGCTCTCCAGATGTTCATACAGAGCCCTGAGACAAACCTACCAACAGGCTTGCAAAACGTCAGTCAGCAGGGGAAGACATCTCTTGTCCTGATAAAAAGATGAGGAAAACAAAGAATCCCAGAGCAGTCCATCTGTCCACCGAATTAAGGGGGGCAGCAAGCAGGTATCATTCCTTTCAAAAGCTAACTGCGCTGATGGCTTACTTCAAGCATTGAAGATTGAACAGATAATGAGGTTTTGAAGTCCTATTCAAACCCTGTGAAAAGGCAAAACTTAGGGAACAAACTATCTAAATCAGTTTGAAAAACCATACAGAATGTCTTCGTAGATTGTGTACTTCACGTGAAGATGCAGAGCAGGAGGAATAAGCAAATGATGCCTTTAGAATGACAGGTGAGCATTTGCCAATTAACTTACTTGACTGATAACAGGAATGCAGTCTCCTGCTAATGGCTGACTGGCTGCTCTCTTTCCCATGTCAGCAGGTCAAGTTGCTTGTGTGATTTTAGCCACCTTCACAGACCAGGAAAAATTGTAATTTATTGCACTCCAAGACACTTGCATGTAAACACAGCCCTTCAGCTTCCTTGGAGTCGACTGTCTTCCCCACCCCTGTGCAGTCCCTTTTCTTCAACAGGGTAAAAATTAAGGCGGCTGACAGAAATCGCTAACAATCATCTTTGAGACCCTACAGTCAACCAAAACAATTATTATTAACCACACTACTTCTAAATAGAGCCTGTTTTCACCACATCTTTGCATGTTTTGTCCGAGGTAGTGCTTTTACCTCATCACAATTCTGTCAGTTTAAGGCAACCCTCACAGCCCCTCAGAGGCTCTCTCACCTTCCGCCTGAACTTCTCCTAGACCGCCTTAAGTTTATGTCATTTTTTTAGGACTCCACAAATCATCCCAACACCTTTACTTCTCTTTCTCCCCAAAGGGTTTTCAAATGTTTGAAAATATCGCAAAATATCTCTCCGATTCGGTCCTCCAGCTCCGTCCCTCCCTCTCCTCACACACCCGTGCAGGCTGTGGTGCCGAGGCTCCGCGACCTCCCCTTAAAGGAGCGGCCGCAGCGAGGAGCGAACTTTCCAGCTTTACACCAGGGTAGCAGGAAAACGGCGATGCCGGACTTACTTAGAGCCCCATCCACACAGCATGCTGTGCCTGTCCCAGGCCAAATGCAGGGCTTGTCCCCACTGCACGGACGGGCGCTGTGCCCCCGACTGGCAACAGCTCACAGCAGCGGGACAGAGCAGCTGCTTCCCAAGTCTCTGCTGCAACAGTGTCAGCAGAAAGTGAAATAAGGAGCTGGGGTTTGCACCAAAATGTCCCGAAACTGTTCATAGGGCCGTCTGCCAGCCCCTCCGCTGTGGTAAGGGTGAAGGGAAGCGTTCTGGAAGGGACCAGCTACCCCTGGTTCCCTGGACTTCCCACTTGAACACTAAACTTTCCTCCTAGTCCACTTCACCTCGAGCAGCTGCACAGCAGAAAGCAGAGCCGGCCTGCGAGAGGCAGCTGCCTGACTTGCATCTCCGCTCCAGCTCCGCTTCCTCTTGGAGTGCTTGCCGTGGTGGTGAGAGCGAGGGAAGCCAGAGGCATGGTTCCATGCCGCAGGGAGTGCCCACCGGGACCGCCCACCGGGACCAGAGACATGGAAAGGCCGCAGGGCTCGGGAGCAGGCACGGGAGCTGACCAACAGCCCCTCCTGTGGCGTTGAGAGCGCGGCTATTCCTGCTTCCAGCAGGTCCTTTCTGTGTGTAAGATTCAAAAGTCCTCGAAAGCAGGTCTGGTCTGTCAAAACGGGGAAATGTGAAGAAATATTTTAAAAGTCAGAGGTATGTGATATCCTTAAGGAGTTCTTGGAAATCCAAATGGTAATTTTTAATGCATGGAGTTGGCAGTGTGGTTGGTTGCAGGTTTACAGCGCTTGCACATTTTCACAGGTGATTTGTGCTTCATATTTTCCCACAGTAAAGGCTGTATTTCATGGATCTGGAGTGAAAGGGTGCACCGTTCTCCATATGTCTGATGCCATGTGCCAGTAGCAGCTCTTCAATGCATATTTTAGTTTGCTGCAACTGTACCTCACATTTTGGTTTATGTATTATATGAGAGGCTATAGCTCCTTACAACACTGGAACGAAAGCAAGGAGGCATTTCCTACTAGAACCCTAATTTAAAGAGGCCTTCCTTAACACACATGCCCTCTTGTTGCAGCCAAACACTGCACAGCCTACCCCTGCCCAAGAGCCTGAATGTGTTAAGAACATGCCTTTTTATCTGACCATGTATCCTACTGCTTCCTCCACAGGGAATCCAAGGCACTTCACAGAACATCATCTCAATCATAGACTCATGAAATGGGCTGAGTTGGAAGGGACCATAAAGATCATCTAGTTCCAATCCCTCCTACCACAGGCAGGGACACTTTTCACTAGACCAGGTTGCTCAAAGCCCCACCCAACCTGGCCTTGAACACCTCCAGGGATGGGGCATCCACAGCTTCTCTGGACAACCGGTTCCAGTGCTTCACCACTCTCACAGTAGAGAATTTCTTCTTAATATCTAATCTAAATCTACTCTTTTGCAGTTTGAGGCCATTCCCCCTTGTCTCCTGTCACTACGTGCCCTTGTAAATAGTCTCTTTCCATCTTTGTTGTAGGATCCCTTCAGGTACTGGGAGGCCTCAATTAGGTCACCTCAATTAGGTCACCTTCTCTTTTTCAGGCTGAACAATTTCAATTCTCTCAGCCCTTCCTCACAGCAGAGGTGCTCTGTTGCTGCCTGTTCTGAGCTTCCCTTCCCCCTCCCCAAGACACTTGCCTCTGCCATGTGCTCTGAACCCCTTTGTTCCAAGCACGGACAAAACCAAATGTAACTCAAACTCTTTAGCAGTGTCTGATTGTCCGGTCACCCCGGGTCTGCCCGCAGTCCTCCCCTTTCCCCTTCTCCGAATAAAAGGAGGACCAAGTGGGGGTGGGAGGTGCTGATGTGTCTGTCATTCCATTTGATAAGTGGCCTGTGCAATAGGAATTGCAGTTTCAGGGCATCATACAAGGGATTGGAGGTACCCAGTGCTCCATCTCTCTAATCATCTTGGTGACCCTCTTCTGGACTCACTCCAAAAGGTCCATGTCCTTCCTGTGCTGGGGACCCCAGTACTGCATGCAGCACTCAAGGTGGGGTCTCATCAGAAGGGTGCTTTCACACCCTAGAAAAATATATCTTCATTCAATAAAGAACAGTGAATATTCAGAATGATCCATTGGCAGCTCTGGATTTTAGAGTACCTTAGATTTAATTTTCCAGTATAAAGGTCTTGATTCAAAGCTTTGTTAAGTTCATTACAATCTTTTTTTCTAGCAGGCATGGGATTAGTTTAGCTCTTAATTTAGTTGACTGACCATCCTGATGTCAGGTCACAGATCCAATTTAATTCTGACTTCTACTTTCCCTACTTAATCCCCTCATTTGTGAATATTTTCAGCAGTCGGGAGTTAGACATTCCTGTTTGTGGTGAGCTGATGCTGGCTGTATGCCAGGGTCCCACCAAGCAGCTCTGCCATTTGCCCTCCTGAAGTGGACAGGAGACAGAAAATAGAACAAAGGGGTCAAGATAAGAACAGGAAGATTACTCAACAATTACAGTCACAGACAAAACAGACTCAACTTGGAGACATTAGCATAATTTATTACCAATTGTTCTGTTTTAACCCCAGCTGGCTACTAAGCCCCACACAGTCACTAGCTCCCTACCTGTGGAATGGGGGGAAGAAATCGGTAGGGTAAATATCCTATAGTCAAGAGATGTTCAAATCAACAATTGTCCCGGTTTGAGACAAATTCAGAGGAACGTCCGAAATGAACATCTGAAATGAACGTCCTCTGATAGAAGGCAGGTTACAGCCACCCCTCTCCCACCAGGTTCGGAAAGAATTTTCCTCAGAGGAAAGTGAAAAAAAAACCCTATTTATTTAACAAGTAAAGTGCACACAGGCACGGGGAAAAAAAAAAAAAAAAAAAAAGAAGCTAAATAATAAAACCTCTTGCTGTGGAGAGAACCTGGGTAGATTTCAGAGTCCTTTGTGGGTGTGGCTTTCTCCTCTCCAGAGCTGGGGTTCGGCGTGGGCCCCTGCGGGCCAAGGTGTAGGGCCTCCCGGTATGTTCTGGTGTTGCTGAACAGTCCAGAAGAGAAGAAGAAGAAACCAAAGTCCCAGGGCTTCGTGTTTTAGCTAATGAACAAGAAGCTAGCAAAAAAACCAAGAGGGTGCCACTCTCTTCCCAGCTGCAGGGAGCCGAGAGCTGGGCAAAGCAGGAAGGTGCTTTCCTCCTCTCTGTAGCAGCCAGGAATGCAGGGGAGTGTATACCTGTGTCCTTGAACACAAAACCGCTTGGGGTTTTTCTCCCTGTCTCTTGGACCCAGTTTAAAGACACAGAAAGGCACAGGATTCATGTCTGGCATAGGGCAGACAATAGGGAATACAGGGTCATACAGTCACCCCAAGACAACAATGTAAACAAATTCCACTTAGCCATGCCAGTTTGTTTTTGACTATTCATATAATAGAAGGTTTACCAGAGTTTGCTTACTCAGAGTGCAAATCAGATACCAAATTTAGGTAACATATAGTGATAATTACTCAAAGCATGCAGTTTGACTCATATAGAACTCTTTGGCTTTATTGTTGAACCATACCTCTGTCCATTTTTTTTTCACTGTGTGGGAAAAACAATCAAAATTTTTATCACAAAAGCTAGAAACCACTGCCACAAAATATCAGTTGCAAAAGCAGTGAGTGAAAGAAAGTAGTCCTTCTTGAAGTCAGTAACTTTTTGAAAATTAGTAAGAGAATTTCTATCATTAATATCTTGCTTTTGATATGTTAAATGAATTGTCATTTTCTGTTGTTTTTCCTTTGATTTCCATCTGGAAAGAGTAACAGGTATCAAATAAAGGAACATTGGCCCCTTTTCTGAGCCTTTATATTCAGTGAATCATAGTCAGCTCATATAAATGAACAATATTAATATTAGGAGGGAATGAAGCAAAGGAGTAACTGTATCTTGCAGCAAAACCTGAGGGTTATTATGTCTAGGCAGGATGCATGGGATCAAAGCATTCAAAGAAGAGGGAATGTGACAGTTTTAGTTGCACTGTGTCAAAAGGCCATTTGTGTTGTGCTGCTGGTTTTTATGTATGCCCAAATCAGTATAGTCAGTATAATTTTATTCCATTTGTCCACTCAGTAACATTTGACTTACTGCTCTGGTCATTCTGCCATGCATTGGTGTAATTTTTCATCACAAAAGAATGAATGGAGGTCATATCAGCCACATGCATTCATTTTCATTTTCATTTTTTAAGGTGGGAAGCAGTAGCTCAGTATTAGGAAGCAAGATGTTCTGTGAAAAAGACTATTGGATACTTAAAACAACTCCTGAATTTCAAATTTGTATTCAAATACAAGTACCATGTCGAATTTTGTATTTTAATTGCTTTGGTGATGTGAGCAGCCATAAAGGTGGCCTGGTAGGAAGGTGACAAATACTGAACAAAAGAAGCTGTCTGCTGAAAAATACTGACATCTTTGAAAAGTGCAGCTGGTCACTTTCCAAGTGCAGCCAGGGTGCGTAGAAACCAGAGATACCATGGATAAGCACAAACCCAAGGGACTTTAATGGCAATTTATAATCTGATAAGGTGGAAAATCACCTAGCTCTGAAAGAACAAAAACCACCATCATCTAATGGCTGTTACAGGCAAAAAAAATCAAAATTAGTGGTTGCTCAAAGTAGGATAACCTACTCAGTGTTATAAAAAGGACTTATTTTTTATTCAAAATGGAGCCTCTTGGTATCTGAGAACTTCACAGTTGACTCCCACATGACCTTTCTATCAGCATTTAGACTCCCACTTGGAACACCTGCCTGACTCCAGACTCTGTAACATGGATCAGTTTTGAAGGGAGACTATTACCTTATTGGTTCAGTCTATCCTCCCCTTTTTAGAGGTGACTAGATCCCTCTGGGAACCCTCCCCCCTCTTTTTGGATAGTGTTACCCCTTCTGAAATCTGTGCAATTCACTTCTTCCTGATATTATATATATATTATTATAGGTAACCTATCATATCCAGTGTTACACTGCTGGTATGTTTGCTTCACTAATGGTAAGTTGTAGTAACCTGTAGTAGTGTTTGGTTATTGCTGTTACTGGTTGTACTGCAATACTGATTGATAACATATTATTGATTGATACTAATTATTGGTTGCTGACAGTAATTTTTAATAGCTTGGTGTATATATATTTATTCATATTCATTTATTAATTACATGGATTTCCTATTAGCAACGTTTGTGGTATTTGTAGTAATTTGTAATAAAGCAGAGAAATTTAGAGGATAAAGCCTTCACGTCGTTGGGTATTACAGGACCCTATGAACCTATGGTTGCAACTCTACACACCCAAAGGCCAGGTAACCCTTCAGATTGTGACGCTTGGGAAAATCACTTCACATCCTATGGTTCTTCCCTCTTTCTATTAAATTGTTCGAGTTAAAACTGTGTAGATTTCTAACTTTCTTTCTTAGTCTTCCTTCCTGACTTTCTGTACCCTAGGAAAAGAAAATTTTTATTGTGCCATTTATAGAGAAGAGCAAGTAGAGGATAGTTTAGTACAAGACCTTATAATTTATATCATGTCCCACCCCTTTAACAGGAAAAAGGCAATACTTCACATGGAAAGACTTCAGATGTCTCTCCTCTGGAACAGAAATGTGTACTGACATTTTTCTGTCTACCATAAAAATGTTAGCCATGTAGAATGACCTACTACATATAACATTTTCATTTCCCAAGAGAGGAAACAGAGAAGCAAACACAACACCTCTATTAAATATTGATAAAAACCAAAGAATAATATTTACTGTAAAGAAGAAAATATTCATAAGGTAACAGTGGAATAGAATGAGATCACACAATTAAGTTTATACATGCAAGTAACGTGTAAAGTCCTTCTCTTCTGGTCACAGATTTTTTTTCTGCCAGTTTAATTCTAATGACATTGATCAGATTACAGTGATTTCTTTTGAAACAAATACGATTGTGCTAATGCTTTATCAGAATAACAGTATTCAAAGGTCATAGATTTATCATATGTTAAGAGGAGGTACGGTGGTTTTTTAATATCTTGCATCTTCATGAAGTATTGAAAATAATTCATTTTTATTATTCAGAAACCTCTTTCCTACACAGGGTCACTTAAGTTTTCTTCTGTACAAATCAGTCTAATAAAAATAATGGAGCTGGTGATATTTTATCTCTTCATTTGTTTCAAATTTCAGGAACTGTGTGGTCCAGAAGACAGTGCACTAGCTGGTGAGAAGTTTACACTTGTGTTTTTTTAAGGACTTGCTGCAGTAAATTTTCTTGTTGCTGTTTCCCCTCTTTCAGTTGTCTGATATTTCAAGCAGTTTGGGGCAGATGCATTCTATTATGTTTCTGTAATCCCTGGCACAATTAGGATTTAATGTTATTTTACATATGTAGGAGAATTTTAAAGTTAATAAACACAAGTCAAGACAAGCTATTTTATTAAACTTGATTATGCCGTACTAGTGTAAAAGCTTATGCGGGTATGAGGCGAATACATTGTATCAACCATTAGATCTCCATGGATTCAGGACATATCTATGGAATTTCCAAGTTGGTGTATTTGTGTGAAAAGAAGTACAGAAACAAAGAAGCTGTAGAGCAAAGACTGGGATCTGCAGGACATGATAAAACTTTAAGTGTCCATCTTGAGAAGCAGAGAGGCATTGAAAACAAATGGAATTAACTTATCACAGAAGGTTTTAAAAGGTATTAAGTATGCATAACCAGCATGAGAAAAGTTCTTTCCTTTTAAAAACCATAATAGATTTAGTACTTTGTTTTTCATTAGCATTTTGCTGTAAACTATTTCTTTATTGCATTAAGGAATGTAACCTTAAAGGCTAATTTTAGCTAAGGGAGGTTTTCTCCCAAGGCTCTATTGACAAATGGTTCTTCTGAAGGGCAGTTCAGAGCCTACTTCATGTGCTTTGAATTAGTTTACTGAAGGAACCTTCCTCTGTCCATCGACTCTGCCCTGGAAAAAATAAGTTAGACAGACCTCTGCAATGCAAGCTTAGTCTTCAGTGAATACATGGAAAACCCTGTTAGCATTCAGACTATGATTCAGAATAACTCTTTTTAGGTCACATTATTTATGAAAAATTTTATTGAGTATTCACAGCTTGATAACAGAGTAAGATGTGCTCTTGGAATCAGCCATCTCCCACCCCCTGCAAGTCTTATGCAGATCTTACAGACACTAATATTGGGCCTCAGATCTTTGTGCCATCTGCTTTAGTATCCATTTTTTTATCAGAGTCTGAAGCACATCAGCAGTATTTGATTGCTATCTGCTGTGCAACTGCAGTGGTCCTGATAGCAACCAGTACATGCCACTTCCTGATCATAATCTTTTCACTGACACTCCATTCACAAAAAGCTATGTAGAAGGAGTTTCTTGGAATCACAACCAGATTTATCCAGGACCCCTTATAAGAAGGGAAAAACCCCTGAAAGTCATGTATTATTTTAATTTTGTATGACTACCTCACCTAGGAAAATCTTCAAAATATGGGATACATAGCAATGCCCTGCTGGACATGACCTTACCCTGTGGCAAGAGATATTTATTATCTGAGAGTACTTTGTCCAGGAAACTCTTCAAGATAAAGCAGTAGTGTCCATTGCAATTATGTAATTATGTTACCTTGATATAAGCACTTGGATCTATTAACAAGACTCAGAACACATTCAAACACTTGGTTGGGTGTGTACTTCCAGTGATTCTAACGATGTCTTTTATTGACACCAATGCATGAAAATCTATTCATATATGTTGTGGTAATATACACGTGGCACTTGTGAATATAAGAATGACACAACCTCTTTACATATAGTCAGGGGAATTTATTAACATGAGGTTTTTTCAGTTCTTTCTTTCATTCACTGTACATGAAGTGACTCAGACATGAAATTGGGATTCAAAAAATATTTTCACTCTGGAGAGAGCTTTAAGATACCAAGTTAACTTGCTTCAAGCTGTACATGGAACTGGGATATTGATTCCCATCTTCAGTCAACAGATGATGTCATCACACAGATCATACAATTGCATTTTCAGAAGAGCACTTGCAATATCCTTCACAAGAAACCTGTCATTCTACAGTAAAGTCTCTTCTTCTAGAATCCTGTCAGAAAGGCTGTGATAACTGTTAGAGAGCAAATGTGATGGGATAAGCTCTCTTTTTCTTCTGTAACCTTTCTGGTGCACATTTGAACACTACCCTCACCTATGACTAGAACTATTTTGCACTGTCACAATACAGATGAATTTTAGAGCAACTGAAAATGCAAGATAAAATGAAACAAAAATGGACAGATACAGCCAAGCAAATTACAGAATAATATTTTGCACGTGATCCCACAATTTTGTGAAAACATTTTGCCTAACTGTAGAAGTGAATCACAGAATTTTTACAGCTACATTGCTTAATATGTTTCTGGCCGTTGTAGGACTGCTTCCAGTCTTTGTTCTTAGCCACAATTGTGACATTAATCTAATAATGTTTAATATAGTAATGCTAATTGATACAGTAACAATTACCTTGATTAAACAACTCAGGCTTTGTGTGCCTGCTTTGCAAGATAAACATTCCTGGTACAAACCACTCTCCATTTCTTTTTGCTGGATCTTCCAATTCTGAAATCATGTGTAGCCTGTAATTTAGGCAACCACTAATCAGGCAGAAGTGCACTTAAGAGTTGAACCTAGGCTGATCAATGCACATGACATGTTAATTGAGTTTGTACTGTGGATGTTAACTTCAACATTTGTGTGTCTTTCTCCTCCTTTTATCACTAGCTAAATGTAGATGCTGGCTTTCACTGCAGGATAAAGGAAGGAATAGTCTAAAATATCCAAGAAGAAATAAACTCAGAACAGAATTGCATTTCAGTAATCTGACTGCATGGATGACAACACAGCTGGACCGTAACTGGACCATAACTGTACATGTTTCACAGCAATAGAAATCCCCAGTTTGCCTAATATCAACTTAAAAATAAATGTATCATTTAAAAAGTTTGCAAGACTCTATCTACAGGTTTGTTTTTAATGAAGTATTCTTTTTATACTCTGTAAGTGAAATTCAAATATAATGCTAAGTATTCAGTGAGTCAGTACCAATGACAGAGTGGCTGTTATTCTCTCCAGTTACACTCACCTGTCCAACAGAAACAAATCTACAGTATTGTTTTGTGTACACTCACAGCCATTTCTTATCTCTTTAAACTTTTGTTCCTTCAATAAAAGTAATATTCATCAGTAAAAATGGTCTAAGTAATTTCATTTGTCTTAGACTGTATTATATTTTAAAATCCTGTTTTCAGATTTAGATAGCAACAGAATTGACTGGGAAGCAGTGTCAAATACTTGCCAAAAATTTACATAACTTCCAGTGGAAGTGAAGCTTGAGAACTGTCCATATATTATTTTTGAGAGGAAGAATTGGATAGAATACAACCAAACCATTAAAAACTATTCTGAGCTGACAGAGTTCTCAGGCTGCTTAATAAAGCAGCCTAGATGAGTTGTGGCATTAAGCACATTCTAAAGTACTTTCATTTTCTTCATTTCATCTTCTTTTGGCCTAAAAGAAGAGTTTCTATTCGTATAAGCCAGTAACTGCAATGTGCACTAGAATTTCTTGCATATCCTTTTATTTTCTTCAGAATTGGTTTGCTCTGCAGATATCACTGAAATTTAAATTTAGAATTGGCAGACTTTGTATGTACAGCTTACAACTAAACGAGTTATATTGTGAAGATATGTGTTAAAAAATAAATCATATAAGAGAAAGAGTAAATTAAGTCATCCTCCTTAGCTTTTCTCTACCTCCTTCTTGAGGCTGTGTTGCTGTACTGTATGGGTTTTTTGTATGGTATTTCCTCTTGCAGCTCTCTGATAGCTGCATACAGCCAGACCTTGTCATTCATGTCTTTTAATGACTTTTAGCTCACACACTCCAAATACTTCCTGATTGGAGGAAAGCATCCATGAGTTCTAGATAAACAGTGTTCTAGTTATGACAACTGAAAGTATATGTGAAATATCACTCATGATTCGGTATTTTGCATGTGCCTATGTCTGACTGAGGGGCCCAATATTGCATTTTTTATGCACGGTTCAGTTATAATCAGTGCATAAATCGAAAAATGTTTGAAGTTGCTCACATACAACCGACTGCTATGGATTCTGGTAGACCCTTTCTCCATACACTACATCACATATAGAAACGTGTTTAGCAATCCATTAATGGCAATAGTTAATGTAACCATCCAGTCAAGATAAGAACTATGGAGGCTAAAACAAGCAACTTGAATCACTGTTAAGAGCAAGAGGAGGCTTGCAGCTCCATCCTACACAATGCAAAAGTACACATAAAAGAGCTGCTACCAATTTTTTTCGGCCTCCTGAAGTATAGCAAACAAGCAAGCCCTCAGTGTTGTAAACAGTGTTTCTCTCACACTGAGATTGACTTTTCCAGTCATAAAAAACTTTTGCACTTTTAAAGTGATATAGTTACAGACATGGAATCAGTAACAGGCAAATGAAGAAAGAGAGGACACAGTCCCTATGGATGTAGAGAAAACTATATAGCCAAAAGTAATCTTCTTGGCATGTTTTTACAGATGTGACTCTGAGAGGGAAACTCCACTGCGTATGTTGTTATCCTCTATTGCTGACATGAAGCTTTAGCTGCTGATCTAGCCTCTATGTAACCAGATTTGTTTGACTCCTGGATAAAGAAATCATAATGCTATCATCAAAACACTCAATCAAATATTGAACTTTGGGGAGAAAAAGATTCTACATCCTGTATCTTTCTATGTTTTCAACATGATCTTTCCTTACATGATCTTTTCTTTATAACATGTTTCTGTGTAAAAAAATCTTCCTTCTGTCTGTAATTTTGTTGTGTGGCCTGGAGTAGATTCCATACTTCAGGAAGGAGTGAAATCCTGTCCCTGGTACTAAGAGTGGGAGTCTTGGTCTTTAGAAGGGTCAGGACTTCATCCTGCATCTAATATTCTGAAGCTGTACAATGAAGACATGGATATAACAAGTCCCTGCTTCCTTCACAAGAGTATTGGAAGTTGAAGTGTGAGTAGTTTCCCTTCACAGAAATTAATTAGTTTTTAAATTAACTATATTTTTGTCAAAACACAAATTCTAAAAAAATAAATTCTAAAAAAATTCTAAAAAAGATGGGTTTTTTATCATGAGAATTACCTAACAAAATGAGCTTTTCCATCTCTGTCTCTAATCATATTTTCTTTCAGTAGTTAATCCCTACTGATAAACTAAGTATAGTGTAGTCAGATGGTTTAACTACTTTCACAATACATTTTGCATATATGTTCTGAAAAAAACTTATTACTTTAATGAAGTCTGAGTCAACATAATTTCAGGGTCTAACTAAAGTTAGCTACTCATTCCTTTTTGGACTAGTTGAATATTTTTTACTGACCATTAATAATAATAACAACAGCAGCAGCAACAACAACTACAATAATAACAACTACTATTATTATTGTTATTAGTATTGCTATTTTCATATTCATTGTCTTCACCATCACCAGCATTATTTTAAATTGTCTGAGTTTTATGGAAAATGTTGATTTTTCAAAAGCTAAAAGTTTTCTTTCACTGAAACAAATATTTTTCAAAACTGATGTTTATAACTTAACTATTTAGTTATTTATGAGAAGAGGATGAAGAAAATAATCTCTATCTAATGGGGAAAGTACAGTCCTTTATGAACTACATTTCCAAGCCAGAATACATCTTCATAAATGTACCGATGAAGACATGAGACTATGGCGAATCATAGAAGAGAAGAGACTAGAATCTACTAGAATAAAAAGAATGGGAGCACACAGGTTGAACAAGGAACTTGAATCATTCAAATGCAAATATTTGGGGGTTTATCACAAGGGGCATTTCTCTCCCCTTCTTCCAACCACATTCTTTTATGTGGTTTTGTATGGATTGTAGCTTCTTTGGGTCATACAGCTGGAATACTTATTTTCCCTTAAGAATGACTCCGAATCACACTTTTTAAATTGACTTACTGTGGTTGATTGGAAGTTCTGAAAGATTACAATATATGTTAAGTATATTATGGAGTGAACTGTATCTGGGAGAAGGTAAGTATAGCAATTTTCTGTTCTCTTCAGTATGGTGAGTGTCCTGTCAAAGAATAACAAATGGGTAAAGTTAGGAAGGACCACAGTGGGTCATCTGGTCCAACCTCCCTTCTCAGCAGGGTCATCATAGAACACATTGCATAGGATTGCATCCAGATGGTTCTTGAATTCATTTCCAGTGAGGGAGACTCCACAACCTCTCTGGGCAATCTGTTCCAGCACTCAGTCACCTGCACAGTAAAGTTCTTCCTCGTGTTCAGGTGGAACATCCTGAGCATCTGTTTGTGCCTGTTGCCTCTTGTCCTAACTGTCCTATTAGATGTGGAACATTTAAAGTGGTATTAGGACAAGAAACTAATGCATGCAATATAAATATTGAGAAAGATAAAATAGAAGAAGAAAATACATGTACTAGGAAAGTAAATAATAATTTTACAAGTCCAAGATGACCATGAAGATAGAATGCTAAAACAGTCAAATGATATGGCCTTCTGAATATTTTTAGCAGACAAAATGAACCATTCATCTTCATATTTTCACATTTTCTAAATGTGTTTGCAAATTTCAGAGAAAAAAGAAAGGAAGTTGTCCAGGACATGTTAAAAACACAGCAAACAAACTGTAGAGTTGTTAAAATATAATAAAGAAAATCTGTGGAGGCCGGTGAGCCTATGGTACAAAGAACAAAGAGACTGTGCTGGTGAGACAGTCCCTGGTACCTGAGAATCCTCCCTAGGTTAAGGTGACTGGAAAGGCTTCCCCCAGAATGCTTTGCCCTGCTTGCTGTGGTAATATACTCCAGTTCTGCTCCCTTGGTTGGCTCGTGGCCGCTCCACCCCCTTGCTACCTTACATGTTTCATACCTTATAAGGTTTTCCCCTTCCTGTTCTCTCCATTGGCCTTTGCCCTTCACTGCTCCCCCAGAGCTTCCCCATTGGTCTCCGTTCCCTAGTCCCGCCTTTGTCCCGCCCCCATGCCCTCAGCCCCACTCCCGTACTTAAACCTGGACCCTGCATTGTTCTCGGTCTTTTCGTCTAGAACCGTTCCCAGTGTAGAAGCAATCAACTGCTCCTGTGGAAATCTATGCAAAGACCCTTCCTGGCTCTTTGCCGCCGAGCCATATTACTGCAGCTATCCGTGCGTTTGTGCGTGCACGCGTGTGAGTGTGTGTGGCTGATCCTGCTGAGCAGCTTCGCTTTGGAGACACTTCTTAGAGATTGCAACACCTTGCGCTCTGGCACAGAGCCTGTGGAGCTCGAGATAGCGATAAAAATCAGAGCAGGAAAAAATGATTCCAGAGTGAATCCACCCTCTAGAATGAACAACAGTAATAAAAAGGGTAAAATTATACAAAATCATGATATAGTTTTGGTAAAATCTCAGATAGAAAAAATACCTAGAGACATTCACAAATGTTGGGAAGGTTCAATAAAGTACGAATTTCTAAGAACATGCATAAGAAGCACACAATGAAGCAAAGAGACGTAGAAAACTTTTCTTTCTTTCTTCCATTCAGATGAGCATAGTCACTGTTCAGTAGTTCAAAACTAGCATTTAGACTGAGATTATAGGAGTGTGACTTTATAATGTCATAAAATTCACAGGATAGGAAACAAAGAAATAGATCATAACAATAAATAGTTTGAAATAATTGGCTCCCTCTGTTAACTGACGCACTATCATTTCTAATACTTTTTCTCATCCTCATTTTAACAGCTTTTACAGCCTCCTTAAAACGTTTATATTTTAGGGTTTAAAAGAAAAGTATTTTTTGATATTCACTCTTTTTTTAACACTTAATTTAGATTCTGTTTTTCACTGTATATTTGTAGATTGTATTAAAAATTTCTCCTTCCTACTTCCTGTCTTCTCTTCAAAATCTTGGTATTTTTTGCTTATACCCCTCTGTCAGTGCTTGACTGAAGTCACTGAAGAAAGTTGGAAAAAGCTTTTCCCAAGGTTAAATGTGAGAAATAGTTATAGTGGGTTTTGTAGTAAGATATTGCAACGAAATAAACCATTGCCCAAACACAAGTTTGATCAGAAGCAGATCTGTGTCATGCTATACTGACATTCCTTGCAAAGGCAGGGAATTACCCTATTTGGCTTTCCCAAAGGTATACAGAGACGCTGAACAACATGAGAGTGGGACACAGAGAAAGCACAGAAGCACCATTTTGATAGAATACGGCAAAAGAAAAAATACTGAGAATGCTGGAAAAAGAAATTTCTCCCAGTTTTATCCCACTGCCTTTAGTGTCATGTGACTGTATGTCATCAATAATGTGACTGGCTACACAGGTTCAATTTATAAAACTGACTAGTAAAATTACAATGCTGACTAATTGTTCAAGTTAGGATTGGGAACATTTCTCTAGGTCACTGCATTTTTAGGACACAGCAGTCTAATTCTTTTTATATTTGTTGTCTTACACTTTAGTTTCTCCACTGCCTTGATTAGTGTTCTATAAACACTTCATAGATTTCTGACATTTCTTGATTCTTATTGCTTCAGAACTCACCTCAGTGATTCCACTTAACCAAAGGGAGAATCAGCTTCTGGATACGACACTACATAGGTAGGCCGAAACTTCTCATCATAGCATCAAATTTATCATCTGTGACTGTCCTTATATTTCATTTGATATTAATGTTGTCTGGCTACAGTTGGTCAATTTGATAAAGACATCCTCTTGAAAAGTAATATTTTCATTTTAGTATATACTTTCCTATTTTGAAAAGTTTACATTTGTGATATATACTAGTACACTTTACTGTGGGAAATGAAAAGTATTGACTTTTAGCAAGAGCACAGTAAATATATCTCTTTCGTTTTCAAATTGAAATTTCATTTGGCTTTTGATTCCATTTCCATGAGAATGACTTTGGACTCTTCACATCTACTTGAATTTGATTTGCATCTGGGTTCTTTATTTTAAGTCTTTACCTTCCCTTGATCTCCTATCTTGCTATTAACTTTTCTCCTTTTAACAGTATCTGCAAATTTAAGTTCTTGTATTATGAATAGCACTTTCATAAAATAACCTTCTGGTTATAATTGGACTACTCTCAGGAATTAAATCTGCTGACAAGTTTTTGTAGATCTGAATATTGGATATAAAGGCCAAAGGGTCAGACCTCCTGTACACACAGGAGGTGCTGTGGCACACCTTATACTCAGCTACCCTATCTGAAGCCCAGTTGCTTGCTTCTAAGTTTGGCTGTATTTCTTCTAGACTATGTTGATTTGGGACATGAAGAGATGGGGAATTCAACATTTGCCTTAGTATCTTTGCAAAAGTTAATCAGATTCCTTTTGAAATTTTTTTGTATTTCCCTTGCTCAACTTTCAGCCATTGGTTCTTGTCATGATTTCCTTTACTTGTTAACAATACCATCTGTACATGGTGTTTTTATACATGGGTGGTAACTAAGCACTGAGAAAAATATTTATTGGTAGGCAAAATATGTGGAGCTCAGTAAGACAATGTAAAGGACCATCCTCAAACTTCTCATCACTTCTTGGTTCTGTTTTGCATTCCCTTTCACATTGTTTTGAACACTTTTTTTTTGTTTTAAGCAAAAAGTGAGCAGTTCTGATTTTGATTCTGAGTAAGTATACATTCACTGGTAAATTGCCGTTAGCTGTACTAAATCAATGCAACTTTGTGCTAAAAGTTGTCACATGCTCCTATGTATTGTTACTTTTTACTCACAGAAGATCTTTGGGATAGTTTTCATTCATGTTGTGGTGTTCCTATCCAAGATGATTTGAATTAAAAATACAAGAATTAGTAAGAGAATATCACTAACATGGTCTCATTGCATTTGGGTTTTCTGCTACCTAACCACTGTCTCTCACTTTACAATATAACTTCTTGAATTCTGAGTTGTTACAGTACTTTGCAAAAATTAAGTTTGTGATAAAGATTCCTCTATAATACAGTAATACATGAAGTGTACGTGATAGAACTTGTTAAATATGCAGGGTATGTATGTATACATCAGCTGTTACCCATTTGGCAATTCTGTTGAAAGCTGTAGCCAGAGGCCAGATGTGATAGATAAGAGGGAAAGAATCTCCGATAGTGTAAATAGTGACAGCTTCATTGCCCATTATATAGCCATGACAGTTTATTCCAGTGGAGAAACTGACTGTAAGAACTTGAATCCCTGAATTATTCTGATCTCAGGGCTTCACATCTCTGTGAAAGGGCAATATTATTATTCCTGGATGATGGTGTCAGGTGGATTCAATTTGCTCCAATCAGGCTGAGAGATGTGTTACAGGCTCTTTGAAATTAAGGTCCTGGACAAAAGACCTTAGGAAGAAGATTGGGATAAATGACAGATATTTTCCGCAAATTGGCAAGAGTAGGTTCTTGATGTATTTACTTCATTGAGAGTTTCAGAGTCAAAGATTTCATGGGATGAACTGTTCTTAATTTTTCATCTTGTAGTTTATGGGGCTTTTTGTTTTGTTTTTTTTGAAACATAAGTCAGCTATTTATCTGGGAAGCTACTCTTGCAATATGCCAGCATGTCACTTTTTATTTCACTGAAGAGGAATACCACACTTGCTTCTCTGATTCCTCCAGTATTTCCACTCCTTTCTATGACTTAATGAACTATTTATTCAGGACCCTTCTTACCAAAAAAACCCCCAAAGATTCTTCATGTTTTGCTATTGATTAATCCAAATATTCTTTTCTGTCTTTCATCAACAGCTATAATTCCAAAAATCTTCCTTGCTTCTGTTGGTACTTTCCTCTATTATTGTTCTTTACAAGAGTTTCCCACACGTAGTGTTTGGAGGACCTCTACATATGAGTTGGACAGTGCATTGCAAAAGGTTAAGTGCTGGAGAATGCTGAGGAGGAGAGAAGATCAAGAAAGAGTAACATTTTTTTTTTGACTGCAAAAGCTTAAATCAGCAAAAATTTTTATGGAATTAACATGGAACCTTATCTGAATCCTACTAAGCATCTACACACAATCCTTCTCAGCTGTGTGTTGCTCACTAAAGACAGGTGATTTACCATTGTATCTCAATATAGTTGAATCTTCCACTTTACCTATTAGTGTACTTGTGGTGGCTAGAGCAGCTGCCTGCCAGACACCCACCCAGCTGCTCTTTCACTCCCCTCCTCAGCAGGACAGAGGGAGAAAATAAGATGGAAGAGCTTATTAGTCAAGTTAAAGACAGGGACATCACTTAGCAATTACCACTGTGGGCGAAAGAGACTTGACTAAAGGAAAATTATTTTAATTTATTGTCAATTAAAATAGATGTGGGTAATGAGAAACACAAAATAAAACACCACCCTCTTCCACCCCACCTTCTTTCTTTTCCAGTGCTCAATTTCACTCCATTATTGCCAATTCCTCTACCTTGCCCCACCCCAATCCCTGCCCTGCATGGCACAGGAAAACGGGGGATTGTGGATTTGTGGTCAGTCAATAACCACCCCTCTCCACCACTCCTGTCTCCTCACACTTTTCCCGTGCTTCAGTGTATGTTTTTCCCACGAAGGACAGTCCAGCAGGCCAGACTGCTCCAGCATGGATACCCTACAGGCTGTAGGTCCTGCCTGTAAACTTGTTCCAGCATGGGCTCCTCTCTCCACAGCTTCACGGGTCCTGTCAGGAGCCTGTTGCAGTGTGGGCTTCCCACAGATTCACAGCTTCCTTTGGGCATCCACCTGCCCCAGCATGGGGTCCTGCTCAGGCTGCAGGTGGATATCTGTATCCCTGTGGTCCTCCATAGGCTGCAGGCATACAGCTGCCTCATCATGGGCTACACCACGGGCTGCAGGGGAATCCTGCCTGGAGCACCTCCTCCTACCATCTCTGCACTTACCTTGGTGTCTACATGGTTGTTTCCTTCACATACTCCCACACTTCTATCTCTCACACCATGTAGTTTTTTCTTCCGCTTCTTCATTAGGTTCCCCCCAGCGCCACCCCCGCCCCGGCCATGGGCTCAGCCGCGCCCTGCGGTGGGTGGTTGGATCCGGCTGGAACCGGCTGTGTCCGGCTGGGGCAGCCCGGCCTCCCCTCACAGAGCCCCCGCACTCCCCGCTGCTGCAGGGCCTGGGCACCCCCACCCTGTACAAGACCTCTCTTCGCATAGTATTTTTCTCTATGCTATTAGAAGTTAGAGATCAAAAATATCATTACTTTGTATTATATTTATCAGGATTATTAATATTTTGGGGCTTTTCTTCTTCCATAGCCTTTTTGGCAAAACGTTGCCATGACGAGGAAAGTGTTCTGTGAAAGCTTTAAGAGATTTTGTGGAGAAATCACACCCACATTGTACATCAAGCAAAGCACACCATGAAAATATTTCATCATTTTAGGTCTCTCAGGAGCCTCTCTGGGTCACTCCTTGTCTTGCCCACATCAGTGTCTTACCAACATAATCAGTAAAAGGGATCATGCCCGTCACAAAAACAATTTCATGAAATAAGGAACATTCCTGATATTTGTTCTGAGTTACCATCATGAAAGTAGTTGGGATACAATGGAGCATGCATAGGTTTTTCGGATGTCTTCATGCAGAAGAAAAAGGAATGATTAATCTCAATCTAAATTACTTTTGTTTCTGATTCACTGAAGACTTTGGCTCCTAAAGTACTGCCCTTAGTGACATACCATGACAAGGTACCATATTCAACCTTGAACTTTGAATCAGAGCTGCTCCTGACCTTCATAAATAGGATTTCAGTCAGACTTCTAAAGCATGTGTCATAGGTTGGCAAGCTAAGTTGCAGAAGTGATGTTCATCTTGCAGCTTCCTCTATGACCTAACAGAACCTATCAGCTGCCCAGTTTGCATATGGACAATTCTTTAAGCCACTTGAAATTGTGACTGCCTCTGTGATCCACACTTAAGAATAGACAAACTCCCCCCCAAGCTCTCTCTCGTTTCCGGCGCTGGCACAGGTGGCTGCGGGCCCCGTGCGGGGGCCAGCGGGCCTGGCACAGGCCCTGCTTGGGCCAGGCCGGGCTGGGCCACGGCCATCCTGGAGCTGATGGCCCCCACTCCACCCACGGAACCCCCCCCCCAGCAGGGCTGTGGGCAGCCGGAGCGGCTCGGCTCCCCTCCCCCCCCTACTGTGGCCAAGATTTCAGCGAAAGCGGCACCACTGTCTGGCAGAGGTCATGTGACCAACAGCAATAAGCAACATTCCAGCTGCAAGGCCTAGGTGAGATTAACGCTTTCAGTGCTGTGAAGAGCTGAAAACCTGAGGGAAGAGAAAGAGGAGATGCTTAAAGCTGAAATTCTGTTGTGAAGCTATGATATATCAGAGTATCCTGTTGTAATTTCATGAAGGCATGGGAGGTGGAGTGTTCAGCTTATACTTGTAAGCAAAAGCACCTGTGCTGAGATAGGCAGCTGTAATTTCATGAGAAGTTGGACAGGAAGAGATGGAAGCGATGAGGACTTTTGCTCCAAATGCGAAAGGAGAAAACTTCAGTTCCTAGAGATGCTCCCAGAAATAGTCCTAAAGATGAAGCTGAAGAAGACCCTTTGCTCCCAGGGAAGGAGAAGGGCCTCTGTTCTTAGAGATGAAATGCTCCCAGAGATGGGTGAAGAGAACTTCTGTTTCTGAACGGCTCAACCTTAAAATTTTACCCCAAAAAACTTCAAGAGTGGCCCCTTGTTACAGTGGGGATACTGTAACACGCCTATATCAAACCAGGAGTCCCGTGGAAAAGAAATATATATATGGATGGATTCTTGCTAGATGTTTCAGAGAGATGTTTATTTCTCCAGCCGCATGGCCGGGGCGCTGCCAAGGAACTGCTACAGTCACGGGACCCGAGGGTCCTTGCCCGCGCAGGAAACACAAACCAACCAATGGGGAACGAGGCTGACCAGGGGCAGGGAAACCCCGTGTCTCCCCTCAGGACCCCTCTCCCAGGGCTACATGGCGCGGGGGAGGAGACCCCGACACTTCACCCATTTTATTTTAATAAAAGGAGAATGAAGACAACTGGATAAACATAACAAGAACAGTTTCAAAACAAAACAAGCCACCCTCCTGAGTCTTTAAATGCCCAAACAGATTCTGTGGAACATCTTAGGGCTGACAGAAGGGAGACAGAACTCTCTGAGCATGCTTTGTGGGGAAACTGAGGCAGGAGAGGGTTTCATTTCTTCCCTCCCCCTTTTCATCCCCCACTCGGCATTGGAAAGGGATTTTTGGGGAAACAATTGGCAAAGGCATGGTTTTGTGAGGGAAACCATGGATGAAAAAATGGATTGGAAATACACTGGGGGTAATAGGACATAGGATAAAAGGGAAAGGTGGGATTAGGAAAGGGAGGCTGTAGGGGGGGTTTACAATGGATATATTGTCTAACAGGACTACAATTTTTAGCATATATACTGCCTTTTACAGGAACACCATCAGGCCCAGTGACCTGCAATGCTTGTAACCCTTTTCTACCTTGTATGATTTTGAATTCCACCACCTCTCCATCTCCCAAGCTTGGGATGCATTTTTCAGGGTTATTCTTTTTAATAGCAGTTCTATGCACGAATATGTCTTGCTGGTTGTCACACCTTGTTATAAAACCATAATTTTGCTTAACATTATACCATTTCACTATCCCTAAGTTCTTAGCAACTATGATCTTTTCCTTTTTCCAAGTGGCTGCTGTTTTCTGTCTCGCTGCGTCTTTGCTCTCTCGGTCGCTCCCGTGTTGGAATTGTCAGGGCTGCTCGTGCCTGCGCGCTCTTCCCAGGGTCACGTTGGGGGCCGCGCGGGCCGGGCCAGGCCGGGCCGGCCCGCGCTGCTCAGTTCTCCGTGCGTCACCTCCTCTGGTTGCAGCTTCAGGCGCTGCATCTCGGCAGGCCCCCCGAGCGATGACCCCCCCACGCCCTGCTCCAGCGCGCGTCTCGACTGGGCGCAGCTCCGCTCCACCGCCACCAGCCGCCGCCCGCGCACCGCCCCTCTTGTTTGGACACTCACAGGGCTCGCTCCACCACGCGCAGCGCGGGGCCGGGCGGGCACCGCTGGGTCCCGCCGCTCCCCGCTCCGCCACCAACACTGTGACTCGTGTGGCTCCACCCGCGCACGGGAATTGCCTCGCTGCTGCTCGCAGATCGCTCGGTGCACGTGGCCTGGGTCACACGGTCCCTGAGCCAGGCTTCCCTTCACCAGGACACAGCTGACATGGCTCAACAGTCTCGGTAATTAAATAATATTCACGAAAATATTCTTCCATCGGCATATATTTTGACTCAAAAATTAACTGGGTCCAAATGGTGTTCCAAAAGCCCTTGGTAAGAATTAAATCCCAAGAAACATAGAAAAAGTTCTTAAACAACCATGCCAGGAAGTGTTTCAGTTCTTTCTGAGCTTGAATCAAGCTAAAATTTACAAATTGTTGTTCAAGAATCATTTTAAGTTTAAGATAAATGTCCATATGCGGCTCTGAAAGCCAAGTCTTCCCACAGTTCCTCCATAGTTTAGATATGGAATAGCAAAACAAAACCAAGAAGAGGCATCCAAAGTTTCTAGGGTTTACTCACACAAATCAGTCGCTTAGGGATCGGGGATCGTTCTGCTCTCAATGCTCCACCATTTTGTTACAGGGGGGATTCTGCAACACGCCTATATCAAACCAGGAGTCCCGTGGAAAAGAAATATATATATGGATGGATTCTTGCTAGATGTTTCAGAGATGTTTATTTCTCCAGCCACATGGCCGGGATCTGCCGAGGAACTGCTACAGTCACGGGACCCGAGGGTCCTTGCCCGCGCAGGAAACACAAACCAACCAATGGGGAATGAGGCTGACCAGGGGCAGGGAAACCCCGTGCCTCCCCTCAGGGCCCCTCTCCCAGGGCTACATGGCGGGGGGAGGAGACCCCCGACACCTGCCTGTGGCAGGGAGTTGGAACTAGATGATCTTTAAGGTCCCTTTCAACCCAAACCGTTTTTTGATTCCATGATTCTATGACTTTACTAATATAAAATATAATGACCTTAGGAGAGCTTTGTCCTTCTCACAGGTCAGACACATGATTATTAAAAGGAACCAACTACTAGGATCAGATACATAATTATCAAAAGGAGCCAACCCAATAAATACAATGTCAACTACTGTTTTGAGCACACAAATTTCTGTCTGAATATGTGGCAAGCTAACCTCAGTTTCCAGTGCCTTAATTTGCTAGAATATTTGTCATATTAGAATACAATTGTGAGTTCTCCTTTCAACTAACACAGTATTAATCATAATTGTGTAATCAGTCTAGATGGCAAAAATAAATATATAGCATGAAACAGTTGAGATTAAACACTATGGAACCTGTGGGGTTAATCACAATCAAGTCTCATCTTGATAGTAAACTCAAATTGTTCCTGTTGACATTGATTTTCAGTCTGATAATTAACATGGCTCTGTGTTTTTTCCTTTAACCTACATTTCTAGCAAAAACTTTTCCAAAGAGATTCTAGAGGCTGTGACAAAGAGTTCTAAGGGAATTGGCCACTGGATTAAAATTCACCTTTACGTAAAAAGCCAGATCCTGAGAGAACTATATTTTTTATGTACGTGTATTACTTTTTTTTTTTTTTTTATCAGTGTTTTATTGCAGGTCTGTTTTATTTAGATGGCAAGAAGCTTTCTGTTTTGACTGACTTAGCTGAGGCTACTTATATCTATGACAGATAGGCTGCTGTGAGACAGAAGAGAAATTGTCAACCAAATGTATAGTCAGGATTGAAGAGCACCTCTATTCTTTTTTCTTCACTGTGATGGACTTAAGGGGGCAAAATCCTTCATGTCCAAGCCCTGTCTCCTCTGTACCTCTGGCACATACACCATTTCACTGAACAGATAACAGAGAACATGCTTTTTTTATGGCAACATTTTTTTTCACCATAGGCACAGTGCTCTTTTGAGAGCAAGACAAATGGTTCTGTGGACATGTGCTGTTAGAAAACAGATTTCAGTCAAAGTCAATAAGATGTATAAATTTCGGGAATATTTCATGGATCACTGCTATTTGAAATCAGGGTTGTGAATAAATACTATTGGAATATTATAAAAATGCCATGTGTTTACACAGTATTACACCTGACCCAACCAACTCTTTCAGTCTGGCATCCATGTTTTCCCTAGTCCCCATGAGCACAAACATAGGAACGGTGGCCTCCACTGTCCCTAAAAGCCACATAAATCTGAATCCAGCCTTTGCTTAAAATATATTGTCTCTAGTGCAAGGGAGATAAATCTACCCTGAAAAAGCCCATATATATGGAATCAAAGACAAAAGTGCATCTGAGCTTTTTTTTTTTTTAGTGCAATTAAAAGGGCTTCATAAATATGACTCATACAGTATTTGGCCTGTTCAATTGAGGTCGGGGTTGCTTTAGTGTTTGCCTGAGTTTTTTTAAAAATCTTTGGTAATACAAACTGAAGTAGTGATAAAAATTTAAAACTAAAAAAAAAATCCAAACAGCAGGAAAAGTTTCAGTAAATTCATACCCAAAAAATCAAAGCTGAAAAATATCTATAATGCATTTATATAATAACATCCACAATACTTCCCACTGTGTTTATTGAGTTGGCTCCTTTTTATAATTATTTGGCTGTTTCTAGCAGGGACCCATGAGAAAGAGGAACAAAGTTCCCCTCAGGTCATTATTTTTCAGATTACTAAAGTCCCAGCATTCCTTGGTGTCACTGCCAGCATTTTTATTAAGTCAACCTGTTACTTTCACCATTAAAACACATCTTAGTAGGTACGGGTAATAGAGACTGACTTGGCAGGGATGACTAAATGGATGGACAGAATTCAAAGGAAGCTTGAACAACTGCCACACAGGCAGCATTTACACATACATGCTTTAGAAGTCTGACTGAAATCCTACATCCAGGTGCATAATAAATAAAAGCATTTGTTCTTCTGGTGGTTGCTAGTGGCTCGGTTTTATTATTTTCATGCTGGATGGCTAAAAAGTAGAAAGTGTGGCAGCAGGACATCATTATGATAGGTGAACAGCAGAAAATGTACAGCTTAACTAGGTATCCATAAGTTTCTCCCTTGCTCCATTAAAGGTTCGGTATCTACTAAAATTTGGATGAAAGTTTCATGTGAACAGGCTGTCTCAGGATTTCTACACAGAATTTTCTGCTCTCACTCAGGCTGAATAGGCACAGAGAACAGTAAGGGATAATAAAAACAAGAGGGAGAGTAGCAATGGCTATATAAGACCTATATAATTTCAATAAATTAAATTGAAATTAATAATAAAAATAATAAATAGCATCAAAGTGCCTTCCTTCTTTTGTCCTCTACAAATCCGTGGAACTCCTTTTGTCTTTACTCCTTGTCTTACTCTTGCTTTCCAGTGCTCAGTAATATGTTTCCTTTGACCTTTATTTGTAAAGCTAGGCCAATATTTTTAATCAAGTGTTTACAGTCAGACACCTAAATCTATATTAAGCATCTAAATAAGGCTTGCATTTTAAATGAGCCGAGCACTAAGTCAATAGCAGTTGTAGCCTCTGACTACTACTGAAAAGTAGTCCAGCACTTCAGGTGCCTCATTCTCTACCCACAAGCTGGAAAATGTTTGCAGCCATTTTTGTATAATTCTTATCCTCACTGTGCAGTATAGTTCTATGTTAAATAAAATCCTGCTATCATGCTGTACCTTTGATATAAGAACATAGGAGCATTCATATCTGACCCAGATGTTCAAAATAACTACATCTCACAGATATTTATATATTTTGTGGTTACACTTGCTGTTCACAAAACTACTTGAAATCTTATAATTCTGTTGTGTTCAGTGTATGATAAAAAGCTGGCTATACAAGAAGAAGAAAACCATGATGTTATTTTCCTTTTTTTGTTAGGGAAATGGTGTATTAGTGGATAAGTGCTCTGCTTCTGCTGAAAATGTTCGTTCATCTCTTGGATATGATCCTCATACTACCTGTTTCCGACACAGCTGTCAGTTCATGATTCGGGCAGGAGCTTGCAGGGATATGTGCCTTGGCTGGAGGGGATGTCTGGAGGAGCTGGGAAGTAACCAGATGACTGACAGCGATTCAGGCTAGACACGGCATGGAGGGGGTAGGTACAGAAGAAAGCTAATCCTATAGAGGGAGTTGAAGGCTTTTTTGAGGGAGGATGAGGGAGGTAGAAAGCATCTGCAGGATTTGCTTAGAAAGAATTTAAGGTTGCATCTGCAGGATTTGCTTTAGAAAGAATTTAAGGTTACATCTGCATCTCTGCAGCTGAAAGGACCTGAGAGCTAGTCAGTGCAGCACATATTATCAGTTACACCAGCACAGTGAAGCTGATATGGTTATTTGAGTGTAACAACCCATGTGAACACTCTTATTCTAGAACTAATACTTCTTTTTTTTTTTTTTTTTCTAATTTAACAGAGATATTGTGTAAAGCTCAAATGCTGTGTTTGGTTGTTTTTTTGGTTTATTTTTGCCAGTACAGTAAACAACACAGAAATTTAATTTCATGTAACTGTAGCTGTTTAATTCAGCCCTTGGAGTGTCCTGGTGTATTTTCAGCATATGCACAGCTCTATGCATAGTGTTTTCCTTGCAATAAGGTTAATATTAGTTAGAAATGGAGACCTGCTGGAAATAAAACCAACTGCAGATGAGCTTAGCTAAAAGCAAAAGCTATGGTCTCTCAGATAATACCACAAGACAGCTTGAAAGGCTAATATATCATGCAAATGGTGGACCACAATCACTTAGGCATAGATGGTCCGTGGGCTGTACAGAAGGAGTGAATCTTTCTGTATTCAGCTGCGCGTGTGTGCGCACCTCGCTCCCCCTCCACCCGCTCCTCTCCCTCTGTCTCTCCCAGACAGGCGAACAGACCTGCTTCTTCCTTTGTGTTGCCAGTCAGGTCCTCCCTCTGCAGTCTTACACAGGAAGAAGATTTATAACAGCTGCATGCAATGCCAATGTCTCAAAGAGACAGTATCACGCCATGTGGAGGATTTTTATATGGGGTTTAACTTTGCTCTCCTGAATTGGAAAGGTACATTTTTTTAATCTTAATTATTTTAAACACTTAATTCCTGTGACTTTTATCTCCTGCTAAATTTTGACCTCCAAATACTAGCATCTTTAAATCACAATCTGTTGTCACAGTACTGTAATGGCTGTGATGTCTTAATTGAAAACATGGGGATGTAAGGATTTCAAGAGTATAATTAGGGCACATTTCAATGCGAAGCTGTGAGTGCTGTTGTGTAAGATGGGCATCTGATATTTCTGACATACTGTATCAGAAATATAAGATTCAAACTAGAAAATGAAAATACAGCACACATGCAGTGCAACTGTGTACCATATGTTAAGAAATGTGCACCTCTTAAACAGCGGGCTAATTAGCTAGAGAAAACAGAGATGTCTGAATGATGATGCTAGAAATAAAAAGGATAATGAAATCTCGAGACAGACTTGTGTAGGAGATCCACCTGGCAGCAGCTTACCAGGTTTACCAAATTAACTGAAATCAAAGGGAAATTTATAGGTGGGAAAAAATGAATGTAAAAGCACTACTTCCCTTTGTTTTAAGCTCTCAATTGCCTGTTTCTTAATTCCTTGACTAGTGGCATGTATTAGAATTAATGATGAGTGAAGCATCAGAGTCAGAGAAGCCCAAAAGCTTAGACATGTTCCCTAGGCTTGGGGAAAATCTCTATAAAATGTGACAAGGGATAGTGTCTTGGTGTATCTCTCTTCCCAGGTAGTAGCAGGAATAAAAAATTAAAATAGATTTCCTTTTAGCATTTCACGTCTTAGCCTCCCTGTTTCCCAAAAATGAATGCACAAAGTTGAATTATTTGATTTCAAAAAATCCCTAGAAGGGCTAACCCTTGCCAGTGTCTAGGTTCAATATTAGTAACAGATTTCTTCTTCAGAGGAACACACAGTCTGTAAATATAAACCCGGGATTAAAAAAAATCAGGCATAGAGGCAGTTGCACTATAAGAAGTAAAACACTACACAGCAGGCCATGGCAGGGACGAGTCTGGATCTAGTTCTTCTAACTCAAATACATGTACTAGTTTCCTTCTTCTACCCTGTTTCACCTCATCCCATAAACAGCAAATCTACACATGTTGCTCAGGATTTGCCTTAGGACTTCTCTTCCCAGGATCAGTGAGGTCCGGAGGAGCGTTCACTGTATTCACTTGCTGTTGATTTTCAGCAGCAGGAGGTCCAAGACATGCTTACTCTTCTATTTGGGGAAACATAACCAAGATTTAATTCCATTATTCACTCATGCCTGAAATACTTCCTCTGGTTTTCCTCAAATGTTATAATGTCCACCCAGAACCACTCTTGTTGCATTGTTTTTGAGATCTACTATTACTCAATGTTATCAGTACAATGCTTAACTTTTGTTCCACCTGATAACCAGAGCCTTTGCCCTTCAACTTATACAGCTAATCCACTGGTAGTTTTGGTTGATGGAACCTGCAAATGGGCTGACATAAAGGATTCCTGTCCCAGTGGCATGTTAAGTCCATATGCTGATAGCTGTTTAATCTGTAACACTAACTATATCCATTCTAGTGTGCCAGGAATACTATATTTACCCAGCTTGGAGTTAAATTAGCAAAAGTCTTATGGCATCAGGGAATTGTCTGCTCCCTCACTACTACACAGTTAGTCGTTTTTGTTGTTTAAAGAAGCTTAGAGCTGATAACAGAAAGGCTTCCACAGAATGAGCTTAAAACCTAACAGCCTACAGAAATTGTTCATAGCTGTGTGGTCTGCTTTTAGTGTGGGACATCACTTTTTTCACTGCTAATTAAGTCCATCATATCTGAACTATTCACATTAAGTTCTTTCTGCAAAGTACTCTAATCCAACAGATAAATCTATGCACACTGTTAACATATGAAAGGAAACCTCCACATTTTTTAAGTTTCCATGTACATCATCGTGGTTAGATGCCACTTTTGATCTAGGAAACAGTATCCATAGAGTTATTTTCCCTTACCTCTGTTCCACTGAGGTTTATACTGCCTACATATGTCAAAACTTTTGAGAACTTCTTGGGACAAGATTCGGACAGCGTCGGACAGTGTCTCATTGAAATCTGAACAGAAAAAGTTACTGTACTTCCTTGAGAAGTACCAAACACAGCAAACAACAAGGAAGGGCAGAGGCTGTACAAATGGCTTCAGCGTGCATGTACCTGTACAAACACAGAGACACAATGTCTGTGCACGCATTTGCATTAAGCCTATATAGCCACAATGCTATGTAAACAGAACTTGAATTCCAGCACTGGACCACTGGTTATCACACTCCTTGACTGCTAACAGACTTTGTTCTCCTTGGTTTGCCTGGTGCTAACTAGCACCCTGCCAGATAATGCCCAGGCATGGAGATAGCATTTGCCAGGAATCACTCCCAATACCCAACATCACCCTTGATCGTTTCTCTGAACTGTCTCTGAAGGTTTGGGACCTTGACACACACCTCCTGCCACACACCACACCATGCTGCAAATTCTGTGTTTCATAATAGAAAAACTTCTGTGCTAAAAAGCTGCATTGTGACCCTCACATTATTTCAGACACTTTGTCCCCTTGAGGTGACACTCAAGGCCAAGTGTTATGTAGTATGCCTGCAGCTACTCTCTGCCATTTAGCCTCACAGCCAGAAAACAGCCCTTAGCTCTGTTTTATTTATTGACATATATAGCCAACAAGACCTTCTGAGTTAAAAGTTAGGGAACACTGAATGCGTGCAGTGTTGAGCCAGGAGAAAAAAGGAAAACTAAGACAAATGGCCTATGTCTCAGGTATTTGTCAGCAAGGTTAAAAAAAAGGTACAGACCATATGAGAGACAAATGTTTGCTTCCCTCTGTGCCTCAGAGCACCAGCATATCTCAGTGGGATAAACTGAGTTTTTCTACAGACTTGTCACACCACAACAAAATGCTTAATCTCCAGAGAAATCACAGTCAGGCAGCTAATGCTCAGTTGACTAGGAGAATATCCATGTTGATGTACAGGAGTATAGTCACAGAGCCAGAACAAAGACCTTCCCATGCAGTTTATGGTGTTGAATGAAATGATACAAGTTCCCTCTTTCCATGTCAGAGATAAATATGGTGTTCAGAAGGGGGAAAGAAAACAAACAACACACAACCTTAAACCTCATCCTACAGGAAGCTGGGATTAAAGAATACTGTTTAAATATGTAGAGCTATAAGATCATCAGTGATGGCAACACTGTGCTTTATATGAGATATTGAAATATTTAGCCAGTTTTACTCTCAACCACAGGATGTGAGCTGAATTTTGCAGAAACAGTAGAAACATTGGGACTGCATATAATTCTTGAAATTCCACATAAGAATAAAATCTCTTCTGATTCACAACATGTAACAGGAAATGCTAGCAATGCTGTAGTGTTTGCAAATAGGGTTTGTAAAAGAAGTGAAGCTGTTTAATAGAGTGGCCCATCAAGCTAAACTCTCCAAGACTGTAAGCCCAGCAAGGATTTAGCTGATTCCATTCACCAAACATACTGTTGGTAATGACTGACGTAGACATGGTATTAAAAGTTGTGTTAGGTAATGGCCAAAAGACAAAATATGTCATATGTACTAGTATGTTATTGAGGACAAGTAGTGTTAAATAGCATTGTAGAAAACACTGTAGTAACATATCAATTCAGAATACAATCCAGAATGCCCATAAATAAAGCTTCAACCAGTGTTCATGAAACTGTTAAAAGTAGCATGATGTTCTTCATGTTCTTCATGTTGTTCATGTAGTTAAGATGTGCAACATTTGTATTGTAGTTCCATGAAATCTGTAATTCACAGAAGTTAAAATTGCAGAAGTTAAAAAGTGCTTCTTTTAGAAACAGCCACAGATAATAGTCAAATACTCCATCATCAAGTCTGGGCAGTTTAAACTTCCATTCTTACAGTCTAGATGGTTCCAATATGTTAAAATAGTTGGAAACATCAGGGCGTTACGCACTTTTGGAAAACAGGTCCAATGAAGCACTGTTTCACCTGGAACAAAAGGAGTATATTTCCACTTGTTTCAGAAATAAAAGGGTTTTTTTCTTTTAATACAGACATAAGACACTTCAAGTCAAAGAGAACTCAGGAAGGATTTAGGGTAAAATCCTGCTCTAAACAGAGTTGCATAGAGATTTACACAGCCTGGTCTGGAAAACATCAAAGTAGAGTCTGTGTACCCTCCCTAAGTAATCTACTTCACTTCTTGGCTGTCCTCATGCGTTATACCCAGCTAGAAACATTATTTTTCTCATTCATTTCTATTGTTTCATCCTGTGACATGCTTCACTGGAAAACCTGCCTCATCCTTTTCATAACCTCCTCCTAGGTATTGGAAGGCTACTGTCTCTTCAAAACTGTCTCTTCTTCAGACTGGAAAATTCTATTTCCTTCCATCTCTCCTTGAAGGGCTTTTGTTCCCTGAACCTGTTGTCCATTCATCCCACAGGTTCCTCCAAATGGCAGCCTGCCCCTCAAGTCCTTCAGTTGCAACCTCCCTATGAGTTTCATCTGAAAACTTGATTAAAGTACTGTCCATCACATTGTTACTCTGCTTCAGAAATATGTTCCTAGAGTATTTGCTCTGGGTATTTCCCAGGGATTGAAGTAAGGCTGAGCAGCCTGTAGTTCTCTGAGTTGTCCTTTTGGAACCTTTCTAAAGTTTTGATACAGCTTGTCATATCCATGAGCATTTATGAGTTGAGTTCTCATCACTAGTCTCTGACTTGATCCTTATCCACTGCTGGTATTCCCTCTCTTCTCTCTCATTAAGCACACAGGCCTCAAAGAACAAGGCACTGAGCACTTCAGCCTTACCAGCGTCCACTGTTGCTGAATCACCCTTTTCATTCAGCAATGAGTACATACATTTTCCTTTTCCAATCTTTTATTAGTAATGTACAAGCGCTTCTTGTTGCCTTCATGTCCCTGGAAAGTCTCGATTCCATCTGAGCTTTGGTTTCCCTGACACCATCACTACATACTAATGCGATGTTTCAGAAATTCCTCCTTTGAAGCCTGTCCTTTTTTCCATCTCCTTTATGCTGCCTTTTATGGTGGACCTCTATCTTGAATTGGTCTATTAATAAGTGTACTTGACTTCCTGAGCATCAGCATGAAGCATTCATAGACTTGAAGGGTGATGTCCTAACAGACTTGCTAGATTCCCTGAACTCATTTGCTTGTCAGAGCTGCCTCCCATGGAATCCCACTTTCAACTCCCCAGATAAGCTCAAGTCTGCCCTCCTAAAGTGCAGGCTCAGTACTGCACTGCTTGCCTTCCTCTGCCTCCTCAGGATTTTGAACTCCACTATTTTGTGGTCATTACAGCAAGGTTTCTGTTGATTATCATATTCCCAAAGGGTTATTGCTAGCTAGTGAAGGCCAGAGTCACCTGGTTGGCCCTTCCAGTGTTTGTATCGTGAGTTTACCTCAAATACAATCCAGAAGCCTCCTTCATAGCTTTCTTCTCACCACAATGTCCTTCCAACAGATGTTAAAGTTCCTATAAGAACCAGCATCACAGGATCTAAAGACTTCCTTGAATGTTTCAAGTAGACTTTATCCACTTCACCACATTGATCAGGTGATCAGTAACACACTTTCTCCTCAATGTCACCCTCACTGGCCTCTCTCAGACCCAACAAGGGTTGAGCAGCTTTAACGTATTTTTTATACCGTGTCTATGTCAGTCATTGCCAACAGTATGTTTGCTGAATGGAATCAGCTAAATCCTTGCTGGGCTTCCAGTCCTGATAGTTTAGCTTGATGGGTTGAAACATTTTCTCTGAATGTTTCATTAAAAATAAAATGTTTTTAAAAATTCTAAACAACTTTTTAAGGTACATTTGCTAGTAAAATTCTGTTAGAATGATGTCTATAGCCACAAAACTATTAAACTTATGGCAATATAGTACTACCATCAGTTGTTTGCAGTATTTATATGACATTTGGCATGCTGTTTAAGTATTTTGTAAGAAATTATTGGAGGGTGACGAACAGGCACTATACAAGGTGCCTAGACCAAGTCCACTTGGTCTTGCAAGTCCGAGCAACAAGATCCTTTCAAGACTGTTCAAAGGCAGGTTAGTCAGTACTGCTACCTCGGGGGAGTGTGAGGGTTGTGGGTACAGCAGGGTTGGTAGAAAACCTGATATCTAAGGTAAAAGTAGCGGCCTAAATATTTTGCCCACAGCATTTTTGTCAAGCAGTAAAACGTGATAAAGAAGGACAAAACCACAAAAGCATTCTCTTAAATACAGCAAGTAGATGCTGTAGTGACTTCAAAACACTTCTAAAAAGGGCAGTGAGAAATTCTTTCTATGTTATTATGAAAATGAATACATGAGATACTGAAATGTGCCAGCTTAGTGTACCAGCCTGCAAGAAGGTCATACAGCCAATAAGAAGGGGGATTACAGGCCTAAACCTTAGACTAACTATCATAAGCTCCTGACTTAGGCAAAGGAGACTCAGATATTTAACAGATTTGCAATAAAATTAATTGAGAAAGTAATGTAGAGGCTGTCAGTGTAAGGTAGGATGTAAGTGGGAAAATGAATATGTACTCTTTTTTTCATTTTTGTTTAGATTCTGTGAGTAGATTAGTCTGGCTTCCACATAGCTGTGTATATTTAGCTATGGTGACAAATACTGCCTAACAGAAGAATATTTCACAGTTAACATAGCCTCTTTCCCAAAGTAGGACTTATAAATAAAGAAAAATTGGGTAAAGAATTCAGATTAATTAATATTGGATGGAGAACTACAAAGCAGTGTTCATGATCCTGGACCTTCCAAGGAAAGACTTGCTGGCTAACCAGTGAAGCAGCTAATCAGTTAGGGTAACCACTTAACCAAGACTCCTGTTTTCTTGATCATCTGTTGTTTCTGTTAAACAAACAGCTGCCTTTACAGCTGGTCACTTATGTTTCTCTTGAAGCCTAAAAGTTCTCAGTACATAATTAAAGGCAAAATATGACAATAGACTCCAAATACATGAAAAGCTGACAGAAAGAGGAAAGGAGCAATTTGTTGTCTGTATCATCAGTAGATGAGGCTGAAAAATAATGGACTTAAGTGACAGTCAAGTTAGGTGTTAGGAAGCAAATTCCAGTGCTAAGGATAGAGAGAACTGGGAAGATAATGGCATGGGAGATTGTAGAGACTCCATCTCTGGAGATATTTAGAACATCAGTAGGATGGGTATAAGCATAGTTGAGTGTTGCAGTGGGGTCTCCTGCAACATGCATTAGACAGCAAGGCTTGTGGAAAGAAATAGGGACCGATTCTTGGTAGATGTTTCAGAGATCTTTATTCTCCAGCCACATGGCCACGGGACTGCTGAAGAACTGAGCAATCACGGGACCACCAGGGTCCTCCCCAGGCAGGGGAACACAAAACAACCAATGGGGAACAGGATTGACCAGGGAGTAGGGAAGCCCCATAGGCTGTGCCTCTACCCCAGGGTCCCCTCCCCCCGGACCCCATGCCAGGGGGGAGGAACCCCAACAGCTGAGTTTGCTTTAGAGCTGGGATATAGAAGAGGTGTCATCTTGAGGTCCTTTTCAGGCCTGTGATTCTATTACTCAAAGCCTGCTTCAAAGACTAATAGTATTTAATGTGTTTCAAATGGAATTACATCTCATTCAGATAGTTGTGAAATATTAGAATGAAACATTAAGTTTCATTAAAACCTGAAAAGTGAAATGCATGCCCTAAATTCATCTCTCAAGTAGCTCTTTGACCTCTTATGTTTTTCCTTTTGGCTTATTCCTGCCATCGTGCTCAAGAAAGCTGCAACCTGATAACAAATACTTGGATAGCTGGCAACGACTCAAACTCATCCAGCTGTGTTCATGCTTGACCTGCCTTTTCTTAAGCAGCTTCATCTCATTTTTTACCAGTCATGAAGCTCATTGACTAGTGTTCAGAGACCAGTAAGTGACAAGCTTAAAGGTAGTAAATCAGAAAGAAAGTCTGTGTACAACTGAGATGTGTTGCTTGTTTATGGTAGCACTTTTTTTCTGCAACAGCTGGCCCCATCTCTGAACAGTGCACATCCTGACACACAGAGTATTGCATCTGAAAGCTGAAATGAATAGATTGTGCCAAGTAATGAAATATTAGGAAACAGGAAATTTCCTAAATAAAGATTCACTGCTACTTGCTTCCTGGTCCCAAGTAAGACATAATCCTTTTCATCCAGTTTCCATTTTTCAGTCAGTAAAATGCTTCGTAGTTTTCCTCCAGATTGAGCTGTAACAGTCATGATTGACTTCTCAGGTGAAGTCAGCAGCAGGGAGGCAAGCTTCTTCTTCACCATTGGGTAATACTGTAATCAACAAGAATTGTTTGCCCTCATAAAAAAGGGAGGCTTTTCTAAGAAAAAAAAATTAACCATCCATATAAAATTGCATAAGCTCTTTCCAGGTCAGTTAAACACAGGGGGTTCTTCACCTTGTACCAGAACATAAAGAATGTCCTCTCTGTCTAGCCTTGCTATTCTGTAGATAGCCTTGATATTCTGTAGATTCATTTTGAGCTAATGCAGATTTATTTAATTTTTACTTTTAATACATTTCACTGAAACAGACTGCCAAAAGAAAGAATAATAAGACAACTCTTTAATTCTAAATAAAAAAGAATTTTCAACTTGCTAATCAGGAAAAATAATCACCTGGGTTAAAAAGTGATAAATTCTGTCATATTGAAATCACATGTTTACTATAACACTCCATACTATAGAATATTCAGAACTCATATACTATTGATCCTGGTTTTGTGAACAGCACAGACTTCCATTAACAGCAGTGAACTTGCACTTCTGTGCACTGTTACAATGAGTGAATTTATACCAGAAGAAAATCAGGAAATTCACAATAAGGGCCAACGCAATTAGTTACACAATGAGTGGTGTTAAAGATGCCAGCCCATACACATCTAAGTATAAACTTTGCAGAAGAAATGGGAGCCTTCCAACTTCAGTTAAACTATTCGGAGACATCAAGATTCAGAGCATTGTATTAACTCGAATAAGAAAAGTAGGTTAAGACAAAGTGAAATATCAGATTCAAATAAAATATTTTAAAGAAATAGATGAGATGAGACAAACCAGAAAATCCCATATTTTTCAGCTGTACTATATGTGGTAGGAAAAATATATTACCAAAATACTGTGGAGAAAATAGTGATTTGGAGAATAATTCAGTGTATAAGGACTTCTGAATTCTGTTTTAACATTCTTCAAAAAAAGTCTGTTCAGTTAGTCACCTAGAGTTTGATTCAGATAAAAGAAAACCCTTAGGGGTTTTTTACCTTATAAAGAAGTTTGTCCGCTTGTCTAATCTAGAGTAGATTCCTTCTTAGTAGACACAAAGCAATGCTTCCAGAGAGAAGTACCTCCCTCTTCTTAAACTCCTTTTGTAGACACCTCTAAAGAATGATTTGTCCCATCTTAGGTCTTTCCATGGTCCACTGAGAAAATCTAGAAAATTAACTTAACCAAGTTACCTATTCTATTACTAAGGGACAGCTTTCTCTGAAAGTCTTGATGTAAATCCAGCCTCATGAGGTTCCACATCTACAGCATGTAATTGTTTTCCACGTAATTAATAGATATGCTAAACTTCTAACATAAAAAAAAGTTGGATTTCCATCAGTAACAGTCTTCAAATTTATGACATTGCAGTGATGTTTATTCATTGTGCTGGTACAGCTTTGCAAGGGCAATGTGCAAACTAACAAGCATGCTCTAATAATCAAATGTAAAGGAAATTATGAACCTAAATTAGTTCTACAGTACTACAAAGAATTAAAGATATTAGAAAACAGGAAAATATAATCTCATTCAAGTGATGCCATGGTACTGATTCTTGTGATAGGGAGCCCCTCCTTCCTGAAGGACTTGCCACATCACGTGCACAGTAATATTTTTATTTGCTTTCAGAAACAACTGAAGAGACATAATAGTGTGATTTTGAGTTTCTCTGTATTAGAAGTCTGTAAAAATCTCTGCTTTGCTTGAAGTCTGTAAGAAACCACAAGCAACTCCATATGTGCCTTCCTTTTGTGCTACATTTGTCCTTTCTATTTTGTAGTGTACAAAGTCACCGCTGGAACCCAGTGACAGAGCTTGATTAACTGTGCTTAATCTATTTCCACAGAAAAATGGACTGAAGGAAGTGTTCTAAAACAAGATAATAAAATGTTATCATTCCTTCACTCTCATTTTATTAAATATGCTCATCTTATGTGCAAAGTAAGTCTATCCAGTTGGCATCTTTGTGATGAGACAGAATGCATAAGGAAAAATTGGTTTTGAAACGTATGTTTACATATTCTATCTGCAGTGGTAATCTTACTGACAGACATTTGTCACTGATCATTCTGTTGTGGTACAGTATAATTTGTACTCTTTTTGTTACTGGAAGTTAAATGGGAAAATAGATAACTGTAGAAAAGCCTGTAACTTTTTTTTTCCTACCATTCATCTCCAAGTCAGCTCCAAATGCAGGATTTCCTCCCAATATCCATGAAGCCCTTTGTGACTGTATTTTTTGTTTTCTAGCACAAGAACAGAAATACTCAATGAATTCAAAAGGAGGCAAATTTCATACTGCTAAAACAAAACATTCACCCTGTAATAAGCCTTTAATTTTCATCAATGTCACAGAATGTTATTGAAGGTTATAGTTGAGCAAGTTTTAGGTGGTAGTTACATGTTTATATGCCTAGCAGGAAAAGAAAAATCTAGTATCAAAATATTTACTAACAACAATAGAATTTTTGAAAGGGAGATCAAAATTCACACTTCAGGCCTTAAGCAAATCACAGATTTAAGGAATAGGGATGAGCCATCTAATGAGGTATTTTCCCCATGGTTTGCATCACACATCTTCCTGTGGGAAGCTTGTTGCTAGCCCTCAGAATCTGAATGGTGGACCGAGACAACCTGTTTTAGCAAGAGGATTCCTGTGTTCTTATGTAAAACCCTGAGAAAGTACCAATAATGGTCTCTGCTGTTATCTACCCTTGTGCACACTGTGTTTATCCTTAGGAAGATGATAGATGTGTTGGAGTAAGGAAAGAGCATTGAAACCCTGGAGCTGAATTGGCCACCTTTTATAACCAACAGAATGCAAAGCAGAAAAACAGTGCAAGGGATGACTTACAACAAACCCAAAAGTCATATCCTATTTTCACTCACAATAGGTAAGAAAACTCCTTGGTATCTCTGGTGGGTTGACCTTGTCTATCTGCTACAAGCCCACCAAGCCTCTCAACTGGACTGTGGACTGGGGAGAAGAAAATAACACTAGAAGCCTTGTGGAGTGAGATAAGCATAGGGAGGTCACTGTAATAGGCAAAACAGACTTGACTTGGAGAAATTAATTTAGTTTATCAACAATTAACAATGAAGTAGGATAATGAGGAATAAGACCAAATCTAAAAGCACCTTCCCCTTCCATCACTCTTCTTCCTGGGCTCAGTTTCACTCAGATTTCTCTACTCCAAAGCGGTGCAGGGGAATGGGGAATGGGGGTTGTGGCCCAGTTCATTACATGTTGTCTATGCTGCTCCTTCCTCCTAGCATTCTCCCTCTGCTGCAGTGTGGGGTTCCTGCTACAGGAAACAGTCCTCCAAAGCAAGTCCTTCCCATGGGTTGTAGTTCTTCACAAACTGTTCCAGCATGTGTGCCTTCCACAGGGTGCAGTACTTCAGGAACAAACTGCTCCAGCATAGGTCCCCCATGGGGTCACAAATCCTGATGGCAAACCTGCTCCAGAGGGTCTGGAGCATGGGTCACAGGTCCTGCCAGAAGCCTGCTCCAGTCTGGGTTTCCCACAGGGTTACAGTTGCCTTTCAGGTATCCACCTGCTCCAGCATGGGGTCCTCCACAGACTGCAGGTGGATCTCTGCTCCACCATGGCCTTCCATGGGCTACAGGGGAATCTCTGTGCTGACCTTGGTGTCTGCAGGATTACTTCTCTTACATATTCTCACTCCTCTCTCTGGTTGTGCAGCATTTTCCCCACTTCTTGTCTGTATTATCCCAGAGGTGCTGCCACTGTCACTGATGGGCTCGGCCTTGGCCAGTGGGGTGGGTCCGTCTTGGAGACAGCTGGCGTTGGCTCTTTGGACATGGGGAAGCTTCTGGCAGCTTCTCCCAGAAGCCACCCCTGTAGCTACCCTGCTACCAAAACAGCCAGATACTCCAGGATCTTTTCATGTCCATAACCCTCTTCTATTACCACCATGTTATCATACAACATACGTAACTGACACCACCCCAACTGCCACACTTTGCCTGTTGCACAAAGATCTTAAAGGCTGCATTTGATACATTTTCATCCTGATAAGCTGTAAAAAACTTTCAAACATACTTTTTTTTAATCTGTGGTATTAATTTAGAACTAACATAACTCCATGCATTTAAGCATTTGTTATGCACGTATATATACATACTCATTTTCTCTGTTTTCGTTTCTTGACTCTTTATCGCGAGTTCTTTTACTCAAGAGTTTGGAATAAAAGGCAGAGTACGCTAGGTTGTTCTTCAGACTTAGATGTTTATTTTTTCTTATCTGTAATACAGCTGCACAGGATGGGCCTCCAAGGTAACACAGTGGAAAAATGGCCCCGAGTTCTAACTTTCAAGGCTTTTTAAGGTCCAAATCAACCAATTATGAAATGCTAAGTAATATGTTTTTACTTATAATCCAATAACTATCTATTCATGACCTGCAGTGCAAGTTTTTTGGCCCAATACCAGAACAGCCAGATTTGTGAAGAAGAAGGAGAAAAGATGAAGAGCAAATCCACACCCAAAATCCTCCATATTGTTACACATATATATTATTATATTCCAGAAACCTAAATTCTCTAAACCCAGGGTTCCAACATATATATATGTTTGTATATGATTTGATATATGTTATTAACTTATGTAATGCATGCATTAAATACAGAATGTTTACTATATTTATACTGTATTGTTCAATATGTTATATAAAATATAACCAGAGTTTGGTGAGACAACTGGGAAGCTAATCTGTAGGGATAGATCTGGAATGCCATCTGAACCATTTATGTAAGTATTCTCCAAATATTGAAACAGTTTTACTTGTTGTCATAGGTTAGCAAGCATAGTCCCGGAAGGGATGTCCTTGCTAAGGGGTGCTTACAGCTTCCTCTGGGACCTGATAGAACCTATCAGCTGGCCAGTTTGAATATGGACACTTCTTTAAGCCACTTAAAGTTGTGACCGCCTCTGTGATACACACTTAAGAATAGACAAACTCCCCCCCCAAGCTCTCTCTCGTTTCCGGCGCTGGCACAGGTGGCTGCAGGCCCCGTGCGGGGGCCAGCGGGCCCGGCCAGGCCCTGCTTGGGCCAGGCCAGGCCGGACCACGGCCAGCCTGGAGCCATGGGCCTGTTCCAGCCATGGAACACTCCCCCCCCCACACTTCCTTGCCGTGGGCAGCCGGAGCGGCTCGGAACCCCCCCTCTCTGCTGCGGCCGAGATTCAGCAAAGCGGCACCTCTGTCCGGCAGAGGCCAGGTGACCAACTGCGATAAGCCACATTCCAGCTGCAAGGCCGAGGTGAGATTAACTCTTTTATTGCTGTGAAGAGCTGAAAACCTGAGGGAAGAGAGAGAGGAGATGCTTAAAGCTGAAAGTCTGTTGTGAAGCTATGATATATCAGAGTATCCCGTTGTAATTCCATGAAGATATGGGGGGTGGAGTGTTCAACTCGTAAGCAATAAGCAGATGCTGACACAGCTGTAATTTCATGAGAAGTTTGGACAGGGAGAGATGAACCAGATGAGGACTTTTGCTCCAAACGGGAAAGGAGAGAACCTCAGTTCCTAGAGATGCTCCCAGAGATAGTCCTAAAGATGAAGATGAGGAAGACCCTTTGCTCCCAGGGAAGGAGAAGGGCCTCTGTCTTTTTCTTTCTGAACAGCTCAACCTTAAAATTGTACCCCAAAAAACTTCAAGAGTGGACCCTCGAAAGCAGTTGCGGGAAAAGCTGCAAGTCGGGGGAAGGGACTCACATCGCGAGCAGAGAGACTCCTCGTCCTAAATGGACTGAACAATATTTGGAAGTGGGTGGCTGTCTCGGTGTGATACTGTTTTTCATAGCACGAGCAAGAAGAGACTTCTCTTTCTAAATGGACTGAACAAGGTTATTATGGCAGTGGTAAACAGACTGAACATCTGAAGGGTTGTCTTTTTACATTGTCAGTGGGAGAAGGGAGGAAGGTGGGAGGAGGAGGAGAGTTCTGAAGGTAGTATAATTTTTTTTCTCCTTTTAGGTCTGTTAATAAACTTCTTTATATTCTTTCAAGTTTGGTGCCTGCTTTGCATTTCTCCTAATTCTTATCTCACAGAAGATAAACAGTAATGAGTATTTTAGACCAAACCACTACACTTGTGTAAGCATGGAATTTCTTCAGGATGTAATCAAGAGGCAGTACATAGTTGGTTAGAGCATAAGAGCCTAGTGGAAGTAGGACAATCTATCTTTCTTCTTGAGCTGTACTCTTGACTTGAGCATTCTTCCAAGCTCTCTATTCATTTTTTGATTTTTTGTAATACAATACAGATATTTTCCCTTTTCTCTCACCACATATTTTTCTTTTTAAAAAATGTCTCTTATTTCTTTTATTCCCTTAATTTCTCCCTTTTAAAATTAGTTGATTTTCTTTGGTATCAATGCAATTATGGTCTAAACTTGATCTTCAGTTTCTTCAGTTGCATGTTTCATCACTGGCCTTCCTTGCTTTTCCTTTATTAATTTCATCCAAAATGCTGGTCTAGTAATCATCTACATTATGGACAACCTCTATTATGGTCTATTCATTAACCTCTCATTATCCTCATTCCTGACTTCCAAACTCTGCATAACTCCACTCTCATTATTGGCAATTTTCTCTGCAGTTTCTTAACTTTGTCCTTGCATCCTCTGAGTCAGGTGCCCTTCATTTTGTTCTTTCATTCCTGTCTTTAGGCCACAAATTTTGGGGAGTCTTTGAATGTCTGAGTCAAGGGTGAACATATAAACCAAAAGTGAAAGTGCTTGCAATCAAAGGAACTCTCAATCAGGAACAGTCATGGAAATCATTAAAAATCTTAGAGTGAATTTTCAAAGATTGTCTTCACACTGCCTTTTATCTTTTCTGCCCTGTTAAAATACTTTGCATTTTTGATTTCTATAGTTCTCAAGGTGTTATAAAAAGTGAGTAGGCCTTGCTAGCCTGTTTACAGTGCTAAGGTAGGGTAAACCTATGTTAATAGGTGAGCAAGGCCAATACCTTGCTAAAGGCCAAATGGTAAAATAACATCAGAAATTAGATTAGATTAGATTAGATTAGATTACAGAGTAATATCGTAAACCCAGGTTATCTACCTGGTAGATAATCAAAGATTAACATTTTCTGTCACATGTTCATGTCATTAAATACATCCTTTTTTACTCTAAGGTAGCAAGTTATGAAAGCATTGCTTATCCTCCATTGAGTTACAGTGGTATTATACTCACAGAAGCAGGGAGTATTCTTGTGTTCAAGGCTAAAAATACTTTCAGGAGGCTGCCATGGAACACAATCAGGATCAAAACTCACGGTTGAGATCAGTAATAGAAAAGAGAGTACTTTCTTACAGTCAGAAGGACTTTTTTTCCTTCACTGCAATTGCAGCTGAGATAGGTGAACCAATACTGGCCTTCATATATATTAAATTATGTTTCATTGATGGCGAAATCCAGTTTCCAGCTAATACTCCATTTAGTAGATGGTTTAAAGTGCACCTTAATCTGCATCATGCCCCAAGTTTGACATTATTTGTGTAGGGCATCACAGGTTGATAGTATTTTTTTCTGCTGACAGGCACAGTTCTCTTCTCCATTAAAGCTTATGGATATTTATAACTCAAAGTGTTCTTGTAGTGGTTGGTAATATAGAACACTTCTCTGCAGTCTACTATTTGACAGTTTCTACTTACTGAGATCTAACCGATGAGAACATCCATAGCTCTTTTCATTACTAGATAGTCCTGATCCCTGAACTGAAGAAAGCAAAGACACAAAAAGCTAGTTTCTTACCCAAATTCATGTAAGAGTCTTTCTAGCAGTAATACACACCACCTTACTGAGATAAATAGCAAATCAGCTCTAACTTCTTCATCACTTTTTCCTGTTTCTTCAAAATAAATGTAGACCTCTGACATCCCAAACTACAACACTGCCTGCATAGATATAAATCAAAGTACATTTTCTTCATGCTTAAGAACATGGAAACAGTATAAAACTCCAGTGCATTAGGAAGCAGGAAATTAGAATCAGAACAAGGGAATCATTGGAAGGATCTTTGGATTATTTCATCCAACTGCCTACTAAAAGCAGGAGTATCATATCCTAAAAACCTTTATGAGAAGAGAATCCACAACTCCTCTGTGTAATCTTAGTGCTATGCTGAACCATTTTCCAGCATTCCAGTGCTGAAAAATGTATTATAATGCCCTGCTTGATTATGTACCAAATGCCCAAGCTGCAGTTTGTGGTTCTTACCTGTCAGCCAGTCCAGGTATAGAATGAATCATAGAATAGTTTGGGTTGCAAAGGACCTTAAAGATCATCTAGTTCCAGCCACCCTGCTGTGGTCAGGATTGCCATCCTCTAGACCAGGCTGCTTAGGGCCCCATCTGACCTGGCCTCAAGCACTGCCAGGAATGGGGCATCCACAAGTTCTCTGGGCAACATTTTCCAGTGCCTCACCACCCTCTGAGTAAAGAATTTCTTCCTAACATCTAATTTAAACCTGGCCTCTTTCAGTTTAAAGCCATTCCCCTTTGTCTTGTCACTATCTGCCTGTATCAAAAGTCCCCCCTCTCCCTCCTCTTTTATAAACCCTCTTAAGGTACTGGAAGGCCACAATGAGATCTCCCTGAAGGTCTCCTCCACATTGAAGAACAAGCCCAGCTCTCTCAGCTGGTCTTCATAGAAGACATCCTTTCTGACAGAGCCTTTCCAGTTCCTCCACATCAGCCTTGAATGGGAGACCAAAAGCTGGATGCAATAGTTGAGATGTGACAGCATGCAGCAGAAATGAATAATAAGTTCCTTTGATCTAGTAGTGAAAATTCTCCTAACTTAACCCAGTATGTAGTTTGCCTCCTATGTGATGAGAACCCACAGGGGCCTTAGATTCAGCCAGGGATTTACTACACCTCCATGGCCACTTGGTCATCTCACAGCTGTATTAAAATTATTCCACTCTGGAAACAACTTTGAACTTCTCATGTGTGAGCTGCATGGACATCCTTTTGGCTGAGTCCTCCAGCATTTTAAGATCAATCGAAGCTTTACTATTTATTGGCGTGAATCAAATTTAGTATCTTCTATAGATTTACTGAGAATTCTTGTCTCATCATTGAGGTTGTTGACAAAGATACCAAACGGTTGTGAAGCCATTGTCACCCCACTAGGTCTTGTGCACATTACCAGGTTCACTGGACATCCCATGCCTGATTCCTACCCTATGAGCACAGAAGTCCAGCCAATATTAAGCCTACCTAGAAGTGCAATCATACAACCCATTCTTCTTTAACTTTCAAGTTAGAGTGCTCTGAGAGCTTTCCAAGCCTCAGCAAAGTTAAGGTGTGCTACATCCACTATTATCCCTTCATTGACATCACTGGTCATTTTATCACTGAAGACAACTGAGATAATAAGCATGATCAGTCCTTAGTAAACATTTGTTATTTACTTGCCCTTCAATGCTTAACTCCAGCCAGAAACTTAGCACCATGCAGTTGTTCACTCCTCTGTCCACTGCAGGATGGGGAAGAGAATAAGAAGAGTAAAAATGAGAAAACATGTGGATTGAGATGAAGATAGTTTAATGACAGTAAAAACAACAACAATAATAGTAAGGAAAAGGAAAAAATAACAAAGAGAGAAAATAAAACCCAAGAAAGACAAGTCATGCAAGTGAAAAGAGTTTCTCACCACCAACTGACCAACACCCAGTCAGTCCCTGAACAGGGGCCCCCTCACCAACCTCTCCCCCATCTTTCCATTTATATATGCTGAACATGACACCGTATGATGTGGGATGTCCATTTGGTCAATTTGAATCAGCTGTCCTGGCTGTGTCCCCTCTCAACTTCTTGTGTACCCCCAGCCTCCTCACTGGTGGGGTGGGGAGAGTCACAGGAAATACCTTGATGCTGTGCAAGCACTGCTCAGCATCAGTAACAAAAATATCCCTGTATTATCAACACTGTTTTGGTTACAAATCCAAATTACAGCCCCATACCAGCTATTCTGGAAAAAAACCCTAACTCTATTTGAGCCACACCCAGCACAACTGTTTAGAAAAATCCTGTAAGAATCTGTTTCCCGAGGCTGAGATGAATCTGACTAGCCTGTAACTCCCAGATGGTTCCTTCTACCATTTGTAAAGCTTGACATAATATTTTTATTTTTTTCATTTGTAAGGGACTTTTCCACATCGCCTCAAATTTTTTTGGCCACAGGTAAGTAGCAGCTTTACAATCACCTCAGCTGTGTGCTTCAGCAGTTTCGGATGAATCTCAACCAGGTCCAGGGCTTTTAGTACATCAGGATCCTCCAAGTAGCCCCTAGCCTGCAACAATTCCACTCTTGACTGCTCTTCTCCTTCCCAAGCTTGACTGGCTTGATGCAGTGATCTGGTCTCAGGTTTTTCCTTCCTATAGGGACTGAAGTAGGGAGGTGGGGAAGGCCTCAAGTACTTCAGCTTTATCTCTGTCATCCATCACTGGGCTGTTTCCTCCCTTTTGTCAGCAGTGCCACATTTCCTCTGAACTTTTTGCTCTGAACCTTTTTCTGTGAGCAAATCGACAGAATTTCTTCTTGTTATTCCTCGTGTCACTAGGCAATTTTAACTTCAGCTGGGCTTTGGCCTTCCATTTTTTCCTGTGAGTAATGTTTCTCTATCATGTCTATCCTTGTTTGCAATTTCTTGTATGCCCTCTAGGTTTCCTAGCATCAATTTGATAATTATTAAAAATCAATGGTTTCACATGTTATTGTGTTGCTGTTTGCATTGCATTAGTTACGTGCAGCCACTGTTTGGTCAGTTTGTGTTCTCATGCCATGTTTAATAAAGTAATAGTGGATTAACATATATATAGACAGGTGAAAACTCACTTGGTAAAGCTGACCAAGGCCCTATAACAAACCTGCGTGCCACCAGCAAGTCAAACTTTTACAGGCAGTCAAAATGCATACTATCCTTCTCAACAGCAAGAAACTTATTTGTAATGTTTCAGGTAGTTACTTTCAAATCAAAACATATTTATTGTGTCCTAGTGCTGTGAGGCCCCTAAAACCTCTATCTGTAGGAGCCCACTGTTCGAAGTTGCATGGTCATCCAACTGCCATCCTTTATTTTTCACATGTACCTTACAGATCTATGAATCATTATTCTAGGTATTTTCTCTTGATCCTGGTTCCTTCATATCTCTCTCCAGCTGAGCAACTTGTTTAGAGTCTTTCAAGTTTTTTCTTGATCCCTTACTTAAAAAATAGCCTCCAAAGAGACACTTCACCTAAAGATCCTTGAACCCTGTAAATGTAAAACTACAGTTTCACTCTATCTGCAATGTTGTTTTTAGATTTTCTTACTATATCAGGTAAGTTGGATTTTTTTTTTTTTGGTGAACATTTGTTTAAATATTTCATTTTCTTATACTTTAGCAGAATGCATTTCTATTTTAAAGTGACATATCATGTTTACAAGTTAATCTATCACTATTTTAGAGTCTAAAGTTTGAAGATTGAAATGGAAAGAAAATGCTTCAGTTACCCTGAGCTTTTTGTTCATTTATTTGGCTCTTAGATATAATATCTGTGACAACTAGATACACTTTTTTTGTCTCTTCCCTTCAGTTAAGGAACAAACTTAGGGAAGAATGAGAAAGCATTTTTCACTCACAACTTAAAGTAGCTCTGCCATCTACAATCATAGACTCGTTAAGGTTCGAAAATACCTCAAAGATCATTGAGCCGAGTTAAACTTAATATATTTATAATGTTTACATTTAATTTATCAATAATTAACACATGAATAGGAAAAAAAATTAGATTTTATTTTCCCTGTGTACTTAAATACACAGGGAAAATAAAACGTAGGAAGAAGTATTTTCTCTCTTCAGTTTATATCTCTGTCCCTCAGACACTGGGCATTGGTTAATTAGCAAATTAACCCATAGCTTCTTTCCACTTCCCCAGGGAAGATGGAAGACAGGACTTATGAAGTATCTGATGACATCTGGAGGAATAAAATTCTTGGAAAGTTACAAGAAGGTCAGGCTGAAATGCCAGAGGGCCAGCACCTAAAAGATGGCAAGCATAATGCTAAAATATGCAAGAACCCATTCTTGCATATTATATATATTTATATTTACATGTTTTTTCTCCAATTTTCTCCAATACTATTTTAAAGGAGTTTTTTTTTACAGGCACAATTAAATGTTAATTATGTAGAATCTGTGAGGTTTTGTAATATTTTTAAGGCCTTAATTGGCTTTGAGATGTTTGACAAGTTATTAAAAAGAAACTTAAATCCTATAGTCTTATGATAAAAAGAAAGACCAAAAACACCCCTTTCATGCTGACTTTAAAATACCAAATTTTTTTTTTATTTTGCTTCTGAACTCCTGTGATAGGTGCCAGAGTTGATAAATGGATGTTAATTACCAGTGTATGTCTCAGCAAAACGGAATGAAAATCAATGTTAATGTGTCTTCACCTAAACTTTTAATAATGTTCCTCTGGAGGATCAAATTCAAATAGCACCAGCCAGTAACCTCTGCACAGAACAGGTTAACTTATGATTCAAATGTGCAACCACACAAATAGAGGTATATGCAGTTCAGGAGAAGACTAGCTGTAAATTTGTATTTGAGAGAAAAATACTTATTTCAGCTTTTCTTAAAAAAAAAAAAAAGAAAAAAAAAGGAAAGGAAAGAAAGAAAAGAAAAAAATTGAATAATTTTCTCCTATCCTGTCTCTGTTAGTCAGTGGAAAATGCAAGATCACTAAGGACTACAGCAGTAGATGAGAATTCCAGACACTAATCACTCTAACTCCAACTTACATGCTTTCTTTTACTTTGATTTTGAAGGCTTTGAAATAGAATTAACTTGTAAAAGTTAATGAATTTGTTTAGAAAACTCAGTTGGATGGAGCACAACAGTAATGAAATATTTTAGAAGAAAAATAAGGACACACTGATTTTTCTCGTATCACAAGCAGTTTACAGAAAGCACTGATCTTACTATGTCCATGCAACTTTACATTCCAGATATTAAAGACTTGGCAAGGTGAAAGGAAAAGCAATACAGAAAGGTCATGTTTTAGAAAAAAGACCATTGAGCTGTCACCTGGAAGCAGTCAAATACTGAGATCAGGCTGAAAAAGCAGCCTTTTGGAAGACTTTTGAGGAGAGCATATTAATTATTATTGCAATTTTCATATATTGCCAAAAGTAGAGAGAAAGTGAGGCCACAATAGACAAGAGGCACAAAACTGCAATTTCTTTTATGTCAAAATCACTCTCAAGGGCTTTCTTAAACAAGAGTGGAAGATGGTGAACTTATTCATTGAGCATTGCTTTAGGATCCCAAGCAGGAAAAGACAAGTAGCACATAACTGAGGAGGCCACGTAACCTTTCACAGAACATGCTGGTGTTGATCCCATGCATTTCACAGTGTGGTGGCACACTCCTCAGGAATGCAGCCTAAGCTCGATCAAGCAGCGCTGGACTCCCTGTTTTCAAAAAGAGGTTCCTAAGGAGAGGTATGGGCAAGGTCTTTAAGTTCTTGTTCACCTGCTCCATACAGCTAATGAAATAATTATTGTCAAGTTCTCATAACAAGGACTAGGAGTAGGCAATAAATATACCAACCAAATCTTATAGAGTAAACAGAAGGTAATACCTTTTTACTGAGAGCATATCTACACTCTGGAACTTATTTTTACAGTTTATTGTCTATTGCATGCCAAGAATATCAAAGGGAAATCAGACCCATTTGGATGAAGGCTGCATAGAAGGCTGTTAAATGAAGAACTGTGTATACAGTCTGCAGCATCCCCAAGTGACTTATTCTTTGAAAGTGGGAAAATGCTAGTAGAACTATACTTGCTCTCTTATGGTGGATCCCTCAGCTTCCTTTAGCAGTCACTATCAAAAACTGGTTAGATGGACCTTTGCTCTCACCCAGAACAGCTATTTTATATTAACGATCCTTTCTCTTTGTGCTTTTATCCTGCCTTTACTGTACTTTTGTTTAGGTGAGAATTTGTCAAGAGGAGGATGAAAATGCACATCTCAGATCTCAGTGACTGCCAGCCATATTGCCTTTTGCACATTTGAACTTCTTTTCCCTTAGTTTTTATTGATGACCAATTGTCATTAGATTGATTTGTTATGGGTCCTGCATATGAAATTTAAGTTACCATTTATTGTTTGAAATTTTAGATTTTTAGGATATCTTGTAAGTAAATATTATGTCACGCATAGCAAAATTAGAACTACTTTTTTTTGTCTAATAGTAATATGGCCATTCAGTTTGGCATTAGAATTACTGTCCATTTATTAAAACTTTTCATTTTTGAAGGTATCTATAATTTCCTGGAAGAGTGAAAATAATAGTGTCCACAATAGCCAACAATTACTGTCCAAATCCCACATATTTATACTGAGATGCTTGAAATATTTCTGTCCATTGTTTTTAGTTGAAAGGTCTTGAAATAAATTGTTGTCAAAATGTGCTTGGATAAACTTTTGAGAACTCAATGTCATCATCTTTAAAATACTTCTGGCCTGGTAGAAGGAGGAAGACATGCTATTGAGAAATGCGACAATTTTACAACTGCTTTTCAAAGAATTTTTTAAAATATTTCTATTTCAAAATATTTTATCACACCAAATTTTGTTTGAAAATATGGGATTTTTTTCATAATTATATGAGATTTATTGTCCCAAGTTATTTATGCGTTGCTGGTTCTCAAGAATTCTTATTCAGCAACAGTCAACATTACAGAGGGAAGTTTGGCAATTCATCTTGAATGCTGGTGCTAAAAACCCTTTTTAGAACATACTTAATTTTAAAAGTGTGCAACTCATAAAACTTGATCTGGCAAATTTAGAATCTTTTTTTTCTGAACTTTTGAAGGGAAACCACAGACATGTTTAAATACTAAGTCTTGGAGGAGGAAAAAGGAGGCATGGTTATTGTCTCTGTTATGCAATATAGTCTGTCTGTGTTTAAAAACATCTGCGTCCCTATTTATTGCTACATAATGCTTATTCAGCATTTAGTAGATTTCAAATCACTTTGTGAAAGGGATCAGAATCGTTATCAGATTAAAAACAAGGAAGTAATTTGTCCAAAATTTTGCTCAGAATAAAATACATATTTCCTAAATTTCGTCAATCAGTCAAGTTGCTAAATGACACCAACTTTCTGAATTATCTTGTAATTTTAAATAAATTCCTAATTCTGGCTCAGTCATATTGCAATACTTTTAAACCCAGACCATAGTACTCTCTTGTTTTGTAAGGGCAGGGATTAGCAGTCTAAAATGTGTCTATGATTCCTTATTAAGCAGCAATATTCATGATTGGTTTGATTAAAAATATAAAATACAGGTGGCTGATAAATCTGAGGGTTAACTGTGGTTTATAGGCCCAGAGTGTTTGGAAACCCTTTATGTGTGAGTTTTTATATGACTGTACATATATCTATATATGTGTCATAGGTTAGCAAGCATAGTCCCTGAAGTGATGTTCTTGCAAAAGGGTGCTTACAGCTTCCTCTGTGACCTGACAGAACCTATCAGCTGCCCAGTTTGAATATGGACAATTCTTTAAGCCACTTGAAGTTGTGACCACCTCTGTGATACACACTTAAGAATAGGAAACTCCGAGGCAGAGCCTCTCTGTCTCGTTTCCGGCGCTGGGACAGGTGGCTGCGGGCCCCGTGGCGGGGGCCAGCGGACCCAGCCCAGGCCCTGCTCGGGCCAGGCTGGGCTGGGCCACGGCCATCCTGGAGTCAATAGGCCCTGTTCCGCCTGTGGAACCCCCTCACAGCCCTGCTATGGGCACCCGGAGCAGCTCAGCTCCCCTCCCCCTTCTCCACTGCGGCCAAGATTCAGCTGAAGCGGCACCACTGTCCGGCAAAGATCATGTGACCAACAGCGATAAGCAACATTCCAGCTGCAAGGCCTAGGTGAGGTTAACGCTTTCAGTGCTGTGAAGAGCTGAAAACCTGAGGGAGAAGAAAGAGGAGATGCTTAAAGCTGAAATTCTGTTGTAAACCTATGATATATCAGAGTATCCCGTTGTAATTCCATGAAGATATGGGGGGTGGAGTGTTCAACTCGTACTTGTAAGCAAAAGCACCTGCGCTGAGATAGGCAGATGCTGAAGCAGCTGTAATTTCATGAGAAGTTTGGACAGGGAGAGATGGAAGCAATGAGGACTTTTGCTGCAAATGGGAAAGGAGAAAACTTCAGTTCCTAGAGATGCTCCCAGAGATAGTCCTAAAGACGAAGATGAGGAAGACCCTTTGCTCTCAGGGAAGGAGAAGGGCCTCTGTTCTTAGAGATGAAATGCTCCCAGAGATGGGTGAAGCGAACTTTTGTTTCTGAACGGCTCAACCGTAAAATTGTACCCCAAAAAACTTCAAGAGTGGACCCTCGAAAGCACTTGTGGGAAAAGCTGCAAGTTGGGGGAAGGGACTCATATGCAAGCAGAGAGACTCCTCTTCCTAAATGGACTGAACAAAGTTTTATTTGGAAGTGGGAAGCCGTCTCGTTGTGATAATGTGTTCATAGCGTGGGCAAGAGAGACTCCTCTTCCTACATGGACTGAACAAGGTTATTATGGAAGTGGTAAACAGACTGAACATCTGAAGGGTTGTCTTTTTACATTGTCAGTGGGAGAAGGGAGAAAGGTGGGGGGAAGAGAAGAGTTCTGAAGGTGTGGTATGATTTTTTTTTCTTCTTTTAGGTCTGTTAATAGACTTCTTTATATTCTTTCAAGTTTGGTGCCTGCTTTGCATTTCTCCTAATTCTTATCTTACAGATGGTAAACAGTAATGAGTATTTTGGACCAAACCACTACACTAAATTGGTGTTTCCGCCCGGTTACAAACCCAACCTGCTACAGCATGTACATAAATATAGGGATGTACACAGTCATATAACACAGTAATATAAATAATGAGTGATATCTGTAAAGTTGGAAAGCCTTGACTGGAAATCTCAGTATAAGTTAAAAGGATTATTAAAAAGTTAGAAAAGATGACAGAAGGTTATTTTTAATATAAAACTGTCAGTTTGCTAGAATCTAGATTCAGGTTTCTATAACAAATCTATCATTGACAGTTTTACTTTTTTGTGATAATTGAGAATTTCTGACATTTTTGCAACTACTTTTTTTAACGTCTTTTGAGATTGTTGAGACACTATTAACGATGGTCTTCTTTTAGGATTACTTCTTCTATTCCTCTTTAGAATAAGAAATCCAAAGGATAATCAGTCTTCTACCAGGAATTCAAATCCCAGTTTCCCTAATGTGAAGAAACTATTGTCTTTTGAGATCACTTTTAAAACAATGGCACCCTGAGGCAATGGGCCAGAAGCAATCATGTCTGCAATTAGTGTCACATTCAATCCAGACCAGGAGTATAATGCATTCTGTTTTTACAGAAACCTTATTGGCTATGTAACTCAATTTTATGATGATGTTTTAAGAATTCCCAAGTCATACACCCTGAAAAGGTTTGTATGCTCATTAAAGAATGGGTCTTACAGTATCTTATGGATTTTGAGCAGAAATTGAATTTATGTTTAAAGTCGTTTGCCAGAGAAATTTAACCTTTTCAAAAAAATAAAATTTGGTGGTGAAACAAGAGAGTAACATTTCAGTGAATAAAGTAGTGGCTTGAGAGATGTTAGTAAGTTCAGATAACAGTACAAAAAGCAGGTTAATTTCTATTACTGACAGGTTATTTTAACTTCTATGGAAGCTGAAGTTTTCTCTCAGGATCCCACTCTGCAAACACCTGTGAAGAAATTATCTTTCCCCACAAGGGATGTTTTTGTCCTTCCAGTTCTCAGGTGCTCTCACTCAAGATGCACCCTCCCTTCTCAAGACTCTACTTGACCCAAGATGCAACACCCAAAGTCATGCTTAGTATGCAGAGCTAAATAAGGGCATGCTGCTCTGCATATGCCAAAGTGGGTGTTTGGGTTTGAGCCTTACTTTGCTTGCAGTTCACATTGTCAAGCTTTCTTGTCCTTACCACTGTAGCATTTGGTTGTGACTTTCACAACCAAATAATCCAGACATGTAAATAGTACCCTTCGGTATGACACCTCTTGGGAGGACATTACCAGCACAAGAATTTAAGTACTGAGAATGAAAAATTAACAGTGGAGTGACAGTGCAGAACTTTAAAAAGCATTTTTCAGATGTATTTGAGTCCTTAAGTAATTATACTCTCACAGAGCAAAGTCAGACAATTAAGGTCAAGCATTTTCAATGATGGATTAATTAACCTGTGTCATTATTTTGAGTGGAAATATGTTGTTAAGCACTCAACAATAGAGGCATCTCCCATATCTGAGCTCCCAGCTCTGCTATGGTAACTAACTGTAATTCTAGTCCATGGTTTAAGAGACCTTACTGAGCTTACACTGAAAGGAACAAAAAATACTTATCATGCTGTATACTCAGTTGAACAACTTATCTGGAAAGTCCCCTTCAAGTATTGAAAGGCAACAATAAGGTCTTCCTGGAGCCTTTCCTTCTCAAGGCTGAGCAATCCCAACTTTCTCAGCCTATGTTCGTAGGATCTATAGCTTTCTGATAATTTTTGTGGCCTCCTCTGGACTTGCTCCAAGAGATCCTGACTTTCCTGTGCTGAGGACCCCAGAACTGAATGCAGAACTCCAGGTGGGGTATCACCACAATGAAGTAGAGGAGGAGAGTCACCTCCCTGGACCTTGCAGCCGTGCTGTTTTTTAAGCAGCCCAGGATATGGGTCTGAAAGTGCACAATGCTGGCTCACATCCAGCCTTTCATCCACCAGCACTCCCAAGTCCTCATCAGAGCTGCTCTGGGTCTGTTCATCCCCCAGCCTGTGTTGATACCAGGCATTTCCCTGACCCAGGTGCAGCATCTTGCACTTGACCTTACTGAACATCATGAGAGTCCCATGGATCACTTCTCGAGCATGTCCAGGTCCCTCTGGATACCATCCTGTCCTTCAGGCGTGTCACTGCACCACTCAGCTTGGTATCACCTTCAAACATGCTGAGGGTGCACTCAATCCCTTTGTCTGTGCCACTTACAAAGATACTAAACAGTACTGGTCTCAGTATAGACCACTGAGGGACACCACTTGTCACTGATGTCCATTTGGACATTGAGCTGACACAACCCTCTGAACGTGACCATCCAACCAATTCCTCATCCACTGAACAGTCCATCCATCTTTCTCCAATTTATAGAGAGAGATACTGTGGTGTACCCTGTTAAAGGCCTTACAGAGTTCCAATAAAACGTTTTAAATTGTGTAACAAAAAAAAAGAAAGCTAAATGCCAAAGATCTCAGTAGAGATAACACTTTTCTACTTTTACACACTAGGAAACATTTTCTTTCTTTTTATTCAATTAATGCTTCTTCTTCTTCTTTCTAGGTGCTTAGACCACATTTTAAGGTTCTTTAAAACCAGGAGTGGAAATGCAATAGGAGTACTTCTGTCTGATGAGCAATGTATGAATTCATTCATTTGGTATTTTTGAGGATGCTTAAGGATAGTCCTTTTTACTGCATACAAATACTGTGAACTGAGCTGCATTTATATGTCATTTATTGTGTTCCAATGCTCAGAAAATGTGTTTGTTTTGAGGAATCCACCGATTGTGACCACTGTTGATAAATTTAACATTACACAGATGTCCATGGACTGGTACTGTTTCAGAAAAAGATTAGCTGTATGTTTCTCAGAGACTTTAAAAATTACATCAACAGCAAACATAAAGCTAAGTCACTGTTGAAATAAGAAATCAACTTCCTTGAAAGATTTTAATGATTCATAGTCTTATTTTTATTCCTATGAAAGGGTGCTGTTGCTTTTAATTTCCCATTGGAAACAAGGAAAGAATGAAAAGGAACAGACTTACTTCAAGTGATAATATAAGCAACTTAGGTTTTACGTGGTTTGGCTTTTTTTTTGACAGGACTCAAAAGAAGAAAAAAATAATGTATCACAGCCTCAAGGGAAAGCAAACCAGCTGTCACCTTGAAGGAAACATTGGTTAAATTCTCTCATATAAAGGTTTTGTTAGACCTCAACTGCAAAGAAGGCCCAACATGCTTTTGCATACACAGATTCTACTATAAATCATCTCTGCACACTTATTTATGTACAAAGTGGACCTATCTCATGGGTCATACCCATGGTCCTACCTCAACTACTGACACTGTTGGGGCTGCTCGAGGCAGCACAGCATCCAGCTGCAGATGTCCTCGGCTTCTGCTGCTGCAGGCAGGGGCTGGCTGCAGCTTGCAGGGAAAGCTGTCAGCTGCAGCAGGCAGGGGCTGGCTGCAGCAAGGAGGGAAAGCTGTCAGCTGCAGCAGGCAGGGAAAGCTGTCAGCTGCAGCTTGCAGGGGCTGGCTGCAGCAAGGAGGGAAAGCTGTCAGCTGCAGCTTGCAGGGGCTGGCTGCAGCAAGGAGGGAAAGATGTCAGCTGCAGCAGGCAGGGAAAGCTGTCAGCTGCAGCTTGCAGGGGCTGGCTGCAGCAAGGAGGGAAAGCTGTCAGCTGCAGCAGGCAGGGAAAGCTGTCAGCTGCAGCTTGCAGGGGCTGGCTGCAGCAAGCAGGGAAAGCTGGCTCCTTTGCAAGGAGCGAGCCCCAAACAGAGGTGGGGTAAAAGCATCGGCAGAGACAAAGGATGAGAGAGGGGTCTCTGTGTAGGCTCCAGCCGGTTTATTGCTGCTGGAGGGTCCAGGGACAAAGACCAGGAAAAAGGGGAAAGCACAGCATTTTATATGGGGGTGGAACAAAGGGGAAACAACCAATGGGGATTGACTGAGGAGGAGGAGGAGATAACAGAGGAATATCCAATAGGGATAACTTAAGGGAGGGAATTGGAGGAGTAGACCAATGGAGCATTGAAGAAGGGAGAACTTTCCAGAACTAATACATAAGCAACTTGGGGAAATACATAAAAATGAACTTATCATAAAACTGGATGGAGAACTCCTGAACCAATAAACTTAAAACATGTAAACTGTGAGCCACTAGGCACATGGGAACTCGTTCTAACCCAGGGGTGAGAATGAGACCTCTGTGTTCTGGAGGCCTGTCCACCAATGTTCTGCTGCAGTGGTCACTGGTATATGAACTGCAACAAACTGCTGAATTAAAAAGACTCTTACTTTCTCAGCTACTACCAAGTAACACTATCCTCAGCCAATTTCATAATTTTTCTATCCCTTTTCTGTTGTCCTCGCTTAGCAATACCATTCTTCAGCTTTAGTGGTTTTTTGGACACTGAACAGTCTGCAGTTCTGTGCTTTCAGTCACTTCTTATTCCAGTTTTTCATCCCCCCTAAGCAAATTTCACCAATCAATAAGCAAAACCCCAAGGTGATACAAACCAGATACAGTCTAAAAATAAATAAAATAAATCCAGATCATCTGCATCCTTAGTTTCTCAAACACTAATCCATACAAAGTACCCAAAAGAGGTGACTGCTTTCAACATGGAAAGCTAATCTCTGTTTGCATGCTGTAAAGGATTTGGTCTGATACATGTTCAGCCTTGCCTCAAGCATATGTTTCTTCTCTTTCTTACTTACAGGTATTTTTCCACCCTAGATGAACGAAAAAACATGGAATGAGGCAGTGAAGAACAGATAGGTTTGTCATTCTGTTTGTCTTGGACCAAGCTTTATACTCTGTCCTGGGGAGCCACAGGCTAAAATTTTATCCAGGCCAAGTGCCTGTTCTGCCTTCAGTGAGAGTTGTCACATGTAGTCACAACTTCCTTTTGGTCATATCTTTCAAGTCATGTGCACTGCCCATAATATCTGAATCTGCCTGGGAGAGTCAGACTTTAGAGCCCATCATAGTGGTACCTTGCATCTCTACATAGTCTGGCCAGCAGATCGAGGGAGGAGATTCTGCCCTTTACTTCTCTTTGGTGAGACACCATCTGTAGTGCTGCATCTGGCTCTGAGGTCCCCAGCAGAGGAAGGACATGGACCTATTGGAGCGAGTCCAGAGGAGGTCACCAGGTTGTTCAGAGATGGAGCACCTCTGCTGAGGGGAGAGGCTGAGAGAGTTGGGTTATTCAGCCTGGAGAGGAAAAGGCTCTGGGGTGACCTAAGTGAGGCCATCCAGTACCTGAACAGAGCCTACAAGAAATATGGACAGAGACTATTTACAAGGGCACATAGTGACAGGGCAAGAGGGAATGGCCTCAAACTGAAAAAGAGTAGGTTTAGATTAGATATTAGGAAGAAATTCTTTACTGTGATAGTGATGAGGCACTGGAACAGGTTGTCCAGAGATGCTGTGGCTGCCCCATCCCTGGAAGTGCTTAAGGCCAGATTTTATTGGGCCCTGAGCAACCTGGTGTAGTGGAAGGTGCCCCTGCCCTTGGCAGGGGAGTAGGAACTAGATGATCTTTAAGGTCCCTTCCAGCCCAGGCCATTCTATGGGTTGTTTCAGTCTGCCACAAAATGCCCTTTGCAGGTCATGCTTGGATGTATCTTGGACAATGGATTGCATTTTAGAAATCTGCCATTTGTTCCCTTTGCTGAAGAAATTAATTAAAGCAATGCATAACCTATGATCAATGGACAAAGTAATTGTTCAGGAGGTGCTGCTTGAATTTCAGTAATTAAATAGGCCATTTTCCTGTTAGGCTTTCTCAATTGCTGAATATTTCTTTCTTATTCTGTAACAAACGTGTTCAGTACCCCTTCCAGTAGCATGAAAACTGCTTGTTGATATTTCTGACACTTTTCTTTTTTCTATGTCCATTTGAACAATTCATGTGGGTACATAATTCTTTTTGAGCGTCAAAAAGGTTTATGCTCAGGCCGCCTTCTAAACTAATGTTTTTGGGACCCTAACAAAGTTTAATTCCAGGGCAGCTAGGGTGGAAATAGCGTTCCAAATAATCTGTCTAAATTAGTCTCACAACACTCAGAAATAAAACTACCCTACTTTTTTTTGTTCTCAAGATTGCACAATGATATAAGTGAGCAACTGAGTCAGAAAAGGGCTATCTCACAAAGAAGAGCAGCACATTAATCATGTTGACAGGGAGAGCTGTGCTTTGTAGATAGCAGCTCTATGCTTACTGCCATTACAATGGATACTCCTCATGTTAGGTACAGACCGCATCCTTGTCTAAGGGGGAAGCTGTTCATGGACTAGTATCCCAACCCAGAATGTAATCCACAAACTTCTGAAAGAGGGTGATCCAGGCCCAAAAAGCATCCTTTGAAAGCAGAACAGCCCTTCATTCAGGGACTTTGTTTTGTAACCAAGGAATTGGATCTTCCACTTTTCCAAAGATTTCACATTCACTTTTCTAAATCAACAGCAAAAGAATTCATTCCACCTTTATTTTACAGATTTCTGCATTATCCTGAACCATGAGCTACATCCAAAGTCTGTAATTACCCAGGCTCCGTAAGGGCAGAAGCACGCTGCAATTTGCCAAGCACTGGCAAATGTATTTCCTGTCTCAGTTTGGGATTTTACAGACCTATTACTGTTTCATGCCACACAGGGCACTTCCATGGTGAAAGCAGAATCTTTTTCTGTACAGGGCTGAAGAGAACCAACCACTGTTTTGCTTTGTGTTAATGTGATGGGCTGATATTTAGAATGACTTCCTGAATGTGATAAGGGGTTCCAAAAGCATCAACCAAACATGTTTCCACTCACACCAAGACGGATCTAGTGTAGCCTCCTTCATGCAGTCAAATCCCATTTCCTCACTTGCCTAAAAGGCAGACTGAGATTTGCCTGTCCCTGAAGGAAATAAAGATAGAGTCTCTTGCATACAAGGGTCTCAAAAATAAAGGATTCTTGGGATTTTATCTGGCACTCTCTTGGAGTAGGGATGTTAGATATATTCAAGCCTTTCATTTCTACCAGCACCAGCCTGTGGACTTTATACAGCTGGCTGTCCACAGGCTTCGTCTCATCCTCAGCTATCCTCATGTCTCCTCAGTGAGCATGTCCTCGCCCCACACAGGATATGAATTGTTAGGGCTCACAGCCACGTAACCATGACTCTCTAACCTGAGCAATTTCCTCTACAGCCCATTAGCTCAGTTGGCCAAGCAGATGGCTGTTACACTTCATCCACAGAGAGGCAGAGTAGTTCTCCACAGCATGCAGGGGATACCGTGCTTTCTGCTCAAGCCTCCTAAGCCTTGCTAAGTGGAATATGTTCCATTTGTTCGAGACAGCTTGTCCTCTGGCTATCAGTGGTTCTTTCATCCTGTTAACTCTGTACAGCTCAGGTGTCCCAGTAGGTCCTGCTGTCTCAGAAGCAGCTGAGACGTGTTCCATTTGTCTCAGAAGCAGCTCTGCTATTTTCACTAAAAATATTCCAAATAAAATCCTGTTAGATACTAAAAAAATTCTGCAGCAGCTTTTTCAATATAGCAAAATTATAAGCAAATGACCATCACCTTCCTTTTAAACAATTGAAGAACTCCTATAATAACAATTACTCTTAGTTCCCCATGTAATAAATAGATTTTCTCTGTGCACCACATAAAATATGCTGTGGATATTCCTGCTTCTTCATGTTAAACTATGCCTCATTCTTTTCTCTCTTTTTTTAAATTTGCATTTTTCCCACTTTTCTTAGACTGTTTCTCTGGAGGTCCCCTAAGTTGAAATTTCACTGGAAGTTATACCAAGATGTTTTTTTAGCTTACCTACTGCTAATCTTATTCTTAATTCAGTTGAAATGCAGTTTGATCTTCAGTAGTTAATGGACGGTGGATTCTGACACTTGGTGAATATTTTGCACCTGGCCTCCTGCTCTAATGCGGGCACACAAAGGGTTGGATTGAACTCAAAACCACTAGATATGTCTGGGTTTAAACCCATGGTTAGGCTGCAAAAAAAAAGCAACTTGAGTTTTCCAAGAACTAAACTTTAGGCACCTTGGCTTATGCATTAGAATGGGTCTGAATGTGTAGTTTATTTCTGAGAATATTACAGTAAAAAAAGTAATGTTTAGAAAATATATAGCATGAGGATAAACAGAGATCTGAGTTTTAAATATTCAGCAATTTGACAAAGGTTCGGACTTGAAGGAAAGTAGTCAACACTTCCCATCAGCTGTTTAGTTCTGATTCCCAAAAGCATAATTCAGATATTTGTGAAAATTATGTTAATCACAAAATTATTTTCTAGCAGTATATATGTAAAAATAATGAGAAACAAACCAAAACAAAATAAGATTGTATTTTTCAAGGAACTCCAAAAGGTTTCTGTAGGATCCGCCCCCTTATATTTGAATTTGCATTAGGGATATCATAGACATTTTGTTTAGCTGGATTAAATTTCTGAGCAATCTGCAAGGCAGTTAAGAGCAGCAATTAAAATGACCACATAAAACTAACAAAAAATACTTCTCTTGTTTGATATACACATATGTTCAAAATGAAGGTACACCTCTTTTATGCATACTTCCAGTGATACAGAGCAAAATCCCTGATGATTTCAGGAAAGAGCATATGGTCCACTTGATTTTTTTAATCTTATTTTCCAGCTCAGAAAAACAGTTATCAAATGTTAACTAATAATTTTGCCTCCATCTTTTTATTTATAAAAGCATTCTGTATACAGATTAATTTTACTTGCTCCATGTTTTCTATTGTTTCATTTGCTACTAGAAAAAAAATTGCAAGAACTTTAGGACTGATACATAACACAGTTTAGTCCCAGATTTGTAAAAAGAAAGAAGCCAAATACAACTTGATGCAATTAATTTCCAGCTACTGTTTCTGAAAGTCTCTGCAGTGCCCTTTCAGCAACTGCACATTCAAGAAACTATTTCTCTTTCTTCAGCAATCAGAAAATACCTCTGCCACAAACTTTTGCTAAGTGAGGGCAAGGCTGCTTTCTGCAGTGATGTCAACAAATCAGTACTGTTCTTCAAATGCTGACCTTTAGAAAGCGCATTATTAAAACTAATACATTATCTTACAGACACTATAGAGCAAGTAGGAACGAGGCTTCTCTTTACTAGAAGAGATACCACTGCTCTTCCTCCAAAGCTTCCAAACTTTGTGACAGTGCCAGTTTTTCATATTTAAAACTGTTCTGCACTAGCCTTGTTTGCCATGCCTGGGTAGGCGGATCTGCACTAAGGAGCAGGTTTTTTCCCATTCCCAGATGAGCTGAGTAGCACAGCTGGTTGAAGACAGTTAATTGCTCTTCATGATGATTAGAATGTTGTTAAGGTTTTCTCAGAGGAAGAGAAAAGAACATGCATGTGGTTTGAAAGGTCATGGTGGAAACAAGATATAGCAGGCACAAGATAGTGTTATATTGACAAGTGTTTATCATAAGAAAACACACTTGGCATTAAAACCTGCTAGCTCTTCCAGCTGATTAGAATGTAATATAGTTTCATAAAATAACACTGTGATTGTGTGTCCCTTTGTAAAATCACATTTTTTTTCTCTTCTGCAGAAGATTGCCATTTTTGTGGTTTAAGAGCAATGCAAATATGCTAGAAAGGTCTTAAAAGAACAACCAGATTTTTACTCTTGTTAATTTGCTTCTGAAAGTGAATTATTATATTTTCTAAAGTATATTTTCTATATACATAGAAACCACATACATGTTATATTTATTTTCATTTTATAATACACAGTCATTATTAAGTCTCTCACTACTGCTTTAGCCATGGATTATGCTTTATAAAAAGGACATGTTTGAACTGGCTCAACTAATGCTGAGAGCTTGCATTCAATTCCCTCTTCCATATCCAGGCACAGTGGTCCATCCAGTACAGGAACTGGAAAACAGCATTCATGGTCTGATGGATATATGCAGATCAATGGAGTCCAACTCCAGAACACATGCAGTAGAAACATTCATGGTAGTGAGGAGAAAGATATTGATATGATTATCCCATATACAGTAAAAGGCTAACTTCTGTAAATAGGCAGGGCCTCTTTATTTGACCATCCTACACACTATAAAAAAAAGACTGATTGCTCTATCCTTGCCAGATGTTTATGGTGGATCACATCTGCTTTTTCTCCAGGATACCATGGAATCCAGCACAATAACACACACTCTTTCACCCTGGCCAATAATTCCAGCAAACAAAGGAAATTCAAGGTCATCCTTTCAAGGATGCTTGCTCAGTCACGCCTGTTTTAATTGCTCTTGATTCTCTTTGTCTCCAGATACAAGTATTTACTGAGCAGCTTTATCTACTTTGTCCTGCAGTCTTCCCTTAGGCTGGCCAGGTTTTCCTACTCAGCACTAACAGTTCTAGGTTCTGCCATTCCTGTATTCCTGGAAGGTTGTACAGAAATAATTTTGAAGAATCCATAGAGTATAGTATGAGCTGAAAAAGAGACACCTTTGTATACTATTTCCAATCTTCACAGACTTTGCTCTCTCATGAATGGCACTTCAAGAAAACACACCTGTTTTCTGTGACTACTTCTGGTGTTAACACCACTGAAAAATAAGGCAAATTTTACTCAAAGGATGAAAATTAGAAAGTGTTAGTGCATGACCTTTATGTCACCTTGATATGAGAGATGAATATCCGAAAAATGTAGAATTGCCGTCTTTCTGGGTCTTCTTTGAGATTTTCCCACATTTTTTGTTTGGTTTGGTGTTTCTTTAATTAATTTTTTTTTTTAATAAATAATCTTTTTTTCAAGGCAATAGTTGTATTTCAGGGATAGCATTTACAAAAAACTCACTCAGACATTCCAAATGCATATTCCATTTGGATTGTGAGTTTAGTGAAGCTTTACTAAAAAAAATAGCCCCCAAGTTCCTTTGCCATACATGTATTTAAAGACTTGCAGGTGTTAGGACTACAAATCCTGCAGTTTAGCTGTCAGAGAAAACCCACAGGAAAATTACTGATGATATACCAACTAAAAAATCCAAATGATAATAGCTCAAAGTGGGGTGTTCAAAATTCGATCATTTGTGTTAAAAAAAAACAATGGTGTGTAACCTCTTACATAATTTATTAATTATGTTGGTTTAGCTCTTAAACTGAGAAATTAAGGTTGAGAGAAGAGTAAGTTGCTCAACTTAAACCAATTTAAAAATACAGAACCAATTTTTTGTCAGCAAAACAAAGAATAAATAATTTCCCGTAAGAAAAAGGTTCCACAGCCTCAAAAACATGTGATTTTGTGACCTTGCAACAACAACAACAACAAAAGTTAGTGAAAATTCAAGATATGATTCATGGAAGTTTCCATGGACAACCTGCTGGTCTATATAAACGCTGGCCTCCTTGTCCTCTCTTCTGATTCTGCCTCGGATTAAGCAGGTGGGGGGTGTGTAGTTACAAAAATGCTGTTAGCGAGGATTTTCTTGTTATTTTCTAAGTCCGTGAGAGACTTTTCTCTCTCACAGAAGAGGTAGCAGGGAATGTAAACAACCCAGACACCTGCAACCTTGAAAAGTCTTGTTTATGGTATAGTAGAAAAATATTTTGACAATGGATGTTTTAGGATTTTAGCCAATCACCCCCAAGGGGTGGCTGGCCCTTTGTCCAATTAGGCTATGAAGAAAAAAGTCTATAAAAGAGTTTGTAAAATAATTAAATAAATCAATCTTGCTGCACAACTCCTGCCTGCTGGATCTTCTCCTCCTCCTCCTCCCTATGGCTGCGGGACACGGTGCTATACCGTAGGAACCAGGCCTGCGGTAATAGGGGGTGGTTTCAGAGGATGTTTCTGAAAATCAGAATTTAATCTGTTTTGTGGCAGATTTGTCTTCCACACCTTTTCTCCACACTGTTAAACTGAATTCATACAACTTGGCCTTCAAGTTATGAGTCTTTTTCCTTGTAGATGTGCATTGAAGAAATTATGCTATTAGTTCTAAAAACACTGAGTTCAACAGGTCAAATTCATCTCGAGGGTGACTTTGACTTCAGTGAGAATGCCGCAGGGAGACATTGGCTCAGCGTGTCTCCCGTGTTTACTAATCACAGGAGCAGCAGCAGTCCTCTCCATTTGAGCAGGGCTGCACAGAACTTTCATTACAAAATAACAAAGCGCAGCTAACTCAACTTTGAATTTAGTTATGGCTTCATTAAAATTTTGCAAAGTTTCTGACTGAGCATGAATTTTTATAGTGGATGCTTTATGGATTCAGCTGAGTTTCAGTGTGCATTTTAGTCCTAGACTCACAATGAAATACAAAGAAATGCAAATGGCAAACAAACTTCGATATAAATGCCAACAAGACAAATGCTTGAAATTTTTCAGTTCTAATGCTGCTAACCCTGACGTCATCCTACATAACTGTGATTTTTAACCAGATTCTGCTTTCCTTCCTCACTGGATGGAAAAGGAAAGGTTGTTTATCTAAATGAATATGCCTAGGTTAGGAATGTAGGTTCTTATATAATTAAAAGTAAAACTTTTTGGTGAATACTAAGTGCACTAAAGCTAGGAATCAACTGCTATCATGATGACCTGAATCACGAGTGTCCTGAGAGGCACCTCCTGCCTGTACAGTATCTGCATTTTCAGATATTGTAGAGTACACGGCTGTTGCAGTCTACAGTACTTTGTGTAGTCCTGGTCCCCACATGTACCCTGTTTGCATCCAAAGTTGGAGATAGACCTGCATACAGACTCTGCCTTACACCTGTGTTTCCTTGGGATGCATGGGGAACCACAAAGGCAGGAGCTCTGTGCCTGTATCAGGACTCCTTGCCTTAAGAAGTTTAGGGCCTGAGATCAGCTCTGTAATGTGCACTGCAGTGCTGTGTCTTGCAATCAAGAAAAAACTACCTCAGTCTTCAGGAAGTAAAGGGCATCAAGGCACCTAACATTTTCTTGTGTGGGTATTCCATACTGTGTACAGCACAACTCAAGGAGCATAGGGATGGTGGGAAACAACGCTTGACATATCAGCAGACCTCAGGACACCCTGTACATCACACCATGAAGAGTCTGCCTTGCCTCTGAAAGATTTTTGTATTCTCAGAGAGGCTATTTGACTCCACTACAGTAATTTCATCAATTGACTGGCTTTTAGTAACCTAGCACAGAACATATTTCATAAATACATACTATATATAGAGGTATGTATTTGCAAACATATATATATATATGTGTGTGAACATATAGTATTGTGTCTCAAAAAACTCCTTTTCAGGTGAAATATACAAAAAATTATTTTACATTTTATCAGATCTCTTTAGTACTTCTGAGGCTCTGCCTGAAGACATTTTAACATTACCCAAGATTCCCTGACTTTCTAAAGAAGTGTAATAATGTGCAAGAACAAATCTTGCTATAACACAGGACTAGATGCACGAATTTTCTAACTCGCTTATCCGGTTGAAACCAACAAGTAACTTCAACACAGTATCAAGGACATCTCACAGAAATAAAAGACATGTATTGCTTGAAATCATTGTAGTAGTCTGGAACCATTCTGTACCTTTAGGATGGTTCCTGCATCTGTCCTTTCCTTTTTTGCTGGGATCTGTATATGTATGCAGATCCTTTGGTAAGGAATCAATAGGAGGTTGAAGATGCTGCTTGCTACAGGGAAGAGTGTCCTGTGGGACTTCAGCACAGCACTCACTTTTCTGTTTTAAAGGAATAGGCATGGAGCAGGTTTCAGTTGGTTTAGTGCTTGTTCAGTTGTGCTTGTAACTGCCGTGATCTTACTCTCTAGAGGCAAAAGCAAAGCTAAGTTCATTTCAAACAAATCATTCAAACAAATTGTACCTTCTGAACTTTCTTTCTTGACCCTAAAGCCAAACCAGAGGCCTCAAGAGATCTGTATGAGTGAACTTTGCATGTGCTGCATCCCCCTTGGCAGAGACATGTAACTCTGGAAGGGGCTGACTCAACCAAAACAGAAATGGCCTAAATGCTTGCTTTAAAGAAAATATAGAGTTAACCACATCAGCAGAGCGTTTGAGAACACTTACATGGTTGCCTAGCAAAAGGCTGTACTACTTGAGAAAAGGTATGTAGTCCATAGTGCAGTGCTTATATCACATTTTACTTTCAGGAAGCAAATTCCAACAGACCACTGGTGTAAAAACCCAGCAGATATTTGGTAGACAACACTCATTCAGAATTTGAAATGATAGTAAACAACCAGCAGTTTCATTTCTCGATTTGGTTGTTACAAGGACAGCACACATTAAAAATTGCTGTTCAGTTCAAGAGCTGTAACATCACTACTGACCCCAAGAAGTGCCAGAGCCCCTGTGGGGTCTGGGGGTTGTCGCTGACCATTGATTTTGTGTGGAAGGTCCTGGGACACTGTGACAGTTGCACACAGCTATATAACTCAGATATTTGCTGAAGATCTCAAGCACGTTGTTGCTGTTGTTCATGTAGCCAGCAAGAGGGCATATTTTAAAAAGGGATGTCTTTTATTTCTACTGCAGGTATGGATTCAGTAAAAACATTGTGATGACAGCAAGGTGTTGGGATGTTCTTTTGCAGTGGTAAAGATTCATTTCTCTTTGATAAATATCCCAGGATGCACTGGTTGTGCTAACAGAACAGTGTCTCAGATGGCAGTATGGCTACTGCTGAAGACTTGGGCAGTCCCGTGTATATGTGGAATTTTTTATAATTTAAGAAAAAAATGTTAAAAAATGATCAGTTTTATGCAGGAATATGGTAAAGGCTGTACAATCACATTCAACAAAATCATCTGCTAAGTTCATGCAGGATTCCCAAACTGGCTTTTCAGAGCAGCCTCCAGCCATCCTCTTTGCCACCTCTCTGCTGAGATGGTCCAACAGCCACCACTCTTCTACTGTGCTGGCACCAGCGCCTGCCTGGAGTCCTCCTTCGTATCTCCCCTTGGGTGCTTTCCCAGCACAATCCCAAAGATAACAAAGTTCAGCCATGCATCCTGGGTACCTGATAGGCATTTATCATAGAATTATACAGTCATAGAATAATTTAGTTTGGAAAAAACCTCTAAGATCACCAAGTACAACCATTAATCCAGCACCACCATGTACACCACTAAACTATGTCCCCAGGTGTCACATCCACACACCTCTTGAACACTCTCAGGGATGGTGATTCCCTGGGCAGCCTCTTCCAATGCCTGACCACTTAGCATGTGTTAATTTAGTATATTCAGCATATTTAGTATATTTAGTATATTTAGTATATTTAGTATATCTGACTCTAATCCTCCTTACACAAGGAGCTACAGCTTTGCAGAGTCATTTTGGACTTGCAAATGCTTCATGTGTCCTACAAATGAGTTGATACAATTTTGAGTTTATTTATTTTTTTCATGGAAAAAATTAAACTGTAGCATTACACTAGTGATGAGATTAGAAGGGATTGGCTGGTTTTCCCTTTCATGCTTATATATGCTACAGTATTATAATATCATAGTGTAGATGGCTCACCTGTGGTTTCTGTAGCCTGAACCCACTGAGTTCCTCATGTTCCTACAGAAGATCGAGAGGTTACTAGGACCCAGAGGCAGTCCTGTACTGTACTCCTACCTCAGAAAAATATGATTTCCCAGGGAGCCAAGAATAATGCATGAGCTACAGTTCTTACACCGCATTTACTAGAATAAATACATAAGAGTGCCAAACAAAATCTTGGATTTTCTCCAGACTCTAATAACAATTTCATAAATGTTTATTTGCATCCAAACAAAGATACCATTCAAAGCTGATACTTTAAATCAATTTCCAGAACCTCTGGTTTATAGGTAATTTTCTACTTTTCCATTATTTGTTCTCCTTTTGAGTAGAACACTTGATTCAAGTGTTCCTTGACTAGTAAAAATCTGTTGTATATAGTATAATCAATGGTAAGGTTGTCAGAGCCTATCTCCAGAGTTCATGGCAAACAACAATCATTATATGAATCAGTGACAAAGAACAGTATATGTAGTACACAGGGAGCTCCAGAAACACAAAACCCCTAAATCACATACTCAAGAGCTGAAAACCAGAGCATATTGACAACTCTACTATAGGAAGTTCCATGTACAAATTCAACTCAAATGTGAATTTAAAGTGCATTGTAATTACAAATTTTTGGTCAAAAAATATTTATCAAGTGCTTAACATTTATCAAGTTATAGATAAATGTTTAACATTTATCAAGTTATAGAAAAGACCACAGGGAGGCAATTAAGAGTGTTTTTAACCAGATATTTTTTACTTATTATCCTGTAGATATAACTGTTAATTTCAGTGAAAATGAACTAGATGCAAAATAAAAAATATTTGAATATTTGTGCCATCCATGAAAAAGAAGAGACGGTTCTACTTCAGCCAGAATTGTGAGCAGACAACAATATACAAACCAGAATCAAAACTTCTCAGTTTCAGGTGCATCGTTATACAGCTTCAGAAACTTCACCTCAAAACACAAATAGGGTAAAAGCCTTAAAAAAGCCTGTCTCAGGGAGATAATGGAACAGAGGAGATGCATGAATGATGGAACAGTGGAGACACATGCAACAGGCTAGACACAACGCTATTTCTCTCTTAGACTCTGAAAATCATGGGTCTTCCTAAAGTAGAACTTGGATCTAAATTATTTAAAAACACTTGCCAGTGAAGTTTTGCTGGATTTATATGAACGAGCAAAAATAGTCCACATATGCTTATGTCCAGTTCAAGTGATAAATGGACAAATGAACATGTCAGAGCACATAAAGAATTGTACAAAGATCCTCAGCAACACAACTGTCACGGTTGTGTCCAGCATCTTGGAGAGCAGTTACATTTAACTGCATCTTACCTTGCACCTAAAAAATGTAGGTTAAGTTCTCTAGTGTTCAAAGAAATTACCAAAAAATGACTGACTGGTGTTTTATCACTTTTTATTTCCTGTTTATTTAGAGGGACTGTCATTACAGAAATGAAAATAGCAATATAAACCTTCAATAAAAATAAACATAAAAATAAAAATGAAAAACATCAGTGCAAGGAATGGAAAGCTTTGATAATTGCAACATGAACTTTTTCTCGATGCATCTCTTTACTGCCCAGACTTTGTGAAAACAGCCTTATGGTAATACAAGAGTGGTATATATTTATCATGTGTTAGAAAATCAGAGGGTAAAATAGATCTATTTGTCTCAATCAAACACTATGAATTGTACCTGACTACAGTAGTACACAGTTGTGTGTACACACTGACACACAGGCAGATGAGCTTTACCTTTTGTTAAGTAACTTCATTGTCAAAAATTACAGAATTTCTCATAGCAAGAAAATATAATTGTCCTCTCTGGCTGTGCAATTACTTCATCACATTCAAGAAGTATACCAAAATAAAGCAATAACAGAAGAGGTCTAGATTATTTTCAGAATTTTTTTATTTATAAAGCAGAAGGGCTTTTAACCACCTTTAAACAAACGGTGTCTTTTAAACAAGTATACATGAAATGAGTCTAGTTTACAGTAGCTTACAGTTTCCCTCAACATTGTGGGAACACACAGATAAGACAGTGTGTCCAAAGCCACCTAATGGAAGTGAAGTCATCAATTCTTATCCCCTAGTACATGCAGTAGATTTTGACCAAGCTTCAAACATTTGGTTGTTTCATTTTCTGACGTCCATGGGACTGATTGATGTGCTTTGTCTGAAGGCTGTAAATATGGCAGAATGGAAGAGCCATTGCTACTCATTCCTATTCTTGCTGGTGGGCTTACGGCCAAGCCTCAAAGGCCCCTTCTCTTTTTTGCTCCAGTTTTCTGAGTTCCTGAGATTCCTGTCTTGACTTTTGCAGTGAGAGTCACAGTGAGAGGCATGGGGGAAAGCCCTCAACTCCTCTGCCTGTGCTGCAGGTTGTTACAGTGGGGATACTGTAACATGATGTATCAAACCAGGAGGCCCATAGAAAGAAATATATATGGACAGACTCTTGATAGATGTTTCAGAGATGTTTATTTCTCCAGCTGCATGGCTGGGGCGCTGCCGAGGAACTGCTCAATCACGGGACCCGAGGGTCCTTGCCCGTGCAGGGGAACACAAAACAACCAATGGGGAACGAGGCTGACCTGGGGCAGGGAAACCCCGTGCCTCCCCCCAGGGCCCCTCTCCCAGGGCTACATGGCAGGGGGGAAGGGATCCCAACATTTCACCCATTTATTTTTAACAAAAGAGATGTAAAACTTAACATTGAAAACAACAAGGACAGTTTCAAAACAAAACAAGCCGCCCTCCTGAGTCTTTGAATGTCTAAACAGATTCTCTGGAACATCTTAAGGCTGACAGAAGGGAGACAGGACTCTCCGGGCATGCTTTGTGGGGAAACTGAGGCAGGAGAGAGTTTAATTTCTTCCCTCCCCCTCTTCATCCCCCACTCGGCATTGGAAAGGGATTTCTGGGGAAACAATTGGCAAAGGTATGGTTTTGTGAGGGAAACCATGGATGAAAAAACGGATTGGGAATACACTGGGGGTAATAGGACATAGGATAAAAGGGAAAGGTGGGATTAGGAAAGGGAGACTGTAGGGGGGGCTTATAATGGAGATATTGTCTAACAGGACTACAATTTTTAGCATATATACTGCCTTTTACAGGAACACCATCAGGCCCAGTGACCTGTGATGCTTGTAACCCTTTTCTACCTTGCACAATTTTGAACTCCACCACCTCTCCATCTCCCAAGCTTGGGATGCATTTTTCAGGGTTATTCTTTTTAATAGCAGTTCTATGCATGAATATGTCTTGCTGGTTGTCACATCTTCTTATAAAACCATAATTTTGTTTAACATTATACCATTTTACTATTCCTAAAACCTTAGCTACTGTGGTATTTTCCTTTTTCCAAGTGGCTTCTGTTTTCTGTCTCGCTGCGTTGGAATTTCCAGAGCTGCCAGTGCTGCCGGGGCCGCCGGAGCTGCTGGTGCCTGCGCGCTCTTCCTGGGGTCACATTCGGGGCTGCACGGGCCGGGCCGCGCCACTCAGTTCTCCGTGCGTCGCCTCCTCTGGTTTCAGCTTCGCTGTCAATGCCAGGCTCTGCAGCCACATCTCAGCCGGGCCCCTGAGCGACGGCCCCCCCGCGCCCTGCTCCAGCGCGCGTTTCGGCTGGGCACGGCTCCGCTCCACCACTGCCGCCGCCAGCCGCCGCCCGCGCACCGCCCCTCTCGGCCGGGCGTTCACGGGGCTCGTTCCACCAGGTGCTGCGCGGGGCCGGGTGGGCTCCGCTGGGTCGTGCCACTCCCGCCACGCCTCACTCCACTGCTGACACTGCAGCTCACGTCGCTCCACCCATGTGCGGGAACTGCCTCGCTGCTGCTTGGAGAGCGCTTGGTCCACATGGCCGAGGCCACACGGTCCCTGAGCCAGGCTTCCCTTCGCCAGGACACAGCTGACATTGCTCAACAGTCTCAGTAATTAAATAATATTCACGAAAGTATTCTTCCATCGGCATATATTTTGACTCAAAAATTAACTGTGTCCAAATGGTCTTCCAAAAGTCTTTGGTAAGAATTAAATCCCAAGAAACATAGAAAAAGTTTTTAAACAACCATGAAAGGAAGTGTTTCAGTTCTTTCTGAGCTTGAATTAAGCTAAAATTTACAAATCGTTGTTCAAGAATCATTTTAAGTTTAAGATAAATGTCCATATGTGGCTCTGAGAGCCAAGAGTCTTCCCACAGTTCCTCCATAGTTTAGATATGGAATAGCAAAACATAAACAAGAAGACGAATCCAAAGTTTCTAGGGTTTACTCACACAAATCAGTCGCTTAGGGATCGGGGATCGTTCTGCTCTCAATCCTCTACCATTTGTTACAGTGAAGATTCTGCAACACGCCTATATCAAACCAGGAGGCCTGTAGAAAGAAATATATATGGACAGATTCTTGATAGATGTTTCAGAGATGTTTATTTCTCCAGCCGCATGGCCGGGGCTCTGCCAAGGAACTCTTCCAGTCACAGGACCTGAGGGTCCTTGCTCGCGCAGGGGAACACAAAACAACCAATGGGGAACGAGGCTGACCAGGGGCAGGCAAACCCCATCTCTGTCGCCTCAGGGCCCCTGTCCCAGGACCACATGGCAGGGGGAGGAGACCCCAACAGCAGGTTGCTATGGTTAGGGCGGGGAAGTGGGTTTCAGACATTTCAGCTCAATAGCACTGGGCTCCAAAGGAGTTTTCCACCTCTTGGGCAGGTGTTCCAGCCACTGAACTGCAGTATGAGAAACAGGGATTGTGTTCTCCTCTTATCTAAAAATAAAGCTTACTGAGGTGATGCCTTGAAGTGGCTACCTGAAACAGAAGCTAGACAAGATTAAGAGAAAAAAAGTAGGTATTTATTTGAAGAGCCTTCAAAGGTACACCTTGGGAGTCAAAAGCCTCCATGGGGCTCCGCCCAAGATAGACCCTGGGTCACGGGTTCTTCACACTTTTATGAGTTTGGTCCATTTGCAGATCAGGGTTAATTATCCAATTATAATTTCAGTTAATGATGTAATTACCCCAAGTTTGCTCCTCCTCTCAAAGGCTTTAGTTTGCATATTTTAGGGCCTGGGACAACAAGGTGTCCTTGAAGTGCAAACCTGGAGAGGTCTGTTATGTCTAACCAGCATGAGAGAACAGTAGCTAACAGGCCACAAGAAACTTCAGAGTTACACACTAGTCAGTACAGGATTTGAAAAATATAAGTTAAAACCTAAGGCATCAGAGGGCACTCTGAATTGCTCCTCAAAGGCAAAGCTTCCGCAAAAATAGCACAGTGTAGCTGATTTGAGGTACATAACGAGGATGTGCACCTTACCTATAGGCAGCCTAATCTGAGCATTGCAAAAGGGGGAAAAGTGCTTATTGTGAAGTATTGCAAATCCTTTAGGGGTACTAAGGGTACTGTACAGTATCAGACTGTAGACTGATAGGGGTCAGTCTACAGTCACACTTGACATGCTAGTCAGAGTGATGTGGCTGGAGAGGAATGTTAACTTGGGTAACTGTTACGAATTAGATGTGAGGGGTTAAGATAAGTCCCTGCCTTTTGCCCAGGCCTCTGGCAGCAGGCAGTAGCTCTATCGCAAATTATTTAATAATGGCTGATTCAGTCTATTATAGAATGGATTATTTATTTAATAGACACAAAACTAAGAGACATAAGACTTAAAACAGACTATTGCTGCACAGGAATAAGACAAAAAGAGGAAACTGTGTGTATTATACACACAGGGTTAAAGGTACCATTAAATTTACAGCTAGCTAAGAAATAGTATAACTTAGGATCCAGTGTTTCTTACCACCAAATTGTTGAAGGGGCACACATCAAAATCCTTTCCCTCAATTTCTGAAAAAGTGACCACGAAGTTGCGTCCAAGCTTCGGGGGGAAATCATCTCGCATGATCCCAGGGAGTGTGTAAGAGACTTCAGCCTCTGTGATAAACTGTAGTACTTTTCTAGTGTAAAAACAGGCCTTTTGGTCACCTATCTTTTTTATCTTTTCCCACATCTGTTAATCTGGCAGACCTTTTGGCACCAGGAGATGATACCCGCTGGGCCTTGCCTGCCTGGATTCTCTTTCCTCTCTGCACTGGCCACCTGTGGTGGGGAGAGAGGTGATATGCCCTGCCATAGTAATGCAAATCAAGGCAGTGAATTCCCCATTTCTGCCTCACAGCCCCATTGCTGTTTGTGTTTCATATTCAGTGCATTAGACCATGAAGTAGAACAACAAAAATCATCTCACGCCAGTTGTGTACGCCATCTTCTTAGGCCAGTAAAACTCCATTATTGTTAATGTAGGCTTTCACATTAATGATTGGGCCTGCAGGGTTTATTGTAGTGCTACAACCTACAATATTTTGATGAAGATTTACTTGATGCTTCTACAACTGTACTATATGATCAGCTAACTCACATTTCCACATGGAGCCATTAAAACTATATGTATGTCCCACACAGAGAGTAAACAAGTTTCAAAAGCTTGTTTCTTCTTCTTAAGGCCAGGTCTGTAAGTGACCTTCTTGCACTTCAGTTCCATGGAGATCACACACTGCAGCTCCTGCTTTAGATCAAACCTGAAGAAGAGGGGAGTTAAGCTTACCTGCTCTGTGAATAGAAAATACTTCTATTCACTGTAATTACTCTTGGTCAGAAAACATCCCTTGCACTTTTCCATTTTTACTTGTCTTTGCTTACCACATAAAGGGTTCATTTTCCCTCTCCAGTAGCCTGTATTGCTGAAAAAAAGTGTATTTGCTACAGGGCATTAGGAAATATATTCCCAGATTTCTAAGAATTCATTTTTGTTTGCTTGGAATAAAAGCACAAGAACAAATATAGCTAGATTAAAATGAAAAGCATTGCTACAAAGCAGAAAGCACAAATAGTGGTTTTTCTTCAGTAGAAGATAAACCTTCAGCAGGAGGCCTGATGGGATTGCTTTAGGCAATAGCCTCAACTAGTTTCACTAACTATTTCACTGGAACTTTTATCTTAATGGGGCTTCAGTCTTTGTATGTAATACTTATACACTGAACCTTGGCTTTCAGTGCTGCTAACTTTTAGTAGAAAGGAACAAGATTAAAAATCATACCTGGCAAAGTCACAGTATGATGTGTTTCCTTCAGTAATTATCTTCTAAAGGAAAATATAAAACCCTAGAAAACATTTTGGGTGTCCGTTGTATCAGATAACATTATTTGGACTATTCCAGTCATTGTTTTTTCAAAAAACTGGGAGTCTCTCATATCATTCAGTTCCAGAATGGGTAACATAAATTGCTGCTGCTTCTCTGCAGCTGGCCTGGGGACTGCAGGAGCTGGGAGGAAACTGGCTGGGTCTACAAACGGTGGGAAATATTCAACTTTGTGAGATGGCTCTGTTTCCAGGCAAGGGATGACATGTCATGTGGAGGAGACTCCTCATCTCACTCACTTTTTAGATCTTAGTTAGCACCGTGTGAACCTCCCCACTTCAGCCCTTGTGGTATAACCATGTCCATGTGCATGGTGGCTTTTTGTCTGCCTGTAAGATGAGACAATTTTAAAATTTAACAGAAGAAGTACTACTCCAGAAAATAACTTCTGTTCTCAGTGGCTGCATCATACACTTTCTTTTGTTTACTATAACAACCTAAAGCTTGGTAGGTGTTCTCACTAAAAGCATGACCATTTGTGATATTTTGGTACATTTTTAGAGATAAAATTTCATATTAGTTCTGATTTGATTTCCTTACCTTAACCTCAAACTTTATTAAAAATATAAACAAGGGTTTAGGAAAATATCAGACATGAAATCAGAGAGCTGATACTAGTTTAATGAGGTGGCAGTAACATGCATCCTCTAATTATCTAAGGAGAACAGAAGAGTAAATTTTTACCCAATGTTTTCCAACATGAAATGTCTACAAACAGTATTAAAGTTAGTAAAATATTTTAATTCCCAAAATAGGGTCATGAGCAGTAACTGTAAAATTAATTGCAAACATCTCATCTGTCGTAAGTGTTACAATTACTCCATTCACTAAGATTTTTTTATAGCACCCCTGTCCCATTACTGCTCTATTGCACTTTTCTAAACTTGATTTAGAAAAATAAAGAAGAAAATTTGCTGCAGAAAATATTAAGATAGCTAATTTAAGAAACAGAACAGCTTTTCATTAGCCGTCATATGACTGGTATTCATGACTTACTGGTAATTATATCAGAGATAATACATTGCAGTTAGAAAATTTTCTAATTGGCTTTAATAAGAAAGAATAGACAAAGCGGATGAAAAGAACTGAAAAGAATGCTATTGGTATCATTAGCTAAAATGAACAAGAGCCTCCCAACTATCTGCTCAGTTATCTTAAACATCTCCAATTGTAAGAACTTAGATCAATTAAAAGTGCCCCAAGTTTGAGTACCTATTGCTCACAGCTAACAGTACATTTCAGTGTCTCATGCTCTACCAGTGAGGAGGTGCACAAAAAAAAAAGGGAGGAAACTTGGCTGGGAAGGCACATTCCATACTAAAGAATGTCATGCCCAGTATATTCATTGGGGAGAGTTTGCTAGGAGCCACCAATTGCTCTTGATGGACAGACTGGGCATTGATTAGTTGGGTGGTGAGAAATTGCATTGTGCATCACTTATTTCTCCTGGGTTTTATTTCTCTCTCTCTGTCTCTCTACCTCTCTTTCATTGTTGTTATGTTATTCTTATTGCTATTATTGTGGTGGTTACTTTTGAAATTTACTTCTGTATTAAACAATTCTTAACTTACAGGTTTTACCTTTTTTTTTTTGATTCTTCTTCCGATCCCACAGGGTGAGGGTGGAGGGAAGTGGCAGAATGAGTGAACAAGCAGCTGTGTGGTGCTCAGTTACTGCTGGGGTTAAACCATGATAATGAGCAGCAATTGCAGTCACCTTAAATCTTGTGTTTGGAGCACCCATGTAGGCATTAAGTGCATTGAGACCCTGAGCAGGTCAGAAGTTTGTGATAGATCTGCTTAGGCTTCTTCTTATAAACAACCTCTCTAAAGCAATTTTTTCTTAGAACAACAGTCGGATCACTATCTTTAATGACAGAAATCTCCAATTGACGAAGTGTAAACAGAACAAAGCAGAAAGATTTCTGCACAATTCTTCCCCTGGCCCACAGTGTCCTTGCTTCTGGCTCTCTCTGCAAAGTTGAGTGTATGCCACTTACCCTTGCACAACCCTCCCTGCAGTTCCTGGATCCCTGCTGTGGCTCTTTGCTTCTGTGCCCTGCCACCTCTGCCACCCTCTCCCTCTCCAAACAGGTTCATTTTCTTCCCATTGCTCCCCAGGCTCCAGAAGAGCCATGTGACAGCTTCTTCTGAGAGGACTACAACATGAATTTAAACAGAGGAGACAGGTGTGGTCACACCTGGCCACACCACTCATTTCACTTAATTTAAATTCACCTTTCCAAACCTGCAGGAGGCAGGCACCAGGGTGTACAGAAGGCTTGGGGGGAGTGGAGTGGAGTGGTTGAAACCCTCCCACTGTAGCTGAGTAGATCTGTGAAAGAGAAGGCACAGGGAAAGAGGACACAGAAGTAAAACAGGCATATTTAAGACTCCACAATAAAAGATGTGGAATTCCCACCTTCTGGTCCCTGTGGGTAGTATTTTTTCTGTTTTAATTCAGTGTGGATATGGCAGACAGGACAGTGCTTGCTGCACTGCATGCTCCTGGCTTGCAGGCTGTCTTCCCTTATGAGAAGTGACTGTGTGAGGTGAGACGTTCCAAGAAGCTTGGGAGCCGACTCCTGCCCTTGGAGCAATCTTCCTGTTGCAGCTGCAGCAAGGAGCTGGCAGTCTGTGGCTCCGGCAGAGAGGGTGCTGGCAGCGACAGGAGCAGAAAGCCAGGTCATAGGAATGAAGGAAGAAAAGCTTTCTGTGGAACAGAGAGGCTGTTGTGAAGGTTGATGCACCTCTGAAAGAGACTGTATTTCATTCAAAGGTATTCAGCATTGAGTTAAGAGCTACCAAAGTGCCAAAAATGCCTTCTGGTCTTTAAAGCATTCTAAGGCATCTTACATTTCTGGCTAAAGACCTTCCTATCTGTAAAAATGCCTTCTGCACCCGTGTGCAAGAAAAGTACCTGAAACCTTGTGGATAAGTTTCTTCCAGGCAGCTTTGACTGTCCTGCTGGTAAGTCAATTTGAGTGTGTTTGTAGTAAAACTTTAGGCTCAAGGCTGTCTCTGTAGCATCTTCTGTTACTATTCCTCTATTAATTATAGTTTTTATCTATATCTTGTAGATGCTTGAACCAGCTGGACTACTTAACAGATCTCAGGAGTAACCCATAAAATTGGCTTGATTTCACTTTTGGGACTTGCAGGTATGTTGACCTTTATCTGTAGGAAGCAAAGGGACCAAGAGATGAGATAGTTCCACAGGAAAGCCTGGAGAGGGAGAGAGCCCTCTTTCAGGTACAACCTGCAAACCAACTGAATGGGAAAACCTTTGTTGGAAAATTCTTCTCCCTCTAATTAATTCCCCTCCCAAGAAATGTTACTAAGGATTTGCTTCAGTCATGAATTTAGAGGACAGTGATTCTATTTGGTTTTGCCATTCCTCACAGATTTTAATAAAAATGCAGTCCTCCAAATCCCCAAGCCTGGCTTTCAAGCCTTTCTGTTGGTCACCTTGTCCTTCTCCCACTGCCACAGGAGAGATAAACAGTAACTAGTAGTTGACCTGTATATTGGGCTTAATAACCAGAAAGATTTGAGTTCTTGGCCTGCTTGGTTATTTTACACTCCCTTACTCTCCACCCTTTCTAACCCTTAACTTCCACCCTGGTAGAGAAGTCACTGGTGGTCTGGGAAACTTGGGCAGGAAGTTCTGTGGGTTCCTGCTGCTCCCAGTGACCCTTCTGGACTATCACTGGTGAAAGTCCCTGAGCATCTCCTGGTTTCCATCTTTGTGCATCTCTCTGACTACCAGCACCCTTCTCCCAGTCAGGATTCTCACTACCTTCTTTCCTGGTCCTCTTTCTTCTCTCCAAAACCACATTTTCTCTTTGGAAACCCTAGTGTTTCGGCCTCCTTTTTTTATGGGCATCCCAAGAGCAGGGTTCTCCCAATCTAGTTTATATGCAGAAGCATGATCATTATTCTAGTTGTTGGTCCTGATGTGTGTCTCTTTTGTACCCAGAGGGCTCAAGACATTTCACTGCTATTTAGTCCAAACTTAGGGAAAATTTAGAGCCAACTTGTATTAGTTGCAGTTAGCAAGCAGCAGGCTTCAGCTTGAAACCTCAAAAGTGCAATTTTGGACTTTTGCTGAAACACACACACACACACACACACACACACACCCCCGCACCCACCCCCAGTTATCTGGCACCTATTGCCCTTCACAGTTTAAGATATTTTTCACTTGTGACACCCATGTATATTCACCCTTTTTCAGTGAGAGAGTTCTCCAGCATGGATCAGGTTTGTGCAGTTAGTTCTGCCATGTCACAAGATAGTGAAAAGGCTCCTGCTCCCTAACCTGGACTTTCTTCCCCACTTCTGCTAAACTCCTATATCTTTAAAACACAATTCAAAGCATTATGCTTGCTGCATTCCATTTCCTCTCTTCTTCCCATTTAATTTGCTAGTTCAAAATAGATTGCTATAAAATTATACTACTTGTATGTTTTGTAATGATCTCTTCTCAGGTAATGAAAAGTAGGGGTAAGCTCTGTCAAGTGAGTCATAAGATAATACCAGGCAATTCTCTGCCTGAACACAATTGCTCAATCCAAGTGCTGATACAGATCAAAGTACTACACAGATTCTTTCCCGAATAGATGTAAGAAGAGACATTTAGATTTCATTTCTGACCCTCCCAGGTTCTTACTTCTATTAGAAAAAGACTTAATCAGATGTCTCTTCAGTAAAAGGGGAGGGGTGCTTAAGTGATTTATTGTGTCTTTTAGGAGAAAGGATGTACTTAGGGGGCTTACAATTTTTAAAAAGGGTCATTTAAGATTTGCAATAAATGTAAGTATTATTTAGAGTGGTGATAATTCTCTTGAATTTCATCTGAATGCAATCACCAATTTATTGAGTGCTGAATGTCTAGGAAATAAGCTGGTAAACAGGTAATTAAATGCCTAACTGCATGGGCACAAAAAGCTAAAAAATGAGCTAAAGGCATTATTTTGTTTTATAAAGCACCTGTAAGAATGGGTAGCTCTTCCATTTTCTTTTAAGATCCTGGGTAATATTACTTCACCTTTGCTTGCTTTCTTTAGTTTCAGATTTTAAGATCAGTTGTTGTTTGAATCTTATTGCAATAGAAGACAGTGAGAGTTGTTAGCTAGGGAAGCTGCATAGCCTGAAACATCCCTTGTAGTATACCTAACCACAAAACAATGGGATGGAAATTTGCATACATTTTCATATATTTGAATAAATATATGGATAAACTATTACAAACACAGATTTCAGTTTAAATTGTGTTGCAACAGAACTACAGTTTATTGTTATTCTTTTCTTATTTCGAGTTTTCTTCATTAACCATAGCCTAGAATAGATTTAAAATAGTAGTAATAGAAATAACTCCTAAAAGAAAAAAGGAAGCAGTGTTTCTCCATATTGTTCAGTTATATCTCACAGTAGGTTCTTCATATTTTCCTAACTAAGTATGAATTTTGCTTTTGTGAATAATCACATGGCTGTGGCTATAGCATAAAATTTCCACCTGACATGGTGAATGTAGATATGGAATTTTCCCCCAGTATTTCTGTTCCATAGTGCAGTAAAATTAAAGTACAGCTGGGACTGAAGAATATTTTTCTGACTGGTTTTAAACATCTTATCTTCAGCCTTGTGGCTCTAGATATTGAGTTCATCCCTAGTACACACAGAATTACATTTTGGGGGACAGTTTGGTACTTGGCATCTTTGAACATTTGGACCTCAAGAAAAACCACTAGAGGATTGATCAAAAATAGGTCAAGGCTCTTGTTTAGGAGCAAGCAGTAATTAGCTGGTGGAGACTTTCTAGGCAGAGGAATCTGATAGACCCAAATATTCCTGCAATGTGCCTTTCTTATCCCACAATACTAATTATAATTTATTACTTTTTAAGAAAGGTATTTCAAGGCCATTTCACTTTTTAAATAAATACGATTGTATCTCAATCTCAGTGTTAGTTTCCAAGGCATCAAAGACATTAGAACTGAAGAATTTCTGTTTGCTCCATATCTGACATGGGTTCTCCTCACTTTATATACCTCTTTTCTGTGCTGAACTCATGGTCCTCCCTTTAGGCAAAACCCATGCCTTTCAAAAATCTTAAAGTGCTTTGGGTAGCACAGAGTTTCTTATTATATCATAACAAAATTATGATCCCTGTTTTTGAATTTTTGCAGGAGAATAACAGAAAAATCCCTATGTAGACACGATAAACTGTTCCACTTATTAAGTGACGAATTCAGTGATAAGACTGAACACGACTTGCACAACTGTCCTTGTATTCAGCTTTGAAGACAAGATTCTGCAGAGCAAGGACATCAGAGTAATCATAGATTGCTTCAGACAAATAGTGCACAGACCACTTCATAGCAATAGTGTTGAACATACCCCTATTTACACTGAAATCTCAGGAGTCTGAAACAATCTTCGCTGAATCCAATGGTTATTTTCTCCATTGATATATCTTGTTTAACTGTTGCATTAAAACCATATTTGGGCCACAGCAGCACTTAATAAATGCTCAGATCCTGTAAAACATATTGACTTTATCTGTATTTCCAAGCAGGGAGTCATGGAGTCCAAAGAAACTCCTATCTGTGTTAAATGCCAGCAAGACTGTCCTTGGGGTTGGCCTAAGACCAAGACAAAGCTCATTTCTGTATGGAAGCTTAAGGTGATCCCTTAGGGCACCTTCGAAGAGGATCTTTCTGCAGTGTGAATGAGCCCAGACTCTAGAAAAGAGTTTTAGGTAACATACTTTTCCTGTGGCTGCCATAATGGAGAAAAATAGATGAAATCCCACTCCATTAATTCCAGTGCTTTATACCTCTTTGTGTAATTTTATTGAAAATATGGTATACCTAATTAATGAAGGTGTTTTTCTTAGAGATGGTTCTTCTACATCCTGAAAACATTTACATAGCATATAATAAAATTACTCATGGTTTTTCATATGGAGAGTATCTTCCTTAGTGTTTTGGTCATAAGGGTCTTAACAAGCTCATTAACATGAAAACCAGTATCTGCCAGAGGGAAATGTTTGAGGTTCAGCATCCCAGCCATTAATTCTGGGAAACATGACCCACTGGACAACCCAAAGTACTTTTGGGAATAACGCATGGAATTGCTTCAGGTTTGTACATAGCAGGGCACAATGGGGGCTTGAGCCTGATGAGCACTCCAGCGTTGTAAGAGTATCCATACTTCAACAGCTGGAATTAAAGCAAGTAGTATGAAAACTGTGTCTGTGATAGCTCAATAAATACACACGAGGTTCAGAACACTAGTTAGGGCCAAATAACATAAACTCTGCTGCCTTTCAGTTATCAACAGGTTTTTATACATCCTTTGTTACTACCTTGAAGAAAATGTAGCTATTAAACCAACACTGTGTCTTTTCTTCAATGATACAAACATTTGAGCCAGATTTTTGTTTATTATAAGACCACTTAAACTTTTGTAATTGTGAAGGGATTTTAAGATGGGTGGTCATCAGAGTACTCCTGAAGGGCACTGGTATTTGCCAGAATCAGGTCCTTAATATTGAAATTTCATCTAAGTGTGAAAGCTGTAAATAGACAAAAAATTCTGTCACATGACACATATGCTAAAACATTTTCCAAGGCAATTTACATTCTCATGTCTTCTTTCCCAGATTGCATTATTAAAAAGGGAAATAGGAAATAGATACCTAGAATTAGATCTTTCACAGATGAAAATACAAAGTTAATTGTGCGGTGTAAGGCATGCAGGGGTAGAAAGACACCATGACTTTAACAGCAGGCTAAAGGGATGCAAGGATTCCTGCTTAGTTCAGGAAGCCTGGAGAGGACAAACAGACTGCAGTATCATCTGGGACCCTACTGTAAGCACCAGTACTTGCCACCTTAAAGCCAGGGGGAAAATCTGCATTCCCTTCAGTAGAAAAACAAAACATTACAGCTTAATATGCATCTCCACTGAAAAATAGGTGGAAAACCTTGCATTCAGATGGTGTGGAGATGGATTGTAGCACAGACACTTCTGCCATAAAAATTCACACCTAGTCTTTTGCCATGACTGGCAGTCACAGACTAAGAGGCATCACCCAGCAAGGACTCTGCAAAAATTATTCCACCTGCTTTTTAAAAGCACAAAGTGTCTGAGAACTGATGTGACAGACTTTTAGGTTTGTGTTTGCTCTTTTTGCTGTGAGAAACTAACTCCATATATATATATTTAAGTCAAATAAAATTATAATTTATTAATTTTTGTACTTGTCAGCTAATTTGTTCTCCTACATTTAAATATCTGATCTTCCCCGACTGCCATATCACACCACTAATGAACTTCAGTACATATTATAATTCCAGCATGTTTCTTTCTTTACTGAATTTAAATGCTACTTTTTCTGGACCTTCTAGGGATGCTTACACAACCACGTGTATATGAACATGTGCACTTGCTCATGTGTGTGTGCTCAGCTTGTGTCTACGACTCCAAAACATCCAAGACAGAATATTTGAAGCTGGTATTCCTAGTTTCCTCTCTTATCCTTGCAATTATTTTATCTTTGTTGTGTCTGGGTTACAACTTCAGAGCTCTGCTGTGTGTCATATTTTGTTGGTTCCTCCTCTTGGAGTTCATGTGACATCACAAATATCAAGTCTGTGATGCGTTCATCCAGACAGCTCTGCAACAGCCAAAGTTTGGGGTGGATGTACAAGGATGTTCATCATCCTCTCTGCAGCTAAAGTTAGGCATTTGTAGAGTGAATGCAGCCAGAAGCAAGACAACATTTCCCTTTCCAACAGCACAATCAAAAAAACAAACACACCTGACATACCTGCAGAAAACAGAATGGAAAGGGTACAAGATGTCTGAATCAGTCTCCTGGATTATTGAAACTTCTACCATAAATACTGTTTATCACTTCTATCATTCCAGAAAAATCCCTACCACAACATGTTATAAACTACTTAGAAGCTGCCTCATGAGGTTTTGAGCCACCCCCATCACAGGGGCAGCAACCTCTGAGAAGGAAGCCAGCAGACAGATAGGAGCAGAAATCTTGTCAGCTGTTTGACTTTAATCCACTGATGCTTTAGAGTCAAAACCCTAAACACGCAATTTTCCTTGCAAACAAACATTCAATATATAGTCAGCTCTCCATTATCCCTGGCAGATTATCCAGTTTGTTGATAAACAGTGCCACAATTGCAGACATCCACACTGGCTCTGTGCAGGCTTGCCCAGGTCTGGCAGAGCTTATTAGCTTAAGCTCTGCAAAAATACTTCTGCACAGCTTCCAGAGCCTGCTTTGGGTGCCTCCACATTGGGTTGCTGGAACCAGAGTGCAATGCAGACATCCAAATGGGTCCACAGGAAGCCAGCTCATGTCCAGCAAGGCTTCAGATTTTGCCAGCCCTACATTAACACCAGCTCATACAGGGGTTAAAAACACAGATAGTTTTCTGTAATTCACCCTTTTCCTGCTTGTTCCCATTAATTCATTTACATAGTTATTGTGAGTTCAGCCTTACGCCACAAGAAAGCTCCCAGAAGACTTTAGCCTTCGCCAGGGAATGCACTGAGCAACATCTAATTAACCCCAACCAAAAGCAGGTCCTGGGGACTGTGGCGAGGAGGGAGAGCCAGGGCCATGTTGCCAAGTAACTGTAGGAAGACAGTCCTGGAGCTGGTTCAGCTCCTTGCTCCCCTGCGTTCTTGTATTTCAAGCAGAGCACCAGAACTCCCTCTTTAGGAAATTTTAAATACAAACAAATTCAGTGTTCATGGTGTCCTTATCAAGTAGAGTGGATGATCGGATTTAAGGAGACCCTGGTGTCTTGAATTTGCAGGGAGATACGCACTGGAACATGACCAAAGTTAATAAATTATAAAATGCTTTGGTATAACTCAGGCTGGAAAATATTACAGAAACATGATGTACTGCTATTTTCAATCCTCATGCCCTTTCAGGTTTTTCTCTGTTTGCTGAGATACCCCAAAAGCATGCTAATTATTGCACAGATGTGGGATTTTTTTTCACCAAATTATATTGACATTATCAGCTCAGTTTATTTATTCATCCAAATGGCTGCCAGCTGCAGAGAGATCTGTGGTTTTATTACTCACCTATGCCAGGCTCAGACTGGTGGCTAAGGGGTGAAAGGTCCCACATTAGATTACTGATCCCTTGAGCCAGTCAGTCCTTCAGACCAAGCACTTTCTAATGCATATGTTGTACCACATAATCAACTCACTTTTCAAGGTGACACCGTCACAATTTTTAAAAAGAGAAGGGAAATAGCAAGAAGGTGATGTTCATAACTGCAGTAACCCGTTTGTCTAACACAGCAAGTTTAATTTCTGGGGTCACATCTCTCCTTCATTTCTAAAGTTCACGCAAGCATGCCAGGTAAATGAAAATGAGGAGAAACATATGCAAGCTTCCTTCAATTTATAGGTGCATATGCAGATACATTTATACGTATCTGTATATGCACACAAACATTTGCACATGCACTTTTGCAATGGAAATATTAGCATTTTCAGGAAGATTTTTGTTAAGTGATTTATGCTAACTGCTTAGGAAAAAATGATTCTACCAAACCTGGGAAAATAAAAACAAAGTTATTTATTCCAGGGTGGTCCCACTCAATCAAAATGCTTTGGTTTATTGAGCAGAAATATTTCATTTGAATCATACTGATGTCAAGTTGCATCTGCTCACCACCTCATGGAAGTCCCACTGGAACTGTGATGCAGATGCTACCTATCTCCATGATTTCTCGTGGACTTCCTGGGTTGGATGTGATGCTATGTATCTTCCCCTATGGGCAAGTCATGTAGGAAACGGAATCTCATGGTTTGCAAGGCTGATGATAAATATACTACAGCAAATTAGCCCTTGCTGTAACGCAGGGAAAAATATGACAAGCCAAGTACAATGCCCATGAAGCTTTCCTTTGGAAACTGAAGAGTTACCATGCATCAAACATTTCAACTTGATTCACTACACTGAGATGAAGTATTTCAACCTGGGATTGCAGAAATAATTAATTTCAATTAAAGCACTACAGAAAGTACTGCATTATGTACAAACTAATTGTTTCAACTTTCTGACTTACAATAAATTTAGATATTTTGACTGCAGAGGAGAAAAGAAGGTTAGAAATTCCTGGGGATTTTTAGCTATATCAAAGAATCTGATTCCAACTCAGATATAGCTCAGATCGTATTAAAAAAATTTCACTCCACATACATGGATTCTGATTTTTAGCTTACCATAAGATATTTCCTCTGCCCATATTCCCTCACACTCCCTGTGTAGCAAGCAACAGAACTGAGGGCAGGACAGAAGAGGAGGGCATACCAACCTCCTCTCACACACAGCTTGATATCTAGAGGGAAACTCGGCAGGACATAAAGTTTACATGCATAGAGCCAACAAATCTGCATTTCCTTATGCATAGTAACCAAAAGAACCTTATGGTCAGCTTCAGCTCATTGGAATTCAGAGATATGTCCCATACAGCCAGAAGGGTAACAGCAAGTTTATCACCAAGACCAAGACTGCAGAGCGAAGCTGCCCAGCCAACACGAGTGCCCTGTTCTCATGGGCCCTGGTGAGTCGGCGTCATGAGAGAGCTTTCTGCAAGAAAGGGGAGGCTGGTTCTCTAGGGCACATTATGATTTCAAATTAAAACAATGCCAAAGACTTTGCAAATATATGATGAAGGGCAATAGGACAATAGAAGTATAATTTTGATTAGAAGTAAGGAATTCGGGGAGGTCTAATAGTAATTTGGGAACAATACAAGACACAAAAGGACACAGAGAAGAATTTAAGGTAGAGAGCACTGACATACCAAGTGTTAACTTTTTCAGGAATCAGTAAATACCTGTTTTTTCCCAGCCTCATGCTTTTTGCATTTCCAAAATTCTCACTAGGCAGTGCAATTGCACAAGTACTTCCCAGTCTAGGAGGGATCAGGAAAGAAATGTAATTACTCTTATGAAGACTCCTCTTCATAAAACATTTTATGGATGTTGGGGTGGATAATGTGGCCCTAATTACTTAAATAAGTCACCGGGTATAATTTAAAATTGAGACCTAGATACAACTGACTGTTTTGACTGTTTACTCTGGAAGTAAATGTGGCTAAGAGTGGCACACACTTTCCATTTTGCCTACGGCAGTAAAAACCCCTCAAGCCAGCCCTGTCAGGAGTGGTGCTGACATGCATTAATGGTGCAGTTACCAGTAGATAATAAAATGCAATTAACAGATCTCATCACTAGTCCTTAAGTGAGTGCACCACATTGCAAAATTTCGATATGAATCTCATAATTGGTGCAACATCCCACAGTACCAGATATCCTGGATTAATCTTACACAGTCTGTTCTGGTTTATACTGCACCATGATTTTCTAAAGATTGCAAACCGAGACCTGACTGACCTCCCGCCCTAACATGTGTAACAGCCACAGTGAAGTTACTGGTCTCACATAACTAAGCCTTATGGCCAAAAGCTCTGGAGGGGAAAGATAACTGTACTCCCTCTGTTGGTAGAAAAGGAAAAATGATGCTAAAAACATCCTAATCCACAAAGACCACCTTGTCTGTGAATGTTTTTTGCTGCAAAACTTTTGATAAAGTGGATTTAGGGAGACAAAAGGGAGCTGTAAAAAGGAAATGTAATTCTTATCATATATTTAATAAAGAAATTATTACTACAAAATTTTGGAAATTTTTTTTGCCTTTCTGTGAAGGTCTTGCTGTGATGACTAATACATTCTGAAGAGCTCTGCTATGTCACAAAGAAGACAGGAGAAAAAAGGAAGTCCATCCTTATTAAAGTGGCATTATCAAAATTTGACTAGATAGTGATATTGCCTAAGCAAGATCAGGCAAACTGCTCATTTTGGGCAGGAAAGCTCTGCAGTCTGGCCATGCTGGGACCAAGGGATCTGGTTAGATAAGACAGCAAATTGCTGAGGATGACCAGATTGTTGTGACCCTCCCATACCCCATGAGCTACACTACAGCCATGAAGAACCAGGTTTTTTGCTGTTTTTGAGGGAAGTATCAGTGTTTCTGGGGTGGCAGCTGCTGCTGTAGGAGAGCAGCCAGCAAAGCCCTTGTGCTGCCTAACTCACTGGTAGCAATAGGAGCAGGAAACTGATCTCCAGCTTCCTCTCTCAAGTCACCTTTCCTGCAGTATATCTTTCTTTCCATTCTTATCTCCTGGTGTTAATCTTACTTGTAGCCACATTATAATTGTTGGTTCTGCATGTTTCATCTGCACTGGGGGTGGAGTAGATAGAGGTAGATAGTTGCATTGTAACTTGACCTGCACTCAGGTGATGGGTTGTAGAGGGGCTGGCAAAGATATGAGTACCTAGAGAGATGGATGGAACATCAACACTTAACTCATTGAGAATTGCCAGGCAGGTTTTGGACATGACAGGCACCTCTGTGTTCATGACAAGTTGTTGCTGATGGCATCTCCCTTGCTAATGGCCTGTAACTTCAAGTCCTGTCCTTCACAGATCTTTTACTAAGAAAGCTTGTTTGGGATTTGAATTCTTCACGGACATGGGCTTTACTGGTCAAAGTTATGGGAAGAAGCCAAGCCAGGAGGCGAGGGTCTTGTTCACATTGCCTCCCACATGCACTGATATATGACACAATGTTCCTTTCTAATCTAATTTATTTGCTTAATAAGAAGTGAAGAAAAATTCACCTCTGTTGTAACTGCATGTTCTTCTCCTTAGTAGGTACAGATTTACTACTTATGACAGCTGTGATCTTTGCCTGCTCTCCTGTCCATTTCACTGTGTTCGCACCTGGGATGGTTACTTGGTACTTCATTCCATTGCTGCTGCATCATCTGAATTTTTAGGGTGAAGGTTTTCAAAACAAATTAATTTGCATGATTCCCATTTATGTCAACTCCATACCATCCCCATCTCTGCAAACAAACAAAAAAGAAAAAATATTTTTCCTCTAGCCAGTTGAAGTAAATAACGACCATCTTTTCAAAAAGTAGCTCCCCTTACCTTTTATTTTGAATGCTTAAAATACATTATTAAATCACCTAAATGCATTACGTATACAAGTTCAATAGATGTGCTAAAAATACTATAAAATCACTGATTAAGTTATGATCTACTGCATTCGAGAAATGGCCATCAAAAGAAAAGTAAGGGTTGATTCTGTCAACAAATGAACTAAACCAAGTCATAGGTACATTTTCTATCTGCACATCCTTAACAACCATGAATAGCATTGCCAAGTGGATAGAGAAGACCAGACTCAGGACCACAAATAGCCTTTGTGCTGAATGATAAAACACAATATATCCCTCTCTGACTCTGATGGGTGAAAAAATACGTGTAGGATGATAGGGGCCAGGAATAAATAACAGTAGAGTGCACTGTTGAAAAAGAATAGTCAGCTGCTTTCGTGTTTAAAAAAAAATGAAAAAAAAACCAAAACCCAACCTTAATACAACAATTATCATTAAGAATGATTTTTCCACCACCTAACTGACAAGTAAATTATCACGTCTGTACCTGCATGTTGAGTTCCTGCTTCACCTTCACCAGTAAACAAAGAGGGGAAAAATTGCTTTCAGTGACAATTTTTTTTCCCAAAAAGTCAAGCTGTTTGTGCTTTTTTCTCTTTTTCTTTCTCTACATGTTTTGTTGTTGAAAAAAATCAGATATAATTAGATAAAGTGGTAGCATAAAGCCATGAGAGCTTTTGCTAGAAATCAGGGAAATTGTGTCTCATTTACTGTTATCCCTTCAGTTATCTCCCTCCATCAGTGCTTTACTCCTATAGCCTTCCCTAAACATATTAAAAGGTTAATTAATATTTAATAAAATAAAAGCCTTTATTCTACTTTATTGAATGTTGAAGAGGTATTAATGAGCAAATGGATACTGTTGTCAGGTCACAAATATATGGAGCCTATGGATCCATCTAAATTCTGCTCTACTTCCCTTCTTTATTTCCTGGCATTTCAAAAGAGAGAAACGTTAAATCTTTTTTCCTCTTTACTACTCTTTTATGAAACAGATATCTGGAGAAATTAATTTTTAAAAAGGAAGGACAGTGTTCTTACTGCAGCTTTATCAGAAGACAACAATAATTAGGTATCACAAATAAACAGACCAACATAGAGGAGGCTCATTGTAAAATTTTAAAAAGCTCCAAAATGCTGAAAACATCAGCCTGATGAATCACATCCCAACAGGACCCATTAATGGCATCCTGATGTAACCAGCTTGTAGACAAACATTCATGGAACAAACACCTAAAGGTAGATGTGTCGTAACACGGGTATTCATAATTCTGCTTCCTTCTACACCCAGAGGTGTCTCAGCCTTGATGGAGAAAAACAACTCTTATGTGCTTGCAGCCAAGGAAGATCCAGAAACAACTATCTCGTGGCTCTTCCCTGGGAGGCTCCATCCAGCAAGTTTTGTTGAAGGCCTCCCAGAACATCTCAACCCACACCCCCCTGCTAGACTATTACAATGTAGGAGCCTAACACCACCAAGTGGTTCAGCATTCCAACACTGCTTCACCAGCCTTGGCAGGTCCCTCGGGTGCCCCCAGACAAACTCTGAGGGAACCAGCTGTGTGTTTGCTGCTTGGGTGCTGCAGGTCTCAGCCCAGGACACAAGGCTGAAATGCCAGCAGCCTAACAGGTCGTGAAGGAGCCGAGGAGCTGAAACACCACTCCAGCAGCAGCTCCAGGTGGCAGGACAGGGCAAACCACTGGCTGTGCAAACCTCTGGGGTGGCTCCAGGGGGATCTGCCACAGCTCATGAGTCAGGCTGCTCAGTGGTGAGGATGAACACCCAGATTGCAAGAGCCCTAGGTTATAAGGGCTTACTTCTCTTTTCTTTATTTAAATTATTTTTTCTCATCTGGTAATCTATTTCAAGGTGGAGATATTCTCACCCTATCCTATGAAAGCTATTCCATTGTACAAAACCCAGAATTCAAGGTGAGCGGTCAGGAAGAGAGGCTGCACATTACTCTCTAGATCTTCTCCTTGGGAAAGGGAGGAGTGCCAGCCCCTTGCTGCTGCAGCTATATATGTCTTTTATGTGAAAAAGCCATTAGACTGAAATCCAAAATTCATGAGAGGAATATGTCTTTCTTTCTTCTTAGCTGACTGTAAAAGCAGAGTATATAGCAAAGAAGCTAACAGAAAATGCAGATGCTGATTGTCATGTATGAAAAAGGAAGAAATTTTTTGCTATTTAAAAGAAAAGGTTTGGTATCAGTTTATATTGAACAAGAGATTGCTTTCTTATTTATACAACTATAACCCCATCTGCCTTGGATAGACTTGATGTACTGACACACTGTCCTCCCAGTTCTACAGATGCCAGGGAGCAGTTCCTGTCACCAGATTCCTGTGACCTTCTGCACAGGCACAGGAGGTTTTTCCCTTCTTTATCCCTGCATTTTGCAGCCTCTCTCCTCCAGGTAACCCTAAGAAAAGCACAGAGTGTCATCTGAAGTCAGAACTGAGAAGCATCCTCTTAAAATACAGTGAGGCACACAGGTTGCTGCAGATGCAGGACACTGTCAGTGCTGAATGCTGGCTTTAGCTTCATTTTCAAAGAGCATTACAGTCATGTAGTAAAACTCAAACTAAAACTTTTTGATCTTTTACACCATTATTTATGTTTCCAAATGAAAGTTTAAGCAACCCACAATTTTGCTTGGCGAATACAGCAAGCTTTGGGGATCACTTTCAAAAACGCCTCATTTGCATCAATTCAGCTGATCTCTTCCTTGTTGGTGAAGATGAAAGTGTGCTTCTATCTTACGTTTCCCTCTACTCAGACAATGAGGCACTCATTCCTTTCAAAAAAGAAAAATAACTAGATCAGCAAACTTGTTCTCCCATTTTCCAGTGTTTCTTTGACTGCATAATTGAAAAGCAGGAAAAAATGCAAAAAGCAAAAAGCAAGAGGCACAGTTGTTTACATCAGAGGTACCTCAAATAACTTAAAAGTACCCTAACTGTGTATAGCCTGTGAATATATTTCATGCCTCACTCACTGAGAATTAGCATTGAAAGTCATCACAGTGAACACAGGGAACTGGATGAATTTCAATCTACTGCAGAAACCAGCCACTTATGTTGTTTGATGTCATCTGCAGTCACATCACTGCAGACATCTTTTGCAAGACTAGTAAAAGAAACGTTGTCATTTTTGACATGGCTGCCTGTCCCTCTTCACTGCTCGAGTGACAGCATTCATAGCGCTCTTCCCATTGCTCAGTGTATATAACAAACCCAGGTGCAGAGATGAGTCTCCCAGGCTTTCCTTTGAAGAATGTCAGATCAGCTCTGCTTCTTTTAAAACTGCTCCCTTGGACCAGCTGACATTTCTGCAAGCCACACAACACTGAGGAATCAAGATTTCAGGCAACTGATACCACTTTGGGGACACACAAGCTGTAATCTAAATGCAAGCTACAAAGCCAAAATTAACAATACATGCAACTGAATGTCGCTGGGGTAGGAAAACACACTGCACCATTAAGAGAATTAAGGAAAAAAACAGGTATCAAACAGGTGAAATAATTCCCATTGAGCACTGCTCTTATTGGCCTCTTCACTTGTCACAGAACATCAATATTGTGTTAATGAACTGCTCTGTGCAAGCTGTTTTGCTCTGTACCAAAGGGCAAAACAGGGGATTTGTGATGATGTAAAGGAGAGAGACCAGTCTATCTAATTTTAAGCATTTATTTCAGGCACCCAAACAGGAGCCTTGGTCACCTTGGGCTCTTTCTATGGTGAGTGAAGTGTGGGAGAAACATCTCCAGGGGATGCTTCTGCCCTCTTGAGCTGTGAATTGGCTTCTAGTGGTGCCTTTCACTCTTCATTTCTCAAGAACAAAATGAAAAGCTTTAATTTAGGAATCTCTGACCTCCTTCAAGTCCTCCTCATCCTCCCCTCAAAGGCCTAAAGCTCCATTATGCTTCAAAAACCTGAGAGCAGCACTTGAATGCTGGGATGCAGTTTCCTGCCTAGGAACGAAGGTGAGATAACTGCTGTGGCGAGGGAGATGCTCAGGGAGCTATGGTTTTGTTCAGAAAAGAGTCCAGAGCTTGCCCCAATTATCCAAAGTTGTATGTCTGCTAAATTGGGCTAGAAATGAGTTGGGAAATCTCAGCTCATGTGATGGATCAGTAGTAATGCTTCTTGCAGTGAAAAATAGAAATATTTAAGGCTTTCCCTGGAACTACATTTCTCACACTAGCCTTGTAGAGAAGCAAGAGCTGAAGAAAACCCATATGTGTCAGTATATTTCAGATTCTCATGGGCATCTGGGTAGAAAAAACTTTTGAAGAGATCAGTTCAAAAAGCACTTTTTGTCTGTGCATTCATGGCTATCTTTCCATAAACCAGCCTCTCAATGATAATTAACATAGTTTTTTGTTTCAGGGTTACTGTTGGTTTACAATTTAGAGATTCTGGCTAACCTAATGAAATCACTGCATCAAGAAATCCTCATGTGTACATAGCCATGCACAATCAAAACCAAGTTATTTATCTCCCACACCAATGCTGCACAAATTAAATGTTGCCTGTAAAAACTTGTGGAAGTATATTTACATTAAAAAATATAGACATATTCAACCCTTGAGCAAACAAACAGAAATGGGGAAAGGAGTGGAGGAAATAAAAGTAAATTAAATTTAATACAGCCTTTTATTTTATCCTAAATGGAAATCACTGCAGCAATACTGCACAACAGAATTGGTAGAATTTTTTTAAAAAGTCAAAGTGCATCTACCAGTTAAAAAAGGTTGAAGATACGCTGTTCTTCATCATGAATAACGGAGAGAAGTTAGGCTGGCTTTAGTTGAGGCTTTAGTTGTCTGGCTTTAGTTGAGGCTGCCTTATGCTGTGCAAAACCAGCTTTCCCAAGCCTCTGGGCTGGGCAATATAAAAGCTCAATAGGATGAAGAAACTAATGCGGTGCTATTGTTGTCTCTTTGAATGGGATGGATTTCTGATTCACAAAACCTGACACAGGAGGAGGATCTCCATCTCATTTGAAGATCATCTGTATATCCTGTTGAGAACTTAATGCAGAGAAGAAATTGAAGCAGAGAAAGAGGTACGGGATTTCATCAGTCTGTTGTTATTCACAGCTACATCTGCTGCTAAAATTTTAAAAGGCAACTAATTTTTTAAACTCAGATAAAGTTTCTGCTTACTTTCAGTGATTGGAGATCCTTAGAAAGTTAAACTAAACTTAGAAAGTTTAAAACCAAACTGAGTTTTAAACTCAGCATGGTCACAATATCCATACCGTGGGAAAAGGTGGGTTTGGTCTGCTGGAGAATCTGCAAAGAAAGGGCTCAGCAATGGTCCCGAAGGTCACTTCGGTCTGTGAGCATCCATGTGCTGGTAGAGCAACCATGCTCATGTGATGTGCCAGGGGCATGCAAGGAGGAAGTGCACATGCACCCAGACACAGCCCAGTGAGACGCTCCCAGCAGCAGCTCTGCCAGGGCCTGGTGACACACACAATATATGTATTTATTTTTTTTGTGCGTATGTATGCAAGCTTCAGTGCCTGGGCTGAACTTCCCAGCTCCCATCTGCTGTGCACAGTGTGAAACGTCTCACTGTGCAGGAGCCAGAACAGCCATGCATGCTGCAGAAATCCCACTCATCTCAGTATATTTCCAGAGGCACAGCTTGTGCTGACCCCAGGAACGGAGGCGATTTGCATTCACACGCCAGAATCAGAGGTTTAGCTGCTGCCTTCCTCTCCAATTCACCATTTGACCCGTTGTTTTTCTCCAGCTCAGCTGACACAGACACTACATTATGCTTCCAATGGCAGAGAGTATATTAAGATTCAGGGGATTCTCTACATCCTGTGCATTTTTCATTACATCTATTGATATTATGTATTAAAAGACTAATGATTTGGAGCCTCTAATATCAGGAAATGATGCCTCTAATGATAAATGTTTGACCTCAGGCCTGGAGTCTGCAGCATAGCTTCCGTGTCTATGTATATGTTTCCTAAAAGCTTGGCTGAGTAGTGTGTTGGCTAGTGCAGCAGCTGCTTGAGCCTGCACCTTTGTCTCTGTGGTGCTTGATGTTCATCACAGAAGGGCACTAACTGCTTAGAAAACAAACCAGGATAGTCAGGTATTTGAGTCAAAGCATGCATCTGGTGATGGGAGCAGCTTCATTCAGTATGTAAATGGTCTGTAAAAAATAGGTTTTACCTAAATTTCCTCTGGTCTGCTAGATGCACTGAATTTTGTATCACACAAGAATAGTTTAAATCCACTCTGCAAGCAGACAAAGAGGAGAAGGCTGATAAAAGCAGATGGTTGATCTAAAGGTGCACTGTATTAGTTCATGCTTCATATAAGTACAAGACGTATGGTTGGGGCCTCGAGTTTTTTGACACAGAAGCTTAAAACTTCAGGGCTGTCTGCCTTTTCATTCTTTAAGACAAAATGTGAATGTTCAGCTCACTCTGATCTGCCTTATTGTTGGAAACTTGATTTCCTGATTTTCTCCTCAAGTTGCAGAAAGAATTTTTTAAGAAGAGTACCAACATGAATCTTCAGCATCCAAATAATAAATCCCTTCTTCAAGGGAGTCATAAGAAAACATCCTTATGTAAATTAACGTTTCAAAGGCCAATTAAATATTATGCAGACTAAAGAACCTTTAACAGTGTCTCTGCCACATGTCTTGCCTTCACTGGTAAATGTCTTGCTGTGTAAAGTTTCATTACCAAACTCATTTCTATTACCCATTTTATTGGTCTGGATTTCTTTTCTCTGTAGGCTTATTTACTGTATACATACATGATGATGTAAGGCTTGCCTTAGGGAACTGAACTAACATCATTACTTTGCAATTTACAGTTTTTATTAAGGTTTTTTTATTAAAAGTGCCACTTAAAAAAGACCAGTTCTGAATCCTTTCATTATTAAAGAGCTCCTCATGTGAATATGTGCTCCCAGATACGAAGTACTGATCCTGCAAAATCATAAGCATATCATAAACATGCTTAATTTTATACACTTTGAGTGACTCCATTCAATTCATGGAGTAACAGGGATCACAAGTTGCAATTCAACAGAGTACCCAGACATATGCCTAAAGCCACCTTTGTTCAGCAAAACCCTTCTGCAGGCAGATTTTCAGTAATATACTCCAGGATATATTTAATTTTAAGCACATGATTAAGTGCTTTATTGAGCTGGAGCCACCATTTCTTGGATGAGGCATATCAATAAGCCTATGTAGTTTGGACTGCTACTTCATATGAAAGGCAGTCAAACATGTATGTCCAAATACATACAATGCAAAAATTAAATTGGCAGAGTAAACCACTGTTTTGCAAGATATTCAAAATCAGTATTGATTAAAAACAGTGTGCTAGATGGCAGATGCCCCTTTCTCACTTAAGATCTCAGAAGAACGCACTACACCCACAATGGGAAGACAGATAGTTGAGAAACAGATCTCTGATTACATAGTGATAAGTTACAGATAATCTGTTTTGGCAGCATTTATTCAATTAATTATTTAAAGATTCAGTGTGTCCTCCAAGATTCATAGAATCTTAGAATCTATAAGATTGGAAAATGCCTCCAAGATCACTGAGTCCAACCGTTAACCCAGCACCATCGTGTTCACCACTAAACCATATCTCAAGCACCACATTCACACACCTTTTGAACACTTCCAGATAAAATGATTCCACCACTTGCCTGAGCAACTTGTTCTTGTGCCTGACGACCTTTTCCTTTTTCTAATCTAATTGAAACCTCCTCTGGTGCAACTTGACAGCATTTCCTCTTGTCCTGTCCCTTGTTAGAACCTCCTTTCAGGTATTTGTAGAGAATGATAGATTCCATGGCCCTAACTTTTCTCCTGTTCTAATAAATAAGACATTTGACAACAGGAATTGAGACAACCTTCTGTAGTCACTGAGAGTATTTTGTTTTCTCTTTCAATCTTGATCAATAGCAAAATGCAATAGCAATTGCATCCTCCCATGCCTTCTAGAAGGAGACAACACGAAACTAAAAATGAAAGAAAAATAAACTTGAAGCAATACTATTGGAAAAATAGTTTTAGAAGAACAATAGTATTAGAAAAGATGTCAGCACTCGTCTCAAAATTATATATCTTGCAACCTTAGTATGAAGATATAATAATAATAATAATAATAATAATAATAATAATGATAATAATAATTGCAGGTGATCTGCATAGCTTACAGTTTGACTTTACCACAATGGATTGACAGGTCACCCCAAACTTATGTTAAGAAACCTTTTTACTACAGTGGTATGTATTCTTTATTAATATGGCAGACAGTTCTGAGAGTTTCATCTGGAAAGATATGGACAGAGATGAGAGAATTATGAAGAAAAAAGGAAAAGCACAAAATTGATTAAATGGTCAAAAGTCAAATAAGTGGAGAATGTTGAATAAGGCAACTCTGTTATTCAAATGACAATAAGGTGAAGAATGTAAAAAACAGCACAAAGAGAGAATCTTAATGCCTTACAAACTAGCAACATAATTAAAATAAGATAGAATGGGAGAAAGACATCTGTAGTTTAGCTAGGAAGAAACATCCCTTACTGCTAAGACCTATTAATATCTTTTCCTAGGGAAAAGTGGCAGAAGCCCTAGCACCAATTTAATACTAACTGGTAAAAAACGGAGAACACTCTACAGAAGAGCAGCACTCCCCACAGTGGTGTGCTGGATGATGAAAGAGGTTTGCCTGACACCCAGTGCTATAGCTTTAATGAATCTTCATTTTCTGAGCCTTCCCCCTTAAAAATTACAATATGCAAGTTATATAAAACATTACAGGCTCTCTTGACTGCTCTAAACTATACTGATGTGCAGGCAGATGTTTTTCACCTGATCCAGATATTTTTTTTTCTGTATTTTTTCTCCTTCTGCAGCCCTGCTTTTCCTTGCAGGGTGGTGAATGGGAGCCAGGAGTACACTTGTGAGAGAGCAGCTGTTTTGAACTGGAGCAGGCACACCTCTGCCAGGGTAATACAAAGAGCAGTTAGAGAGCCACTGACAGTTCAAAGTGTCTTGCTTTCATTATGCTGCACCTGCCATCATCCTCCGTACATCTGTTAAATTCCCTTCAGAGGAATGTTGTTTTTATGAGAAAAAATGAATAGTTCCCTTTTACTAGATGAAAACCTGTAGATGTATGAAGTTAAGACAATTACTAATATTAAACTAACATCTACCATTTAATAGCAGCTTCTCTTGAGACTAAAGCGGTGACATGAAATACTATTGTTGCAGAAAGAGAGACTTGCAGCTTACAATAGAAGCAATGCTCTGCTTACGTGTGCAGAGCCACATGTGACAAACTGTGGCAGCTTTCATAGGTTTAACGAGTCTCTTTGGAGTTCCTCTCTCTGGTTAGTCATAGGCAGAGCAAGGGAAAAGCTGCATGCAAATACATACCTCATGTGAGTAGCTGCACACCTAACAGCAGGAAGCGTAATGAGCAAAGAGATGGGTTTTCCTGTGATGTCATTGCTTCATACATGACTGGTAAAAAAAAACAGGCCAGGAAACAGAAAATAGTCTGAGCCTTTTTGGTTGTACCCAAACTCCGGAGTGCAGGGTGTGATATGCAATGACAGGCTTCATACTCTGATTTTTACCTCTGGTCACTGCTGTGTTAAGAACAAGTGTTCCCAATTTGGTCTTGCTGTACAGGAAGTAAAATAAGAATTTAGTGTACCCCTAAAACTTCCTGCTGCATGTTTGCTTCTCTAAACTCATCCCCTGACTACACTGCATTGACAGCAAGAGGACATGGCAGTTTTCCCTTTCCCATCAGGGCTGTAAAGAAGCTGACTTAGCTGTTCCCTATGGTGTTCGTCTTTGCGGCATTGACTAGAAATGTTGTGTCTGAAGTTCACTGGGATATAAGGTGGCTGTTTTACTTCTAAAGATATACCAAATGGTAATGAGGCCTGGCATTGTGTTGGGGTATAATGAGGGATTTAATTACCCATGAGAAATAGCAGTCACATAATCATAAAATTTTAGAATGGTTTGGGTTGGAAAGGATCTTACAGATAATCTTAGTCTACTTCCTGCCACGATCAGGGGACCTTCCACTAGACCAAATTGCTCAAAGCCCCACCCACCCGGGCCTTGAACTCCTCCAGGGATGAGGCATCCATAGCTTCCCTAGGCAAACTGTTCAGTGCCTCACCACACTCACAGTAAAGAGTCTTCTCCTAATATCTAATCTCAATCTCTCCTCTGTTAGTCCACCAGTACACCTCGTCGTATCACTATCTCCTGGAGTAAAATGTCCCTCTCCTTCTTTCTTATAAGCCCCCTTTAGGTACTGGAAGGTCACAATGAGGTCTCCCCACTGCCTTCTTTTCTCAAGGATCAACAACCCTAACTCTCTGAGTCTGTCTTCACAGGAAAGGTGCAAACAGCCCTCTGATCCTCTTCATGGCCCTCACAGTACACTAATACCACACTTCAACTTGTGTGACTTTCTCACAACCCTGAGAGCTGTCAGCTATAGCTTGTCAGAGTAACAGTTAGCAAAGCTTTCTTCATGCACTGGCTTTTTATTTTTGTATTACCAAGGTGGAGATTCTGAGTTTGTGTTTGGAAAAGATAATTACTCCCTTCTGTGCTTTCTTTATGCAGTTATGCACTGTGTGGGTAGCGATGTGAACTGTACTGGCCTTTAAGTTCCAGGGGTATCATTAAACTTTACAGGTCACTTATCAATGTAGTCAATGAAACCCTTTATAGTTTCTCCTATGATCAACCCACAGTGATGGTCAAAAACACAAAGTTAAAATTTAAAAAATCTTGCATGACAGAATGATCTCCCTCAAGAAGTGGCTTGCTCATCAATTATCACATTATGGGTGCTACCTAAACCATGTAACTGTTGTTATTTGTCATCAGCAACTACCTTTGGTACAAGAGTTATTTCTCAAAATGAAGTTGCCTCAAATTGCCTATTTACTACCCTTCTTGTTCAGTTTCAGTGTATCCAGTCTTTGTCCTTTATCAGTGCTATTTTCAACCTTATCATCTCCTCTTTCCTTTCAAAGATCTTTGAATTGCTTTCTCCAATGCTGTCCTGTTTTCCAAGCCATGTGGAAGAGATATCATTCTTGTTTTCAACTGTGTTAATAAAGTGTGCTGGACGGTACTTACTAAAAGAGATTCAATAAAATAATTACAAATAGCACCAGAGTACTGAGTTCTCATTGAAAGCTTTGCTCCTGTATGGTAAAATTAAGTCCCAACTTCTCTGTGAGACCAGTAACTACATCAGCATGCTCATAGGAAATCTATAAAGGATCCATCATCTCCAATGTTTCAAATTAAGACAGGTTTAGCAGCATAGATTCCTGTATCCATAAAACTTTGAACAGTTTCGGACCTGCTCAGTTCTTCATCTTCTCTGAGGAGATGGTTAAAATCTACTCTTAAAGCTAGAACATGAGCAGCTCCAGGCCCAGCAATAGGAATCTCCCAGAAGGCAAGAGATCTCCCACAGCAGCACAGTGCAACAAGAACTTGACAGAAAATCTGAATTTTTCTTAAATTTTTCAATGAAGCATCTAATTTGCTTTTTCTTTCCTTTTTCTTTTTTTGTTAACAAGATGCCATTTTCAGGTAATTAGTACATTCCTTAAAGATGTTGTACGTAAATACCACTGAGAAAGTATCTTTACTGTTGCCTTCATAACAGAATAACCTTTTGGTAACAGTCCAGCAAGTGTGTCTTTCTATGCACTGGTCATCCTACCACCTCAAAACATGTTAACCATTGATGAACTTCCACTGAAAAGGACAGAAGAAGAAAGCTCTCAATTATTATTAAGCTCCCTCATGGCTAATAAATTAAATTTTCCATCAGTTAGAAGAGACTGACCAAAAAATTTTTCTCGCCCATCATCCATAAAAAGGAAGCAGCAAAATGTCAACTTGTATGAGAAATAGTGTGGGGACTACCATTAAACCCCAGACACAGGATAATTTTGACTAGAGCTTGAAGAGACACCAGAACTTACTGTTTCCACCTGGAAACTACAGAACTGTTTGCTTAACTTTGTGTTTGATTCTTCAGGTGCTATATTTGCAGACTATTCGTGAATCAACAGCTATTTTTCAATATCCAATGTGCAGAATCAGTAAGTTCTTTCCCCAGGTACCTCCATTTTTGTGGGTTTTTTTCTTTTTTTTGAGATATCTGTAGTGTACTACCTTCCTTGAATCTTATTATAAGGTACCTCTACTTATTCAGTATAAGGCATTGCACAGACAGAAGTAAATCCAACTTCAGTGGACCCCAGACTTCAAATGTCCTGGATTACCCCTGGACAACTATTGTCACTAATTGCTTCAAGATTCATAGTGGTATGGGGGCAAACAGCTTTTAAAACAGCTGCAGGAATTCACTTAGAGTGGTACTGCTACCAGCGCCCGGAAATCCTAGACATCCTAAATGTAGCCTCAAAGAGAACAGATGCACTCAAGAGCTGACCAAATGCCAGCATCTTTTAACCATATGCTATTGACTATTGAACCAGAAATGCTACCACAGTACTTCTTACTAACCTGCTTTCCTTGGTAGTAAAGGGTAGCTATAACTGTCTTTTCACTCCAGGATGAAAAAATCACATTACTATGAGATTCTGTAAAAGCATGCAAGAAGCTATAGTGAAAACATGGTGATAGCTATCTGATTGTGTGTGTCATCATGGCATAGGCACCTTTAAATAAACCTTGCTGCAAGGTAATCTAGTAGAATCTAGCATCACTAGGATCCTTGAAAATAAAGCATTTATGGATTATTCACCACTGCAATCAAATAAGCACCTACACATTAAATCAAATTCTTAAATGATAAATGCTTCTGTGTGTAAACTGAGGAGAAAATAAAGATGACTGGGGTTTTTTTTCACATTTAGGTCCTAATTTCTAGCACTCTAAGACTTATTCTGGTCTTGCCTACTTGGACAAAGAGCTGCAACTTTTGAAAACAGAGATCATAGCTTGATGGGAGAATTACTAAATAAACTGCAGTTGTCACATTTAGAAAGGTGAGCCAAAGGACATGTGTCTGAGGTGGCAAGCTTTCTCCTCTGAGTAGCATGGCTGCAGGGAAAAAATGTAGAATGGGTTACAACAGCAGCCTTGCTTCATTTTAAAAGTGAGGCTGGTGAAATTTCGGGTTAGTGGCAGTTCACTCCTATCTTCATGAGGCAATACTTTGGCTAGACTGCAGTGCACTTTGTGATCTAACAATGAATACTTAAACAGAAAATATGCCCCTGTAATAAGCCCCCACAGTAAAAAAATTAATATTAATGCAGTGAAAAAATTGTTCTTTCTTTTGAACCCAGTGAGGACTGCAAAGACAGTGATTATTAAAGAATTCAGCTGGTTTCAAAATTGACCTTAACCTGGAAAAAGCTAAGCAGAAGCAGAGGGAAAATTGATTAAAAATTCAATGCAGCATTTCATGGCCTTGGTAACCTGGGACTGGGGTACTCAAGAGCTACTGACAGCTTGCATTTCAAAGCTGATTTGTAAAGTTGCCAACAGGTCAGTAATCAGTAACTTTACAGAGCATGCAGCTGACACAGAAAGCCAAAAAGGAACAACAAAAGACATAATTGGATCTTAGGACCCAAAAGATGCCATGAATGCATTCATTTTTGGCACTACGTATGCTGCATGTTGCTACAAGATATGGTTATAATGAAGGTGATTTGCATATTTTTCATGAAGTTCGGATGCACTGAATTATAAAAATAACCCCCTAACATGAAACTATTTCACTGGCACTTGGAAATCTTATTTGAAACATTGACAGAACCACAGAAGTATTTAGTGATGAAAACAGAAAGGAAGGAAAAAAAAGTCCGTTAGGTCATCACAGGCATCTGCCTTCAAATGCTGAATTATTTTGTTCAGCTTTTTTAAAAGTTATTCATATTTACCAAGGGAAAGAAACAATACAGGAAACCAGCAAAGTAACTATAGATGGCTTAAAACTTCACAGCACTTAAATCTTTGGACTCAAATGGGAAAGTTCTTACCCAGCTGCTGCTGATTTTGGAGAGTTACAGGGTCTTAAAAGGACTATGCATACTGTTTAAGGGACTACTGGTTAAAAATTCCTTCCCTTTAATGTCCCCTTATCCTTCTTTTCCCTGCTGGTTATCAGCCCTGAGGACTAGATATCATATTTTGTATCCAGAGGTTTCCAGGTTGATGACCACATGCAAAGCTGCGTCCCCTGTCATAAGGTTCTGGGTCAGTCCTCTTGTACCTTTATCCAGTGTTTTTGTTTAACATGGGAACTTCAAGCTCTACCATCTTCTTGGTTTGGGTGGTACCACCCCAGATTTCCAGACCTGAAGCTCCTGGAAACACTGGCAAACAGCCACAGCTGTCAGAGGCACAGACTGGACACGCACAGGCATCAGACAGGGACTGTTGGAGTGGGCAGAGACAGCGCTGGCAAACGCTGCCCTGTTTCCAGTCCTCTTTCACAGCAGCCAGTATACAAATGGCAGCTGGGCTCAGATAAAGCTTGAGGCTTCTCACCTCCTTCTCCCTCACAGGGCAGGTGGCTGGAGCCTCTGTTTCCTGCTGATGTGTAGGGACTGAACCTGTGGGCGAGTAACCACAGGTGGTCTGTCTTTCAGTGTGCTGGGCTTCGACAGCCCTTAGCCTCAGCACAGCTGGGGTCTGCACAGCCTGAGGGGAATTACACTGTTAAGGTGTAACTTGGATTGCCAATGTCATGCCCAGCCTTGCAGTCCCACCAGCAGCAAGTCAGTCCCTGTGGATGCCTCTAACCAACCCAGGGACAAAAGTCATGCCTTGAGGTGAAACATGGAGAAGCATTTGCAGCACACCAGATACACTCCAGTGAGTCACATTAAGAAAAAGCTGTATTTCTATGACATATAACAAACCTGGACCTTAAAAGTTTCCTGTTGTCACGGCTATAGCACTCTTGGCAAATCTTTCCATTCTTCTCCATGGAAATTTCTTGTTACTCCTGTGCCTGGTCTTTCTGACAATCAGTTTGTGACCACCTACCTCTCTATCTATACATATAGCAATCATGTATTTCTGCTAGAATGTTATAGCTGTATATTTGCTGTATTTACTTCAAAGAAAAAAATTTATAAAAATTAACACTGAAGTGCATATTCCTCTGTTAATTTATCATTGTTTTACTCAATACACAAATGATAAATATGGGCCAGTTTGAGGGCTAAGTCGTTTATTTTTAGGGATTTTTAAAAATTATTTCCTACAAGTTCCCTGTAGGAATAAAACTGTATCAAAAATTTGAATATGCAATAAATCCAAGATTTTTGGATACTCATTTATTAGAATAGCAGACTTCTTTACTGGGGCTTCAGACCAAGTAATGGTCAGCTTTAGGTTTTTGCTCTTGAAGGAGTTTTCTCTTGTGCTTCTGGGAAAAAAATCTTAAGTCGGTTTGTTGTTATTGGATAAAAAGTACTTCTGCCCTTTGAATTGAAAGATGTAAATGGCAACAGGCAGCAACATAAATGAAGCAATGGGTTTTCTGGATATGCACTTTGGCTGCAGCTTCTTCTTGTTTGCTAGGGATGCTGCAGCAGAAATGCAAGGTTTGTGTGAAAGGAGTCACCCACAGTGACATGAACACAGGTTTCCTCTACACTTTTCTTTAAAAGTCTTAGTACAGCAGAAGCAATGGGAGGGAAAAGGCAAACCAAGGCATGGCAAGGCATGGCAAGGCCCTAGGGGGAGTCTGCATAGTCTTCCATGGTTGTTGCAAACTGAGTGGTATCAGGGCTTGATGTGGTTATAGCAACATGAAGTGTCACAAAATGAATTTAAGTAATACAGCTCTGTCATTACAATGCCAGACTCACTCTTCTGTCCCTACCAACTCATCCTGATGCAAATTTATTCATACCAAGCTCTTGTGAAGCAAGAATGTGATTTATTTTTGAATATGCAAGTGCCAAACTTTAGAGATGGAAGAGATATTTCACAAAATATGGTCAGGGGATATAGCTATAATTAGTGAGAGAAAATAAGAAACAAAAATAATTTTTTTATTGGTGAAATCTTCCTATCTATCAATAGGAACCCTGTACTTCCATAAGACACATCCATAGGACTAGGCACTGAAAATACCGCTATTTCTGGAGCAGTTGGCTAATGAAACTGGTGCATACACTGAGCTGAAGGTACTCAAATCCTTTCAAGCCTGGTTTTAATTGAACAGGACACAGAACCAGTTTGGATCTAGGGCAAATAATTTCTCACTCTAGACATATCCTTCCAGGTCAGAGGGCAACTTGTTGACATGAAAGAAATAGGAGGTCTGGTAGCAACTTGCTGCCTACACTGCTGCGAGATGTGACACATAATGTGCAGTGACTTTTTTAGCCCTTCCTACCAGCATTTGGAAGGAAAGCATGCTGTGATATGCAGGCATGCATGGCTAACTCAGCCACCTAGGAGATGTGCACATCATGTCAGGTGCACAGGGAAAGGAAGCAGGGCTCCACAAGGGCAGTTCTTGCTTGCCCTGCAACGTTTGTTCCCATAATTTATTAAGCTAGTGGCCTGTCTCCCCCATTTTAAAAACTATTAGCAATGGATTCATTCACTAATATGTTCACACACAAACAAACAAGATTTTGTGAACACATGGGAAAAAGTCCAAGCTTGCAAACGCTCCTTTGTTTCAAATACTAATTGAGGTTGCTAAGAGACAATAGTGTTGATATCTATTGCATCATTTCCAAACCCAGACACTTTAAGAAATTAATAGCTGAGGGTACCACACAATTCATACACATAATAAAATCTGAACATACAATTCCTATCAAATAGAAACAAATCAATTGCAACTCCTCCCCTACTTTGACCCTGAAATAATATTATCAGCCTGATTTATCAGGAGTACTTAGTTCTTGCAGCTCTGTAATATTTCAAAATGAATTCGTAACTGGTAGTTCAAAAAAATCTCTAGCTGTGTTTTCTACCAGAAGTCTAAATGAATGCCCTTCTTTGAAAGAGAATGTGAGAATGATTTATGTGCACATTAATGTAATGTATTGATCAACCACCTTGTCACATGTAATTTTATTATTATTTGAGATTATGGTTGCTCATTAAGGCATATAATTCCGAAGAAATTTCACTTATCAAATTTAAGCAAAATAACAGATTAGCAAATTGACTATGAGATATTTCTTAGTTAAATGCATCCCTTAAAAGAAGGTATGTGTGAGGGATTCCTTTTGCCTAATTTTTAGCCATCTGAAAGCTGGGTGCTTAGCCTAAGCTAGTCACTTGCATTCCTCAGAGCAATGGAGAGAGACTGCAGAAGAGAGCAATTCATCCAGTCTATCTCAGACGCCTATCTTAAAATGGGATGAATTGCCATTTGGAGGAACTTATCTTTCTCCATTTACTATAAGGGGAACCTGGACAAATAGCTTAGATGAAACCCTTAACTTTAAATGACTAAATGTAGTGAAGATGAATTCTACTCTAAATCAATACAATACAAATAATACATAAAAGACACAATGCAGAGGTCAAACTTAAGGCCATTGTGATGAAATATATATTTTCTTGTTCTTGGTAAGAAGAATGTAGGAGTTTTGCATGCCAGGAAACTTTGAGATTTGCAAGGAACCTAAACTAATAATTTCTTTTCTTTCTATTCTGCTATTTCTAAGTGAGTAGCTATGCTGTTTTTCACTGAAGTCTTTTAATGTAATTTTTTTAATGGGGTCAATTGATTTTTATGTATATGGGAGCAGTTATAAGTCCTAGAGCAGGAATAACAGCGCCTTCTGGATTACATGTCACATATGCTAAATTCAGTTGCAACTTTGAAGGCATGGTAGTGATTGTGATATCCACATTCCCTTCCAAAAACCGTCATTTAAAAAAAAAAAAAAATTGCTCTTCTACTGTAAGTAGACTAGAATGACTCTTTTCCCTCAATTTCAATTTTTTTTGTGTAAAAGAGGGCATCTCCAACATTTGCTTGATGCTCTCTTGCTCACATTGAGATTCCTTCCTTGTTCCGACAGTCTCTTCATGGGACTCCCTTCCCACAGGATTGTCCTTCTGGGCCCCCATAGCCCTGCTGGTCACCTCCTCCTCTTCCACACCTTTATGGTAAACAATGAAGAAAGGACGCAGTTTTTCAAATACCAAGGAAGAAATGGAGCAGTAACTGGAGGACCATGAGCTACTCATTGCTGCTTCCAGTGGATATCACAGTCAAACTGGACAGACAAGCAGACCCTGCAGGACCATGAAGAAGTGCCACTTATTTTACTGGTTCCAAAAGTTTAAATTACAGAATCTGCAAATCTTGAATGGATTAAATCAACTTCCTTTTAATTTTTAAAATTTTGTAAGTATGTATTTTCAATGTGTCCCGGCTTTGCGTGGGATAGAGTTAATTTCTTTTCAGTAGCTGGTACAGGTCTGTGTTTTGGATTCAGTATGAGAATAATGTTGATAACACACTGATGTTTTGGCTGTTCCTAAGAAGTGTCTATCCTAAGTCAAGGACATTTTTGTGGCTCATGCTCAGCCAGTGAGGAGGAACACAAAAAACCTGTGAGGGAGCATAACTTGGACAGATGACCTGAGCTGGCCAAAGGGGTATTCCACACCATAGAACAGCATGCCCAGTATATAAACTGGGGGAATTACCTGGAAGGGGGGCTGACTGGGTTTCAGAGACAGGTGTCTGGCATCAGTCAGCAGATGGTGAGCAATTGTATTGTGCATCACTTTTTTACCTTGGGTTTTATATTATTATTATTGCTGCTGTTGTTGTTTACTATTATTATATTTTACTTTGTTTCAATTCTCAAACTGTTCTTATCTCAGCCTGGAAGTCTGATGCTCCTCCCCATTCCACTGCGCTGGGGGTGTGGGGTAGGGGCGTGTGAGTGGCTGCATGGTGCTTAATTGCCAGCTGGGCTTAAATGACGACATGTTGCCATGTTAGCTGTTCAGAGGTAAAATGACAGGCCTGAAGTTTTAGTATCTTTAATTTATTACTTTAATTTTTTTAAAAAAATAAGCTTTGGATGGGGCAGAGTTTTAAATCATTATCACCAGTTTTAGTGTCTCCTATGTAGTAGTTCTCTCCAAGTACTACCAACCTCAAAAGTTTTACTCCCCTCACTGTAAATGTAACTTTGGGATAGAAGCTACTGTTTGTTCAGCAAATACATCCGTGTGTGTGTTTTAAGTAGACTAAATATACACAGATTGTAGGTAAATAGAAATAGACAGTATACATAATAAACTGGAATGGCCTTGACTACACCCTCTTCCGAAGGAGATTTGTTGTTAATTGAAATTCTGGCCATCAAGCAAGTTCACAAAAGCTGCTTGAAGAGGAACTTCTTCAAGGAAGATCCAGAGAAGACTCACAGCAGCAAGAGCAGTACTGCTCAATGTGGAAAACTGAAGGACAATGATGCTAAAAGGGCAAATATAAACCAGTGAATGTAAGTATTTTTCTAAAGCTTTGGTTTTTTTCGGGTAGATTTCCCAAAAGCAATTGATAGAAAGCTTGGTTAAGGCATACAAAAATCACATTCACTGAAGTCAGAAAACATGTCTTGGACTACCTACTCCTCTCATTGCGGATGTTCAGAGAGGGTTCCAGCCCTTCATGTATAAATTCCTTTTGCCTGATGCAAAGGCAGAGGAGCAAGCATGGAACTGGGAGGCACTTTGCAATCTCAGACAGGCTGGGCAATACCTCTTGCATAACTTAATGACTTCAAAGGGAGACTCTTTGGCTTGAACATGGATCAGGGTAACCATCGCTATATTGTCCCAGTGTTGTTAGAGTAAAAGAATTTTAGTTTTACATTCTCACCACAAATATCATCACATGTTTATGGAAATCCCTAACAAATAATTAATAAGACATATATGGGCTAATGAAGATAAAAGGAATGAGAATCTCTGTGAATTTTTAATCTGAAATCTAAGAAAATTTCATCAATTAAATTTAATGACATTGAATATTTAAAGTTGCTCCCTGACTTTTTTTTTAACATTTTTTAAACCATCATTTTTGTACTGTATATCTTTCCTTCTTCAAATTATCAGCAAATATTATAATAAAAAAGTCTTGAATTGAATTGGCAAAACTCCTTCCTGCTGGAGACACCACAGATTAATTTGTCCCAGTATCCAATTCATCATATTGATTAAAAAATCCTGTTTAGGTCATCACTGGAAATACTTCTGTTCACATTTATAGCACATTAAATCCCAGTATCTCAGAGTCTTTGGAAACATTAATGAAACACAGCCCAGGTATGAAATAGGAGGTAATAGTCCCCATTTAAAAAGAACAAAAGGTAAGGATGAGGATAAGGATGAGCTTTGGTTACATATCCGTTGCCCCACTCAATATAGGAGATAACTACATGAAAATCTCTGACCTGTTTTACTCAGAAAGATCAGACAAGATGATCTAATGATCCCTGATGGCTTAAAAATCTATGGAAGTGCCAAATGACTGCTGCAGGGCCATGGGGTGACTGACTGAGAGCTGCTGAATTGGACATATCAATAGGAAACAATTAAACAATTACTATGTTCCTCTCTATCAGAATAAATATCAAGAATGCAGCAGGAAATGGTTTACTAGGAAAGAGTTCTTGGCTTAATATGCTACTTTTTGACCATGATATACTGTTTCCGGGGAAATTGTTCTTAACAAGCAAGTCTACTGGTTAATTGTTAATATTAAAATATTGCTAAATCCATTCCCTGATGGATTAAAACCTTTTCAAATTTACTCAAAGAGCATGTGCTCATGATAATAAATACTGAAGGAAACACCTGGATGCATAGTCCCACAGTTCTATTTGCAAATGGAAGTGAAGAAAAAGCTCTGTAGACCTCTCTGAGAGCAAAGTATCTTACAGAATATAATGGGAAAGCATGGTTCCTAATAACCTGTCAGACTTCTAACAAGGTCACCATAATGAAGAAAAGCATTGTATAGTAAAATAATGAAATAGTTAAGAAAATTTAACATTTAGATTTCTATTTTACTTTTGATCTTTCTTTTTGAGGACATGGCATTGATTGTTAAATGTACAGTATATTTTACAATAAAATGCTAACACAACTCAACTACTTTGATGGACTATATCGAGTCAAAGTGTTTAACTGTAAAATTGACTTGAAATGATTCTTGCTGTATTGCATCCCAGCCTCTTAAGAATTCACCAGAAAATTCACTTTATAATATATATATTTAATGCTGTTTATGTTGGACAAACCTTTACAAAAATTTTCCCCGGTGTCAAAACTTTCATCAAAGAGAACAACAGAAGACATCATTACGTAATGCTCTGATGTACACATTGCATCAATTCTACTTTCAGATGGAGTTTTGCATATGTCAGTATAACTTCTTGTTTTCCCTGTGACGTATAGCTACGTCTGTGATCCTCTGTTTGCTGATTTCCACTATTTAGCTGTAGTATTTTGATATGCAATTGCTGAAAACCGTGGGTGACAAAAATATCACCTCACCATTGGAGAACCAGTTTCTTGAAGAAAAAAAATAACACTCCAACCACCTTGCGAACAGCCTGCTCAAGCCCAGTAGTGTTTGAAACCTATTCTTTTCTGAGGATGACATCATACAATCCTTTGCAGAGGGCACAGATGTCATCTTGGTGTTGAAAAAGAGCTGCTGAAAAGAGACTGTAGCCTCTATTTGTCTGTTAAGTGATGGATTGCTATTCAAAACTGTCAAAACCCACTGCACCTGAGATTCCCAGCCTACACCAAGATGACATGGTCTATTGTCCTCCCTCCCCACACATTAAGGGTAGATTAGCTTTAGAAATAAAATATAGCTTCTGAAGTCATAGAATGCAAAGTATTTTATTAAGTCTGGGGATTAGGTTTAGATCATGATTAGTTTTCTACAGTGTGCAGCGAGATACCATAATGAAGTAGCCATCATTTCTAGTTTTTTACAGACAGCTGTCACAGAAATGGCAGAATTGTTCCAAAACACAGAACAACTTTCTATGGAGAGGTGAAAACCAGTGAGGCAAGCAAGGGTCACTTATTTAGGACTGAGGCTCAGTATATTATGCTAACATTTTATAAGGGTTTCACTGGAGCATAATCTGACCAGTACCAGAAGAAAAGCCCCATTCTCAAGTCTGATCTCACTCCTCTGCAGCTTCTGTGCAGAACCTCTGTCAGCAGCACCATCAGCCTTCCTGTTGCTCAAATCACAGAAAAGATTAGTTAGAGGGGTTTTATCAATATATTTTTAATAAATTTTAGCATATGACAATTATTAATAATTTTTCATTTAAAAACCTGTGAAATTTGATCTGTAAGTAAAATAGTTTCCCATCTCCCATTGTCAAGACCGTGACCAGGCCAAACCTGATTTCAGATGATTGGTTGCCAGATCTATTTAAAGTTTCTGGGTGAAAGTGAGGGCAAACCAGTGAAGATGGATGCCACTCCTTGTTATTAGCAATTTAGCAGAAGACAGGATGCCACCAGGGAAACTAATGGTCTGTTAGCTACTCTGTGAGGGCCAGCCAGGGGACAGGGGAATATGGACATGCCAGATACAGTGGGATCAGTGGGGAGGGAAAATGCATTGGAAACAGGACAGCAAATTGAGTGAGACTAATGTAGGGACCAGGAGGGATGCAGAGGAGTGGCAGAGAAGCATGAAGATGAGGACATGGAGTCAGAGTGCAGGCAAATGTGCTGCAACAGAACAGAGGAAAGTGCCAAGTAGGAATTTGTGAGAAGGAAGTATGGAGGTCAAGCAAATGCTGCAGCATCCGAGCTATGTGAAACCATACAAAGAAAATTCAAGCAGTTAGCTGCTCCTGCAGCAGGGACAGAGAAATCTGAGCCTTGTAGAGGCTCTTAGAGGTTCCTAGTAGATAGAGTCTCTCAGATAAGTGAGTTGAGAGGCTGCATTTCTGGAAAGGATTTTAAGAATAAACTTTTTATACCTGCAAAATTACTAACAGGGAGATAAAAAGGAAAGTTCTACATTCTCAGAAAACTACTGACTATTTTGGTATCTTATGTTTTACAGATAAGCCATTGTTCTGAGAACTGGAATTGCCAGACTTTGTTTTACAGCTATCATTATCATTACATATCATTATAAGCTAATATAAACCAACTAAGTAATTGCCACTGTTGCCTTTCTAGAAAAAGCTCACTAAAGATATATGCACTTACACAGGATAGTTGTGAATGAACTTAAGCCAGGTGGATTTTTGAGGTAACACAGTCTTCTTCATTCTGTTACATGAGAAAAACCACCTCTAGGATCCTTCTCTGGAATCTGAGATATCCAGTGGTGTCAGAGTGTGTTAATGTTGTACAGTCCAGTGGCTGCCAAGATTTATCTTTTAAAGGTTTGCCAATGTTATAGTGTACCGCTATTTTACAGTCCAGCGACTTCCAAGGTTTATCTTTTTGCAGAAGCCCATATAAAAGTTACAGCATCTTGGACAGTTTTGATAGGAAGCATCCATAATCACTGAAAGATTGAAAACTATTTGAAGTTGGACACACTAATAATTTTCATTGCTTTCATGGCAGGTGTCACCTTTTACTTTGGAAATGCACCATGTCAGTGTCCCCCAAGAAGGAAGACAAAACTTCTAGACTGGTGAAGAGCATTGAATAGAGTTGTGGGCAGATGGTTCAGAAAAGGCTTTCTTTTTCTGTGACTTTTTCAATTGTGGTTCTCACATTGAAAAGTTTATGCTGAGATTCTGTCTAACCAGCCAGACCTTTTATGCCAGGGAGGAAAGCCTTAAACACTCTGTGCCCTTGTTCCATGGCACCATGAGTCAAACCTGGTGCCAGGTTGAAACCTGGTTGAACGTCACCGCATGCTACTCTATGAAGGAGGGGAGAGAGCAAGCATGAAGAGCTGATTAAGCTTTGGTTCTAGTTTTTTCTCTCCTTAGGCAGACCTGTTCCTACACAAAAGGGGAAATACTCTCAACTAGAAGCTGGTCTGGTGTAGGGTGATTGTTAAGCACTGAGAAATCAAAATCAAATGCTCTTACAGTCTCAAAAATACTTTCCAGTCCTTGGGACAGAATTTTTACATTGTAGCAAAGACAAAATAGAATTGCTTTTTTAATATTTATTTCCAAAGCGTCAGAAAAGTGGGTTTTCAGGTAATTTCATTTTTAGTATGTACAACACATAGTCATTCTAAGATAGTCATTGTGATAGTTTTGAGTTTTCCAGAATGCTTGTTTCCTAAATGTCTTCAGAAAAAGAAAATTACACAAGATATACTTCATCTTACTATATTTACATAGTCATTCATAAATGACTGGTTTTATTCGAGTTTAGGAATGACTGGACTTTGTTAAGGACTTCTCACAGCACATTAATGGGAATGTTATCCAATAGCTTCTGAGATGGCAAAACTTGAATTGGGCAACTTTATTTACATGGCTGAGTAGAGTGATTGCATATACTGTAACATGTTCACATAAATATTTTTAACAAGATTTTTATAAAAGTGGATATAGGATGCCACATTCTATGGTTTTATTCATGCATCGTGCACCAAATCACTTTCAATAATTTACCAGGAGTCCTGGTCCACCAGGCAAGTCCTAAGTGACCAGAAGATGGCAAATGTGATCCCATCTCATTTCCAGGGAAGGTCATGGAGTAGATCATCTTGAGTACCATAAAGCAACAGGTATGGGACAACCAGAGGATCGGGCCCAGCCAGGATGGGTTTAGGAAAGGCAGGTCCTACTTGACCAGCATGATGTCCCTTCAGTACCAGGTGACCTGCCTAGTGAATAAGGGGAAGACTGTGGATGTTGTGTATCTGGACTTCAGTAAAGCCTTTGTTACTGTCTCCCAACAGCATTCTCCTGGAGAAGCTGGCAGCCCACAGCTTGGACAGGTGCACCCTTTTCTGGATTAAAACTGGCTGGATGGCCAGGCCCAGAGAGTGCTGGTGGATGGTGCCACACTCAGGTGGTGGCCAGTCACTAGCAGGGTTCCCCAAGGCTCAGGATTGGAGCCAGTCCTATTTAATATTTTTATCCATGATCTGGATGAGAGGATCAAGTGAAGCTTCAGTCAGTTTGCTGACAACACCAAGTTGGGTGGGAATGTTGGTCTGCTGGAGGGCAGGAAGGCTCTGCAAAGAGATCTGGACAGGCTGGATCGATGGGCTGAGACCATTTGTATGAGTTTCAGCAAGGCCAGGTGCTGGGTCCTGCACTTGGATCACAACAACCCCCTGCAGTGCTACAGGCTGGGAACAGAGGAGAAGGACCTGGGGATGCCAGTCGACATCTGGCTCAACATGAGCCAGAGTGTGCCCAGGTGGCCAAGAAGACCAAGGGTATCCTGGCCTGTATAATGTGGTTGGCAGGACTAGAATAGTGGTCATCCCCCTGTACTCAGCACTGGTGAGGCCACACCTTGAGTGCTGTGTTCAGTTCTGGGCCCCTCACTACAAGAAAGACAGTGAGGTCCTGGGATGAGCCCAGAGAAGGTCCGTGGAGATGGTGAAGAGGCTGTAGCACAAGTCCTATACGGAGCAGCTGAGGGAGCTCAGATTGCTTAATCTGGAGAAAAGGAGGTTCAGGGGGGATGGTTTTATCACTGTCTACAGTTACCTGAAAGGAAGTTGCAGTGGGGTGGGTTTCAGTCTCTTCTTCTGAGTAACAATAGACAGGACAAGAGGAAATGGAGGTCTAGATTAGATATTAGGATTTTTTTTTTCATTTAAAGTGTTGTAAAGCATTGGAATGTGCTGTTCAGGGTAGTGGTGGAATCACCATTCCTGGAAGCGCTCCAGACCTGTATGGACATGGTTCATGGTTGAGGACATGTTTTAATGGTGAACATGGTGGGAGTGCTGGGTTGATGGCTGGACTTGATGATTTTAGAAGTCTTTTCCAACCCTTAGGTTAGATTTTATGATTCTATGGTCTGCTAGTGCTGTTCTTACTAACTGATGTTTGTAAGGTTTTTTCTGCAATGTCTTAGCTGTTGGAGTGAAAGCTTCTCTGGACTCAGGCCCAAAGGAAAGCCAAAGCACAGGGGTTGAATTAAAACCTTTGGACAAGCTGAGATACATGAAGTCACACCAAACTGAAATAGAAATATAGATTTTTAACTTTTAGTAGAAACATATGCTAAGTGCCTTAAACATTAAAAAGCTGCAGCAGAGACCTTAAACACATTTCTTGCTGCAGCAGTGTTGCCTTTTCACAGAATTCTTTACTTTAGACAAAATATAGATAGAACTATACTGTTCACATTTTTTAGATAGAGTGTTCACATAAACAATAAGAGCTGATAGAAACTGTACATGCAAATCTGTGTAATACCTATGTAACACTTGTGTGAGACTTACGACTGTTAGAATTAGACCAAGATAGGTTAAGGAAAGGAAAACTAGAATCGTGTGTTAATCTTATTGGTCAATTAACAAATATAATCCACACTTCTGTAAGGAAATAAATATATAGAAAAAACTAGAATTAGAAGAAGCAGCTGGTTTTTGCCTGCTGTTGCTGCTTGGCTTTATCATGAAACCCCCTTGAACTCTGCCTTCAAGAAAGCTATGAGACTATGAAGTAAAGAACTTAGCAAAACAGCAGCCTCCTCTGCTCTTCTGCCCTGGTCCAAGAAGGAAGGGTATCCCATCCAAAGCTCAACAAAAGCTGAACATGGTGGGGATGCTGGGTTGATGGCTGGACTTGATGATTTTAGAAGTCTTTCCCAGCCCTTAGGTTAGATTTTACAATTCTGTGATCTGCTAGTGCTGGTCTTACTAACTGATGTTTGTAAGCTTTTTTCTGCAATGTCTTAACTTCTATGGTAAGTTGGAAACAGAAGCTTCACAAATACTAACTGAGATGTGAAGAAGAAGGGGCTTTTGAACAGTGTTCTAATGGACCATACATAGATTTTAAATAAGTGATCAGGCATGTAATCAGAATCCCAATCAACATATTAATTTCAAGTTCAAAGATGCAAGGCCAAAGCCTCCAAAAACCAGATTTTTCTATGTAAGAGTATCCTCATGAACAAGTCAGGCCACATCAAACTCTCTCTCAAAGAACAGAGAAATAAAAGCAGCTTACAGCAATGAGGTATAGTATTACAGCAATAAGAGTAGTAGAAGTTTCTCAGTCAAGTGCAAGAAACATGACACTGATTATATGGGAGTGCGAGACTGCATGGGAAGATGAGCCCATGCAAGACCTGACTACCTTTCATCACTCTTACAAGTTTACAGTGCTGTCCTTTATGTGACTCCCTCTGTTTCAAGCAACTAAAGACCCAAGTGAGGAAAATGAACAGTTCAAGATAATTTTCAATAAGGCAAGATATGTATTACTCTTTGAAATTCATGCCTCAAACTACATGTAGAAGTCATCATCATTGTAGAAGACAGACATCCTTGACCATGAAGGAAAGATTTAATCTACAAAATATATGGGTTAGTTTGTCCTAAATCCCCAAGACTTCAGCTCCAGTCCTTCTTATTTATCCATTGTCCTTTAGTTTCTAGTAATTCAGTCTGTATGAAATCCTTTTCTTTGAAGTCTGTTGCCAACTCATTAAAATTTTTCCAAACTTTCCAGTACATGGATTTATGGGCAATTAAGAATTTCTCAGACTCAGTAGTCAGGAAATATAGCTTATTATCTGTTACAAAGGCATTTGGCCAAATTAAGGGGATTCTTCAATAGAAAAGTTGTTTCCTAACAGTATTGCCTGGTCTCTTCCTTTTCAGATATTTTGTCCTAAACATTTTTTTTCATACCTGCAATTGCTCTAATATGAACAGCTCTTTCATTGAAGGAAATGGCTATATTTTACCCAGTTGTTTTCAAATGGTAAATTTATTGAGCTCGTCTAATGGCCCTGATATAATAGATGAAAAAACTCCATTGTCTGAGTGCAGGTCTTGAGACATATATTCAGAAAATGTTTTATTTTATTGCCTTTTTCTCCTTATTCCTGGTAATATGTACACAGTATGTTTGTGTTAACGTATTTTCTGCAAAATCCAAGGTCCTGCAGTTCATTCTGCCAACTCTGCCATTTGTTCAAAATCTTTATTCTTAAATGCAATTTTCATTTTAGACCTATAGGAAATGTATCCGAGTGTGTCACTTTATAAAGTTAGATTTTCTGAACCTTTCATCTTCTACCCCTTGGACAATTTTCCTACTTGTGTTAAAGCAACGTCATTTCTATCGAAAGACTGCTCTTTTGAAATTTGTCATCAGGTGGTTCTCTAAACTTTATTAGCAGTTTCTAACAGTATCTTTTATTTACTGGACAATTCTTCAGTGCTTTTAGTAGCTGGTACTGTAGCAAAAGCAATCACACTAGCAGTTTTGAAAGATTTATTGTCTGGGTGCAATTTTTTGTTAAGGGACTTGCTGCTCAGACTGTGTTCAATGCAGTTTGTAAAAGCATCACAAAAAAAAGGGGCCTCTGAATTAAGATCTGCACAAAACCACTTTGACGAATGCTGGGTTCCATCCAGGGCCAGCCCTTTGCACTCAGATACAAGTAAAAGATCAAGTCATGGTGCTTATACAAGTATACCTACTTGGTCAAGCACAAATCTCAGTAATGTCATTCAAGTAAATAAGTGTTTGCAGTTTCAAATCCCATTCTTGGTGAAAGTATTTTCCATGCTCATCTACATTTCTAAGTAAAAGTCTCGGAGATCTTTAGGAAGAAAAGCAAAAAATCCCAACTTCTCTTTGCATTAAAACAAATCACGATTAACCAATTTATCATTAGCCAACTTATAAAACTATTTTCTTTGGTGTTTCCTGAAAAAAATTTCTTGTTCTCTGTAACCTTTAACTACTGCCTGAATCTTCCTTAGAAACCTGGTGAAAAATGTCTTTGTATGTATTTCCAGAATGTGTTTTAAACTATTGACTAGTACCTCCACTGTAACTTCTTCCAAGACTCTGCAAGACCACCTTAGGTTTCCCCAGAGCTACTGGTATCTGTATGCAAGATGTAGCTATAATCTCTTAATAAAAGCAATCAGATTTTTCCTTTCATCAGGGTTGTTTTGTGCACAGGCAACTAATCACTACTAAATTAATAAATAAATACAAAGAGAGAGGAAAAAAGAATATGTCTATTTATAGATAGATTAAATGACTGTAAGAAAAAAAAAGAAGACTACTCAGTTTTGAAGTGCATTTTCAAAGATAATAAGGATTTCACAGTTTGTTTCTCTTCTCTACATGTGACAAAGAACCCTCCCTCCATCAGAAGCAGCTTCTACCTCTAAAAGCTGTTGATAGGCAGTGCTAACAGCATTTACTACTCTTCTTGATGGTACTATCATATATATACATATATGTATATATCATATATACATACTTACATATCATCTAGATGTATATGTATATAGATGAATATGTGTATATGAAATATATACATATACATCTTCATATATGTGCATATATATACAGAAATTCAGGAACATCACATGATCATGAGTGCTTTTTCAGTCCTCTGCAGTATGCATGGTATAGAGTACAACCACCAGCTTTTAAGTATTTCAATTCTAGAGAAAATAACAATCTGTATATAAAATATTCTCCTTCAAGGTAGATTTTCTTAACAGCCCTTTTCACTCAAAACAGCTTGCCTCGCAGTAAGATCTTTCAGTTCAGTTTCAGTTCAGATTAAAGAAATGAACCAATGAAAGAAGAAAGAAAATGCATCTTTACACAGCCCATCTCTTCATGTAAAACATATACAACACACAAACACTGTCAACAGCCTGGCATCCTGTCCCAAACATTTCTATCACGCCACATGCATTAATAAAAAGCCCCTGTATCCAATGACAGTGCCTTGTTAAAGCTCCAACATCAATCATGTTTTTTAAAAAATTTTGGTTCGTGTCCCTAATTGAATCCTTTGAAAATACGCCAGAAAGGTGAGATACTTTTTTCCCCTTCTTTCTCTTCTGGCTCTTTAATTACCCTTCCTTGAAACGAACAGGCATCAAGTAATAGACTGTTATGGGAAAGTTTCAATAGAAAACTCAAATCTCTCATTACTAGATTTTTATGGGACAACATTTTTACTTAAAGTATCTGGGATAGACACAGCTTTGGAGAGTGGAAAGGTAGAACCGCTGGCAGAGCAGCTGCTTGTTTGATATCAGGTGCAAACTCAAGACAAACAAATGGCCCTGCCTGCAGAGGGAAATGTGCTCTGACAAGTGGAGGTCAACTAAAACATTTCCTCTTCTCAATGCACAGTTGGGCCTCTCCTTTTACACTTTTCTCTCCTACAATGACAGTTTTAATTGTGACACTCCGGATGCACATGAAGAAAAAATGTCTCAGATTGGCTCTAACTGCTGTACTCCAAAGGGGTCAGTGTAATGGAATCTGATTTTTGCAGAGAAAGTTTCAGCCTTTGCTGCACAAAGCAAAATTTAGTCAAGAAATTTAGGGCTTTCATTTCAGTTAAGCAGAAATGCAGCACTCTGAAAATCATGTTCACTCCTGTTGGGGTCCCTTCCCCCCTGCCATGTAGCCCTGGGAGAGGGGCCCTGGGGGGGAGACACAGGGTTTCCCTGCCCCTGGTCAGCCTCATTCCCCATTGGTTGGTTTGTGTTCCCTGCACAGGCAAGGACCCTCGGGTCCTGTGACTGTAACAGTTCCTTGGCAGATCCCGGCCATGCGGCTGGAGAAATAAACATCTCTGAAACATCTACCAAGAATCTGTCCATATATATTTCTTTTCCACGGGCCTCCTGGTTTGATATATGTGTGTTACAGTAATCCCCGCTGTAACAAATGGTGGGGAATTGCCGGCAAGACACTGATCCCTAAGGACAGGAAATTTGTGAGTAAAAACCACTCTAGATCTCTCTCTTCTCACCTTGGTTTGGATATTCTCTCTGGACTATGGAAGAATCATGGGAAATGTGGCTCTCTGAGCCACAGAAAGAAATGTATCTAGAAGTTAAAGAAATCCTTGAACAACAAAACAAGAAAGTATTGGAACCGGGAGATCTAGAACATTTTTTTAACTGGCTTTTCAAAAATTTCTTCTATATTTCTCGAGACTTACTTTTTGCTATTGAACCTCCTGGAACTAGTCATGGGTGTTTTTGGTAAGAGATCTGGGATAAGATAAGGGATCAAACAGAACATGGACTAGCGACAGAAGCTCTCCGTGCATCCCTTGTAATCAGCGAAGCTCATGAGGAGCATTTGTATGGTCCCATTACCCCTAAAGCGGAGGATCATACTAATCTTGTGGCCGAGACCGCACAGCAGCCATCCCAGGGGTGCGTGACTGCAGCCCTGCCGGTGGAGGTGCCTGTGCTGGATGTGCCCGGCCCCCTCAGGTCCCCGCGCCTTATCGTGGACCTCATCCCTGTCTCGGGGTCCCTGGCCACTCGACCACGAGTGAGGGAGCGACGCCGCAGGTGCTGCAGGTGCCGTGGGCCACGAGCAGCCAGGAACCAGGGGTCAGCATGGAAGCCCCCTCTGAGCACACGGCTCGGAGAGCTCTGTGGAGGGAGAAGCGGCGGTTTCCACAGCGACATGAGAAGCCGTGCAGCACAGCGCCAAGCTGAAACGGGGCCACGCAGAGCCCAGACATGCACCGGAGCAGCACCGCTCAGAGGGTGCAGAGCAGCCGCAACGTGGGGGCCCGGCCGAGACGTCGGAGTCAGCGAGGCAGAGGCCATGCGGGACCGGCACCCACGACGAACACGCAAGCACGTGATAGGAGAAGTTGTAGCAACAAAAATCACAGGAACTGTGAAATGGTGCAACGTAAAAAACAACTATGGATTTATAACATGAGATGATACAGAGGAAGATTTATTCATCCATAGAACTGCCATTAAAAGGAATAACCCTAAAAATTACCTGCAAATTGTAGGAGATGGGGAAGTTGTACAATTTGATATAGTACAAGGAAAGAAGGGTTTACAAGCAGCAAATGTTACTGAGCCTGGGGGTATTCTAGTCAAAGGCAGCTGTTATGCACAAAATTATAAACAATATCCATCCCAGCAGCTTCCCTACCCACAACCTACTTCCCCCTTTTACCCTATACCCAATATGAACCCTTTCCTAAGTTTACCCCATCCCCAGTTTATTCCTAATCTGTTTTTCACCCCATGGCTACGGCTTCCCTATACAATTCCCTTTCCCTACAATTCCTCTCCGATGCCAAGGGGGGGATGAAAAGAGGGAGGGAAGAAATTAAACTCTCTCCTGCCTCAGTTTCCCCACAAAGCATGCCCGGAGAGTCCTGTCTCCCTTCTGTCAGCCTTAAGATGTTCCAGAGAATCTGTTTGGACATTTAAATGCTCAGGAGGGTGGCTTGTATTATTTTAAAACTGTTCTTGTTATGTTTATCCAGTTGTTTTCATTCTCCTTTCATTCAAATAAAACGGGTGAAATGTTGGGGTCTCCTCCCCCCGCCATGTAGCCCTGGGAGAGGGGCCCTGGGGGGCAGACACGGGGTTTCCCTGCCCCTGGTCAGCCTCGTTCCCCATTGGTTGGTTTGTGTTCCCCTGCGCGGGCAAGGACCCTCGGGTCCTGTGATTGAGCAGTTCCTCGGCAGAGCCCCGGCCATGCGGCTGGAGAAATAAACATCTCTGAAACATCTACCAAGAATCTGTCCATATATATTTCTTTTCCACAGGACTCCTGGTTTGATATATGTGTGTTACAGTAATCCCCGCTGTAACACACTACAATATGAACACATAAGTAACATAATTATGTCAATGCTTTCCAAAGAATTTTATGCATCACTCTGTCACTGTATTATGTACCTTTGGTGATCTGCCTAAATTTTGGCTTCATCTCATTTGCCTGCTAAGCTCTCTTGAATAATGACACCGTACAGCTATTTTAGGTAAAACAGATTTGTCACAATTCTCTCACTCTCTTTTCTGTTGCCTAACAATGGCAGGGATGCAAAGGCAAGAAACTACTACAAACCCTACTTTGCTTCCACACAGACCACATGGAATGAAAATTGAGAGACAGAGCCAGATGCCACAGAGGTGACATCCTCTTTCCTTTATCGTCTCATCTCATTCCTCAAGGCAGCCAATCTCCTATCCCCTCCATGCCAGTGACAGTAATCCTATGCGAAGCAGTGTCACCATATAACCATTAAAGAGAAGCAGCAGTAGCAGTAATACTCAAGGTGCCTTTCCTATCTTGCCTTTTAAAAAGATCAAACTTTGGTACATTCTGGAAAATAAGAACGGTTAGATCCGCTCTGTGAAATTGTACCTTCATTGAAAAAGAAAACAGGCAGAGACAGAGCTACTGGCAACTGTTCTGATTTTTGAAAAATCATGCTGGCAATATTACAGAGAAAGATTACAGACAGTTATGTACATGTGTACAATCACACAAATAGATAATTGAAAGAACTACACTGGCTTTTTTTGAGAAAGTACCATATGAAAAGATAGTGAGTAAAAACTCCAGACAAGTAGTTCCTATAAACCTCCACACCTGGTGAGCTGCAGCTCCCATCTGCCATCCTCCTTGCTTTTCTCGGTGCAGTTCTCTTTGTACAGAAATAGTGTATATTCATGTCATCATTGGATCCAAGCACACTGTTGGGATTTAGATAATAGTGTAACTGATCCCTCTTCGGGCTGTGTCAGTGTGAACATGAGGACATTGATGTGCAGATACGTGCAGAGAAAACTCATAAGTCAGAGCAGGGCCAAAATGTGTGCCTGAACACTAGCCTCCCTCAACCTGAGCCTTCCATGGGCTCATATAAATAGCTGTATCCTGACAAATAACACAGTTTTCCACACTCAGACAGTGGAACTACCATGGGTATAAATGCTTTAAATTCTGTGTGAAGGAGCGTACCACCAACTCCCACCTCAACTCACCAGACAATAGTTCACAGACTTTGCATGTTCCACTTGCACCACCAGTACAAGTTTTAAACTCACCAGCTTACTTCCAGAAACAGAGCACAGTGCACCAACACTCATCCACAGTCGAGAGCAGACCACGGCTGCCCCTGTTCTGTCTGCATCAGGCGGCTCCTTCCTTGCTCCTACAGCCACCTTCAGGACTTCCAATGTCCTTTCCTCCAGCTTCCTTTTTTCCTTCCTTGTTGGTGATTGAGGCACGGACCCAGACTGGCAGGGAATCTGAATCGTTTATTCAAAGGAATGAGCTGGTTTTATACACTTTTCCAAAGCACAGTATTTTCCTTACATGGTAATTCTCACTACGTGACCTATCCCGTGTTGCCACATCAGCAACACGCTTTCCAAATGTCCTTTTATGGGGTGATCATGCGCTGTTCACTCGTCTGTCAGCTCCCGGCAGCCTCTTCTCTGTAGGGGTCTGCCGTGTGACATCTTCTCCCCCCAGGGTCCGGTGGAGGAGCTTCTCTGTGCCTCCATGTGCTCCTTTGTGCTGCCATGTGCTCCTTTGTGCTGCCATGTGCTCCTTTGTGCTGCCATGTGCCTCTGCAGCACGTCTCACAGCCCACAACGCAATTCTATCTTATTCCTCCCCATACTCCTCCTAAAAACATTTACTGCTCCACATTGGTCCTTACAGCCTGCTAAGCTGAGCCTAACTAGCTTCTTCCCTTATCTTCCCTCTTCTCCTGGAGACATCTACAGGCCTTATGTTAAGCAGTGCCCCATAAAGAAACAATACTGAGGCCACTAACCATCAAGATCAGCCTCTGTGTTGACAGTTCTTTAAAATCTATTTGGATTTGTGCCAGTGGTAAATTCTGACCTTTGGGACAACTTACCAATATCACCTTTCCCTAAATAAAATACTAGGATTCAACATAGGTCTCTATAAATATAGACCTCAGCTGCTCACATATCTGCTTTGACAAGAATAACTATTAAGGTGATAAGAACTTAAAGCTTAAACAACCAGAGGACAGCTTATCTGAACATGCTAAAAAACATATTTCCTGTCAGATATTTTCCACCCCTGTGGAACACAGCTAAGAAAATCCTAGTTCCTATGAAAATATTGCTGTATGCTTTTGCAAATCAGTTCAGAAATGCATCTGAGACAAATGTTTCCACTAAACATTTTCCCCAGGAAGATTCACCAGTTCTGGGCCCCTCAGTTCAAAAGGAAGAAAACCACAAAGCTCAGAGCTCCAGGGCCACTGCAGCTGCAAAAGGCATGCCAAGGCCAGCGCTGCGTGGCCCCAGCATTGCTCCTTCCACTCTTTTCTCCTTGGCACCAGCCTCACCCCCATGTGGCTTTTACTGCTCCACCAAGGGTTAGGGTTACACTTAGCGTTAGGATTATGATTTAGGGTTAGGTTTAGGTTAGGGTTAGGATTAGGTTTACCATTTAGGGTTAGGGTTTTTCTTAGGGTTAATTTTAGGGTTAGTGTTAAGTGTTTAGAAAACCAGAAAGCCCAGGTCTCCAAGGTCACGGCAATTTTCATGGGAACGCCAAGTCCAGCACGGCTCTGCCCCAACTTTGCTTCCTCCAGTCTTTTCTCCTTGGCTCCAGACTCTACCCCCATTTGGCTTTTACTGCTCTGCCAAGGGTCAGCATTACACTTAGTGTTAGGGTTAGGGTTTAACACTAGGGTTAGGCTTAGGGTTAGGGTTATTCTTCGGTTAATGTTTAGGGTTAGGCTTTAGGATTTTATCTAAGGGTTAATCTTATGTTTAGGATTACATTTCAGGGTTAGGGTAAGGGTTAGGTTTTCAGTTAGGGTTATGGATTACAATTAGTGTTTGGTTTTTTTAAGGCTTAGGGTTACATTTAATGGTTAGCATCAGGGTTAGGGTTTGGTTTAGAATTGGTTCTCCAGCTTAATTAATAACTTTCTGTCACATACTGCAGTGCAGTTCAGACAAGAACACAGGAGAATGAGGATGGCCATACTGATCACACTAAAGGTCTCTCTGTCAATAGCTCACAAATATAAAAGACAATAAAAATGGGCTGAGTATGTATCTTTACTTCCCTCAAAATGTCTCCTTACCTCTATGGCTCACAGACTTCCTAGGTTTAGGATTACAGTTAGTGTTAGGGTTTGGTTTTGGGTTAGGGTTAGGATTGGTTTAGGTTTAGGATTACGGTTAGGGTTAGGTGTAGGCTTAGGTGTATGGTTAGTGTTTGTGTTAGGGTTAGGTTTAGTGGTTGGTTAGGTTTAGGGTTTGATTTAGGTTTAGGTTTACTGTTATGTCTTAGGGCTTGGGCTACTTTTATGGTTATTATTTGAGTTGGGTTTGTGGTTTGGGTTAGGTTTGTATTTGGGTATGATCTTCGGCTCAGATTGGTTTAATGTTAGTATTAGCATTAGGTTTAGTTTTGGGGTTAGAGTTATATGTAGGGTTACTGTAGGTACAAAAATGCTGTTAGCGAGGATTTTCTTGCTATTTTCTCAGTCCGTGAGATACTTTTCTCTCTCACAGAAGAGGTAGCAGGGAATGTAAACAACCAAGACACCTGCAACCTTGAAAATTCTTGTTTATGGTATAGTAGAAAAATATTTTGACAATGGATGTTTTAGGATTTTAGCCAATCACCCCCAAGGGGTGGCTGGTCCTTTGTCCAATTAGACTATTAAGAAAAAAGTCTATAAAAGAGTTTGTAAAATAATTAAATAAATCAACCTTGCTGCACAATTCCTGCCTGCTGGATCTTCTCCTCCTCCTCCTCCCTATGGCTGCGGGACACGGTGATATACCGTAGGAACCAGGCCTGCAGTAATAGGGTTACGGTTAGGGTTAGGGGTTTTTTTAGGGTTAGCCATAGGTTTATGGTTAGTGTTAGGTTTAGGGATAGAGGTAGAACTAGGATTAGGATTGGTTTAGGGTTAGGGTTAGGGTTAGGGTTAGGGTTAGGGTTAGGGTTAGGGTTAGGGTCATGATATGTTTAGGGTTTAGGCTAGGTTTAGGGTTAGGATCATTTTAGGGTTAGGGTTCAGGGTTACAGTTAGGGTTAGGGCTTAGGGTTAGGGCTAGGTTTAGATTTAGTTTTAATGTTGGATTTGGCTTAGGGTTAGGTTTGGGTTTAGGTTTAATGTTTGGTGTTAGGTTTTGCATGCGTTTTATGGTTATGGTTTCAGTTGCGTTAGGGTTTGGGCTTGATTTACGGTTAGGGTTTTGTTTGTGTTTTTTATTTTGTATTTATTTTTTAGGTTTTTCTTTCGGATTGGTTGTGGTCTAGGGTTGAGAAAACCATTAATCCTAGATCTCCAGGGCCATTTCATCTGCAGAGGTATGTCTAGGCCACTGCTCAGCTGCCCCAATATTGCTTTGTCCTTACTTTTCTCCTTCGCCCCAGTTTCTACCTCGATGTGGCTTTTAATGCTCCATTTATTGTTAGCGTTACTCTTAGAGTTAGTATTGGGAAAAGAACGACGTCCAAAGCTCCAGGGCGTCTGCAGCTGGAAAAGGCTTTTCAATGCCAACGCTGCCCTGCCCCAACATTGCTCCCTCCACACTTTTCTTCTTGGCACCAGCCTCGCCTGCATGTGGCTTTTACTGCTCCGCCTAGGATTAGCGTTACGCTTAGGATTAGGTTGGAGAAATCCACAATGCTTTTGAGTATCTGGGCAATCTCTGCCAGAGCTGGGTCCCCCTCACATCAAGAAAGTGTTTCCCAATTTCAGACAGCACCTCCTCTGTTTCACTTTGTGCCTGTTGGTTTGTGTTTCTATTTTTATGTCACTGGGTACCATCGATAAGGGCCTGGCTTTGCACCCTCTCTCCGGGTGTTTATATATATTAATAACATGCCCCATAGTCTTCTGTTCTCTGAACTAAACATTTCCAGCTCTCCTAGCATTTCTTCATATGTGAGGTGCTCCAGTTCCTTAACCATCTTTGTAGTCCTTCACTGGACTCTCTGGAAGAACTCCATATCTCTTTTGTTCTAAGGAGCCTACAATGGTGCCAGGAATGGCCTCATCAGTGCTGAGGGGAAGAATCACTGTTGTGATAGCTGATACAGCCTTAGCTTTATCACTTTAAAATTATTTTATAATTTAAAAATTATTATTCTAAAATTCTGGAATAATTCCTACATGTTCTCCAGCTTAATTAATAACTTTCTGTCACATACTGCAGTGCAGTTCAGACAAGAACACAGGAGAATGAGGATGGCCATACTGATCACACTAAAGGTCTCTCTGTCAATAGCTCACAAATATAAAAGACAATAAAAATGGGCTGAGTATGTATCTTTACTTCCCTCAAAATGTCTCCTTACCTCTATGGCTCACAGACTTCCTAATCAGAATAGGTGTCTATATATGTAGTAGCCTTAAGGGACTTTCCTTCAATGATTTTTTCTCATTGCTATATTAATTTATGTAAACTTCAAGCATCAACATCCTGTATCAAGGAATCCTTCAGATGATGTGTGGTAGATTAGATCAGCTGTGTTTTCTGTGTCTAAAAAGTGCCTTTTCCAGGAATAGATAGCAGACTGGTCTGGCCAAATTTCTCTTCAGAAAACCTTTTACCTTCCACTTACCACCATGTCTTCAATTTTTCCTTCCTTGAACTCAGACAAAAGTGCCTGTCCCTGTTAGCTCACTTTTTGTGTTTGGTTAAATGTAAGTGCTATTCTTCAAACCCCTTATACAATCATACCCTGCTTAAAAATCTCTTACAGGCTGGATCATGAACAATCCCTCTTCTGACTGCATCGGCTCTTTCAGGACACTGAGCGAATCCAGCTCTTTGAGTTTTCCTCCCACTACACATATAATAACTTCAATTTCATCCTTATTGATAATTAGCTCTAGCAGCAGAACTACTGAATCCTGGTCTCCTACTGCTTTGTGAAGCCCAGGGTTAAGATCCCGTGGTCATTTTCTGTTGTCTAGTAGGTGCTGAACTCATGTTGCAGATTTGGAGCAGTAACAGGGCTCTTCCATTTTATTCAGCCAATTATCTTTGAGTGTTCTATTCTGCTTCCAAATGTGACTGAAATCAGCTGACTGATTTGAAAGCTGTCTCATGGACTGCAGGAGTGAGGCACAGGAGAATGCAATATTTAGTTGTTTTGGTTTGTTTTAATGCAGAATTGAGTTTTGACTGTTATCTCCAGGAACCCCTTCCATTGTTGCAAGATTGTTTATTTTCAGATTACAGATAAACTATTTGTGTTTCATTAGGGTTAGTACTGAAATGGCAGACTTGTGGCAAAGACTGAAGTTTATACACCCTAGCATTATACCCTAGAACATCTAGAAGTGTTAGTCATAAACAGTTGCTAATTAAAGAAAAAAAATCAAGATTATAATAGAATAGAATCACAGAATGGCTTGGGTTGAAGGGACCTTAAAGATCATCTAGTTCCAACCTTCCTGCCATGCACAGGGATACCTTCTGCCAGACGAGGTTGCTCAGAGCCCCATCCAAACCGGCCTTGAATGCTCCCGGGGTGGGGCACCCACAGCTTCTCTGAACAGCCTCACCAATCTCACAGTAAACAATTTCTTCCTAATATCTAATCTAAACCTACTCTTTCAGTTTTAAGCCACTTCCCCTTGTCCTGCCACTACATGCTCTTGTAAATAGACTCCATCTTTCTTGGAGGCCCCTTCATGCCACAGTGCTAATGCCAGCTAGCACGCTGTCCCAAGTACCGGGCAATCTTCTGCCTGTCCCCAAGGGGAGGATGGAAGCTGATCGTGGCACAGGAGGACGGGCGAAGAAGCCCCTGCTTGCCCACTGATGACAAGGGTGTGCGAAGGAGGTAGAGAAGAGGTGGAGGGACTTCTTCCTGAAGGCAGATGGTTTATAGAATACAGAGAAACCACGGAGAAGCCGAGAAAATGGGACTGACATGGAGTTTTATAGCCCTACAGGGTGGGCGTGGAAAACACGCGGCAACCAATGATATATCAGTTAAGGGGTGTTACAAAGCCAAGGAAAAGGAATTAGGGCAATTGAAAGAAGGGGTAGGTGGGAAGGAGCAGCAAGGGCCAATTAACTACTGAGGAACATAGAACTTTATGGAGAGACAGCCAAATGAGAAATAAGGGGAGGGGAGGGCCACAGCCAATGGTAAGGTGTAGATTAACACATTTCACACAGCCTTTTGGGCACTCTCTTGAATTTAATGCTTTTGGGCTGTGGAGGCCTCAAACCAATGGACCCTTTGGTCCACTTGACCCGGCTGGCCAGGGCGTTGGCCATGGCTCACCGCAACACCTTCAGGTACTGGAAGGCCACAATTAGGTCACCCCAAAGCCTTCTCTTTTCCAGGCTGAACAATCCCAATTCTCTCAGCCTTTCTCAGCCAAGCCCCTTGCAGCCACTCACTCCTTCCCCACTGCTGGGATTGAGAAGAGAACTGGAAGTGTAAAAGGTAGAAAACTTGTGTGTTGAGATAAAGTCAGTACAGCAGGAAAACCAAAAGCCACACACACAACAAAAACAAAACAAGGAATTAAATCACTGCTTCACAAGGACAGGCAGGTGTTCAGCCATCTCCAGCAGAGCAGGGCCCCATCACATGTAATGGTGAGTTGTGAAGACAAACACCATTACTACAAACATCCCCACACCCCCACTTCCTCCTTCTGCCTAATCCGCTTTGTATACTGAGCATGATGTTGTATGGTCTGGATATTCCTCTGGTCAGTCTGGATCACCTGTCCTGGCTGTGTCTCCTCCCAAATTCCCAACTTAGTTCCCAAGCAGATGACAGTTCCAAGGTTTCAGTCTACATTTGGTTGTTAAAATGATGTTTTACTCCTTGATAACTGACAAAGGCATTGTTTGTGAGTTTTGAGTCATTATTTGTGCATTACTGAAAGTTAATCTTTCACCTACTGCTACATTAGCCTAAATTGATGAAAGCTTGTGATTATTTCTTCATTTATTCATTGATATTTTTTTAAAGTCAAATTATTTCCATATCTTTACAGAAAATTCCTCTACAGTTGTGGGTGGAAGGAATGAAGCTGGTTAAGTAATTCTGAATTCATTTTAGAAGACTTCTCTTTTGCTACATAGAAGCATATTTATGTTTTTAATTAAAAAATAAAGAGGCTATAAATTGCTGGTCAATTTTACAATGTTCTGTCACCTCACATTAATGCAAATATAGAAGATATATTTCATAAAATAAATATATGGAGCAAGGATTCATGCAGCATGCTGATAGTCTCTCTTTTTACAGTACCTAGCACAACATATCTGTAACCTAGCTGATGTCTCTCAGCTCTACAGCAATATAAATGTTAATAAATTCTGTCAGCTAAAACTTGATGTTCAGAGAAGGATTACTAAACAGGTACTTACATAAGCATTATCAGAGAGTTGTACCTATTTTATATAACTGATCAGTCATTAAGCACAATAGGGAAAAGAACAATACACAGGGGACTTGCATGCCATTTGGCTTTTTTATATGTAGACTAGCAACTTCGGTAGTATTCAGAAGAGACACAAAGATTATAATAATCAGATTTGCTTTTTCAGTGCTGTCACCGTTACTGGGTTAGCTGCACATCAGATCCCTCCTTGGTCTCTCCCTGTCTCACGTGGGCCTTCCTGAATGGCAGATGAGCTGCTCCATTGCCCCTGAGGTTAAATCCTGCAGATCTCTGACTCACAGCCTTGTCCCCAGCTGCAGAGGACTACCCAGCCAGCTGTGCCGCCACAGCAAACTGTGCTGAATTTAGTGCTTGAATGGGACTCTTTTTTGGTTTGACTTTCATTAGTAGATGCAATGACTCAGAACAGCTTTTTCAACACAAAAGAACAGCACTAAGACCATATGACAATAAAAAATGTCCTGAAACTAGAGGCAAATGAGTAAAGGTTATGTGATCTAAAATTTAAGTAGGTCTAACTCATGTCGGACACCATCCCTAGAGAATGGAAAGTCTAACTGTATTCCTCTTCTCTCTTTTCCCTTTCAGAGCTCAAGATTTTTCAGATGTGTAAAACCCCTCAGAGCAACTGAGCTCCTAGTGATTTCTCAGCAAGATACTCCAACAGGGGACACATGAAAACCATTGAAAAATATTATTTTGTCTACATTCTTTCCATCTTAAAATCTGTTTAAATCTGAAAAATTTGCTACATCGTCTCTCTACCAATGCCCAGAAACATTAGAGTCAGCTCAAAAATCTGGAAAAATTAGAATTTGAAAAATCCTACAAAACAAAATTAGACATAGCCTTTTAATCAGCAGGTTAAAAAAATGCCCTAATTGTAACATGATCAAAAGTCAACAGGATAAAAGGTGTCGCGGGTTGGGTTTGTAACCGGGCTGAAACACCAATTTAGTGTAGTGGTTTGGTCTAAAATACTCATTACTGTTTATCTTCTGTGAGATAAGAATTAGGAGAAATGCAAAGCAGGCACCAACTTGAATGAATAGAAAGAAGTTTATTAACAGACCTAAAAGAAGAAAAGAAAAGAAAAAAAATTATACCACCTTTAGAACTCTCCTCCTCCCCCCACCTTCCTCCCGTCTCTCACTGACAATGTAAAGACAACCCTTAAGATGTTCAGTTTGTTTACTACTTCCATAATAACCTGGTTCAGTCCATTTAGAAAGAGAAGTCTCTTTTTGCTCATGCTATGAAAACAGTATCACACCGAGACAGCCACCCGCTTCCAAATATTGTTCAGTCCATTTAGGAAGAGGAGTCTTTCTGCTTGCGATGTGAGTCCCTTCCCCCGACTTGCAGCTTTTCCCGCAGCTGCTTTCGAGGGTCCACTCTTGAAAGTTTTCTGGGGTACAATTTTAAGGTTGAGCTGTTCAGAAACAAAGAAAAACAGAGGCCCTTCTCCTTCCCTGGGAGCAAAGGGTCATCTTCATCTTTAAAACTATCTCTGGAAGCATCTCTAGGAATTGAGGTTTTTCTCCTTTCCTCTTTGGAGCAAAAAGTCCTCATCTGGTTCATCTGGTTCATCTCCCTCTGTCCAAACTTCTCATGAAATTACAGCTGCGGCAGCATCTGCCTATTGCTTACGAGTTGAACACTCCACCCCCCATATCTTCATGGAATTACAACAGGATACTCTGATATATCATAGCTTCACAACAGACTTTCAGCTTTAAGCATCTCCTCTCTCTCTTCCCTCAGGTTTTCAGCTCTTCACAGCAATAAAAGGGTTAATCTCACCTTGGCCTTGCAGCTGGAATGTGGCTTATCGCTGTTGGTCACCTGGCCTCTGCCGGACAGAGGTGCCGCTTTGCTGAATCTCGGCCGCAGTGGAGAGGGGGGGGGTTCCGAGCCGCTCCGGCTGCCCACGGCAAGGCAGTGGGGGGGGTTCCATGGCTGGAACAGGCCCATGGCTCCAGGCTGGCTGTGGCCCGGCCCGGCCTGGCCCAAGCAGGGCCTGGCCGGGCCTGCTGGCCCCTGCACGGGGCCTGCAGCCACCTGTCCCAGCACCGGAAACGAGAGAGAGCTTGGGGGGGAGTTTGTCTATTCTTAAGTGTGTATCACAGAGGCGGTCACAACTTTAAGTGGCTTAAAGAATTGTCCATATTCAAACTGGCCAGCTGATAGGTTCTATCAGGTCCCAGAGGAAGCTGTAAGCACCCCTTAGCAAGGATATCCCTTCCGGGACTATGCTTGCTAACCTATGACAAAGGTTTTGTTAGGTTCAGACACAAGGCCGTTGTTTCAAATAGAAATTATGAAAGAATAACTCACACTTCTTCAGTTGCAAGATTTCTGTTTTATAATGCACAATGCATGGAGGTAAACCCACAAAACACAGAAGTCAGTGTCTGGGAGCACCACCTAATTCTGCATGATTTCTAAAAGTGAGGAATGCAGCCTTCTGCAAAGGTGATAGAAATGAACTGAAGCTGGCAAGGATGTGAACAAGACACACATCTCTTGAGTTATTTTTCAGGGTTCTAAACAGCATAATGCCAGAATGTTTGTTTCAGGTTCTCTCTTGTTAGAGGAAGGGAACCCTGATGCATCATTTATGCAATAGCCATGAGGCCCCCTTCATTTTCCCACTCCCTGAAAAGTACAAGAAAAACGCAATGGATCATAATTTATTTAGTTGTGGACCACACTGACTTTTAAACTATTAGACTACTCAAAGAACATTTATAAGAGAAGGCAGCAAACCCATTATTCATATCTTCATGTGGTTGGGTGCACCCAGTATCCTTTTTGCAAAAGGTGACCAGCATACAAAAATTGTGAATTGATGCCCAAAAGGCAGATTCTTCCATAATTGATCATTAATGTAGTTCTTGTACCTGCTTCTGAACAGCCAGTATTGGCTGCTGTCAGGGACAGAATAATCTATTAGGCAAATTCATACCGATCCAGAGTAATGTGGTGATTCCTAAATGTTGTTTTTGCTAAACTGAAGACAGAATATTAAGTATTTACTTAAAGAGAAAGGAAAGCAGATTTTAGTGATATCCTATGGCGTTCACAGATGAACGTGTTTGCTATTATTGCTATTGTTCTTTTGTGGATGCTCCTGATGCTGATTGTAAGATCTAGTAATTTTTCATCCCCTGCCCTTGGCTGTACCTCTTGTGTTATTTCAAACAAAAAACACAAAGCAATGACCCTCCAGAAACAGAATGTCATTTGGGATGACAAATTCTGTCATCATATTGTTGTAAATACACAGTTTTAAAGAGTTAAAATAGATATGCAAATTGCAATGATAGTATTCCTAAACATGCCTGCAGGAACATCAGGTAGGTGCAATCAAGGAAGAAAAATGTTGCTGTTTTAGGGACAGCACCTTGAATTTAAGGACAGGGCTGCAGCTGAGGGCTGTAGAATGTAAATTCACTTGTTAAACTGCTCATTTATATATATTTAAAAGCAGAGACTACAATTCAGAAAAGCACCATACATATTCTTAAGTACCTTTTTCCTGTAAAATAGGGAAGGCTTTTCACCACATGCCTTCCATTACTGACGGCGGTCAGTGAGAAGAGTCTGCTGCAGTGAGAAAAGTGTACTGGCAGAGCAGAGGTATTTGACTGAAGCAGCAATGCTGGCAGTTACTCCCAGTATTGACATACATCCTTTCCACTGATATAACTAATTTCTTTTATAGGATGTGGCTTTGCTAATTGTGCAGCTCACACACATCCAAATCTCACTGCAATTGTGCAGATATACCAGCAGCTTTGTCCTAACAAAGAGCTGTAAGAAGCCTTTTCTCAAATAGTTTGCTAGGTAAGGACACTTTCCAGAACTAGAAACAAAGAAATAAAAGCAGAGTAATATAAATATGCTGTTATTTAATGCCAGCTGAATTCCAAGGATAAAAGAAAACAAAATATACAGCAGGCTGCATTTCTTTGGGGAAAATCTTTCCGTTGCCTGACAGAGTTTTCCTACAGGACAGTAAAATACATATCTGTTAAAAGATGAATGGCCAAATTTGGGTCATTTACCAATGCCAGGATTCACAAATGCATTTTTAACTGCCTGTTTCTCAAGTCAGTCCTGCTGTAGAGAAGTGGGCTTGATGCCAGCCCAGCCATGTGCCTCAGTGCCCCGGCACGTGCCAGTCACACACCAGCCTGCACCCACCAGCAGACACACGCTTCCCCCTGTGGCACAGAAAAACAAGCAATGTGCTGCTGGGAGAAGACTGTTTGGAAACAAGCCTACAAAATTAGCATTGTGGCCTGGCCTTATTCCCACTTGAGGTCCCTTTAGTGAAATGCAGTAATGGGGCAGCTTGGGACACTGGACAAGCAGTACTGGTGTGTCACACAGATGCAAAAGTTCATCTGAGACATTGTAGGACTTGTATAATGCAGATCTTATTGTTTCCCTCTGGCTTCAAACCTCTGGAAGGACCTGTGATGCACAGAAAATATAGATTTTATTTAGAAAATAGCTTCCACTTCAGGAATAACAGTGACTTGGATGAAATCAGCCATAAATGCACGTATTCAGCCACTATATTCTGCAAGTGGCTTCATACAAAGCATTAAAGAAATTATCACTTTAAAAATTGTTTGAAGTGTCAACAATTTCAATACATTCAATTTATGAATGCTTTTGTCAAAGGCAATGAATGTAATCTATTTTGTTTTTCTGGTAACTATGTGTTTATGAGACTATTTTTTGTAAATTAAATATAATATAGTTCAAATAAAATGTTATAAGTTAATAATTTTCTGCATAGTCAATCAGTCTTGCAAGTTGTGATGGAAACTTGGTCAAGTTTTAGTCTTTTTTAATACTTCAGTTATGGCAGCTGGTGTGGGGTCAGTAGCTCTGACCGAGGAAGCTGTGACCGGTCCGGAGAGATGGTCCCAAAAGAGATCGTCTTCCCAAGGCCCGGTGTCTTCCCTCAGCTGCTGGCAGGAGGGCCCATGCAGGAGCTGTCAGCTCTTAAGTGATTGTCAGCTCGTGATTCCAGCTCAGCTCTGCAGGGCAGCTGCCAGGCCAGACCAGGGAGAGAGACAAGAGGCTCGTGTGGCTGTTCCGCAGGAGGCAGCTTTATGAGCTCGGCAAAGGGGAAAGCCAGGGACGAGCATCTCTCTGCCCTCACAGGGGCACGGGGATAGCTTCATAGGGATACAGGGGGTGGGTGTCAGAGGGTAAGGGCCAATGGGCTACAAAGGATCTGCATAGGGTCTCCCAGAGGATTATCTTCTTCTTCTTCTACTGAAGAGTAGCTCCCTTTCCAGGGGAGTTCTGCTGGGAGGTTTAGGCACTCTCCTTATCTCAGCAGACGTCCCCCCAGGGTGGGGGCTGGGCATACCCCACACTTCAGAAAGGTTTATAACTTTTTCTGACAAATACCCTGAGATTAGCTCAGTTGGTTACAGCCTGCTACTGAAAACACCAAGGTTGGGGGTTCAATCCCTGTATGGGCCATTAACTTAAGAGCTGGACTTGATGATCCTTGTGCAGCCCTTCCAACCCAGAATATTCTGGGATTCTGTGAAATAGTAGTTGAACATCTTGAAGAGATGCAAAATAATAAAGAATGGAAAGAACTCATGGGCAAGAAAGACACAGTTTCCAAGGAAGGTATGTACCTGTAGAAGTAAAGAAAGCTGTAAAATCATAGATTTCATAAACTGGAGTAATGTTTCCTACAGTAGAGTTAAAGACACACATAATCACAGATTCACAGAATCCTTAGGGTTGGGAGGGACCTCTAGAGATCATGCAGTCCAAGTCCCTGCCAAGGCAGGACCACCTGGCGCAGGTGACACAGGAACACATCCAGGTGTGCTTTGAATGTCTCCAGAGAGGGCCACTCCAATTGGGCAGCACACCTACCTCCCTGGGCACCTCTGCTACCCTCAATGTAAAGAGGTTCTTCCTCATGTTGAGTAATGGAACTTCTTGTGTATTATTCTATGGTCATTACTTCTTCTGTATGGACATGTCTGTACAGAAAGACAAACTTGGTATTATCTTTCCATTTCTATTCCTACAAAGGCAATAGAACCTTGCAGAGAAATTGGATGGTTGGATAGTGCCACCAAAAGACCTTTCTGAAACTGACCTCTCTGGATTTTTACAAAGCCTGAATGTTCTGAGACTGGAAAATAAGCACAAAAAGGCAATGTTTTGTAAAAAATAGTATTCAAAGAAGGTTCTTGATAAAATATAAGAATATTTGCTTCTGCTTTACTATTTCAATTTCCATATAATAAATTACATCAAACACAGAATGCACTGACCTTTTAAAACTAAACATTTTAATAGCTTCCTGTGAGACTGGATTAGAGATTACATTCACAAATATCCCTTGTGAAACCTTCCAACTTTGTTGACTCAGCACTGCCTCTCAGAAAATCTTTTCTGCAAGAATTTCTTAATTAGCTGTAGCCCCACATATCACCTACACCTTAATGGTGAAAAAGGGAAATGACAGCATTCCCTCTGCTTTGGCAGGCGTATACCATGCAAGTGGACAAGCAAGTGGGCAATCAAACATAGTTTCATGCTTTTCTTTCACTCTACTTATAACAAATAGTGATGAGTCCAAGTTGCTACCCAAATACAGTGTCCCAATGCCTGTTTAACCCCTAACAAAAGCAACCCAAGTTTCATTTCTGGTTTTCTTTGTCAAAGTCATAAGGACATCTAAGCCACCAGAACACCACTTTCTTTTTTTTTTCTTTCATGCAGCAACAGAAGGTGTCATTCCCAGAGATATCAGACACCTGAAGGCCTGTACAATGACAGAAGTAAATATTGGGACAGAGAAGTTGGTCTTTGGAAAGGACTTAGTGTACTGGAAAAACTTGTCATATCATCAGACCCCTGAGGGAGAAGTAAGAGTGGAAGAAAACTGGTAAGGAGGAAGAGCTTTAGGAAGGAGGGCAATGTATAATCTATCCTCTCCCTCACACTAGGAATTACGTGAAAGAGTGTGTATGAGATTTAAGATTGAAAAGAGTGTAGGTAGGTGGGATACCACAGCTCTTCACTACAGTGGGATTAAATTACCACAGAGCAATGACCTTAACAGTTCCTCTATTAAAAAAAATATAAAAGGCAAAAGCAAACGAAGACTAAACAAGTAAATTTATTCCCCCCCATCTGATGGATGCATGGCTGATTTTACTGTAATTTCTGTGGGCTCTGTATGCCATTGGGAGACTTTAGAAAGACACAGAAGGTGTGTAAAGGAGTGTAACAATGTAGAAAGGACATAAATTATCTGGCTTCTCCACAGCACATCATCAAATAACAGCTGTTTGGTGGTGGGGTCACTCACTGACATGCTAAGGAGCTCCAATATGCTTTCTCCCCACTTTTGAGCAAGTCAGAACTTTTAAATTATATTAGATGCTATTATATTTGATTACATATTCTACGAAAAAAGAGGGCAGTGGATTTTACTGGAATACAATACCTCTGGGAAAGTCATTCACAGAAGGTTTAAATTCAAGTTCCCTCAGTTTCACAGCCATGAAAACCATTGCAAAGCAAATCTCCATCTTCTGCTGTTGCTTTCTCCCTCAGAAAGTACAGAAAGATGACAGTTGCCGTAGCACTGCATCTTTATGGGAGAGGGTGGTATAAATGGCCTCGCCATGGCACTGGCTGAAAATACCACAGAAAATGCAGAAACATCCCTACAAAATTCAAAGCACGTCATTACCATTTTTATCAGTGAATTTTGAATGAAACACATGGTCTCGGCCCAGACATGCAACATCTAGAGTTTCTGTCTCTTTCTGGAGACCTAGATCTAATTTAGCACAGGCGAATGCATAACACAGACTTTCATTTTTATGCTCTCATGCTGTATTCACTCAGTTGTAAGAATCTGACAATAGCAATGTAGAAAAGCCATAAAGCATCTGGCTTCTCTGCAGTCTATCAGCAAACTATAAATGTCATAAGAATTGCTTAATACTAGGAAAGGATGGATGCACAAAGTTCCCATTTTAGTAGCCTTTACCATCTTGAGGAAGTAATACTGGTAGGAGACAAAAGTCAATATCAGTCTTCACCCAAATATGAAGGCAAGCCTGTTTCAGCAAAATGCTCCCTTTAAAATATTTGGAGATTTTAGTCTGAAAGTTCCTTTTATCTTAAATACCAGTTAACAATATAAACTTAGAGAAGTCTTAAGGGGTTTTTTTTTGGTAGCAGAAAGTTTGGGATTTGGTTGTACAGGAAGCTTTCTCAGTGCCAGTGTAGTTAATTATGCTGATACAGTTAACTGTCAGCTCTTCTGGCCTAACTCTCCTGTGTTGGCAGAGTTACCTGGAATATGAGTATTTTAAACGTTTTCAGATGGCCTGAAAATTGCTTCCCAAGTGGCAAACTGAAGGAATTGGAGGCAGACCTGTGCCCATAGAACAAACTAATTTTAAACTCTTGTCCTATTTATATGACTTTCTCATGTAGAAAAGCCCCTGGGACAAAAGTGCTTTAAAATCTATTCCATAATACTTACTTCAGTATAATTATTCTTAAATGGTAAAAGTGTCCACATGAGGATTTTGTGGTTTGGCCCTGGCTGGATGCCAGGCACCCACAAAAGCCTCTCGCTGACTCCTCTACAGCTGGACAGAGGACAAAAAATATAATGAAAAGTTCATTAAATGAGATAAGGACCCGGAGAAAGATCACTCATTAAATACCATCATGGGCAAAACAGGCTCAAATTAGAGATACTAAGTGAATTTATTACTAACAAAATCAGAGGAGGATAATGAGAAGGAAAATAAACCCTTAAAAACACCTTCCTGCCCCCCAAACCCCTCTCTCCTTCCCCCCAACAGTGCAGGGAGACAGGGAGTGGGGGTTTTGGTCAGTTTGTCACCTGTGGTTTCTCTCTGGTCAGGGAGAGGAATTGTTCCCCTGCTGCACCATGGGGTCCCTCCCACGGGAGATGGTTCTCTGTGAACTTCTCTGATGTGGCTCCATCTCATGACCAGCAGTCCTCCCAAAACTGCCTCAATGTGAGTCCATCCCACAGGCAAACTGTCCTCCCCAAACTGCTGCAGCATGGGTCACTCTCCCACAGAGGGCAGTCCTCCAAGGACAGGCTGCTCCAGCATGGGAGCAGGGTCCCTCTCTCCTCAGGTGTCCCACGGGGTCACAGCCTCCTCCAGGCATCCACCCGCTCCGGCACCTCCCCCATGTGCTGCGGGTGGATCTCTGCATCCCCATGGATCTCCAGGGGCTGCAGAGGCACAGCTGCCTCACCATGGTCATCACCATGGCCTGCAGAGGAATTTCAGCTCTGGTGCCTGGAGCACCTCCTGCCCCTCCTTCTGCACTGACCTTGGTGTCTGCAGAGTTCTGCTCACATGTTCTCACCTACTCCTCTTTGGCAGGAATGAAAGCTGTGCTACAAACTTAGTTTTGATTTCTTAACTATGTTATCACAGAGGTGTTATCATCCTCTCTAATTGGCCCAGCCTTGGCCAGAGGCATGTCCATCCTCAGAGCCATCAGGGACTGGCTCTGCTGGACATGGTGGAAGCTTCTGGAAGCTTCTCACAGACGCCACTTCTGTGGCCCCTCCCACTACCAAGAACCAGGCCGTGCAAAACCAACACACCCAGAATAGCAATTTCAGTCAATATGCAAGTGCTTATGGATGGGGACATTTGTAGATACTTTACCCTTTCACACATCGTGAAGGCAGTGAGGTATTGTGGACTGTGGTTCCAAGGAGGAGACACTGAGCAAACTTAGTGAGGGCAAACCCTGATGAATGATGTGATGAAATGAATTAGGCTACCTAAAACATCTTCACAGAGCCAAGTTTTGGATGTATCAACAAGGGACTGGATGAAGTAATGTAGTTTCTTTTCTAGTACTGGGAATTTCAAGCCTTTGATACACCCCTCACAGACATGAAGGAGAAAATTCTAGTCATTGGGTAAGAGGCAAAGAATTTCTCTGGATTAGACACTGGCAAAGTACCAAAACAGATAATCAATTTCCACCTCGGCAAAGCCTCTATGCTAAATCAGTGTTGGAAATATTCATCAATAAATCAGGAATTAGAGAACAGCAAGATGTAATTGCTCTTGTAATGCAAATAGCAATTAACAACAATATTTGCATTTGACACAAAGCTCTGAGGATAATAAAGACTGGAAGTGCCTGTAAAGAATCCCACCAGTAGACAAATGGGAAACACAGTGACAGATAAAATCTGATCCCCAAACCATCATGACGCCTCAAGGGATTCACTGCATCAAAGGTTATTTATAGCTGTCTCAAAGAGGGGAATCACAGCACTCTTCACTGCCATCCACAGCCTGGCTCTCATCTGTGAGTCCTGCAGGGGCCCAGAGGCCACCCCATCTCTGGTATATGGGATTCCCATGAAAGGGGACGAGGATCACAAGCCTGGAGGAAGCAAGGGGGGCTTTCCCTGCTGCAGAGCAAGTGCGTGGGCCACCCCTTTGTGTACCTTAGCTACAGAGGAATATGGGTGTCACTGCTTCAGGCTTACTGATGGGAGTTAAGAAGAAATTTTCTTTCTGAATATATTATTCTATCAGGTGACTTTGATACCTTCTCCTGTATTAACTAGCGTCAGCCACTGCACTGACTCAGAGGGAAAAGCTATGCCATTAATGCCACATTCCTCTGATTAGGAGGATGACATGGAAATGTCCCAAGTCCTCAGGGACCAGCAAATTGCTGCCGGAAGTAGTTCTCAAACCAGCTGGTAGCAGCAATACCAGACTTGTGCCATTTAGATTGAGAGATGTGAAAGGGAAACAGTCAAAATCGCACAGGCTGGAAAAGGCTAATGTGCATTTTCTCCTAATTAAAAACTGAGACAAATTAATAGTTTATAGTTCTTTTGGTGGTCCTTTGATTTGAGACACCTGAAGAGGGTTATAGTTGTAGAAGGGGAGTGCTCAGCACCTTTGAAAATCCAGCCCCTGCATCCCCTGAGGTGGGAAACCTCCATCCCTCCATTACCTGCCACATTCCTACCTATTTATTAAAATCTGAATCACACCCTGGAAAGAGAAAAATGTCAAAGGGCTGACAGCATTAATAAGTACCTTGAGCTTACAGTGAATAAAATAGTCAAAACACAAGTACCCCCACCTTTGTGGATTTTATCAGCACTTGACCCGGCTACTGTATGTACATCTGCATATGAATAGGAAAATTTAAAAAAAAAAATACACAGATATTCATTTATTGTCAAAATAACAAAACAAAGCCCCCTAAAAGCTTATATATCTTCTGAAAGCATATGCTATCTATCAGAGAGCAAAGTACCCCCTCACTCTCCACTGCGCTTCCTAATGCCTCTCTCTTTTCCTCGGCGTGAGAAAGTACGGGGTTCCCAGGGCTGCCACTGCCCAGGCTGCCCATGAAGGCATTGCTCCCACATCCCACTGACACTGCCCTGGGCAGAGCCACTGCAGGCAGCTCTGGCTGGTGGGCAGCGATCCCGGTGCTGCGTAGCAGTGAGCAGTGACAACACAGTGCAATGCTGCCAGGTGAGGTGGGCAGGACAGCACAGCTCAGGACAGCTGAGAGGTAGGAATTACAAACTTTGCCATGTTGGATTGTGCTGGTCTCCTCCACAGGCCATATATGACAAAGAGCAGCAGGGTTTGGCCTAAGATGGGAGACATTGAACACAGGACAAGCTGGATTTTGAGGACCACATGTTGAGAGTATTCAAAAGTATGAGAGAAATACTAGCAGCATGTCTATAAAAGCTCAGGGATCTGGAATGGGGCAGAGGGGGGTGAAGCAGCTCAGGGCTAATGGAGAGGAAGGAGGAAGAGAGTATAGAGGGAATAGGAGGATGAAAAAAGCTTTTGTCATAGTACAAATACCATGGTCAGAATAACAGTGCTCTGAAGGGAGACTGAGGTTTTTTTACACAGCATTAAAATGAAGCATTAGATAAAGTTTAAAGAAAAATGCCAGAAAAAGCATGAATTAAATGATGCCCATCTGTTTCTTCAAAGAATGCAGAAGAGGATAGATCCTCGACCGTTAATCATCATATATAAGATGACGGTGTTTAATTGAGTTCAGATTAAAAAACCCTATATATTTGACTTGTGATAGGGGCAGTGACAACTTATGTGTCAGCTACATTTTTAAAGCTATGTCTTAGGAGAACCTTTAATAGAGATCTCTGTGACCAAAACGTTAGCTGACATATAAATATTGATTATAGTTTAAGAGTTTTGAGTTCAGGAACTAAAAGCACTTCTGCTTGTTAGCAGTCCAACTTTTGTTAATTAATTTAGTAATTTCCCTAGCTTTATATGCCAGGACAATATCTAATGTAAATATGAAGTTAAAAAATATCCTTTTCTTGCTGAAAATGATTTTCAGCATGAGGGAAAGAAAGGTTTCCACAGAAGAACTCTGATGGTTCCTGTGGTTATTCCCCCAGCTGTGTTTCACCTTTTGCAGAGGTTACCTCTCTGGCAGCAGAACAAGCAGGAAAGGAGGACATGAGTGCCTTGGCCAGCCCAGCTTGCATGGGGAGAGATAGGGAATCTCAGCTCCCACACCAGACTTTCCCCGCAGCAGCTGAAGCGTTGACACGTGATCTCTTCTGCCAGCTCTGTTATGGTGATGTGATTCCCAGCAGGGAGAAAATTAAAGATAGTTGGGGACTGAGCCATAAAAACCAGTTCTGCAGTTCATGGACATTTGTTTTTAACACTTGCTCATTCATTGATTTGTAGGTGTTTTTTAATTTTAGGTGTTTGGGGGTTTTTTCATTCATAAAAAACCATTTACATTCTTGTCTATATAGGCACAAGTCTTTTCTATAAACACATTTTGTTAAAAGAGAGTATTTTATAAATTAAAGTTAACCTTTGCCTTCCCAAGATAAACAATGTTTTTAATGCATTACCATCTCAGTAGAGATGAGGTGCTCCTCATTTGGACTCATTTCATCCAGTTAAGTAATTGTAAGTGAAGAATCTAACACCAGGCAATTGATGGATATTAATTTACAATTTGTGTGTCTGCAAAAGAATGGCAGCATGGTTAAAAACACACCTTTCTCAGGGGAGACTGTAGTAGAGTTCAGAAACTAAATTGAATTATGGCAGCTAATGAGTTATAGCACTTCAGCTCCAGTAACTGCTTCTCTGCATATTCTCCTGCAGGGAAGGACACATCTCCCCTCAACCCCTGTGTCTCTGCTCAATCCCTGGTAAAACCCCTGCACAGCTGGGCTAGGAGAAGGCAGACAGACCAGGAGGGCACTGGACACTGCCAGATGGGCACCGAGAGGCTGAGCTCTGACTCCTCAGCACCTTGCTGAACCACCAAAAAAACAGCACAATGACATGCCTGGTAATACAGACTGTTTGGATTCAGCTACACTCCTTGGGTAGACCCATTAGTCCAATTTCTGCTAAATTGGTTATGCCAATTAGATTAAACTGGTTTACGTATGGTTTACAGAGATTTAATGGAAAACTTTAGGAGGTGGGGGAGAAGCGTTTTCCACCATGCTTGGCATAACAAGTGCCTGAAAGCAAACTGGGTAATGCCAGAATGAAAATGTGACTACCCCAGCAACAGTGAAAATAAGCAAGGGACATACTGGATCTATACTGTTTGAAAATTCTGAAAAGCTCTCTCCTCAAAAGGATGCTCTAGGTTTAGCCTGGGTATGGGAATTTTTGGCTGAAGCCTCTAGAGTCATACTGTATGGAAAACCAGAGGACCCAATCATTTCTCTACCTTTAAAAACATACTTGTTCATAATTGAATTAGGGGGGAAAATGTGATCATTAATTAATTTAAATATGCCCAAAAAGGCATATTATTATTAACAAATTATTATTTAACTAAATGTATATGCATCAGTATGCTTACATATTTTTGTGAAAAATTGCAGATACAGAAGAAATTGCATTTATCATGCACCTTACCACAGTATTTTGTTCATTAAAAAAATCTCCCCCATGATCCTGTCCACACTACAAATCCATAGATGTAATATGTGCCATAATATGTGGTGGCAGAACATAGTTTTATACATCAGTCTTAAAGCTTTTAGCAATATAGCCGCAGGAGAGGTATAGAAATACTTGTCACATCCAGGACAGGAGCCTGGAGACAGGTGATGCCAGCACCTTTGCTCCTCCCCAGCTGGGGTTCCCTTCGGAGAGTCGCTGTTTAAACAAATTCAGGCAAATCCTTCCAAAAGGCACTGAAGAGCTGAAGCAGACCCGAAGAGAAGGGGGAAACTGCAGCCTCTTCCCCATCATCCTGCAGAGCAGGGGCTGGGATGACACTCTTGGTCCCCACCGCCTCCCCCTTCCAGCAGCGCCAGAAGTAGGTGCAAGAGGGCATCTCGCAGCCTCGGAGGTGCCCGATGCCAGCAGCTTTCTGCTCTGATAAAGGTCAGGAGTGCTCGCTCCCGGCCCGGCGCTGCGCCGCCAAGGTTCGCTACCCAGACTCTGCTCCGGGGAAAGGCAAGAGGCACTGCAGGGCACATATGCTTTTGTTTATTGAACTCTGCCTGCCCGTGACCCACTTGCTGCTGCCACTCAGACATGCTTTCTCATCCCAAAATACCAGCACGGTATTTTTCCTCTATCAGCCTCAAATTTTCCAAGTGCATGCAATATTTAAAATTAATACATAAAATGAATGCATAAGATTCAGTTACATTTAGATCTGCAAATGTCAATAATTTTTTTTTTTCCTGTGGTTATGCAGCTTTTTGGGGCTAGGAATTAGGTAGGTTTTTTTCCAGTTTATATTATTTTTCCACAATTTCCAGTTTGGCTTTAGACTCTGGCAATCACACACCCCAGCACAACATTGCCTAGAGACAATCAGAATTTCATCCCCTGGTTAGAAAATGGGCTGAAAAACACTACGTAAGCTTAACTATGGAAATTCAGATTTCTCTGATACAGTGAAAATAAACAGGTAGAGACAGAGAAAGTGAGAGAAGAAAGGTGGGGGGAAAAAAGGCTTCCCCCTCCAAGCCCCTGAAATGACTATTTGGACATATTAGCCCTTAACAGTTTTATGTATAATAATCATAATTTTTTTTATCACAGTAATCCTGTTTATTATTATTATTATTATTATTATTATTACTATTATTATTATTATTATTATTATTATTATTATTATTATTATACTTCCAACCTAAATCCTAAAATCATCTTTGTGGAACAGCAAAGACCTATCATTTAATCCTAACTCTTTTAGTTGGTCTAGGTATAGTATTTAATCTCTGATAATACAGGACATCACATATGATAAACACAAGATATAACAGGGTAAGTATATGAATAGTGGTTTAATACACATGAGCTGATATTAAAGGCAGTTTAGGTCAATTTAACATTAAGCTAAGTTATAGGTTTAGAAAATGTCAGAGGTGCAAGACAGAGTGGAAGTGGAACTTTGGGCAAAAAAGAAGCAGCTTGGTTGGCAAGTAGCCAACAAAGAATTTTTTTGTCATTCCTCATCTGAGATAACATGGATTGATTATGTCCAACTAATTTGTATAGATTAAAAAGTTCTGTTTATTGACCAAGATAACTGAAAAGGGTATTAGTGTTCCATGTTCAACGTTTCCTTGAAATTTTCTTTCTGAACACAAGTTAGGTGACCATGCAAATGAGCAATTTCTTTCTTAGTTTTTTTGAAATAATCTTAATTTTGATCTTCAGTATCTGCCTCTGTTTTTAAATTTTTCTTCTCTATTGTTTTCACATTATCATTATTGGTATTTATTTTTTTAGCACTGTTGCGTATTAATTCTTTATATCAAACCTGTATTGCATTACACTTTTTTTATCTACTGTGTTACATGATTTAGTTGCTAAATAAAACTTCTTTCAATTGCTATTATGAAAGCCTCTTTTGGTTTCTTGAACTCTTCTCATTTCCCACATAGTATCGTCAGGATCAACAGGAGAGGGAAGCAGAGACGACTGAAGTTGTTGCATCTTTGCAATCTTTGCATTGACATGGACACAGTAAACTGTCCTTACTGCAAAAGGAAATTCCTCAGCATGACAGTCAGTCTCTGGTGCTCTCCATTGACTTCTGTTTTGGGGAAGAGTAGGATGTACTTGAGCAGGACATGAGCAGAAGGGGATAGAAAATCCTATTCAGGAACAGACACCGCTTCTATCAGTCCCAGCATTTTTAGCTATAAGTGCAAAGCAACAGTGAGAACTAAACCCAAATATTTAAAAGAGGAACTATTTTGCAAAGTGCTGCTTTGAAAAAGGAACTATAATCTAGCCCCTATATGGCATCTCCTAACTGAGATTCACTGTAATTTTCAAATAGCTGAATTAAGCAAGAAGAGTAATGTAATACTGGCAGAATTCCTCACACATGGATATATGCTTCAACTAAAACAAAACAAAACAAAACAAAACAAAACAAAACAAAAAAAAACCAAAAAAAAAAACCAAAAAAACCCCAAACCAAACAAAACAACAAGAAATCCACAAACACCTCAAGACAGTGAATAACTTTGAATTCAGTTATTATATCTGCTATCACCACCTGAATATGCTATTTCTTCCCTCCTCTGCTGTTGCCCGTTGTCACTGCTGGCACGGAATGGAAAGCGCTGGAGAAAGCAGAGCTAAGACAGATAAAAGGGTCAGTTTGCTGAGACAAAAGATGATATCACGTCGAGACAAATTACAGAGGTGCTGTGTCTAAATGTGTTGAAGCAATAACTGCTATACAACAGCCATATCAGCAGGGCTGCTCTGAGCCTGCTGCTCACGCACGCTGCATGCAAAGCAGGACCCGCAGCCAGCGCTGCCATTCAGGTCACACACAGCGGCAGCTCCCCGGCAGCTCGGGAGACAGCTACCAGGCCACCTGCAGGCCATGCTGCTCCGGCACGGAAACAGCTGCACAAGAAGTCATTGGAAGTGACAGGTAGCCCGGCGCTGGAGGGCAGAGCCTCAGCCCGGAGCTGCGCAGCCGGATCTGCATCCCCTGTGCATCGCCAGTGCACCCCCAGCGCATTCCCAGCGCATTCCCAGCGCATTCCCAGCACATCCCCAGCGCATTCCCAGCGCATCCCCAGTGCATCCCTCAGAGCGTCCCCAGAGCATCCCTGGGGCATCCCCAGCGCATTCCCAGCACATCCTCAGCACATCCCCAGCACGTCCTCCAGTGCATTCCATCCCCACCTGCTCCCTGGCTGCCTCTCTGATCCATACACCCTGCCCATCTGAGAGTCGAGGGGAAGAGAAGGAATGTGGTTTTCTTTTTTTTTTTTTTTTTTTTAATTTAAAACCAGCTAGGGAAAATACAGGAGCTCTCAAGAATGCAGTGACTTCGGAAGGTCTCACAAAAATGCTGATCAGCTGAGCAACTTGAGAGGTAAAGGGTAGTTAGCACCTGTGAAAGATCAAAAACTGCTCACAGGCAGGCTGTTAATCCTGATGGAGAGAAAACTGGATAGTTAGCACTCCTATAAGAGAAAGGTGCCATGGCTGCCTGGAGCATAATGGTCACAGAGGGGGAACAAATACATATGGATAAATCAATCATGTCCGGATACGTGGATAGATCAATCTGTCTCATAGCACATTGTCATTTGACATGTTCCTTTCTTCAGCAGCACATGGTTATATATCTCTTGCTAAGGCAAGGGGGGATTGTATTTTTACAACCCCCCTTGCAATTGCACCTACAATTACTTGCTGGAAAAGGGAGTTCAACCTCATCCACAGGCAGAGCTAGGACACCTGCCTTGACATCACTTTTGCTCCAAGACACAAAGCCGCCTTGGCTCTGGCCCAAGCTCAAGCAGATCTGAATTCCCATTGCTGTGCCAAGTTGAACACCGGTGGCACAACCTCCTGAAAAGAGACCAGAGTTTTATGAAGTAGTTCAGAGAGTACCTGTGATTTTTAGCAGCTGACATTACCAAACCAGCTTGAATTGCCTTCAGTACTAAAATTGCTAGGGCTAGAGTAAATTTATCTATAAGGTTGTGGCACAAAATTGCAAAAGCAGCACCAGATTATCAGAATATTGTTCACAGGACATGGTTCTGCTCAACAAAGAGGATCTAGAGCTGAAATGTTCACCCAGTTCAGTTATATAGTAACAATCTCACCCCTGTGGGAAAGATTAGCACCCGATTTTCTGTGCCATGCTGCGCTGCCAATCTAATGGGCAAAATAACTGTGCAGCAACAAGCACTGGGATGTATTCAGCACTTCTGATCTAGGAAGGAGCTTTTCCAGTTTTAAAATGATTGAAGATTGGAAGTGCTGGGAAGGTTTTGGGTCCTTAGCAAAGGAGGTTTTTAGATGCATGTAATCTAAAAGATGTGGAAACTTTTTTTCTTTATCTGAAGACACCAAACCCATCTAGAATTACGCACACCTCCAGATGGATACCGCAAGTCCAAAAGATGGACAGCAATTGTTTGTTTAATGTAAAAGGCCTCAAAAGAAACTGATTTGTGGAGATGCAAGAGATTTTTAAGGAGTGAAGGAAAGTGCATGTTTTATACTTCTTCTCAATGACTCTGACATACAGAGAGTATTCTCTCAAGGCCACGAAAATAGATAAAGTGCTTGATCCTCTAAAAGGAAGGTGAGTTAATTGCCAATATAGGCATGATGCTTTGAGGCCCAGAGAACTCCTAATTGTCCTTGGAACACAATTCAATCTGGAAACAAAGAAATGTTGGTTATATATTGTGATTGCCTTGAAAATCACATTTGTTTCTAGACTTCTATGTTCTATCCATTGAAGAGCTGACAATGGAAAGTTCAGAAGCAATGAAATCAATTTCTCAAAATTATTGATATATATGGTGTGATCAGAATATTTTGAAAATAAATGTGTAGAGCATTAAATGCTTTTTTTCCAACTACTTTCTCTCAATTTCTGTTCTTTTGTCTTATTCCATCGATCTTGAAACCGTGATAATCAATATCTCTACATTTAAACACATTCTGTATGAGGGAAATGATTTCCATTTACTTTAGATGAGTAGTTTTGACAATGGGGAATCCTCTGGCATTGAATTGCCAGTGGAAGTGATACACCAGCATAGACCAAGGGTTAATGAGGAAAAGGCAACCAAATCTAGGAAATAGCAGAGTAACACTTTCAAAGGAACAAGGTGGAATATTAAATCTCATCCCAGTTCTTCGAATCCTAGGGTGGAATTATTAACACCCTGGGGGTTGTCAAAGCATCTGGAGAAATTATCAACATGAAGCACTAATATTCAGTATATCTATATGCAGTATATGGATCTGTGGGGTGAAATATTTTGCTTCTGTGGCAGATTCTCAAAACCAATCATTTTTTTCTTTACAAATGGTTTCAGTCTTATACAGTTTCCTTGAATTTTGCAGATTCTGAGGCTTCTTTCCAAATCATATGCACTAACATAATGTAACTGGAGTCTCTGCTTTTCCACCTGTGGTAACCTGAATGTGAGACAAACAGGAGATCACTGGTCCATCACAGATGTTTGCATCCAAAACCTAATTTAGGAACCAGATTCAGAGACCTTCTCTTTGCTGCTCCCACTGGGTGTAGAGCTGGCTTTCATTGAACTGAAGGAACTCTTTATATTCAGCTGTTTCATATCAACTCCCAGAGAACAGAAATGTCTCAGCCTTGGGGAGTTGGGCACTTAATTCAGCATGTTGAATATCATGATTAGAGGTGGATGCTTAGAAGTTATCAGTGAGCAAGCTCAGTGTTGTCATCCATCTCCCTACTTCTAGGTTATCTCTGAGGTCTTTCTAAAATTAAGAAGTCCTCTAAATTTCAATACATGTGGCACAAAGATGTATCCTTTCATTTGAAATGATGCAAAATTATACTCTTTTAACGTAAAATATACCACTATATAAGTCCTGTTGCATTAATGAAATGTCAATCACAAGGGTAGAGGTAAAGTACAAAGGGCTGTAACTTCCCAATGCTCTGGAAACCTGGAGATATCATGGGCTTCCTGTAGTCTCAAGACTGTTTTTATTCACCTTAATGTATATTGTGACACAAGTAGGTACACAATCTGAAAAGATCTATCTATGAGTGAAGTTGTACAAGGAGGTGGGGCCTGCAGGACAATATTTCAATAAATTACTTCACTGTATTGTTAATTTTATTTTTAGTAAGTTTTTAAAATACCTTTTTACTGTAATAGCAGTACCAAACAGAGAATCTGGATTCAGACCTTGAGTTCTTAACTGCAGGAAAGAGTCATTGCCTTGATAATTTTGTTATGTCATCAGGTTTGAATGAATCATAAAATCTTAGAACCATAGAATATCCTCAGTTGGAAGGGACCCACCAGGATCATTGAAGTCCAACTCCTGGTCTAGCACAGGACAGTCCTAAGAGTCACACCATGTGCCTAAGAGCATTGTCCAAATGCTTCTTGAGCTCTATCAGGCTTGGTGCTGTGACCACTTTCCTGGGGAGCCTGTTCCAGTGCCCAACCACCCTCTGGATGAAGAACCTTTTCCTAATATATATCCTAAAGAATTTATACACATCAAGAAAATCCTTTCTTTAATGTGGAAAGATTTCACATTAGTTTACACAAAAGTTTTATAATTTTCTATATTGCAAAAGCTGATATGTTTTTCTATTGATAATGAGGTCCATAGGATTTTAATCAAAAACTCTTGGCAAAGATTACAAATAAGAAATCATTCTGGGCAACACTTATGTAGTCAAGCTTACTAAGCAAATTCCACGCTAAAGACAGAGTAGCTTCTTAGGTTCTGTGAAGATACTTGTTCACCTTTCAGTTGAGAAATTCTGGTAGTTAAAGGCTGTCATCAGAATTTTTTGGGATTTAAATACTGGGATAGGTTAACCTCCATTTCCTTTAGTTATCTTACTTTTTAGAGGTATAGTCTGAATTTTCACTACAGGTGTACTCACCTGTGCAACCTGTATTGATCTTGGCTAATACTTCAAGAATCAAAAGAACTTGAAAAATAAATGTAAAGTCCTTCTGCTGGATAACTATGTGATTTTTATTTTTCTGTCTCACATTTGTGTCAGTGGCAACTTTTTTATATAACTGTATCTCAATTTTTAATCCTCTTTTGTTCTTTATTGTTTTCTTGTATGCTGAAACCATGTGTAGACAAATTCCACAGGTAGTAGCATAATTGTTCATTTTGTTCATTTTTCACTTTATCCCTATCAGTTTGGTTGATAGACACTTTTTAACTTTCTTCTTATGTAAGAAAGGCTAAACAGCAGTACTCAGTTTACTTTATCTCACAGTTAAGATGCCATTGAGATTAACAGGAACAATTCGTATCCTTTTGGAAGTATTTTATCTCAGTCCCCAGGGATTTGTTTAAACAACACAACATTTTGTTCCCATTAGTAATCACAAAAATGAGAAATTTAGATTTAAGTGACAGTTAAGATTTTGCATAATTTTCTTTTTCCTGAGTTAGGAGAGGGATTTGTCAAACAAGACAAAAATGTGGGGGGTCTTACAGGTAATCACAGCATTACAGACATACATTCATACTTAAGATAGCTATGTTTTGATATAACCTTGGGTATCAAAATTCTTAGCTCAGACAAAAGTAAAAACAGCCAATTCAAATAATCTCTTGAAACAAACTGTCTAATACTTCAATATTAGTTTCTTTATTTCTGAAAAACTTCTAGTTAAAAAAGGACAGTGTAAGTGACAAAAAATGATTCTCAGATGATACATCTGTTTCTACCTCTTCTTGCTAATGACCTGACTCATTCTGTTATCACGGTCTTTCTGTTAGTTTAAGATCAAAAATAATTCTGAAAGAATGAAATTATTTAAACAAAGCTTACTAATGGAGGCTTCTTTATCAATGTTTTTACTTAAAAATATCAGATGGAAAAATGAAAATTGTATACTAAAAGCCTACTGTTCACAAGACAGAGAATTTTTTTTGCAATGGAGAATTAATGCTTTTCCACTTTATAGAAGTAATGCATTTGTTTAAAATGGGCAAAGTGTAAGGATTTATTATACTCATTTCTTTGCTTTTTAGTTCTTAGCTTTCATAAAGGGTGTGATCCATACATAATCAGTCAATAATTTCATGTGCTTTCAATTAAAAAATTATTGTCTGTTTTTATAATTCACTGAAGATTTGAAAAATAGAATTACAAAATTTAGCAAAACTTAACAGCACTTCTCTTTTAGCAGGCAAACAAAGTAGTGTCAATAGGAAAGGGGGACATTCTTGCTACTTTGAATTCAAGGGTAAGCTCCATGTCTTCAAAAGAGCCACAATTTCACCCAAGGAGTCCTGCAGTGGTAGGCTCTACTGCAGCAGTTTGTGCATACATTTCCCCTTCTCCATACATTTCCTGTGCTTATGGTTCTCACACAATCATTGTGGCCTCCACCAACTAGCCCAGGTTTCACCCTTTGCTCGCTTCTTCCCTGCTCACTTCTTCCAGCTCAACACCTTCCATCCTGACTGCAAAATTCTGACCTCAGCCAGCATCTGGTCCACACCTCATCTGACCCCTCACCTGGGTGAGATCTTGGTGAATGTATAAAACTTTATAAAGCACATGTATGTTGCTGTAACAGTATAACATTATATAAAGTCCTTAATGCAGCATCAAAGTTACAGTTCCTCTTATGAAATAATAATTATAATTACAGGGAACTAACCTAAAATGTGCTATATTCAGTCAGCTAAATGGCCTGTCACAGAGCACTAGATTTCTTGTACTTTGTCCATTTTGTTAGTGCTGAGTTTCTCCAATTTGCATAGCACTGAGGATGCTGTTGGTCCTAGTCCAATTTGCTTGCGTGCTTGCTTGCTTGCTCTTTTTGCCAGTCCCTGCCCTGTGGTTTCTCAGCCTACTCTTCCCTTCCTCTCATAAACCCTGTTTGCTTCTCTTCTGTTTTGCTAACACCACAAAATAAATTCTGCTAATTTGGAAAAGAATTAAGTTTCATTCATAGTACTGAGATGACTCCAATGGGATACAGACAATGGTGTGAAAAGGGGCAGGATTTAGCCGTATGCCATTATCATTCGGAATAATAAAAAAAAAAAATCTGCCATGCTACAACAGCTGTTTGCTGCCTTTTTCCCCTGCTATGCTTATTGTTTGAAAATTTAGAGGGAAAACTCAGAATGTATTATTGCTGGAAAAACCCCCAAGAGCTTGTGCAGCGGTGAGCTCCCATAGGCAGGCCTCCTGCAGCCTTCTGAAAAGTTTAAGCATGTGATACCAGGCATTGCACATTGCTAACTTCCTGGGTAGAGCTCTTACTTCATTGCATTCATACTGATGCTACTTTTCCTACTATTGGCTTTTCCTTTGCTATATTTTTTTTTCCAAGAAGAAAACCTATTTTTTTTCTTCTGCTAAATGGATGATAATTCTCTTTCTGCTCCTCCTGTTCTGGAGATAACTTTGTTCTTATACCTGCTACTATTGTATCTGGCTCACTGTTGTTACCAGAAACTAATTGGATGGAGTTAAGCTTATGTGAAGCTTTTTCCATTTGCTGTTATTCCATTACGTGGTTCACTACTGTTCCCCTCCACCCTGTAAATGTGAAAAAGTGTTCTTCATATTTCACTTAACCATACTGTTAAACTTTTCTTTTTCTTGCAAGTCAGCAGAGGAAAAAAAGGGAGATTATAAACTAACTAGTATCTGGCCACAGAATTTCACAAAGCTTGTCTCTTCAGGCTCTCTGTCTGGTCTGGTTGAGGGATTCAGAAATTTTTGGCAAGACAGGGACAGATGGATATTTTCAATACAGTTACTTTGCTTCTCCCTTCAAGGTAATCTAATTCATTAGGCTTGTCAGAGTTTAAATATTAGGTCTTTGCTAACCTAGTTTGACTGAAATGGGTAGAGTTTCACAAGTAGCTCTGCCAGCAGATTGGAAGTTGCAGTCACCAAGAGTGGCAGTGATAAGTGTTTGAGAATAAGCTAAAGATCAAGAACTTCCTCAAGGCAACATAGTTGCAGCTAATGAAAAGACAGATGTCCACAGTCAAATATAAAAATATATCATAAAACACCACCTACATTAAAATGGATAAATAAAGACTATTCTGAGACATTTAAGATATTACATTTTCCTCTAAACTGGAAAATTTTTATTCTGTGTATGTATGTTTGAATGTAAAGTGATTAGGCAAACAATCTGACCCATGTGGTTAAAATATGATAACCATTTGGCTGGGAGCCCATCAGGTTACTTGATTTCTCTTATATTTTGTAAAGTAAGATAACAAAATTCCCAGCCTCTTGAAGGTATTTGCCTTTTGATTAATTATAACACTAATTTATTTATTTTTTATATCGGGGAAAGCACCTAAACCCTGATCTAATTTTCAATACTTACTAATAATGGCAAATAAAGATGTGGTTTATTCTGGTAGAACTTTAATGGATAACAGAACATTAGGTAAATAAGATCCCAATACTGCCATGTAGACTAAAAGCTTTATCATTAAAAGAAATTAAAATATTTGTTAAAAGAAATAATATTCCAAGTACACTTCTGACAGATTCTGTTTCAACATAACAAAAATGAAGCATGGGTTAATATTGGAACATACATTTTACGAAAGGTTGCAAGAATTTTCTATCAGAAAAGCCACATCATAGCCAGAGAAATATGCCAAAAGGCAAAGCTTTGGCATTACTAGAGAACTGGGTTAATGACTAGTGAAATACCTGAACTTTAATCAAGGAGATTGAAATCAAGGACTGAAATCAGGCTCTGAAAAGTTGTGTATGAACATCTGAATTACTTACTAAAATTCTGACTGTGCAGGTACCTATAGCCAAATATCAAAGCATATGGAAGGAGTCTGAAAATGACTAGCATGCCCTGAGCTGCTGATTGCAATCAAATTCTGTATAACCTTTTAAAAGCAAACACTTATCAAAATTCAGTTCATGTTCTGGCACTATCTAATGTTTCTGTCTTTTTAGATTAATATAACTTGAAGGCAGCCACTCTGCTCCAAGAAAAGGATCCAGGTTGAGGTGCAACTGATTTCACCAGTAATACACTCAGCATCTACAGAACAACTTGGGAAAAATGTTTATTGCCATTTTTATGCCAAGATCCCAGACTGCATGCTGCCTACTTTCCTGCTCTTTGGCTCTTCCTAAACCTTAGCAGTGATGTTCTCATTTCCCTCAAAATCACCATCTACTACAGACTCATTTCTTTACTCACCTTTGAGGCTGGTTCCTGATCCTTTCTTAGTCTGTTTGAGTCAGAGTCTGGCAGCTTTTGACACTCACTGTTACATCCTAATTAAAACTGACTCTATTGATCCAGTTCAATCCTTCAAGTTCTTTCTAATCAAAGACCAAGCCAGACTTTACAGCAGCATGTTAACCTACAATCACACCTAGGAAGGGAGGCTGCCTAAGAGGACAATGCAGAGCTACATCTGTAGAACAGTTATTGTCCACACAGGGTCGTTTGTTGCCTACAAAGAAAACCTGAAGATTTTTGTGGTGAAATGGTAGCTTTTCATGGTCAGCTCTTCTTTTTACAAATCTGTTGGATCCAAAAGTATATAGCTATCTAAATAAGCACTGTCAAGCAAGAGAGATAAAATAATATATTTTACATAAAATCATATATTTTTATTCAACTGAATATTTTTCTTGTCAAATTAGAAAGTACATAGGAATGGACTGGGAAGTCCAGCTGACCTGTGTGTTCAAATTGAAGAAAACAGATAATATGAAACTGTCACTATCACAGTAAGGCAGGCTCTGATTTTGTTTGTAGCTCACTTATGTCAATGTTAATATCATGGGTATAAAATGTGCATTTAGGATGCCAATAGCAGTATTTACATGTGGGTTTCCCAGCATCTCCTCCACCAACTAACTACTTTTAAGATTTGCACCTTCCAGAGATGAGAGCCTTGTGTTTACCCTTTAGGCAGAACAAGTATCTCTGCATTTCTGTCTGTCTACTATGTAGGTAGCAAGTGGATTTGGTTCCTAGCAGCCTTTAATTCAATGCTTTCCTTGTAAAGTAAGTTGCCCCTCTTCAGACACAGATAACCTAACCATGTGAAGTTTTGCAACTGTCCAGTAGATCTCTTGAATTACCATGTTTTTTAGTCAGCCACCACCCTGATTGTGCAGCACTTTATCACAGAAACAGTCAGAGGTAAATAATCTCGAACTTCTCTCCTGCAGCACATCCCTCGAGGCACATCAATCCATGTCTCCATGGATGTAGACAAAATAACTTCTCTGCTGCTAATCTAGGGCTGATGAAACAACCTGGAGGTAGGTGGGCACTGCCTGGAGCTGCTTTGTTTCCCCGTGGGTCCCCTTGATTGCTGCTCTCAGTACCTCCTGTCCTTCCAGACCTGCCTGCCTGCACTGGCTAAGTGCCTGGCTTAAAGTCAAAATGACCATAACATGAAAAGGTGTGGTTTGGGATTTTTTTCACCTGTGTCAATAAATCCAAACCGTGGAGACAAACAAAGCAATAGAAATAAACAGGCAGCTGTCTCCCAGAAAGTGGTCACAGGAGCAGACACGTGGGTCTGCTGTGAGTGATGCTCTAGGTATGCGTTGACAAAGCACCAAGGACGTGAGGGAGAAACTCAGGTCATCATGACTCCAGTACTGTGCTGCAGTCACTGCCCATACAGAGGTGACTGACTCTCAGAGGGCTGAGATAACAGCAAAAGTGCAGTACCATGGGAGATGGCTTCTCTCCTCTCCCACTGCCCATGTGTACACAGGTCCCACATGGCTGCTGTGATGTCAGGAAAGCCAACGTGCTGCAGCATCACACCCGCTAACACCCCAGCTAGCACGTACTCAGGCATGATGCAGCCATCTCTCAGGCTGACCCAGCAAGCACCTCCTTCTTTGTCTCTGGAGAGCTCTTGATGACTGCCCATGACACAGAGTAAAATCTGTCACTCTGCACTCAGCCTCGATGCCAGCTAGAGCTGTCATCCAGATGATTGAATTCAATCACTAATGGCCCATTTACTTTAAGGAGGCCATTCTGCAATTCGAAAAGTTATCTTGACTACAATGGGATGATTTTTGCCATGGAATATATCTATAGCTCCTTTTCTGTTGATATGCAGTAAGAAAAAGCAATTTCTGGCACTAAGACTATACTTACATAGCCCTCTTCTTGGATATTAGTGTCTGCCCACAAATTTAAAATCATTGCAACTGCTATCAGCATTTTCTCATTAATGTTATAAGGACAGTGAAAGCCCATGACTTTTCTGCTATTTGCTACTTTCTAGATTGTTGGTTTATTTACACATTTTCATCTCTTTTCCAGAACGGAAGATTCATGTATTAATTGATAACCCTTTCATAACTTCATACAGGATCTGGTGTTCTAGAAGGCAGTCCTGACCCTAAGAGGCTTCTGCTTGAACAGTTTGCATTCCTGGTCCAGTTTAACCCTGCTGGCTTCAGATGAATTGGGAACCACCTGAAACTAAACTCAGCTTTTCTGATTTTTAGGGGCAGCAGCAGATAACACAGGGCAGTAACAAGTCAAACACTGTGGGCAGTGATTATTTGACCATAGCCTAGGACATCCCTCTGATTTTTATGCTTTTGAAAATTTATAGCTTAATTTTTACTCCAAACTGCTATACAAAAGCGTTCTATAAAGTGATCCCTCAGCAAGACCAGGGGCAGATATAACATTAAAAGGAACAGGGGGTTAAAAAAGGAGAAAAACCAATTCTGGTAACAACAAGGAAGGAACTGGGGCAGAGAAAAAAATTCAGTACCTCTGTAGTTAAGCCACTGGTGGGAGAGATTGCTGTGCCCTTCCCAGAATGACTTCTGTAGTTTTGCATGAAGTGAATTACATTGGAAGTTATATATCAACAAGCAATGAAATACAACATGACCCCATGTGCAAGACAAGTGACTTTCTTGCTTATGAGGTAAGTCTTGCTTACCCTTAGAAACTTCCTGCTCCAATCCCTGCTGCTGGTGCAGCCCTAACGAGCAGGAACAGTGCTTCCTTCCAGGCACCTGGAGTGCTTTCCTGGAAAATAAGAGAGTTAATCTCATCTTCTAACTATCTGGGTAAATTTTGTGGCTGAGAGGCTTATTAGACAAGAACCACAGCATCACACCTTGCTTTTCTGCTCTGGCCCTGGCACAACACACAGCCCCTGCTCAGCACCAGAGCCAGCTGAGTTCTGAGGAAATTAAGACGTAAAGTCCATGCTCACAGGTCTGGGGAGGGAAGAATGGGAGGAAGGATTTAAAGATGGCATCTACTTTCAGGCAGCTGGTTTCTTTTTTTAGTATTTGCACCTACTAAATAGTCTGTGGTTAACACTAGTACCACTGGAAAACAACATACTAAAGCAAAAAGTAAGAGCTATCTCATGCTGAACTATGATCTGAAATATTCTGCACAAAAGGATTACCACAGGCTTTTCCACATGCTTACAGAAATAGCTTTCCTTCCCCCTGACTCCTCACTAAAAATAAATAAATAAACAAATATGTTCCCTCAGTATCTGACAGCTTGACTAATTGCAAACAAGTTTTCAAATGAGGGACAAAACAGCAAGATTTTCAATCAAGTCTCTCCACAGTATATAATTTTAATTTGAAATTTATTGGAAATAAATAAGTGGAATTATCCATTGAGTCTAGCATTCATTGACAGTGAGAGAGATTTTAGGTCAAATGATTAAAATTTAGTATTTTATAAAACAACGCTTCCTGTTCAAAGCTGTAAGATGAGTGAATTTACATTAACAATCAATAGTGGCCTTGGGTTTAAGCAGCCAGTGTATACAAGTCCCTAAGTTCCCTAGGATCCCTTTCTGCACATATACACCACTGTCATTTGGCTGCAACCTTCATCTCAAAAGCACTGGCCTTTTACATATCTAACCTAGCAGTCATGGTTTCAGCCTGTGGCTGAGATTAAATCCTTCTTTGCAGCTGTCTCTGCTTGTGAAGCCCAGCCTCAGCCTTTCTACCTGGTTTGCAAACCAGCTGTAGTCCCCATAACATTTGCATGAAGCCTAGGAGCGATAAATGCACGTGAAAATCATTATTAATGTATCAGCCAGCACATCAGGAGCTGATGAGGCACTGAAATGAAATGACAGTAGATCACAGCTTTCAGTGAGTTGATGAGCAACAATATGTTCCACACCACCTAAATTAAAGCTAGTAGCTCAAGTCCTTAAGAGAAAAGTTGAAGAGTGTGGGGACAGTGGCTCAGGCTGTAGAGAGGTCTGCTTTGAAAGGGGAGCCTTGCAGACACAATCCTGTCTTGCTTCTGCCTGATAAATCGTGCATTAGGCTCATTCACAGAGCAATTGGGACTAACTGTGGTCCCTCTGCATGCATTAAAATTTTCCAGTGAAACCCAAGATGACAGAGGACACCTGTGACTCAGAAGATGATATTCTGCTTTCTGAGTCAGAGCTGAGTAGAAACAGCAGCATGATGCTGGAGAACACTGCTCCTGGACAAGATGCAATGAGCTCAGAAGCACAGACAATCCCATGCTGCAGTGTTAGGAGACTGCTCAGCTATCCTCATCACTTTCAAAGTCCCCCTTGCAGTTCTACTGCAAATGACATTTGTCATAATATTCTTTCTAAAAATTTATATAGAAATGGTAAATCTTTGCTGTATTTTAGTCTGGAGATGACCTCAACTCTGCATAGAATGAAGCAATTCCTGTATGTTGTTTGTAGAGCTTTTCAGACCTCTAAAAGATGGAAGAATCCATACTGTTAAAATTTTATCCTATTAACAATCCAAAAGAGAAATCATATTTTACAATATTTTTGATAATTATAAGATCCTTAAACACAAGACAACTGACTATAGCACTTCATCTCAGGATAACATTTATCTTTAAAAGCTTTGGACTCTTGCATGGTAAAGGAGTGGTCTAAAAACTATTATTGGATGTTTGGTGGTGGTGTCAAAGAAACAGATAGGATTGGGACCTTTTTCTCTCATCTTGACCCTCTTCTGGATACCAGGATACTCTTCCCAGTGGAGTTAAATTTCCAAAACCAGGCACTGTGCAGTATGTTAGGGAGAGAGAAGAACCCACAGGGCCAAGTGAGTATCACAAATGGAATAAATACCTTGTTAGTTTTCTAATACATTTGATTTGTGATTTTGGAGGTTAGGCTTAGCTAAGAGAGGCTTAACTAGTGTAATGTCCTAGTTTCCCCCAAGCAGAACCGATAAGCCCACAGGCACTAATGCTGACTCTTTGAGTTCATTCAGCTTCAGTGCAGAGCACTTGGTACAGGAAGAAGAAACACTGATAGAAGCAAACCTGCAGCTTGGGCTCTCCAGCCTCCAGCACTAGTAAACATCCACCTCCAAAAGCCCTTATGAACTTCTACATCACATTTCATGACATATGTGGTACTTGTTGCAGTAGTTGTTTAGCATAAACATAAACCAATTTGCTTTTCTCATGAGTCTGTGGAATTTTGTGCTGAAAGATCAGCTGTTGCAATATCTATTGTAGTAAGGAACCCATTCTTCCAGCAGAATAAATGGGAATTCTTGCTGCAAAGTCACAGAGAGAAGGGTGTGACAATGGAGTGACTGCAGAAAGAGGCCTCTATGTGTCCCAGAAGACAACGGGAAATTAAACAGCAGCACAGCAAAGAGATGTGCCAGCTACAAAGGTTGTATTGAAGATGCCTCCAGATATTGGAGAAACTATGAAAGTACTGCAGATATGGAGCTGTCATGGGTTGGGTTTGTAACCGGGTGGAAACACCAATTTAGTGTAGTGGTTTGGTCCAAAATACTCATTACTGTTTATCTTCTGTGAGATAAGAATTAGGAGAAATGCAAAGCAGGCACCAAACTTGAAAGAATATAAAGAAGTTTATTAACAGACCTAAAAGAAGGGGAAAAAAAAATTATACCATACCTTCAGAACTCTCCTCCTCCCCCCACCTTTCTCCCTTCTCCCACTGACAATGTAAAAAAAGACAACCCTTAAGATGTTCAGTCTGTTTACCACTTCCATAATAACCTTGTTCAGTCTATTTAGGAAGAGGAGACTCTCTTGCCCATGCTATGAACACATTATCACAACGAGACAGCCGCCCACTTCCAAATAACTTTGTTCAGTCCATTTAGGAAGAGGAGTCTCTCTGCTCGCATGCGAGTCCCTTCCCCCAACTTGCAGCTTCTCCCACAACTGCTTTTGAGGATCCACTCTTGAAGTTTTTTGGGGTACAATTTTAAGGTTGAGCCGTTCAGAAACAAAAGTTCTCTTCACCCATCTCTGGGAGCATTTCCTCTCTAAGAACAGAGGCCCTTCTCCTTCCCTGGGAGCAAAGGGTCCTCCTCATCTTCATCTTTAGGACTATCTCTGGGAGCATCTCTAGGAACTGAGGTTTTCTCCTTTCCCATTTGGAGCAAAAGTCCTCATTGCTTCCATCTCTCTCTGTCCAAGCTTCTCATGAAATTACAGCTGCGTCAGCACCTGCCTATCTCAGCACAGGTGCTTTTGCTTGCGAGTTGAACTGAACACTCCACCCCCCGTATCTTCATGAAATTACAACGGGATACTCTGATATATCATAGCTTCACAACAGAATTTCAGCTTTAAGCATCTCTTCTCTCTCTTCCCTCAGGTTTTCAGCTCTTTACAGCACTGAAAGCGTTAATCTCACCTAGGCCTTGCAGCTGGAATGTGGCTTATCGAAGTGGAGAGGGAGGGGAGCCGAGCCGCTCCGGCTGCCCACAGCAGGGCTGTGAGGGGAACAGGGCAGAACAGGGCCCATCAGCTCCAGGATGGCCGTGGCCCGGCCCGGCCTGGCCCAAGCAGGGCCTGGTAGGGCCCGCTGGCCCCCACACGGGGCCCGCAGCCACCTGTCCCAGCACAGAAATGAGAGAGAGCTGGGGGGAGTTTGTCTATTCTTAAGTGTGGATCACAGAGGCAGTCACAATTTTAAGTGGCTTAAAAAATTGTCCATATTCAAACTGGCCAGCTGATAGGTTCTGTCAGGTCATGGGGAAAACTGTAAGCACTCCTTTGCAAGGACATCACGTCCAGGACTATGCTTGCTAACCCATGACAGGAGCATATATCATATTGTAAATGAAAGAAGAATTAGAGTTTTTAATACAGAATGCCATAAAGGAAGATAGGGCAAAGGAAGTTTTTGTTTACAAAACAACTAAGGGAAATGGGTGAATACAGTTAAAATGAGACCACTGCTGAATCAGAAATGGCATATCCAGTTTTCTCAGCTGCTCAAGACAAGACAGAGAGAAATCAGGTGGGAAAACTACAGAGGACAACAGAAGCAACTGCTATTTGTTCAGAAGATGAAAGGCATCATGGAAATCAAGTTTCAACTTAGCTGAGAGGAGGATGGAACAGGAACAGTACGTAAACCTCAAAGAAGTTCATGATTCAGAAAACAGGCCAAATCCCTGTATGAATTCTTTCCAGACAACAGCATAAACTCAAAAAAGAAAGTGGGTTTTTATTTAACCTGGTAAGAGTTTGGTCTTTGTCTTTTTGTAAGGAAATAGAAACCTAAACTACTATTCCTCTTAGTATTGCAGTTAAATTGCTAATGTTTGTTACATAAATATTTGCTTGGAAGATTTAAGCTATCACATCAGAGATGCCATGCCATCCTGAGGATGTGGAATGCATACTAAAGGCAGCAAAACTGATTGTAGTCCAGTATAGTGTGTTGTCAAAGAGAAATGAGAGCTCCAGGACTCTGTTCAGAGCTCCATCAGAGTCCCTTTCACACCCAGGTTTAAATTTGGGGGTGGTGTGGCTCAGTGTCTCCATGTAAATGTACTCAGTAAAATTACCATGTACCCCACAAGTTTGTAAAGTGTTCACTGCAGTTCCAATGAAAGTGCATAATACTGAAAGGACAAATCATTGTCCATAGAAATATAGTTGTAAAACATTAAGTTTTCCCCCCAAATTTAAGAAAAATCAGCTGTAGTGCTAAATGCAGCCAGCAGATAATGAGCAATGCTTATCAACATTTCACCATAACATGTTCCCGCTGATCCATGAATTGCAGTTCAAAGTTGAAAGTGGATAATTTTTAAAGTGATGCTGCTGTGGGAGTTTTTTCCTGTTTACAAAAAAAAAAAAAATAAGAACAAAGAAGTTATTATACAAAACCCCAGAAAATTTTGTTCTGATCATTATGTCTCATGCCTATAGTAGGCCAAATTCATAGGATCTCTTGATAGCAGAAAAATGACCACATGGCTTTGAAAATAATTATGTATGATGTTTTAGACACTTTTTAAATAGCAGAATGTCAATGCTTGCATGTTAAGCCAGTGATGGAGAACTCTAGTGTGAAAGAACTGACCTGTCATGAGGCAAGAATTAACTGACATACTAAAAATTTATGAAAACCAGCAGTCATTACACCAAAATCATTATGTAGAACTTCCCAGGATTTTTAATGAATCTACCAACCTTAGAGAAATGCAAGCCAGAGACCATATTTCCCATGAGGAATGTAGAGGATCTCAGGGTACTTTGCAAATCAGATGTATGCTCATTGTAGAAGCACCAGTGCATCTTCTGTGAAAATATCTTCTGCTTAAAAACATGCCACATATCACACAGACATTTTGGGCAGGAAATTAAAAATACATCCTATGAGACTGCTAAGACTAACCAGTTAAACTTCATATAAATGCACTACTCAATCAAGCTTTGCTCTGGCTTCCAGAGAAAAATCCTATTTCTTTTGAGAAAAAGTGTTTGATTAACAAAATAAAATGCAAACACACCATTTCAGTTCAGCCATTCAGCTCCCTCATGATATGCACACCTTAGTCTTGGAGACCTGTGTTGACTTGTGGGATCCCCATTGGTAGAGCACAGAGGTAGAAACAGCACATCCTACTGCTTCCAGCTGCCATCTCCCCAGTCTTTCTGAACCTGCCAGCACCCATTGGACCATCCTCAAGCCAGGTGAGTAGGTCACCATTTAGCAGCTTGAGGCATGAGGAGTTGCTGGGGGATCTTCTCTCTGCTGCTCAGGCCAGGCCCGTGGACAGCCAGATCTCACTGATGGTCCTGGGGAGGGGTCAGGGTACAAGTTATTGCTACAAGGAGGAGAAGGAGGAACAGAAATGACAGCAATTATTACCCCAAAGCGTTTGTCAGCAGCAGGGACAGCAACTCCGATCCTTCGGTGTCTTCCCCAGCATCCCAGCTCAGTCTTGTCCCTCCACCTCTCCTTCTCCCATGGCAGCAGACACTGAAGCCCAATCCACCATCCTAAAAAAAGAAAACCAATTTTGGTTAAACTGTTAAAGAGCCCAACACATTTGTTCTTACAAGGAACAGGACATACATATTTGCATCTCTGTAAAAAAGGCTTTGGTAAATGTCTCTGTAGCATCTATACTCACATTTATTTTTATGTTAGGACGTAACTACACAGTCAGTTGTGTGCTTGCCTGACACGATTCACTCTGTGAGCAGTGGCTGTAGTCTCCCACCGGCACTATTCTGACTCTCCAGCCTGAGTGCAATGAAGCAGGCAAAGGAGTAAAAAGCAAGCACCAGAGCTCCTGTGTTCTAATCTAACAGATGTGTGTGGAAGGATTTTGGACACCTCTTTCCCTTTTTTAACCCAAGATAATAGTAAATAAATCTACATTATTGTGGAACCAGAACCAACAGTGGTAAATCTAATCCAATTCTGTTGGAGAATAAAAGTAATCGCTGTAATGTCTTTGCTTCTACTGTTTAAGGGGAAAAAAATCATTACTTTAAATAGTTGGTGTAACAGACTCTTAAGGTCTGTTAATAATTTATATTTCATAGTAAGAGGAAATTGATAACAGATTTTATATGGGTCATGAGGGTATGATCCGACTTTGGCAGTCAGGGTTCTGAATGTGAAAATCACACGTGACCATTTTGGCTGGGAAAGGATGGCTCATGGTGGGCAGCAAAGTGTACTGCTTAAGAGCTAGAGAAACAGCCAGGGGTGGTAAAGAGACAATGTCACCTGAACAACAGTCAAAGCTTAACAGTCTGTGTGAGCAAATATTTCTTCATGAAAGTATTAAAGCAATTCCTTCCTGACACATCAGTGAACTCTGGGAACAGCTGGAACTTGATAGCTTAAGGGATAAAGAAAGATTTTTTTAGCACTGCAGGAGTGACCAGGGATTTTTAATTTTTTTTTTCTAGAAATTCAAGATATTTATAGCTTAGTTGGAGAGAAAAGCAGAAGAGGAGATTCATTATACAAGATTCATTATACAACATTTATTTGGGGGAGGCTTGTTGCATAAGCCACCCACCCCTTTCGGGTTACTATCACTAAGTATTTTGTGTACTTAGTGGACATCCTGCTTGCATTTGTGACTATACCAAAAGAAGCCAATATCTTCAAGGACTCAAATTCAGTCCTGGCAAGGCAAGCTGGTAGGAATGCTAAACCTTGATGCCCAGTTCATAGTTGTGCCTGAGCAATGGCCAACACAGTGCAAGAACACCTAAGCTAGCTCCAAATCAGATTTTCCACACATGGAAATCTATTGATGGCAGTACAGAGCTTCCTCTCAACAGCACTGCAGGCCAGGAATCTCTCTCAACTGCTCTTCACTGCAGCAGATTTTGCTGTAACTATGACCTCTCTGAGATGCAGGATGAGCAAAGGAGGGAGCCAGAAAAGTCTGAATCCCATAAATACAGAAAAAAAAAAAAAAAGTTGGACGGATCAAGTGACCTCTGGAACACAAATTTTACAAAATTTTACATCTGTATCCTTTCTTGAGTGCACTCAAATAAAGGTAATAGCATTCTTATTGGTTGGCATGTTAATCACACATGTAAATTTAACATAAGACATTATAACTTTGTACTTCAGGTCTGTTTCTATGCCCATGCACAATGCTAGGGAATAGCCCAGCCAAATTCCTAATGATACCAGCACAAAGTCACCAGGAATACAATTCAGAAATTCAGTCTCATATACCAGTAAAATTTTTTATGTCCTGTCTAACCCCTACATACAGTGGAGTTTTGAAACACACTTCTTACATAAAGAAGACAGGTGTTTAAAATTGACTATGTTTAGATCACCACTGTTTGAGAGAGAGAGATGGACAGTTTTGTCCCTACCATGGGAACATATAGTGCCTATACTGAATTAAACAGATTTGTTGAAAGTCTCTAGCCAGAAGCAACCCATGACCTAAACCAGCTCAACCTTTTAAAGTGCAAAATTTTGCCACCTGCAGCGTAATCTCTATTAGCAGGAAAAATGCTACTGATGTTGTGTCCCAGTTTCCCTGGAAGGACTTTCCAACTAGTCTAATAACTTGTAAGGGAGACCTCACACAAGGCCACCAAGAAGATCAAACCTCTCCCAATATCATTAAGAGATATAGTGAAACTCAAGATAAGAGTTCCTCTGGGTCAGGTTGACTAGAATTTCAGATTCTGGAGTGATTCATTGATTCACTGCTTTGATCCCATTTTTGCCCTTCCAATTCCTGTGCAGTTCTGACCAGTTCTTGATGGCAGCCCCAAGCATGAATACTTCACCAGCATCCCTGTCACTCCTAGTCCCAAAGCACCTGCTAGCCAGCCTGCTTCCATAGTCCTGACATCCACATGCTCAGCAAGAAAAGCCAACAGTGCTTGCTATACTTCATTAATTCAAAAATCATGTACAAAATTGTTGACTAGACTAGGCCTTTGTCTGAAATGGAAAAATGAATCTGTGCAGCCACTCGAGGTGAATAGATATAGTGGTGGAAAACAGCAGATAAGCATCTAGAAAATATTTCAGTTACATACCAAAAAGTGGCAAGTGGAGAAATCCCACTGCTTTGGGATTTGGGTTAGGGTCTTCATAGTAACAGTATATTTGTGCTCTACATATTTGCATCTTACATCCAGTCAGCCCTAGACAAATGTGCTGTTGCAGACCTGGAGCCTCGTTGGTAGATGTGATTACAGCTTAAGCCACGTCACACAAGTCCCTGCTGCCCTGAACTAAAAAATTAACTCTGTTACTGCAAACTGCAAGGGAACAAAGCACCAGCACTAAAACAAGAAAACCATTATAAAACACTGAGAGTAGAAAGTGTTTATGAGGTATGAAGGGAAGGGAAGGGAAGGGAAGGGAAGGGAAGGGAAGGGAAGGGAAGGGAAGGGAAGGGAAGGGAAGGGAAGGGAAGGGAAGGGAAGGGAAGGGAAGGGAAGGGAAGGGAAGGGAAGGGAAGGGAAGGGAAGGGAAGGGAAGGGAAGGGAAGGGAAGGGAAGGGAAGGGAAGGGAAGGGAAGGGAAGGGAAGGGAAGGGAAGGGAAGGGAAGGGAAGGGAAGGGAAGGGAAGGGAAGGGAAGGGAAGGGAAGGGAAGGGAAGGGAAGAAAAAGAAGAAGAAGAAGAAAAAGAAGAAGAAGAAGAAAAAGAAGAAAAGAAAAGAAAAGAAAAGAAAAGAAAAGAAAAGAAAAGAAAAGAAAAGAAAAGAAAAGAAAAGAAAAGAAAAGAAAAGAAAAGAAAAGAAAAGAAAAGAAAAGAATAAAGGAACTCACCTTGGATCTGCTTGAAATAAACATTGTCAATTTGCTCAAGAGACCAGAGGAGAAAGTGGGTCAGCCAAAATATTTTGTTTTGTGTGATATTTTGTAAAACCCCTTCTAAAAATCTGTTTCTTAGGACAACATTCAAATCTCTCATTTGGCAAAACTAAGATGTTTTCTTTTGCAGAGACTGAAATAATGCAGATTTTTCTGAAGAGAATTATTCCCTGTTTTATGTTGTTTTGATTATCTATGAAGGCTTGCCAAATCCAGCAGAATTAATTAATATTTTTGGTTTAAACCATTTTCTGGTCAATAATATTTTTGATGGAAGAGGGATGCTTGGTTTTACTTTAGATCTTAGTACTTGACCAGCCCCTGCATTTGTATCCAAAATGAAGGTTTGCACAGCCCTGAAAAAAAAATCTACCAGAAAGCCATGCCAGGATGCTTTTAGCAGCATTCTGAAAAGACATGGGTTTTATTACATATCAAAGTAGACTAGGAAATAAGAAAACACTGTACTAAGAACTCAGTTCTATATACAACGTAAATAAGAGCTGATCTTTATTTCATCAGCTTCCTCTTATAAGCAGCTCCTTGTCTATCCTCTGCCTACATTTTGCTAGATTTTTAATTCAGAAGGCAGATGAATGCCTCCCAAAAGTGCAAAGTTCAAAACAGCCATAACTCCAGCCATCATTGCTCAGCTGCCTTGCTGATACCTTTTTGGCTAGCTTTAACTCTTGTTCCAACCTTCTCACCCACTAACAATTGAAATAAGACTGCATTCATCACCAAAAAAAAAAAAAAAAAAAAAAAAAAAAAGATAAAAGTCCCACATGGCTCATAAACCCTTTGTCACATCACAGAATTTTGTTCCAACTCAATGTGGATAAGAATAGTTTATCAAGTGCCCTAACTAGGCCATTATTTGGCAGTCCAGAAACTTGTTTGTTATTTGTATTTTCTGTAGTTTCAATACAAATTGACTTCTCCAAGAGTGACAGCTACTACTGGGTCTCTGTGCACAGACTTGGTGAGAATGGCAGCTTTCATATGAGGTTTCCCAATAATAAATGCAACACAGTGGGTGCCCGTAGCTTTGGATTCTGTGACCTATAATATTTTCTGTCAAGGCACATGCTATGAGATAGGTTAGCACTTACTTCCTTTGGTGGCCCTGACATATGTATAAAATAAGTACAAATCAGCTAAGTCTGACTGCATGCAAAAAAAAAAAAAAATTTAAAAAGCACTGATGTTAGATTTCTACCACAACGTGTGAAATATGCTACTGCTTTGAATAACTTGAATAACTATTTCTTTGACTGGAATGGAGAAAAAAAAAAGGCAGTCTGTCTTTTGTTATTTTTGACATTTAATATTACTTATAATATCACTAGCAACATGGGATTATCACACTGAAATTCTCAACCATACTCCAGTTACATTTCTGAAGAATATCAAAAGGCAGCTCAGAACATCTGAAGATTTACACAGAGAGAAGGGAACTAAAGGGCTCTATTCTTCCTTCAGTGTTCATGTTAGCTGTGTACAGAAATCCCTCATGTATCACCAAGGGCCTTCTGAAAGCCCTGAAAAAGTGCAAGAAATATAGATGCCATACTTCAGAAAATGGACAATAGAATTCAGAGAGCCCCAACATGCTGCTATGCTAAAAACATTTTATCCAGTTCCTTGTGTTTTCCTGATATTTATTTTATTTAGGTTAGTTTGAATATTTTTGATGTTCTCAATTGAAGCAATGTAAAATTTCATGACCAATCCAAATGGCTGGGGAAAACTCTGTCGTTAAAAATGTTCCTGTTTTTTTCCACAGCTGTACAAATCTCTTATTAGTGTCAAATAAAAGGCAGTCTTTGGGGAAGAGGGAAGACTAGTGTAGTAGCCGCATTGTAAGGAAACCCTGGGGTAGGTATAACTTGTAGCATATTGATGTATATTATGCAAAGTGCACACATCTTAGGAAGTTCTTTTAATAGCATTTATGTGTAATTAACAACTTCTCCTATGACAATTCAGGGTGTGAGCTTCACTTATGTTCTTAACTGCCTTTTGGAGGCAGCTTTTTTCTCCACTATCTGGGTGTAGAATCTGGGGGTTCCAGTATCTACCCAGGGTGCCTAAATAAGGTTGCTGAAGTTAAGTATTGTGAAGCTCTTATATAGAAACTATAACCACCCTGACTTTTATGGACATTTCCAAGGTGGCTCATGCTTTCTCTCCTGTTGTCCTAGGACTGCAGCGTCTCTGAGACTGTGCAAATCTACATGGGTCAGATTGATATTTCCATCCTTGTTTTACAGAGGTGGAACTGAGTTACTGAGAAGTAAATATTCGCCTGAAATAATAGGGGTTATAATAATAGGGGTTCTAGGAAGAGCATTTTCAGAAGGTTGAGGAAGGTGATCCTGCCACTCTACCCATCCCTAGTGAGGTCACATCTGGACTGTCCAGTTCTGGCCTCCTGAGGAGGCCAGAAGATATGGAGATATGGAGATATGGAGGCCAAGAGATATGGAGCTCCTGGAGCAGGTCCAATGGAGGGCTACAAAGATGATTAAGGGACTGGAGCATGTGTCTTATGAGGACAGGCTGAGGGAGCTGGGCCTGTTCAGCCTCAAGAAGAAGTGACTGAGGGGATATGATCCATGTCTGTCAGTATCTGAAGGGAGGTGTCAGAGAAGGGAGCCAGGCTCTGCTCAGTGGTACCCAGCAATAAGACAAGAGGCACAGGGGAGCTCCATGAGACTTTCTATTAGCCTTTCTCATAGTCATCATCCAGCTGCTTCCCGCACATCTGTTTATACCTCTTCCCCTTACACGTCAATAAAAACAGATACACGAGGGTCTTTCTAGAAGCTAGCCTTGTCTTCAACCCACATATCAGTCCTGATCTTGAGGGTGAGGGTGTTAATTACTAGCTGCCTGTGGAGTTTCATAAAGCCAGAGTAATGAATGTTGTACTTTCAGAAGGAGTTAGCAAATTTCTGATCATTGCATATAATAAATTCTGGTTTATTCAGTTCAAGGTCTTAGACACTGTCAGTTTCCCCAAAACACTTCCATCATCAAAATCAGAACCTGTATCTTCAAAATAAACATAGGCAATTCCAGAGAGAAATTAAGCACATAAATCTGAGGCTGTAGACAAAATTCATCCTCTTGAGATAGAACTTGGGAGCACTTGACTATGCATGGCACAATGTGGCATGGCTCATATTCAAACAACCAGAAACAGTAAAAATACAGTCAATGACAGGACTGATTAAGTTTGACTCAGCATCATCCTATCTGCACTTACGTGGCTTTCAACCATTTTCTAGGACTGACAGAAAAAGCCAATGTTTACCTGCAAATTTTTGTGTAGGTATATCACGTACTTTTCCCATTTAGGTAACAGCAATGTTAAGCTGACATGTCTGTTTACAAAGTCTGTTTTCACTCTCCAAATGACTGTTTTTCTTTTAATTCTTATCTTCCTTAAACAGGAATGAAAACCAGAAGGATCTTTTTTCATTCACTGATAGGTCTTGTTTTTTCTGGAAATCAGCATTTACAGGGTAAGGCTATATTACATGTGGGACCATTCCACTGAATAAGACTTTTTGACAGTAATTTTTCTTTAGCTAAATTTAGAATACATGAAATTTTGAATATGTCTGAATTGTTAGGGAATTCTAACATCCACACACAGGTAATTTTTCACACAAAACTGTGAAACAGAGCTTTATGAAACACCAGAAATATAATTCACTTCTAATATAGGCTGGTATCTAAAACTGAAGCAGAAAGCCAAGACAGAGAATAATTATGGCAAAACAATGTTTGCAGAAGTTGTACTGTCTTCATGGAGATATCTATGATTGACTCTTTATTTGTCCTTCCATGAGTTAAAAGAATTCTGAGCTGCTTTTCTCTTGTTCTGTGCTCACTTTGCATAAAGAAGAGAGTTAGCTACCACACAGAATGGAGAGCAAGGTCTTACTTCATTATACTCCAGAGCACTGATGCAGAGCACTGATTGCTACAGTCTACAGTTGTCTTCTCATTTTACTTGTGCTCACTTGATGCTCAAAGAGGTTTCACCTTGATGGAAGTTTTAGTTTGATCAGGTTTTCACTGTCTGCATGAATATATACAAACATAGCAAAAATATATTTCCAGTATAGGTTAGTCTTTGATTCACATGACCCTCCTGCTTTAAATTACCCACATATATGCTTATTCATCATGGCTCTAACCATAATTCCATGTTAAGAGAAATCCTACAAAAAGCAATGGAAAAAATAAGAAAAAATAAATGGACAGGCTGTTGGGAAAAGAAGACTTACGGCCAGATAAGGTGAATCAATAATTAGAAGCAAACCTCATCCAATTATTTAACCCCCACAAATATATGTCTGCAAATTATTAGCTATCTTATATTTCTCATATTACAAGCAAAAAACTTCTACTGTCGCATAACATTCTCTTTATCACCCAGCTGTAGTGTTTGTCCGACCCAAAATAATCCATTCGGTGGGTGTGTATTGGCAACCACTCCTTGTTGGTACCTTGGTTCACCTCAGGAAGACATTATGAAATCCCTTCTCCTCCTCCTTTTTTAGATCAGGCAAATTCTGAAAAACACAGTATAAATCCATGACATCACCAAGACTTTTAGTATCTCTCAGTAAGCAATTAGACTTTGTCATCTGTTGGTCATGTAAACAGAAATGACACAGGCATATGGGAAAAGGTGTATCTTCAAGGGAAGTACCCAGGATGTGTGATCACTCAACACAGATTCTGTGTTCTCACTCATAACACCTGTCAATTAACAAACTTAAAAGTTACTGGCACGGTTGAAGGAGGGAGGATGGAGAGTACCACAGAAAAGATAATTAATGCAAAGGAGAAGGATTTTTTGTGAGATTTCATAAAACAATATCACATTTAAATTATTTTCTTATGTAAATCTGTTCTAAATTATATGGCTAAATGAGAATGTAATTGCTTCCCAAAGAAAATGGCATTTCACATTGCATATTTTATATCTATATTATACATACACACAAAAAAAAAATACATAATACATTTACATCTGAAGTTAAATACAGGACACTGAAACATTTTAGGAATCTGAACAACAGGCTTCCCTAAGCTCATGTGTAAATCTAAACAACTCTTACAGACTCCTTTTATGCATGATTCAGACACTAAACTTCTTGGTGGGCAACACTATATTTATACACATGCTAAAAATGTGGCTAAAGTGATATAAATTATCTTCATTAAAATCTAGTTATGTTTGATAGAAAAGACATCATCATATGTCTAGAAAAGCTGTGGATGCCCAGACTGAAATTGCTTAAAGCCAGGGTGGGGCTCTGACCAACCTGCTTAATGAGAGCTGTCCCTGTCCATAGCTAGATGATCTCTCTCTAAGGCCTCTTCCAACTCAGATCATTCTATGATTGTATGATTCTCATTAAACACTATCATCACTTATCCACTGCTAAATAAATACAGACAAAATTTAAAATTATGCATGTTTTAAATGGTATCCAAGCTGATATCACAGCTCAAGTGCAGACTGGATGTCTTACGTCTTCTGGTAATAGGAACATAGTCTTTCATCCAAATGTTAGGTGTTGAATTTGGAACTGCCTCTCAGCCTTCTTCACCTGCTTGATGATATCCCAGTGAAGATGTGAATTTTCTGGTTTGTGATTTTATCTCTTCATGAACATACAACATAATATAGCAGTAAGTTCTACATTTAAAACACTTCTGCTTTCCTATTTAAGACAGTACAGGCCTGGACAAACCCATAAATTTTCCTTGATTTATTTCTTTCAGGTTTTTTGCTCCAAATTGTGTTTGGAGATTATCTTGCTCTTAATCACAAGACTAAATTGAACACCCATACTGCCTCATCTACAATGAAAATACTTTCGTCTTTTCTCTTTACTGACTCTGTTCATGGCCTAGTCCCAAAATCTGGTTTCTTTGTTCTCCTGCTGGAAGGGTGCCTCCTGAAAGTATCAATTATTACCATTTGTTATCAGCAGTAAACGGGTAAGATTTTTAATTTTTCTCAAAGATAAAAACTATATAGATAAACAAATGAGGTGTTCTAAAACACAGCAATTCAAAACCAAAACTGAAACTTCATTCAGAATATGTACCTAGAATGTAAAATCCCCAAGTCACCAGCATCTGACTAAATATAAAAGCATAAAAGCTTTGATAAGAAACAAAAGGGATGATTTTAGAAGAAATTACAGTTTTATTGACTAGGAGAGATAGCATACCATGGGATGGGATGGGATGGGATGGGATGGGATGGGATGGGATGGGATGGGATGGGATGGGATAGGATAGGATGGGATAGGATAGGATAGGATAGGATAGGATAGGATAGGATAGGATAGGATAGGATAGGATAGGATAGGATAGGATAGGATAGGATAGGTCAGGTCCAGTTGGAGGGGACCTATTAGTCCAACTGTAATGCCACTTCAGGGCTGATCAGGGCTAACAGTAAAAAACATGTTATTAAGGGCATAGTTCAAATGCCTTTTAAACACTGACAGGCTCCTCTCTAGGAAGTTGGTTCCAGTGCTTTCCCACCCTTGCTGTAAAGAAATGCCTTTTAATGTCAAGTCTGAACCTCCCAATGCATCTTTGAACCAATCCCACACATCCTGTCACTGGATACCAGAAGAGCTCAGCACATCCCTCTCTACTCTTTCCCCAGGAAGCTGTAGAGGGAATGGGATCTCCTCTCAGCTGCCTTCTCTCCAAACTAGAAAAAAAAGGTCTCAGCCACTCCCTACAGGACACTCCTTCCAGCCTTTTCACCAGCTTTGTTGTCCTCTGGAGATGCATCCAAGGACCTTCACATCCTTCTTAAATGGTGAGGCCCAGAACTCCACCCAGTGCTGAAGGTGAGGCTGCACCAACTCTGAACGCAGTGGGACAATCACCTCTTTTGACCAGCTGGCAATGCTGTGTTTGGTGATCCTGTGATGGGCTTTGCCCTCCTGACTGCTGGGGCACTGCTGACTCACGTGGAGCCTGCTGTCACCCAGCACCCCCAGATCCCTGTCTGCAGGGTTGCTCTCCAGGCACTCCTCCCTCAGAATATACTTGTGCCTGGCATTATTCCATACCAGGTGGAGAATCTGGCATTTTTTCTTGTCAAATGGCATTCCATTAATGATTCCACAATGCTCCAGTCTCTTTAGATCCCTCTACAAGGGTTCTCATTCCTTGAGAGAATCAACAATATCTCACAGTTTGGTACCATCAGCAAATTTGCTAATTGTGCATTCAACTGAGATCATAATAAAAGTATGGAACAGAACTGGCTCTGGAATTGAACCCTGAGGTGCACTGTTGGTTTCCAGTCACCATCTGGGTGTACATTGCAACTCTTTAAGCCCTGCTCTACAGCCAGTTCTCTACCCAGAGCACCATGTACCTGCCTGTTTTACAACTGGATAACTTATGCAAAAGGATTCTATGAGGGACAGTATCAAAACCCTTAGCAAAACCCAGAAAAACTACATCCAACAACTTCCTTCATTTACTAGACAGGTGATCTTATCATAGAAGGACATCAAATGAGTTAGATATTTTGTTCTCAGGTGGATAGCCAAGAGCTGATTTTGAAACTTGAATTCATTTAATTTAAGGGGTACAGGAAGAATTCAACCAGAGTTGTACTTGAGTGTTTCTGGAGTAGGATTGGAAACCAAGCTCAAAAGAGAGCAGAAGGGGTAAATACATGTAGTTCACAAGACTAGCAGCTGAGTTTGATTTCTTTTTGTGGTACCCATGGCAATAATACTACATTACTATCACAGTGCAAACAGTCTTATTGGACATAGTCCAGCGGCATATCTGATTAAAGCATGTCTTCTAAACATGTATCTGAACTTGATGTGATAGAAATGGCAATTCCTCCATTTTTCCTACTGGTTTGATCCACTGGCAAATCAACTACTGTGATAATACTGTGTCTCATTTCCCACTTTAACCTGTCTGGTTTAAATTTCCAGCCAGTTAAACTGAGGAGTTTTTAATAGCTAATATTTCTTCCCTATGATGGCACTTATCCCCAAAGATCAAGTCACTTCTCATTCATTGCTGCACTAATGGAGCCTGGATGGTGACAAAAGGCACTTTAGACTGAAGCCAGGTCATCTTCTGTGGAGTTCAAAGGAGTTCTGCTCTTCAAACAAAACCAAAAATATCGTTAGGTGAGAGCAAGTGATCTGCAAAAAATATAGGAGCCATTTATGTGACCTGTTGACCAGGCACCATGCCTAACAAGAGAATGATACTGTAAACTTTCAGAGAGGTTTTGACTCTCTACCACTGTCTGCCAGAATAAGCCCACTCTTATCTAAATTCAGAAAGATTAGTGTGTTTCAGTCAAGACTTGGCCCATCCTTATATACTCATCCTCCATGAGTACAAGGACAGATAAGCATCTCTTTGCTTTATCCTAGCTGGCAGCACTACACATCTCCCAGGAGCAGTTCATGGGCATCCTTCACCCACTTGTAAATAACCACTTCTGAGAGCACAGAGGAGTCATTCTCCATAATTAAGACCTAATTCAATATCCACTGAAATCAATGGAAGTTTTTCCACTGACTTCAGTGTGCTTCAGCCTGAGCCCTGAAACCAACAATCATCTGGTGACATTTGTGTTATATTAACCTAGCCTTTAGGAAGTGTATTGAGGTCTCCAACTTATTTCACATAAGCCACCAAACAGTAATAATTTTCAGACAATGTCAACCTGACCCAGATTTGAACTGGCAATCTGGAGCTAGAAAGCACTATAATCCATTACTAGCCCTGTGAACCATCTGGTCACAATATCTCAAGCAACTTATATGGTTCTTAGTCACTGAGTAGCTTACTGAGACTTGTATGGTAAAAACCAGAATTTGTCTGTGGGTGTACATGTACATATCTAAACATAATTAAGAATTTTCTCTCGTCAATGTAAATACTAAGACACTGATTTTCCATTCACTAGTGTGCAATAAAAGAATTATTTTACTGGTTTTGTATTGGAGTGACAATTAGTATGTAAAACACAAGGACCTAAGTAAAATCCTAACAAAGTCACTGTGACCCCCTAGTCAGGCATGTGGATATTTTTGCAAGTATCTCCAACACTTTATGTGGGTGTTTCTTTTGAGTATGTAAATGCTTAGTCAGATATATTCTTTTTTACAATTTTACAAGGAATTTATTTTGCTTTCTTAAACTTTCAAGAATTGAGCTTGCTGGTTACACACAGAATATATTAATTTCTACCATCATCTCATGTTTATATTTCACAGAAAAGGCAAGGGATGCAGCTTTCCCATGTTTTGTACTTTAACCACTTGTCTGTATTTAAGTAAAATGAGTGTCAAAGGCTACTAGGCTAAGTGATGTCATTTTATATCTATTTTGCAGATGTATAAGTGACTAAAAGATGTAAGGCAATGAAAAATAAGATCCAGAGGGAGCTTCTTACATTTTGGACCATAAGTTTGTTCATTAAAGGTTGTCTTTCAGACAAAAAGTATTTAGTCTTGAAATATTAGCAAGAAAGATATTCATATGATTCAATGTATATACTTCAGTATTTTAATAATCTTCCTGGTCTCAAAGCCACACTTCATTTAAGCTATATTTTACAGTAGCAGTCAGGGTCAATTTATAGAAGAAAACTCATTAATAAAGTGAAAGATGTATGAATATAAATGCACCACAAGAAACTCAAGACTATAAAATCACAGAAAAGGCAGAACATTTACTGAAGTCTTGTATTTAAACAGGCTTTTACAAACTTATTTTACTAGTGTTATAATGCCAGTTTAAAATTAAAGACCAATGCTGCTTGTCACTCAGCAGGTTTTGCCTAGTTTATGAACAGGTACCTACATATTTTACCACAAAGTTTTTTTAAAAAGCATGTGAATTTCCATCTTATATAAAAGAAGAACCTAACATCTGTCCAAGGTCCTACATTCTTCTTCTTGAGTTCTCCACACTAATGCCACAGTACACTGCATGTGGGTTATCCACAAGTACGTAAGAATAAGCTTTTTGCTGTTTCTGACCTACAAAATAGTTCAAGTGCTAATACACTAATCTTTCTATTCACTGTTCCAGGAAAAAGGAGGGAGAGTTAGGAAATAAATCTCTCGATTTACCCCTTTACCACTTATAAGTTCTCCGTGTGCCTTATCAGAGTTATTTGATACTCATATGCTTAATTCTGCAAGTACTATTCACAGCAACTTCTCCATTCGTTATCCATCTGCTGATGACAAAAAGATCTACTACACACCAAGCAGTGCAAAATCTGTAGAGAGAAAAGAAATAACACTGTAACTAGAATATATGATGTCAGAAGAAAACATTTTTGCTGACAAGTCATTCTTCAAGATTTACTGAAGGAAAGAAGCAGCCCTAGACTCAGATGGATTCAGCCTCTGACTCCCAGGTGGCAGAAGGGTAACAACTTTGTGTTATGCCTCAAATACCTGCCCATAAAAAGCAAAAAGTATTTCTGTGTGAGAAAAGATTTAAAAACACCTTGACGTCAAAAATAGGCCATCACTAGAATGTTCATCTGCTTCCTGGTTGGACCTTAGTTTTGATATTGTTTTTAATAATATTTGAAATTATACACAGTCATGGTGAAATTACCAAATCACCGAATAAAATATCCATACACTGGGATACAGTGGAAAAGAAAAACCATATACTACTAGATAATTGCTGAACTGAAAATTCTGCTTCAATATTCTAAGAGAGCCTCATATTTGAAGCCTCTTAGATTGCTAATATGCTTCAATTAGCCTTTGTGTATTTAATTCTGGGATAAGATTTGGTAAGGTATTACATAGCATGCCTTTATATTACAGCTTTAAAAATCTTCTGAAAGTCAAGACGGAGAAAAGTAGCATGCTTCTCTTCTTAAGGTTTCTCATTTAGTAGGTGCATACAAATTGCAATGCAGCATTGGGCAAGAACCAAGTTATTTTTCACTATCACTTGCTGTATTATTTGTTTTATCTCCATTTTTATTATAAAGGCAAGAATAACACACTTTTAATGTAAGGCAAGGATAAGAATTATTCAAAAGTAGAACACTTGTATTCTACAGATCAGCAAATACTTTAAAAATAATAATGAATTACGTTTCACATCCCTACTTATTTTTTTTTCTATTTTACAGCAAAGAGGCAGAACAACATGGGATATGTCACTAAAGGTCACCTTATCCACCAAGCCAGTGCTCTAGCTAGAAATAAAGGCCCTAGGTAACCTGGCTCCCAGTTATATATGCTAATAACTAGGCAAAATTCTGCCAGGAGATTCGGAAAGGCAGTGAGAGCCATGAGTTTAGAAGAAATGTCACCTGTTAAGGCCTGACTTCTGTGGCATTGCTGTGTCAGACAGAGTCACACCCCTGAAGCTACACCACCTGGAGCTGCAGCCTGGAAGAGAGCAGCGCAGCTACTCATTTGGTGTGCTTTGGTAAAGAAAGATGATTTTGCCATTTTGGTTTGCTCATGTAGCTCTCTTTACATTCAAAACATCTTTTTGATTGTGGTGGCTTGACCTTGGCTGGCCTCCTGGTACCCATCAGGCCACTCTATCCCTTCCCCCAGCAGGCTCAGCTTCACTCATAGCTCTCCTACCTCCTCCACAGAGGAAGGATGGAGAATGAGAGCTTTGGTCAGTTCATAACACTCGCCTCTGAGGTCCTTCCTCCTTGCGCTCTTCCCCTGCTCCAGTGTGCCTTCCCATAGGAGGCAGTTCTTCATGAACATCTCCAACATGGGTCCTTCCCATGGGCTGCAGTTCTTCAAGAACTGTTCCAGTGTGTGTGGTTTCCATTGGGTATAATCCGTCAGGAATGGATTGCCCCACTGTAGGCTCCCCATGGGCCACAGATTCTGACAGGAAACCTGCTTCTGTGTGAGCTCCTCTTCACAGGCTGCAGTTCCTGCCAAGAGCCTACTCCAGTGCGGGCTCTCCATCGGCTGTGGCTTCTTTCAGGGAACATCCATCTGCTCTGGCATAGAGTCTTCCAAGGACCACAGGTAGGTATCTGTTCCACCACGGATTTCCCGTGGCCTGTCCGTAAAGGCCCCTTTTGACTCCTGAACTTCTTTGATTGATCGCTATCAACTGTTAAGATTTTTCTGTCCTTCAGATACCTCGACCCACAAATAAAAGTCAGGTATGAAGGATATTCTGTGTCTTTTTTTTAAGATGCTGTACTCATATCAGTAATTCCTGTCTATATATACAGATATATGGAATCATTCAGGATAGGCTTTGACCTGCCAGAATTAAGCATAAAATACAGCAGTTCGACATACATCTACGTGAGGGACTACCAACACTCCCATTTCAGAATCATCCAGATACAAACCGGTTCACATCAAAGTGCCAGATGTGTGTTAAAAGCACATTGTTCCAGTAGTAATTAGCCAAGTTAAAAAATGATTTGCCAGCATTCGGTCTGCAGAGTGCTCATTTTTAACCCATTTAATTATTCTGCACTGGTTTCCTCCTCAAGCTTTGTCTCTTGAGCTACTGTGGATACTTACCACTATGAAAACCTAGACTGCTCTGAAATACATTTCACTTTTGACACTGACAGTGACATTGTTCTATTGCAAAAAAAAACCCCTAAAACCCAAAAAACAAACTTAAAAAGAACCACAGTCAAAAAGGAAAGGAGGAGAGAGAGAGCAAAGGCTGTCTGAAAAACTCATGATGCCAGTTTTTATGAGTTTTCAGATGTAAGTCTGAACAATTTGCACAAATGTCGATGGATTGCATTGATTCTGAGTTCTGGTACAAGGATCTCTACATCTTTTAAACAGCTGAGTTTTCCTTTGAGATAAAGCTGAGGCAGTGTGTTGGGACAGAGCTCAAAGTTGGTCTGGAGAGCAGACACTAGTCCTGCAAAACTTATTGCAGATACTACTGAACAAGAAACCAGGATACCTGAGCAAGCCCAGGACTGAGGTGTGGTGGAATTCTAAATGGGTCACTGTAAACTGCATTCTGCATCCACATCTAATATTGTCAAGTGAGAAGGTTGAAAAACTGGAAAAGCTTCTGATTAGAGGTTAGATGATCACAGCGGCCCTCTCTGGCTTTAATCTTTGACTCTATGAATAAACAATGAGAGTATTTAGAGTGCAGAGGGAAACAGGGAAACCTTATCAGCAGGTGCTCAGTTGGGTTCCCAATAATATTCACTGCTGGATATCACTGCTGGTCGGGGTCCACTGTTAATTGGATGGTGCTGAGAACACAAGGATGGGCAAGAAATGATCACATTTCCCTGGGAAGTCTGTGGAGGTCTATCACCCATTGCAACTGGGGCACCAGGAAACTTCCAGCAAAGCTGGCAGCCAGAGTTCTCAGTTGACAGCTTCTGTGTTTGGAAAGATTGGTTGAGATGGGAAGGTGCTTTTTTTGGGTATGAGGGAAAAAGGTGAATGGTACTTTAGGGAAAGCTGTGAGAAATTTATTTTGCTGCTGATGTTTATTATGCTTGTGGTTGCAGTATATGCTCCAATATATTATGATGCACAAAAGATTAAGCAAACTGCATAGCTATACAATTATTAGACAAAGGTCGTTGCACTGGGGATGACTTTTAGGATCTATGAACAATGAAATGTAAACTCACTCCAGTGTTCACTTATTTTCACAGTGATCTCTCTTCTTGATGAACTGAAAAATTTCATTTATATAAAGGTACAGCTCTCTTGCAAATCCAGTCTTTGCACTGCAATCACAGTAGTGGTGAAAGAAATGTGCAGTGAGAGGGAAAGCTCTTTTTTCAAAAAGTTGCCTCCATTTGCATGTACTTCTAAAAGTAATGTACAGTATATCTTTAAGCAGATGGTACTGATATGGGATTTCCCCATGTCATTTACTTGCTCAGGACTGATATTTTATAGGGAAAATAAAATACAAAGAGAAGGGTCAAAACAAAAACAGAGTGTATTAAATATCTTTTTGGCATAAGACTGCAGCCAGATTGACTCTCTGAGCAACTATTTTTCAAAAAGCCTCCTGTGGTATTGGCCTAAGCATCCTCTGAACTAGGATATGTACAATATGTAGAGAAAGAGCAGCATCTGCTTAGTTTTCATATCATCCCTTATCAAAATAATTTAAAAAGCTATTTTCCAGGATTAAAGGGTTTATTACAAATAACAGTATTAATGAACAAGATACAGTTTGATTCTGTCATCATCATTTCAACAAAAGTACATATCCAAATGAGGTGAAACACTTCCCTTTGATGCCATCAAAGCCTTTTCTTAATGTCATCGTAACCACTTTATCTTGGATTTTACATATCACACTAGCTGAGGTTTAGCTTTCACAGCTAAGCATATTAATACCTTTGTGAGCTTGTCTATAAACAAATGACTGGGCACCTTCAGTTGGTAAGGTCAACTTTATGATTGATGAGCATGAAAATCCTCCCAGAAAATGTGCTATCCAATTTTGGAACTGAACATTAAAGGACCACTGTATACAGAGTGCTGATGGAAAAGGAACAGAAGTTACACTGCCATCACAGTATTGCTGGCTGCCTTTGTTACAGAATTTTTTCTTCGTTAACTCACCAACTCAGTCGGGGGAATAACACTCTGTGTGAAAATGAGTTAGATCCAGTATAGCACAAATTTAAGTAGCTTTAGCTTGAGGATTACCCATAGCCTGTTTCCCACAAATGTGTTGAATTTCAGGTTTGAGTTTTATTAAGCAATACATCACTTAAGTTCCAATTTATTAAGAAGTAATACATCAAAATATAATAAAATGAAGTCTTAGCTAACAACTATATGATTACTCAGCTCCTTACTGCAGGGGATACTTGATTTTATATATATGTAATCATAGGCAGAGCTAGCCAACTCTGCCGAAAACGCCAGTATATTGAAATTGCAACTCTTCACAGAAGTTCAGATGAAACTTTCATTGAGAAAGGTTTATTTGCTCCAGGACAGAATTCCTGATCAAGATGAGAGAGCAAAAGAGGCAGACAGACAGACAGGAAAGAGAATAGCCTTGTCCTTATAACAGCCACAGAAACGGAAGTCCCCTTAAAAAGACCCATGTCAAAACACTGGTTCTCTTGCAGTCCAGGTTCCTCACTGGAGCACTCTAATCTTGTATCCTCTCTCTCATCTTCAAAAAGTTGTGGCTTTATCTTGTGAAATAAGAAAAGTTTTGAAGTTTCACCAAAATGCAAAATGGTTTCCCACTCTCTGAATGGGAATTGAATCCTATAGTTTCCATAGCATTTTGTAAAGGAAGTGTTGTAAAATGAAGAGACCTGATACCAGCAAGGAGTTAAACTAGAAATAGTTTCATGTACACAATTAGGTAACCAGTTATTAAAATAGCAGTTTAGTTTTCAGATAATGATCTATCATAGCCATGCATTCTTCAATACATGCTGAACTCTTGTGCCCAGCTTTCTATGAAGAGAGGTGCTATAATTCTTATGTTTGTTACTTGGCCAACATTAATTTATACACAAAACATTAGCTAATTAAAAAGAAAACTCATATTATTAAGATGTGTTATTCCTGTGACAGATAACAGAATTTAAGCAAAATTATTCTTTTTCTTCATTAGGCTGCATCTAGAAAATTCATGACAACTTTCTGAATTCATGTCTTCATAAAAATTGCATTCTTCATTACATGTTTTAATTATTTTAATATAAAGCTTAATTCTATACTTTAGTACAAGGCAATTTAAAAAAGATTATTTTTCTTTTTCAAACTTACTGGGAGTTTGCTGCTAATAAAACAATAGAAGCTTGGAGAGAAGAGGCAAGCAGAAACCTGCCATTTCCTATCTGAAGCTTACAATGGAAAGTGACCCTCTGTACTGGATAACTGCTAACAAAATTATTACTCAGCAGGTACAGGTTCTTAAAATGAAAAAACACAAAAAAAATCAAAAAGAAAAAAAAGAAAACTAGTACCATATTGACACAAAAACCGCCTTCTCTTTGATTTACGTAATCTGCTGGTACGTTACGATCACTGCCCTTCACCATACGATTAGTAAATTATGACTAATGTTATTAAAAGTTACTGAGTTGGAAGGGACCCATCAGGATGATCGAGTCCAGCTCCTTACATAAAAGGACAAAGCGTATCAAAGGAAAGCAGAAATATGTTTTGACCAGAAAACTGGGAGAGGTTGAGGTAGGACTGGGAGTATGGGTGGCATCAATTATTTTTCTTTTCCTATTCCAACTTTAAATTCTGCCAGTTAATAAAATAGCTCTAACTGCAGAAACCCATCTCTGCATTGAAGACCAGATGTTCATAGTGTGTCTTAGGCATGCCTCTAACTTTTCCCTCCTTGCTCTACCAAATTTATGACTGGGCTTAACATGCCCACCTAGATACGAACAATGTTTCTCTTTTATCCTGTTTATATGTTGAAGACAGAGAGTCTTAACTTGTTTCTTTGCCTTCAATAATTAACAATGCTAGTACAACTTCCAAAAGCATCTTTCAAAACAAAACTATATTTTCTGTGTTGGTGCGATTACTAGCCATCAGTGAAGAACCTATAGGAAAACTATATAAAATATTTAAATTGAAATTAAAATTGAAAGAGTAGGCTAGATGCATATTTAGGCTTCTGCTTCAATAATTTATTATAATTGCTGTAATGTAACAGGGGAGCTGCTATGGCAAACATAGCTGTAGAAATACTGCTAAAAAGTAACAAGAGTTCATGTAATAAATATGTTTCTTAAATACAAATGAAGCAAAAGAAATTGTAAATGTTATTTATAGTTTCATTGCAAGCTATGAAAAGCGACTGAAATCAGATGGTACATCTGAAAGATTGTACTTCCTTTCAGAGAAATGTAATTTATCTCATGATTTTAGGCGAGACCTCTGCTTGTAGAGGAAACCCACCTGCAGCTCTGTGACATGGCCCAAAATGTTCCCGCTGTCCCTGTGCTGCAGCAGAGGCACACACACCCCCAGACCTGCAGACAGAGCCATGGGGGAGAGCTGTGGCTGCAGGAAACTGCCACTGGAGCAACAGAGATCATCCAGAGAGAAGGGAAGCAAGAAGAAAGGAAAGATGGGATGACAGAGCAGGTGTGAAAGGACAGTCAGTGAAACAAAAGCAAAGGCCTGAAAACAGAGCTTAGCTGTTTTATTTAGCTTAAAAAAAGAACAAAAACAAGAGCAAAGCTGAATTACCTTTCTCTTTTGTCCAGCACAGACAGAAAAACAGGCAGAAAACACAAGTGTTCTGGGATAACACAAACTTTCTGGGCAAACAAAACATGAAAGGTCACTCAACTCTGAATGTATCTTCACTGAAAAAGCTCTTGTTTTTTTCTCATGCAATGAATCCATGCTAGCTGTCTTGAGGTAAAAGCATAATGATGGTACAGTACTGTAGTTATAAATAAAAATGGTATCCAAATCACATACACAGAGAGCTGTAGCATAACTAAATGGTGTCACAATGAAGCTGCACACCTATTACAGGGAAGAAATGCATTACACAAGGATCTGCAGAAAGGCTGTACTTAGGCTGTATTTTGTATCAAATTGACCAAAATCCACTTGCTCACTCTGGAGGAGGGAGTAAGGACTTGGGGAGAGGCACCATCAGTTGTCAGCAGCCAGTGAATTCAGTGTTCAGTGAGATACACAGCACTGAAAACTGTCTCATCTTTATCCAGACTCTCACTTCCATCACCAGAGTAACTGAAATAAAAGGAGATGTTTTTAAAACAAAGTAAAATAGCTTGTAGAGCAAGAAGTCATCATCAGCTCATTCTTAATCTGCAGTGTGGTGATGGGCTGTTCTAACAACACACCCCAAAAGAAAGGTCTGTAGACTGGAGGCAAGGAAAGCAGCGGGGGTAAGGAAGGGTTCTCTGAAGCATCCTGGTTTCAACCTGGCTTGAAATGACTGTGAGCCAGCACCAGGACAGATAATAGGCTGGAAAGAGGGAATGTTAATATTCTTTAGGGAGCTTATAGCCAGAATTTTTGTTTGGGACTGAAAAAGTACTTGATTCAACTGGTTTTAAAATCATAGAATAATTTAGCTTGGAAAGATCATCAACTTCAACCTTTAAGCCAGCACTGCCAAATCCACCACTAAACCACATCCCTAAATGTCACATCTACATGTACTTTCAATATCTCTGGGGACGACCACTCCTCCACTTCCCCGGGCAGACTGTTCCAGTACTTAACAACCTTCTTGGTGAAAAAAATTTCCCAATATCCAACTTAAATCTCCCCTGGTGCAACTGGAGGCCCTCTGCCCTTGTTCTGTAACCTTGGAGAGGAGACCAACCCTTGCTACCGCTGCCTTTCAGGTAGTTGGAGAGTGACAGGGTTCCTGCCAAGCTTCCTTTTCTCCAGGCTAAAGAATCCCAGCTGCCCCAGCTGCTCCTCAAGATTTGTGTTCCAGACCCTTCTAAGGAAATAAAGTTTACCTGGTTTGTATGTCCTAGTTCCACTTCCCCTCACTAACTTATTGTCTTGGTTTGAAAGACAGGTGTCTGCTAAGGAAGGCAGAAGCCTCCCTTGGAATGGCAGATGCAACCCCCTTCCCTCCGAGTTACTATAATTTTGAAATCAAGGGCTTTTAGGCAAAGATGTGGGAAAACAGGAATAAAAGTTCTTTACTATTATATATCTATATGTGTATAACCAGTCAAACAAACAACAATAACTATGGCAGTAACAGCAAACACTCACAAACCCAGTCCCAGCCTTCTCGGCTGTCGGGCCCTTTCCCCTCGGGTGCAGTTCCGCTCGCAGCCGGCAGGGGCGCTGGCGGCTCCCAGTGAGCAGGGCAGGTGCGATGGTTCCCCCGCGGCTGCAGGGGGCGCTCCGGAGCGAGCTCGGGGAGCACGCGGCACCAGTGCCCTGGGATCCCAGGGAGGGATAGAACAAAGAAGCTTCACAAACCCCTGGGCAGCTGATCCTGGTGTCCGGCTGGACCCTTGTGAACAGCAGGCTGGAACGGCAGGCTGGAACAGCAGGGACAAGCACAAATCCCGGATGGCAGACGAGGTGTATCCAAACGGAGAACCGCCCCCCCCGCAGGTCGGGGCAGGCAGGGCGAGCAGGCTTACAACGTAGCGAAGGCTCGAAACAGCGGCGGGCCAGGGCGGCCACAGCCCGGCTCCTAGCAGGGCAGGGAAGGCGGGCTTGGGATCCCAGGGCTTCTCCAGCAGAAAGAAAAACGGCTGAAAGAACAAGCAGCTTCCCTCTCTCCCCAAACGCGGAGACTGACTGACCACACACCTAGATGAAACAAAAAAAACAGCCAGGTCCTTTGTTTTTCTTAAGTACTCGGCCATTTGTTCCCCTAGCAACATGTATAGGGGGAAAATTCTTTTAAAAGAAAAAAAAAAAAAAAACAACCAAAAAACCTGGAGAGCTCCTAAAAAACCCAACACTTGTGAATTGTTTTGCCTGCTTAAGCTACCTCTAACTTCTGTTAGAGGTATGAAGGATGTAAATTCCTCCAAACATCACAAAAGAACACAGCCAGGTGGAGGAGAAAGACACAAGTCTGTGTGCCCACAACAGGGACTGGCAGGAGCTCAGGTGTTATTCTCAGGAGCTCACAGGAATGCTCCAGCCATAGCAAAGATATCCAACAAGGCAAAACTACTACGGTGCCGTCCCGGGCTAGTGCAATGTCCTGGCACCGAGCAAACTTCTGCCTGCCCCAAGCGGGGACCGATGGAGACCAAACACAGCCTGGCGGGGCAGGCGGAGCACCTGCATGGGGTCACCTTGCCTCCTGGTGTTGAAGGCACGCGAAGGAGGTAGGATGGAAGCAGAGGGACTCTCTTGGGGGAAAAAGGTTTATTTGGAGAGCAGAAATCCACAAAGAAGCCCAAGCCACGCGGCTTGCGGGAGCATTTTGTACCCCTGCCAAAGGGGTGTGGAAAATGCACAGTAACCAATGATACATCAACCAGGGGGTGTTACAGAGGTGGGGAGAAGGGATTACAACAAATGGGGGAAGGGGTAGGCGGGGAGGAGTAACAGAGACCAATTAGCTGCCGAAGAACCTAGATCTCGCTGAAAAGCGGCCAGATATGAGAAATATGGGGAAGGGAGAGCTGCAGCTGAAGGTAAGGCACAGATCACAGCCTCTGGGGTGTTCCCTGTAATTTCAGGGGTTTTGGGCTGTGGAAGAATCAAACCAGTGGACTCTCTGGTCCCTTCGATCCGGCTGACCCTGGGGTCAGTCATGGTTCACTGCAACACAAAACCAAACAGAGCACCACAGAAAACCAAGCTATATATTTTTTGCTATTCCTAAAGTGTGGTTGTTTTCCCCAGAAAGTCCTTTGAAGCCTTTGAGTTGGCAGTCCTCCTGCCATGTGAACGTAATGAAACACCTTGCATATTCTATAGGCCGTTGTTGTAACTGCTGGACTCTGCCTAGCAGGCTGCTGCTCCCTGAGAGCTCAGCGAGGGTTTCCTAGGGCCATGTGCCCAGTCACATCCCGGAGTCCATTTCGGAGAGCCCCACGACCTGGCTCTGGCAGCCAGCAGTGTTACAACGCAGTGGTGGTAAAGAAGGTAGAGAAGGGTCTCTCATGAGGGTTTGAGATGGCTTTAATCACATCTTGTCCCTGCAATGTTCAGAGGTAGAGGGACAACGTGGCCTGGGTGCGGGATGGTTTTGTCAGGGGCCCAGGGGAGGTCCCTGGGCGGGGTTGGGGTACAGGAGCAAATAGGGAGAAACCGAGGGAGTGGCCAGGGCTAGGGCAGGGAACAGGGGGAACATGTGAAATAGGAAAAGCAATGGATTAACAGATCCCCACAGGCCATAATAATTTATTTTCTCCAGTTGGTTTTTCCAGAGCAGGAATTGAAATTAAATGCACACATTTCAAAATTTCACGTTAGGCAAGCCTAATCTATATGTATTTACACAAAACATAATGAGTTCTACAGCCCCAAGGGTTGCATATTCTATAAACTTAGTTGCAGTTATTATTTATATTAAGAAGATATCTTCAGAGCCAGAAGGACTAGAAATAACTTCTGTTCAAAATTTTCTAGCTTCTAGAAAGCAGATTCATGACCCTAAAGTAAAAAAAAAAAAAAAAAATCACAAATACATAAGCAAAAATACTTGCAGTTTCAGAGATTAGTTTAAATGACATTACACTGAAATCTATAACTTCTCCCAGAATTTCAGCAGTGGTTCTCTCAGCACAAGTAATAGTGATTGCATTTTAAAGTACTATACTGTTCCAAAATCCAGCTTAAGCAAGAAATTTGACATGAAAATATGAGTTTATAGAATCTTACCTGGACCTACTAAGGGCAAGCAATAGAAAAGAACAGCTAGCTATTTTTTCTCTTACTACTTTATATGGAATTATGCAAGAACAATTTCCCTATATTATCATAATTAAGCAATAGAGATTGTACTTTTGTTTCAGCAATAAATATTTTCACATTTCCATTTGCACCACTAAGTAGCTCAAGAAATATTTACATTCTTTGCACTATGCCATGTAAAAGCTGTTATGAGAGTAAAACAAATTGTTGGGATCACTTTTTAGAGCAATAAAACCTGAAAATATTATTAAATAAAAGCACAGTTTTCTAGTAGCACTCACAGAACTCTGAACCAGATTTTTGAAATGCCAGTCTGGGTTTTGGGTACCTAATTTGCACAATTTTAATGAGACATGAACTGTAGGTTTCACATTTTACAAATGCACATTTACTAAATAGATAGCTCTACACATCTGAAAATTATTATTATAAAACAATATATATATATTGGGAACTGCCAATAATCCTGACCCTATGTTGTGCATTATCTGTGCATAACACCTGAATGTAGAAAAAATGAAATCTTTCTGATATATTTTATTTATTTCACAGATAGACAAAATTTGTCGTCCCTCTTGCTTATAACTATTTTCAGCTTTTATTTTTCGCTGAAGTAGATGATGGCTTCCTATGCTCCTTTAATCACCTATTCTAAGCTGTGATTTTTTTTACTGGGATCATTAGTATAATGTAAAGATTGGAGCATAGGTATTCCCCTTACCAGATTAAGCCTTTCCACCTGATTTGCTAAGGCATATGTTCTAAAAATTATGGTTTTCCTCCTGAAAATAAACTTGCTCATTTAGCAACAGTCTATTATTACTAAACATTCTTCAAAAAGGCAATTCAGTTACTTGTGGTCTCTTATATTTTCCCATTTCCTTTGTTTTCTTCACTGATCACCTTAGAAACTGGTAGAAAGTGTTACTTCTTTTTACTCAAATGGTCAAGCAAAATATGCAGATGTCCAAAGGAACAGCTGATAACAAAATTGAGCACTAGTCTTTATTTACAGAAATTCCATGCCTATTCCACAAAAAAATTAATGCCAAAATAGCAGAGGTTTTTTCTTGACTTACAGATTCAGGTCTTTTGAGCCAACCCCTTGCCAAAAGCTTTCCTTCTTAATTTTTTTTTTCTCAAGACCACACTGTAAGAGCTTTCTCTCTGTGTCCCTGTGGTGCTTAGCTCTCTCCCTGTCTCACACACAGCTAGTTTCACAAAATTTCCCCATCTCTACATTTTTTACAAAATCTTCAAAGAAAAAATGCAACTGAATGGTCTGACTCATGGTCCAAATTTCTGTGTGGGTAATGGTTTCCTGTTGTTTACCAAAACAGCATTTACTTTTTCCTTGATTTACTGTAAATAAAAGCTGATTTTCAAAAGATTGCTCAATGCATCTGCATCCTGTCTCTTCCTCCCCTAATATTAATTTTATCCTTTGCCTTCATAGAAAAGAAAATACAAATTTCCCCTGTGGTGTGATAAGAAAGAAAGCAAAGATTTCCATGTGATACAAATTAAATATGGATATAATTGCATGTTATGTATATTTTTTTTTTATATCAGGGCAATTTTACCTCAAATTGGTTTTGTGGCTGTCCAAGCCTGCCTCACTGCTTCCCACCCAATTTGCTTTCAACCACCCAGGATGGGCATCTTTCACTGAGCCCCTGAGGAATGTCTGTTGTTGCTGTGAATTCTGCTGACTGAGACAGGTCTTACTCATTTTGTTCTAATGGAAAATTCATCTCTGTCACAGAAGTATCCTGCCATCAGTCTGTGCCAAGAGCTCACATCAACATCAATGGGAGCTTCGCGTGCATTGTGCAGGTAAGGTATAATCATCATTATTTATTAAACACTAATGGAGTCCCAGGCCCAGATCATTAAAAGTTACAGTTGAGATGCAGTCTGTATAAGACTGGTGATTCTTTAGGAGTGGTGGTATTTTCTTTTTGTCTCTGTTTCTTTGCTGTGTTTCCACGATATTTAACATGAGAAGTGGGTGGTTTTTTGCTTCAACAACTAGTCTGACAGTGAACTACTGAAACTATTTCGATAACCAGCTAGCAAAAGTGTATTATAATGATTGTCCTAGAAGACAACCTGCATTAAAGGCAGAGTCTAGTTAGTCCTGTACGGATATCATCTGTATGTGTTTGATAGTGATCAAAATGTATAATTTGTCCTGTAATTTGTAAATATCTCATATTTCTGAATATGTGTTCTGAAAAACCCACCAAAACCTTCAGAGACAACCAGGCTAAATAAGAGATCCAACATTTATTTTATTAATTCCATAAAATTTACCTACCTCACCTTCTTGTGCAAACCATTATTTTTTTAACTCTTGCTATTTCCTTTCATTTAAAAACTAAGTAAGTCTGTGAAGCTCCTGATTTGTTCTCAGTCTTCTGTGCTTTACTTTACCTGCCTTTGTGATTACAGGACTTGACTAAGGTGAAGACAGCAGCTCATGGAATTATTTCAATGACTGTTTAGTCCAGAAATTAGTCTCCTGAAGCACCAAGCTGTTGCACTCTTAGCACATTGCATTTGATCCAGCCAGATCCACTTTTTTTTGTCCTGTTATTGATGAGAAAAAACAGACCTAAAGCCTTATTTTGTGCTATTGATCACATTTTGCCCCACAAATCACTCCTCGTGCACAATTCTTCAGCTGCCTCCTGTGAGGAATTCAGCAAGTACAGAGTGAATTTCTAATCAGCTGCGACTGTTCAGCACTAGGGCGGGCAATTATGCTCCCAGTGCCTGTATCTGCAAGTGTTATACATTTGTATTTGCTTCTTGCTGAGATCACACAGTTGGGAAAGCAATCATGCTCCATTACTCCTGGGTTTGATTCTTGGCCCATATGGCTGCTTGCGGACAGTCTTTCAGTGCTTTGCTTCATTTATAGCTAACGTGGTTAATGACTTTGCTTTCTGCAAGTCCTGAGCTGCTGAAATTTGCAGCTGCTCTTTGTTAGTGGGGAAAGCTTCCCCTCTCTTACATTGCAGATTTCTGTTCTACCTAGCGACACCTGGACAAGCACTCTTTTTTGGGATGTGAGGAAAGGAAAGATGAAGCAAGTGGTTGCCCTTTTACTACCAGCAATTTTATCTGGGAATGGATTATATGAGAGTTTTCAGTCTGGCTCCAGGGAGTAGCACTGTCCTAGGATTGCTTTACTTAAGGTCACAAATGATTTATCACCAGCTGCTGATTCAAGTTAAATTACAGTACTCCTGCTGATGGATCTTTCTGCTGCCTTCAGTACAGTAGATCTTGGAACTTTGTGGAACTGTTTGAAGCAATTGCTTAGATTATGAAGCACCATCCCCGATCGGTATCATTCAGAATTGATGGTGTATTATCAGGTTGTAACTTGGCAATTGTGGATCAAGTTCTGCCTCACTGGTCACATTGCTCCTCAGAATATAATATCCTATAAGCCTCTTTCTTTTTATTTGCTACAGATGTGGATGTAATTCTCTAGCAGCACAATATTAATTTTCACTGTAACACAGCATATAGATGTATTTGTCTTTTACAATTTAGCTTCTTGCTGCAGTTCGGACCACATCTGTTTGTTTTACCAAAGCATGGTCATGGATAGTCCCAAATGGTCTGAAACCAAACTGAGATAAAATGTAATTGCTTTTGGCAAACCCTCTCTGTCTACTAGGTATTTCTTTCTAGGCAATCGAAACTATCTATGCATATCTAAAGTATGCATCTGGAGCTGGTCAGAACATTTTCATAAATGAAGTCTCATCAAAATATGCTGCTTTGTCAGAGCCAAAAATTTTGCAGAAAACATGCCTGTTTACATGAAGCTTTAATCAGGGAGGTATTCAAGATTCAAGGCTCTTGGTCACTTCTGGAGGCAAAAACAGAGAAAGCATGCAGTCTGTTTGAAAATCCAAGATTTTTCATCTCAAACCAATTATTTCTGAAAAACATTCAGGAGGTTCTGGTTTTGTTCCCATGCCAACTGAAAACAATGCTGACACCACAAAAGCTGCCGTGAAGCAATTACCACCCTCTGAAAGGGATGCTCACAAAAGCTGTACCTGCATCATCCCTTCAGCTGCACAGAGCACCTGGTGTAGATTATGGTGAGTTCAGAAGCTGAAGGACTGGAATGGCATGGGGCTCTGTCGTGGTAATTGGCTGTTCACACAACTGGTCTTTCACTGCCTGGAAAATTGTAACCAACAGAAACAACTGCTTTGTGATAAGAGATTCCAGGAAAAATAACCACTTTCCACCCTGAAAAAAATTCCTAGTCAGAGAAAAGATAAAAATTCAAAAATCTAGTATTTTCCAGAAATTATAATATGGAGGAAAATTAGTTGGTCCATGAACATGCACCAATACTTAAATATTTTAAATTTGTTTTCAATATTCCAGGAGGTTTTAACTCTTTAATTATAGTTTTTAACTTGCTGATATAAGCTTTTCAATGTGAGAAATATGCATATAAAATGATTAATCTCTCAAAATCTCAACAAACTTTACAATATGCCATCATTTAGCATTTACTCTTATAGGATTTTCTGTTTCCTAATCCTAAGGGTAAGCCCACCTGAATTCTGTCAAAGAGAAGTACTAGACACTTGTTTCCAGGACAGACATCTATCCATGGCTCATTCACCCAAGCTCTGGACAAATGGACTCCTCAGAGACATTTCTGGGTTCGCTCTCCTTCACAGAGCCCAGCTTGGTGATCCAAGGGCACATCACCCTCCAGGTTCTGCAGCCCCAAACATGAACCTCATAAATCCATGTGCTGGGGCCAGGCACTGCCGGGTGCTGGGGCTGCGCAGCTCTGCAGTGCTTTGGGAGCAGTGACTCCACATCTACAAACCCAGCACCATCTGGTTCTCCAAGTGATCTTCAGGTCAAGTGCTCACCTTCAAGCACAGGAGGATGTCTGCTTCCCATTGCTTTAGAAAGGGCAAGTGCTTTTAACAAGACTTCTTCAAGATCAGCTGGAGAACAAGAGACCTGTGCAGCAGATGAAGGTGGACACACACACTCGCAGTTTGAATGGCAGAGCTGATTCCAGGCTCCCCCAGGATGGGACACGCCCTTCATACAGGGGCATACAAATGGCCCCTCTACCCTCATGCTGGGTGAGTTCCCTGTACAGAGGTATTTTCCTTGGGGGACAGAAGGGAAGGAAAATGCAGTATGCCCCATCCTGCTTCTTCCCTAGGCTGGGTAGGAAGTATCTAGGTGATCCCTTTATTGTAAAAGGCTCAGTAACAAAAATATCCATATATCATATTAAATCATGTAAATAATTGGCATTTAGGGTGTGCACAGCAACAGGCTGCTTGGACAAACAGGTCTCAATTATTTGGGAAAGCAAAGACTGCAGAGGCATGGACTAATAAATATTTTATCTTTACATACATGCCACCGCCACACACCTGCTGATAGCCACCAAATGCATTTGCATTAGCCACAGTCAACAGGGTCAGCTGGTTGTTACAAGCTGGAAAAACATTCCGGTGTTATAACAAGGTGCATTAACACCAGCAGTCTGCCACTGATCTCCAGTTATCCCCATTGCTCAGCACCTAATCTTGAAAGGTTTAGGAACATGGAAAACAAACTCAAACAAATTGCAATCAATATTTAAATAAAACAATCACAAAAGCCGTAAGACCATTAAAATATTGCAGGAGAAATACCTCTAATGTGTGTTTAAAAATTCTTGCAGGGGCTTTATTTTTTATTCATTAGTTTGTGTCTGCTGTTGCAGAGCCTGAAAGAGCCTCATGTTTTACTTCCTGATTGTATGCAAGGTGATGCAGAGTCCACATTTGATTTTAGGTTGCTTGTTGCCAGTCACTTCCTTCTTGTAGATCCCTAAAGCATTACCCACAGCTGCTGCACCAACAAGTGCCAATAGTAATGCATTACACTTAATTAACAAGCATTCAGACTCTACTTTACAATAATTTAAGTAATCATAACTTAAACAAACACAAACCTTAGCCTTATTAGGTCTATTCTAATTACTGGATTATTATTCTAACCTTAGTAATAGTCCAGAATATTTGGAAATTAAAAGTTCTCTTCCCCTACAACATTTAAAAATTATTTTGTACCAGATAAACATGCATTTTCTTTTGTAATAAAGACGGAGTTCAAATCTAAATGAATGATACAGCAAGCATTTACTGAATTTTAATTTTTTTTTGTTACCTGTATGTAGAAATAAACATTTTGGTTCATTTTTACTCTATGAAATTAACAGCAGCCTGACATGAGATGAATCAACAGAAAGAACCCTTTTTATTGCAGATTATTTCTTACCCATCAAGTGCAAATTGGCTATAGTAGATATATTTTCCCTATTTACAAACCTTACTCTTACTACATGGTGGGAATAAATCCATCAGTATCAGGATATGTGGGGTTAGTCCAGCCAAAGACCGGCAACATAGCTGCACAAGTGGAATTATTCAATTGGAAGCTTGCACACTTTTGCTGTTGCTAGCCACTATATTGTGCTCCAGCAGCAAAGCTCACGTTTGGTACCCGACATTACAGCATCTTCCAAAACAGTTTGATTTTTACTATTGCTGGATTTGAATGGCTATTTTGGCTCCAAACCATCGGAGTTACCCAGTTTGTGCACAGAACTTTAAGCTTTTTCTAACATGTCAGAGGGAGCAATGAATTGGTCATGGATCCCGGGGACTTTCAAGCCAGCTTTGCTGCCAAATACACACATATCAAATATTGACACGCTCACTTTTCAAATCAAGGGTGGTGAGGCATTGGGACTGGTTGTTCAGAGAAGCTGTGGATGCCCTACCCCTGGAAGTGTTCAAGGCCAGATTGGATGGGACTTTGAGCAACCTGGTCTAGTGAAAGCTGTCCCTGCCCATGGTAGGAGCATTGGAACTGGATAATTTTTAAGGTCCTTTCTATAGCAGGCACTGGAAGGACAAAAACCTTGCAAAATATCTTCTCATTTAGCTCACTGGATGAAACAGTATGCCACTCTTTAGACATTTTCTTTCCTTTTATTTTCTCAACCCCTTCTAATCCACAGCTTTCTTTTTGAGACTCTCAGATGGCACTCTTGCTCACTAAGTCTAGCATGGTAACACATAGTTCAACACTGCTATTAAGAGCACTGATTTAACCACTAGAGATAAAGAATATATTTTTCTTTTACGTCAAGTGGTCCTTTCTGCCCTCTGTCTTCACCATTTGCTGCCTTGCTCTGGTTTTACACTCTGTTGTTCTATTTTTATTATTGCACTGCCTAAAACACTGCAAAGAGAGCAGTATTCCCAGTTCTAATGCTTCATCATTACAAAGTTTCGTATTGAAACACATAGACAGGATTTTTCACAAGCATTTAACATTGACGGTACCTTTAGAATCATAGTTTGAAAAATTAATAATCCTAGATATGTACTTAGGGGCATGAAGTGATCAAATCTGCTTATCTGTCTTTTGTCTTGCATCTTGATACTCCAGTTAGGCTCTGCTGATAATGACTTGACTTGCTTTCTTATATAAAAGACTTCTTATAAGTTTCTCAAAGCCATTTACAAAGGCATCAGGCATTATCATGGTCTCTGCAGATGTGGAAAAGAGCTGGTAAGAGCTGACTTTGTTGCACAATGCCTGAGTATGAGACACCAGCACTACTGCCAGTCCAGTACTTTAACAACTTTTGATCTTAATTTGTAAAAGACCTTCCCAGGATTTGGGTATGACAAGAAAAACTAAAATCAATTACACTTTCTCCAGTCTGAGAAGAACATAACCAGTGTGTCTTTCGGGGACTAGGTGGGCATAGTAATTTTCTCAAAAACAATAACTTGAAATGCTCAGTGGAAATAAAGTCCACATAGGATGTGTGAAATAATTAAAAACCCCATGTACAATTAAGATTTACATTGTAACCACAGTTGTTTCTCTGAATAAAATTAACTTTCAAACATTGGAGTTTACAAATCTTTGAGAAAAATTCTGGAAGCAAGCTGATTAAATTCCTAGTCAAAACTCTCCTGCTGAATCTTCCCTCTACACCTCGTTTAAACCTATTTTTTTATAGTTTTGGGGGAATGGTATTTGGGTTTGGAGTTATGTTTTGCTTTGGGGGTTTTGTTTGACATTGGCAGGGTTTTTGTCTATGTGGACCAAGCCAGATTCCCACTGAAACTTCCTCCATGCTATATCTGCAAAGAATCCTTAAGCCTCTGACCCAACTGCTCTTCTGAAATTTGTTTCAGGTTGCAAAATTACTTGCTACATAAAATACGTGCCAGCCTTTTATGCTGCATGTCATTTGTATTCACATAAATTTGCTTCTGACAGTTTCAGTACCCCAGCTGCATATGAGACAGAGGTTGGGGTGCAGTGTAGGAGCCTGATGAGCCCCTGATGGATGGATTTATAGATTGTGGATGTGTGAGTGCTCTAGCAGAAACCAAGGGCCTACTGCCATCATCACCCAAAAGCACTGAGGGGAAATACTAATTTGTGACCCAGCTTACCTGGGTTTGTAACTTGACCTGCCTTGGGAGTACCCAGGGCAGAACAGCCCTTTGGGAAGTCACCACGTGCCTGGCTTGAAAACCAGCAGCCCTGCAGCACTGGCAGAGACAGCATGGCATTAACAGCCTCTTTCTCAGAGATTAGGGCCACAAAAGATCACTTGACCTGAACTCCTGGGACTTCCAGCCTGTAATTAGCCTGATTTGCTGCCTTAACCTTTCTCCCTGAATATTCCCAGCTAGTGAGCCTAATTAAATCTCCTGAACATAGGATGTTTCAGACTGGCCTGAAATGCCTACTGCAGCTTGCCTGTACCTCTCCAGCCCTACAAACACTGGGGTAGGAGAAGACAGATGGGAAGAGGCTCGTCCTATCTCAGCAGGGCTAGGAGCAGATTGTCCTCCCTCCAGCCCATCTAAACGTGACAGAATGGAGGTGAAAAGCACAGCAGGAATGAGACCTACAAGTGAGAAACACAATTGACAAAATATGCAGTAAATGGGATTGGAGTGGATCATTCAGTTGTATTTTTCTTGATATCCACTTACTCAAAACGGGACATGTTCTGTCCATTTTCTGTAAGTGTGTGGTCAGGTGATCAGAGAAAGACACTGACTGTTGTTCCCATCTGCCCCTGTGGTCCTATATGGCTCATCCAGCTGGAACAGGTTAAGCACCACTGTCCTACACAAAAGGCACGGGAAGAACCCATCTGGCAAGCAGTTTTCCATACTCTTCCTGGTAGTGCCTAGCAAAAATAATTACAGGAGAAGCATAAGACCTGAAACTAAGCAGTGCTTCATTCCCTTCTCCCAGATACTTTCTCCTTTGGACTCTCCCTGACTTAAAGCCCAAAGCAGCACAGGGCAAACACTGCTTTAGGATGGTTCTAGTAATAGCACTAACAGCTCAGAAATGAGTAGCATATGCCTGTCTGGATCAGGCTGGCCAAACAGCTTTGAACATCGCACTACATGACCCTTGACACAAGACAGGTTGATTTATTACACTGTTAGCCCTCCTGACAACAGGCACTGTAGGCTTGGGACTGTCTGGTCATTTTTCAAGCTCTTTGTGCATTACTGGCACCTATATTCTCTAACATATTACATCAGACAGCTCAGCTACAGAATACTAAAAGCCCCTCTCTCCTGCATCATTCTTTTCCTCTCTCGCTGTTTTCCCAGGTAGTGGATGAATAGTTGATTCTAATGCAAGATAGGAGGTTAATATTTGTATTGGCAGGAAGAATAAATATGCATGATGTAAGTAAGGTCAAAAGGACAGAGTAGAGGGTGTTACAATAATGCATTTGCAATGATTCTTATTAAGTGATGTCCAATTACCCATAAAAGATGTTCCCCGATCCAGAAAACACAGTCCCATAAAAGGTCCTGCCTTTCGTGTGCCAGGGCATAATCTAAGAAAGGGACAATCCAAGAACAGATTTTTGAGTACAAGTCACAATATCTTCTACATTTCAAAGAGTTAAAAGCTGTTACAGTTCTGCAGCAGTAAGGAACCATGTTTCTTCAATGGTCACAGCCAGAGCACCAGGTTTGTAGACTCTAAGGGCAGAAAGGCTTACTTCTACAACAATGATGAACAGCTTAAAGCTCTTGAAGTAGGCACAGCTTCCGAATGTGGTTTCAGTACTCATCATGCAGCATGTTCATGTGTTACATCACATGCAGGGCTGGCATGGCGACTGCTGAAGAATATCAATGCAGAGCAGCACAGTGAGGAAATAAGTCACTTGCAGCTGTTAACAATCCTTGGACCATCCTCCAGGGATACCAGGACAACTGGTAGACAGACCAACTGGACTGACAGCAGAGTCAGTCCTTCTGTACCCACTGTTTAGGCAATGAACCAGCCCAAACATCATTTGTTGTCCTCACTCTCTGAAACAAACTTTGCAGCAGTCACCTGACCAAACACTGCCAGCGACTGAAATTCTGCCCCTTGCTACAAAAAAGAAACAAACCTTAGGGTAGGCCTGGACAAGGTATGCAGCTCAGTTTATGAAATCACTGCCAAAGATATACTCTATAATACCAGGGTGAACTTCAGCATCCTTATAAGAGTGAAAAAGAAAAAATAACCACCATGAGTCTAACAGCATTGAGATTAGATAGGAAAGTGCATAGAAACAAAGAAGTCCAGTGAAAGTAAAAAAAATTAAGCAGCAAAAGGATAAAATGCTTGTAAATGGTGAAGAGGACAGTTTTAAGACATCACTGTGAAGGCACACTAGAAAGCAAAAAGACTGGTAAAGACTTTTTCCCTCAGCCCCACATGTGCAGTCACAGAAGGGTGGTGAGAAGACAGCCTGCTGAAAATAGAATCTTTGTCTCAATAAGAAAATAAAGAAAATGGGATATAGAATAAACTTGACATGTAAAGATAGAACAGCCATAAGGAAAGCCAAACAGATTAAAGGTGCAACCTGTTAAAGGCATAAAGAGCATGAAAAAATACCTCTTTCTGAATGCAGAATCCTTGCCAAGGGTCACTCGGTCATCACCAAAGTGTCAGGGCAAGGTAAAAGATAACAAGACCATGACAGACTAGTTAGATGAACACTTAGTATTACTGTTCATTATAGAAAAGTTTTCCAACTTTCAGCCCTACTCTGCAGGGGGAATATGCTAAAGAATCACTTTAAGGCTAAAGGGTCAGCAGAAGGAGGCGCAGAAGAGCCAACCCAGACTGTATTCATTTACACCTTCTTCAAAATCTGGGTACTGAGTTGTAATTTGAAATCTACATTAGCTTTGGCACTGAAACATGATTTTTTTCAGAGATCTCAGTGGAATTGGAAACTGCACATACAAATCTTCATGCTAGGTAAAGTGGTTACATCGAGAAGAAAGCATAGAATTAGGCCACACATTCCAATGCAACAGGTAAGTGTCTAATTGGCTTTTGTACTGGGAGTCATTTCTCACAAACTAGTTAAAGTAGTTTAAAGGAGCAATAAGGAGGTAGAGCAAGATTATACAAAAGGGCCTGAAGACACCCATTTGCAGCGTCTCTTAAAGACACTAAACTGCCACACACCTTGCATATATAAATTATTCTTTAAAGGATGGGGGGAAATGATCAAGAATAAAGGGAAGTTCACACTGTAGGAATTTCAGTAAGGCAGTCTTCCAGGGAGCTACAATGGAGCTTGCATTCCTCAATATACCTGTAAACAGCCTGTATAAGATCACTGATAGTGACAAAGATTCAGGAAGAGATAGGTTCATTAACCCTACAGCAGAGGCTTTCAAAAGGTCTCCAGTCTTCAGTAAATGGGTTGTCAGCTGAACTGCAACACTGACAAATGCAAAATCATCATCATGGGAAAACCAGCAGTATTATGTTAAAGGTCTACATATTAACTACTCCTGCTTAAGAACATGGCGTAACAATGGCTTGTCTGAGCCAGGTCCACCTTGCATAAGCTTCTGCCTGACTGAGGCCAATAGCAAAAGTTTAGAGAGAAGCATGGAAAGGAAGTTAATCATCCTTTCCCACCATACTCTCCCATCTCCTGACACTGTGATGCCTGAAACTCCTGAACCAGCAACATTCCTTCTGTTATTTAATAGCCATTGATTAATTTTTCTGTCATGGATTTCTTTAATTATTTTTAAATCCATGTAAAGTTGTGGTATTTGTACTACGCTGTAGCAACAAGTTCCTCAGTGAAATACTCCATTAGATAAAAAGAAATTAGGACAGTTCTCTGACAGCTCAGTGGCCTGGAGCAATCAAATGAAGATGCTGCTATTAAAAAGGGAATTAATTGGAAAGATGTAGCAAGAAAAATAGGAAATGTCATAAAGCCATGGTGCTGATACATGGTGTACCCACATTTTGATGACTGGACGCTGTACTGGTCATCCCAAGAAAGAAAAGTTAGAGTCTGTAAAAAGTTAGAGTCTGTAAAAGAGTGTAGGGCAGCATAAAGATTACCTACCATATGGGAAGTCTTTCATAGGACAATGTTTTAAATAAAATAAGATACTTCAGCTTGTAAAAAGAGATAAGGAAGGAATGATAGAAATAAATCAGAGCTGTTTGAAAAGGCAGAATTCAAATGTAGGAGTGAGAAATATCTCTTTGGTTTCCATAATTCTTCAGTTTTGACTTCTCCTAGATAACATCCCTAGAGATTAGATTTTTTTTAGATTTTTCAAGAAGAGAATAACAGGAGAATAAAGCTGCAAGTAGTTGCCGTTGATGCTTCAGGTTTTACTTCAGGAATTGGGAAAACTGGAAAGAAATGCTAGCTGTTTCTGCTGTTCCTGAAAACTCACAGTGAGACACCTTCTGTGGCCTTAACTGTGTCTGAGACAGGCAGCTGTGCTTTTAAAATCCTGATATCCCTCTTGAGCAGGGAGGCTGGCAGATGACCCACTGTGGTCCCTTCGAACCTGATCCACTCTGTGATTCTGTTAAACCAATGCAATGAGCATTTTCTATGCCACACCTTCTTTCAAAGAATTTGTACAGAGCTCAGTTCTGCAACAGGATATTTGCTGCCCTGGTTTTCTAGAGGACACCCTCTTGATCCTTTGGGAAGTGAAAACAGGTTGGAAAATTGGAAAAGGAAATACCCATATAGAACTGTGCTATGAAATAAGGACTTTCCTTATAATCCTTATAAGCCATTTGTCCTCTTCGCAGACTAATATTCAGAGAAGAATTAGCTAAAGAATACTGTAGCGTTACTGTGATGTAGCAAGAGAAATGTTTATATATTTAAAGAATTTTTTTCAGTGTAAATTTAGTATTAGAAGTGTGTTTCTGAATCATTGCCATACCAAAAGCACAAAGAACTTGTGTATAAAGCAAAGATTTTTTTTCTCCCCTTGCTAATGTAATTTGCAAATGCATTTAAAATCACTCTATTAGAGTACAATACGGTCATCAAAATATGTAGAAAAACATTTGATACGTCAGATCAGGATGTGACTTGAAGAAGAGGTTTATGATGTGGATGTTGCGTACCATTTTTGATGTGTATCATGTGCATGATGCATGATTGTGGCTCTAAGAATCCAGTGCATGCTCTTTCTCTTCCCCAAAAGCTATTTGATAGCATTAACACAATGATGGCTCCTTACTCCAGTCTTGTGATGTTTTTCAAAATAATATAGATTTGTGTTCAACAGAGAATTTGACTTTTTATTAACCAACAGCTAATTGGCTGATGGTCCTTTTCATGTTTGTAAATACTAGATTCTCCCCATGTGTCTGTTGCGAGCTACAATTTTTTTTTTTGCTACTTGAGAACTGAAAGAAAAAAATCTACTTCAGATGGGCCACAAATAGCGGATTTGAATACCTGTTGTCATTGAACAAGGTATTCATGTGCTAATGTCATGGGTTAGCTAGCATAGTCCTGGAAGTGATGTCCCTGCAAAGGGTTGCTTACAGCTTCCTCTATGACCTAAGAGAACCTATCAGCTGCCCAGTTTGACTATGGATAATTCTTTAAGCCACTTAAAGTTGTGACTGCCTCTGTGATCCACACTTAAGAATAGGAAACTCTGAGGCAGAGTGTCTTTGTCTCATTTCTGGTGCTGGGACAGGTGACTGTGGGCCCCATGCAGGGGGCCAGCGAGCCCGGCCCAGGGCCTGCTCGGACTGGGCTGGGCCGGGCCACGGCCATCCTGGAGCCAATAGGCCCTGTTCCACCTGCAGAACCCCCTCACAGCCCTGCTGTGGGCAGCTGGAGTGGCTCAGCTCCCCCCCCCTCCACTGTGATAAGCCAATTCCAGCTGCAAGGCCTAGGTGAGATTAACGCTTTCAGTGCTGTGAAGAGCTGAAAACCTGAGGGAAGAGAAAGAGGAGATGCTTAAAGCTGAAATTCTGTTGTGAAGCTATGATATATCAGAGTATCCCGCTGTAATTCCATGAAGATCTGGGGGGTGGAGCGTTCAGTTCAACTCGCAAGCAAAAGCACCTGCGCTGAGATAGGCAGATGCTGATGCAGCTGTAATTTCATCAGAAGTTTGGACAGGGAGAGATGGAAGCAATGAGGACTTTTGCTCCAAATGGGAAAGGAGAAAACCTCAGTTCCTAGAGATGCTCCCAGAGATAGTCCTAAAGATGAAGATGAGGAGGACCCTTTGCTCCCAGGGAAGGAGAAGGGCCTCTGTTCTTAGAGAGGAAATGCTCCCAGAGATGGGTGAAGAGAACTTTTGTTTCTGAATGGCTCAACCTTAAAATTGTACCCCAAAAAACTTCAAGAGTGGATCCTCAAAAGCAGTTGTGGGAGAAGCTGCAAGTTGGGGGAAGGGACTTGCATGCGAGCAGAGAGACTCCTCTTCCTAAATGGACTGAACAAAGTTGTTTGGAAGTGGGCGGCTGTCTCGTTGTGATAATGTGTTCATAGCACGAGCAAGAGAGACTCCTCTTCCTAAATGGACTGAACAAGGTTATTATGGAAGTGGTAAACAGACTGAACATCTGAAGGATTGTCTTTTTACATTGTCAGTGGGAGAAGGGTGGAAGGTGGGGGGAGGAGAAGTGTTCTGAAGGTGTGGTATAATTTTTTTTCTCCTTTTAGGTCTGTTAATAAACTTCTTTATATTCTTTCAAGTTTGGTGCCTGCTTTGCATTTCTCCTAATTCTTATCTCACAGAAGATAAACAGTAATGAGTATTTTGGACCAAACCACTACACTAAATTGGTGTTTCCACCCGGTTACAAACCCAACCCACTACAGCTAACATTATAGAAAAGCAAATAAGAAGAATACAAAGGGATTCATAATGCCCAATTTCCATTACCTAAGTCTTTAAACTTTCTATATCTGTGTAAAGTACATTCCTAAACTCTGGTGACTCAGCACACCTCCAAACCCTTCAGTGTACTACTTCATCCTGACAGTATGTGTTACAAAAGGATGGGGATGGTCACCATCCCTCTGCATGTCTTGACAGAATAACAGGTGTCTGAGCTGGAAGTAATCTGTGGTCCACCATGGAAAGATCCTTGAATCCAGTAGGATTGCAGGATACACAGGAAAGCATATCCACCACGTGTGTTAGAGAGAGACAGAGATAGCAAACTCTCTGAAGTTATTTCTAAGTAACAATAATTATGAAAAAAAGTAGCAAAGAATCAAGACTTTGGAAACCTGGAGTCTGAAGTGCTGTCAGATAGGGAGTCTACAAGAAAAATGGAGAGAGACTTTTTACAAGGGCATGTAGTGACAGAACAAGGGGAATAGCTTCAAACTGAAAGAGAGTAGGTTTTGATTAGATATTAGAACACAAGTCTTTACTCAGAGGGTGGTGAGACATTGGAACAGGCTGCCCAGAGAAGTTGTGGATGTTCCATCCCTGGAAGTATTCAAGGCCATGTTGGGTGTGGCCCTGAACAACCTGGTCTAGTGACAGGTGTCCCAGCCCATGGCAGAGGGGTTGGAACTATATAACCATTAAGGTTCCTTCCAACACTAAACTAGTTCTCTTCTAGTAATATATGCTTATGGTACTTAGCATTTGAACAGAAATGGCTGTAAATTCTACTAAATTATATCAGATGTTTTAAGAACTGACCCATAAAGTAGAGACATTATTACTTGCTTCTGAAATTTTTTAGTGATTTCTTACATTATATAGCAATCCTTGCCTATCTCACCCCCAACCAACCTTTATAAAGTAATCATTATCATAAATATATTTATCCTACTAGTCATAGAAAAATATTAGTCAAATTACAATGGTCAAACATGGTATCAAGACAATATTCCATTAGGTCATGGACAAAGAAATTGATAGAAAAGCAATCATAACTGGAATGGAGTCTACTATTTTTTAAAATAGTTACAATGTTCTTGTTTTCAAGCAAAGGAGTCATCTAACATATATGGATTTCAGTATCATGTGGGAAATTGTTGTTCAAATTGAAATATGGATGGATGGATGGATGGATGGATGGATGGATGGATGGATGGATGGATGGATGGATGGTTGTGAAGTCTGTAATGCTGGTTAACACAGTGATTTTACTTCATCTACATTTTCTTCCAGGTTCATTTAAAGGGGATGCTACCAAGCCAAAAAGAGAGAGGTGACAGAATTTTCTAAGGGTAAATGTATTTAGTGAGACAGATCCTATTTATTATCTTCATTAATGGCTTTTAGAGGAAAAAAAAAGAACAGTGATCATCAAACTTGCTGATTAAACAAAGATAGGTCATCATGGAAGTAGAAGAGGACAAGGAGGGATGGATAACTCTGCAATAGTAAAAAAGCATAATAAAATGTAAGAGACTAATTACAATTTTTGCCACTGGCCCATCAGCCAGATGCAGCAAAGAAAAGGCAGGGTAGTGATATACTGACTGATCACAGAAGTATGAACCATCAGATGATGATGCATCTCCATCATCTGCAATCTAAAGGCAGATTTATAACTAGGCCTGATGTCCACCTTCCCTCTTGTCCCCCACAGGCCCTGCCAGCTGCAAACCCACTGCAGCAGCCCAGTGCAAGAGCATGGGGAGACCGCACAGGTACTGCACCATGTTACTCAGCACTCTTCAGAGACAGAAAGAGATATGGGATATGAATTCTCTCATCTGTGCTAAAACTGAAAACAAGGCTTCATTCCCTTGGCAAGTCCCACTTCTGTAAGGCTACTGCCCATAGAGGGTGAAGAGGGCAAAGTGTCTGAAAAGCATCTTTACAGGTCTCAGGCATCTGCTCTCAGGCACGGACTATGACCTGTTTGTAGCAGCATGACCTGAAGAGATGATCAGCCCATCCATCCTATGTTTTGCTGCGTTTGGCCTTTCACATTATCTTGGGTGCTGCATGACATGAATGTACAGAAGCAGTGTCTGTGCTGAACAGTGCCTGAGGCAGTACACCCTCCCAATATCTACCTCACTGGGACTGTGGTGTGGTGTAGTGGTTTGGTCCAAAATACTCATTACTATTTACCCTCTGTGAGATAAGAATTAGGAGAAAGCAAAGCAGGCACAAAACTTGAAAGAATATAAAGAAGTTTATTAACAGACCTAAAAGAAGGGAAAAAAGAAAAAAAAATAAAATTATACTACACCTTCCGAACACTTCTCCTCCCCCCACCTTTCCCCCTTCTCCCACTGTAAAAAGACAGCCCTTGAGATGTTCAGTCTGTTTACCACTTCCATAATAACCTTGTTCAGTTCACTTAGGGAGAGGAGTCTCTGTTACTCATGCTATGGAGACATCTCCACAAGAGGTTCTCTCATGGCTTCAGTGTCACGAGACAGCCGCCCGGGTTGGTTCTCTGCTCACATGTGAGTCCCTTCCCCCAGCTTGCAGCTTTCCCACAACTGCTTTTGAGGGTCCAATCTTGAGCTACTGGGGTACCATTTTAAGGTTGAGCTGTTCAGAAACAAAAGTTCTCTTCACCATTTTCTGGGAGCATTTCATCTCTAAGAATAGAGGCCCTCCCCTTTTCCTGGGAGATAAGGGTCCTTATCATCTTCATCTCTAGGACTATCTCTGGGAGCATCTCTAGGAACAGAGGTCTTCTCGTTCTGATTGGAGCAAGAGTCCTCATCACTTCCATCTCTCCCTGTTCAAACTTGTCATCAAATTACAGCTGCTTCAGCATTTGCTTATTCCAGCACAGGTGCTTTTGCTCACAAGTACAAGTTGAACGCTCCACCACCCCCATGCTTTCATGAAATTACAACGGGTACTCTGATGTATCATAGTCCATCACCACCATAGCTTTACAACAGAATTTCAGCTTCTAAGCATCTCCTCTTTCTCCTCCCTCAGGATTTCAGCTCTTCTTTCTTTACTTAATGTCTGCAGCACTTACAGCACTAAAAGGGTTAATCTCACCCAGGCCCTGCAGCTGGAATTTCGCTTATCGCCGTTGGTCACATGATCTTTGCCGGGCAGCAGGGCAGCTTCAGCTGAATCCTCGGCCGCACTGGAGGCGGGGCGGGGCGCGCCGTCTGCACGTAGCAGAGATGGGGGCTGCGGGTGGAACAGGGCCCATCGGCTCCAGGATGGCTGTGTCCCTTCCTGGGCCCGGCAGGCCCCGCTGGGCCCCGCACAGGCCCAGCCCAGTTACCTGTTCCCCGGCTGGAAGCAAGAGACAGAGCAGGGTTTGTCCATTCTTAAATGTGGACCACAGAGGCGGTCAAAATTCTAAGTGGCTTAAAAAGTTGCCAATATTCAAACTAGCCAGTTGATAGGTTCTATCAGGTCATAGAGGAAGCTGTCAGAACCTCTTTGCAAGAAAATCACTTCCAGGACTATGCTTGCTAACCCCTGACATATGGGCATCCAATTAATCAACAGGAATCATTGAGTCCAGGAAGAACTATCACTTCAAGCTCAATTCTATCAATGGCAGACCTAAGCTGGCAGTATACAGACATATTCAGAGGACTTCCTCTGCCATATTCTCCACAGTACTTTTAATACCCAATTTATACCAGTCTACAGAATAACTTCCTCATTACCACAGATAACAGAGATTGATGATATTGTTCAAAGGACATCAAAAAGGTTTTGAACTTATTAAGTAGTTGAAAAGAATGAGCATGGCAGAATTTGAGACACCTGATGCTGGGATTTTACATGTTTCTATAGTATTGCATAGCTTTCTTTACCAAATGTAGCAGACCTTATTTATTCCTGGTTTACCATGTACCAGAAGAAGAAAATACATCCTTGGGCGTGTATGATGATTTTTATTTCACTGATGAACTGATAGCTGAGTTGTAGTTTTAATACCAAAATAATTTTAAAAATCTATAATTTCTATTTTATCTGAAGTGGGAAATAGAGAGCTCATTTTTCATTTGCTAATCTAACTCTGCTGCTGTCACTGTACAGAAACAGCATGTGTTCAAAAAAATAAGTGAGCGTCCATTAAAAGTCTCTGCAAAGGAGATGCAAAAAGTGTAATTCAGATTGCTTTTCAAGAGGAAACTTCTTGTTCAAGGCTTTGCTTTCAACCACAGTTTTTTTAAAGGGATGGGATTCTTCAGTAGCTAAAGAGAACCCTGGCCCTTCTATCCAAAAATGTGTGTTCAGGGGTGACAGTCTCCAGAGACAAAGACACATAAATCCCAAATGGTCATACTTCAATCTGTCTTAGAAAGACACACCAACTACTATTCACAGGGATTCACACCCATGGTTTGGTAATAAAAATAATGGACCTCTATGAAAGTTTGCCAGATCATTTTGCATGCATACTGAGCAAGGAGCTAAAAGAAAGCTCCCACCTAAGTAACTCATTTTGAAGCATTACTCCAGCACATGTAAAACTTACATGGATTTTTTTTTTCTCTTTTGTCTTGATCTAGAGTGAAGGGAAAAAAGCAGATTGACAAAACTTGGAACATTTTTCAGAAATCTTTCATTTCAATCAAACAGAATCTTTACCTTAGGATACACTTTATGTTCTTGTGGCCCAGAACATTCCCTCCTGAATGGTCTGTGGACATTTAAATACCACAAGTTCCATGGAGTCCCACGTCCACGTCCCCATGCTATCAGACCATCCCTAACTGAACTCTTTGAACATCTAATATGTAGCTATTAATTGAAAACTAAACAGGACTGACAAGATTTGAATTTCCATGTGTTAAGAACAGAGATACTTCAGAGGCATGTTCCTCTATGGAAATATTACTCTAATTATCTCACACTGAGGTGGAAAACTAGACCAATTTTTAAATGTGCATTTTATTCCATTTCACCACCAGTGATACAGCAGATGATTAGAATAGGCTAGATTTTTCACCAGATAAACAGTAGCCATCTTTACTGATGAGATGCCAGTTTTAGGTAGTGGGATTTTTACTCACTTTTGAAATACACTATTTACTTTGACAGTTTTAGATGTCACTCAAAATCCTAGACTGGGAGTGGTAGTGGAATTTTAATTCATTTTTGAGGTATGTCACAGCTACCTTTATCAGAGAAAATGAAAGTCAGAATCACATGTTTTTGTTTAGAAACAGAGGTCTGCTTAACTTTAGGTTTTAGAAGGCAGAATAAATTTCACTGACACCATTTAGTCTGTTTTTAAACCATAATAGGGTTTCACTGAAACCATTTTACCATCATAACCTTACATTGTAATGGCTTCATAATGGCGCTGTCAAAAAGGTCCTTGTAGACTTGCTCTGAAATAGTTTTCCCATAATAACTTCATATCTCTGACTTCATTGTAATGATTTCATCGTGAGGTCATGGACTAGCAATGAATCCCTTTTGCCATTGAAATCTTAGAGTTCCTCATTACAGCCTCAGTCACCACAGCATTGTGATGGGGCTCCACTGGATAACAATGAAACCGTTTCCTTATGATACATTAGGCTCAAATAATATTACCTCCCTAATGATATAGTCAGGGGTTAGGAAAGAGTGAGCTACCCCCTTGCTCTTTTCAGTGTTTCAGTTCGGTGTTTGATGCTGGGGGCTGAAGGTGTGTGGTTTGGCTTCTGAACTGCCACCCCTTCTCTCATAATTGTCAATGGTGGCTACACGCCTTGCAAGAATAGCCAATTCTAAAAGAACAAAAACAGTAAAAGAGCCTTTTACTGCTTCTGGGCCCCAATACAGCAAATGCTTAAGTCCATTCCTCTTTAGCAACAGGTCTAAGTATGTGATAATTTTAAACCTGGATTCAAATCTCCTTAACTCCAGCATGATCTAAATACATGGGCAGGTGCTTTCTTGTGTCAAGTCAGACTTGTGAACGTTGTCTGCAGCACTGAGCTCATGTTCTCACGTGCTCAACCTAGCTGCTGCAAGAAAAATGCTGAAAAGTGATGCAGGTTCTGAGCTCCTGCTCAGGGTCAGTGGAACTATCAAGCCCTACAGATGTGGATTTACAGGGAGTGCCCTGCGACAGCCTCAGCTCTCCCATCAAATCCACAGCCCTCCAAACCCACAACTCTACACTTCTACAGAAACTTGTACCTACTCTGTTTATTCAGCTTTCTTTGGTAGAATGAATACTCCTGATAAAACTTCTTTAATCAAGCTGACCTAATGAAGCAAACTAGTCCCTCTAGCCTCTCACCACAGGCTATCTTCTGCCAGACTCCTAAAATCCTTGCTGTCATTTTCCCTTCCTTGTGGACTTGGAAAAGTATGTTCTCAACAGACTTGCACTTTAGGCTACTGAAACCTTGAGTCACAATTGTTCTGCAATTGTCCCATCAAAAGTTCCACACTGACTGATGTTCCTTGTGCTGTCACTGCTGTTGCTCTAAAATCCTCCTACCTTCACATCACTTGCTGATCCTGACTACCCTTAAAAGATTAGAAGAGCCAATTCCCAAATCAAAACACAAGCTATTGATTTTATTTGCTACCTCACAGAATATGAAAGGAGCCGAGGAGTGCTGCTGCATGTGAAAGCTTCTTAGAGCTAAGAAGGAAAATTGGAACAATATAATTTTCTTAACACCTCAGCTTTTCTAAAACAGGTGACAGGGAAGTCAGGCAAGGAAGGCAAGCATGGCTCAGCCATTCTTGCCATTGCCTCTTTCAGTGTGACACAGATGGTGTTATTAATGGAACCTATAATGGTAAATATAGGCTAGATGTTTTTTCTTTTATTGTTGGAGCTATTTCAAATGTTATTTTTCTAGGTTTATGCGTGGATATGCAAATACGTCCAGAATAACTCTGTAAACCCATGGATGCCTTTACAACTTGCATCCACCAAGAGAGTGAAAGTCTGTAAAACAACAGGTAAAGAGTGAACTCTTTTAGTTAGTTGCAAACTGAAAAATAAAACAGACTCAGATCAACTTCAACTGGGTATTTTTCAATTATTTAACCAGGGCAGGAAGCAAATGTTTCATTCAACAGGAAATATCCTTTTGAAAACAAAATAAATTGCTTTGTTTTCAGACACCTGCTAAACAACTCCAAAATTTATTGAGGGGCAACCTTTAAAAACCCTGTGTTCATATTCTCTATTTATTTACCCAATGGCTCAGCAGTCACTGAATGAGAAAGACTTGTTTTGGTACCTTCCACCACCTCTAAAGAAAATGTTGTCTACTCAGTTTCACTATCTCCAGTCAGGTTTTCCCCATGTCAATGCCAAATCTTTTTCCATTTTTCTTTACTTCAAACCTTTTCCCAACACATTTCTAAAAAAAGATGGAATAGATATCTTACCACAAACTTTTTCCCAACACATTTCTAAAAAAAAGATGGAATGGATATCTTACCAAATACCGTTATTGTCCCTTTTGCAAGCTGCAAACTACCTGAAAAAAAACCATAAATTCACTTACCAAAGACAGTGAGTCACACGTCTCTTCCAGAATAAAAGAAGAAGCAAGAAAACTAATATTTATCTTATGGTTTACTATGATATACTGGCCCACTTATAAAAAGACTATTTTAAATAAATTGCCTATAAATCCATAAAATAAGCAAAGTCTCTTTTCATGAGCTCCAGTCAATTAATCTGAAAATAATCCCTCAAAGATTTTATTTAGAGCTGAGCACCTTCTTCAAAAAAACATACACAGTGATGCAGACAAATGACTTTCAGTTACAAAGGTGTAGCTGCACATTTTTAATTGACCATAGAGTCTTAATACTGATTCTATAGTCAAAAAACTTAACTCTACCCTCATATTCAATAACAATAGCCAATATTCAATTCTCATCATCACCATGTGAAAATGGCCTTCCTGGGCCAGCCATTTACTTAATAGAAGTTCTTATCAAACCCTGTTACATTTGGCTGCATAGCTTTAACTACATACAGTTTAAATCTTTCCCAGTGATTTAGAGTTCATGGCACATATATACAAGTCAAAATGGCTAGTACAGAAAATGCTACAAGAAACCCCTAAAAATTTGGATAAATGAAGTCTGAAGTCCAAAATCCTTCTGATCTAAGTGAAATGCACTCTCTTTTAACTGTATGATGTTGTATTGACTCAAGTGTTAGCATTCTACACCTCTGCCATTTTTATGATTCAAAATATTTTTAAACAACAACAAGAATATAGCCCCAGCTGAAAAAAAAAGCTTAGAAAACTGTGGGTCAAAACAATGCAAGATGCCCAAAATCTGGAAGAGGTAAAACACATTCAAAAAGGGGGACCACAAATTCTGTAATACTTGCACGTGTAGAGAGAATATAAAGTACTCCTAGACAACCACATCACCCCAAGATTATTACACAAATGACCTTATGAATAAAGTATGTGTAGTGAGACTTCATACCTGCCTTTTCTACACACTCCATGGTATTAGGAAAATTGTTGAGGGGAGCAGTGGGACAGAGAGGAGAAAAGACCTGTAGGCCAGAGTATGGGAACAACTAGATAAAAAAGAGTAAGATAAGCGAGACATGTTTAAGCAAGCTGCCTTTTTGCTGCAGGTTTAGGAAATTCCAGTGCCTTCCTTGGAGTGTCTGCTGGGAGTATTATTGTGTGTAATTTTGCTTGAGTGTTTGCTATCTCTGAGCAAAGCAGGCAAGACTTATGAACATCTCCAGGTTACTAATTTCTCAACCAGCAGAAGCTGCCACTGGGAAGTGCCCTTTGATACCACCAAGCACAGCTCTGAAAAAGCACATTCCTGAAACAGAAAATATTGGAGATTGTGTCAGTAGCTGACATTATAGTCCTGGAGGAATGATAAACCAAAGCTCTGCTTCAATTTGAGCTAAGCTACCAGTGAATCCAATATAAAGAATCCAATATAAACAGGCATATCAAATATGCTTTAGCAGCCTAGAAGCACAAACTTCTCAGGTTTTCTGGGACAGCATATATCTTAAATCTTGTAGTGCTTTAAAAAAATCTTGACTAAATAGACTTACTAGAGGTTTATATTGCAGGTTAGATTTGTTGGGTTTGTTTTGGTTTTTTACTTGCAGTTTTTGATGTTTTTTAAACATAGAGCAAAGAAAGAACTGTTTTCTTAAATATAAAACCAAATATATTTTATGTTCTTCCTCCCTTCTGCCCATGTATGCATACTTCAACATACTAAGTTTAGTCCTATGCTGTAAAATTGAATGAATTGTGTCAAAAGTCATACCATAATGAATTAGAAGCACAAAAAGGCACATACATGCACAGTCACCTGTAATTCTGCACCTTTTACTGAGAAAATTATCACAGTGAGGAACAGATGCTGCAAACCAAACCCTCCATGTCTCCCTTAAAGTTTAAATTTGAAAAAATTCACATCTAAGCAGCTCCAGTTCTAGTAGCTTCTTCCTTTCCATGATGTTTCCCTTTTCTCACCACTCATTTCAGCACCCACTGGGATGAGATGTAGTGGACATGAGCAGAGGTTGCAAGGACAAAGTATGCTGTGTATGAGATAATAAAAATATGTTGTCTCTTATCTTTTCCACAGCAACCAATCCTTAAGCTTCCCTTTAAAGACACTCAGTGACTACCTCTGCTCTGCTCAAAAAGATAGCTCAATGCGTTCCTGCTTGGTGGCCAGACATGGTGCTATCTCACACATCTGAGAAGAAGCAATTTGAGGCATACACTCCTCTCTCGTATTTCAGGAAGCAAAAAAAAGCTGGAGAGAAAAAAGAAGGGAAAAATCTAGTCAGGCTGAAATTGCAGAGCAGATCCTTACCTTTACTATGTATACCACTCAGAATGCAAATTGCTGCTAGTAAAAGAGTGATTGCCAAAAAACCCACCCTGCCATAATATCTGAAGACTAAATATACATATTAGACAGAGTTGCCAAATCTCCAGTGACATGTGGCCTTTGCAATTTCTGTGAATTCCTGGAAGGTAAGTGTTAATTACAGTATGTGGACAAAAACTAATGACTTGTTTTGGAGTTAATGTCCCATTCAAAAAGGATTACTGTTGTTATCAACCACATCAGGCAATTAATGGCATCCATAATGCTTAAAAATTAACAGTGGCAGCATAGCTGAGTGACTGTTTTGAAAAACTGGTCATTCCTTGGAGATTAATGAGCAATTTTCTGTCAGAGAGCAGGATGCACTCTGGTAGAAAACTGACAAAAGAGGCACCATCCTCAGGGGATTATTTTAACAATCCATTTTGCTGCGCATATTTAAAAGAAAATTTGGTAGATATCGCTGCCATTCCAGAAGTATATTCTCATTTCTTTTTCCCCTTAAACATTATAAGCCAATATATGACAAGTTACACTGAACTGGATGTCTAGAATCTAAAATGAATAATTACAGAGGAAGAACCAACAAGGTGTAAAATACTGCATAAGGATTTTTTCCCAATTGCTTTCATTTAGGTTTGTTAGAAAAATAAATATCAGCATTGTAGGCAATTAGATTTCACTGAAATCAGTCACAATCAATTAATGTGAACTGTTTTACTATTTTTGCTTAAGCGTGTCTAAGCAGGTACTCTGTTTTAAAGTAAAAAGTTTCAGAAGAGTGTGATTAAATGAATTTAATTAGAATATAATGAGTGTGATTCTTACTAGAAAGTTAAACTGTGGTTTTAAAACATATATCCATATATTCTTTTGGAAAGAATTGCCCTACTTTAAAACGTCCCCTTTTTTTTTTAAACCAAAACTTAGCCAAGATTCTAGCTTGTTTCTCCACTTATCAATTTGGTCATTGACTTGTACCCGCACAGATTACGACTGATCAGGTGTGTAGTACCCAACATAAACTCAGCCCAAAATATAGTATGGGCCAGCAGGTCCCATCTATCCAGGCTCACACTATTTCCCATGAAAAAACTGGCTGTGACCCACAGTTTGTTGGCTTGCAGTTCAGGTCCAGGCCTGAGTTGCTTTTTTTCCCCTGAGGGTTGCTGATGCTCCTACCTTACTTCTCTCACAGAGCCTCATCAAGTTAATAATTTATAGCTCTCCAGTCCACTTCTAATAAAATTATACATCACCACCAAGGGCATGCTCTCTGGTCCTGGAAGAGACTGGCATATATAATCATTTTATGGGTAGGAGGGAAAAAAGTTGCACAGTGAAAATATTGCCGATTGATTTGTTTTGCATGGAAGTCTTCCATGACAAACTAAGCTCTTCTTCCAGAGGCTGCAGAATTGTTACAGCTGTTTATGATGTAGCAGATCTCATCCTGTCAGTGAGCCCAGATGACAGAGAAACAGTAAAACTTGCTTCTAGAGAAAGGGAAGCAAAGGTGGAAAAGATGAAACAAAGAAATCAGGAGCCATTGATTCCTCAGAGAAAATTCTGCAATTGTCTAGGCTTTCCTGAGAATCATCAGGCAGGTGAAAAAAAAAAGGAAAGCATGAGGGAACTAGGCACGTTTTAACAAAAATATTCAGGGCCACCTGGGTAAATTACTTTCCCTTTCAAGGACCTTTCTGAAAACAAGCAGCTTTTCTGTCTCACTCAGGGTTTGCACAGTGCAGTTCCTAAAAGTAACCCAGTGCAGGGTCCCTGACAGTGTGTTTCTGTACCGTCTCCCTCCACCCCTCATCTTGGCTGCTGTGTCTTTAGCTGCAAGGCTTGGCAGTGGTCCACGGCTTTGTCCCAATGTTCTGGCGGCTGCTCTCCCAGCATATGGTCTATTCAGTTTTTCCCCAGCTGTTACTCAGCCAGGGAGACCATCCCAGCTCTCTCCCAGTTACAGTCTTTTGTTCAGAAACAGGGAATCAATTTTCTCCTTATTAAAGGGGCACAAGGAGCAGAGGGGAAGTGAGCAGGTATTCACATGAATACATCCTAAGCCGAGTACTGATACAGGGGCTTGCTCTAACTGAATAGTCAGCCAAGCCTTCAGAGGGCAATTCAGACTCTTTGCTGTGGAGTAGTGTTTAGGAGTATGTGGCAACCAACCTCCTTACCTCCCTACTATTTTTCCAACTCATTTATCCTTCACATGCTTCCTGGAGGCTCAGTGACTCTTCTGGAGTTTACATTCCTTTTGGATTAAATTGCATGGTGCCTATGCCAAAATGTGTGCTCCTGGTAGGACTTAAAGGAACCTTCTGTGTCTTTCAGTAGTGGGCAAGGTCAAATGAGCAAAAAAAAAAAGAATTGACTCACCTCTCCTTAAATTGTAGGGGTGTGAGTTGACTAACCAGTGAAGGTGTAATGGTTTGGTCCAAAATACTCATTACTGTTTACCTTCTGTGAGATAAGAATTAGGAGAAACGCAAAGCAGGCACCAAACTTGAAAGAATATAAAGAAGTTTATTAACAGACCTAAAAGCAGAAAAAAAAAAAAAAAAATCATACCACACCTTCAGAACACTTCTCCTCCCCCCACCTTTCCCCCTTCTCCCACTGACAATGTAAAAAGACAACCCTTCAGATGTTCAATCTGTTTACCACTTCCATAATAACCTTGTTCAGTCTATTTAGGAAGAGGAGACTCTCTTGCCCATGCTATGAACACATTATCACAACGAGATATCCGCCTGGGTTGGTTCCCATGCCCCTTCCCCAACTTGCAGCTTTTCCCACAACTGCTTTTGAGGATCCACTCTTGAAGTTTTTTGGGGTACAATTTTAAGGTTGAGCCATTCAGAAACAAAAGTTCTCTTCACCCATCTCTGGGAGCATTTCATCTCTAAGAACAGAGGCCCTTCTCCTTCCCTGGGAGCAAAGGGTCCTCCTCATCTTCATCTTTAGGACTATCTCTGGGAGCATCTCTAGGAACTGAGGTTTTCTCCTTTCCCATTTGGAGCAAAAGTCCTCATTGCTTCCATCTCTCCCTGTTCAAACTTCTGATGAAATTACAGCTGCATCAGCATCTGCCTATCTCAGCACAGGTGCTTTTGCTTACAAGTACAAACTGAACGCTCCACCCCCCAGATCTTCATGAAATTACAACAGGATACTCTGATATATCATAGCTTCACAACAGAATTTCAGCTTTAAGCATCTCCTCTTTCTCTTCCCTCAGGTTTTCAGCTCTTCATAGCACTGAAAGCATTAATCTCACCCAGGCTTTGCAGCTGGAATGTCCTTATCGCTGTTGGTCACATGACCTCTGCCGGACAGCGGTGCAGCTTCAGCTGAATCTTGGCCGCACTGGAGAGGGGGAGCTGCTCCGGCTGCCCACAGCAGGGCTGTGGGGGGGTTCTGCGGGCAGAACAGGGCCTATTGGCTCCAGGATGGCCGTGGCCTGGCCCGGCCTGGCCCGAGCAGGGCCTGGGCCGGGCTCGCTGGCCCCCTGCACGGGGCCTGCAGCCACCTGTCCCAGCGCCGGAAACAAGACCAAGCTGGGCGGGGGGGGGGGGGGGGGTGGTGTTGTCTATTCTTAAGGGTGCATCACAGGGGTGGTCACAACTTTAAGTGGCTTAAAGAATTGTCCATATTCAAACTGGGCAGCTGATAGGTTCTGTCAGGTCACAGAGTAAGCTGTAAGCACCCCTTTGCAAGAACATCACTCCCGGGACTATGCTTGCTAACCCATGACAAGGTAAAGCCATGCAGAAATAGCGCTGCAAACTTTGACCTTACTTAAGCGTTGCTTTAAGTACTCTGCAAATAAGGACCTATAAACTAAAACATGTACGACCATTTGACATACGGAAACGGCACACTGAAAGACTGTCACTAGCCCACACCTCAAAAAGCCAACGAAATAAAACTACAAGGAAGAAAAGATGGTGGGGCGTGAGTTGAAGAAGAAGGAAAAGGTTGGTGCAGCAGGGAAATCAGATCAGTTCTGTAGGAAAGTTTTTTTACCAAACTCCCATTAAGAACTCAGTTATCTACATTAAAGAGAGATATTTCGTGGCTTGCTAACTTGGTGGCTTGCCACCAAATGACCAAGACTAGTCGCTACTGGAGTTACTGGAACCTTCTTTCAACCAAGAAATTTACTGTTTGCTTTCAGTTTCTTCTAAACAAAATAAACAAAGTATTATCAAGCAGAAATCGCCAAAAAAAGAAAAAAAGGAAAATTTTCACATGAATAGGCTGCTGAACTAAGGAAGAGAAATTGCAAGCAACAGAACTCTCAGCCACATAGCCAGAACACAGAAGGATCTAAAGTACGAAAAACATCAAGAAACATTTTCATTTATCACAGTTTCCATGATTTGTTAATTGTCTGGGACAGTGTTGTGAGCATAACAGCATAAGAGTCTGCTCAGATAATGGATTGTGAACAGAGAAATGCAAAGGAAATGGATCACAAGTTTCACAACGAGTTCCGATGTAGCCGGAGTAAACTTGTACTTCCAATCTTAATTTTTTCACGTGTGTAAATCTGTCTTGGGTTGTACATGGCAGAGGTTGTATAGGACTCAAAGGGAAAGCCCCTAGTATCTCCCTGCAATTCCATCTGAGGTGACCCAGCATAAAACAGCACAATAGTTTTTTTAGCACTTACTATATTGGTTACTACCTGGGAAATATTCCCACTCTTGCTGCTGTTGCTTCAGTAACAGCCACAGTCACAAAGACAGTGGCAGTCATTTACTGGGTTTTGACTTCAACTCTGCTGCTTCTTTCTCCCATAGATTCATCTCCAGTAGGTCCTCAGCATCCTGCTCAGCACAACTTCCAGGTCATCAGGTCATGTTGGGTCTGTTTCTTTTTTCTTCCTCCTTCTGCTGTGGGATTCACCAGTGGTGACCCCACACCTTCATCTGAAAGAGAGAGCAACCTCAAAGTTTGTGGACAGTGGGTAAAACAATAACTGTATACTTGAGTGCATGCACTGAAAGGACACTTAGTTCTAGTATTCATTATTACAAGACGGCAAGACCACAAGAGCAGTGACCAATAGAAAGTCAGTGGGGAGGAAAGAAATCTTCTCCTTGGAGTAGCGGATTAATTTGTACTGCAAGAACCATGCCAGGGTCACGGTTCAATAGATAAGGGGTTGCTAATAAAGAGCCTGCTGGCCTTTTTGGAGGTGTCTTGTAGCCCATAGCAGAATGAATGCACAGTGACAAATTTTGCCCATGTCCCTGCTTTGTGAATTAGGAATCATGGCTTCCTGTACAAGATGGTCCAAAGGACAACTCAAAACATTTTGATATAAAATACTCTGTGGGAGTAAATTACATTAATTAATTCAATCAAAAAGTCTTTTATTTCCCCCTGTCCTCCTCATCACTCTTTTTTTTCTTGCCTCCTTCTGCCTTATTTGCTGCTTATCTCCTTCTGGATTTTCTGCTTGAGAACGCAGGCTTCCAACCCAGCTTTCTAAATTAGATGGCATAGATAAGATACTTCAAGATGTGCTTATGTGTGCCTAGCACTCAGGCCAATTTTGTCTTTCCTTCAGAGGTGGAAATATTCATTCACATCCTCTACCTCTGAATATGACCATGACTGACTTAACAGTGTTCTGGTCAGCAATCACCAACCTCAAACAGATTTTTTTCTTTTTAAATTTCTGGGCTGAGACAGATTCTGCTGGTCAGATATGAGACAGAGCATCTGAAATGAGGATTTAAATGGTAACCATACACAAACACATATGCATGCAGTCTCTGGTGCAGGAGAAAGGAAAAAGGTGAGAAATTCTCAGATATAAAATAGAATTGGGGAAACAAAATGAGTTTCACTCACGTGTTCACTGCAAAGTAGATAGGCTAGAACTGTTCTTGAAGCACAGCACAGACTTTATCCTGTAGCTGCGGCTGAGCAAATGTGTCAATTTTCAGTGGACAGGCAGGCAAGGTTTTAAGGGGATGTGAATATCAGGGTGGGATTCTGGGTAAACCTCAGATAAGTATGTGGATTTCACCTACTATGAAGGCATAGCCATAGGCACCACTGATATTTCTCCCCTCCTGTACTTTGGTATGGCTCTGTTTCTTTTCAAACGCAATTAAATCTAACCACCTACCTTCTAGTGGACCAGGACTGTGGAAGTTTCACTGAAATTAGTCAAGACTCTAGTAATTCCACTAGTCTTAGTGGATCTTTCAGCAGCAGCAGGTGTTTGCTAGCAAGAGAAGAGATTTCATAATCTGAACTCTACTTCCTGAAAATCAATCTGCTGCCATGATTATTAGAATCCCTGCACTGGGGATACAGCACATCGGACCCTAGAAAATCTACTTCAGTTACAGAAACTACAAATATACAAGTTCACAGGATTTATGTGAACCAACACAGGGGTTCATTTGGCCGCTTTCCCACCAGACCATTGCATTAGATAGCAGTGCAAAACTTTCAAACTTGTATATCCACAATTTGGGGGCATATTTCCTAATTTCTCTTTTGTAAGCTAATCAATGAAATCTATTTACACATCTCTAACTGTCTCCTTGTACTATCCAGAAATCCCAAAAGAAAATATAGACAAATCACGTGTGATTGTGCTCCACGTCCAGAGGAATCCAGCACATCTGTGAATCCTGCAGTTTTACTGAAGTATTAAATATCTGGTAGGAATGCACATTCAAGCAACATTGGCTTGTTTTCATTCTCTACTTACAAATGCAGTTTGCCATGGCCAGCCGATTTTCTGAGGCTCGCTGCTAGAGATATTCTAGGTTGGGAATCTCTGAGATACACCCTTGTTTTACTGTGCACCATATAATATGCTACTAAATCAGTTCCTTCCCCCAGCCGCTCCAATCTAATCCCTTGGGCTTTAACCCCACTCATTGACAGCCACCTTGCTCATGCTCCTCTGGAGAGACTTCACTTAACAGATTGCTTCTTGATTTTGTCAGAAAGAGTATAAATATGGGCTATCTCAACCCAGCAGCCTAGCTCTTCCTTAAAGTACTGAATTATTTCTGTTGCCTGCTGTATCAGCAGACTGAGATAGCAGCCTTGAGAATATAACTCCATCTTGGTATGACTCGTTTCCACAAACTCTTCTTTCCTTTTATTTTGAATTAAATTAAAATACAGAGATTGATACTGGCATACTGGAAAAAATCAATATTTGACCCAAATACCTTTAACAGTAACATGTTTAAGTGTTACAGTGGTTTCCTCTGGAGAGCATAGATTAGATTTTATATTCATTCAGTCCAGAAATGACAATATTAATGGAATATAAATGCTAAGAGTTGAACCCACAAATTACAGGTAGATCAGAAAAAAAGTGTGTCTTTGTTTTCTGTCAGACATTAGGGTCTGAGAGTACGTAGCCACAAACCAACAAGCATGGAGTTCAGAACAACTAACAAGCACTAATTGGTTTTCTAAGTCAACCAGGAGATACAGAAGTACTTCTTGGGCTAAACAAGTAAATTATCATAGAGAGAACCCTCTCTAACTGCCACATCATGTTGACGACACAAAAGGAAATCACATCACAAGACAGGGAGGATGGAAGTACAGTGGACCACCAGTGTGAAAAAGAGGCAGAAACAAATCCATCCTTCAATAAAGCTCTACAAAATTTCTCCACCCCCTTTGCCTTGGTCTTCATGATGTGTTGTTCTGTCTTTGTTAGTAGTTGTCTTCTTCCTGGTATCCTTCTTATTTCTTCTCTCCTTCCCCTTTTTTCTTTTTTTTATCACTGCCAAAGCACATGGCCTAACAAATTCCACGTGTGTGAATATGGAGTTCGAAATATACATTATTCTTCTATTTTTCTGCATGTTCAGAAAAGGGGTTTGAGTTTGGAACTTGGTGTTTTGAGTGTTGAGCCCAAATGGAAAGTGCTCACATAGCATGTGATATATCCTCTTCAAGGAGACCTGGAACACCTGCCGTGAGTGTAGCTCAGCATTCACATGTGTGCTGCTATTCTGAATGAAAGAGAGCACAGAAGACCCACATGCATGTTTGAAACCTTATGGTAGCAAAAAAAGTGTAAAAATCTCTAAAGTTCTAATGCAATAATACTGCAAGTACAACTTGCATGATTTCTGTGCAATGACAACTTTTTGGATATTCCTATAGTGCTCTTATATTTGCAACGACAGACAATATAATTGCCTCTTTAGGAATTTCTCAGCAAAAACATATTAATAGCACCAGTCTGGCTCAAAAGTACAAGGTCATTCAAATCCTTTCCAAATATATCCTTCACCAAGGGCAACCACCACTACTAGAAACAACCCCTTAGGTTGCTAAAACAACACTTCATCCCTTATGTTTTGTCAGAGCCACAGACATTTGAGGAGGAAAAAAAGCCCAAAAAAGACAGCCTTATTATATTTACTTGCACGAAAATCACAAGTCTTTCCTTTATGCTTCTGACAGAAATGTTTCGATTCAATTAAAGGAATTGCATTTAGTATCTGCATATTTATCAGCTGCTGTCTGTTGTCCTAGCATATAAAGGCAGAAGACAGAATATGTTTTTATATCCATATCAAATAACATGAGAGAGCTGGAACACATGCTATGAGTGTAGCTTAGCACAAAAATGAGTTAAACTAGGCACAGATCTCTTTGAACACCCTAAATGAACACTTGCCAAAATGGAAAAGGTACAGTGTTTTCACTGACAAGAAAGGGGTTTTACAAAAAAAAGATTCAATTTTATAACCTACATTGTTAGAGTTAACAAAGGGAAAGACAAGATATTGGAATTCCTCTCAGTTTGTGGACTTATTTAGGGATTTGTATTGAAAGTATTAAATTCAACAAGACAGGTATGATCTTTTTAGTCTACTGTATTTTATATCTCAAAAATATGAGCACATGAAATAAAGATATGATCAAGCCTGATACATGATGTCTTAGGCAGAGCTTGTGTGGGATGACACCTAGGTTTTCTTTTCAATACCAAGGACAGAGCAGTTAAAGAAAGATGAGGGCAGCCTAAAATAGCCAAGTTAGAAGTTAGAAGCATTCTAAAGTTCTACTATTAACAGCTATCAGTGAAGCCCACTGAAAATCATTTCCTGTCAGCGCCAGACGTGGCAAGAGTCTGTTACTGGCATCTGCATGCTGTTTCCTGACTGTGACACTGCTCATATTGCCTGTTTTGGATAAAACAATTCCACACAAACTGTGCTTTTTTACAGACTTTTGAAGAACCCCACATGATATTACATTGTTTTATTACAAAAAATTATAAAGAATTTCATATTATGAAAAATTTAGCACTTTTCTTCCCGCCAATAGGCACCTCTTCTATCAATTCAGAGGGCTATGGGGGTGAATCAGATTCCTACTCACATCATTCACAGCAGAACACAAAATCTGTGTAATGAGTGGGAAAATGGGGTTCAAAGAAAGGAAAAGAATTTTGCATGCATTACCTTGAAGAGCTAAGTTTTACCTTTACTTCTGCTACGGAGTTTTTGTGTTACACTGTCAGTGTACAATTACAGAGGCTCCTTAAATCAGACTTCTCCTAGATCATTTCATGCTCTTCATTTTATGGCCTCCACATGGTCCATGAAATCTGTTTTAGAAATAAGGTAAGCACTTAGGGTTACTCCCAATTGCCCAGGGAATCTTTGCTACCAGAACACACAAACTATGAAAACAAACGATGAAATTATACTATGAATGCAAATTATGAAAAAACACATCCTATCTTGTTTTAAGCAAGCTTGGGAATTGACAATAGTCCTTCTTTACTTTAGTTCTCCCATCAGTTAAACAGGAAAGTGACATCCTTTAACCCAGGAACACACTGAAATTATGTTAATGAGCAGATAAGTACTAGGACACAAGGCAAGACTATCATAGAAAGTATTTCTACCCTGACATGGTCAGTATTTCTACATTCAGGATTAGGTTTTAATCTTAGGGACAAAAGGGAGGGTCATGCCTCAATTAAGAAGATTAAAGTAAATATCAAATTAATACTCTTTTTGTGGGTACCAACCATTCAGAGTGGTGAATTAGGCAGTGACTGTGACATAAATTATATGAGATCTTGTAATTAAAGACACTTTTGCTTTACATACAGTGCAAGGGGCTGTATTAAGATTACAAAGACTTCTAGCATTTTCCATTATTTATGGTTTTGATTTTGCATCCTTGAAATTCTCCAAATGAAATCTTTCAAAATGCAAAAAGTTTGTTTTATTCCACCTTTATAATTTATTTCTGAATCCAAGAGAATCAACTTTCTTCCACTGATGGGGATTCCAACCCTTCACAGAAAGTCTTTATGCTCTTCTATCTCAAAGTTAGTTGAGAATACTTTGATATTCTTTATCACATGCTCATCACGTTTTGGTCATGGAACTGAAACACCTTTGAGTCAACAGGTATAAATAAATTCCATCATAACACGAATAATGCCAACCAAATCGGGCTGTTTTAGTCTATTAAACAAGTAACATATACTAATGACAATGGAGGTACACCAGTGTAATTTTGTGGGAAGTGACACCTATAGTCTATATTTCCAAAAGCAATCCAGTGCTTCTCATTGAAATAATTTTGCAGGGATTTTACACCTGAATAACTTGGAAAAATTGATGGTTTTAAATTTTTGTTTTTATTTTGCATTTGATCTTTCAATGAGTAACTCAGACTGTTAGTAAGACCATGTCTGAGAGGTAACATAATGTTTTCTGGATCTGTGAGATCAACACATGTGGTCAAATACCTTTTTGTATCGGTCACCAATTTCCTTTCTGTTTAACATAAAATTTCTGGAAGGCCAGAGGGGAGAGAAAAGCCAATTGCCTTGAAAGTAAATGCAAAATACTTTTAGAGGACAGAGGGAATTAATTGCCTACACCATGTGGCAGTCAGGTTACCTCCGGAAGGACAATATTTCATAGATTGACAAGAAATAAAAATAATATATGTTGTAAAATTATCTACCCATTACTCTTACTGGTTCTTTGCCAGGCTAACCCTTTCAACAAAAGTGGTCTAATACATTCAGAAATATTTTAAAATTCAAGTTTCTTCTGCACCTCTTTGCTATCTGTTAATGTTTGGTTATTTTAGCCTCGGCTCACATCAGTAGTTGAGGGTCTTCCATCTATTCACAATGTCCCAAGAGAAAAAAATATTTCCATTTTATAGACCAGACAACAAAATATATTGAGAAGACTAGAAGGGCAAAGGAGTTAGGTGCCCTATCACTCTTGGAAAGTCATAGGCCAAAGTTTGGCATTAGGCTCCTAAACAATGCATGGAAAGAGCCTGGGATGCAACATTAGGATTTGTAGGGCCTGTGTCCTAGTCAGGAGTCACTTCAAGCTAGCTGATGCTGCAGAGTTTTGGTAAGCCCCAATGAAGGAATGTCATTCTTTCTCTCTCTGACTGCATGTCACGGTTCCTTTACCTCCTCCTGGAGTAAAATCAGCCTTTACTCAAAAATTCACTTGGAGGACAATTGTACAGCAGCTCCTGCCGCCCTTAATTCAGTGTCAGTGTCTCCGCTCACTGTGAGAACATGGTTTCAGTTCCTTTCTCTAATTGCGAGGAACTTGAAATTCCCAGGTGAATCATTTTGCTACGAGGTTGCATACTGTGGTGATATATGATGTTTTTAGCACTGTCTGTTGAAACTGCAACATTTTGCCAAAATACAGAAGGAAATTATAAGCACGAGCATGGCTGGTCAGGTGCCATGGTGGTTTAGGTGGTTGGGAGGAAAAGCTATGAACTATTTTCTGCTCCTCTGAATATTTAATACATAAGACTTAAACATTCATTGAATTCAGATAATATTTACTTAAGCCATTAGTCAATATTTTCCTCATTAAGAATGGCAGGATTTGACCCATTCCACAGTCAATCCAGTGGCACCAGGTAAATAACATAATTTTTAACTCACATTTTTCATACAGAAGATTTTCTTAAGCAAATGGAATGAAATTTACAAATGCAGCACACATAATATTTGGATGTAATATTAGCTCCATCAGGAAGAAAAAATCCTGAAAGTTAACAAAAATTGATTGATGTTCCCTGACTGGAAGTGTCTGTAATTTTTTGCATGATAGCAATATGGAATGTGTTAACTCCATGAACACCAGTCTCCTTTAAAACTGCTGTTGCTATTCTAACCACATTATCAGCCTCACACATGTTTACCTCAGGGATATTTAGCTAGCCATAATTGACTTTTGCTCAAAAAGAAAGCTGCAGGCAAGGTTTAATCCTTTTGGGCTTGCCTTCTCAGTAAAATAAACAAGTATCTAGGAGAATTGTAACTAGATCAAGTATAGAATCAGAGCATGAGGTGAATCTGTTCAGTCTTTTTCAATTTTATAATTCTTTAAATTTTCATGATTAAGATATCTGGAAAATAACAACATATTTGCATGTAAGATGTTACAAATAAACAGAGAATTCAGCAACTCCACTTCCAATAACAGCATTTCTCTAATGGTTATTTAACCATGTCAGATTCCTTCATGGAGGTGGAGTTTAAAAAAGCCTGTTGTACTAATATCACACTAAACTTCAGCTGATAAGGTTAATGCCAGGTAGCAGTGACTGCACATAAACTTTAGGTGAGATTAATCTTGCTTAATATGGTAGGTGGTGTCATGGTATAACCCCAGCTGTCAGCTCAGACCCACACAGCCTCTCACTCCCCACCCAGGAGGATGGGGGAGAGACTTAGAAGGGTAAAAGTGAGAAAAAAACATGAGTTGAGATAAAGAGAGTTCAGTAGGTAAAGAAAAGCTGTGCATGTAAGCAAAGAAATTAATTCATAACTTCCCATGGGCTGGCAGGTGTTCAGCCTGGAAAGCAGGGCCCAATCACACATAACACTGACTTGGGAAGACAAATTCCATCACTCTGAGTGTCGTCCCCTTTCTTCTCTTTCCCCCAGCTCTATATGCTGAACATGACACTTGTGTGGTGTGGGATATTTCTTGGGTCAGTTGGGGTCGTCTGTCCCATCTGTGTCTGCTCCCAACCCCAGCCCCCTCTCTGGTAGGGTGGGGTGAGAAGCAGAAAAGCTCCAGAGTCTGTGTACGTGCTGCTCATCAGTAACAAAATAATCCCTGAATTATCAACACTGTTTTAGTCACAAACCCAAAACACAGGCACATACCAGCTACTATGAAGAAAACTTAACTCTGCCCCAGTCAAAACCAGCACAGGTGACTAAGACTGGTGTTCAGTAGGTCCTTTAACCTGGTGCTACCAGGGAAAGAAAGCAGGCCTGCACAGCTTTTACTCACATGCCCTATTCCCAGTCCTGCACAGATTTGTCTCTTGTGCTGATACCAACATTTGTACAAATATATGGTAAATTGTTCAGGGAGCTGATCTGGCTGAAAACCAGCCATTTTCACACAAGCTTAGTTTTAGCTCAGATCCACTCACCACATGGTGCATCTGACACTTTGTGACGAGCACATGAGGAGGGGGGAAGACTCCAATACTGTTTCTTCTGACAGCAGGGCAAGCTTAAACTGATAATTCATCTTTGTCTTCAAATAGTTGGAAAGAAGCATATTCTAGAGTTGCATCTTTGCTGACAACAAAAGAAGCTCAGAAAACTAGCTTGAGCTTAAATTTCTAATTGCAGACAGCTGAAGTGAGAGAGATCTCATCCATGAACAAAGCAGTCCATACTATGATAAAAATTCAAAATAAAATATTGTTTTAGGGTTCTAACTCTGTGCATCAGGTCAACCATCTCAAGTGTAGGTAAAGGCAATCAGTGCTAGGCTATGCAATAGATGAGAAGGTAGGTCGCTTGGGATAAAATTGTTGCTTCATAAAATAAGCAGCAAACTTCTTGTTGTAGAGCACATAAGAATTTTATCCTACAGTCCTATGTTTTAATCTGTTTTTATCCATTGCTTAGGTCTTAGCAAATAAATTAACATATATCTCCCTTCTCTATCTGTAAAATGGTCATTGATAGGACTGTATTTGTAAAATGCTTTCTAACATTGTGTATGAAGGAATTATTTAAGTGTTAAGTACATTTTTATCTACTGACAAGTCATCTGCTCTACTAGCAGAGCAATTACAGAAAATGTTCTATATATTTATATGCAGACAAATCTAGATTTAAGTGAAAAGATTGAAGGGGGGAAAATTAGTGATTTCCCGAATTTATTCTTTCATATATGAAATTCTGTATAAAAGTTTTTGTAAACTGTTCTCTGACCTATATCACAATTTATATTCCCCACAGGAAAAAGAAAAAAACCCAGCTGCTTAACTTTTAACTTCCATTACTAGTCAAGTAACTGTGGTCCAACTGAATGTGTATGTGGAATGTGTATGTGGAAACAAGAAGCAGGTTTTAACCAGAGAATGAACTCTACACTCAGAGTGATAGAAAGAGGTTTGATTTTCTAAATATAGCAATTTGGGGTGTTCCTAGCAGATACTTTAAGCATGTATGTGTGTGTAGGGGAGGTGTTGTAATGAGTCAGGCATGATATTATTGTTTTAGTCAAAAATCAGCAATCATGGTATGAAAGCCTATAAATATATTATAGATATCTATAGATAGATATAGATACCTATCTATAGATATAATGATAGATAGATAGATAGATAGATAGAGATAGATAGATAGATAGATAGATAGATAGATAGACAGAGATATTTATAGCCTATAGATACTTCAGCCTTTTCCTATTTTCTTGTTTTTCCCTGAAAATCTATGAAGATATCATTGAGGAAAAGATCTTTGAACTGGGTGCCTTAAAGTTTACTGTAGGTTTGCAGAATGTAGCACAACTTTGCTTTATTGTTAGTACATTACACTTTACAGTGCTAGAGCAACCAAGTAGTATTGGGAGAGGGGGCAAAATGCCAGTCTCATGAAAAGTCCCTGACAGAACTCTGCCTTCCTTCAAGGAATTCAAACATAACTCAAAAGATGACAGGAAAGGGTGACAAATATTTGAATATTAAAGGCTGGAGATGACTAAAACTAAGAGGGAAGCAATAAGAAGGGCAATAACAACTGCACTGTGGTTCAGAAATAGAAACCTTTTCTAAAGGATGTAGTGAAGTATGAGAAATCCAGAAAGTCAAGTTGTAGCAAAAGAGGTCAAAACCCAGTATCATGTGAGTACAGAAATCTGTAAGAATGTCAGCTTTAATAAAATGTACACCTTCAATACATAGTTGCAGCTGAAAGCGCAAAAAAGTACAAAGCTGAGTCTGGTTACATGTTAGAAGAAAATCCAAGTTATTCTTACTGATTGTATTCTGTAGTGATGACAATCACAATAACAATATTTGATGAATAAAAATAGGACTATTCTCATGAAATGTATATCCACACACATCTTAATTTATTTTATCAAAGTAAATAGAGGATCATAAAATGGTTAAGGTTGGAAGGGACCTCTGGGGGTGAGGCGGTTCATGAAGGATCACCTAGAGCTGTTTGCCCTTGACCATGTTTAGACAGCTTTTGAGTATATCTTAGGCTGGAACATGGAATTTAATACCACAACTCCAGAACTGTCTCTACAGATACTTTTGATTGTCATTCCATAGAAGGATGTGAAAGACTTCCAAAATTTCCTCAAAATACTCTTATAAACCTTAGAAAAATCTGGGGTTTATTAAACACTATGTTAGATGGTGTTGGGACAGGTTCTTTCATTAAGGGTGCAGCAACCCCTTCTGCAGACTGAGTCTGAGAATAGAATGCTGTAGGACATAGTTAAGAAATGTGAATATATCTCAGTTTAAACTCCTGTATAAAAATTAGACTAGGCGTATCGAAACTAGAGAGATTGAAAGCACAAGTTGAACCTGCATTGAAAGAAATACATCATAGAAAATCTAAAGAGCTAAATATACTGCATTAAAGATAAAGATTGATTATTATTCCTCATAAATTTTTAATACATCAAGATTTTTCTTATATACTTATGTAGTTGCAGACAACTGGAAATAATTTTTTGTTCAAACCATTAAAACATGGATTACTCCTATTTTGGAGTATTATATGCCATCACCAGTCTAAAATCCTAAAAAGGTTGTCACCTCTTTAATGTTTCTAAAGCCTCGCAGAGTACTTGCAAAGCTGAAATTTTATTTTCATGTACATGAAAAGATAACAATCTTTTCACTGTATTTTAAATCACAAGTGAAGTTGAATTACATTTTAAGAATTGTCACTTATGCATTGGTTGCATGATTTGTCATTCATTGGACTCCTCTTATTAAGGAATGAAAGGCAGGAAGCAGCAATTTAACTAAGTAACATGTTACGCCATGGTCTCATGGTTTAGGGGAAGTTTGTTTGATTTACTCTGGGCAATGCACAGGAGAAACGAGAAAATTCGCAGGATGTTCAATAACAAACTTTTACTTGCAAACTTTAGAATATTAAGGTACAATATGGTACTCTGCAAATTTTAAAATGTAGGCATTTTGGTTAGAAATGCAACAATATAAAAGCATAAAAACAACCCTTAAGAAAATGTATAATGAAAAAGGAAGAGAGAAAGGATAAGAGTAGAAATGTATACAGTCTCCACCCTTGGATCCACAAATAAGACTGGATTGTTGCAATTTTTTGTTGTTGGTCGAAGTGACAGTCACAGTCTTGATCTGTTGGGGTAGTGGAAACCCATGAAATACAAAGCCTGGGAGGTTAATATTATGCTCAGGCTCAGTGGGATTGCCCAGGTACCTCTCCTAGGGTGAGGAGTTTTACACTGGATGATGTAATACTGTGGTTCGTGGGACATTCTGGGAGTCTTCAACACCTTCCAAGACATGACAGCTGCCTCTTACGTGTCAGCGTAGCCTGGTTGTGTCAGTTAGGGCCCATCAGAAGGCATGAACTCCTTCAGGCTTATGTCCTGGTACTTGCCCTGAGGGGAGTTTTCACAGCTAAGCCACTTATGTAAGGATATTAACATGATGAAAAGCACTATTGTACCTCACAGAAGCTGCCCCTTTGTTTGAGGACAATTCTACAGTGAGTAGGTCAGCAAATTAGGGCCATTTTCAATGTAAATTTCTAAACAGCATCAGAAATGCATGCAAGTTGTAGCACACATTGGTGAGATGTAACAGAGTTGGGTACATATTCTACTCATCCTCCAGTGGAGTAATACAGAACAGAACAGAATCTAGAACGTCGTCTGGAGCAATCTACAAGCAATCTTCTTCAATACTCTACTAAAGTCAGTCTGTTGCAATGCCTGTCAGTCTATTAATAGCACTGAGACTGAGGACAGCATGGCAGCCAGTTGTTTCATTTCTTAAGGAAATATACTTTTTAATGAACAAATATATGAGAAAGTTACACTTTCTTCCCTCTCTAAACCTTCCCACGTCAGTTATAACATTTATATTTTGATCTCATGGAGCCTGTTTTCCAGTAGGTTGTAAAACGTCCATTGGGAACTATTCAGTGTATGAATAAATAATCAATTCTCTGTATGCTATAATGTATCTGTTAATGGCACCACAAATATATTGATCTCAACCATCTACATATCAACATGGTTGTCTATATCAACACGTGTAAAAAACTGCAGTGGACAACGGCTGGCAAACCACTCAGGACAGCAAGGAGAAACTTTGCAATCTTGAAAGATTGCACTGGAATTTGTATAATTACAAGTTTCACAAAGAGATAAATCTCCTGTCTCTGCTTCTCTTTTAAATTTCTGCCATATAGCATGATCAAGAGGTTATGCATCTGAATCCCAGTTTTCCTGTATGCTAGCCAGAGGTTATCCATTTGTTTGTGGAGCAGCTTCTGGCTTTCCCATCCTCGTGTCCTTTATTCTACTTCCAGCTGCCCTGAATAGTGATCAATAAGTTACCAGTCTGTGCTGCAATCAGTTTCCTAACTCATTTCTGCTCCCACAAAAAAATATCTTTTTCTTATTCTTTTTAAATTTTTTATTACTCAGATCAATACAATCAGAGTTCTGCGTCTGTCTCGCCTGCACTCAGCAGAGCCAGCCACTGTGGGGACCAGCCAGTTTCTCAGTAATGTTCATGCTAAGAGAGCAATTTTTTTCTGCCACACCAAGTTCCTCCTAATGACTTCCTCTGAGATGCCAGGGGTGGCCTTGCTTCCCTTCCCCACAACTCGCTGTCTCTGTCCTGCCATGTCTGCTTTATAAAATGACGCCTTCCAATTTTAGGCCCATTTTTTTCCCCACAAGTAGTGAATGCTCTGTTAATCTTTAGGAATGGTCCTCCCAAGAAGGCTGTAACTTCTATTTTAAGGAAGATTACAGTCTGGGTGAATGAATTTTATGACCGCAGTTAGTACTATTTCTAATCTGCCTTTGTTATCTAAGGTTTGGTAGAAGGTCACAGAAGTTTAAATTCTGGACTACCTTGCCAGAAATCATCTGCCTAAAGAGTTTTAAACTTCTGATCCTTTTACAGATCTGACCCTGCATTACTCTGCATGTGTTGTGGGTTTGCAGAAGCCCTCATATCCATAGCTGAATTTTCTGTTAATATTTCAAATACTAGTCAGACTTGATATAGTTCCTTCATCTTCACATGTTTAGAAAAGCTACATTTTTCATAATTCCCATACAAGACTCTGCCTAACACACGACAACAATTGAGAAATAGAATTCCAGAAATTCAAAGGTACAATGCTTTTATTAGAGAAATTTCATAATTATAAAACCAACTGAAAAGAATCCATGGTGCTACTACTCAAAATATTTGCAACAAAATCCCCTTCTATTCCTCTCTTCCAAAGAATCCTAATATTAAGCTTGCAAAAAACCCCCAAATTCTTCAGGTGTTAAAGGGACAAACAGTAAATAAAGCATCACCGATAAAATAGATTTCATTTGTGTTAAATGATTGTCAAGATTACTTCCACTGACATGAAAGCCAGATTCAGAAATTAGATCAGGAATAGAGTATTGTTTTCCCTGGAAAAAATGTGCATTTTCAGTCTACACTAAGGAAAGGAGGAAGTAAAGTGAAAATATCTACAAATTAAAAGGAAACTTATTTGAAACAGTGATTTTAGATTTGTAGAATCACCACAGTTTCTTAAAATTGGAGTCCCAGCATCAGTTTACTCAATGAATTATAATTTCTTTGTTTTATAGTACATTTAAAATCACTTAATCTAACAAATTTATAAAAAGACAATTTTTTAAAAGTTAATATGCCAATAACATATCAAATATATTCTGTAAGTTTTTCTTTGCTATATTCCCAGATTAAATATAAGGCTATAAAAAGTAAATAGCTCATTTAATGTTCAACTTTTCTTGTTTAAACTTGATGAGATTTGAATTACATTGTAAGGAAACTCATTGGAAACCCTGTAATTTCCTAAAAAAAATCAGTTCAATTCAATTTCTAATAAAAAGCAGAGCACTATTTCAAAATTAGGAGATAAAATGTACTGGGCATCTGAATCTAATCCAGTATTTACATGATTAAAATGGATACCCCAAAAAACATGCAAAATTTATGTATATAACTTTAGGTACCAAAGTTTGAAAAATTACCTAAAAATCCATGTAAAACTATGAAAAAATCTTCAATCAGTATGCATAAACTGTGGCTGCCTCTGATAAGTGACTGTGATAAAATAAAGGCACCAGGTCAGGAGAATATTTTTGCCCTGAGGTGCTCAGTACCAAACTGAAAGCCCAGGGGATAGTTTGAGGACCAGGAACACAATTTTTTTCCATGTCAAGTGCAATTATACTGTACAGGTCTTCTCATATACGTTGATCTAAGATTATGATTTTCAGATGAAAAGGGACAGTTGCCTTCAGAGTAGGGCAAGATCATTGTTTATTGCATGTCATGGGAAGCACAGGTAAACAGAGTTCAAAAAATTACTCTTCCAAAATCAACTAGAATCAATCTTTGAAATGATGTCACAGAAAAAAAATTCTCATGAACAACTAGACAAAATTTCCCTGAGATTTATTTAATGAAAAGCAGCAACTCTACCTTGCTTCACAGAAGTGTATGTCACAATGCAGGTGAAACCCACATCTAATTACTCACCAGAAAATGGCCTCTCTGACATGAAACAGGGAAAATTGTTTCATAAATCAATTTTGCGCTAACCTTCTAAACAAATACACACCACATGTTTGAGATGCAATTACTTTGCCTTGTACATCACAGAATAAGGTGACTTGCTGTTCAATGGAAGGAGAGGTGAGAGTTGCTCTCTGTTCCCTGCACTGTACATAACAATCTATTATTAGAGAAATTATAAACATTCACAACAAATACATGGTCCTCGACTCTCATGCACAGGCTCATCTTAAACCTCTCCATGCAGCATTTCTTCACACCAGGGCCAGTGACAAGCTCAGCACCATCCCACAGCAGCAACTGCTGTCTGTGCTGGCTTATCTGCCTCCCACTGAGCACACCACATAAATAATTTAGACCTAGCCCTTTCTGTGTGTATATGGTTAATGGGCACTTGCATCTGGTTTCCAGAAGCTTCTGGAGTAAGAAGTACTTAAGCCAGAAGTCCTAATTTTTTACTATTTTAGTATTATTTTTATTACATTATCTTCTTCAAACGAGAAAATAATTGTAAGGACAAATTAGTGCATGCTTCTAAAGAAAGAATGATACAAACACTACTATTTATACTGTCTTAATACTGCTGCACTATTTGTCCCACTTCCTAAAACTGAGTTAGGGAGTTTACAATGAGGTACATAACTGAAAATGTCTTGCCTGGATTTCAGGGAGCAGCAGGAAAAGACAGACAGAGATGGGAGGTGGTAAGTCAAGCTGGTTTTGGTTGGGAGAGAGTTAATTTTCTTCATAGTAGCTATTAAGAGTCTGTGTTTTGTATTTGTGACCAAAACAGTGTTGATAATAGAGATTTTTTATATATTGCTGAGCAGGACCTTTCCGCTCCTCACCCCACCACACCAGCAAGGGTGCTGGGGGTGCACAAGGAGTTGGGAGGGAACCTAGCCTGGACAGCTGACCCCAACTGACCCAAGGAGTATCGCACACCATACAGAGTCATGCTCAGCATATAAAGGTGGGGGAAGTAGGAGGAAAGTGAGGGGAATATTTGGATTGATGGTGTTTATCTGCTCAAGTCTCCATTATGCACGATGGAAACCTGCTTTCCCTGGGTGGTTGAACACCTGCCCATAGGAAATGGTGAATTACTCCCGTTGTTTTGCTTTGGTTGTGAATGTCTTTTGCTTTACCTATTGAACTGTCTTTAGCTCAACCCATGAGTTTTCTTACTTTTGCCTTTATGATTCTCTCCCTCCATCCAATCGGACAAGTGACTGAGTGGCTGTGTGGGCCTGGGGCTAAATCCTGACACGAGCTAAGGGTTTACAGCAATCCCACCCCTCAGATTCAAAGGGGTCTGAAATGCCTACTTCTACACATACAGTTTAGACATTTGTTTTCTGTGCATGTGCTCTAGTCATCAGAACCACTTTTGCCCCTTTACTGTACTTGTTTCTTTACATCATATGGAAATCTGCTTGGCTTGCTCACCCCACATGACAGGGATGGTTTGGCTAAGGTTATTGTAAACCTCATTTTCCCTCACAGTACCAAGAGCACACAAGAGCAAATCCTTGAGCCAGCGGTGAACCCAAGTGCAGCAAGTCCAAAGCTGCCTTGGGAAGAGGCTGCTTTTTACCAACATCTTGTAGTCAACAGAAGTTAAATAAGCTGAAAGGAAGTGTTTTCTTGATGAGACAGCTATAAATCAATAAATAAGGGATTAAAGGGATATTCAAAATGAAGGTGTCAACATGGGAACACACAGACAAGTCAGTGTGAATGAAGGGAGATGGTGGGTTTACCAGAGATGATGCTATTTGCATAATACATCAGTTTATACTTTCACAAGGATAAACACAAAGATGAAAATTTATTTGCTTAAATCCAAGCTCATTAAATAGTAAATATCAAATTACTAATAGTTATCTTAGGTAATCTTTGTGGAGGAAGGATTAAATTTACAAAACTGCTCGGCTTTGCCCTGCCAAATCTGACACCAACACACTAACTATTTCTTCACTTCATTACTAATTTTGGTTTTAAGTCCTGAAACTATGGTTTCTTTACTTCAGTGTTGGGGTAAATTCACCACTGATTTAAAATATACAATTCTGCATATGACTATATTATTTACAAGTTGTAATATTAATACTTTAATGCTGGTGATAATAAATACCATTGCTGGCATGAAATACATGAATTACAAGGGTTGAAATATACAGATTGCAGTCACTTCATCATCTGGTATCAAAACAAAAAGCATTGTGCCTTTCTTCATCACATAATCCTATTCTGCTTTTGTCTTTATATATATAGTGTCTGCTTTTGTGGCACGTGGTATGCATTCAATTAAGTAATAGCACTCCAGATGTGGTAAGTGCCCTGCTCTGGCTTTACATTGCAGCACAATGTGTCATGTATTGGCAAACTAGACAATGATCTGATTTACAATGTGTATTACTCTAAATGTGAAAACTGCTCATAAATTGCATTTTTTGTATCTATCACTTAGTCTTCTACTACTCATACCTGACTTAAAAACTGTAGGAATTACCCAGTGAAAAGAACTTGAAATCCTGCAGGAGATGAGGCATTGTAATGCACATCCTCAATTCTCTGCAGGATTCAGCAGACTGCAAATCTATCAGGGCAGAGTCTGTGGGGAAACTGTACTTTTCAGCCATCTCTGTTGTATATAATCCACATTATATGATGCAATAAGATACAAAATTGTCAGAATAGTCCAGAGTTGTTCTCTCTTTGCTTAAAATTATATGTGCAAAGACAAGAAGACTGAAGTACAGTTTGTATGTTTTGGAGCTGAAATCATATTGTCAACATGATGCATCATAAATTTTAAACCATCAGCTGTCATGGCTGATCTTGTACAGGTGCTGAACAGTAAGCATTTGTGCTAAAATAACACCACATAATATATCAGTTCTGATAAGTGTTACTCCATGCTTTTATCCAGACATAGTAAACAGAAAAAAAGAAATAAGCATACAGCATTGTGAACACTCAGAAGTAGATACAACTTTAAATAAATGCTTGAAAATAAAACCTTAGATCCTGGACAGATGGTATTGTCCTACAACATTTCTTCAGAAAGTACACCAGCACATCAACATCTCCAGATTTTGGGAAATGTGCATTGTGACAGAATCATCAGTCCAGCTGTAATTCATATTTCTCTCCTTTCCCGACTTCTGCCCACAGTTCCTGTCTTAAGGGTTTTTTAGGTAGGATCACTCTCACCCTATCTGGAAACCTCTCAAACAGTAAAGCCCACAGAACCATAAGAGCTACCCTTTGGTACCATGAGAAGAAATGAGCAGCATAGAGTGGGGTGGATAGGAACTGCTTGGTCTAACCTTGCTGCAGCCAGAATGGCTGTATCTGGCCATGTCTTTACTTAAGATGTAAAATAGTTGGACCACGTGGGATGGAGTTGCTAGGCTGGTACCAAGTAAAGCTTTGTGATGACAAGAGTTTCAATTAAAACAACCAGCAAACCCATTGCTCCATGTTGTGTGTAAATAGCTCCAACTGCCCAGTAAAATGCTGCGAGGAAATGCCCTGGTTCACTCTTCATCTGTCTGGGATGTCTGACCCAGCCAAGGCACATGACTCTTCAGAGTACTTGGTAGCTTAACCAGCACTGTTCTGCTTTGATGCTCCTTCCAGAAGTGCAGGCAACAGCACGGTGCAACCCCCAGAAGCTCCCCTCATCCCTGTGCTCCCAGCTGGCCCACGGAGCAGAGACACCCAGCAGGAAACATTTCCAGTTACTGTCAGAAAAAGAACTTAAACTTGAAATAATGGGAACCAGATGACTAAACAGATCATTAGAGGTGACTAGTTTGTAGACAGGTGATACAGCTGGGGGAGATATGTTTAAAACACACAAACTGTGACAGTGGGTTGGTTTTGGTGGAGTTAACATATGTTGCATGTCAAATAATGAGACAGGAAACAATGAAGATTATATTGAGTATTTAATTAAAATAAGAATATGCTCTTTAAAAATGTATTCTTATATAATGGCAACCATGTTCCAGTTCAGAAGCTTTCAATTTCTTTTTAACATGATTGAATAACAGACCTTCTCTTCTATGTATTTATAACTTGAAAAAAGGAAAACTTTTAACTTGAACAATTTCACTTTTTTGGTCATTATTTGAGGGTTAGAGGTGCAGAGGCCAAAAGGTGACAACTTCCTTTACAAGGTTATTACTTGCAGCTCATGCAGAGAGGTAGCTCCAGAAATGCAAACTTCAGGGCCACATCTCACACCTGTCTCTAGGACAGCTGCTGCTGCTCCCTCCCACAGAAATTTGCCTTCCCATTACTACAGTAAATGATTTATACTACAACAGTAATACAAAATTACAACCCAAGAAAAGCTAGCACCAAAAGAAAATCTCTACTTCTAACTCTTTTTAAATGTTTAACAGTGAATTCAGTGCTTGTCAAAATTGCTGGAATCACAGTCCTTTTATACACAGGTCAGGCAGCCTGGCTGCAGGACTGGAGAATACAGGAGTTTCCACACTCACTGTGACCAGGTGTAATGTATGGCCACAAGAATGGTTGTTTATCAGGCTGATCAGGACAAGTGTTTATATTTGCTGCACTGAGAACTTTTGCATTGTTGTAGATTAAAGAACTACAAACTTTTTCATCATTTAAGAACTAACTTCTGATTTAAAGAAAAGCACTGATTATTTGGCTGTTCTTATAATAGGACCAAGGTTTAGTCTTAACTGACTGGTGTCCATAACAGGAAAACCGAAGGATGGTGACCAAGGCCAAGTGGGTGATTTCTTACTTTCATTTAGTCCCTAGAAATGTGTTGGCACTATGACAAGAGTGAAGAACGCAGATTAGTATTTGTAGATCCCCTTCAATCCCATTGCAGATGAAGCTGTGTCAGCTGTACAGGTTGCTGACCCCAGCCCCATCTGCTATCCCCACTGCTGCAGCCCACCAGCTCCTCCAGCCTGCTAGCAGAAGGGTTTATGTGGCCATGTCCCCACCATCCCTTGCAGGACCAGCCAGGTTAGCCAATACTGATTATTTCAAATCTCAGGGTTATTTGGCTCATTTTAACTGAGATGCGTTTGGATGCAATTACAGCAGCAAGTCATCAGCAGTGCCGTGGCAGAAGCAGCCCTCATGTCAGCAAAGGGAGGGTTACAGGGAGCTGGGGCTACCTGGAGACATCACCTCCTCAACTGGCCCCAGAGCACCTGGAAAGGGTGCACAGACACCAGGTGAGTCTCACTGGGGGAGCCCACTTCAAACTAATTACTTCACAGGCAATCAAACAATCATCAGCTGATAACCAGTTTTGGATATCATGGATCTGACTGATTCACACAAGAGATCAGAGCTGAAACTCTCTGTAGTCAATAATCAAAGCTCTGAGCCAGCTAATTCCCTTCTGTTAACACTGCCTACGCGTGCACAAACACATGCACGTGTTTTCTCTCTCTTTTCCCTTTGTCTGCCACCTTGAGCTGTAGCTGCAGATCCGAGGCAGGGCAGGGTGCACTCTATATTCTCTGCAATTACCCTGACATGCAGTGAGACCCAACTCTAGGTATTAGGGCCTGGAACATCACTGATAGCACCAAAACAAAAAGGTCTATGCTATATTTTTATAACCCAGGCAAGACAAAAGCGCCTCTACAGTAAAAAAAAGCTTTACAGTATATAGCATCAATGAGCATAAGATATATTGGTAGGCTTATTCTTTTAAGATGCAAGCACAGGGGCTCTTGTGTATGTTTGCAAAGCAGACTACTTAGCATAAAAAGATTCTGCTCTGTTTGTGCAAGAAGAAATGGGCCATTCTTTACTTTCCTATGGCACTACAATTTCCAACCCTCATTGTCTATTACTTTCTGGGTGGTAAATTACTGTTTCTTTAGCAAAGGTTCAGATCCACAGGCCTTAGCAACTCCCTTTTAAACTTTCAACGGTGTATTTAGAATAAATCTTATAACAAAGTTACATAGTGTAGTACCACACAAGTAACAACGGCATTACTTCCACATGGCCAAAAGTTTTTAGGGAAAGATTTTTTATTAGAAGGATCCAAAATTCAGTCACAAAAGTGAGACACAGCTAACAGTTCTCATAAGAAAAGAGGGGGCCTGGGGGATGACAATTGAAGTCTCAGCTGTGGACAGAATAGGTAACAAGTACAGAGCTTCAGCAGCTAGGAAAAATACAGGCACCTCCCCAAAGAATTCAACAAGGTAATTTTGGTAAGCTCCCCAGTGAAATTAAATTGAAATATCTACATATGAGGAATCCAGGTTCAACACCTCAATAGTGGCAAAATCTTGTGTTGATTTTTTCCAGCTTCAGCTGAAGTTAATCAGAAAGCACTCAGACTTGCATCCCAAGTCTCTTGTCCTGCAGAAATGATCTGGAATGCCAGAAAAGCCAGGAAGGCAGGAAAATACAGTGTCTTTTCAGTCATACCAACAAGGCTAGCCCTACACTGGTTTAAACCCAAAGAAAATCAGCTTGTATGATGGTTGGAGTTGTCTGTGCTAGAAAGGAATACAGTGATCCATGAGGTCACTCTCAACATCATCTTATCTGTGCAAGCCTAAATTTGAGTCTGTGACTCATATAAGCATGTTGCTATAGCTTTTTCAGGATGAAGGGCAACAGGTTTGATTCTGCTTAATTGAAAGTAACCAGCAGATTTACATAGACTTGTACAGGAATAAGATAGCCCTAAGTTACTAAATCGAACAGGCATTACAATACTTGCAAAAGAGAAGGAAAAAAAGTTAATTTTTTACGGAAACAGCTAAAATAGCTATAAAAATAGACAAAAATTTACCAGTAGGCTTTGTTAAATAGAAAGCCTTTCTTTGTTTAAGTATGGATGCATCAATTTCCAGCAACTTTTCCAAAAGCATTTAAGTGACTTGGGAACTTAAGATCATTACATGTTTTTGGAAAACTTCTTATTCTAAATCAGATTGCATAAAAATCTGTGAAAGTTTCAAGGGATGGACAGACAGATGTCCAAATTGGTTTCTTTTTTTGTATTCCTTGCTTGTAGCTTCTCCCTCTGTTAGCTGCCTTTTTTAATCTCACTTTTTTGGGAAATAAAAAAAAAAATAAAAAAGAAAGGAAAAAAGCAGTACTCAGACACGCAGCCTGGTTCAAAGCTCTGGTGGGTAGCAGGGAAATACTTTAGAGATCAGGTGAAATGAATTCAAGATGAGTGAAAATGGTCTTTGGTTCTGCTCTACTACCTTTTACTGAAGATTCACTGCAGAGACGTGAATCATCTCCATCCATGCTGTGCTTTGCTTCTTGCAGGCATTTTTCACAGGTCCCTCCTGCTTCTTTTGTCTCCCAGTGTCAGACATGGTGATTTACCATTGGTCACTGTGGCATTAAGGGCTTACTACCAGTTAGAACAAGTGTGAAGGAAAAGGAACCTGCTGCAAAATAATAAATAAATAACATGATGGCAGACACCTTGTAATAAGGAATAACAATTAGGTAATGAAGACAGGGAAAAATGGGAAAGCACAGCTTCTGTTCACTTGGCTTACAGCAAAAAACAATATTTTTTACTTTAGATCAACTAAAATCTCTGCTTAAAGTAAACTGAGAATACAATTAGATTCAGGCAACTGGGCTCTTTGTCTTTTTAGAAAGAAATCTCCTTCCCAGCCAGAATGAACAATAGAAATGTAGAAATAGGGTAAAAAAATACTTTTAATGAACACATTAATAATCAAACAGATGTAATTGTACAAGACACTAATGGAAACCATTGTTCATAGAAGAAGACAAATATCAACATGATAAAAATGCTGGTTTTATAAGGTATATGAAACTTCAGCTCTCTTCTCCAAGTTATGCCCTCAAAAAATAAATAAAGATCATGTATTGAATATAACAGTGATTCTATTTAGAAAATCTAAATCACTGGTTTTTAGAGCATTCAAAAAACCTAGGAGCAGTACCTGCAGTCTTAAATTTTATGTCTTCCTTCAAGGACTGTAAATAGTTCTGGTATTTATGATAAAAGAGATAGCAGGAAAAAAAAAAGAATATATAGGAGAAATATGCATATTTTACCTGAAAAGGAGTTTTGTCTTCTTCATTTACGTATAATAGTCCAGAGATCCTATATATGTTATTAGATTTTAATGCTAATAGTATGCTAAGAAAAGCACGTACTGCTGTTACTACATATGCTACAGTACAGAAGAGAACAAAATCACATTTTAAAATCTCCCCATTTTTTTCCCAACACTTCTTATTTATGTTTAAACTCTTAGATGTGTCTCTGAGGTCTTTTAAACTCTCAAAAAAGTCTTCAGCCAAACCCAGACTACACAAGGGCCTGAACATTGAGTAAATTTAAAAAAAAATTCAAAAACCAAACTGAACTAAATATAGAAAATTATTTCTGAGACTTTTTAAAGTTCTGTTGGACAATAAAACTAAAACTACAGATGATACCAGGTTCCGTTCAACCAAATATCATATTAATGGACTTTGTGATAGTGTTTAAAACATTTTCTGATTTTTCAAAGAAGCATATAAGTACCAAGGGCCAGTGCTCCTTTATCATTAGTAAGAGGGCTGTTATTTTTGGGGCAAGTCATTGTGCCTGGGATAGTTTTGGAGTGTATTTCCCAAAAGATATTCCCCAAACTGTTATTCCAAGTGAAGGAATGTTGGATGTATGAAAGCAACCTTGTTTCCTTAGAGCTTTTATCACTCATGGTTTGGACCCAAGGATTTAGTTTATTCTCTTCCTAAATTAGGGCATGTCATGGGTTGACACTGGCCTGCTGCCAGGCACCCATGAAAGCTGCTCACTCACTCCCCTCTGCAGCTAGACAGAGGAGAGAAAATTTAATGAAGGGTTCATAAGTTGAGATAAGGATCAAGAGAGATCACTCATCAAATACCATCACAGGAAAAACAGGCTCAATTTAGGGATATAAAATGAATTTATTACCAACAAAATCAAAGCAGGATAAGGAGAAGTAAAATAAACCCTTAAAAACACCTTCTCCCCATCCCTCCCTCCTTCCAGCTCTACCTCCTACCCCAGTGGGGCTTGGAGACAGGGAATGGGATTATGGTCAGTATGGTCACCTGCGGCTTCTCCCAATGCTCCGGGAGAGGAGTCCTTCCCCTGCTGCACCATGGAGTTCCTCCCATGGGAGATAGTTGTCAGTGACCTTCTCCAATGTGAGTCCATCCCATGAGCAACACCCCCCCCCAAATGCTGCAGCATGGGTCACTCTTTCATGGGGTGCAGTCCTCCAAGGACAGGCTGCTCCCTGTGGAGAGCGAGGAGCAGGGCCCCTCTCTCCACAGGTCTCCCATGGGGTCACAGCCTCTTCCCAGGAATCCACCTGCTCTGGAGTGGGCACCTCCCCCATGGGCTGCGGGTGGATCTCTGCATCCCTCATGGATCCCCATGGGCTGCAGGGGCACAGCTGCTTCACCATGGGCTGCACCATGGCCTGCAGAGGAATTTCAGCTCTGGCGCCTGGAGCACCTCCTGCCCCTCCTTCTGCACTGACCTTGGTGTCTGCAGAGTTGTTCTGCTCACGTGTTCTCACTCTTCTCTTCTCTGGCTGCAAATACGGCTGTGCAACAACCTTTGTTTTGATTTGTTCTTAACTATGTTATCACAGAGGCGTTACCACCATTTCTGAGTGACCCAGCCTTGGCCAGCAGCGGGTCTATCTTTGGAGCTACCAGGGATTGGCTCTGCCAGATGTCGTGGAATCTTCCAGAAGTTTCTCTCAGAAGCCACCTCTGTGGCCTCCTCCACACTACTAAAAACGGACTGTGCAAACCCAATACAGGGGGAAAAAAAAACCCACTTTTCGTTACATAATTCCAAAGGATCTCTGAGAAGGGATGTTGCACTGAAAACCAGTAACTTTTCTCGTTATTAGACCAATCCTTGGCACAGTCTGGGCATAGGCATGATCAGTCAGCCAGAAATTTTTGAGGCAGCCTCTCTGTTTCAGAGCATGAGACACTTCTTCCTTTTTTTTTTTAATCATCATGGACACAAGCTGCTACATGCAGATGCTCTTACGACCAAAGAACAGTCCTGGGAACTTCCCTTCTAGTAGTACAACCATGGCCAGAGGCTCCCACACACCACAGCCAAGCCTTTCCTTTGAGACATCCCTCCTGGGAAGAGTTTGTGCTGTTCCTCCCAATAACTGCTCACTTCTTTTTTTCCTGTGGACTATAGGAGCTATTGCTGAAGGCTGCCACTTCAGGTTCTGCTGTGGAGACAGATCTGAGCCTATTGTTCAGCCATGGAATATATTGCTCTTATTTTAGATAATTTTCAAATTATTTCCTAACAGCAGGAAAAGCAGAGGATGGAGACTGCAACACATGGCACGTGTATATCCGCTTTTGATCCCCAGGACCCCCTTTGCAAATGAGATCTTGTACTTTATAGAGTTTTGTTTTCCCAGGAGTAAACTATTTAAATGGATAACCACATTTAAGCTACTCCTGGGGAAGAGTCAATTTAAGAAAAACCATCCAGGAATTCACTGCAAATGAGATGCTGCCTCTCCAAAGACTTTGTTCCTTGCCATCATGGTGACAGGCTTGGGATTGGCTTCTAACAGAGAGTACCAGGAAGTTGGGAATTTGCCCATTATAACTTAAATTAAGATGGTTGGAACTATATAGACAAAAAGTGATCTTCCCCCCAGTTTCCCCCCAGAAAGCCCCCCCCCAACCAACCCTATGTATCTTTCCCGGCAAATAAAAAACAGTAACCACGTTATAAATACCGACTACAGCAAGGTAGTGAAAGTTACTAGAGTCTTTCCTTATTAAATGAAACCATGTGATTAAGGTGCAGTTCTTTGGGGCAGTTACCTACTATAAGGGATTCTTATGGATTCTGTATTGCACTTCAGTCACAGAAAGGTGGCTGATGCCCCAAGCCTGTCAGTATTTCAGAGGCATATGGACAATGCCCTTAACTACGTTTAACTGTCAGTCAGCCCTGAAGCCACCAGCCAGTTGGACTAAATGATCTTTGTACATCCCTTCCAACTGGAATATCCTATCCTACATCTAGCTTTCTTTAATTCTTTTATAATTTTTATTAGACAAGCTATTGCAATGCTGTTATTATAATTATATATGTATTTATATCCCAGCTGAAGTCAGCAGTAAAACTGCTATTGATCCATTCTGGAATTCTGGGATATCAGCTTTAAGATGTGGTTTGCATCCACAGTTGCATCTATTCACAGGTGTTCTATCGGTATCAAAAATTGTAAGTCTACTGCATAACAAAAATTAAGCCTAGTGTTCACACAGAATTTTTTAAGGACACAACCTTGTCTGGTCAGGATCAGTCTATTTAGGTGCTTGAATTGTTACAATGCAGAGGAAATTGCTGGTCAACAGAATCCAAAAACACTTCCAAGGAGTAACTTGGCTTTTTGTCTTGTGAGAACAAATTAAAATGCTCATGGAGCAGTACCTAGAAACAATCAACTTGTACTGATGGGCAGAAGAGTTTATCTCAGTGGTCAAGCACACCCACAGTTGCAAAACATGTCTAGCCTGGAAAATGAACTCATGTATAAATATCTCTTAGGAACTCACAGAAAACTCTCTGGTACATGATGGGTTTTGTGACCTCTGTAGGTCTTGCCCATCCACTCTAGCTTCCTCTTACTCAGTGCACACAGGCACTTGTTACCCAAGAAATGAGAGTGCTATCTACTCAATGGTGAGGTGCCTCAAATTAGCCCAATGGCTTAACTTTCTGTTCTGGTTGTTCTAAATTCAAAAATCACCCACAATGAATATGTTTATTTTTGATGGATTCAGTAGTCATTACAATTGCATTCATCAATTGGATGCATTTCAAGGGCACTGAAGTGTATTAATTGAAACAAGTTAAAGCAGCAGTCATTGCTGGAATTATTCCTTTTCACTTTCTTTCTTGAATTAGTTGGCCTTAATGTCTTTGATTAAATCACTTGAATAGTATTTCACTGGTATTTCTAATTTATGCCACTATTCTGCTAACATCCATCCATAAATGATCAGGGCTGATATCCATCTCTGGACATTTGAGAAACACTCCTTTATTCTTTATTGTTTGCTCTTCAAAGAGTGAAAGTGCTTCTACAATGGTTTGCTAACTTTGGAAGCTTGCCAGCCTTACTACAATTTTCAGCACTGTTCATGTGAAGAAGAGATGAGTATAGTGAATAAAGGTATGTCAAACTGGATACAGGTCTATGCAGGAGGTCCACAGAGATTAAAGAAACTTGTAGGTCAGTTGTAAGTAGTTCAAAGAGTCCTTCATTTCCTCACTTTTGAGATTTTGCTTACAGCTCCCTTATCTTCCAAGCTGAAATACCATTTGGTACAAGCAGAACTTCAAAAGTAGAGCTCCTATTTGGCTCCTAGAAATAACAGCTTTCCTTTCTTTGGCAACTACTGACTTGCTGGCCCTAGTGTCAGGAAGAAATATTAATTATAGTCCCACTTTTAATCACATCAAGGGAGAGGTCAAATCTTAAATAGCACCATAAACAGCTTTACACAAATCAAAGCCTCCTTCTTTTAGAACCTGTTAAAAACTTTAAGTAACAAATTCACAAAATCTATTTTGTTTTATTGTGCTGGGAACTTGGGAATTTTGCTATATCACTGCATGTTTGAAAATCAAAAGAACACAATTTACATCTAGAGTAGAGTGCTTGTCTACTGGTATACTATGACAGTTAGCTAAGGATTCACCAGCCTGGCCAAAGTCAAAAGCCATTCTTGGAATTTAAGAACCTTTTTGAAGTTGCCATTTGTCTGACCTTTCTTGTCTTCTTAATGTCACGCGAGCCAGTGAACTGAAGAGTAAAGTTCAGCTAAATCCAAAACTGTGCTAAGAGCACTACACATGCACTTCCTTCAATTTGCTTTTCTTCCTGTTGAGCATGACGAATTCATAGAGCCCTCTGCAGTTTACTGATGCAAAGCACTCAGTTGGATTCTCTTCCAAATTCAAATGACAGCATTCTTCTCTAGATCTTGATAACACTTTTAAGAAATCATGAAATGTCCACCCTTCTGGTTTCTTTGAAATAAAGGTGAAACTAATTCAGGAATACACTTTCAGCTCTCTATGCTAAAGCCATTCAGGGTCTCCTGCCAATCACTGAGAAGAGAGCTTATTTCAAGACCTCCCACATCACATATATTATAATCACAGCGTATTCCATGTCAGATATGGTAATTGCAGACACAGAAGTGCAGATAGTGGCTGGTAGAAACAACCATTCTGTATGTATGAATCTGGTAGGATACAAACCAGCCTGAGTATGGAAACTGTCAGCCTAGTTGTCAGCATTAAGTTATGCCCAGTAAACCTTGTATTGCAAACACTGCTTTTTTGCCACTGGTTATGTCTTCTGAAGTATCCTTTAAAGGATAAAGCCAATATAATTAATGCTAGAGAAATTAGATACTCAGCTAGTGTTTCACTGGGACATGACAACCAGATACTGGATTAAACTACACAAAACCCTAAAATTTAATTCTCAATCTACAGTATTTTTGCTGATATTCTTCTGATTCAGACATTTTAGGAGGCCTGCAGAATGAAAACTGGTTTGTTTGTTGTTTTTTTTTTCCTTTTACAGACAGGTTCGTAGATGTGATACATGGAAAATATGATCAAACTTACTGACTACATCATGGGAATCTGTTCTTCTGACAATTGAGCCCAGGCTAAAGTTTACAGTCACCAAAGCTTTAGAAGGCTTTACTCAATGCTCATAGGGCATGTTTTAAAACAATGGTCAACACTTAGTACTTCCTTTGCATATTTCCTTCCCTGCATAAGTCTAAGTCATAAATGCTGCCAGATACACAAGTGTGCTAAACATTTAATCTTGCAACTCTGCTTTTATTCAAGCTTGTTCAGCTCATGGTCCACCAAGACCCTTAGGTCTCTTGGCCAGAGCTGTTCCCCACCCTGTGCTGGAGTTGTTCTTCCTTTCCGGGTACATACAGGGCTTTGCTTTTGTCCTGACTGAGCTTCAAAAGGTTCCCATCTATAAGATCAACAAAAGTTTCACAAAAAACCCTAACTCAGGAATACCAGTACACATTTTCTTTATTCCTTCCTTCTGGTTAAGCTCTTGCTAATGTTGCATGCTCTTTCATTTTTCATAATTAATTTAAATTATAAATTCTTAATTTGGTTAAATTCTGAAAAAACCCTTTAAAATGAGACTCGAGGACCTGTTAGTCCAAAACTGTATTTCAAACAAAACCATTTCCTTATTTACAAACTTGTTCACAGCTATGGTGACCTTATGCTAAAATTCCTATTTAAAGGGGGAAGAATAAGTATGAGCCAATTACCTGTACACAAAAAAAAAGCAATACCAAAAATATTGTGGTTCTTACTGGAGATATTTAAATTATTTCATTATAAGAAAAACAAACATTCAGAAACTTTCCCCTTTACTTCTCAGTTTTGTTGCAGCAATTTAAATAAGTTAAAACAGTAGACAAATTATCACCTCAAGGTTGCATCATAAAATTATGTTTTCACATGTTTGGGGCTTTCGTAAAAGCATCTGAAGTTTCACTGTTTTATTTCTGCTTCATGTTGCTTTTATCTGTCCATACTTGGGCATTTGGACTTGAAACTGAAATCTTCTATGGTGTTGGAGAAGACAGGGCATGGGGAGATTCAGTCAAGAGCATTGGTCAGATATTTTGTTCCAGTTAACTTCTTTTAGACCCACAATACAGTGAAATATTAAGTTGAGCACATGACTGTTCTGATTTTTAAGTGAAAGACCCACATGCCATCCTCTCCCACTCTCAAATTAGCTTAACTCCCATCCCTCAAAAAAGAACCCAAATCAAAAAACCACACTTATCCATAAAAATGTAACCATTTTAATGAGAGTTAGTAAAATGTTCCATCTCCAACATAATCTGCTGATATATCCCCAATACATCACATGGGTTTGCAAATCCTCAGAATGAACAAAAATAGAAGCCCATGTCTCAGCCTAGGTGGGAATTGTAACCTATAGTATACTGGATAGAAGTAAAGAGGATTCCTCCCATTGGAAAGGTGGTATCTGTCACCTGCAGAAGGTGTACACTCTACCTGTTTTCAGGAGAGAATTCAAGGTTCAGAATAACAGAAGTCCATACTGGGATTACGTTTCCCAGTAATTGCAGTTCTGGGCCATTATCAGACATCTCAAGTACAGGTCACAGAGCAGAGACCTTCTTTCTCTGTGTGCTCCTTGCTGACTCCAGCCAACAAGGAGAAGCTGTCCAAAGGCAGAATTGCACAGAAGTTGGTGGATTTAGTAGTATTGTCATTGACCCAAAAACCAAGTTGTAGACAATTCAGATTGGATGCTCAGAATTAGCAAACTCCAATGACAACAATTTATCTCTATTTCTCTTTATAGAAAGATAAGAGTACCAACCTCTCACATGTGAAAAGACATTAATTCTTATTTGAAAGACACGTGAAACAACAGTGATAAACACTACTGGAGAGACCCAATGGAATTAATAATTCTCTCTCTGTAACAAGACTTGGCTAGCAATGAGTGAGACATAAGAGCATCTTACAGGAAAAGTTTTCTTTAGCTACTTCACATGCATACAGGACTGGGGGTGCTCACAGACTGGGAAAAAAATGGCCATGCCTGTGTAAACACTCTAATCAGGATGGACATACACACAGGAGCCAAGTTAGAACTGCACACGCAACCTTAAGTATGACTTTTCCCGACTTTGAAATTAAAAATGCAGACCTATATTAAGAGAATATCATTAAGATTGCAACGTCATTTGGCAGTGGTATTATGAAAAACAGGCACTATCATACAAAGTGAACTTAACCTTAGCAGAAAAGAGAATCATAAGACAACACATTTGGGTCATTGTATTTTTTTGTAATCATAAATCTATGAAGCAACAGCAAATACCAAAATTTAATTAAAATTGTTAATTATGACAAAGAAAACATCTTGCAAAAACCAGCAACGTCTATATATCTGCTTTTTCAGTTAGTTGTTGCTTTTCAAACTATGTTTCCATTGTTTATCTATTCCACTTAGATGTAGTACGTCTGGTCTCCTAGCTAAGCCACTCTTGTTTCCTGCAGTATGAACCTATGCTTTTGGTGAAAGGCAGAGTCAACGCATCGATTTTTTTGAAACCTTAGTGAAATAAAAACATATTGTTTGATGCATCAGATTCATTTCCCAAACCTGAATTAAATTATTCACTGAATATAACTGCTCATTCTGTACAATATAGTTTAGTATTGATTGAAAACCGTATACACATGTTAGGGAAAACATAAATCCCCTCCATGCCATTCTTGCCCTGGAACAGCCAAGAATGGATGGATATTTTTGAAATACCCCTAACCACCCCCAATTCAGCCATCAAAGGCACCTGTGAAGGGTCGTAACTACACTCCCTCATATTTAAGGATATCTGAAACAATGGAAAAAACCAAATCTTCCCATCTAGTTTTGGAAGAATCTGAAGGAGAATGCGAACCTGAACTGATGGCCTCAGGAACATACAGCCATGGCAAGATGGTCTGAGCAGAAGCTGTCACCATGAAAACAGTCTGCAAATAGAAAGCCTGAGACATTCCTCACATTGCAGCAATTGGAGCATAGAAGAAAACATGGAGATTAACAAGGGAGTATCTGAAAAGAGCAGAAAGCACACAAGCAAAGGAGGGTCAGAAAATCAGACTCAGATAGGAAACATCTATGTATTCTCTGCAAAGAAGACTAAAATGATAACTGTACATGAGATAAACCTTATGGGAACAGGCCAAGGCAACAGGCATAATTATGCCAAGGCATAATTTCAGACCTATGTAAGAAAACATCTGAATTTACAATTCATAACTATTTCCTTGTTTCAGTGTGAATTATATATGCACATGAATTTTATGAAGGATCAGGAAAACTTAAGGACTTCTAGATGGACAAGAGCTTATCTAGGAAATGTATAAAAATTAAGGGCATTTTTCTTATCTGCTGCAGTTGTCTGCTACTGCTAGGCCTATAAACAGCTCTAGAGATTCATTTAAATTAGGTCAAAAGTTGGATTTTTAAAATATAATATTATTATATATTGTAATATCATTGTAGCAAGAATCCATTCTGAGGAATTATCTGAAGCATACTAAAATCATAAAAAATGTCTCCAAAGGATTCACTGAACAACAGGCATTTTCCTCAGTTTCTGCTGCTAGCATGTCCAGAGAAAAAGTGCAGAACGTGCTCAGTATAGCCCTCAGATAAGAATCCAGTCAAACTATAATTTTTCCCAAGATAATGTGATTATGTGCAAAACATGCCCCCCTCTCTGGCTGCTCCTGTATCCTCTGAGGAATCGATGAAAATACATCTCAAGTTGAATGGTTGACTTTGTGTACTTTTATAATAATTTTTTCAAATTAATTAAGCTTTTTATTTTGTTATTTTTCCCTTCCTCTGTGAATTAATTAGGAGCAAATTAAAAGTTTTATGTTTTCCTATAAATCACAAATCAAACATATAGTCTGATTTTGAGCAAGTTCAAAAATTCACTTACTGAGGTTTTTTCTCTGTTATCTGAATGGTTAAACATAGTAGGATAATTTTACATTTGAAAGAGATAACCCCCCCCCCAGCTATCTCCACAAATACTAACTTACATGTATTTAAATGTACAAAAATTTAAATGTATGAAAAATTCTGCCAGCAAAGCTTTTCACAAAAGAATGTCCAAAGTAGATGGAGGCACACAAACAAGGAATGCAAGTAAATATCTGAAAGCATTTTCATGCTGTTCCCCCACATTTCCTTATTTACAAGGGAAGGAGCCATTGTGTCAGCCACTTATGGCAAGGGAAGGAGCCATTGTGTCAGCCACTTATGGCAATCAAGCATAATTTGTCACAGATGTCCTGGTAAGTTTTGATACAGTATGAAATCAGTCAAGCTTCAATCAGGTCTTGGTCACTAGTCTGTTCTTGGGGACACTACTCTAAGGCAGCCTTTAGAGACCTGCAGTTTTTATTGGCTTCATATCTCACAAACTAAGTATTTCATCCACTCTTTTACACCACCTAGCTATCCTTGCTCATTATCTAACTAGGTGTGTTAACCAGCATTTCTTATATGAATTAAAAACATGTTATTCTGACACTGCGCTTACTGTCTCCTAGCAACAGAACTTCTTCTTAATAAGGCACTTGTTATTTTCAGGGGTCTATCATGAATACTTTAAATAGCCTTAGTTTTCTGTATAGATTCCCTAACTTGATCAATTCTTTTCTTCATAAGTTTGATAACCTATGAAAATGTTTTATAATTACCATAATAGCACAATAACTTGATCTCTAAAATACAAATATCTTTGTACTAATGTTTCACTTCAACACTGCACTTAAATTAAGTGAAAGCTATTTCTCATATTACCAGGGATTTCTGTTTAGCCACTTTATCCTCATGAGTACAGGTTCTCATAAGCATCTCGGTAAATTATTACAGTAGATCACAAATAAGCATATCATAAAAAGAGAGGAGAGATTCATGTTGTACTAGTTCTTTTCAAATAAAAACAGTGTTCTTTCTGGCTTTGATCAAGACATAAATAGTGGATGTTTAAAAGTAAGTGACAGTAGAAAAGAAAGGAAAGCAACAATCCGAGAAAATAATGGGAAAAGCCCAATTGAAATTACTTAGCATTTTGTTTTAAATTCATCAGATATCTAGACTGCAAGTCTAAGGTAGCAGAACATGATATAATTTGTATCTGATGGACTATTTAATTCTTGTAAACTTCTTTTGTTCTTGTCAATCTTATAAAATTATACCTTCTCAGGGTAATTCTGGAATTCATGCAGAAATAAGTGCAATGCAATTTTACTTGTAAAGACAAATCATTCGTGAGAAATGATTTTGAAAAAATATAATGAAGGTATTTATTACGTCAATAATTTTAAAAATTGGTCAAGGTGTTCTAATGTTCATATTTTGGTGACAATGTAGACATCAGTGCAATTGTCACCTGCCAAAGACTGAATACACATCTTAAAGTTATGTATTTCACCAATGTACCAAGTTGCAACATCAATTTGCAAGCTGTCTGACTGACAGTTTATCTTCTCAGATGGACCTAAGGTACATCAATATGCAGAATGAGTCATCTGAAGAGAGGAAAAAGCAGCTGGAAGACAGAACTGAGCTACTGTCCAGCTCCAAATACACTGACCTAACACAAGGTCACGAAAGCCTGCTTGGGGAGAGGAGGCGACAGAGCAGCTAAACAGGCAGGACAGTTTTCTTTCTTCCAGTACTGAAAAAGGTGATAAAAAGGGGTTCCTCTAGCAGTAGTTTCCTTTGGTAGCCTCTAACACCTTACTAACCCATGTCCCACTGATCCTGGAAGACCTTAGGATGTTGGAGGGGGATATCTGGAAAGGTGTGTGATAAATGTCCCTTTTTCCTCAAGAACAAGGAATTTGCTAAATCTGTAAGGCTAGCTGTTGGTGACCTAAAATGTCACCAGGGGACTGAGAGGGAGCGTTTGGGCAGAGAAGTAGTGAAAAGTCTACTGTAATAGAGGCAGTTTCATGCTTCAGCAGTTGGCCCCATCTTTGTAAAACCTCACCCTCCAAAGTCATAAACTTGACTGGGTAGCCAGAAAGGTTTTTCATTCAATAGAATAATCACAGCACAAACACTGTGCTATGTAAGCTAGTCTCACAACAACACAAATCCACTCCACTGAACTTTTCAAAGAACATATGAAATGAAAATGAACAGTATTTGCCTAACAACAATTAATGCCTTCAACAAATTGAAGATAATCATATTTAGAGGAAAAAACCCCAATGTATTGGAAATATAACTGAAACCCAGTGGAATGGATTGTCATATTAAGACAACGGAATTCAAGTTTACCAGAGACATGGTACATCACTGCGGCTACGTGTGCCTTTCAGCAGATAATGTGGAATTTAAGAACTACAGCACATAAACCCAAACATGGGATACTGCAGGTCATCCACTCCTTTCGAGTAGCAGCTATCACCAGAACAACCAGTAAAATCTTTCTTTAATGCCTGCCCATATTGTGCAAGATTGGATAAAAATATTCTTATATTGAATGTCATTCTGGTAAACAGTTTACACTCAGATTTTTAAAAAAGCATGTAATTTTTTTAGTGAGCATATGCAGCAGCCACAGAAGTAATGCAATACTGAGTTCCACTGACAAAGCAGTTAAAAACTGACTTTAAAAGTTAGTGGCTGGTTTGAAAAACTGTTATTATGTTGTGTTTATTTCCTTCAAGCAGCATGTGGTACAGAAAATACTAAAGAATACAGCAAGAACTTGTAAAAGGTAATGTTTCAGTCATGACTATGATCATGATATTTAAATAACAATTATTATTATTATTAAAATTGCTTTGAAAGGACTGATGAAAGCCACAAATATATAAATAATGAGAAAGTAAAGATAATGACAGTAGAATCTGCTATTTTCTAAAGGATACAGGGCTTTCCAAAATGTTGTTAATTATTGACAAATCTCTTGGAAAAATAAGGTGATTTGTACATGATTACAAAAATGTAAAAATTGGTTTTGTTGTTAGAAGTCTGTAAAAAGTAAAAAAAAAAAAAAAAAGGTGGGAAGGGGGTGCTGATACGGCTGCTAAGATACCTAAATAGATAATTCAAAAATAGACAGTATCAACAAAAAAAAATAGATGTTAAAAAATAAAACTTTCAGTCAACAAGTTCCATGGTAACTAAGTCTTCCCAATTGAATCACTAACCTTTTCTGACAGGATATGAGTTTAGATGTCAATAACATTTCTATTGATAAAATACTTAAGATTAAAAAAAATAAAATTACGTTGTACTACATGACATCTTGATTTTCAAATCTTACTGTTTTAAGAATGACAGTATACAGAAGTAGCAATATCCAACGTGAACTGGATATTTAAAACTCCTTTACTGGAACATCTGAAAATAAAGTGATTGGGAAAACACTGATTAATTGGACAACTAAAGGGTGAAGCTCCTCAAATATCCTTTTTGGTCTAATTCTCATCAATATTTTTAATCAATGATTTGAGGATATTTTTGATGAATGAGAATAGAAAATCTTTGGCAGTTAAATACAATAGTTGACAGAGATTCATGGAGTGGTAAGTAGTGAGGGAGCTGCTTACTGCTACAAACAATCTGAATCACTTGCTTAAATGAACACAATTCATGAAAATGCTTTAAATAGATCCCAACACACACACAAAATTGATTTGTGAAGAAACAACACAGGTTACAGTTAATGGGTGGGATTTTCTCAGTTCACTCCTTTTACTGAGGAGAAGACAGAAAGGATCTGGTTTTACAGGGTGGGTTTTTTTCTCATTTTAAAAACCAAGCTGCTTGCAAGGAGATTACATTTAGACAAGAACGAAACCACCCTCAGTGACTTAAATCTGAAGGGAGAGGAAGAATAACTTAGTAGTCCCTGTTCCACAGTGCAGTTTCCTGAGATTCCTATTTTCATTGAGTCTGGTGTCTTAGGGTGACTTTATGATGTGTATCCCCTATCGCCGCTCTGTGCCCAGACATGATTCCTGTGCCTTTCTGTGTCTTTAAAACTGGGTGAGAGAGAAGGAAAAAAAAGCCCAATGAACTTTTCAAAGCAGTTTATGCTCCAAGGTCACACTACTCCTCTGTGTGCTTCTGCAGTGGCGGGAGCAGAGGAAGCACCCTTTGCTGCTTTTCACTCAGCTTTTGGCTCTGTTTCTCCAGAGAGAGACGGAGACTTGAACTTTTTTTTTGCTGGGACTTTGGCCTCTTCTTCTCTTCTGGAACTGTTCAGAACACCTAGAACTCACTGGGAGAGCTTTCCACCGAGGCCCGGAGGGGCCTATGCTGAACCCAGGTCCAGAGAAGAGAAAGAGAGAGAGACCACACCCACAGAAATGACCGAAATCTTCCCAGGTTTCTTTCCACAGCAAGAGGTTTTATTCTTTAGCATTATTCTTTTCCAGTTGTGCATTGTGTCTGTTAAATAAATAGTTTTTCCCTTTCACTTTCCTCCAAGGAAAACTCTTTTTTTTCCCCAGACCCAGTGGGGGAGTGTAAGAGACGGTCCAAAGATCCCTCATCTGCCTCACGATCATCGCCGAGAACAGAGACTGAGCACAGGAGTCCTGGCCCTGCTGAGGTGGGATGTCTGCCGAGTGTTGCCTAGGGGTGTGCCCGCTGGGAACTGGTACGCATTCCTGAGGAAAATTAGTGCAGGTCGCAATGGACTGCGCCGTTCTTGCTGCCCAGGCGGGAAGGACTGCGCTGAAGCAGAAAGGAACGACCTGCCCTGCACACCTGTCCTGCACACCGGTCTTGTGCGTCTGTCCTGTACCTGTTTCCCAAAGCAACAGACTCCACAACAACGGCTGTAAATTTCCCAACCTCTTGGCCAGTTGCCCCTTGCTTCTGAAAAGGACTATAAAGGGACTCTCTGAAATAACCAAGTCGGAGAGATCTCCCCCACGGAAAGAAGACGAATCTATTGGCGGAAGACCACGAGGACTTCGTCTCATCCGTTGGTAGCTATTACCCCCTCCCCCTGGGTGCCAAAGAGGGCATCAAGCCAGTGATACAGGAGCTGCGAGAACAAGGAGTAATAGTTAATACTCATTCTCCTTTCAATTCTCTGGTGTGGCCAGTGCGAAAGCCTAATGGGAAGTGGAGGCTGACAATTGATTTTCGCAGGCTAAATGCCAACACAGACCCTCTCACAGCAGCTGTCCCAAATCTAGCAGAATTGATAACACTAATTCAAGAAAAAGCTCATTCAATTATGGCAACTATAGATGTCAAAGACATGTTTTTTATGATACCTTTACAGCCAGAAGACATGGACCGTTTTGCTTTCACATGGGAAGGTCAGCAATACACTTTCACTAGGCTTCCCCAAGGGTACAAACATTCCCCCACCCTGGCTCATCACGCTTTAGCCCAGGAGTTAGAAAAAATACCCAAGGCTGACAATGTGACTGTTTATCAATACATTGATGATATCCTTGTGGGAGGAGATGAAATAGAAGAAGTGAGAGATACCCAACAAAGAATAATCTCCCACTTAGAAAGCCTTGATTTGCAAATTCCCTCAGAAAAAATCCAAAATCCTTCACATGAAGTGAAATTTTTGGGAATTTGGTGGAAAGGAGGTATGACATGTATCCCACCTGATACCCTAACCTCTTTAGATCAGATTAAAATGCCTGAATCCAAAAGAGATCTCCAACATGCTTTAGGATTATTAGTGTTCTGGAGAAAACACATCCCAGATTTTTCCATAATTGCCAGACCTCTTTATAACTTGTTAAGAAAAGGGATAAAATGGGAATGGAGTGCTTCTCAAGAAGAAGCATTGCAATTGTTGATTTTTGAAGCAACAGCTCACCAAGCCCTGGGCCCTATTCACCCTACAGATCCTTTCCAGGTGGAATGGGGGTTTGCCTCCTCAGGGCTGTCAGTACACATATGGCAGCGGGGTCCTGAGGGTCCGATGAGGCCTGTAGGTTTTTACTCTCGTGGCTTTAAAGATGCTGAAAAAAGGTACACTACCTGGGAAAAAGGATTATTTGTGGTTAGCTTAGCTCTCATAGAAGTGGAGAAGATTGCACGACAACAACCAATTGTTTTGAGAGGCCCTTTCAAAGTTATTAAGGCAGTCTCTACTGGGACCCCCCCACCTGACGGGGTGGCCCAGAGGGCCTCAGTAAGGAAGTGGTATGCTCAGATTGAACATTATTGTAGCATCTTCTCAGTAACTGAAGGAGCTGTAAAAAATCTGGCAATACAAGAGACTGAAAACTTGAGTAGCAGTCAGGACAAACCTGCCTCAGCCATCAAAGTAGCCCCTCCTTTTTCCCCCGAACAGTCAGCAAATTCTTGGTTTACAGATGCTTCTGCCAAGCGAGAAGGAAAGGTGTGGAAATACAAGGCTGTAGCCCTGCACACCTCCTCAGGTGAACGAATTATCACAGAGGGGGAAGGCAGCGCCCAAGTTGGCGAGCTGATAGCTGTTTGGAGTGTTTTCCAACATGAGGCACAGAATACTTCTCCTGTCTGTATCTACACCGATTCCTATGCTGTGTTTAAGGGATGTACTGAGTGGCTTCCTTTTTGGCAGCAAAATGACTGGGAAGTTAACAGAATCCCAGTATGGCAAAAGGAAAAGTGGCAAGAAATTCTAAATATTGCAAGACAAGGGAATTTTGCCGTGGGGTGGGTAGCCTCTCACCAGACAGATGGAAATGCAGCAGGAGAGTGGAACAATAAAGCTGATGAATTAGCAAGACTAAGTCCTTTGAAAAAGGATCAGATTACAGAAGACTGGGAGCACTTATTAGAATGGTTGCATGTAAAAAGACAACACACAGGTGCAAAAGATTTGTATAAAGAAGCCCTTGCTCGTGGGTGGCCTGTTACCAGAGAAATGTGTAAAACATGCATATCAGCTTGTGAACAATGCCGCAGACGGCTGGAAAGACACCCTTTGGAAGATGACCCTCTGCATTTAAGAAAGGGTAAAGGCTTATGGGATGAGTGGCAGGTAGATTATATTGGCCCCTTTAAAAAGTCAGGAGGTAAACACTTTGTACTGGTAGGAGTAGAGATAATATCTGGGTTAGTCCAGGCCGATGCCTTTAAAAGAGCTACGGGAGATAACACTGTCAAAGCATTGCAGGGATGGTTTGGAACTTTCCCAAAACCACAAGAAATTCAATCTGACAATGGGTCTCACTTTACTGCCAAAGTTGTACAGGACTGGGCAAAAAGTGAAGGCATTAAATGGACTTTTCACACCCCTTACTACCCTCAAGCTAACGGCATTGTAGAAAGGACCAATGGTCTCCTGAAACGACTTCTGAAACCACAGGAGGGAAACTGGGATGTTCGGCTATGGGAAGCTGTGAAAGGTGTGAATGATAGATGGGGGGTAAACGGGTGTCCTAAAATCACTGCCTTTTGCCCAACAGCTCCAAGTATAATTCCTTCATTACAGGGACCTAATGATCCTAAGAATCCTGCACACTACCCTGGACAACCTGTTTTGGTAGACCTCCCTACTGTAGGAGAAGTACCATTAGTGCTGAAAAGCCCTCTAAATAAATATGCATGGGTAGCCTCTGATGCCCTAGGGAGAGAGCATCGGATACATACACGCTGGATAATTCCATCATTCTAATTTTTTCTGCCTTTAGTGGCAGACTCTGTTTGTGTTTGCTTTTCACAGAAGAACTCCGAGGGACATAAAAGACCACATAAACCATGATAAAACTGGTGATACTTTTCTGCATCCTACCACAACACCATGGCCAAAAAGCAGCTGAGTGGCCATGGTCTGGTACTACCATTAGGTACACTAGTGCTCTAAGATCCCATCCCAGAGATCGTCGCCCAAACCCAGACACTGCAGTACTGCACGACTCTAAGGTATACCATTCAAATGAATGGGGATGGGACTCAAAAGATTGGACTACAACCCTAAATGGAACAATTGGTGAGAAAATTGAGGTAAGATGCAGAAAAGTAGAAGGATCTTTCTCCGGGAAAGCTTCCACCATTACAATCACCAGGAATTTTCTAAAACCAGATGGGAAAAGTGACCTGCACCCCAACATTACGGCCGAACTCTGCCCTACAACAGAGTGGGCGTGTAACACACAAACCCTCTTCATCCTGTGTTGTCGTCAGAAGAATGTCGGTAACTACACCCTAGACCCCAGTACCAACAATGTCCAAATCACGAAGCTTTGCAAAAATGAACCAACTGACTGCTGGTATAACTTTACTCTAACTAAATCAGCCTATGTAACATGCAATTGGCAAAATAACCAGACAGATCAGCCAGGTTTGAAAGGTTTAACTTATAAATTCAAAATAAATGTTGTAGCAAAGCCCATACTAAGTGTAGTAATTACGTACCATGGTATAAGTATCTCCCTCGTACTAGATGACAAGAATAACGTTTTTCCTCCCTTTATGGTAACCCAAGGTGATGATGTTTCAATACGATGTAGATTAATTGGTAGATCTTTTACTAAACCTATACACAGTTATAGCATTGGACCTCATGACCGCGTTTTGTTTTGTGAAATTCAAAACCAAGATTGTTGGCTAAACTTAACTGATGTGCAATTTTCCCATAAAGTCATGTGTGGTAAAAACGATACAAAACACTGGGGAAAACTCAATGTCAATGTTGTAATACCTACCACCCAACCACCGGTTATGCTGAGCCCAAGAATTTTTAAAATTGGACCATATACAATCAGGAAAACAGGCCAACAACAAATACTATTTAATCCAGCATGGTCTCTTAAACAAGTCAAATTGCTCATGCAAAACAATGTCTCAGAAGTTCAGCCAGCTTGTTCACCTTTTCTGCAAACTTCCTTCGAGGGGTGGACAACCTGGTTGCGAAAGCGAAACCCTTCTAAGAAACGAACGCAAAGAGACATAACCGGTGTCATGGGAACAGGATTGGGAATCTTAAATAGTATTGATTCAGAAGTATTAATGAATAAATTAATTGCCACAACTACAGATTTGACTAAAATACAACAACCACTGCAGTCATCCCTATTAGCCTTGGGAAGCCATCAGTGGTTGTTATCAAACATATTACCAAATTGGGAAAAGGTAAATGTGAATGACCACAAATTGATAATTGACGCACTCGATGCTACACAAAACAACATTTCTTTAGCTCTCAGCTGCATCCAGGCTCAATTATGGATGCAGTCAGTTGCTGCCTCAATTATAAGAGAAGGCGAAGAAGGCACTTTTCCTACTGAAATTCGGAAAATAATCTGGGACAGTGCCACTGATTTTGAAAGAGAATTCCAATCCTGGTGGAACTTAGTAAACTTTACCTACGATCCCCTCACAAACACAGCCACAGCCTTTGTACTGACCATACGTAATGCTTCAGTGCATCTGATATTCCCTGTCATTGCATTAGGGCTGAACCATGATGGAGCTGTTCTCTATCCTTTCGAGCATAGAGAATGGGCCCGTCAAATTGGTGAGAAGTGGCAAACCGCTAATTTAGAAACTTGTATTGTCCGAGAACAACAAGGGTTCATCTGTGAAAGTAATGCAATTAGAGCTCAAGACATTTGTTTAGATACAGAACAAAATATCTGCCATTTTGAAATTCATCCTAACGAGACTCCTGAAACAGTGCTTGTCTATATAGGTAATGGATGTGCATGCTTAAGAACTGCTTGTGATAAAGTATTTGTAGAAAATTTAGTAGTAGATACAAAAAATCATTCAAATTTTTGTGTTTGTAACTTTACTAAAATCATAGGATGTGATTTTTCATATTTAGCCCCAGTTACTTCTTATCATCTTTTACAGTCCAATTACACACTGATCCACCAATTATTGCCTACCCCCATTGGGATGAACCTTACTTTGGTAAAGCAATTGTTGCTTCACCAAGATTTAATTGAAATTTTGGAAAAGATCAAGAAAAATGGACAGAAAACCTTAGTAACTGTTCATCACAATGTGAAAAAAATACATCGTGTTCTAGAAAGGGTAAAGAAAGATGTTGAACACAGGTGGTGGGATACTCTTTTTGGGTGGTCACCTACTGCTACAGGTGTCCTGAACAAATTGTGTCATCCCATCATTGTTCTCTTGATTTTGGTTTTGATTGGTTTTGCTTTATCAGCAGTCTTATACATCATGAATTGGAGAATGATGAAACGGCTAACACAGCTGACATCTATAATAGATGTCCACAATTTAGCCAATACCCCATCCACTGTAGACATACCCAAGGTTATTGACATGAGGCAAACTACACGAGTATTAAAATAAAATGTGATAAAAAAATTAGAAGTATTTTAATTAAAAAATTATATGTGTATTCTGATTTAAAATTATTCATTTCCTTCTCTTTTGTTTCCTTCTTTTTCTTTTCTTCTCTTTCCCTCCCTCTCTTATGTTCTCTACCCCTTTTCCGGGATATGCTACCAACATTGACGAGTCCTGAAGACTTCACAACGACACTACAAAATCGTGCAGATAGAGCTCTCCTGACGACAATCGTGAGTCATGGGGTGGTGTAAGAGACGGTCCAAAGATCCCTCATCTGCCTCACGATCATCGCCGAGAACAGAGACTGAGCACAGGAGTCCTGGCCCTGCTGAGGTGGGATGTCTGCCGAGTGTTGCCTAGGGGTGTGCCCGCTGGGAACTGGTACGCATTCCTGAGGAAAATTAGTGCAGGTCGCAATGGACTGCGCCGTTCTTGCTGCCCAGGCGGGAAGGACTGCGCTGAAGCGGAAAGGAACGACCTGCCCTGCACACCTGTCCTGCACACCGGTCTTGTGCGTCTGTCCTGTACCTGTTTCCCAAAGCAACAGACTCCACAACAACGGCTGTAAATTTCCCAACCTCTTGGCCAGTTGCCCCTTGCTTCTGAAAAGGACTATAAAGGGACTCTCTGAAATAACCAAGTCGGAGAGATCTCCCCCACGGAAAGAAGACGAATCTATTGGCGGAAGACCACGAGGACTTCGTCTCATCCGTTGGTAGCTATTGCCTCCCCCCCCTCTTTTTCTTCCTCCCTACTTTGTCTCTCTCTCTCTCTCCCTTTCTCTCTTCTATTGCATTACTGTGTTGTGGGCACTTAATAAAGGTGCACTGTTTTGATTTAAACTGAAATTTCTTGTGTCCTTTTTACACTCTGAGATCTATAAACGAACCATCACGACCCCCGCTTGCATTAGCGGATCGTGACAGGGAGGGACGGCTGTAACCTGCCCTCTATCAGAGGACATTCATTTTGGATGTTCCTCCAAATTCGTCTCAGACCGGGACATCTGGATACCTTTTTCTTGGAGGGCGAAGAGGAGGTAAATGGGGATTTTTCTCCTAAAACCTTGGCTACCTATTCCTGTGTTTTTGTCAGCCACAGAGGAGCCAGGAGATGTTCAGCTGAGAACACAGCTCTGCACAGACATCCCGTTCAATGACTCGTGCTCCAACCAGCCAGTGCTCAGCCTGAGACACAAGTTCAGAGCAGTTCAAGGTGAGTGCACAAGAGCCCACCACCACTGAAAGCACATCACAGCAAGGGCAGGATGATCAATGTGTGGAGGCCCAACACAAAAGCTCAGTCATAGAATCATAGAACTGTCCTGGTTTGGAAGGGACATTGAAGATCGTACAGTTCCAACCCCCCTGCCATTGGCAGGGATGCTCAATGTCAAAGGCAATCCCCCACCCCGCAGTGGACTAGGCCCAGACACCCGAAGTACCAAGTGACTGGGAAAGAATATACTTAAAATTTCACTTTACTGTATTGTCTAGTTAATTGCAAAGACATAAAAGAGTCATCTTGTGCACGCTGGCAGCAGTACTGCTCTTACAAAGGCATATGCAAAACAGAGAAGTTTGTGCCGAGAGACTTGAAAAAGTGGTTTTCTACATATTTTAATGAGAAATTCACATTTTAAGTCAGTTTACAAGGTCCCTAAATTTGGCAAACATAAAAGTAGTAGTATTAACTGAAATAATATTTGGCAACTTCTGTAAGCTGTCAATAGTTTGAATTCTTCAAAAGAGTAAGAAATAGACAGAAACCATACAACATAACCAAGTTCACAAATAAAATTACTGGAAGACTGTTGCTGCCTGCTCTGAGGTCGCCCTTCCCCTCCTTGGTCAAACAAGCCAGGACTTGTCCCTGCCATGTGCTCTGAACCCCTTTGTTCCAGGCGTGGACAAAACCAAATGTAACTCAAACTCTTCAGCAGTGTCTGATTGGCCGCTCACCCCGGGTCCGCCCCCAGTCCGCCCCTTTCCCCTTCTCCAAATAAAAGAAGGACCCAAGAGGGGGCCCACCCCCTTTGGCTTTGCAAATCTTTCTGCAAACATCTGTGTGTCTCTGTCTCTTATTGAAAGCAGGACTATAGCTTAAGCTGAGAGCTATATTTCTCCCTCTTTGCTTCTACTAGTGGTATTAGATTTGCAGCTACTATTCACCGCTTTTAGAGCCACTGAAATGCTGGATTGCCCATGTTACCTCTCTAGGCTGCCCAAGGCTTTCTAAGGCATTGAACTATGAGCGCTAGCCAGTAAAAAGCCATGCGTATTCCACAGAAGACATGTGTACAATATGGGTGGATAGGGCTTAAACATCTAAGCAAGTGCCTGACCACGCTCATTTATTTACTTTGCACAGCACAGCAACACCCAGGTGAACTAACCCTGGTCCAAAAGTGTCAGTGCAGCACTTCTCTTCAGCTAATAAACCTACTCTGGGAGAGCTCAGTAGCTCAGGTGCAGAGCCCACTTCCACGCCCATTTCACTTCCATCCTTGGGACTATCTCAGACGTTACCTGGGGTGTCTCTGCACTGCAGGAGATTTATTGACTTGATCAAGAGGTGTTGTGACTTTCACTATTAAGCACTGGCTGTGAAGGAGAAGAATGTGCTTCTAGTTTCAACCTAAAGCCTAGATCTGCTTTCCTGTCTTTTTGTGAGCATTGCAAGAAAAAGCAGAGCTGTGCCACACCCATGTAAATAACATAATCCACTGGGAAACAAAACACAAGCACTGATGGAAGCAGCCATGATTAGCTGCATCTGAAATACTCTTCCTTTTGAATTAATGACAATGTCCAGTTTCATTCCTATATTTTTCTTGATTTGTCAAAAAACAAACAAACAAAAAAAACCCAACACTGCAGATGTGAGAAGGTGGAGGCAATGTGGAAAAATCTAGTAATTAGTTTATTACCAAAACCAAAATCAGTCAAATAAGTATGTTATACTACAAATTTCACTACTCTGGATGAGAATAAGTGCAGAAATACTCATATCCTTGAGTCTGTGGAAGCTTTCTTCACCAACAACAGTGGGACCAAGGTTTAACTCAGAACATCTGTTAATCACAAGGACAGAGTAAGATTTATCGCGTCCTTAATTTCTCACTTTTTAAGACTTTGGGATTAGTTTTCGGGGAAGACACTCAATTTAGGGGACTGTTACTTAGCAACCATAATCTGTTTTAAAACAAAGCTGTAGCCTGTGGTTTTTTTTTTGTTTCAGCAAGGAAATAATAGATCTCTGTACTTACATGCTTCTTACCAAATTAATAGCTGGAGCAAACACCTAGACTGAACATCAGTGGAAGGCTGCAAGCAAGCTACTTGTCAAAGAAGCATCCTTACATAGTTTGACCCTTTCCTCAATTTTGCAATCATGGCAAAGAAAGTCTTGGTTCTTAAGAAAAAAAAAACCCACAAAATTATTTGAAAAAAATTTCCTTCAGACACTGGCTGCTGGAGGACACAGAGCAGTCACGCCCATGGATATGGGAAAAATTATGCTTTTGAAAAAAAAGGGAAAAGTAGATACCTGATGGGCTTTGTTGTCTGCAATAAAAACACAGAACATAGCGAGAAAAGCCAGGGGACATGTAGTACCTAATCCTCAAAATCAAATAGCAGACCAGAACAACTTTCTTACTCTACCATCTAAGACTCAAGCAGGGAGCCCACAAAGCTGCTGAACATGCTGGAGCTAAGCTGGCCCCAGTTGTACACTCTGAAAGATTTTGGTGTTCCTAATCATCATACATAGCATCCTGAGCTATCCAAAGGCTTCAAGAAAAGGACAAGGCAACAACATACGGCCTAAACAGACTCTTGATGTCTTCTCCTAAACAAGGAACAGCTTCACCTTAGACTGACTTTGTAATTACAGGCTATGGGGAACAGTTAGGCACTTGAAAACAGTCAGCACAACAAATGGCAGAGACAGGGAAGGACTCAGAAAGGCTGAATGCAGAGTCCTCAATGGTAAGCTGTGAATTCTGGTTGCAGTGTCTGAGACAATCCTGCTCCACTCATACCACTTGCTATGGGAATCTTAAAACACAACCTGGAAGCAGAAGAATCCTTTGCACTGCCCCTTCCTTTGCAGATGAAACAATGATAAAAATTCCTCCAGAGCTGAGCTTTTAGCAATTTGAGGACAAGATTCTGAAAACAAACCTCCCCAGAGTGATAAATTTAAATAACTGCAAAGTAAGCAAAGTGTGTTAACATACCAGCTTCCTCCAGCAGCACGAACAGAATCTGAACAGATTTTCCAAAGCAATTATTGAGTAGCTAGGGAAAAATTGCAATGCCACCTCAAATAACTCATGTCTATATGACTCAGTTCAGGAATATTAATAAAATCCACACATCCAGAGCCTGAACTGATTAGAGTTTAGGAGATACTGGATTCTGAGCAATAACCTCCCAAATTTACCATAACTATTCTGTACCTAGTGTCATTCATGTGGGGCAAAAATAACTTGTCAACTCTTGACAAACCCCTAAATCTTAGAAATATGCTATTTTAAACTGTGAATTTGTTTTGGCTTTCTTAACTAGTCTTGAGCACAAAAACTTAAGGATAAGAATGTCCTTGTATCACTCTTAGACTAGAAATTGTAGTTGATGTGTGATTTCTTTTAAAAGTATGAATATTAACATACATATATTTGATGTGCATCAAAAATAAACATAATGATTATTTGCAAATATGCCAAAATCCAAACTGATCTTGTAATTTAGTGGAAAAAAATTATATGCACTGACCAATTTACAGGACTACAACTAGCAACAAGTATGACAAGTAATTTGCATTTCTTGCCAGAAAGCCAATACCCTTCTTTTACCTCCTCTAAATCAGAACTGGCTTTACATCAAGTGCTAGAGCTTAGGAGAGCTAAAATATGTTTTCCTCTGTCTTATCCTTGTGTTTCAGTGTGAAGGGCTTATTTCTCCCAGGAACAGAGTAACAGCTGCTGGTTCTTTCCTCCATGATTTCACATGGCACATTTCTCACTGCAGCTCTCAGCAATTTATTCTTACTGCTTTACTGCTTTAAGTTTTTTTCCACAAGTTCAGTGTTGTATACATAAAATTACATATGAGGAGTGAAGGAAAAATCCCTTTAATTCAGCAGATTGCATGAAATGCCTCTGCCTGAAGATGCTAAAGCCATGGCTGGGTTTTGGGTGCAGGGAGAGCATTTATTTATTTTGGTTTTTAAAGGTGCAGTATGTGCTAGACATTGTTCATGTGGAGACTAGTGATTTTGAAACTGCCATTCAGTTTTCTACCTCCATGAGATCAGGTCAAGAATCTTGGAGAATTTACCTCAATGAGACAGGAAAGAGGTCACCTCACGGGGGAAAGGAAGCCCTTAAGAAAGATTGCTACAGAACCACACTGCTGTGTCAGAGCACGCTGCTGCTAACAGAGGCCATGAGCCAGGGTTTGCTTACATTAGTATGACTAAAAACCAAGGGGATAAAATTCAACCACTGACACAGCGCCCTAATTTAACTTTCACGAGTTTCTAACTGTAAAAAAATCAAGTGTTCACGTTTTTACATTCTAAAATTAAAATTACATCAATTAATTACAGCTTCGACTTTGAAGACTCTGAGCTATCGCAGCCAAAGACAAAAAAGGAACCCCCAGGAGGCCACTCAACCCTTACTTGTTCATTCAGAACGTGAACACTAAATCTCATTGATCTTCTGATCACTACAAATTATTGGTAAGCTCTGCATTAAACCAGGCTGTTGTAAATTGGAGTTGACAGTATTATCACTGGAAGAAATGCATGAACTCTGTGTTTGCCAAAGTGTGACCTCCTGGACTAGTGGTGCAGCACTGCACAGACTGAGATTTTTAATCCAGCTATCACTCTCACACAAATTATTTCAAACACACAGAATTGACTTTTTGCTTAATAACATTTTTTCACACATGCACTGCGACTTAAATCCAAAAGGATATCAGTGAAACATCCCATCTTCAGGTGCAGACTCACAAGACTCACCTCCATCAGGACATTAATGACCTTCCCGACAGCCTCCTTCCATGAAAACATCCTCTACAGACATTCTCACACTAGCTTGCATGCCAGCAGGATAAAATTTTGGAAGAACAAACCCAGAAATTAAATGTGAGTGTTAAAACCAGAGAAGAGACTCTATTAACAAAGTGAGTGACAAGAATTTTTATATTACAGGAAGCAAAGAGATTACAGAACATAACTGGCAACTGATTTGGGAAGCTTGCATGGTTTGCTAACCAACTGTAGATGAACATCTTTCTCTGGTTTTGTCATTTTGTTGGGGTTTTTTTGTATACTTGAAGATGACACATACTGTTCCTTAGTCAGGGCACTTTGTCACCACCTCAATGGTAAAGAATTACTTAAAAAAACCAAGAAGCAAAGGAGACAGAAAGAAAGAGTTACTTAATCCTTGAAAGTCTTTTGTTGATATGGACCAAGGGTGACATTCAATGTGAGGAAAATTACATGGGTAAAATTATTAACAAGGAAAATTGCTTTGATAACCAAAGCTTTTATGGAAAAGCAGGAACTGGCATACCATGCCTGAAAGGCAGGCATGTACCTGGGAAGAAACTGAGGACACTTAGAGGAGGTCCAGTTGTAGAAATTTGCCATTTTTGTACATTATTTTTCTCTTAAAACAGGTAATAGGAATGATCTGGTGTATTTACATACAAACATATTGTAGTGGTTTGGTAATTCACTTGATTAGCGATGTGCTTATGTTACATTATCTTATAATCAAAATAGTTCACTTGAGCTTGAAAAGCCAGAAGAAATTCTCTTGACAAGTAACCTGAAGATCTATGTACAGATGAACTGAAGAATGTTGTCTTTGGTTTGTAATTAAGGGATAGAGCCAGTAAGTGCCTTTGGAGTTTGAAAGATTGACACCACAGTCCCGAGTTATTTTAGGCACCTGTGTTACACAGTAGAGTTGGGAACCTCACTCTGGGCACACCTCTCTCCCTTCTTGAAGAATACCCTGAGCAGAGCTTACCAGTCATCCCAAATGATACCCAGTGGTACCTGTGCAAAAATTAATCTTCTCTTCGGGTCACAAACAGAGCAGTCAGAAAACAGGGCATGAGTCTGCAAGCACAGAGTAGGGGGCAAGGTCTTATCTTCTGGCTCCTGCTGCTTTGGGTTAGAATAAAAATCTACCTGGTTTAATAATCTATTTCCTGCTATGTTCCGTAGGCCACAATGTGAGGAGAATATATGAAAAGGGACGAGAATAAACTGATACTTCCCGGTCATATAGTGTTGATTGTCCCAAGTTAGAAGGGAAAGGGCTTTCTAAGTCAAAGGCTGCAACCACGGCAACTTTTAACAGCCAAAGCACTCTTCATGAATTCATTAATTCAATTATTTTGGCTCTCGGACCATAACATATGACCAAGTTTCACAATTTCATCTGTGCACAGTAACACTTTTTAAAATTTGGTTGCCTCTCAATTCTTCAAGTGTGAGTAGTGGAGAGTAACCATTTCCTCCCTTCCATGTTTTTTTTTAGGACCCTCTTGAGCGCAGTAGCAGCTCCTTAACTCTTGATCCTCTCTATTACCCTTCCCTAGTTTATGTAACAACTCTGTTGAAGCAGGGAGACCAAAGCTGAGTGCAGAATTCCAGATATGATGCACTGCAGATTTATACAGTGAAACAATAAGGTTTTTTGTTTTGTTCTTCATTCACAGATGAGTATTCCCTAACATTTGTCTTTTTAAGCTTCTTTTTAACCTTTTCTGAGCAGTAAGTTCTTGGTGCGAAGGGGGAAGCCAAAAATTCCCTTTTCTGTACTCTCTTTTCCATACCCCTCCCCTCCCTTTATCTTCAGAAAACAGTGCTAGAACAAAAAGAAAAACCAAAAGGTTGAATACTCTCTTCATCCTCAAATTCAAAAACTCACTACTCAAATAATAGCCCACACAGGAAAGCAAGTAATTCTGATAGTTTCTCTTTGTCAAACTAAGGAGTGATTTATAGTGATAGTCAGATATTATCTGATAGAGTACTTTTCTGTAGTAAAATGAATACTCAACATTCAATTTTCTGAGAAAAAAAAACCAGGGGGAGGTGACCCAGCTCCTGCTTCTGCAGCTACTCCACAGCTCATTCAACAAAGGATCCAAGGACAAGATACAGCTTCCATCACATTTCCAGTGACACCAGGTCTAAAAACTTCAGAAAATACCCAGTTTAGATACTTCCCAAACTAATTTAAAAGTAATAATAAAAAAAAAACAAACAACCCCTCCTCCCCACTGAAGTTTTGCACATCAGTCTCGGGGTTTTGGTTACAAGGACAAGTTTTTTAGAAACACCAAGATTACATCAGGCAGCTTGACTGATCCCTTTATGATGCTAAAGGGGAAAGACAAGCCCAAACTAGACTCACGCATCTACAGTCAGGAAGCCACTTGGAGCAAAACAGCAACAACTTTATTGACTCATTCTGGACAATGCTGCATATATATATATATATTCTCCCTTACAGGTCAGTAGGTGGCACTCTCTATATTTACTATCTAGGTGTTTTGCACACTTGTCAAAGAAATGCCGTTTCTCCTGGAACTGCAGTAGTAGATCACAGGTCCTTAGACAGCTTCCTTTAGAAGGGAGCTCTGTGCTTTACCTACTCCTTAGTGCAGATTTCAGTTTTCCCATGGCACACAATCTGGTCAAGTTTGTTGATTAGGACCTGTAAACCCATGGAAACATGAATTGCACATATGGTCTGTACTTTATGCAGTTAAAGGACAAACCACTCTCCCATCTGCAGTGTAACGGGCCTCAAAATTGGCCCTTTCTGCAAAGGCCAAAAATGGTTCAGCATTAACAAAGCATCTGCACACAACAGCAAAATGAGGTCTATGTTAAAACAGAGCCCTCTTCATTTACCTGGTCAGGTCACTATCCATTTAGAGTCATAATAACTTCATTTAATTGCTTCTTTCATAGTTGTAAAGCCAGCAGAGCCATGGGAAGGCAGACCTAACGCCTCTTCTGTGCATATCATGTACATAAAGATCCTTCAAACTGAAACAACTAGATAAAGTCTTATTTACAAAAAGAATAATAAACTAGTTTGAGGTAAAAGCTAACAGTTGCACAAGACACATTACAACCCAGAAGAGAAAGCGTATCTAGGGCTGACTGCTCACAAGGGCACCTGGAGAAGGCAGGCAGGTCTGGATTCCCTGGGCATCACCACCCTGCTGTGCAGAGCACTACTTTCATCTGGTCAGGACTGCAAAGCATCACACCACTGAAGGAGTCTCACAGGGGGGCACTTGGTTTCTATAAAAGCCCACTTCACACAGCAAGCTAAGAGTCATGAATACTGAGCAAGTCTAAACTCTTGTTTATCCTCACAGATCAGATGAGATCAGAAACAAAGATGAGAAGAAAATACATTTTCGTTTTGTTGTGCACTATTATAGCACACACCACCACATCAACCCAATGGTATGAACACGTAACACCAATATAGTCCTTTAATACTTCCTTTTTTGAAAATGTTTCTAAACTACAATAACATATTAAATTTGATAAATACAATTACTACCAGCATTTAATTGGTTCTTGATTGCAATCAATTATATTTCTGAAACAATCAAGCATCCTACAATTAAAAGTAATTGATTCATTAGCACACCCCTACTAGACAATTACACAAATGCATTATTTATGTAATTAGATACATTTACAGTTCATTATTCCACTTTTTATTCTATTGTTGCAAAGCTACACATGTAGAGTCTTACTTTATAACTCTCCTTGCTTTCTATTGACATGGAGATTGCACCTATTTTATTTACCCAATTTCAACTTAGAAATCAAAACCTGAAAGAGACTCAATCCCTACAAAAACAGTGATTAAAACTCATTCATTTGTCATATGGGTGAAAAGCAAAGGTAAGAAAATATTTTCTAGGGGAAAACTTCCTATTTGAGTTGAAAAAAGCAGCTGTAAATTTTTAGAGGTTTCAGTAATGGAAATTATCATTTCTATGTGCCAAGGCTCTTATATGAGAATTTGAGGGTGAGCAGGAAAGAGAAGCTAGTAAAAAATTACCCTGATTAGAGCTGCTTCCAAGACCAAAACTAACTAATGACGTGATTTAAAAATTACCCTGATTAGAGCTGCTTCCAAGACCAAAACTAACTAATGGCACATACTTACTCTATTATGGCATGAAAAACAGTTCAGAATTTGACAGTTATAACCATGAATTAAGGATCTGATTTTCAGATGTTCTAGTTCTCTACATATTTTACAAATATACTTATGGCTACAATTGTCCAAGCTTGCTAAGAAAATGTAATAAAATCCACAAACCAAACTCCACCAAAACACCACAGCCACACTTGGTCAGACAAAGAAGAAAGGACAGATTTGTGAGAACTGGAAGGGGCACCTCTGACCTGAGAAACAGAAGAGAAGAGAAAGGTATACTGGAAGCTCACTGAGCAAGACATGGTAGCCTGTCTGCCAACTGATGGTACTGCAATAATTGCAGAGAGAAAAGAAGTGAATATAGAGAAATGAAAAGACCTTTCCCCTGAAGAAGACTTAATACAAAAAGTCTGCCAGACCCATTCCCATGGGGCTCTGAAGCAATGGCTATTAAGATCTCCCTTCTGATCCCTTTGGTCTAAATGTGGGGTGACTGCCACAAAATTTCAACCCCAACATTCCTGAAACAGTGACCAAATGAAAAACCCAAGCAACAAAAGTCTGCAAATTTCTATGCTTAAGTTGCAACAACCCTCATTTTTCAACAGCACTACACTTTACTTTCGCTTACTTCATACAAATGTTAGTAATATTTATCATTACAATGATCATTAATAATTGCTTGTCATGCACACATTGGCATTAAAAAAAAAAGAAATATTAGAAGAGTGAGTTATTATCTAACTGTTGCTGGTTTCACTTTTTTCAATGAAAGCTATGTAATAAAGCTGCCAGGGTTAATGGAGAAAAAGTTATTTTTTGGTAGAGCTCCCAGGCAAACCCCTTCTCTCATCTTCCATAGTCCTGGTGCATTCCTCAAGTGAGCTCACTAAGCTCCCACTGTCATTTGCTGGACAAGTGACAGAGCAGAAGGATATGATATTCAATAATTGCTCATACTTGCACACTTTAAATGTTAGATTCTAGGAACGGCAGGGAATAAGTGATCGTTGCTCCATCCATAGAAACAGTTAAAGATATAGCAGCCTTGTGGTTACCTCAGATGCCATCACAAATGCTTTTTTCTATTTTTTAAGATACTCTGATGATGCTAAATCTTCACTCATTCCTTCAAGCCTGGATGAATAATCTAGAAAACTTTGGTTTCCTGTGTGTTTCTTGTTTTGTTCCATAAGCCAGTCAGCCACAGTCAGAAGCAGACACTTGGAGAAAAAAAAAGCAGCAGAACTCAAGATAAAGAGGAAAAATCAATAAATTAACATCACAGTTCTTCAGCAGCCTTGGTGCTGAAAGATATGCCCCTACTTAGTCTGACAGTCAACCATGAAAGGATCAAAAGATCATGGCAAAGAGGATCCCACCAGCTGTATTTTTTTATAACAATAACAGATGCCCTCTCAGATCCTATGAAATGGATAAGCTACTTGAAAAAAAATCTTGAAATGAAAAAGAACAGGCCAGCTACATGCAGCAGAATCTGACCTTATATTACACCTCTATCAGGCACTGCAACTCCAAAACAATTGAAGTCAGAAAGGTAATCAAGAAAACCCTCAGGCACAACAGAAGCTTTCATGGAGAATCAGTTGTGTTATAAAGCAATCACTGACTAACTGAAACATCCCCAAACAAATATTTTTAAATGATCATACATTCATCCCTGAGCTTTCTGCATCGTATTTGACTGAAACAGACAGATGTTGCATTGGATTTATGTTTATATGTGTCCATCTTTTTTGATTGATTTGTCTCCTCACTTCACAAGTTAAAAGCTTCTCTCATGCTTTTTTCCTCTATGGTTTCTCCATGGTTACTGAAGCAAAGGAAGAAACTATCTACCTCACTGCAACCTTGATTTAATTCTGATGTTTAGCCTGAGTAGGAATTTCTAAGCCCCACTGTGGTTCAGTTACACAGCTCCAATGAAATCAAAATACACTAGTCTAGCTTGCAGTCCAATATTATTCCTCATTGCATCTGGCCTCACTTACAAAACACTTCAAACTTCATCTGCAAAGAAGCACGGCTGCCTTCAAAGTCATTAAGTCTTAAAAATCAGAGGAAAGTTCTTCCAAGCGTGTTTATTTGATCCAAAACATTAACATGCTGACAGCTGTTGAGCTGCTTCATTTAACTGTCACAACAGACCATGGAGCACCATAGTGAAATGGACACTTCTGTGTCTGACATCTGCCACTCTTCCATTAACTGCTGCTTCACCACAAACATTTTACCGAATAATTGATTTGGCGAGGTGTATGCAACAGAGTGTCCTTTTTTTATGCATTAAAACATCTGGGTTTTTGCACTGAAAGGTTCTGCTGAAAGTAATAAAGTCCAAATAGAAGATTTTTAAACTGCCATTTTTTGGCTATGACATGAGAAGGATTCCCACAGAGAGGTAACATGCCTCATCTACTTAGGAAAGCATACCTTCTGTAACAGAAGTTGAAAAGCCTTGCTAAAAATATTAACAATGTAAGCTTTAATAGAAATGAAAATTCTTACGAAAGCTTCATCTCTACAGGGCTGTTCTTAAATCTAAAGTATCTGCAACTCAGTGGGAAAGACAGGTCATATGAAAGCAATTTATAATGTTCCACAGCAGAGGCAGAATAGAGTAGCTTTAATATCAAGGGGGGAAAAAAAATCATCACAGTAGACACCTTTCCAAAATTTAATCCTGAGAAATATAAAGTGCTCAGGACTCTTAGAAGAGTCTGTAATGTTTGAGAATCAACAGTTCTCAAAATCAGAATGAAAATCAGGAATTTTCCTACTGTCAAAAAACCTAATGTCTGGGTTTGGAATTGACTGAAGTTAATACAACAAAGTCTCCTTGAACCAAATTTGCCAAAATTGCAAGGTGAGCCATGGAATGCCATGGAGATACCTACAATACCTGTAAACCATAAGACCATATAGGAAGAAACAGCCTTTGACTTTCACCTGGAGATGACAAAAGAATGGTTCTGCGTATTTTCTCATCACATATTTGTATCCCCAGATTTAGCTGAGTATCTGAAACTAAAGCATTGCCTTTTAAAGACTAAAAATGACATAGGTTGAAGGATACATTCAAAATTTAAGTTCTCTGTTATTTGCCATCTGTCCTGTCCAATGGACTCGTATGAAATATTGCTTTTGGCTTTATCCAAATTCCTGACATTGGTCTCCAATATAATGACCTTCCTTGGAAACAGAAACTAAATAGGGAAAACTTACACTCTGCACCTTTATACATTTTACAGAACTGCTTAAATCCAAAATGAAATTTAAAAACAAACGAAAAGAAAGTAAAACATATTGGCTGGAAGTGCCTTTGGAGCCCAGCCCTCAAACACTGCTATATGATACCTCAAAGGTGTAGCATCTGATTAGGCTACTGGAATTATATCCTTTGGGAGTGTGCAATGAGCTCAGATGGTAATTCCAAAATGGAAACTCTGAAGAAGCTGATTTACTGTCATGGGATGGGAAGAAAAAAGATGAAAAAATAATGAAGACTGATTGCTGACTTGTACATCCCACACATGACAACTTTTCTGGCTTGCTTTAGAGATGTTCTACATGCCACTGGACCTAAACAATCTCATCTACCTTTCAAGTCAGATCTGCTCTGGGCAGGTTAGGCTAGATGATCTCTAGAGCTTCCTTCTGGGGAGCATATTGTAACAGGTACCAAAGACTGAGGCCTCCAAACAGGAAAGTAGTTCTTGTTCCCAGTATTCCTACAAAAAACTAAGACTTAAATCTTATCAAAGTGCTGCTTTAGATCTAGAGTCATGCACCATTTAAAATAATTTATGAGAAATAGGCATAAAAATACTGGATGCAATGCATATAGACAGGTGGGGCTATTCCTTGACTACTAACAGCTTCCCATTACAGTAAGAATCTTTTCATCCCTTTTTAATGGGCTGAGATCATTGCCTAAATTTCCTCTACAAACAAGTACTTTCACAGGGCAATTCATCAACATCCTGTGATAGATGGGATGACTGTCCAGCTGGCCCCTCCTCACCAGTGACTACAGAAGGCAGAGATAACTACTTCAGTCCAGAAGTCTGGCTTCTAGACAGACCAAACTCAATGACAAAAATCCCATAAGTTACTGGCCAGGGAGGAGCCAGGGAGGAATCACTGGAATAAGGTCTCCATCCCTCTCCTTTACAGAGATCTGAAGGCGGCAGAGAAACATAAGCCCCACCCAAGAGCCATAACTAGTCATTATTTCGAGGTAGAAGAAAGAAACATGGCTGCTGTGGGTTTAACTCATGAAGTGTTAACAAGGAGTACAAGGCCAAACTATTCATAAGTACAACATGTGCATCTTTCTTATCTGCCCTGAAAATAATCTTCAGGGTCAAATTCACCAAAGATTCTAATAGAGGCAACCCCACGTGGACCTTTAATATCTCCTTAGACTATTAGTCCTTGTTTTACTTAATTTCAGTTTTCTTCAGAAGAATTACATCAGAGATATGCTAGTTGCATTATGTTTATCAATTATATTAGCACTGAATTGTTTTATCTCAACAATTTAATGGAAAACTGAATTACAGTGGCTTAGAATGGACTTTGAAAATGTTCCTAAGCAATTTATAGATTGAAGCTCCAGGAAAAAAAAAATTGGTTAGTCTTGTTTCTTAATTTACTTTGGTGCTTTTAAAAAACAACAAAGGCAGTGTAGGTGTTGCACAAATTTCTGCATCTACCAACACAAATGAAGAACCTCTTATTTCGGTGATGTTATAGCATCTGCTTTACTACAATCTTGTTACACTGGTTACACTGGTTACTGCCACACAAGGACAGATCTAGCCCCAAGGTAAAAGCAGTATGCCAGGCTACCTGAAGTTAAAAGGACATTTTAGCTTTCTCAGCCCCTCCCTGCCTATAAATCCAGGCCCATTTAAATGAAGAAAAACCACTATTTCATGTGCATTGATGAAAACTACTCAACAGTCATCACCGAAATAATTTGAGGTTTATACTGGCACACATCAGAGTAGAAACTGCTCCAATGTTTTTCAAAGATCGACAGAGCTGGTGTTCTGCATTCACACATTTTAAAGGCTCTTCTTAAAGTGGGGATTTTCATCAGCTGCACAGCTCTGCAAGTTGGCATAATTTCTTGTTATAGTGCCACAGGCTAAATTCAAAATCCTAGCTTAACACTGATGGCAAACTACAATTAGTACTGCTACTACCCTGAAAAAAAAAAATCATGAAATCCATCATTTTAATGGCCCAATAAAATTTTATCAGGGAAATGTTCAACTTTTGTGACTTCTGTTCACCTCTGCTAATTTCCTACTTTGGATTTCATATGAACTGCTATATTTTATAAAAGGAAAAAAAGAAGCCAGAAAAACAAATTTGTGTAAAATTTTACCTTGGGACAAAACTTTTATAATTTCCAATTCCTCTACATATTCATGGAAATATCAAACCAAATATACAGACTGTCATTCCAGACAACAAACAATGTTCATCTAATTGAATATTTTGTTCTGGACATGAGCTGGCATCAGATATTCAGAGAACAACAGAACAAATCTATACCCTACAAGGATATGTTTTAGTTGAGAATTTATCAGAATTTAAAGAATTTATCCAGTGAAAATGTTCCCAGTATTCGTACAAAAAGGTAATACACTTCTGACCCGTTTCAATATCCTCCTGCAATGAGTTACATTACTAAAATAAATATATTACAAGAAATTAAATCACAGCTGTCATACATGAAATCCCTATTTGTGCTTGGTCTTTGCATATTAAGTGCTTTAATTAATTTGAGCTTAATATTTTTAAATTGAATGTTAAAATTAACCCATCAGCCCAGGTACACAGATCAAGTTTTTATGGTCTTCCTGTGTTTACTGTATACTTTTACAAGTGTTTTAAGATGTGTTGGATGTATTTTTTTATGTTTTACTTGTACCTTGGTTTCAAGGCAGATTTTAAAAACCCCAGTTGCAACAAACAGCCCAGCCCCCATAGCCATACCCCCGTAAGCTCCATGACTCTTATCTCAATACCACCCCTCTGACAAGGAGGAGCCATTGGTTGACAGAGGTAATCTGTCAAAGGGAAAACACCAATCACCTTAAACTGTGGGCAGACTGTGGGCGGCGCAAAAGCTATAAAGGTGCAAGAGAAAGACACGCCCTCTCTCATTTCCCCTTCCCCTCCAGCTTGCTAAGTTCAGTGCTGGAGAAACCTACTCCTTTTCAGGGGCCTTTAGAAATATATATATTTCTTTTTGACCAGCCTAGCACTGCAAGTTTTTTTCTACCTGAGGTTCAGAGCTGCCTAAGCCTGAAGTTCCTGAATCCCTGCGCTCCTGGGGGGCATACCTCCTGAGCCACTAGGATCCCAAATTTTTATATTTTGTTAATTTTTGCAATTTTTCAATTTTTCTGTTTTAATAAATTGTTTTAATTTCTACAAAGAGTTGTCTCATTCCTCACAACAGCAGTAGAACATTTTACCTTCTTTTTCTAAATTTGCTCCAGATTACCTTGAGTACTCTCTAAATTCCTGGTAATTTACCAAATAATCTTCATCACAACAGTGCAGCCAAAGTATTTTGAAAAAGAAGAGTTTGCACAGTAAAAGCTTTTTAAGTGTTGCTTGAGAGTCCTTGTAGTAATTATGTTCCTTATCACATTATCCAGTTCTAGGTGTAAATATGTTCTTTTATTCTTGGAAGTTCTCCTCCAAGATCATACATGAACATTTAGAAGATAATAGCCTAATTATACATCATTTTAAGTAGAAGTCTTCTATGTCCTTCACTGATACAGTCAGATCTTCTTTTCCAAATTCTTCTTGAAAATACACACAGGTAGGGTTCAGTATAACTTGCTACGTGTTTGGAGGAGGAGAAGATGGGAAATTCATTAGTTTGCAACTAACACTAACTTATTAATAGTTTCCATAGTGTGATGTGTTTGAGCAATAAATGGAAGAATGCCTAGAGGGGATATAAGGAGCAGTCATTAAATGTTATAATAGACAGAGGAGCAGTGACCACTCTAGCCATCTGTTCTGTGTCTACCTGCAGCTGTGAGCCACGCTCAGGTAGGAATATCAATACCTTGCCCATAGTCCTGAGCTCTACTTGAAAGAAGAGACATCTACATTTGTGCTCCAGTAAAGGCTGGGAAGAAGACATTTGATTTGATGATACCTTCGGTATAAAGCAGGAAGGAGAGCTCAAAAATAAGTCAGAGATGTATTTGTGATGAGGAGGATGCCAAAGGACACAAAGGTCACTATAACAAATCACTTGAACAGCTATACAGAACAGCGCCCAGCCACAAAGATTAACCCAACAACTCACAGGGAAGAAGCTGGTTGCTACCATTATGTGAAGGCCAGACAATGTTACAACCAGAAGCCATGAGTTTAAGAGCAAGTACTCTATCCTACAGAAAGTTGGGACTGAACCCCATGGACATCTGACCTTTCATCTTTGACATCAGGCATTAATGCCTTTCTCAATGCACAAAAAAAAAAAAGTAAAATACAGTTGACAGCATGAGAAAAAACTAATAACTGAGGACAAAAATTCTGCCCATTTCCATGTAAAAGGACAGAAGTGTTATAAGAGATTAGTCTTGCTAAAATCATTACTTCCTTATTGACCTCAAACACAGGAAAGGAGCTTACCAACTAGGTCAGATCACTAAAGAAGAGAATAAAAGAATGGCACAAGCAGCTGGAGCACAAGCAAAGAGGTCAAGACACAGAACATGACAATAAGAAACAAAGGAACCCTATGATCACAGCTGAGCAGAGATCAGGTCAGGCAAACTTCTGAAGCTGATCTGCCAATAGTCTGCCCTTAAAGTGAGTGCTTCAAAACACCAAAGAACTTACAGTATCTAAACATGAAGTAGAAAAGTATTTTTTTTTTTAAGAGGAAAGTCTCAGACTGGTCAAATAAGATAGATACAAAAAAGCTTTGAAAATGAAGTTCCATTCTCCCTACCACATCTTTACATTATTCCTCTTCAGTCTTGTTCTAATCCAGCAGCCACTTTGCCCTTCCTAAGTGTATGAATATTCCAGCCTCCTTCTGAACCCTGTGCCTATCACCTGCCTGTCTCGTAAGCTTCTCTCTCTCCTCATTTGACCTGTTTCAAAACCAAGACACCACAGCCTACCTTCCAGAAACATGTCCCTCCTAAGCATGCTCTTAGGAAAGGACCAATATCTCTCTCCACAAATTTCCATGTAATTCCTAGTTCAAGCAACCCCAAGAACTATGCAAGCTATTAAACACAGATTATCTAGGCAGTAAGCTGTGAACACATAAATCAGGTTCTACAACTGGAAAGACTACATTAACTAACTGTTGAGAGAGAATGCAGAGAAGATGCAGAGAGAGCCAGAGAGTTCTTCTTGCATTAGTCTATAGGAACAAGATCTATTGGTATCTAGCTGAATTAATAGCAATACCAGTCAGAGCTCAAATGAGAACACAGATTACTAATTACATTTTTCAAATTTAATTGGCCTGACAAGTATCAGTGAAGATACATAAAAAAATAGTTGAGCTGACATGAGAACTGATAGCAGCTCTGTGATGTCTCATGCCTGTGCTTAGAACAGCGGGAAAGAGAAGCTGAGAAATCACAGACAAGTCAAACTGAACCTCATATTCAAGAACATTTCTGGATGAAACAATTGTGTGCAGCTATATGGTAACACAGACATAAGTGGCAATCAATATGAATTTGTTAAGAACAAACTGACAAAACAATCCAATTTCTTCCTGTGTTGTGGCTAAAAGGTCTTTTTAGAAGAAGAGTGATTGTCATTCATCTTGACTTCAGTAAGTCACAATGAAATCTGAACACAGAAATTAGATAACTGTACCCGCAGAGGACCAATGTTTCACTGTCAAACAGAAAGATGTACTATATGGTGCTTCAGAGGGTCTGTCCAGGGTCTAGTCTTTTTTCAGCATTTCTCTTAACAATCTAGATGATAGATAGAAGAAAACATTCCTGACAGTAATAGGGATTGCAGGTATGTTGGAGGACTGGTGAAAGATTCAAATAGGTTTTAACAAGCTGAAGAAACAGTGTTTTCTCAAGATAAGATATAAAAAAGCTAGTTAGTAAAAGTTCTGTTGTTAACTAAAAGAAGTGGGGGGGCGACACCTGGGGGCTATTTCTGAACTGTGAATCACAATCGTAACACTGCACAATGATTTTGGATATTTAAGAAATGCACAAACATGAGATGTTCCAAAGAAGATCAACAAGAACTATCAGATGTAGAAAACCTAAGGCACAAAAGAGGAAAAAACGGGAAGAAAATAATCTCTTCTCCATACCAGTGATGGACAGAACAAGCAATAATGGGCTTAAATACCAACCAGAAAGATAGATTTTAGGAAAATCACTCAGTTGAGAATAATAATGAAATACTGGAATAGATTGTCAAGGGTAGGTACGGGTTTTCCATCACTGATGATCTACAAAACAGAACTGACAATCTGATTTTGCCTGGGACACAAGGATGGCTTCTCCAAGTCTCTTCCAAGGCAGTTTTCTAAAACAATAAATCACTATCTCCTCTCTTAAGGACATCCTATCACACATCTGAATTTCCTTTGTATAAACACAATTTGTTGTACAACTGACACTGATGCAACATTTCTTGTTCTAAATGAGTTTACAGATGTGGTAGTCCCAAATACAAGAAAGCACTGTCAGCATCTTTGAAAGCAAAAGTAGGGGAAAAAAACCCCAACCCTAAAAATAAAATAAACCAGGAGACACATTTCAGTTTGATCTTTTAGCAAAATTAAACTTATTTCCCATCCATTTTTTCCTTTCTAATAATATGTTTTCTAGTAAGGGTTTGGTTCTAACTGCTAAGTGTGAATCTCCAACACAATTCAAAGTTTCCAGCCATAAGATGGGATGATTAATAGACTTTACCCCAGAATTTTCCCTGATGATGACATGTTGCTATGGAAGTCAACCTCCAGAGCAAAACTGGAAGGAAGAAGTATTGTATCATTAATCACATCGCTAATACAGCCCTAATAAGCTGAGGTTAATATCCTCTGGATGCTGATGGAATCAGATAAACCTGCTCTGACCAATGTTTTAATCAACTGCAATGTTTGCTGAAGGCCATGGTAGTATAGTTTATAAATATATAGGTGCTTTATTCACTTTACAAGTGAAAACACAAAATAAGAACTGAACAGACTCAATTGAAAAACTGCTAACTTCAATCCTTGGAATGTATCAAAGACAAAGTAATTTGGAGACAATGATGAGATGCTCCAGCAAAGCTTCCTTACTTCATTAAAATTGTTCTGAAATTATTTCCAGTATCAGGGAGATACAATACCATTCCCTGTTAAGCCTCAAGACTTCTGTCACAGAATATTTGTGGTATATAGCCAATTAAATTTGTGGCATAAATAATATATATATATATATATACACATATACACACACACACACATATATATATGTTGAAGTTCAGTACACCATTCTGCATTGTGGCACCCATGCTGAGTACATCACAAGCAACCAATACCATGGCAGTTCAAAATAATGCAAGATAAGAATAGAAAGGAAGAGGGAAAATGAATTACAGAGAAGGCATAACAGGTGGAGTCTCCAGACACAGATTCTCAAAACAATTACACTCAATTATTCATCCACCACCAAAAGCACCTGCTGAACAGCAGAAGAATCCTAAGGTAAAAGAATTGCTATTACTTATAATTGCTTACATTGCTTATAATGTATCAAACTAGAGCATGCCCTGTCACAAACACACTTACTCTCATACGGGCTTTTCCCTCCCATGACTGGTCTGAGTAGCAAGCCTCATTCTGAAAACTGTGTCATTAGATACCAAGTTTTTTGCCTTATGTTTTGCTGATGACAACGGACTTTTTTCAGGTTGTTCTCCATTTTGGTTTAAAAAAATAGGACAACTGGAATTTTTTTTCCATAGTCTAAGTCATATATAAAATTATTATTATAAAGTCTCTTGTCAAAGGCAAAATTATATAATCTCTTACCAAAGTCACAATCATGAAATCTCTGATTCAACTTATTTAAACAGAGAAGCGGTTATAACATGCCTTTGTTCACAAAAAGCTTTTCATTCACAGTAACTGTTGGCTTCAGTGAATGTTATGTATAATTGACAATCAGATACAGTTTCACTGTAGGGAGGGTGTCAGGAGGCTGGAGCCAGGCTCTCCCCAGTGGTGTGAATCCATAGGACAAGAGGCAACGGACAGAAACTGATGCACAGGAAGTTCCACCTGAATACAATGAAGAAATTCTTTACTCTGTGGGTGACTGAGCACTGGAACCAACTGCCTCACTGGATATATTCAAGAACCATCTGGTTGCAATCCTATGCCATGTGCTCTAGGATGGCCCTGCTTGAGCAGGGAGATTGGACCAGATGAGCCACTGTGGTCCCTTCCAACCTGACCCATTCTGTGATTCACTTCATCAAATAACCAAACAACTTAAAAAACCAAACCAAACCAAAACTCAACCAACCAAACCAAACACCACATCCAATAGGCTGTGTCTTCATACTGCAAATTATCCGTAGACAGTAATGTGGAAATCAGTCTTTGATAAAGATGTGTTAGGAATAACAAAGATACGTGATTATAGAGTGGTTTATAAACAGTTAATAAATGACCTGGAAACTATTTATCCTAATAATTTTTCAGAGTAAGATTGACAAATAACTGCTACCAGAATTGTAATAAAATAACAACATACATTAGAAAGAGTCCAGCTCTTTCCCATAGTTATATAAATCTGGCACAATTGAAAATGGAAAAAAAAATACCTATTGAGCCAAAGAATTGTAAACCTAAAACCACAACAAACAAGAGGAACAAGTCTATAAATGGTGCTGTATGATGCCTTTTTGATCAAGAGATGTAGTCCAAAGTGTTGAGTAATTCCAAAAATGTAGCTATACAGCTTTTACACATTTACTTTTTTTACTAAGCATGCTTGTTTACAGAACTCAAGATTTTCTTTTAAATCCCTATCTCCTATTTGAATCTATTTTTTTACTTAAATGCTGTTAGTTGAAATTGTTAACACTGCACTCAGTTGAGGTCTTCTCTGAGCTTCCCTCCGAGGCTAAGGAATGGATGTCTTCAAGTTCAGTTAGTTTACTGGATTCTGATCGCAGGACAGAAGTAGCCTCAGCTCCTCAGTCATCCTATGTCTGGTGAAAAACAGGGCCATGAGGGAAAAATATTATTTATCTACACTGGAGTAACAGGAAAGAAGCTAGCTTCCAAATTTCTCCATATTTACTCCTGGCTGCATGTAGGGTCAGAAGGAGGAAGCAAACTAAAGGTACCATGTAATGTAGCTCTAACTCCCAAGCACCCAAGGAGAATTTTGCTGGGCTGAATATGCTCTCTCCAGGTCTCACAGCAATATTAAACTGATCAAACAGCAGAAGGTGTCTAACTATTCAACTTATTTTGTATTCAGTGTACACTCTCCTAATTGTTTTCAATTACTGCTCTTCTTTTCCTGGAAACAGATAGTGCTTGCCTCTGCTTGGCACCTATTAACAGTGGCCTCAGACACTCAAAACATAGTGGCTACATTTCTGTGCATCTGTCTGTGGATGCAAGACCTGATTGCATTGAAACCATGCTCAACTTGCCCAAAACTTGCAGTTTCACTCTACCCAGTGAAGGAACCTGGCTCATTTTTCCAAATAATAAATAATTACCTTCTCTCATTTTCCAACAGCCTGATGGAATTTCTCTCAAAAAGAGGTGGAACTTTTGAGTTCACTAACCTGATCTTTCATGTCTAGCCAGAAATTCTTATTTGCTCAGGACAGTGACATCTAAGTGCATTTTTGAGATGTTATTTATATGTTCATTATTCTCCTAGAACAGTCATTCCTAATCTGCATGTTAAAACTTATCTATGGAGTAAGCAAAGTAAATTATACCAACAAAACATCCAAAGAATATTGGCTCAGTGTTCAAACTACTGTCTGTAACTTTAATCAACAGCACATTAGAGATGTGATTAGGAGATGTGATATCATGCTTATGTTTATATTATTTGTATAATATTTATACAAATAAATATTTATAATTTCTTCCCCTTCCTTACCTGGATGCATTTGAATGAGCTTTTGAGTGTATTGTGCTGCTCTGGTTAGTAGAGCAACTTTGTTTATTCAGTTTAGAAGATAACCTGAGTGATGCCTGAACATGGGTATTAGAGGGACCTGGGATATAAAAAAGTCTCCCTCTCATTTTGTTAATTTTCTCTTGGATGAAATCAGTCATATTTCAGTGAATGTCTCCTTGGGACTTCCAGAGAAACCTTTACTTTCATGTATGGATATGAATCACTTAAGCTTGTTCTTTTAAATAATTTTTTTTCCAAGCAAAAGATGCCTACACGATTTTAACAAGAGATAATGGTTTTATAGAATCATAGAATTATTAAGGTTGGAGAAGACCTTTAAGAAGGCCAAGTTCAGATTCACAGGCCTGTAATTCTCCTTCTGCCTTCTTCTAAGTGGGCATTACATTTGCTACCTTCCAGGCATCTGGGACCTCCCCAGTTAACCAGGGCTGATGATAAATGATGGTAAGTGGCTGAGTGAGCACTTCAGCAGCTCCCTCAGTACCCTTGTCTGAATCCCATCCAGCCACATAGTCTCGTGCATTATGGGGGCTTCATTCTGCTCCCCAGTATCTTCTGATGACCACTTGAGATACACACCTTCCTATGAAAAGCTGTAGTCTTTAGCAAGATGTACTGTTTGCTAAGAGATGTGAATGCATTAACAAAGAGTTGTGAATGGCAACCAGTGCCTTGCCTTCCTGTTTAAAACTGATGCTTCAATTAAAAAACTCATCTTGGCAACAAGATTGATCTATGGTGATTTAGATCAGAAGTTAAATTTTTTTTTCATTAATCTCAAGACATTTATTTTAATAATAATAGTAATAGTAGTAGTAATAATAACAAAAATAATGCTGCCTCACCAGTATTCCTGGTTTAACATACCTCAGTTGAGTAGGTACTCACTATACAGAAGCCATACAAAGTGTCACCTGTAAACTACAAGACATTTGGCTTCTGAACTGTCGGACAGCCCAGGTAGCTTTCACACACATACAGTGCAGCAAGGCTGAAAAATAGATTACAATGACAGAGTAGTACAAATCCACATAGAGAAGCACAGTTGTCAGAGTAGTAATAAATGTGCAACTGCTTTCACTGTAACTTTAATGGCCAAGACAGCAGAGGTTGGGAAGGAAAAGAGGAAAAGTCTCTATTATCTATCTGAAGACAGTCTTGGCTTCAGTCTTAGCTAAACAAGGAAATGTTATTTTGGTTTGCTTTGCCCAGAACAGCACCTCAATATATTACTACATCTTCTCTAAAGAAACCAAATGAAGCCTGCTCAGACTACCAGCAGCCAGGGAGATCATTCCCAACTCCCACACTTTCTAATGTAAATTCAGTGTCTACTCATTTACTAGTGAGAATTACATATTGGCAGTGCTCTGAAGCCTGAGTGCTCTCTAGAGGCAGGGGCTGTGTGCCTCTCAGGAAAGCAGCACGTGCCAATACGCAACATGACCTGATCTTTACTACCAATGTTACTCTTTCACCATCTCTGGCAAATTAAAACAGTTGCACTCTTAAGATTAGCAGGAGCCACTTCCTGACACAAAGCAAACCCCAACTGCTCAGCTGATTCCAAACAAACAGCAGCTCCCATTCCACGTCCCTACCCAGAAGGAGCTGCCACCTCTTAGCAGAGTGAGCTGGAACATGGCATGAGAAAATCCTCCTTAACCTGACACCACATCTCGTCCACACTGGTTCCATCTTTACCGTGTAACAGATCACACATACTAACTTTCAGAGGAGCAAAACTTGCAGACGCTGAACAGAATATGAAGAACTTATTCCAGTGAGTTTCTGTTTAAAATCTTTTATTAAGATGCATGGCTTCTTGCTCATCTGGCCCCAGTTTACAATGAAAAACTCTACAGTCATCCATGGACTGCCCCACTTTCTAGGTGGCCTGCAGATTCTCCTCAGACTTTCTTCTTCTGTACTCTTTACACTCCACCTTCAACATGTGATTGTTCACTTCCCCAGCAAGATCTCAGAAAGGTTCTTAACTTACACATTTTAGTTTCATATTTTGTCTTAGATATTAAATATTTCTTTGAACACAGTGGTCTTCATTTACCTGTGCTGGCAGTTTAAGTGAGGCAGAGCTTTATTTCCAATGTATGGCCAAGTGCTTGTATATTCCAAAAGATGGTAACATATTCTGTCTCTCCTCTGTTTTTTTTTTTTTCTTTTAATTATTTAGTATATACAAGAATTGTTTCATATATAAAAGAAAACTACAGCTATTCGTCATTGCATGAGAACTTACCTAGCTGCACAATAATACTTTTACCATAGAGTAACTGCTCAGGCAACCTCCTATTCATGAAGTAATGTCATCTGGGGGAAAAAAAAAAATAAAAAATGAAAAAAACAACGGTAACATCATTTATCTTATCAAAGAAAATAAGTTTTTATGGCAATCCCAAGAAGAAGGGCTTCACTGATACTTGCGTGTTTTACCACACAGCCTGGATTCCCCATCAAACCAACTGCTAAAAATGCATCTATTTCTTTAAATATAAAACCACTATCTACAGCAAAAGTACTCCCTACTAATTCTCCCAGTCCACAATGACAGACTTTTTTATGCATTTGAAAGAAACAGTAAAACCAATTACAGCCCTGAGAAATGGGAATTATGCAAGGAGAAATCCTAATAAATCAACCCCCTGACATCAGGAATGCATAAAAGAGACATTGTAAGTCCTTATATAAAGGAGATGTTTTTAAAACGGAAAAAAATGCAGAAGAATATATACCAGATTGTTTTTCAATACTGGCATGATAGAAATTGACCTGTGTTAACAGATCTAGTTTTGAGGTTTGATTTCAACTCTTTCATTCAATTTTGAAAGCTCTAAATTTTGTTTTACAGAAAACCTGGGGGAAAAAAAAAATCAAAATTCTTCACTTACTAGAGTTTTTAGTTCAGCACAGTATTATGGAAAAAAATGAGAATGATGATATGAAACAGAACTGCCCACTCTTTTTGCAAAGTAGAGACAGTATTTAAACAATGTGACAAAGAAAACAAATTTAAGCAGTCTTTTTAACTGAAAACTTCTCTATGAATTGTCTCATAAGTAAATTCACAACTGGTGAGCAACCCTTTCCTAGCAGACCACCAGCTTGGTATATCCCAGTTCGACGTGGATGATTTGGGTTTCAATTTCTTTGCTAAGCATTGCAACAAAAGTTTATTCATGTCATTAGAATTTCAGGCATGCCTCTTCCTCAACAGTCATTGAACAACTCATGAAAGAAGCTGACATGTCCCACGTTAAATGTATTTCCATCACTAGTGGGACGAAACAGATCGGGAAATGGTATTCCCTACTGTAGATTTGGCTCTGCCTCCCACAGCAACTTCCAGATCTGGAGTAGAATCAGCTAGAACAGGAACAAACTGATACTGCAAATGCAGGGCAGAGAGCAATCAGCAAGGAATGGGGTAAAACAGGGCTCTGCAGAGCTCATCAGTGAGCTGGGTTTTGCCTGTCAATCCTGAGGTGCTGGTTACTGACAGCTCCTGATGCGAGGTGAGGACAGGAGAACCAAGAGCTAATTGAAAAGAGGACCAAGAGCTCTAACATATCAGGACAGGACCAAAAGCCCTTGTTGCTCTGCTCCCTGCTGGAAAGCCAGTGGCTGTACTTTGGGTAACATTGGTCTCCCTCCTCATGGTGCTAATGGCCTTTCCTCAACTCTCTTCTGTTAACAGTGGAGATGCAGCAAGTCTGGCAAACATTTGCCCCAGGCTCAGTGTTCTTGCCTCAACACTAAATGTGCCTACAGCTGAGCTATGGCTCAAGGCCACAGGGAAGCACTGGAGTTCAGATTTCAGCATGGAAGAATTACACCAAAAGGATTATATCCCTGATAAGTCATCTACAGCCTCTGCAAACTTTTAAAGTTGGAACATTCGCACAGGAGGTAGTGCGAATCCTTCATTCCAGCTAGGGTATAATTATATGGTTCTGCTTGACAATGTCACATAGCAGGGGCAATGAAATATCCATTTCACAGTGAGGCCAAAATGACATGGCTACTATGGATGGTTAGGCTACTTAATTTATGTCTCAGAACTCATTTGAATTCATTAAGCATTGTCTACTATATTCAACCTTACTATAGATAGCTGCTTATAAATTTTATAAGAAATAAACACTTCAGACATGGGCAATTTATTTTTTCCTGCAATCTGACTATCTTTTGTGAAATTGCACACTACAGACAAATACTTACAATATCTAATTTATAGAAAGCATGAAAACCAAAGACTTCAAACTGTTGCAGAATGGTAGACAGAAGCAAATACATTAGAGGAAGAATAAAAACAAACAAAAAGAAAATACTTAAGGCATCGAAGGTACCTCAAACAGAAAATTAATGTTTTACAAGAAAGCCACTTATCACTTTCTGTGCTTTCTGTATTTGAAAAATACTTAACCATGGGGTGGGATTTTTAAAGAAGAAAACAGGGCAAACGTTTCCTGTATTTTTACAAAGTAAGAAGGTAAATATGTGAAGACTTGACTGGAATGAAATAGAATCCCTCAACTTTGAGTGCATTGTCTGCTGTCCTTTAAAAACAGACTAACCCAGTGTGTACTTCATTAGTATTCTAATTGTCAAGTAGTGCTCAGTGGTTGTCTCAGGCTGTCTGATTAAAAATTAAACAAAATTAATTTTTTTCCATTGCCAGATGCATTGAAGGTTTGTGGGTTTTTATTTTTTTTTTTTTAATTAAACTCCCTCCCCAACACCTAGGATCACATGCTATCATAGTGGAGCAGTAACTCACTATAATTTGCAAGAGTAGACCATGAAAGACTATTTAATCCTGCATTACAGTGCAGAGGTGCTATTCTTATAATGCACTGTTTCTGTTCTGTTCAGTTCAGCTAATCTTTGCGTTCTCCAAGGGTGAAAGAAAAACTGATGGGACTGTGACAACAGAACATGGCAAACAGCTCCATGACCTACAACTAGATGTGGTGCACATAAGACAGCTTGTTTTCATCTCTAACTAGGCACTGTGCTTTGGTAAGGACATTCTTATGGATGTGATCTTGGCTACTGAGCAGACTCAGGCATTTAAAAGTAAGATCTGAGCACTGTCAAACTACTCTCTTCCAATTATACATCTATCTAACATAAAACTGTACCAACAGGTGTTCCCCTTAATCATGAATGCAGTGTTTCAATAGTGCTAAAAAGGATGACCTAAAAAGTGAATTTCTGGACAGTACCTCAAGATCCTGGCACACATTTTCAGGCATATCCACAGACATCTCTTCAATTTACTCAAATAAATAACTTAAACCATCTTGTTCCTTTGTTTCTTATAATTACAGTAGGGACCCTTCTTTCTCTCTGTTAAAGTTAGAAACTATGTAAACAAAATTAATTGTGTTATGTGTGTAGACACTGTAGTTGTAGAGGATAAAACTGATTCTATATTCAGAATACTGAGATTAATAGGACCCAGAGTGTTCCCAAGACACAAGAAAAATATACAGTTATTATTTTAAGCTACAGCCAACTGAAATAACATGCCAATCAGTTTGATCAAGGACAAGAGAGGAGTCATGTTAGACTAGAGATTTTTTGAAACTTAGACTTGTTTCATTCATGTTAAACATGTTGTCAGTGACACTAACTATAACATTTATAAAACCATTTTGAAAGACCAGGCAAAGTAGTGAACTTGCTAAATAGCTGTAGTGAACACACTAAGGTTGCATTAACAAACACCAAAACCTTCAGAAAAAATACTGAATGAACATATGCCAGTCTCTAGCAAGACAGATTTTCCTTTGTAATCAGGCTCTCTTATGCTGGAACAACATACAAAGGCAAATACAAGTAACGTGATCAAGTCAGTTCTTTTTATATTTCAGAATACTGATGGTTAAAAATTATTGTTGGCCAGAAAACAGAGCTGAAGAATTACAGAATTCTTCTCAATACAACCCAATTTATGCTCTCCTTCAGAAATTTTTGAGGGCTGTCAGGTATTGCTATGATATTCAACTTTCCTGCAGTATTTACACGTGGCTTCTTCCCTCTCTTAAGTACATGCAGGGACACAGCCAGAGACAACAGAGCTGGATATATAATTTTTTGGGTAAGGCTCAGCTGAATTCTTCTTCCTCCATTGAAATGTTGGTCTCATTTGCAAGATTATGCATAAATATTAAGCACAAAGACTAGGAAATTAAATTAAATCCCAAATTTGTTCCCTTGCAACACGGCCCATATCGATGTGAGTTATTTGCAGTGGTGGACTGGAACAGGTTAAGAGCAAAACAAAACAAAGAATTAAAAGAAACAGGGCAACTCATTCAAAATTACTGAATCTATACAGGTAGACATCAGATGGGGCCATGAGGCTGGGTTAGCATACATTTTCTTAAAATCGATTTATTATCCTTTTAGAGTTGATCTGAACACTGTCAGGCCTTTCATATTTTATACCTGATTGTCCAAGTCCTTCCTCTTTGAACACAGAAAGTGTTCAATGCCCAAATGCTTCAACTGTAGCCTAGTTAATATAGTGTTAAAAGGGATTTTATTATGGAACTATTACCAGCAATTCACACAGGATGTTTAGTGGCATTTCATATTTGTACTCTTACAAAATGTTTGAAGTATGAAAAGCTGTTCTAAGGAAAATGTCTTCATGTCTGGAGTTAAACAGCTCTGTGTGTTTTCATGTCCAAATATAAAATATCTACTATGCCCAAAATTTTGCAGGTTTTAAACTAAAAAGATTCTTTCCTGCAATGAAATAGTCTTGGCACCTTAAAATAAAATTCAGCAGCTTTCAACATTCCCAGTGTCACCTACTCTGCTTTAACATTGTATCATCAACAGCTGGGGTGATGTTACGAAGCCGCTTTATTCCTTAACCGCCCGCTCAATGCCCAAGGACGCTGTGCCTTTGGGATGGACCCAGGGGCGGGGCCGGAGCCACGGACCCGAGGGGGCGGTTGAACGGCTCAGCCCAAAGGCTCAGGGGCTCCAGGGCCCGGGCAGGGGCTCGGTGAGGCTCGGGAGGGAGTGCGCCGGGAGCGCTGTGCTGTTTTTTGGGTTTCTTCTGGGTTCCAGCTAGCTGGGAGAAAGGTGCCATTTCTTGGTTGGGTTTATTTCTTGTTCTTTTTTCCCTTCCCTCCCCTTGCCTCACTGCCTCCCTTCCCCTCCTCGCTGGTCCGGGGAGCCTGCGGGGGTGGCCCCGGTGGGCCTGTGGGGTGGCTCCAGCTGGTCCGAGCCTGGGTGTCTGTTCCCTCTCTGGGAATTTGTTGTATTTTGAGGGGTTTTTTTATCCTGTTCAACCCTGTTTTGTTTGTGTGTTAATAAACAGTTTGGTTTTTCCACTTTCACTTGCTGTGACCCACTTGTCTTATTGGTGAAGGAAAAGGGGGAGGCCCTTTTCCCTGCAGAGGAGACACATTCCAGAGTGTTTCCTCCTGAATTTTTGTGTCCAAAACTGAGACATCTTGGCACCTTAAAATAAAATTCAGCAGCTTTAAACATTCCCAGTGTCACCTACTATGCTTTAACATTGAATAATCAACAGCTGAGTAATCAAATAAACAGAATCCAAGCATGCCAAAACGTAAACTTCACCCACCTGTGACTTCATTCCCCAGGCTGTGACTTTGCAAATTCTTTTCTGGGAGATGAACTAAAGCAAATAGGGCTGGATTTGTAGTAAAGGGCACCTCTCTAGCATTACCATTTTTCACCAGAAACACCTACAGCTTCCCATTCCACCTATAAAGGAAACTGCCTACACTGCGGAGGAAGAACCAAGAAATATTGGCCTGCCCTGATGTTAAATCATTATGGCTATGACAGGCGTTCCTACACATGATGCATGTGCAGCTGCAAATAAGGTCACCGTGTTTTCTCCTTGGCAGTTAACACTACGTGCTGAACATCTCTGCTTCCTTTTTAAATTTACACTAGCTCCACTCCCTTAAAAATTAGAGGAAGAATTTGCAAAGTAATTAGATTTCTATGTCTAATTAGAGAAGACTTAATTCACTACTGATATATTTCACTTTTCTGTCAGCTAGTTTAGCAATGACTTTCACATATTCAGAGTTTTCCATACCACTGAGCTCCAAACTAATTTACAACCTTTGGATATTGTTATGTGCTGTGACAATAAATAACAGAATCCCCAGATTTTGCACTATGTTAGATCCAGGCGCCCCTTACAACAGCCACCTTTTCAGATAAAAATCAGAGCTGCTGGGCTCAGCACAGTCATGGTGTAGGCACAAACCAGCTCCACATCGCGTCTGCAGACAGTCCTTTTTATTTCTAACAGCACACAGGCTTCATCAACAGCCTGGCACAGGTAACATCCTAACCTAAACACTGCAATTACTGTGAGAGCACAGAACAGTGCAGTGTATACACACATGCATTTCTGTCACCAGTTAGAGAAGATCAGTGTGGCATTGATAAAAATCAATGGCAATGAGCTTATTTAGAACAGAAAGGGGCCTTGTCTTGAAGAGCCTACCTTTTAGCCAATTACACAAACTCATTTTAGCAAAGCAGTGCTGTACTTTCTAAAAGAATCTCATTAGTACTGGCTTAGCATTAGCTTGGCTACATTTGGAAAATCATGATTCAATTCATTTGCTTATTGCAGTGGTATACCCTGGCAAAGATAGGATTCACTAAGACCTACTTTTGAAGACAGCTTAGTGAGAGTATGCTGATAAAAAATATTATTTAAATAATCTCACTACAAGACAGCATCTCTCATCATGGATGCTGGCCAAGTGCTTCCAATATTTTGTGAGTTAGTGCAGCCAGAGGCAAAAACAAACCCAACAGTCACCAGGAGGATTTGTGGGGCTTCCCCTGGTAGCTTCCCATCCAAGTACGATGCATGCTTTCTGAGATCTGATACCAAATGTGGCAGGGCTGCTGCTAAGAGGGTCACCATGGGATTATTTTAATGTTCACTGAAATGGAAGCAATTTATTACATACTGCAGTAGCATCGCTTTCGTTCAAATTATAAGAGGTTGCAAGCAGCCTTTTAAATCTGCTCTGCTTTTCCCTCCGGTCCCAGCTTACCTTCCAGCTTCTTGGAAGGATGATGCTCTGCAAAGCAGGCTTTGGAGGTTATACTAAGAACAGAGGATTCAGTAAGTACTCTGTTGACCTCCCAGAGCATGCAGGGCTAGAAACATACATCTGCATGCCTAAATTCAGTTTCCCCAATGGCCTAAGAAAGGGATGCATCTGTGGAACAAGTTTCGCACTTACTTGAATATTATCATAAAACATTTACATGATTTAATTAGATTATGTAAATGCTTTACTCCAATTTGAAGCTTTGAAAATCATAATGTCATGCTCTAAATTATGCAAATATTGAAAATGCTTTTCACAGCAGCAGAAGCAAAGACACAAGTCCTACCACAGTCCTACCACATGCTGTTCTGCTGTTCTCTATTCACTGAAGACCACACAGAATGCATTACTGTAATCCTGACTCTTTCTATTAACATTTTTTTGCACAGGATGTAGTTATTTCGTGCCCTCATTTTATACTAAGCCCCAAATCCAAATTTGATTTGGAAAACGTTCTGTGGTTTATATCCACATCCTGACTAAGCAGCAGATTTTTCACAATATTCTCCCCCCTCCTCTGACACAACATGCACTTCATGGTAAGGAGATCTCAGCAAGGAGATGCAGTAAGTTATTCATTGAAACATCTTCCTAAGTGCTGAGCAGTGAAAAATGGAAGTAGGTAAAACCTTGGCAAATGTTTTTCTCTTAAGTTAACTTACTTCTGCTGTACTCCTGGATAGAAGTGCTGCCACAATAGAGCACATGTCACTAAGAGATCCTGCACCTCATAGCACACTTTTTAGACACAACAGGACTTTATAGGATCTACAGAAATAAGTTACAACAGGTAGGGATGGTACCAAATTAGTTGGAGACAAAAGAAACAATCATGTGAGTCAAAAGAACCACCATGAATGAATTGCAGGTACCAAATTAGTTGGAGACAAAAGAACCAATCATGTGAGTCAAAAGAACCACCACGAATGAATTGCAGGAATTAAGACATACACCAAAGTTGGGTAGCTGAATTTTACGAGGACTTTGTTATTCAAAAAACTGCTTTGTAAATGTTTTCCAATGCAAACTGACTGCAACAGCTTCTTCTTCAATACAGCTGCTCAGTGTATCTGAAACACTGAAGTCTAATGTTGACAGATTTCAATTGCCAAAATGGACCCTAAAGCATGTACTACCTCTAGGGTCACAAATCTTTCTATACGATCAGAATACCTCACCTCCAACTCCTACTGGTTCCCCAATATTTGGACACCCACCTCCCCCATGTCCAGAAAAAAAAAAAAGATAATAAAGTTTAAGTTTATGAAAAATCCAAAAATGTTTAAATTCTAAGGCAAGGGAACTTTGACAATAACATGTCAGAGAGAGATTTCTTCCTGTGCAATTACGGCTTTTCCTCACCACACTGTTAAAGGACCTATCCTAGAGCTCTTCAGCCATCGGTGACCAGAGAGTAGTTGATATGCAGGCCAGGTTATGTCACATGGCCATTGGTATATCCATGCTGATACAAACCATCTGGGGTAACACTTATATCTAGCAGCAGCCTACGTTCCTGGCTAACCATAGAATACACCTGTCCATTTTTATCTTACACAGATTATGACTCTTGGGAAAGCTGCTTCCTCAGAAATCTGCCAGCTTTGGTGTGCTGCCTGGCTATGGTTATGACTTCTGAGAAAGCTGATGGGTTGTTAGAAAAGGCAGTATGAAAGTCTGTGGGGAAAAGCCACACAAGACAAACATGAAACTGCAGACAGAGGTAATCCTGTTTGTAGTGGGAAACATTAGCAGCTGCTGGGTTCAATAGGGAAAAGACACCAAAATGCAAAGGTCTAAAATCCTAATGGGACAAACAGAGCTGGAAGATGGCCACTCTACAACTCTGTTCCAAGCAGCAGAGAGGACAACACCTTCATAGCAAGGAAAATTCACTTCAGGTGTATTCCAGACATGAGGAATAAACTAGTGCTAGACCCAGCAGCCTGTTAGATTTTTGGCTGAGACAGGCACAAGCCACTGCCTTTTCCTACATACCCTGCCAGCAGCTCTCAGATCATCAATATCTTGTCCATGACAACAAGAAAATACCTGTCTGCAACACACTTCACCTGTTCCCTTGCTCTGCTTGCTAGGTTTGCCCACTCTCTGCTGACCTCAGCCAGTCATCACAACACTGCCCACCTTCTGATTTTACAGTGCCCTTTATATTCAATACTCTTCCTAGGACAATCCACCTAAAAGGCCCTTTTTTTTTTTCCACCTATATGGGAAAGTTACAACACACAAATAATAAACTTGTAGGGACAAATTTATTTTTGAAAGTTTCATAAAGCACTTTTCAGGGATGCATGAGTGCTCTCTTCACTAAAAGGATAAAATTGATGCTCATCACTACTCCAGAAAAATTCACAAAACCCAGAAGTGAAACATTTAATAAAAATGAAAGTAATTTTTTAAAAACAAGTGTAAAAAACAACACACTCTCAACTGAATAGTAAAGTGGTTTTCAAACACTAAGTAGTAAAACTCTCACTACCCTTCCCAGCAGAAATTATCCCACAATGCATAAGATAGACCTGGCTCAACCTCTGTCATGGGCAATACCAGAAGAGCTCTAGGTACTTACTCTTCAGCTCTGACAGGTCTTAAGTCAGGTCATAAGGCTGTCATACAGGCCTGGCAGCAGAATTAAGTTGCTCTTATTCCAGGTTCAACAATGTCTTTCCTGTGACAGGAGTCTTTGAAATGAAACTCCCTATCCAAAATTGCACCCTCCTGTGGTTATCACACAAAATAAATGGAGCATAGCTGACTGAAATTATTCTGATTCAATTATTTCAACTAACCATATTTATCAGCCTCCTAAAGTCATAAATCATAGCAATCTCTGTTGGGAAATTCAAAATTGATGTGGCCCCGCCTGAATCAGAGAAGGCGGTAGGCATCTGACAGCCTTGAGGAGCAGCCTTGTGTGAGTTGATTGAAATTTCTAGCAGTATTAATCTTAATAACCTCAGGTAGCTTCCTCCCCACAGCCTTTCTGCGCAAGCAGCGAGGGAGGGAGCACTGCAACAATTACTCCCTCATTCTCTCCAGCTGACTCTGTTTTCTGATGAATATGAACACGTCAGTCATGCTCAGCCTTCATCCCTTCTCAGCCCTCAGCAATGACCAGTCCAAAACCTGCAGAATTAAAATTGTGATTTGAGCCTTGAGGTGTAGGACACAGAAACAGAAACCAGACTACCTCTCAATAAAATAGCATGAAGACTTAAAGACTTTTCCTCTGCCTTATGAGAAGTGCCTGTGAACTGCAATAGAAAAAATGGAGAGCATTTTTCTTAGTCATTCAAATTATAGATGGAAGATATTCAAGTTGCATTAATGCTGGAAAGACATGATTAAAACACAGACCAGAAATATGCATCCATCTAGGAAAGGGATTTCAAGTAACCATCCCTCACAACTGACAGGATGGTCAGAAGTTGTTGAAGTTCACTGGCATTTGCTTTGTGATGGATTAAACAGCTTCCATTGTGATGAAGCTTTCAGTTGTGCCTTCCCTAACAGACTTTCCAATATTAATATGCACCAGATTTCTTCCACATCACCCAGACTGACTTCCAGAAAAAAAAAGCAACATCAAAGCATCTATTGCTCTAACCACCTACCAGCTGCTATTGGCAGACACGTATCCACCCAAGCCTAACTCTTTCATACTTGAAAATAAATGTGTAATGCAGCCACTCTCATGATGATAAAGAAATGTTCTTAAGAAGATGCTTTCCTGTTTGTGCACATCATTATCCGGAGTAGCATAATCCTTTGTTTGGAAGCAGCTTTGAGGGAACTTCTCAAAATATTGTATGTGTATATTGAGACATGGCTGGAAGTCCTCAAGTGAGTGGTTCACCCAACAAACTGCATGCTGGAAAACAGATCATTCCTATTCACGACCTTTGCAAATTCAAGTTCCAGGCATTCTCCCCACCCACTACTTTCCAGGCAGAGTTAAAATTGGTTTGTTACTTGCCTTAGCAGAAACTCTTTCCAATTATGAAAAACTAACACTTGCAGGGGTTTTTTTCCTTCAAGTGTGTTTGAAGACAAGTTAAATTTACCATTATATACTATGTTTCACCCATCCTCCTTGGAAAACAGAGTGATGTAAGGGAAATAATATAAGCTGTCAGGCTAGAATTCTGGCTCTTCTCTGTAACAAAATGCATAATCCCCACTTTGTTGCATGAAAGCGATCTTTTAAGTTCTGATATTTGCCAGTATTTTGACTGGCATTTTATAAGAAAAACCTCAGTTAAAAACAAACATTGATAATTTGGCTAAAACTTCCTCATTTTGAAACACATTTCCTTATCCACCTCTGTGCACTGCTGTTCCACATAGCTCAAATATCGATACCATTTCTGCTATTTGCCAGTCTTTCTTGTCTTCTCAGTCCTCTACAAATTTTTAAAAGCTGGCAGTGGCTCAGTGAGTTTGTCTGCCAAGTCTATTGCCACCCCAGGATTCAGCTCATCTAGACTTGCCGATTAGTATGTGGTATCTTTGGGTTTTCCAAGGTTTTCCATATTCTCCTCAATTCATTCTGTTTAGGAGCTTTCCTACAGTCCCTCCTGCCAAAATCCTGAACTCAGCGCAGCATCAGAATAAATGTACAATTTGCTGAGAAGGTACATTAGAGGGTCTTCCCTGCTCAGCACAGCTGCTTGGCAGCTGTGCTTTAGCTCCAGGACAATGGCAACCGTTTGCCAGGCATCTTCACACTGGGAGCTTGACTCCTGGATTTAGTAAGACTCATTCATCTCTTTCTCCCCAAAGCTGTCTTCTGTGCTGGAGCATTAGGACTCCCTTAGGAAGCTGGAGCTGCCACAGCACCAAAAACTGTAGCATCAAGCAAGTTTTCTCAAGAAGAGCTCAGAATTCTTTTGCTGCAAGGTAAGTTAGTGTGGAAGGAAGAGTGGGACTCAGATACTTTCACCTCTAGTATCTTGAGATGTTCTGACTATGGCACTCCCTTGAAGCCATTAACAGGGGTATTAACAGTGTCTGTCATAAACAGGTATTTCTGCAGATTTAACTAGTGTGACTCAAGATTAACAGCGCAATTGAAATTTTCTTCCTGCCTCTCGAGTTACTGCTGGCTTGGGTTAATTACCCCATCTGATAATTTTGCACTGAAAGGGAAAGAATAATGAACAGCTAAAAATCCCACACCCCTAGAATGTACATGTTTGGACTAATAACTTATGGATCAGTAACTAACGTACATGAACCATCTTCAACATCAGAACTAAAATGCTGCAACATAAAATAGCAATTCTCTAACACTTAAATCAGTTATCATAGGAAGATTAACATGGTCGAAATTTAACGACCTTTAATATCATGGCCAAAAGAAGCAAATAATATTGTTGATGTTTTTCTACTCCTTACCCCTGTATCCTTTTCTTCACTTACTGTCAACTTCTTTCATCTTTCCTATTTCTCTTTTCCAAGTGATCCAAATTTCCCTGATCTGGTCCTTTTCAATTCACTTTTCATTCTGCATTTGCCAGTCTTCCTCTTCACTTTTTCTTCCTGTGTCTCTTACTCCAAACCTGTTTATGTCATTTTCTTCTCACTTTGCTAGATTCTCATTGACCAAAGTGGCAGGTGGAACGAGCAGAAGCAATGTGCAAATTGTTCTGGGAAGTATCCATGGCTTCACACCTTGCAACTCCCTTTATGGGAAGGCCAGGCTTCATGAAAAACTGATCTGCAGTTTTCTCTCAGCCACTTCACATGCTATTCCAGAAATCATAGGCTTTCTTCAGCTTCAGAACAACATTCGTATCGCAGGCATCACAAGAATTTTAAGCACTTTATTTGTATCCTCTAGAAAAAGAAAAAATACCCTGGAAATCCTCTGTGAAGCCAAATGGAAGCTCTATAGCACTACAAACTTGCATACAAATGCTGATCTTAATGATGATTACCTACTTTTCCCTGCTCCAATTAAATCAAAAGCATGTAAGATACCACATGGTGTCCCACCATAGCAGACTACAGTCAGATGACACTGTTGAAGTCCATCTTAAATCAGCTGCAGAATTTCAGTCTCAAATACTGCCAGAGGTACCAGGCTGAAAGATTAAGAAAATCCAAATGCAGAGGCAAATCCAGAATTAATGTTTTCTGTTCCCTGCTGGAAAATTTTGTGTTCTAGAAGCTTAATTCTTTACAAAGCACTGTTTTAAACTAATTTTAGTGCTGCACATAATCCAGATCATATAGCTTCTTCTTTCAACTCAAGAACTGAAAAGGTACAGGGTATGGACTACAGGCCTAGAGCAAACACACTGTCTACCTAAGCCATCTGATGTATGTTCTTCATTCACTCTGACATTGACAAGCTATTCATTAACTTTGTGGGCTTCATGATAGATAAGCAAATTTAAGCACTAACACCACAGGAAAAGTCCAGGTCAGTACTGAGAGGTTTTGCTTTTTGGTGTTTGGTGGTGGGTTGGGTTTTTGGTCTTTTCTTAATATAAAGTTAGCACCATTTTAGTTCAAGTTAAACAGATTGTTATTTCAAGCTTCTCATTAAATGGCCAAGATTTGTATTGACTTTGATCAGTTTCACTTAGATCATGCTCAAAACCATTATAAAATATTATATTCAATAATTCATTTTCTGTGGAGTAAAAATACCACATAACAAGCATTTTTGTAGCTCCACACCAGAGACATATTAATACATAAGTGGGAAAAGAAAAAGATTTTCAGCACCAAACCTAAAAAGAAACAAATTTTTAGACAGCAAGGCTGACAATATGACATTTTAAAGGAATACTGTAACTCACTTTTTCAAAATCAAAACCTACTAAAGTTTCTTACCTGGACACAATCTGCAAAGAAAGAAAAATAATTTAAGAGATGCTTGAAAACAGAACAATTTTGTGCTTACCAATGCTGCTATATGACTGTATAAAGAGAATTCTCTGACACTGAAAACCACCCAGAGCTGTGAGGTCAGACCATGATCTGAAGTTCCAAAGCAGTGATGGACTCCTTGCTGTACAGAAATCTAATTAACAATAATGACTGCCTTTGCAGTCTTATTGCAAAGGAGTATTTTGCAACAATATTGTTTCCAAACACAATACTAGGATTCTGTTAGAAATTTACCTGAGAAATGTGAGTTTTTTGAAATCCCCTAAAACACAGCTCACAACAAAAGTAAACATGCAGAGAGAAACATGCAAAGAAAAATGCAGGAGCAATGTGCTATCTTAGCTCTAGAAACAAAACTTTATAGACTAAGTTATTGTTTTAAATTTCCATTTCCTACCTTTTCTGGTAAATAGCACATGTCCAGGGAGGTAATTAAAGAGACTGGACAATCACATGGGGATTCTCTGCCAGTACTCTTTGTAGTGTCCACCAATTGATGGTTGAAAAGGATTTTTCTAAGCCAGAGATGCTGACTTTATATTTAGCAACCTTTAATGGATTCATTGTTCAAGTACTGTTTCAGTTACTTTCAAGTCATGTAAACTTTAACATTAATGAGACTTTTTTTCTTAGTGCAGTTTTGATTTTTTTTTCTGAGCGAAGGGATTGTTAAAGGGGAGTGCCATAGCTCACCTTCATGCCTGTGAAGACCACTTTATTTCGTATGCTTTGAGCCACCATATGCAGATCACATTCAATAACCTCTAGTTCTGGTATCAGGAGAGACAGTGAACAATCACTCCATATTCATCCCCTCCCTCTGCCACTTGTGATTTTATGGACTTTTATCATTCCGCCTCAATTCCATTCGTCGTTCCTGTCATTCTCCTCTAAAATCTTTCTGCTTTACTACATTGGGCTGGAGATGGAAGAAATCACAGCTACACACAGTACTAAGGATACACATACACCAGTGATTTATAAATATATATTATCTGGGGGGGTTAAAAATACTTTATTTTCTTCACTTGCTTTCTAGTAATTGCCAGTGTTTTAATTAAAATTTTAATCTCTATTAAGATGATGTCTTTAAAGATCTTTAAAACCCCCAAGATCTTACTTCCAAGTAATAGCCATATTAGTGGTCCACCGTATGTAAAATAACTGCTTTCTCCCATATTAGTTACTTAACATTTCCTGCACTGAATTTCATCTGCCATTTTATCATGCATGAGATAAGGCCCTTTCATAATTCTTCAGTCATCTTTACTACTCTGAACACTCTCTGCAAACTTTGCCATATTTTTCTGCAGCCCTTTTTCCAAAAGGTCATGAGTATACTGTGAAGCACATGCCAAAGCACAGATCCTTGTGGACTTCACTGGTAATTTATTTTTTTTGCCACTAAATGTGACAATTTATTCTTGCTTCCTATTTCCTTTTAATCAGTTATTTAACCATCTTAGAACCCTTCCTTTCATCCTACAGCAGTTTGCTTGCTCCAACAGCCTGGGAGGAAACTTCTTCAAATGCCTTCCCTTTCAGAAGGCCATTTCCACATTGCTGCCAGTGCTGTACATGTAGCTCAGATCCCACTTTACAGCCAGCCAAAAATGATTAAAATTTGACCCTTTGTGCCCTCCTGATTCTATTGCAATGCATTTTCATTCAAATTTGACCTGCAAGTCCCTTCCTTTCCAGTACCAATCCACTCTCTTCTTTCCTATTGAGTGATACATGCATTTAACAAGACTAAAACAAAAGAAAACATTTCTTGATACTACTTGTTTACAGAGCTTTCCAGCTCATATAAGCTTACAATATTAAAGGAAATACAGCCACATAAAAATTAGTCTGAAATCTATCCTGCATTTATTACATGTTAAAAATCAAGTCAAGTCCCACACACAGTTACGCAATTTCCCCATCACTTTCACATTGCCAGCCATATACACTGCCAGACAAAGTTTCATTAGACATTTCTTGCTAATGTGAGGTAAGTTTTAAGGAGTATACCAAAGATATACTGCAGAGGTTTTTTCATTTTTTTTCCAGAGGGGTGAGGGGGGATTGTGGCGCACAGGCGGGACAGACATGATACCCAACAAGATTTTGTGTCTGAAGATGAAAAGCTCCACATATAAAGCAGCAGCCCAGCCAAGGATTTTGACGTTCAGACAACTGAAGCACTACTGAAAATGTAGTTTTTCTTACAATATACAGGTGAATAGCTCATGCCTAATTACAGATTGAAACAATTTGAAATAGCACAAATTTAAAATATAAACAGAAAATCAGGTAATTAGAATTTCCAACGAAGCATTCATTCTGGAGCAGACAGGCAACATCATTAACACAAATACAAACAATAGTAGGGATGATTTAATTGGATTACTTCACTCCTATGAATTTTTCCAAATAAGCTCTTTAAGAAAGCCATAGATGGAATTCAGCTGTCATCTTTTCTGGATATTTTGGCCTATAGCAGTCAGTCATGCTCTCCAAATGTGATCTCACTGAAGCAGCTGTGTGTACACAACAAATCACATTTGGACATGTTTCGATCCAAGAGCGGGTAAGGACAAACAGAGGTGAGCAGCAGGCTGTCCCTCAACACTAACATGAACAGTTGCCATAGCAACACAAGGCATCACTGGAAGAGGTTGGTATTGATCTTTCCATCCCATCTTCATTGCCATTTCTTCAGAGTGGTCTACACAATGCTACCACAACCAACACCATCACATGTACCCAAGTTCTGAAGTAAAAGGGAAATAATAGTGTTGAAAAGGCAGCAGGGAATAATTAATTCTGTAGTGAGCCTGGGTATACAAAGAGCAAGCAGCGAATCTTCATCTTAGTGCAAGCTACGCCAGGGGAAGATAGGATGTCAGTATGTACAGGAGAGTTTCACCATGCCTTCCACCTACGTTTGAAATTTCCTGTGCATTCTCCTACAGCACAGCATCTGCCTGTTCTCAGCATTTGTAACAACACAGTAACCAATGTCTAGGTCACCTATTGCAAAAAGTAGGATATAGCAAAGGCTATTTTGTGCTTAGTTGCAAGCCTTCTACATTTGCCAGCATACTGCAGATTGGCACAGAGCCAGAAGGATAAGAAAGTCTAAGTAGACAAATATTTAAGAGATTTTTCAGGTTAACAGTGGTATAGCTCCAGAGTCCCTCACAGCAGAACTTAACCTATAAATATGGGATAACACATTACGTGAGTATATCAGAGATTTTGGTAAAGAGTAATATTTTTTCCAGTAACAATACATAGCTGAGAACTGCATTTAGTTCACAAATTGCAGGATGTTACTTTGTTGATTCTACCATAAGGCTCAAATGAAAAACATGTTTTCAAGTTTTCACTTTCCCAAAAATCATTTCTTCTGAAGACATGCAAAAACGTGAGAAAAAGTGTTTAAAATGTTAGACAGTATTAAGAAAGCCTTTTAAGATCACTCCCAACTATATTTGTGGCCAGAACAGTTAGCAGAATGTGGTCCTAGCTAAGAGCAGAAGGCTGTTTATGCAAGAAATATAAAATGTTATTCTTGAAAACAAGTAGATCACTTCTGCTACATGCACCCTATATTGTTCCCGTTTTGTATCAGTATAACATTTCTGTAATTCATTATATTTGCATAAAGCTAATGTAATAAAGCAATAGTATGGAAAGTGCCCACTATCTCCAAAAACTTTATAGCTCACAAAGTGATTAGCCTCTAAAAAAACCCCAAATCATCTAGGTAGCACAGCCTTCAGAAAATGCATCATAGTTTCTCAAATACTAAAGACAAAATACAAGTCTACATCACTACAGATATTCTTAACAAAATTTTAACATTTATACTTAAAAAAAAGAGATCCTGAAAAAAACCCTGTAACAATACCTACCAGTTGTGTACATCAAGATAACAACTCTAACATAATCCAATAAACAAATAATAACAGTATATAAACAAATTATAACAGTATATGATATTTAAGGGCTCTGGGAACCCTGTTAATAACCAGTCTCCCATCATAACTTAAAGAGGCAAATAGCCACGGGTCTGCTGAGGACCATTCAACTGCATATACGCTATCTTCATGTTCTTCATAGGTAGCTATTACACTGTCCTGAAGGGGCTCTTTAATCCTAAAATTGAAAAAAAACACCAAAAAAAAAGGTAAGGATTTGTGAACACACTCAATTTTAAAGACAGTATTAAATTCACTAACATCTAGATACATAAAATCCCATTTGAAGTATAAGAATGCAGTAGTAGTTTCTAAGGAAATATTTGATATCTTATGTTTGCATGTACTTATGTTTTAGATGACAGCAGAGTCAAGTCAGTGCAAAAGACCCCACTTACAGGGACAAAGTAACTCTTACTCTACACTTCAGTGCATTTTCTGTCTCTCGGAACCTACACTAAGCATCTCTCTCTCACTCTCTAAAGCTAGGTAAACTACGTGGCATAATCTAAATGTACAACTTTTTACCAACATCTTTTCTCTCATCATGCAACATCCCTTCCTCTCCCCCTTCACTGTTAAATGAATTCTTAAAATAATATACAGTGTTAGAGATACGTAGATGGGTAAGAAGTTGCAGTCCCTAACATCAGTCTCTCCTGTGCTGCCATTCTGGACTCATTCTCTCTAGAGTTATGGAAGGGGGATGGCGCCACTCTGAACACGGATTTTTATCTCCCATTGCTAGAGTTGTATCAGTACCCGATTCTCATCTATTGCATACCCCACCTCTCACTGCAACACCCGAGCTCCTGGTCACCTACATCATAGGAGAGACACAGATTCCCTTCTGCATTGCAAATATTCAAGAGATGCAGGCAATTCTCTGAAGTCCAAACCACTCAAGAGTCATTGGTTATACTCTGCTAACTGAGCACAGCCCTTCTTCCCTGCATTCCCAAAGTTAGTCTCTCCTCTCAGAACGCCAGTACAGCACATTATTTTGTAGCTACAGGGTAGGGGAGTTTTCAGAGGATGACCTTAGAGCTCCTTCAGCCACAGAGAATCATCTCTGTCTGACAAGAATCAGTCAGCCCTTCAGAGGCTTCCGTCTGCCTCCTAGAAACAGCCTTGTACTACAGCTGCAACCCTCCTCACAGAAAGCAAAGCCAAAGAGCCTTGTGAATGCCACTCAATCATTTAAACAGATGCTGCTACTACAGAAATGAAGTGTTGTTATTGGCTGTCTTTGCCCTTTCCTGCTGCTCTCTGAAAGCATGCCGCTCTGCAATCACAAAGCCTGGATGGAAGCACAGTAGGGTATCTTGCAGGGTACTTCTGCCCCACCTAGCCAGCTGAGCCAGCTGTGAATCTAACACTGCAATTAAAATTAAATTGAGTTTAATGAAGAAACCAAAAGCAGACTCATACTGCAGAATAGCTTTAGATACGTATTTTCAAGGATTTTTACCATTTATTTGTGCTACATTACAGGTTAACTAACCAAAAAAGGGCACAGCACAACCAACACCCAGCCGCTGGTGAATTGCAAAGAACAAGCTTGTTTTTCAGTTCTCCTGAATATGAACTTTGATACAAACCATCTAACAGCAGAGAGCTAACAAACACATACAGGTGCTTCATCTCCTGTAACATGTTTGTCTAACTTCCTGCTAAATGACATGCCTGGTTAAGTGAAAGTTGGTCATGTCCCCAGACAGCAATGTGCTTCATGCAGTGCTCACCCACTTACCCACAACTCCATTATTCTGAAGGTTTGAGATGTCTCTCCGGATAGGCAGGGGAGTAATGCACAGTGCACACGGCTGTCAGGGGACACGACCGACTTCCAGTTAACCACGAGTCTCAGTTAACCGAAGGTTGGATAAACAGGGACAAATAAGCTTCTAGATGACACTATTTTCTGTACACTCAGAGTTGTTTCAGTGTTTCATTTAAATAACACAGCTCATCTAATTTAATTTACAGGAGTCAGGGGAATGAGTGTTCAGGAAACAAGCCTGTAGATGAATTTCTGTTTGGCATTCCCATTTATTACTACAGTTTTTAGCTGTGTTTTATTATTATCTATACACTGAATTTCCTCTTAGGTATGAAAGTAAATTTTGTGCCTTCCTAGAAAAAGAAAGCATGCTATTCCACTTGGTTCTTCATGCCAATGACACAGCCTTGAAACAGTTATTGAGAATCAGAGAAAATCCTTATGGAGGTGATCACTTGGTATAAAAGAGCTAGATACTATACAAAACAATCAGGATGGAAAAAAATCATCTCAAAATGACATGTGTCTCAGGAACAATACAGAAGACCCAAAAGAAACTGTCCATGAGCACCCTTTACAAACATGATGAATGAAAACAGATTAGCCTTTAAATTATGCAATGGGTAATGGGCCCAGAAGGATTCTGCTAGTGGAATAAAAAGCAGAATTCATTTCATATATGTGAAAGACTGTTCTAAAACATTAAAAAAAAATTCAACATAAGGAGCAGAGGTGTTTGTGATGAGTTTTTTTTCCTCACAACAGTAATCTCTTAGAGGCAGACTACCTTACCCAATGCTAAGAGATTTCCAAGAAAACACCTCAGATTTCTCTGTGTTTTGGCTACATGTTTGCTTTTTTGGTAATCCAAGAATAGGCTGAGGACACTGTTTTTGAATCTGTATCAATCTAGGGTACTTAGGATTGTTCTGTTCCTGAGTCACACAAGTTATGTAGTCCCAATGAAATTTTATACATCTTTTACACATATTTATTTATTAAAGAACCATCTCAGATTAACAAGAAGAGTAGCTGTACAGAGCTGGATATGAAGTAAACTTTCTTCTACAGTATGTTAGTATGTATAATTCATGTTGTTGCCAGAACACAGAGATACCTGTTTTTATATAAAAGCTGCAGGTTATGTATATAAAAATAGCCATGTATAGCTATATATATAGCATGCACATATGTGTACAAAACAGCTATGTATAGCATGAATAGCTATGCTATCTAGCTAGTTCAGTGTACCACAGATGCCTTGGCTTATTGATCCCATAATAGAGAGATGGTGCTGTGCAAGGCCAGCAGTTGGACTCCATGATCCTTGTGGGGCCCTTCCAACTCAGCTTATTCTGTGACTCTGTGACTGTATTTGATAGCATACTTGATAATCACTTGTTATGCCTAGCAAGCTTAGTAAGCTCTTTTCTTCCTCACCTCAGATCTTCTTGACCCTTGCTTCTTTAGTTTCTTGCTTTCCTATTTTGAAGATTTTATTCTGACCAGACTAAAATACCTTTTCTTATACATGTTCTTGCACTGCATCAACTGACAATGCATCGCATTCCTTTGCCACCAAGAATTCACAGTATGAAATGTGACATTTCTACCAACATCATGCATAAATGTCAGACCTGTGCCACACTGAGCTGAAAATGGACTGTGTTTTCTCTGTAGTCTTAATCAAATAACACGACCCCAAACAGCTTCTAAGAAAGGAGAGAACCTTTTATTTTACTAGATAACTGAGGTTAATTGTGTTACAGATTTGAGAAAGAAGCCTGTTCAGCCTTGGATAATTGTTTTCATGTAGAAAGCTGTTATTTCCAATTACTTCTCATGCTAACAACCACTTAAGTTTGCAGTGCTTGCAATTCTGTTTTGTCACCACAGTGTTCAATAAAATATGGTTTTCAGTCAGCAAAAATCATTAATTCCTTATCACAGTCAAAATTAAACCCTCTTTAATCTAAAAATCACTATGAAATAGAAGTGAATCAATAAAGCAGCAAACATGTACTGCAGCGTCCAAAAATGAATTCTGAAATCCATAGCACTAGATTCTGGAATAGCCCATGGATGCACTTTCCTTTTGACTTCAAGAGAAAATTGTTTCCGGTAATATGAGACAACATACTATTTGCTTTTTCACTCTCTTAAAAAAGCCTGAATTCAAGTATGTTTATTCTTGAACACAATTTTTATACATAATAATTGGCCATTCATACTATTCCCAACATAGTATTTTTTTTTTAATTCAAAAAAGAGCTTTCTGAACTGCTTCTACAGGAAACCAGGAAAGGCATACTTTACATAACAGGTTTCATAGATGTCATAATATGAAAAATAAATTAAGGAAGGTATACTTGTTGATGAAGGTTAAAGAAAGAAATAGTACAAGAAAACCAGAAGCTTTTAAAGAAAATAGTCTTGGAACTGAAAAGTGCTGCTGCACTACATTTTGCCCAGCTTCTTACACATCCAACAAAGTGAGTCCAGAATCCTGGCATTGCACAAACCAGAAGCTATTTAACTTGTTTTAATTGATTAGGTCTCTTGGTTGATTCCATACCATAATTCTATGACTCCTAGGTTTCTCCAACACATTAATACCAAAAGCAAAATAGCATCAAAATTAACACTAGTGACAGCTATGTGAAAATATCCTGAAAGCCTGCCTCAGCATGTTTGGCAAATACTTTTCAAAATATCAGCACTGACAAATCTCTCCTCTGAAGTCACAGAGGCATATACAAAGGTGTTATGTTAGATTGTACAGTTCATATGTAATATTGTGAAACACATGATTTATTATTCAAAACACTCTAAACCACATTTCTACTACAAAAAGTAGAAACCACCAACTTCTTTAGACAGAATTTTGAAGAAAGTGTGTTTCTACAGAGAGGGCAGCCACCATTTTCTCTCTGGTCCATTCTGATGGCTGAAAATGTTTCTACATGTAACATCTCATTAAAAACTTCACGATCTCAAGTGAGATTCTCTCTACTGGAAGGACTCATCACTTACATCTCTCAGCTTTAAATATAAAATGTTGAGAAGTGCTTGTGTTAGATCATCTTCTGTTTGTATCAAAGGACATTATGGCTAACATCTATGACAAAAAAGATGGAAACTAAGCATTCAGGAAAAACATTAAAACTGTATTTTAGAATAGGAATTTCTGGTACAATCTTCAAAGGAAAACAAAGATAATGATAATCTTTGAAGATATCGCCAAGAAATGTAGCATAAGGGAGAAGGCAGCATACTTACCTTAGGAACAAGTTCTACCAGTGAGTGAAAACAGCAAACATCTTAAGCCCATAAACCGCAAAGAAAGCTAAGGGAGCTGGGAGCTTATACTGCAAAATTAAAGTTCAAGGATGGCTTCCTTTCCAGGACTGATGTATAAGCTCAAAATGTTATTGACTATATAAATCATTCAATTGTTATGGATACAGAATAGGCTCTTCTCTTAAAGAACAAGTCCTTCATTATCAGTTGAGCCTTGTCACAAAGTTCTGGCCACAGAAGTCATGAAGAATGAAAACACTGCTGTAGATGCAGCATGTACCTTGCTGCTGGTACTCCTATGATAGCAAATAGTCTTCTCATGCTGTGTATCACCAGCATACCAAACAGAGACCTACACAGTTCAAAATTTAAACCTATAAGGCGAACAATATGTATTGGAATGACAGAAGAAAAGGAATCCTGATTGGCAAGTAAAGATGGCCACACTAAACTGTAAGAATCTAGTAGCTTTCTTTTATTGTTAGAAAGAGAAATGTAGAATTAAAATTACTACCAGAATAATTTAATACAGTAACATCTAGAGTCACTCACTAACATCAGGATTTTGGATAACCAAAGACTAAAGAAAGGATATAAGACAGTCACCACCTCCCTTAGGAGGAAGACAGTTCCCATTGCTCTCCTAATACCTTACAAGGAGCTGACAGTCACCTTCAGGAGATTTAGTATTCAGGCAAGTTCAGTGTTGCAGGGAGAATGTTCTTGCAACAACAGGGTGCAAAGCCACTAAAGAAAGAGGTCAAGAAGCCTGACAAGTGATTGCATCCACAGATGTGGAATGATCCCATGTTTTACAAGTTTGTTCAAACTTAGGCATTGAAAAGCACTTCTCATGTTCTTATCCATGCACATTAGCTTTGTTCTGGGGATGAAACCTAAATGAACCCCAAGTACTCACCCTCATCTGTTCTATTTTCCTTTATTTTGTACACTTTTTTCTACCTCTGGATCAAGGTGCTTGAAACTGAACTAGCACAGCATTTCATTCACCATTTCTCAGATGGTTTTTTTCCACATTTGAACTGTGAATTAAATAACCCAGATTGAGAACTTGACCAGAATACAGCATAGCTATATGGCCACATGCCTACACCTCTTCTCTGTGGACAGCTCCATCCTCTTCTTAGACTACCTATTTTCAATAGTGGTTTTGGGCTTCTGTAAGAGCCTAATAATAAGAGAAAGACTCCAAAAAGTGCTTCATCATTATGACTGATCAACACCTGAAAGGCTTCAAAAGTGCTTTTTCATTATGACTGCTCTAAACCTGAAAAACTCCAAAAATGCCTTGTCATTCTGTCTGCTTCTCATTATACAGGCAGTATGGACCGTGGGTAGCCCGCCTTGAGGCCCATAAAAAGGAAGGTGGAACTGGTGCAAGTCAAATGGAAAAGTGAGGGGCAGAGTCCCTGACCTTTGCCTTTCACCCCCACCACCATCCCCTGCTGTGGGACACTCTGAGCCTCCTGGAGCCGACGCCGCCCGCCTGAGGAGAACCCCCCGAACCTGCACCCCTGGACCGGAACCACGAGTGAGTTCTGGAACCCCTGCCCTGCTCCTGCGTCCCGTGCTGAGAGCACCGTGAGTGGGCCAAGGCTCGGCTGCAGCGACCGGGCACCGCGCCTGCAACTCGGAGGCCGGGCGGCCGCATTGCAGCCAAACTGCTCCAGAGATCAGAGAAGGCAGATAAGACCCTTCAAACTGCTTCGCTCCCCCCACCCCATCTCGGCGGCACTAAAGGTAGCACAGTGTGGTGGTGACCTATCCTATGCTTTTCTTTTTAAGTAACCTTGGCTTTTCCTAACTTTCCTCTACTTTTCTCTTTCCTTCTCTTTGACTCTTTTACTATTAAATAAAATACATCCATTTTTTGGCATCAACATCTAACCTCGTTTGGTTTTAATCTCGTTTCTGGGAATATTTTGAACCTTCTAAGTTCTTTCCAGTTTACGCACAGAGACTTAGCTTTCTTTGCTTTTCTGGGTTTGAACTGGATCGTAACAGCTTCCCATGCAGAAAGCACTGAAGCCTTTCTTAATTCAGTGCAAGAAAGCAAACACAGTTGGCATGTTTCTCCTAGACACGTTTCACAAAAGCTGTGCATGCACATCTGGCATGTTTTGGAACAAACAAAAACACAGTGAGAACAGATAAACTCAAGAATATGGCTGATAACAAAGGAAAATCCTACATGGAAGAATCAGAAGTCTCCAAAGATTATTCAGAAGGCAGTAAATGTCCCTAACTGTGAATAGTCAGGGGATAGGAGCTTTTATCCAGGGGAAGTACATCTCCTTTTCTATTTCTATACTTTTTCCTCCTGGCTACTATGAGATATATGATACAGGCTAGGGAGACCTCTAACATGATACAGGGAAGCTGCCTGCTCTTCCATTTTTACAATGGATGGGAGAAACAACAGCAGCAGTTAAAAAGTCAGCAAACTAGTTGCTCTGATCTAAACCAGCAATTAAGAGGAACTGGCAGTCACTTGATTTCAACAAGAGACAGATCCTCATGCAACAGTCCTAGTTATATTGCAAGCATGTTCTGGTCTCTAAGATGGGAGCATAGGCCCAAGACGTCAACACATTTATAGACAAACACTAAAGGAAGGAACCACTACGAAGAAATTCTTAGTAAGAACGGAATACAGCAGTTTTTAGTTTGTCTATTCATTATGCAATGAAGTTGAATTATTTTCTTTTGAAAAAAATTATTTCCAAATACTTATTTTCAGTTGGGAACCTTATAAACTAGACCACTACTGCAGCAAATCTGGCAAGAATAACTGAGTGGGTAGACTCATGCATAGTTCTACATGGTTGAACAAGGAAGGGTTAAACTGACATACTATTTTTGGTTTGCCTCCAACAAAGAAATACAGTAAAAATTAGGAAATTTACTCTGAAAGATACTAAAAATTAACAAGACTTAAAGATCTCAGGAAGGAGTCTTAACTGTGTAGAACAGTTTTAGAAGTCAATGTTTTCAAAATATGGGGACTTAACTAAGTAGAACAAACAACAAACCTTTAAAGATATAACTGGCACATACCCATCATTTTTATATTTAATCAAAGGAGTATTTTTACAAGTTATTGTATTCAGAACAAATAAAATGCAGAAAGTGTCTTTTCCTTTCTTTACAATTGATATTTCAACTTTCTGAGAGAGGTATGGCACTCAGTCTGAAGGTGACTGGCCAGATACTCTAGTTGTCCAAATACATGCTCTTCCTGGTGTATTTCAAGATACACCTGAAACAGACATTCTCTTTATTGATATTTGTGTGCTGTTTAATAACAAATCAGATGTCCTCCAAAACAGGATAAAATTGAACCTTGTGAGAATATAACACTTTCTTGAAAGTCTAGAACATATCCAAGCAAAAAAAAAAAATACAAAAACACCCCACACCCCTCCTGCACCAAACCATACAGTGAAAACCTGTATTTTATAAAATAGACAGTACCCATGGAATGGTGCAACAGACTCTTCATAGAGGTCTCCAGGAGGGCATCGTAGTCAAAATATTTGGTACTAGTGGTTGACTAAAAAGAAGTATTCCCAACAGCTGTTATGCCCTCTTCATTTGTGCACTCAGAACTAAAGAGACATTGATTTGGCAACAGTTCAAGGCTGGTGAGCAGCTTGCAAACATCCTTTGGACTCAACTCGTAACAAGAGGGCAGAAGGGGGAGCCTAAAACAAGACTTTCACAGTACCAAGCAGAGGTTACAAAAGCTGATGTGCTTTCCCAGGTTTTATAGAAAACAGATGAACAGCTGAAAAGCACATATTTAAAATGCAAATGCAGAATTGATACTCTTGTAGCCTCTGGGAACAGGCAAGGGCTCTACATCGTTACTATACAAGTCATTCATGATGGGGTTTACATCCAACCCATAGCCATAGGAAAAGATACATTATATTTGTTGTATTGCATTGGATGGCCTTGGATTAAAAAATTCCCATTCTATAATGACTTGTGTTTCAGTGAGGCAACCTACACAGTCTACAATCCACAGAAATTCAAAATTCCAGATAACCTACTACACAATGTCTGTCAGAATGTTATTTACTTGTGTTATTTTTAATGCATTCCCACCATATTAAAAAAAAAAAAGTGGTTTCTTTCTCATTTCCACTAATGCTATTTATCTTCCATCCTGAACAGAATAAATTGCAATCTCTAGCCAAAGATAAGGAAGCAAAAGATGTCCCTGACTGTGGCAGGGGGGTTGAAACTAGGTGATCTTGAAGACCCCTTCCAACACAAACCATTTTCTCATTCTATATTTAAAACACTGTAACTCAGTTACATTCTAGAAAGTAAGTACATACTGTTGATGTGACCAAATTTTTAGGTACTTAATTTGATACTCCTTGATTTTTCAGGCACTTAAAACATGTAGAGAAAATCTTTTCAAGAAATCCTGTACATTTAAAATTAGCCATTTCTATATATGGAATAACTTTCTTATTTAATATTAAAAAAAGAATAGTTCCCAGGTCCTTTAAATGAAGCCAAAACACCAAAACTATATGGAGCAAAACTACATCTTTAATAATAAAATAAGGTTCAAGAGCAACCTTAAAAATGCAACTAGAGAAGTAACCTAAACTGTATTTAAAATTTTAGCTGAAACATCTAGCCAGCACAGCTGAGCAACTAGGGGATGTTTTTTGTAATTTCCTTGTTCCTTATCACATCCGACTATTCTTCATTTTAAAAGCTCATTCAGGAGTTAATCTGCCTATGTCATTGCAGACAGCTTTCCAGAGCTGTCCAGAGAAGGGCAGTGGAGCTGGTGAAAGGTCTAGTGAGTAAGTCACATAAGGAGTGGTTGAGGGAGCTGGGATTGTTTAGTCTGGAGAAGAGGCGGCTCATGGGTGACCCTACTGCTCTCTATAACTGCCTAGCAGGATATTGTAGCCAGCTGGGGGTCGGTCTCTTCTCCCATGCAACAAGTGACAGGAGATGACACAGCCTCAAGCTATGCCAGGGCAGGTTTAGGTTGGACAGATCTCTTCACAGAAAGGGTGATTAGAAATTGGAATGGGCTGCCCAGAAAAGTGATGGAATCACCATCCCTGGGGGTGCTCAAGGAAAGACTGGATGTGGCAGTCATCACCATGGTCTAGTTGACATGGTAATGTTCAGTCATAGGTTGGACTCTGATCTCAGAGGTCTTTTCCAACCTAATTCATTCTGTAATTCTGTGGTTCATTTTGTAAAGGAAGAGTTTGCTGAAGATCACCATGAAAGCTAGTCACAAAATTAGAAAGCCTCAGCCCAACCTCAATCTACAGAACTCCCTATATACACATATATACACTTGTAAAGACATGTAAAAAGGGAAACAAGCATAACATACTGAACAATAAAAAAGATGAAAGCACATAAAAATTGAGTATAAAAATTATTATTTTAGCATTTCAGTTAATTCCTCACTAAAACCCCATCCCTTCAAAATTCACAAGGAAAATAGGTGATTCCACACAAACCAAATGGATGGGTTTACAAATGTTTGCCAAGAGCATGCACTATTCTCTACCAAGAGTGTGAAACCAAGCTTCTAGTTCGCTTGAACTAGGTCTGATGAGTTACTGGGTTCCAGAGCAGTCAGAGATATTAAGAGCAAAATTAAAAAAAAAAATAATGTGTTTATACTTCCTTTCTTCTGCCTGTGCAGAAGCTCATCCTTAGACTGGTAACACTTCCTAAGGGTTACAACACATACACAGAAAATACAAAAGCATATTTTCAAATTCTCAACCCAGATTGTTCTACATGCTTGATTTGAACCCAAGCTCCCTTAAAGTGAATCTTTTCACCAATCCAGTGGACTTTAGAAGTGATCCTCAGCATCACCATTCCCTTCCTACCAGTGAACATGGAGTGACCATGCCAATCAGATTTAAAGAGTGTATTCCACCCAAGTCTGAATAAAGTGGGAATTCAAACTACTTACCTCAAAGGCATGTATACAAAAATCCTAGTCAGCAAAAAAAATAACATGTAAACCATCACAATGAAAAGACAAATTATAAGCATCTGCATAAAACTCAGGAAACTTCATACTTCTCTTCTTGATGCTGGTCCTCTTGGTCACTGAGTTCATCATCATCTACCATATGCCCAAATGGTTCAGAAGAAATTGATACCATGTTAGACAGGATAACTCTGCTATCACTGCTTCCTGTAAGGATCAGCTGATCATGAGAATGATTGTATCTGACATTCCAGACCCTAAAAAAGTTAAAGCAGAGAGAACAAGAAACTATTCATAGTAGGTAGTACATCACTGCTAAACAATTTTTTTTAAGGGCAGCACTAAAAATTCATCTTTTCAATGTTTTAAATATGCATAGAAGTAACATGCCTCATTCAAAAGACATTTTTTTGCCATCTTCATTTGGCTTTTAAGCTTCCATGTAATCTGTTTTCTATGAGGTGTCTTTAAAAATTCAACAAGTAAGTTTAAAAAAAAATAAAATAAATCACACCATTCAGTGGTATCATTCCTTGAGGGTACATGCCAATTCATTGTTGACTTAAGTCCTAAATATAAAAATTTCCCCAAAGCAAAATATGGATTAAAAATAGCCTGTTAAGCAAAAATGTCACAACATTCTTACAATGAAGTTTAAAATAGATCCTAAAACAAATGCAGGATTATATTTCTCTTCAAGTTTTACATTTTATGTATTAAATTAATACCAAATGTCTTATTGTTCTTGTTTTCTTCTTTTTCTTTGATTATTCTGAAGAAAAAAAGTAAAAATAATGCTTTTGTTAATTCCCATCTTCATTCCCCTTAAAGTAGCTTTAGGGTCTGGATTTATCTTGCAAGAATTATTCCAATCCAAATTTTATAAAATATGAATAATTCATCTTTTCTTAAGCACTGAAATTTGCAGCCATCAGACAAGATTCTCTCCTTACTCCAGCCACAGGCCAGTGCAGTAGATACAGGCTCTAAATCTCAGAGAATAAAATTACTCACTAGCATATTTTGACTTAAGGACTGTGAAGAGCATCAAAAAAGTGGAGCTGCATTACTGAACATTTCAACCATCTGACAACAGAAGGATGGATAGCAGCTGCTTTACTGCACATCAGGTGCAGCACATCAGGCTCCAATTGGGAAGGCACACCTGTGTCCCAGCAGGGCCCCATGGGCCAAATTCTGTGCTGTGCATCTCAAAGGTCTACCCCACCTCCCAACAACGTTAACAACAGTTTCTTGCCAATTAGACTAACATTGTCTAAACTCTTAATTTACAATTACACAAGGAACATTGGCATGTTAAAATTTTTCCTCTGTGCAAAAAAATGATTATGCACAATAGCACAAACATAGTCAGTTTGCATTGTTCCTAAACGATAAAATAATTAGCTGAATAAATTATATAAACCATCCACCCGCAAAACAGCATGCAGATAATTTGTTCTACCAGTGGGAATGCTCCTCTAGTGTCTTCACTGGTTCAGTGACATTTCTTGTGTCCCAGAATTTCACCTTGCAGTCATCTCCACAGCTAGCCAGGTAGTACTGCTTATTGGGATTGAAGTCCAGGTCTCGTACCAGCTGTCCATGTGCATTTTCTATACAATATATCTGCCTGTAAAACATTAAAAATATTACGTGGTCTATAAAAAGAACTCCACCTACAGGAATCTGTTTCCCTGGAAACTTGCATAATCCCCTTAGCACCCACAGACCTAGAGCTCCCATTCCAGCTGCTAACAATAGTGACTCATACAGATTTCTCAGCTTGCTTTGAAGCTTTGCTCCTTCCATGTTTGTTTCCATTAGGATCATCTGGAGTTAAAAGGAAACAGTAGTTCCAGATGATTCTAGCACAACTCTGTAAAAACTGTTATAAATGTCTGCTACTAAATCACATTAGTTTCAGATAAGAACTTCTCTGCCCCTAAGTAGTTATACTAATTCCCTGTATATGAAATCTACTTCTCCCTGTAGAAAAAGCTGAGATGCAAAGGTTGCAACAGATATCAACAACAGCTTTTTATTACTGCTCCATATTGAATTTACCTTCTTGAACTCTTGCATTTATCACTAATTTACCTGTGGCCCTTAAACTCCTCAGCCAGATGCATACTCATCCATCTGGACCACTTCAGAAAACATCTGCAGTACTGCTAACAGCCTAGCACGTCTATTCAAAACATCATGCGCCATCAGTTTGTTTCCCTACCTTGCCTCTTAAAGTTGGGTTTTGTCTGGGTTTTTCTTGTTTCCACTATTGTATCACCAGTTTTCTCAAAGCCACCAATACATCATCTAAAGTTCTGCTTAGACTTGACCGTCTCCTACAATCTGCACTAGAACTTTTCAACACTTCATGAGCTTTTTGTTTTTCTTTAAATGAAAAATGTTTCTCTGCAGTAAACATACTGACCAAAATTTCCTATTTCTTGTGAAAACTATATATTTTTATGGTCTTCTGTCACAATCAGATAGTCTCTTGCTGTTAATTCTTAACTCCTAATACAAAGTGAAATAGCACCATAAGGAGAGATTCAAAGTGTATCAGGCCTATATCAAGCCCTATCCTGACAGCTCTGACAGTCACCAGTGAAATTACTAAGGTATCTAGCCTAGCATCAACACTCTTCTCAGAGTTTGAGAGGCTAAGGATATCATTCAGGTATGCCTTTCTACCAGGTATTGTAGGAGTGGAATTCGAACTTCCACTTATTTTCTTAGGATATGTATATGGCAAAAATTTTAAGTCTCAAGCATGCTTGATGCAGTAAAACACTTCTTTCCTTCTTTATTGCACCTTTCACTTTTTTCCTGCATTGCTCATAGAGATGTGTGTAAGGGCTTAAAAATACCACTGTCCACTGTATATTCAACACTACTCACCATGAAAGCCTTTATCCCAACTTAACTATTATTCTGACCATTTGATCCCTTTCCTCCCAAAATATGAATATTCTTTTCTTCACTTTTCACCCTACCTACGGCAATAATACATATACTAAATTTCCCACTTACATCATAAGATTTATGCCAGACCACATGAACACTTTCTCCAGCTATTGGCTCCACCTCCTCATATTATTCTTCTTACATATTATTTAGAGTTTAGCCTTGGAGTCTGAATTTTCCTGATAAAATTCTCTCTCTAAATCCAATCAGCCTAGTGTCTGTCTCCTCTGCTTCACAAGCTCTTCTCTGATTAAGACTGCTTCTTAGTCTAGTCTAGGACTCTTCCTACCAATCTTTTTTTTCTTCTCCCCTGCTTTGTTTGCTATGTCCAAAAGAATATACTCCCTCTATCTTGCAGCTCTCATAACCACACTCTGCAGGAGCAGCTATTCTAGCTTCTTCGAGTATCTCTCTTCACTTTGCTGGTAGACCAGTTTTCTGCCCTTGATTCCTCCCTCCCCCATCATTTCATGCTTCTTATACTGCCAGAGTTCATATTGCCCTGATTTTAAACTCCTACTTCTAGCCTAACTAATTATTACGAAATATTTACATACAGACATATTACAGAGTAATGGAAGATGAGACTTACTCTTGCACATACTCTTGCCAGAGTTCATATTGCCCTGATTTTAAACTCCTACTTCTAGCCTAACTAATTATTACGAAATATTTACATACAGACATATTACAGAGTAATGGAAGATGAGACTTACTCTTGCACATACTTTTTGAGTATATTGCAAACAGCCCTTTGGCACGGCCTAGTAATCAAACTGGTTTAAGGACTATCTACTCTGAGCCCCACTTGAAGTAAATAGAATTGTGGGGTTTGTTTCTGTTAACCAAGGTACCCCTTTCACTGTGGATCCAGACTATAATATCCAGACTATAGAAGTTACTCAGAGAATTCCTTTAATGCAAGATAGAGATGCTTTTTCTAATAAGACAGAGCATGAAGCAGAGTTTACAATATTTAATATTTTCACTTCAACAAGCAGGCTTTAGTTTCAAGATCTGCATGCTATGTGTTAGAAACAGGAGGATTACAAAAACATTACAAAAATAATAAAACCCATTCTCCTTTGTCCTCTCTTTCCACTCTTGTACACTTCATTTAAAAGTGTCTTTATAAATCTAAGTATACACATCTACATAAAGCTAGATTTTTATGTATCATTTTACAAGGCAAAGAACAGGACTTTCAAACTTGATGATAAGCATATAGGAAGTGACTTTTAATTACTGTATTTTTAGTTTTCCTTAATTAAATAAATCTTTCTGGCAAAAACACACAAGACTAGCAAACAAGGGATTTATTGCTACAACTCTGAGCTGGCAGGAACCACTGAACTAAATTTAAAGTCATCGCCCTTTAAGGCAACGAAAGTTATTACAAGACATCAGTCTTCTCGGTTTAGTGATAAATTACTATGTGCTAAGGGGATAAAGTGTATTTTAAAAAAGCTTGCAGAGGCTTTAGTAGTCATGGCAACAGATGTGCACAACATCACTCCTTTGCTTATCAAAATCACAACTAAGCAGGGGGGAAAATGCCTTATTAGGTATATTCAAAGCTTTTATTTGGTTATGATTTTGATAGATTCAGTGATTTCTTATAACTAGTAAGCTACAATCTTTAATATAGTATAGAACACTTTGTTAAAATCAGAAGTGAAGAGGAAACTTGACCTGTGAATTGCCTTCAAAGATTAAAGTCATCTTTAAATGCTATGAAGATAGTTCATAGCATAGTCAGGACTGTTGTTAAACCATTTTCAGGCTGAATTACAAAACAGCTTCATTCAGGTAATCCCTATGTATTGAACAAATCCTTGTGAGACTAGTATATAGTTCAAAAAAACTCAATATACAAGTTAGAATTGAAGCTGAGGGGGAATACCAGAGAAAACTCTTTGCTAAATTGTAACTATATGAGGTATGCAAGCTTTTCTATTCCTTTTATAAGGTTTGCCATTTTTCTTATCATTTTAAAAAAAAGAAAGTGCTAGGAACAATGCAAAAATCTCTCTCCAAAGGAGATAAGAGAACATGACTGCAAGCTCTCATTACCTCATGCTTCGTGTGTCCCACCCTCGGACAGTGGTATCATTGGCTGTGGCAATCTGGGTACAGTTGTGGTGTGGACTCCATCTTCCTGAAGTAAATTTTAATTGTCCTTTCCCTTCCAAGGCTGTGGAACTAGAGAGCTAGAATAATGAAACAAAGCTGGCAATGTTTCTAAATGTAACACTAAAATGAAACCAGTTACAATGAAGACAAAGCTTTTCAATAGCCTATTGCTCCAGGTGCGGACTACCAAATCCAAAGATTCAAGAAAGAAAAAAAAAAAGAAAAAAAAAAAAAAGTAAAAAACCCCCAACAAATAAAAGCTAGAGCTGATTTTCCACCAGTAATTTTTAAAAAGGTGTATGCAGTGTAATATATGCAAAAATATTATAAGTACTGTGCTTTCTATAAACTAAAACAGTTTCAGATCATTGTTGAAAGAGTAGATAGATAATATGGGCACATTGCAAAGATTTGCAGCTGCCCCACACACACACATTTAGCTTCATTAACAGTCTTACAAGACTTTTTCCATGTCAAAATGCCATATTTTAGCTGTAGTAACAGAATTTCGGTGTCAAAAGACTCTTTTTCATAAATGTATAGCAGCTTTTAAAAATAAATAAATCAAGGCCCAGGTGCCCATGTTATCACATACATGCCTGTTAAAATAATAGTAGATACCAGACAACAAATCTACAATCTGTGAGATATAAAAGTTTCAGTTCCAAAACCAGGCTTGCATGTCATGGAGCAGGCAGGTCTGCATCACCACAGTTAATGAAAAGAAGGTCCAAAGTAATCAACTTTGTCTTTGAAGTTGGATAGCAAGTTGTCCTCCAATTCCATGTGAACATGGGGGAAATTGAAGCTGCCAACACTGCAAATTACTTTTACTTCCAGTCACTTACTGAAACTGCTTAATATCTAAAGAGAAGGAGGGAAACCAAAATATTTGCATTTAATCAGATATAAAATTTACACAAAGGGCAGAGGGTCTTTGTCAGCAGTAGACAATACTTTCTCCAGCATTCCAGACATATATTTACTCATTTCAACTTTTATAATGTAAACTACTATTAAATGATCAAACTTTTCTTCTTCGCAGTCAAAAGTTTAGGGTTGAGGCCAGCACACACATACTGTGCTATTTCTTACCAACATATAAAAAAAAAATCACATATATGGGCCAATTCATCCTTGCCTTCACAAGCAATTAATAAATACTTGCAGAAATTAAATGACATCTTTCCTTATACAGATGTCCAGCTATGTATGCAGTCAAGTTCTTAATCAATTCAAATCTTCTTTTCCATGCTGTCTATGAACCTGAAAGGAACTGCAAGGATTTAAAGGACCATTTGGAGATAAAGAAGAGAAATTTTCATGAATAAAAAGGAATCCTTATGTAACAGAAGGAAGTCTGCAAGTTTCCTCCCTGGAAATCCAAGAAATAAAGGAAACAAAGTTGGTAGTTCAGAATCACAAATGCAGGTTCAAAAAAACCTTAGCTGTAAGTTTAATTCATACTTTAATATATGGACAGGTAAGCAAGGACTCTTTATCTTGAACTCTTTCCTCCATTTCTTTAAATGCAGGAAAGCTGACTACAAAAAGGGAGGAAAACATTACATAGGTGTATTTTAAACATTATTCTTGCATGAGGATTAGGATCTGTGCTACCCTGAAGATGAAGACATGCACATGTGAGGGCCTCACTGGATACTGAAGGTAAACAATTCATGGTATTATTTTATAAACACAAAATGTGACTTACATTAAGGAAAAAGGAAAGGAATAGAGTCTACTTTTAGACAACAAAATTAGGGATTACTCTTGCAATGCACAAGGATCACATTGATTTCAGAAAAGAACTCTAGAGAAAATGAAATCTTGAACAGTGAAAAATGGTTATCAGAGTATGGATGGATTTAACACTATTCCTAAATGCTTAGCTGGAACAATGCCTAAATCTAGTGACACAAGAACAAAAATAAAAGGGCAGCATGATATTATAGTACAGTTGCACAAGAGCAACACTTTGAAATAAGAATAAAATGTTCTGAAAAAAATTAAGCAATGTAAAATGACCAGAATAGAACTGTTTGTTATCCTCAGTGAAGGAAGGGGTTTTACAAAAACAAAATATGAAAAAATGTCTGTCCTAGGATATCCTAGATATTAGTCCTAAGAAGGACTGATTTCTGTGTATTCAAATGAAAATATCAATTACTCCAACTTATTTTAGTCAAAATATTAAGGACTGAGGTTGATTTTTCTGCTTCAAAATTTGATTATATAAGGGCTGACTTGGAAAGAGGAAAGGACAGGCAGTAACCTTCAAAAAAAACCCACCAAAAGCCAATATATATTATATGTTAAAGGGTACAGAAATTATCTAGAAAAAACACAAGCAGCATGGAGACAGTGAACCAACTGTTCATGTTCTCTTCCAAGAAAAGAGCTATGGGCAACCGAGGGAAACCTGTAGAAGATTAAACAGGAAACAAAAGAAAGTGGCTCTTTACTCAATGAACTCCTTGACAAAAGATACACAGATACATAAAGCTTGAATGTGACCAAGAACAGAACAGGAAGGTACCTGGAAGAATGATATATTAAGGGCTACATTTAGAAGACAAAACCAATCAGACTATTTTGAGATTGACATTAAAGAGGCATGAGTGTTTTTCTGACTTGATATTGACAGAAACAGAAATGTTGATGAGGATTGTAAATTGACTTGAATTCCTCCAGCTGCAGGCAACCATGCCACATAGTCCATTCATAACTCTTCTTGACTCCTGAACCATCTTAAAACTATTTGCCTTTTCAAATAGCCTCATCATATTGGCAGCTCAGTTATTCTCAGAATAGCTAAGTAACAGAATCCACATATTTTTAAGTGCTGAGTTTCTGCATTACAGTAAGAAAATATTTTTATTCCTTAAAGACAACTTTTCTGCTTTATTTTACAAAAATTACACTAAACATCAAGTTCATCCTCTGAAATATGTTGTTATTCCTATATGCTGATGATTCATTTCAAGTTCTGTCAACAATAATTTTCATTATTTCACTCCGACTTCTATTCTATTGTTAAGGACGCCATTAAATAAAATTGATTCCAACTCTAAGAACTGGCTTCTATTCTCATTCTGATCCAGTAATTTCCCTTTTATTTTTCTTCAGACAGTTTTCTTCCGTCCTATAGCTAATCTATGTTTATTCTAGTTGCAGTAATAATGGGGCACTAAAAAATTCTCCACTAAATTCCACAAGGTATTTCCTGCCTTGAGAAACAGCAGCTATCTTACCAAGTAAGCATCTCATGCTTATTCTTAACATCCTCTGTATTTGGATATGTCACTTTTATCCAGATAGCCTGTGAAATCTTCCCCAAAATATATTCTGCCTTGCCTGGAATGCCACTGCCTGGTATTATCTGTTGTTGTGAACCAGGACCACATGAATGCAGCTAAATAATCCAGAAGGGACAAGAAATCTAGAAGGAATCCAATTAATAATTTGGACTAAAATGATCAAAACCACACCTCTATTTATCCCCTTTGTGAAAACATATGAAAACCAGAAAAATATCTAGATTTTAATATCTCAATTTCTTTCTGTTCACTCATCTTCCATGCCAAACATACTGCATTAATCCGAGGAAGAGTTCTAGTTGATTTGTCAACATCTGACCTCAAATCTGTACACAGAAATATTAACTGTCATCTTCTCAGCAGACTCTACCCAGACCTTGTGGATTGTCTGGGCTTCTCTTGGATCCAGCTAATGATTATAAATGGCAAAGGATAGCTAATTTAATTGCAAAAGGTAATGATGCAGTGAGCATAAGATTAGTTTCACCCCAGAAGGTAATGTCCTCAAAACAATAATAAAGGGAGTGATCAGAAGGACAGAAGCTTGCCTTAATGTAAATACAGGCAAATTAGATACTGTAAGGAGGAAACAAGTTAGCAAGAAACCTTGAGAGAAAATAAAAGACAAAACCACAAACCAAACCCAAAATGAACCCAAACAAACCCACTGAACTGTACAGTAAATTACAGTTAGCAAATGTTTCCTATCCCAAGCTGACCAGATAATTCAGAGAATGAACACGTCAATAATTTTATTACCAAGAAGCTCTGAATGTATTGGGAACTCTAAAATTCTTCAGGCTACTTTTAATGAAACAATGTGACTTATAAATTGCAGGCAGATAGAGAAAAGGAACCAAATAAGACTCTGAAGTTTTGATCTCTGTAGAGAAGCAGAAATTTTGGCCTACGCAAAATTTTAAAGACAGATATTTTCAGTTTTTCATCTGTATTATAGCTGAATTTTAGAAACATTTTTTCATAAACATGAAAAGTCCATAGAGTAGCATTTGGTTTACCTCTTGCCATTAAAATGGCCTATAATATGGACCTATGAGAAAAAAAAAGGAAGCAATTGAAATGTGTTGTAAAAACAGAAAGACCTGTGATGCACCAGCGTAATGAATACCTCCTTACCTCTGTTACAGATACAGTGGATCTTATCTTACTTTTAGTTAATGATAATGATATTATTCAACTTGAACACCATCACGTGTTTTTACAAGAAGAGAAACCAATTCAAACACACTGATACTACTTTACTTCTAGGCTCTTGATTTAATCAGTTATAACACATATAAACACACAGAAGCACATGGTTATTTTACTTGTAAGTCTATAGCAATATGTATATTTTGTAAAGACATTCGCCCCTTAGCAATCCCTACAGAACACGTAAGTTTACTAGTGCTGAGGAGAACATTCAGTGGAGGTAGGTCGGTGTGCAGCTGTAGTGCCAGCTGCAGATTGAGCTGCGGGTGGTGCAGAGAAATGAGGCAAGAGGCTGGGAAGAGGTGCTGATTGTTTGCTCAACAAAAGGCACAGGGACCTGTGTCACCAGCCGGGTGACTGGACACTCAAGAGACACAGGAGGAGCAGAGGACTGAGAAGGAAGACCCCAGACTTTTGCTGCATAGACTGGGAGGGTATAAAACCCCAGGGTTTTCTCTATTCAGGGTCCCTCCTAGGAGGAACCAGCCAGAGGAACTGGCTGTTGTTTTGCTGTTGCACCGTGACTTAAAGGATCAAGAGGACTGAGACTCTGCTATGGGAAATCTGGTCTGTCTGAGTGAGAGTGCGGCGTGCAGGGAGTCAAGCAGGGACCTGCTGGCCCACTGGAGCTGCACAAAGTCTCTGACCATGGAAGTGTGACTGCCAGAGTGACTCCTGAATGGTCAGACAGGGAAGTTTCCTCAACACCAGCTACATCCTGCTTAGTCACCGCCTGCCTGAACCAAACAGCATGTTAGATGATAAGACATCAGTGGCTAAGAGATTCCAAAAATGGACAACCTTTCAACTTAACGAACAATAAAGACAACTTTTCTTGTCATTTACATAATCTCTGTGTATCTGCATATAAAGTAAATGTTGTGGTTTGTTTTTTTCTTTAATTTGATTTAACATGCCCCTTTTTTTAATGTGGCAAGATCTGATTTCTTTGCTTTAGGCTGTTCTGTATCTATTTTCTAGGCAAAAAAAACCACTTTTTATTAATATCTCAGGAAAGCGTCTCTTTACACTCTGATCAAAAAGCATTAAAATACAAATCACATGCTTTTTAGAATTATGATATATTATGCATACAACAATCCCTTATAAACAGGATATTCACAGAAAGAAACCACTGTTTCACCAACAGCTCATTAGCCTACAAACACTCCTTGTAAATGGTGATAACGAAATAGAAAATATATTTACTGCTTACCCCTACTAATGCTATCTGTTTTATAACCAACCTGTTCTCACAGATTTCTCTCACATTCTAAATACTATAGCAGCAAAATCTGGGGTAGAGTGTTGATTTATGGAGGAGGGTTTTACTTGTTCGGGTGGTTGTTTTTTTTTTTTAAAGAGAAAGCCAACTGTGCAACAAAACATTGCTTTTTTTTCTTTATTGCTCTTTGTCAGTCCTACATATTTTTTGCAAATGTAAAATTGCTACCAAATAAGTTATTATTTTTCAGCCATACACAGAATTTAACAGCAAGTTAATCTCTTAGTAAGAAGGTAATCTTCAAAGATTTCAGAAATGCACCACAGTTAATTCTAGTCCTGAAAAAGCCTATGATACCGGACTTCAGCATGTCATAATTTTCATTACTAGAAAGTCTATACCAGGCCTTTTAAAGAGATGCTTATGCTTTCTTCAGTCTTGTTCAGCTGGACTCCAGTTAGCTCAGGAATCCACAGACACATTTGAGACAAATTTGTTGCTGACAAAAATTCAATATTCAAAAATTGCAAGAATTCCAGTCATCTCAGAAGAGATTCAGTAGGCTAAAGATTTTGATGCATGGAGATGTGTTTTCTGAGAGTCAAGTTCCAACGAACTTTCTCTATCAAGCCTCACTTTAAAAGCAGTCCCTCACTTGGTATTGAATTAAGTATCATCTAAGAACAACTCAAAATTGCTGGAGCAGAAGATTGTTATGGTAAACCGTTATTCTCAGGTAATATTTTAATCACAAATAATTCTCGTTTACACTGTAATTCCATGAGATACTACATTCTTTTAGATGGAAATATAGAGGATCAGTCAAATTCTATATAAAGCCTCCTGAGAGCCTGACTGTAAAATCCAAACAACATTGTTAACTTCTGCAAACAAAGGTTTTTAACAAACATTTTAAAATGCTCCTGTCTGAAGATGTCAGTCAAGGGTTGATATATCTACTTCATTAGATGAAGCAGATTTTTGATACAGAATTTCACATTTGGTTTTATTCATTTTCTTTTATCAAACATAAGCATATGACAAATGTCACAGGTTAAATTGGTTTAATTCCTTTATCACTTACTTTGACTTCTAGAGTCCTTTTCTGCCATCAACATTTGATGCAGTACAAGCACATTTTAGAAGTATCAATTTAAAAAATGTTCTACATAAGGAGCGCTACTTGAAATACTGAAAGGATCAGCAAGCTGAATATTGCACTGAGGACAAAAATACTGATTCCCCAAATCATGCTGAAATCAAAAAATTTGGTAGAGTCTACTCCTCTCCAAAATTATGCAGATCATAATTCTAGCAATGGAAGGAAAAGAAAATGGAAATCATAGTTATCTGCACAAATATTCGTGTGATGGAGGGGGGGTTTAGTTTTGAGAAAAGGAATAGTATATGGAAGACACAACATATAAAATTCTAGTAAATAATTCCCAAGCAGTATAAAATGAGGAATAAAAACCCATAAAATTTGGCATTCATTACAAGATTCCCGCACAGAGAAACTGATAATACACCAGACAGCATCCTAAAGGAAATCACAGAATCATAGAACAGTTTGGGTTTGAAGGGGCCTCAAAGATCATTTAGTGCTAATCCCCTGCCAAGGGCAGAGACATTTCAGAGAGGTTAGGATTTAGAAAAAATTTGAGAGTTATGAGAAAGTGGTTGAACAGTGCAAATACTAATTAACATTCAAAAGAATTTCAGCAAGTGAGGACAGAACTGCATCAAGAGCGGAAGCAGGAGAAAGGGAAAATGCTAAGTTGCCTAGCAGTCTCAATATTTCAAAGATACATGAAGACCAGTAGCATGGAAACAGTACCAACCCCAAAGCAGTTTTTCAATATTGCAGAAAGGTTTGTGCATTATGCAGACATTAGGAAAGAAATACTGAGTAATGCAGGTATAAAGCAAATCCAGAGGCTACAATGCCACAGAGAAGCTCATGGAGGCAAGCTGTCAGAAATTCTCAACATCAATTTGATAAAAACAAACATTAATTTGAAGCCTTGGAAGGCAACATAACACCAACTGAAGTTGCAGGTGAAAAAAACCCTGAAGTTTTCTTATCTAGACAAGGAACCCAAAGGGCTTAATTATAAACATAAAGTATTAAACTATATAACATTACATTGATACTATGTGATATCTAGCAAAATACTAATAACTCAAGACATCATCTATTTGCACAGTCAGATGGTACCAACAAGGAAGAGTTTATGGACACAATGTCTTTACTAAGTTGAAAAAACTGATTCTGCAGCATCCAGGAAAAGAAATTAACCCTGACCTGAGGAGCTAAATCTAAAAGTGACAACAGATCAACTGAATAGTAATGTCCTTGACATAACAAGTTTCCATTTTTAAGCACAGACACTGACCTAAATGATTATATGGAATCATTCGAAGTTTTCTATATACAATCTATGATACGGCTTAATCAGACAAAAATCTATGCCAATGACACTTTTTTATATATGTTTCTGAATAAGATGTTTTTAACAATAACTGAAGTAATCTGAATGAACTGTATAGTACTAAATTAAACTAACACTGAGAATTCAAAGCAGCACATAGCAAATAGAGAAACTTATATTATGCTTGTACAATCTAGAGTTGAAAATTAAATAGAAGGCTACATGGTATTAACCAACATGAGTTCATACACCATTATCTGAATTCAGTAACCTTTGCCTTTACTGACCATCAATTTTTCACTTGAACACAATCACCAAATCAGCACTGCTTTATTCTAAATTACTCGCTATAAACCTGTAGGACAGTAAAGGGAACTCTGGAACAAAGAAAACATTTACCTACTAACAACGGATACAGAAATACTACTCTTAAACACTCATATTCAAGACAATGGTAGAGTATTCATTTCTTCCACCTAGATTAAAGGCAATGAGATATTTTTGAAGGGATAGTTAAAAGATGAGCAAATTCTAGGTTAGGGAATGTTGTTTTTTGCACTAAATTCAAGTATAGCATATTTTGTTAAAAGAAAATTTCTTACCACAGCTTTGTCTGAACTTTCCTGCAAATCCCACAATAATATGTTGTTATCAGCCAGTGAAATAATCTTTTTACCATCTCCCATTGGTTCCCACATAACACTGCAAAACAGAAACAGAAAAACAAAACAAACAACCCAACATTAAAATCAATCAGAATTTGAACTAGAAAACCATTTTAATTCTGTGGATCTAATCTACTCCAAAACATATTAAACCATACTCCTTCTGGTTTACTTTAGATTAAATCCACCACATATTTTAAGTGCAAAATCTGCCATTAACTAGCAATTTGTAGCAGTCATTCTGCATACACACACAGAAATACAACCAGAGACCTTGATGTACACTAACTTTAGAAGGCTTTAGTTTGAAATCTCAGAGTTGTTCATATGTAGTGTCATGCATCCTTTCTGAAGGTGCACCAAAAATCATAAGCCTTAGTTTTGATGCAAACTTCTTCCAGTTCTGCAGCGGTTATCATGACTTAATCAACATATACTTTTAACCTGTGATTCACATCATGCTATACAGGAAGGAACTCAAGAATATCAGTCCTCTTCTCATTCTATGAGAAGCAGCATATTTAAGCCAGTCAGTATGGGCAGCTCAGCTAACTATGTGCACTCTAACCCCAATAAACTTGCTGGAGATAACAGTAAGATTGAAAGGATAATACTTGTCATTTTATGAGAATAGGCTACTATTCTTGTAGTTTTGTAACACTTTTGTAACAAAGTTTTGCAACCTCTCAAAAAGCATACAGCAACAATACACCTGAAGGTAGAGATCACAGCTTTAGTATTAATAGGTTAATGGAGAAACTTCTTCCCATTTTAAGACTGAAACTTCAGCTATTTAAAAGTATTTGATATGCTGTTTTCATTTTCAGTGCCTTTTTGAGGCACTTTTTACCACCACTTGAAGTTTACCAGAAATCCACAACTAGACACAAGTTTTCTAATCTGTTTTGCCTTTGCATCAACCAATTCAGTAATTAGATGGAATAAGTGAAGAAGGTTGCACAAATAGATGCAGCCTTGGGCAAGTGAGCCCAGCATTAGGCAGACACTGGCAACCTTCCTAACCCTGCACTGCACACTATGCATGCTTCTATTTTATCCCAGATTTTGCATTACTCCTATATTCTTAAGACACTGGATATAACCTGGCTGGCCCCAGATCCAAGCGATGGAAGTTCATCTAATATTATGCTATAGAACACAAGGAAAAGAAAATAGGAAGTTGCAACTAACAGAAAGAAGTGACACAGTGTCTTTTTTTACTCCCTACATACAACAAAACTCAGTTATTCTCAGCTGATACCCTTCTCTCAAATTACTCTTGCTCCTTGTGTGAACAGTTTCATCAGTTTTTACTCTGTTCTTTCAGTAAAACAATCATCAGATAGACAAGGCAGATGACTGCACCTGTTTGCTGTTTTGTAAAGAAAAATCTGGAACTCTAACTAAAAGCATGCATTGGCTGACTCCTCATCCTCTGAGCTTTTCCCTAAGGCAATGCAGCAGAATAAAGGAGTAGCTTCTGCATTGTCTGCTGGAAGCATGGCCTGCATCCTTACTGTGTTATCAATCCATGGAAACTACCTACTTATAAAAGTCCATTTGTAGAGAGCTTTCTTGTATTAGGACAAAATCACTACATTTAGCACATTAAGCTACCATCATGTTTTTAAATGTGTTTTAACAAGAACATGGTACCAGAATGATTCTATGATTTACTTTAAATTTGGCTGTATTGTCTGTAGTATTGCCAATCTTATTTAACAATAAACACTTTTGAAAAGTTGTATGGTACAACTTGGAAAAAATTTACAAGCAATTGAAAGTAAGTGTTGATAATAAAAATGATGGCACGCAGTTTCAATTACATGTTCAACTACATTTTGCCCATAATAATGTGAAGAAACCAACTGGCACTGCCATGCATATTTAGTTGTGCTGCACGGATACATCAATTAGATCCTTCAAATAGATGAAAATATTTTATGAAAACATGTAACAGGATAAAGAAAATTAGTGCACTATAACCTGCATGTGATCACAACCAACCTTCCACAGTCCAGTTTTCCAAAGTGAAACTGAAAGACATCAGGACCATCACATGGCTGAACAGGTAACTAAGAAATCTTCAAGTTGATTCTGATAACACTTATTTAAGTCCACTTTACTTACATTTTGCTGAAAATGTAACTGGCATTTCATATGGATCTATGTAGATATATTTTTAATTACAATGAAATCTAGTTTGACCACTTCATTCCTTAGGAGCCCCTTCAGCCAGAGATCAGTATTTTTTATGCTTGTTGGTATATCTGCACCTTTCCTACACCAATCACTCAACTTTAAGTTGTAAAAGCTAGATTGAAAACAATTTCTTTGATGTTTTCAAAAGTAGGAAGAAATTTCACATTTTTGAGAGCCACTGAACTTCAAGGTAAAAGAATTTTTACAGCTAAATATAGTGCGCTAACTAGAGCCAAATATAACCAAGGTGACATGCCTTTAAATGAAGAGGTCTCTCCACATTCACTCTAACCTTGTGAGATGCCATTTTACTTCTATTTCATTTTTCATTTATGGGTGTGGTTGTAGTGATCATTCATTCAGATTTTATAATCTTAAGCAGAAATTACTCAAGTCGCCCTTTGTAACATGTTCAGCTATGTTCTGTACTCATGACTGAACGTTAAACATGAAATACTATGGAGAACTAGGGGGGCAGGAAATATTGGTGAGTGAAAAGAAAGAGTTATTTTCGAAGTAAGATACAAATTTTAGAAAAACTGAAGTTTTCATTTAGAACAGTTTTCAGCACAGCAGAGATGGCAATAACGTCTAAAAAGGAAAACAGATAAACCAGGCAGTACCATTTTCCTGAGTGTGCCAACAGTTGCTGATACTTACAGTTTTCAGAAATTGACAAGACAGTAGTCAAATTCACAGTTGCCACTCAGAAACTGAGTGTCGATTTCAGGACTGCTCTTTAAATAAACTATAGACAGCAGACAAGCAATTATTTATGTTGCATTTTACCCTACTTTGTTATCATCTGACTCAGGATGCTTTAATTAAGCTTGTAGCTAGTAGTTTTTGGTACAAAAAAAAAAAAGTTAAATCCTACAGAGAACACTACCTTAGCAAAAAATAAGAGTATTTAAAATATTCACTCAAATGCACACATGAAAGGACTGTTATCTTGTTCTATGCTGAAAAGATAGCTAACACCTCTATCAATAAATGTACTGAGTTTTTACAAATGAACAATTCAAAGTCCTCCATTATAGGCTAAGGAAGAAAAAAGCAACATGCAAACACTTTCATCAACATGAACTGCAGTTAAGCCACAAGTGTTGGACAAAGCAAGCATTAACTACTGATTAACTGTAATTACAGAAGTGACAACCATTTCTTTCTATAAATGGAAAAATTTTGCTAAACTGAAAACTCTCATGCACTGAAAAATGGAAAATACACCCATACATTTGGTAACTCAGCAGACCATCCTGCAGCTTCAGTGTAGCCCATGAAAAATTCACATTATTAAGGACTCAAATATCCTGCCTTCTTTGCATTACAATGATTCCAGTTTAAAGATGACTCTTGCTTACCAGGTAATCAGGACATTAATTATATGAGAAAGGAGATCAGACCAAGTACAACCTGGAACCCACAATTCTTGTTCCCTTCCCAAGTGCTCTACAAAACAGCCACATTTCTGAATGAAATAAATTCTGGCCATTTTACAGTTTATTGAAGTCTGCTGCACAGAACACAAGTTACAAGTAATCTCAAAATTCTCAGACAGTGAAATCTAATTTGGAGTCCAACTCCTCAAGATGCAGTAAAACAAGAATCACGGCTTCCTAAAAAAACTTAAAAGGTAAGATGAACTTTTTAGCTAAAAAGCTCCTGAGAAATGAGAATTAAGAAATGAAGTTAAGGATTATTTTGGACAAGAACCCCAAAGACAGCTGGGCTTTATTCTGACTCTTACATTACTTTTACATTCAGAAAAATTAAACTGCTTTACAAACAAATACAAAAGCATTCCAATAAGGAGGTGCCACTTACCTCTAAAATGTTTATTTTTCCTTAAATTATCATTGTGTAGGCCTCTACAACACACTCCTCATGGAGTAGCCATTGCCAGACACCATTTCTATTCTGTTGCCTGAACAGGGCTTAAAAAACCCCCAAAGTGAATATTATGGATATTTGACGCGTCAGGAAAGAAACATAAAACTGGCTTGTCTGTCAAAGATCAGTAAGGTGGTCAGCCTAAGAAAAACATTTTGTAGTATCAATGTCTGTCAGGAAAGCACACAGAGTGCTGCCAGGTAAAACTCCTGCCCAGCTTCTGGAGGCCTCAGGATGACAATAGCTTTTTCCACGTACTAAGGCAAAAATTAAGGGCTGAAACAAACTTCTGTGCAAAACAGCTGGTGTGGGCAAAAGCGATCGCTGCAGACTCATTTTAGAGGAAACACGTATCTACTTTAGAGAGGGACAATTTGAGTATTTTCAAATGGGATTTTTCAAAGATGGAAATATGGATATAGCATATTCTTACTAATTTACTGCTGTTAGTAACAAACTGCATGGTTGGTCAGGGGAATAAAACCTAACAAAACAGAATATCCCTCTGAGTATATTTCTCCAGTGATTTGAAACATGTGCCTAAGAAGAAAATTATGATTGCCTAGATCTGCACTGATAGCTGAAGAAAATCACTGCTCCTTCTGTTCAGAAGAACAGCAAACACAAGAATGCTAAAGGTTTACACAGACCTAGCATAGACGTACCCTCTAACACCTCTAATCCAGAAACTGTGGACTCTGGGAGAATTTGAGGTGAAGAGAATTCCAGAAGCAGCTGGGACTGTAACTGATGTGGTCTCCCCCTAACCTACCTCTCCATCACCACTGCCCAAGACTGAGCACTGGGATAGATGGACTGTGGGAGGCTGCAGGGCATCCCTTCAGGTCTCACAAACATTTTACCAAATAGATACACTTAATCAAAAATGTACAAGGATCAATTTTTTCACCCAATAGACATCCAAAAGACATTTCAAAACCCTGAATTTTTAACTACCGTGTAAGCAAGATGTAGCAGCAACATCGCTACATCTATAGTCATCCCAGAATATTGTGCTAGGAAAGAATTCTACTCTAAGGGATAAATATTCTAAACAATAAGTGCTTAATGGGGTTTTGGAGAGCAAACTGGAGTCTGACACCAAGGAAACAGGGGCACCCGTTCAGTTAGTTCCTCATGAATATTTAAATTCCTCCTGCTTAACTAATTTTTTTCACAGTTCTACAACACCATTTTTCTTTAACATTTCCCACTAACATTTTAAGCAATTCAGTAAGACTGAAAATAAAATTATTAGAATAGAATAGTATTATAATAAACAGAAGTATCTATTTCACCTGCAAAATCACTTGAGGCAGACTTCAACCATCACTTTTTCAGCGGTAAGAATAGCTTAAGTGACATCACCAAAAGGAAGAAACCCTCTTTGAAAAGTAGCTCAATTTTCTTTCAGTGGGGAAAAATCTCAACTAATTTGGCAGTAAAACTGGGGAATATAACAGCATGGTGAGAACAGAAATGAAATTATGTTCAAGTTGGGACAGAGACTGACATAGTACTCTACAAACCCATTTTTTTGTTACTTGTAGAGTAACACAATTTCTGCACTATTTTCTGTATCGTGACTTATAAATCCAAACTAAACACAAACAACTGCAAAGACTTCATCAAAACTAATTTTCATTCAAGCATATGGAATCTATTGAACTTATCAGAAGTGATAAGTTAACTGAATGCATACAGTAAGTTCACATAAAGGAATAAATGTATTTGCTTCAGTATCAGATTTTAGTTTGACTAAGTTTCCCTCTGCTTTATATTAGTAGAGTCAAATAAATGCTGATTAAAAGCTAACATAATAAACTGGGCATACAATACAAAGTTCTATTAGTTCAGTATCCAATTAATGAATTGCATTTATTGCCTAGTAAATGTGATTACATTGAAGAGTTCAAAGTTTTAAAATTGCACAATACTAATCACTCAAAATTACCACAAACATTCAAGGGAATGAAAGAGAATATGAGAGTTCTAAATTACTCTGCTGGTTCCAGATTTATTTTAGAGGATGAAAAAAGTGGAAAAGGAGAGAGAAAATGTGAGAAAGACATCTAATGGCTGAACACTGAATATTTGGACTTATATATAATAGATGGTTTTATTTACAGTAAAGAAGAATCAAAGATTCAAGAGAGCAAAATCCTGTGAAGAATTCAGGATCACATGGAATTATGAAGAGAGCAGGGAAATAAATAGTTTAAACTTTTACCAGTTTAGAAAGGATCAGAATATAAATGGCATTATCAGTACCAATAAGCAGCTGTTAAGATACATTCTCAGTGAAACTACACTTGTAATGCAGTAAGCTAGTCCAAAAAAATTGTCTCTATACTTACTGTTGTAATATCAGAAGAGGCTGATGGAGAATACAAATATGTGGAATTAATCAAGTGTAGAAGAATTATTCTTAAATGCTGACAATTTCAGATAGCTCTGAAATTTTGTGTATCATGTGAAGATACAATTAATATCTGCTGGGCAGCTGTTACAAATCACCTCCCCCCAGAAAATACAGAGTTCAGTTTATACACCAGAATATGCAACTGACAGTCCTGAAACTCTCTATATAAATATCAGAGGGAGTTCTGTCCTCACAATTATATTTCTGGTACTGGGACATATGAAGTGTTAAAATAAGGTTAAAAACTGCATTTATTACATGTCTACCTATAAAACATATCTAACAGTTAACTGTACCACATATTCAAGACCATACGACCCTTCTAAAATTATTGTTACTTTCAGGTTTATATTCATTAGGTATAGACTATTAAATTATTTTAAACTTTTTTTTGAATGAAATCCTAAGCTAGAACTTTAACATACATATCCTGAAACCTAATAGAGGGGTACTATAGAAGTAATATTACCAACATTATGACAGGAAAGAGAAGTGATACCTAAATATCACATGGAAGTGTTAGAGCTATTATAAACACTGTTTTCACTTTTCTTTTGAGTTTCAGATTCTCTTACTTCTTGGCTTTTTTACTTGAAAATGTTTTGGTGTGGCTTGGTTTTTGTGGGGTTTTGGGTTTTTTTTAATAAATTTAAAGGCCAAAAAGATAAGTAAAACACTACTGGATTTCATTCATCTGTCTTCAGGGCATCAAATACCAGTGTGCCTAACTTTGATCAGGTGACTGTGTGCATTAATGGAATGAACATGATGAAACTGAAGCAATGTTATGTATAGCATCTCCTTTATCTTAAATGAATTAAATCTCTACTCAAGTTGAAAGAACTGTTAGAGAGAATTTGCACTTCTGTAAAAAACCAACCTTAATGAGGTTGATTTGTACTGTGTATGGCCAAGGAAGAGATGGTACTTCTCTGTACTCTATCTGGAGACCTTCGATGAAATACCAAATAAAATCTAAGTACTTAAAATCTGTGGGAATAGCTCATTTATAACTTCCTCCTTTGTGAATTCAAAGTTCTAATTTAGTGTTTTAGTGATAACATCCTGGAGTTCTTGAAACATCTGTGACTCAAAAAAAATTTGTAATTTGTCTCCCTCTCTATGTTCTCTTAGATATGGTAATATTTGCATGTTCATATTTAGGATTGATTGAGTGGGATACACCAAAACAAAAAAATCAACTTGAGCTAGTAGAGAAGCCTAATGAAGTGATCTATCATTATTTGTACCATATTCGTCCCTTTCAAAAAAATTTTAGCAGCTCTTGTTTTCTATTTAAAATATGAATTCCTCATTCCTCACCTTTCAGGCTTCTCAGAATTGAGCTTCCACTTATATTGTCTCTGTAACCCCCATTCATTTTCCCTTTACAGTTGTATTTCACTGTTCATCTAACACTTTTCCCTTATTTATTTTCATTTTATTCCACATTTACTACATAGACCACAATCCAACTTACTTCACTTGTTCCCCTCTCTTTTATACACAGCCTAGTACCGAGCAGGATCTATCCTATTTTATACCTGCCACACTTGGAAAGGAAAAAGTAGGATTTTAAGTATATAGAGGCAAGCCTGCTTCCAGCAGATGCAAGAGAAACTCCCTGCTGTGTTACAAACTCAAGATCTCACAGATTGTATTTTCTCTTATGTCCTGTAGTATCCTCCTTCTCCGAGGACTACCTTGTCAAGTCTACTACCAAAAAGTCTGCAGCAAAACTGAGAGGGAAGTAGAACAGTAGGTTACTGCTAAAACATAAGTCTTTTGGGGTTTAACAGACAAGAGTTCTGGGGATTCCTCCAAGCTGCATTCAGAGGAATAATCAAAATCTCATTAACTGCTGTCCTGTTTCCTTGGCCTCTCCTATGCAGACAGTACCTTGGACTGCTTCTTGCAAGATACCCAGTGGCAAGTTCCTTTAATTGAATCTTACAACATTGCATAGAGCAACATACTTATTGTTATGTGTGTTTCACTCTGTATGAATACATATATTTATCTACCGATTGAATTTATTGAAGAGACTTTTTTTTTTAAAACACACACACACACACACACACAAAAATTTCCATGTATCTGGGGTTTTCCACTCTGAAATAATTCACTCAGTATTTTTGCATTTGAAATCTCTGCATTTTGGCTTACATGAGGAACAGCAGGCAGAGGATGAAAAAAAAAATCTTAGGCTAGAACCAAACAGAACAATTAACAGGCCTATTTGGTGGCCTAATTTAAGCATCTGTTTAATCTTCTGAACTCTCTTTATGCCATACAAGAGTTTGAGTAAAAATGCTGATGAGTCCCAAATTCAAAGCTTGGAAGCAGTAAACAATCTCAGTAACTAAAAATGAATGGTTATGCTTAATTTTTAAACACGGTAACTCATGCAATCCAGATAAAGTGGAACTGTAGAAAAGCAAACTTCTTTTTCATTTGCCTGTAATGTCTTGGAGATTCAATTTTGCCAAAGATTTTGTCAAGATTAGAAAATTGTTTCAATAGATCTTGAGCAGGAGGAGCACAGTCTTCAGTCACACACCAGCAAAGTTTAAGATTTTAGTCACAATCGACTGAAAACACTCTTTTGGTCTTGGTTCACAAAAGAGAACTGGTATTAAATATGTCTCTGCTGGTTTTTAATAAGAAATTTCAGAGACATGTGAGCACAGCATTCCATAAAGGAGATGAGATAAAAGTAAAAAAATGCAGAATCAGTTCTTAACCTAAGTACAGAGTTGAACAAAACCAATACCTGACACATCAGACTGGGAAAAAATCCCACCTTGTGTTTCCTAGTGCATGATACTAGAAACAGAAAAATCTGTGAGGTAATTTTTCAACTAGCAGGCTTTCTTAATAGAAGAGAAAAACAATATAAGACAATAAACTTTAAAAAGGCATGAAAAGGAATAAGGCAGAGGAAGGTAAACATGAACAAAACTACAAGTAAAGCCCTGAGGTGGGTGGTAGATGCCAGAGTACATAACCAGTTGCATGTTCAAGATAGTTTTGCTTTTTTTCCTGATTACTCAGGAATTACTCAGTCTCAATTACTTATGATCTGCAACCAGGTTCATGAATATCATGAAGCATCTGTGCTACAGATACCAAGACGTACAAAAAATACCTTCCTATGAGCTGCTGTCTGGAGTCAGTGTCACAAAGGCTGACACCAACATTACATGCTACATCTTTAAACTGTGCTGGCAACTCTGCCACACTCTTCCAGGCCCAGCATATAAAGATGTGATAGAAATGTGGTTTTTCATTTAATTTTTTTAGCATGCATTTTGACGAATAATATTCAAAATTAACTTAAAAAATGAAGCCTGTGTCCAATCATTTGTGGCTCTGGTACACTGCTGTACTGCACACTGTGGATTAAGCAACCTCCTTGAAGTGTACATGGTCACACTGAACCCGGGTCCAGTGCTCAGCCTGTGGTTTTCTGGGCAAAATGTAAAGAGTATGCTCTAATAGCAAGGCAAATGACAGAGCCTTCTTACTGCAAGTGTATGGTGCAAGACCACCATGGATCTCAGTGATTGTGTTCACCAGAATGCTGGCTTACATTGTGGTTTGAAGAGTGTTTACACTTTGCATTGAGGAAAACTGCTTTTCTGATTTATGTTTGGTTCTAACAACAATGGAACCCTTAGAGTCTAAATAGCTTCATGTTTCTCTAAACACCTGAGAAGTGTATTACAAAGAATATTTACATTGCTATTTGTAGCCAACACACCACTCACTGAGGCATGGCCTGTTAAGTGACACATTTAGCACAAAAGGCCTAATTTACTCATTTATGAGCTGTGTCCAATATGATTGAGACACAAATAGAAAAGCCTGCTCTAGAACAGGATCCTCTAACTCAGCTGTGCTTGCCTGAGATGCTGTGAGGAGTACTAATGCCAAGTATTCTGTTTACATCTTTTATCTCCCTGTAACACTGGACATTTTCAAATCTCTATGCATATATATACACATGCACATAGATAATGGGCATTAAATTGTAGCAGAAATTTGTAAGCACTAAGTACTGGATAAAATCAGATAGCAGATGACTGAAAACTGCACATGAACTTGTTATAAGCTGTTATTAGAGGAAAAGAATTATTCTGGGCATTCGCATAATTCACATCCTGATAAAAAGCAGTGGTACGCCTTCTATTCTTCCTTTCGTGATCCAGCTACCATACAAAGTTCTGGCATTCCAGCATCAGACAGAAACTGTTTATGGGAAACTGCAAGACAAAAGGCACAAAGCTTAAAAGGGTAAAAAGTAAAGATGAAACAAACAAGAAAACCTTTCCAATATAGTTGGGAATATTAGTTATCAAAAGGTTCCAACAATAAAAATTGAATTAAAATAATAGAAGAATTACAAGGAGGAGCACTCATTTTAAAATGTGTAGCGAAGAATTAAAGGATACTACCATGAAGAAATCTAACATTCAGAAAACCTATATCTTAGAAAAAAGTAATCTATATGTTTTTGAATGCACTGATATGTCCTATCTTGTCCAAGAAACGCCTAATAAATATTACCTTCAGTTTACCCCTTTTTTTGGTTAAAATTTAATCTGCAAGGCTGAAACTAGAAATCTGTGGCTAGAAATGGATGTTTAAAACTTATGATATGCCCTGCATCTGGTCAGGAAGCAGTGGGAACATGTCATATACACACATCCATAAAGCAATAAACTTGCAAACACACAATGGACAAATTTAACTTTCTTTTAAATAACAGAAAGGAAAGGGAAACAAGCTTCTGTAATAACATCTGCAGTATTGCAGCTCTGCTTGTCTTGACTTAGACAACAGATAAAGAATAGTTACACAGGCACCATATAACATAATGAATTCTTATCCTTATCAAACAATAAATTACTCACACTCATGCTAAATCAGTTGAGGGAAGACTAGAAAAGAAAAACGTAAGTGCAAGATCAAATTTATATTCGATAAAAAGACTGAAATTCTAAGTATTATATCTCTGTGCAACAAAGGTTTCAGATGGGGGCAGGTGGGGAAAAACACATTAAAACAGTACACAGGCTGTTACTCCATATGTGTTTGCAGGACGATAATAAATGTTTTTAATCTATGAAACATCTGGGACTAAAAATCCAATTTATACTTTTTTTTTTTAAAAGATGGAATAGTTTTAAAGTGCATAGCATAGCTTCTACAATATAAATCTGCACAAAACTAACAGCATGGGTCTATCCTTTAGGCTTTTTCTAGGAGTATAAAATATGCAGAATCCTACCAGGCCATATTGCCATGGGCTGTGTTGTCAAGGTGACAGAGTAGCTCCAGGGTTTGAGTGTTGCTTGATGAATCATCAGGGGATTCATGACTGCCTGATTCCAATTCCTTCGGCATCCTCCAAACAGCAGCACATGTCATGACTTTAGTGTCTGAAGCTAAGCAACAGAGAATAATGTCAACAGATCATTGTATGGGAGACGTATTTTGTATACACTGCACCAACATTTACACAAATCTATAAGCAATGCACATCTGCTGTTTGAAATATTTAAAAATATTATACCAAGATGAATTCAAAGAATGCAGAACGTGGCTACAGACACAGACCTCAAGTTAGCAGTCAAGTTGCTGCAAAACTCATAATTAGCACGCATTTAATATGTGTCTCCCTGAACAAAAGCAAAATTAAGTGCTCATGAAAACTCTTCGGGAGGCATGTTTTCCAAGTTTCATTCCCCATACTGATGTTAACGAAAATGACCCACAAGTTACCTTGCTTGATTCCTTAATAGTAAAGATACAGACATCACTTAAACACTGTCTTGTGGTGACTTTATGATGTGTATCCCCTATCACCGCTCTGTGCCCGTGTCTCTAAAACCGGGGGCAAGAGAAGGAAAAAAAAAAAAAGCCAGACAAACTTTTCAAAGCAGTTTGTGCTCCAAGGACACAGAGATAGCTGCTACTGCTGCTGTAGAGCAGAGGAAAAGCACCTTCCAGCTTTTCCCAGCTCTTGGCTCCTTTTCTTGGAAGGGAGAGACAGAGAGTTAAATTCATTTATTTTCCTGGGACTCCGGCTTCCTCTTCTTCTCTTCTGGACTGTTCAACAATGCCAGAACACACTGGGAGATCTTACACCTTGGCCTGGAGGGGCCCAAGCCAACCCAGCTCCAAAGAGGAGAAAGCCACATCTACAAAGGACTCTGGAAATTTACCAGGTTCTCTCCACAGAGAGAGGTTTTATTATTTAGCATTATTCTTTTCCCATTGTGCATCATGTCTGTCAAATAAATAGGCTTTTTTCTTTCACTTTCCTCCGAGGAATTTTTTCCTGAACCTGGTGGGGGAGGGGCGGCTGAAACCTGCCTTCTATCAGAGGATGTTAATTTTGGACGCTCATCCAAACTTGTCTCAAACCAGGACAAACACTTTTCTTTTAAGGGCTGTCTTCAGTTCAATCCAGAAATTATCTCATATCCTTTACTACCAGTAACTGTTTATTGCAAAATTAGGTTTTCCATGTAAGCACGTCTCTAACCCCAACAAATAAAAGCAGCTTCCAAAAGACAAACTGAACTTACACACATACAGCAAAGTATTACAATGTATGAAGAACAATGCAACTGTAGATTGAGGAGAAAATACCATATGGTCTGTGCACATATGGCATTGCCCATCACCCAATATAGCAATTTGTAGCAGTGCAGAATGGGAGGAGACCAGGGCAGCAGTGCATATGTTCACGCTGTTCCAGCCACTGGTCCAGGGTTCACCGAGGATGAACGGGTTGGTGTGATCCACTCCAGCGGGAACAAAGGAACCAGCCACAGATACCTTGAGCAAAAGCAAGGGGAGTGACTGCCAGCTGAAGGATGAGCTAAGTGAGAAGTCCAGAGGATAAGCAGCAATGAATGATACATCTTCTGTTCTGAGGTCATTTCAGATGCCTCTCTCTCCAACTACATTTTAGCTGATTTTAGTCAAGGGCATCTGATTACAGAGCCATGAGCAAATGTGACCAACTTCCATCAGTGGAAAGGAAAACGGCAGCAACTGTAATGAGAGTGTTTTCAAGAGGAAGGAAGGACACTGAAAAGGCCTTCTCAGGCTAAAATGGTACTAATGTGGGAAAAAACATGTATTATAAAGGTCACTAATCTGGATACTCTATATGGAAAAAGAGGCACCCAAACAACACTGAACAGGACAAAAAGTAACTGATACATACTAAGTCCTGAATACAAGAATGCAGACATGTTTAAAATGCAGTCATATGAAATAAAAGGGAAAAAAAGGTAGTTAGGTCAAACCTGTAGGAAAAAAAGGCCCTTTCTGTGACAGGAAACAGGGATAGGAAGAGGGCTTTATATGAATTCAGAACACACAATCACTGGGCATTTGATAGATTGCGCTGAGTATAAATTATATGTATGATGCACATAACTGTTCTACAGTAATTTGGATGTACAAGTTGAATACAGTAAAAAGAGACCATACATCTAAAGATGATAGAAAATCCCCTATTTATTAAAACTTAATTGAACTTTTGCTAATTGTAGAGCATGCTAACTAAACAGCTATTTCCAAATCATTTCAGGCAAATTGTTTACTCTAGATCCACATGCCACTGAGGAAGAGAAGAAAGAGAAGGGGATGGCTACCTTCCCTTAGCAAAGGGCAAACCCACACACAATGTGCATTGTACACCATGCAAGTAATAAATAACTTAAAGTGCAATAAAGCTAAAGAAGGGGAGATTTATCAAACGTTTCACTTCAACGTGACAGAACAGTAATGAACAGCTTCTGGTAGATTATAACTACTAAAAGGTCTGTACTATGCATATAAAGCATTAGCTTTTCCACTATCATCAAGATCATGACCGAGAACCACAACATCAAATCACAGAAAACAAACTACATGTTCCTCAAGCTATCTTTCCTCTCAGTACAGCACAACAAGTCTTAAGAGAACTTGAAAATGTCACAAAGAAACGTAATAATCAAGAAACAGATTTTTTTTAAAAGTGCCCTACACAAAAGACTTTTCAATGCACTGACCGGTCCTATCTTCCTCAAGAATTATCTAATAAGTATTATCTTTTTCTTTGTAGCTGAAATTTAACCTACAAGGCTTCAACTAGTAATCAGTGGTGAGATAAATTCTTAAAATCTATGGTACAATCTATGACACAATTAAAAATTAAGACTCAACTATCACTTCTGAAGTCTTTTTGGGAGGGAGGGAGGGGGGTATTTTTGGTTTGTTTGGCTTGAGTTTTTTTGCTGTTGTTGTCTTTTTGTGGGTTTTTTTTTGTTTTCTTTAATGTTTTTTGGGGGGAATTTTGGGTTGTTTTCTTACAAACTAGCTAACAAAAATAAATTTTTATGCAGCCAGATTTTGAAAAGCGTCAACACTGATTTTAAGTATTGTTCACTTTTGATAAATTTAAAATTACTCTTATTAGAATATATGTAAGTATAATGAAATTATGAAGGCTATCTTACATAGCAGGTGTCTGAACACAGAAACCAAAGAGGCCCTTTCCACTCTCATGTACAACATGTACAGCAATATCCAACACTGATGTTTAATTATCCTGGTTCAGTTTCAATCCAGACTTCTCATTTCATTTACAACAATCTGCTCTGTTATTCCACTTTTCTTAAAATTCTCTGATAATTGTGAAGCAGCCTGTACAACTTGCATGATCACCTCCCACACTGTATTTTTTCTGAAAAGTTATGGCAGAACGCATTCTTATAGTGTTTCAACTTCTTTTGCTAGAAGACGGTTAGGTGGTCCCAAAATTATGTCAAACTGTGGTTGATAAAACATGGAGCAAGTGTATTAACATGTCTATGCCCGGCATCTGTTCAGGAAGCAGTGAGAACATGTCATATACACACACCCATAAAGCAACAAACTTGCAAATACACAATGGACAAATTTAACTTTCTTCTGAATACCAGAAAGGAAAAGGAAACAAATCCCTGTAATAAACTATGCAGTACTGAACTCTCCTTGTCTTGTCTTAAACAAACAAAATGAGTAGTTATACAGGCACCATATAATATGAATTCTCATCCTTAACAAACAATAAATTACTTCCACATAGGCCAAATCAGTTGAGGGAAGACTGAAAACCAAAGACTGAAGTGAAGCATCAAATTTATATTCCATAAAAAGACTGACATTCCAAAGTACTGCTGCTTTGTGCAGCAAAGGTTTTATATGGGGGGGGAGGTGGGGAGAAACACTTTCTCAAGACATCTTTCCTCTTACCACAGCACCCCAATCTTAAGACAGCCTTGAAATGACATTTTAACTTCTTAAAACTGGAGTATTAGTTCCTTGCACAATCAGATTTCCAGACTGAAAACTCTAAAACAATTAAACAAGCATTATTTTGAAGATTGAAGGAGGCCAAAGCATATGCATATATGTATATACGTGTGTATACATAGAGAGAAATGCCCCTGAAACTTGATGTGATCCAGGCTCCTACAACACTTTGGTGGTTTGAAAACTGAAGTCCAAGTTGGTGCAGAATTTAATAAGCAGAATTTTAAGCAGTTTCATGCCTGTTTTACTTCACTGGGACTAGTGGTGAAGGATAAAATTAACTGCACATCAGAAAGGGTAACACTAAAAGCCAACAAGCACAAAACTTTGACACTCAGCACAGACATTATCCTCTGCTTTCAGTTGGGTTTGATGATGCTCAGGGAAAGCGTGAGATCATTTTCCAGCTGCTGAACGTCCATCCATCTTGAACAACTGTATGTGCATTGCAAATATTCTGATTCTAATTTTAAACTTCGGAGAAATTCTGGAATTAGATACATGGCTGAAATCTGTAGAATAAAGACTTTATTCAGAGCACTACTAATTTCTCCTTGGACAGTTTGACACTTTGTTAATTCCCAGATATGTGAAACCAAAATGGAATTTCCACAGCTAGCCATAGAAGTAATTTTAGATATGTCTGGCCTTAAGGAAGGCTTAATTTCCCTTTATATAAGGAACTTTTTAAAAGATAGTGTCTTTGTTTGAAAGACAGGTGTCTGCTAAGGAAGGCAGAAGCCTCCCTTGGAATGGCAGATGCAACCCCCTTCCCTCTGAGTCATTATAATTTTGAAATCAAGGGCTTTTAGACAAAGATGTGGAAAATAGGAATAACAGTTCTTTACTATTATATATCTATATGTGTATAACCAGTCAAACAAACAACAATAACTCTGGCAGTAACAGCAAACACTCACAAACCCAGTCCCAGCCTTCTCGGCTGTCGGGCCCTTTCCCCTCGGGTGCAGTTCCGCTCGCAGCCGGCAGGGGCGCTGGCGGCTCCCGGTGAGCAGGGCAGGTGCGATGGTTCCCCCGCGGCTGCAGGGGGCGCTCCGGAGCGAGCTCGGGGAGCACACGGCACCGGTGCCCTGGGATCCCGGGAAGGGATGGAACAAAGGCTTCACAAACCCCTGGGCAGCCGATCCTGGACTCTCGGAAACAGCAGGCTGGAACGGCAGGCTGGAACAGCAGGGACGAGCACAAATCCCAGATGCCAGAGGAGGTGTATCCAAACGGAGAAACCCCCGGAGGTCTGGGCAGGCAGGGCGAGCAGGGCTACAATGTAGCAAGGGCTCGAAGCAGCAGCGGGGGCAGGGCAGCCACGGCCCGGCCTCCAGCAGGGCACAGGAAGTGGGCCGGGGATCCTGGGGTCTTTCTCCGCAGAAGGAAAAAAACAGCCGACGAAAAAACAGCTTCCCTCTCTGGCGTTCGGGACCGAACTGCCCACACACCCAGGTGAAACAAAAGAGTAGCCAGGTGCACCCCACCCACAATGGGTAGCTCTTTGTTTTCCTTCAGTACCCAGCAATTTGTCCTCCTAGCAACAGTATGGGGGGAAACTAGGAGAACTCCTAAAACCCCAACAATACCATTTTCACCTTTGTAAAAGAGAGGGCAAATCTAAGTGCTGAGTGAAAGTGTCACTCTTCCGATAGATGAAGTGGAGCTTCTTCTGGGTCACAATTCCTCTTAATCAAATAACTACTAGCTACAAACCTACAGAAATCCATAAACAGGACAAATACAAACAGGAACTCTCACTACATAGAAATCAAAATCCCATAACAAGCTTCCCATGGCCACATGAAAAGCTCACTAACAGTATACAGTATTTGTGGCATTACCCATATAGCCTTATTTCCCAAGTGATAATATTAAAATTTAAAAATCCAATGTTAGTAGGTAATTTCACTACCACCTCTGTAGTGCCACTGCTTATCTAGAATGCCTACAGCCAAAGAGAAACTCCAGGTTTTTCCATCTTTTAATATCTTCACATCACATTACTGCACATACACATACAAAATGACAATGTTTTTATCTACCAGCTCTCGTATTATCTCTTTAAAATGTTAAAAGAGAAGTATGAAACCAATATTTAAATGACAATACCAGTTATTCTGTAAAAGAAAGAAAACCAAGCTAAACACAGTGTGTCTATGTCATGCTTCTATGCCTTCCTTAAAACTCTTTATATGGTTGGAAAACATTTTTGCATCCCTACTTCATATTGAAACAAGAATTTCTATTTATGTCACAGCATCAATGAGGAAGAGAACAGATAAGGCTGTGTTGCAGTTTTATCACTGAGTGTATCAAGAAAAATGTTACAGGCTTACTGAGCACTACTGAACTTTCATAGAGAACAAGTCAAAGGTTTGAAGAAGGATGTCTCAGTGTATTCCTCACACATTGTTCACATAAAATGATCCAGGAATGAGACAATGAACTATTGAATTTTTGCCATATTTGTTCTTCCTCTTTCAAGAGGGGGAAATATTTGTTCCTCATCATCCCTCATCTAATTCATCATACATCTTCAGTATCTTTTCCTAGGTATAGCTAAGGATGGAACTAAATGTACTGTTCCAACTGCAACAACCACGTGTTAAGCACCATTTCCCCAAGACCACCAATATTATCTCCTGGATAATATTGTCCTCCAGAGGACAATATCTGCTAGAGTGACTGCACATAGTTTAATCTACCTAGTTCTGTTGAAATGATCCAGGCTTGCAAATAAGCAAAACAGAATTTAAGGAACAAACAACTAATCCCATACTTTGACAGCACTGAATTAGGAAGCAACTACACATGATGCTGGTAGCAATAACGGTACAGTAGTCAAATGTAGAAACAAACTTTGATGAGTTCAAACTTTCTTGCATTCAGCCAAAGTCTAACACATAATCATGGCTATAGAAGATGAGGCCATCTTTGGTGACTACTTTACAAGTTGAGCAAGTGAGAAAGCCCTCTGCATGCAGACCATACAATTTGCAAAGGGTCACAACATGGTCAATCAATATCAATTTTCCCTGCAGCACTCAAAACGACCTCTCAATGAGGGCTATTTCCATGACAATTTTTGGCTTTATACCACCAGCTGGTTCCAACACAGAAAAAAAAAGTAAAAGCTGCCAACTGGTGGGACATCCCATTTATCCTCCTCCAAACACTGTTCCCCTTGGAGCATTGCTCCAACTTAAATTAAGAGAAAGAAGTAAGTCTGGGGAAAAAATATCTGCCTGAAATGTAAACATAACAGGAAGTTACTAACATCTGTAAGGTTAACTACAAGTACCTGTTACTCCTTTATAGAGTTCCTCCATGCACAACCAATCAATTCACTGCACTGCTGCTGCTGGAACACAGTAGCCAGCAGACATTCCTCAAGAACTACACAATAATTTCTGGACTAGATGCAAAAAGAAAATCCTGTGGGTGTAAGAACACTGCTGATTCCAGATGCAACACAGTTGTTCAGGACACTGAAAGTCATTCCTGCTGTTGTAGAAAATTACTACTTTTTTATGAATTGGCAGTTTTCTAAGCTAGAAGGGATGGCCTATGCACTTCATCCTGCTTTTGATTTTGCATCAGCAACACCTACAGTTGAAGACTCATAGAATGAAAGAAGTGAGCTTTGTCACACTTCCAGACATAGAAAAAAGAACCTAAAATTTTAAGTAATTCAGAATTATTATAAAGATTCCTTCGGAAAATGCCACTGGCTGCAAAACTACAAAGAATGCAACTGAACATCAGATATCATAAAAATCTGTTTATACAATCTCCTTAATTTATTCTCTTTAATAAATAGCAGCTTTAAAAAGGACTTAACATGCAACCTCAGTAAACATACTAAGAAACCAATTGATATCTGGACCATTGAGGCAGTAAATCAGAATATCCAAACAAGAAATACAGTCTAATTTGTCACCATAGAGAGTAAGTGCTCTTACCTAGACCTATGTTACTTTTTATATTGTTAAGAACAAAATGTCATTCTTGCTATGTTAGACCTGTGATTTTCCAATTGAAAACAACCCGGTAATTTCATTATTTTCTCATGCTGAATCCCTTTACCAAAATTCTTGCCCCTCAAATGTTTTTTGTAAGGGAGCTAGAGAAAGAAACTCTTCTACTTAAAAGTTTAATGGTTTGAGTTTTAACCAAAAAAAAAACCAAAAATCCCCACGGCAGAACAAAAGAATCCCCAATAGAGCAAAAGGCAAAAAACCCCACCTGAAACTACTTTAGAGAGACTTTAATCAAATATTTCAAAAACAAATATGAAATACAAAAGATCCAAAGTATATATGGAATATAAAAACAAAACCCTCAATGGAAGTGTGGATACTAATCAATACTCTGCAATTTCAGAAAATGAGGACTTAGTACATTCAGAAACACACCAACTCTGTTTGCCTTTGTCATTCAGGTGTGGAATGATGCACATCTAGGACTCACAAAAAGTCAGTATTATTGCTCACCCATGTTCACTGACTGGAGCCGCTTCTGCAAAAGGGAAGCTGCTATAGCGGGGACTGGGGAGGAGACCCCGACAGGAAGCTACTACCTTTTGGAGTAAATACAGGTATATTAGAAAAAAATAAAGCAGAGACTTATTTTAAGAGGAGCAATTAAAAATAATCTTTATTATTTCACAACAAAGTTTAAAACAATATTTTAAGACATTAGCACCCCTCTTAAGCAAAGTGTAAAGTAGATATTATAATAATATAAAGGAAGTATAAGAAAAGAGTTAAATTGACATTTATAAAACACTACCACCTGCCCCTCCCACCCCTCCACTCTCATCCAACATATTCAAGTGGATCTTAATCCCAGTTATACAGGTCCACATCAGCCAACATTACAGTTCACTATTGTTCAATTGTCTGCCTTCATGCTTCTGGTGTCACTTGCTGAATAAAACCCACCATGCTGCTGCAGTCCTGATCTGTCAAAAGCTTCCAGCAAACCAGATATAGGTCTGCTTAGTCCTCATAACCATATCATTTTACATACCACTTTAATCTTTGTGTTCAATTACTCTTTATGGTCTTTCTTAATGAAACACACGATATATCACCCTTGATTGTTCTTACTTCTCCCAAAATTCAAGCCAATTATTGCCAGCCTCCCAGTCTCTTTTTGAACAATACCAAAAGACATTTTATATGTATACCAGTAATTCAGTATTTTTAAGTTAATTCTTGATCATCAATAGCTATACGCACCTGTCTGTACTATCTACAGGAACGATGTTTTCATATTACTTTTTGCTGTCATTCTACCTCATTCCCCTGTGTTTAACCTTGAAACCTGAATGACCATGTTTCCTACATCACTGCCTGCAGACATTCACAGTGAAGCTGGAGGAGCTGAAGTATCAGTGCCTGACAGGGTTTGCTCTTTGATCAGCGCAGGTGGTGCAAAGCCAGCTGCCTGCAGTTATTCTGTTGCCCAGGGAACAACAACTGAAGTGTGTACTTCCTAAATCTGCACAGGAGGCCCTTCTGCAGCATTGCCACAGCAGCTCGTGCTGTGCAAGGCTGAAGTGGCGAAGCTGCTATAGCTACAGCCCAGCTGGTGCCCATTAGTGCTCTCGGTATGACAGGAACAAGCAGCTAGTATTCAGAACCCTCCTCCCTTCCACTGACAAACAGCACTCTTCCTCATAAATCAATGTAAACATCCTTCCTCAAGTTTAATAAAATTAAGAAATAAAAATAAAATTACTCAGGTATGCATATTTTGTTTAAAAAAAGAACATGCCTTTCAGTCTTTCAAATCAATTAATAAAAAAATAAACTGTATTCCATTTATTCAACATCATGCCCTTCACAGGCAAAAAAAGAGGGGGAAAACAGATCACTTGTTTTCTGGGTTAATAACTTCATCTTTTGTCCTAAAAGCCTGTGTAGTCTTTGATTTTACATTTTTTCTGAAATACACAGGGTAAGATATACGTAGGAATAAACAGGCAGTTTAATTTTTCTTTCCATTACTTAAATTCACTTTTTAGCTACCAAAAACCAGACACTGATTTTCAAAAAAACCCAAAACAAAACAAACAAAATTACCACAAAACATGGAAACACAGCATCTCACTCTTTATCCTAATAGAAGTATATGTTCGCATTGTATATACAGATGTCTAAGGAGGTTTTAAAAACCTCACCTGCTGCATACTAATGCAGCTAGAATGATCTAACAGCGTGCAAAGGGGTTGGGTATGACATGGAGAGACAGGTAAACCCATCATTTTCTATGGAAGAACAGGAGCCTGTGCAGAAAGCAGACAGTCAAATTGGAAAAGGCATAAATTGCACGTTTTTAAGTCTGATGCTTCTTATGTTATCCCAAGGTGATTTCAGACAATGTTTCAGCACAGACCTTTTTTGACTATATACTCTGCAGATACACATTTGTTTGAGGGAGGTCAAAATTAACTGATTGCACTTCTGGAACTCTGCCATATGGGGACAGACCAAGCAAAGAACTGTAACCATCACTATACTGGTGAGCTGAACTCTGCTCTTCAGGCAGAATTTGACTGCAATAATGTAAAAGCTGCAACAACAGTGAGAGCCACACAAGCAGAAAGGTATTGGCTTGCCATATAAAAATAATTTGTGAGATTTAACTCTGTGCTGAGGAGAGCTGCACAGTACACCAATAAAACTTAATGAGGCATATTTACATGTTGGCTTCCATCATCACAAAGGCAAGTGGAGCTGAACAGCATTGTCCACATTGCTGCTTTTACACACACAAAAGTTGTCTCATGGAGGTAGCTCACTTTCATCACCAACAAAGCTATGGCAGCTGTCACTGAAGTAAGGTGAGATGAAACCAATGCACTTAAGTTCCCACTTGATATTTCATAAGTATTAAAAATTGTGTTCCTCAACAAGTTGATGGGAACTGCAGACCATTTATCCCCCCATTGAATCAGGCACCTTAATAGACAGTTTCATATTCAATCGTATATCTAAATAACCTCAAGCATTCCCATTCTACTCCATAGGAGTTCCAAAGACAAATATAATTACAGTTCACAGAAATCTACCTCAAGCAGGACAAATGCCACATGAGCAGCTTACATAGCTGCCTCAAGCTTGACGAACCAAGTTCTAACCACTAGCTCAATTCAAAAAGGTAGGTTCACAACCCCTTACATCAGCCTTCCACGGTCTCCACTTGGTACTTCCTTTCAGTAGAAATCCAGACGTGTGGCCACAACCAACACACACAAAGTTTATTCCAGCAATAAATTGGGATTCAAAGCTTAGATCTCAGAATCATAATCTGCTTGTATCTTTACACTAACTGGACAATTTGGGTAGCTCACTTCCAGATGTGCTCACACATCAAGCAAAAGTAAGTAGTGGAAGAAAAGAATTATAAACAACTACTAGCTAGATGCACTATTTTGAGATATACTCAGTTTTCTGTTCATTCAGCCAATTACAAAATGCTACAATAAGAAAGGTATTTTTACTAATACAAGGAAAATAAGTTGTGGTTGAGCTTTTTCTTAGTTCAAGGTATCAACAACTAGCATATCCAAACAGTCTGAAGAAAGAAAAAGACTGAATATTGCCCTATGCTAGTCAGTAGTTTTCTCAAATGGGGGCATTCAAACAATACATCATGTTGTTAGTTGGCTGCTAATAACTCTGCAGTTCTCACTTGCTTATACCTCAGAAACACTCACAAGAGAGAAACCCCACCACATTTTTTTTACTGAACTCAAGTGGAGAAAGATATATAGCTCTTCCCTAAAAGGCTTATAATGTAAGGAAAGAAATTATGAAAACATAACCAAATAGAAACATTTTGGTGGTCAAATCTTCAGCTCAGAGATGGGATACAATTCCTTTGCTAGTACTGACCAAGTACTACTTATGTTTATTTCAAATGCAGAATCTTATTGGTGTGTACAATCTTGCCAGGATTAGAGGTATGGATCTTTAGGATGGACAGATAAGGAAGGTGAGAAGGGAGAATCACCCTTTATGAATATCAGCAACTAGAGTGCATGGAGCTCTCAGCTCAAATGAGAGATTATGGTTTAGAATTAGAAGGTAGACCAATGTGGCAACATGCAGTTGGCGTCTGCTAGAAAGATGAAAGGATAACACAACCATCTGACAATGAGAATGAGTTTCATATTTATAGTCTTGGTCCTTGCATACGACTTTAATAACCTCAGTGTCTAGCAGAGGGGTCTTTGCTATCCTCAGGATTGAGGGATCCCAGGCTGCCAAGACCAGTGGGAAAGTCTGGTGCAATGAAGACTTACCCTTCACAAAGGAGCATCAAGTTCTGGAATATTTAAAGAAATTAGATCCTAGTAATGCATCCCCAAGAACTGAGGAATGGCCAATGTATTTATGAGGCCAGTTTCAATTAACTCTAAAAGGTCATGGTGATGGAGAGAGGTTCCTGAGGACTCTGAGAAAGTACATGGCATTCCTATATTTAAGATGGGCAAGAAGGATCTACACACTAATCAGTCTCCCCTTAGTCCCCAGGAACGTGACGCATTAAGAGAATCTGAAAAACATTTCCAAACATAACATGACTGGGACTACTCAGTACAGATTTATGAAGGAGACATCATGTCTAACAAATATGATTGCATTTGCAGTGAAAATTAAATTAAAAATAGGCTTGGTAAAAATGGGGAGAGTAGTTGATGTTATTTACCTTTAACAAGCCTTTGGTCCGTAACATCCTCACAGACAAACTGAAGAACTGGAAGGCTGGGTTCAAAACGGGTTGAACTGCCATTCTGAAAGGGTTGTGATCAGTGGCATAGAAGTTATCTGCAGCCAGTCACTACTGGTGTACCCCAGGGGCTGACAGTGTGGCCAGCACTGTTCAGCGTCTTCATTAATGACCTCAGGGAACATCAGAGGGACAGAAACAGGCTGGAGAAACAGACTAACAGGAACTCTGAAGTTCAACAATGCTCTGCAGAAAGGGCCCTGAAGGTCATGGTGACAGCAATTTGAGCGTGTGAAACAATGGAGAAATGCTGTTAGTCTACTAGATGGCACATGCACCCACAATGGATATCATAAAACTATGCTGAGCTGCAGAACAGTCTTCAAAATATCAAAAAAGGCACATAAACATTACCTTCAAATTCTCGTATTTCCTGTAGCTCTGTCACTTAAATAGCTGCAGTAGTAGAAATGTCTTAAGTTTTATGTCTAATGGTCAGAAACATTGATGCTTGTTTGATGACACATGAAATAAAAAAAAACCTCACACAAGAGAATTAAGGTTTCAAACTATTGCCTAGAATCAGGAGAAAAATCTCAAATTATAACAATCCTCAAAACATTTTAACATGGTTTCAATATGAGGACATGCAATAGAATATGCTACAGAATTGATGTAATCAGATAACTAGACTGACTCCAGATTTGCTACTTTATAAAAAAAAAATCATTTAGCTAAAATATTTAAGATATGGCTAGTACTTGAATTGTGATGTTGATAATAAGCCAGCAAGAGGGAATAAAAAAAAGAAGAAGAAATAAGAAAAAAAATCTTTATCATTCCCTTAAGAGTATGAAGCAAGTGACATTACCTTGGCCTCCCCAGCTTTTCAAGAAAGATGAGATAATGGAAGAAAAAAGCAGGCTATCTTTCCCTAGTAGAAAGAAGGTCATGAAATATGGAATGCAAGAAAGCGTGGTTGCAAAATGTCTTAGCATCTACTGGAAGGAACTTGCATAGTATACTTGGCTTCACTTGCATTATTTGGGAATAACTCTGAAGTCCAACACAAAACTAATCTAACACAGAGAAAAGCAAGCCTTTAACTTTCACTTATTTAACAAACTGGTTGGACAAGAATGCCTAAACACCTATTGTAAGAATGTATGTGTTTCTGCAAAACAGTATTTACCACAACAATAGCATTGACTGGAGGTGGCAAAAGAACACATTCTCTTGCAGTTTTTTATATTAGTTCAGATAAATATTTGAAAGGAGTTAAAAAAACTGCATGGAATTAGAGACAGAAAAACACTTCTGTTCTAAGCTTTAAAAAAAAAACTAAAAAAAAAAAAAAAAAAAAAAGGTGGAGGAGAATGAAACCTTCTAACAGTGAAAGAGAGATCAGCCTGACAATTCAAGAGATTATCCCCCAGTGACAGCACTAATTCAGAAGCATTTTATCCACTTTCTGCATTTAAAGCACTCTTTTCAATATCATGACCATTCTGTAATACTTGAGTTTCAGTAATTTTCTCTCCTCCCTCTTCTGACATTCATTCTCTTTTGCTTCATGCCAAAAACATTACAATTATCCTGATAATCACTGTCAAATAAAGATGAAATCCTAAATCAACGGATAACAAGAACCTGTGCTTCAAGTTAATTATATTATACATGGTCCTCAAGTTAATTATATTATACATGGTCCATGGTCCCCCAGTTCTTAGACTTTTCACTGTGTATCTGCTCTTACAAACTGGCTTAGACACAACTGAGCTTGACTCCTGCAGCAGTCTTACATGTAAGTAAGATTATAGCACAGACTATGATATGACAGCTACGTTACCTCTCGTTTGGACAGAACTCAATATACATCGATGCATAGAGGCCTTCAAATTTCAACAGCAATTAACAACAAGCAAGGAACAATTTCTCAAGCTGTTCAACAGTTGTGTAATATTTTTTTATCACATGGATCAGATAGTCAACCATTTCACTTAAAACCTTTTTTGCATGGTACTTTTAAAGGAACACTCAAATTACATGTAAGAGCTAGAATTCCTAGGGAAAAAAAAAAAACAAAACAGGTACAAACTGAAAAGAACATTAGGACATTTATTTCTTCCTTCAAACTATGGGAATAAATTTTCTTCTGTACATCCCACCACTACTGCTGAGAAGAGGGAATATTTAAAGACACATTCCAATTCCATGCCCATATGAATGACTGTAGTATATCCCTTGGCTGTACCAATGATTTCCCTATGCAGAGTGTTTTCATTACAGAAAGCAAAAGTGGCACCTGCTGTCTTCAATACTAAGCAGATGAAGCATCACCAGCAGCATTATATCCAGTATCCTTACTGATGAATTTCTCTGCAGAAAGTTTTTTTAATACACAAGTTCACTGTGTGGTAAGTGCAATGCACCAGACAGCCATAACTTATGGCAGATTTAATGTTTAGAAATAATGGATTTTAAAGGCAAACTATTTTCAACAAAATTAAACACCAGTTTTGTGTTTGTATGCTCTGGATCTACAAAGGCAAGCTATTTGTATGAAGTCTTCATAAGCACCGCACCAGGGCACCTATCTTGTTTGGAAAAATCCAAATGAAAACCAGGATGTGTGCACACACATGCCTGCCTGCATGTGGAAAGTTGCAGGTAACAGCTTTGTCCAGTCACACTTCCTTTTGCCCTCTGGTGGCTTCCTACGTCCCTACATGAAACAAGTGCAGAACCTATTTTTGAAGGAGTTTAAAAATACATTTGAACTGGGACAACAAATGAGTTTCCACATATATTTCCACGGATTTGAATAAGAATTTGAATTCTTAGGAGAAGCAGGGGCAAGAACAAATACAAAAGATGACAGCAACATAGAAACTTACTAATTATGCTTTTAAATTTAGATTAGACAAAGACTCTGGTTTTAAATTTAGTTTTTCCCCTTCCTAGTGAAAGCAATTCATCTAGCTTTATCTCATGTATTTAAAACAATGATTTATCTGAAAGGCTAAAGTTAAAACCAGAGGAGGCATTCCACTGTGAGTTCCTGAAACAGCATTATTAGTGTAACAATGTCAACTACCTAGTCTTGCAGAGCTGACACTTTTAGGTAATTTCATGCCATGCAAAAGGTGAGAATGGAAGGACTCAAAAGATGAGCTTCTCTCTTTACAAAAGTTAGTTAACGCACATAGAGAAAAATAGTTTAAGCCATCCGAACATGATGCTGTACTATAAAGTGGTAGCTGCAGTTCAGGAACAGTTCTTTGTATCAAGACTGACAGTTTTCTGTGCCTTATGTGTAGCAGTAGATGAGGAAGTCAGCAAAACATTGGCATCCTTACAAAAGGCACTGAAAATAAAAGAGAAGTGATTGTTTCACAGCCCCATGAAAACCTGGTAAGCCTTTCTATGAACTCAGAAATCACCAACCTGGCAAACAACTCCAGTTCATGATCTGATTCAGCATTTGGTATCTGAAAGCAGCTAGAAAAAAGTACCTTCCTCAGAAGCAAGAACTAGTACGAATTAAGACAATTATCATTGCTAGAAACTTAATTTTGCCTCAGTGAGTGCATGCACCTAATACCCAGTAATTAGACATTCTCTTCAAGTTGAGCAGCATGAAGCTTTCACTTTAATTCATCAAGACTCTTTAAAAGATGAACCTACCAAACACGTACTAATCCTTATCACAACAAAACCACCCCATAGCATTAGACACTGTAAAAATGCTATACAAAAAAGGATAACTGTTTCAAAATATCTTCTTCTGTAGAAGAATGAAATTATCTCTAAAATGATTACTCTTAATTTTGTGGAATAAGCCACACAACAGAACCACCATATTATTAAGATCAGCAGAACAGAAATTCTTGAACAGATCTTCATATCTTAATTTATTTCATATACATCTTTATAATGTCTTTCATCTAATTTCTGAAGTACTTGCATGTTTCCCTTCAATAGTTCTCCAAAACAAACGACCTGTGTATTTTATAGAAATGTGCAATGGAGAACCATGACAGATATTTTTTTTTTGGCAAGTTACTTAAAAAAATGTCAGGTACAGATCTCCAGCCCTGAGGCCAGAAAGCACAATCAAGCTGATTTTTTTTTGCAGGATAAGTTAAAAGGAGGCAACACTCCAACTATTCATGAATTCCTTGGCCTATGTCTGGGCATCATTGCCCAAGTGTAACTTGGCACACACCAAAACTGCTCAGGGAGTACCCTCACAGTTTAACAATAGGCTTTACGGCAAGGCAGTCCCTAGGTCAATGCCATGGCCCTGTTCAAGTTACTAGAATACATACATAACCTTAAAATAGTAGTCTAATATCCTGAGACTGTTTATTTTACTCTACAGGTTACAGTTTCCAGCAAAAATGATCATTACAGCAATATTGCTGTAAAAAACCAACCAAACAAACAAAAAAAAGCCCCCAACAAACAAGCAGTCAGCTGACTGATGCCAAAACCTGATTATTCAACATCAAGACTTTCACAGCCAGCAGGTTCTATCCCTCACAAACTAGCAGTTAAGGGTTGTTTTCTTCCTAAATTATTTCAGTGTTGATACAGCTCACACACACACTTTCCACATCTGCTCCCACTCTACCTGACATCATTAGAGTAAATCACTCCAAACATCAGACATTAACGCTGTTATTTTTATCAGCTATATTGTCACATACTAATTTTCAGGTTTTCAATTACATAAAGGTACTCTTGTGGTTGTGAAAATAGCCTTGCAACCCAATTCACAATTGCATAAACAATCAGCATAATCATTCTGTTTAGTTTGCTGGCAGAGTTTAAAACAGCTAAAAGAGAAGTTGAAGTCTCCAGACCACTGTTCATCTTACAGCAACATCAAAACTAAAAGTTAGATTCAACAATTTAAGACTTGGCAAATTATTTCACTGATCCTTTCAGCAAATGCCACAGGAAGAAAAACAAGGTCTCAGGAAAATAGCAGAAGTTGCCACAGATAAAGAAGAAACATATTGCAAAACAAAAAATGCTAATCAAAAACCAAAACATGCAGACATTTAACCACAATAATAGACTTGTGTATTGACAGACACTAAACATCTGCTAACACCTAAGGGCCATATCTTATCCCTAACATTTCTCCAGCCTCCCACTTAACTGATTGCCCAAAAGCTTTTTTACCATCTCATACCTTCTTGTGTTCTCACAAGTGTTTGCAGCCATAAGGTCACCATTTAAGTGACATATCCCATAGTCGTTTCTGGGATTTCCTTCCTCAGGATCTCTTTATTTCTCCCACTCTACCATTGCCTTTATTTCCTCACTTTGTCTTTCAGCAAGCATTTCCCCTATTAGATCTGTGACAGGCAACAATACAATTGTCTACAACTGTGTTGTGAGACATGGTCCTTTACTTTTGCCCCTCCAAGAATATCTCACCCCTGCACCCAGGAGACGCGCTGAAGTAGCTGCATACAATCACATCCTGAAAATTCACCTTTGCAGTAATGGAGACCACTACCTTGATCCAACTGGAGGTTCAGCAGGCAAACTATTTTCACCTATGCAAACTTTTCAGTTTCAGTCTGGATCATTCTTCTATTTCCTCCCCTTTATCTCCCCATCACATCATGCAAACCCACCAGCAGTTTGACTTAACCCTTGACTTCTCAAAACAATTTTACCATCTCTAAGTATCTGGAGAACATGTAACAGAACACAGTAACTTCCCAAGCATCTGGCCATTACACAGTATCAAAATTCAAACAAACCACTAGTTTCTGCTGACATGCTAAATAGATTCACCTGTATCTCAGAGCAATGCATAAATCTGGGGGTTAATTCTAGCTTATAGGATATAATGAAAGCTATAGCCAGGTTTTGCAAATAATGCCGTATAAACTATAATTATATTTATAAAATAATTATTTTAGAATGACAGCTTTCCCCAAATTCACCACCATGATCATTCATTTCAACCTCTTTACTTATTATTCTGGTCCACAGAGACCAGACCCAAGAGCCACTCAGAAAGAAGCCATCCATTGCTGGCAAACTGGCAAATGGCTGCAGAACTCATTTAAATAGCTTACAGAAAAATGCCCCTGAATTCCCCATTTCTTTAATGATGTAGATGAAGTTTACTTTATAAGTCCACAAGAAATAGTCTGCCTCCATTTTAACAGTATCCTAAAAAAGCAGGTGAGAGACGCGGAGGGAAGTATAAACAAGGCAACAGATTAAAAAGAAGTTCTATATGAAACAAAGCACATGCAAGGCATGACTCAACCCCCCAAACCCATACACAGCCTGCACCTATCACTGTGCATCCACCTAACTCGGAAATTTTTCAAACACCACATAACAGTGCATGATAAGCTGGAATGACAAAAAGGGCATCATCAACATATTTCCAAGTATTACTCAACATCATATTAATCATCATATCAATGGAGGGATCCCAATTTTTTTGGCCATTTCTAGAGCTGAGGCTTCCGTCACCGACTTTACATACAAAAATTATTAGACACACCCTAGTCCATTTCCTGTTGGTATTTCTTGTTGCCTCAGAACCCGATTAGAAGTCCATTTAAACGGTTTTCTGAATTCCCCTCCTATAGCCTGAAACTTGAGCAATACTGAGACTGTATACAGATCATTTTCCAATGGAGGCTAGCACTTCGTCAGGTCTCCAAGTTCCCAAGTGACTCCCCTTTAGTGTGATTTACAGGGTTTTGGCATCTCACGTTTTCACAGTGAAAAAATGCTCGTCTGAATAATGAAGCAAGCTTTTTTGAAACTTGCAGTAGGAATGCACATGTGAAATTATTTTCCCTTTACCAGTTGAAGAGAGTGCTTGGATAGCTACCAACTTCTTGAAGACTAATTTATCTTCATTTTTAAACTTATTATTATATTTAGTGCACCATTATTCTCACTGGTTCATATCATTATTTGGAGGGTACATTTTTGACCTTCAACCCACCCCACAATTCCTCTTTTCTGATATTTAAATGTGCATTTCTACTAAGAAATGCTATGATCTCCTAATTACTTTGTCACCTTTCTTACTCACTTTTTAGAAGTGTGACTCCTGTCACATTTTAATTCAACAAAAGTAATAAAAAAGAGAATAGCCAACTTACTACAGCTAGTCAGAACAGCAAAAAAAGAAGATAGGTGTAAAGTTCCTAGAATTATTCTCACAGGGATTTTCCACTAAATGCAGCATCTTCCATTTTAATTCTGGGCTACTGTAAAGCAAATTATTTGATTTCTACTTTGCTGAACATAACTTTAGGATATTAGTAAGTATCAGAGGCAAATAAGCACATGTAAATTTTCAGAGATTAGGTATTAAACCATTAAAATGCAACTGTAGCACTCTAGCTTATTACCACTTTTATTATCATCACCCCAAACCATCTCGAAATAGTGTTGTTCTCTCAAGAATCCAACCTTTTAGGTTTTTTTTAAACCTAATCTATCTCATATTGTTAACAATCTAACTTCTAAAGCTAGAAGACTACCAAACTCATTTCTCCCCTTGACTTTTACCTACTTTAAAGCTGTCAGTAACAATCTTAGTCTCTTCAAGAGGAAAAAAAAAAAAAAACCACCACACACCTCTGTTTTAATTCAGTTGATTTGTTGTAGTAGAAGAGAAAAACGATACAGCAACGTCACAAAACTGACTAATAGTGCATGAGTTCATCTGGATACCTCAGATACTAATTTTACAAAGCCTTCTTCCCTTGTCCCCAAGATATTTAGACTATAATCCTTCTTTTCTCTTCTTATACCCAGCTTCTTTCACATATTTATGCACTTTCTCTCTTCAGTTAGGGAATCTGTGATAAAATACAACATTCCTAATTCTCACAACATCAAGCAATTGCCAAACATGTTTGCAAAAAGAGAAGCTACTTCTCAGTGTCTCCTCAAGACACATCTTGTCTATTAGCAATGTCAGTTACACCGGGAAGGTATTAATACATTTCTAGTGCACAATATTGGTGAGTTAGTTAGAAATGTGGAGCATGGGGCAAGTGCTGTGCCTCGAGCATAGTAAATTCCCAATCTTTTCTGGAGGTTGGACAAGATTATACACAACTAGTAAGCCTATCACTTGAGAATAAAAGCACCTTCCTATAATATCAGTCGTAACAGTATCAAATTTCCTAAGTGATAATGATTGGTGAAGGGGGGAGACCACTATAATTAAGGCAGGAACTGAGTCTAACAAGTTCTCCCTTTGTAATTATGTGATTAAACCAGTATTTTTAAAGTGTGTGCATGAGGAGGGATGGTAAAATGAGTTTCACAATTTTTTCTTTGTATTAAGACAAAGTGCCCTAGAAAATGGAATTTCTGGGTAATATCCAAAGACACAGTTGTTCCAATGATACTGGAACCATTATTATTCTAGTTAATGTCATATTTGAGAATGCATCATTAATAAAGCCTTGTATTTTTTCAATGTCAAAATTAGACAAAGTAGTAAATACTGATGCTAACAATAACAGGAGGTTTCCTTCATTTTGACTTCAGAGTCAGGAAGGTATTTTCCTTTTTAAAACCTAATTGCACATTGATACTCTATTAAGATATCTTGAACAAAAAATACAGAGCACCATTTAATTTAACTTTACTGACTGTTCAGAGAACATAGTTCCCAAATAACGTTCTCAATAACGTAACGGGATGATAACTGGATACTATGGAAAGATTTTTCACTGCATTTGAAAAAAGAAATTCATATTCCTCAAACTTCCTATATAAAAGGCAAATTCCTCCTAATAAAAATCAAAGATCAGGAGAGATGCGAAAAAGTGGTCTTCTGTTTGCACCTACTACATCTTTTTTTCATACCTCAGTTATGGTTACTCTTTGCAAATGTGTGAGAGTAAAAGAAAACTCAGTATGCTTCCCAATATAAAGGAGGAAATTTCACCCTATTCCATTAGCTTATCCAGTGAGCTACGAAACAGGAAATGTACATAATTCCACTTCTCTTCAATGCCACATTTCACCACTTCAAGTGACTTCAAGAAATAGCTATTAATAATGGACACACATCACATTTCCTCAATCTCCCAGTTTCAACAACATTCAAGTCTTGACAGAAGAGCTGGTCTCAGACATAAGGGATAGGCACAATACTTACAGCTGTTCCTGACAGCATCATCTCATTTGACTTGTAGTTCAATGAGAAAATGCATTAAGAGTCTTTTTAAAATAACAAAGAAATGCAATACATTAAATCGTTGTAAAGGTTTTGATTGCTTAATTTGGTTGCATTACTACTTGAAATAAGTTGTCTGCTGAACTCTGTATTCCTTATTACAAAACACCACACTGTGTGCTTTCAGTGCTATACATTGCTATTTAGAGTCAGTAAATCCATTTGAGAATGAGATCTTGTGTTCTGCAGAATGTTAATGGATAAGAATTCTGAAGTAAGATGCATGAAGTATAAACGAGAGCTTAGTATTAAGAAATCAGATAAACTAAATCTAGAACACAAAGAATCTAGAATAGAAAACATTCATATGATTTAATAGGTCTAATAAAGGAAATTGGGAATCTCACAGAAATGCTCTCAATCAAAATGCCCACAATGATTTCAATGGAAAAATCTACTTTACTTACCTTGTATCATTGGTTTTAAAAAATAACCTAAGATTTGTGAAAGAAATTCAAATTTTAGCAGTTTTATTTCAATTCAAAAGAATTAGGAGAACTAGACAATCCTGGAATCCTCTCCCTAATACAACCAGAAGGCTGAACAGCAGGAACACACATCTCTACAACTGTTCACGGATGTACAGAGCCTGAAACTCATTCCTTTTTCGTTATACTCTTGGACCAAATTTCCATGAACGAACAGACTAATATTTACTAAAAGAAATATTTATTTCAATTGACACCTCAGATTTCTTATGTGTCAGAGAGAAAAATCACCCCCTTCCCCAAGTGATGCTAGTGGGTTTTTCAAGCCTCGAGCCAGAAAATCTTCACACCTGCCTCACTCAGGAATTACACAGAGATCCTTAATCTCAATAGTTGTGCACTTAGTGTAAGGTTAGACAAGGAGCATTCCTACTCAGGAGATATTTAGATAAGAAGCTATAGCTCTCTGTGGGCATACCTGAATTTCACATATGAAAAATAACATTATATACAAACTTTATCTGCAGTTTTAAGTAAAGCTTGATGCCAGCATATTTTGAAAGACATTTACTTCCACTTTCAAAAGCAAACATACAAACCAATTAAAATGATGCATAAAGTAACAGGACTATATTTTATTTGCCATGCTTTGCATTCATCAGCCAAGCATAAGGTTTATTTTGCTGCTTTTCTTAACATGAATGCAGAAGTTGACTTCTAACCAAGATAACCTAAGGATATGACACAAATGAGGTAGAGGTAAAAGTGTAGCAGTTTTTTTAGAAATATTTGTGTTGATAATTCTAACTGAAAGCGTCTACACATAGCTACAGGTTCAAACTTTGCACATTCAAAAATATCAAAACACGTGTTCAAGTTGAGCACATTAAAAAGGACTTACTTTTATTGTAGCAGGTTGCTAGTACACCTTTATCTGCAGGACTGGTACTGATGTGCCAAATTTCACCCACTTGATGAAGGAGAACATTTTTGTTTATAATGTTATTTTCATCATCAAAATCTATGATGTGAATCTGCAAATACAATAAAATAGAACATCAGAGTTCAAATGTTTTCCTGTGGGTCTTAATTATACATGATGACTACATGGAACAACTTAATGAGATTTTTATAACCGATACCTACTTTAATTAATTGTTATACTAACAATTTACTATATCATTGATTTCATGCAGGATTAACTTTTCTAGGAAAACACAAGCAATTTCCCTGTTTGAGGAAATACCATGCTTATTCTCAATTTTCAACTTAAAGCTTGAAGGTGATTTTTCACTTAATGGCTAATAGCAAATAAGTCACGTATTACAATTCAACACTTCTTACAGCAATAAACAAAAATAACAACATTACAATCCTTAGTCGAAATGTCTGCACCAACTCTGTATCCAAATCATCTAATTCAAACCATCTACAAAGGAAGAAGGAGAGAGAGGGAAAGGACTCTTCTTTGAAGCAAATACTTTACACTCAGTAAGAAACTTTTTGAGAGTTCACTTTAGCAGTCACATATCTTTATCAAGATACAAACCAAATCTTTTTATACTATATCGAAATATAAAATACTGAAAGATGAAGAAAAAAATAGTATTTAAATAGATAATATTTTTAAAAGCTAGAACTAAGTTTGCGTTTTATTATTTTAGTTTTTGTTTCTTGCAGGTTTCTTTGCTATGAGTTTGTTTTTTGATAGGCCCACATTACTATCATTTTTCCCTCTCCTTCTTTTAGTCAGTTGTTTTTCTATACTTGCCACAGAGATACAAGAAATTTAGGAAGATTCTTGTCTTGTCCGGCATAACATACAGAAGGAACTTTACTCACGGGACTAATTCCCCTAAGCTCAACAGTGGAAAAATAAATTTAGAAGACTCGCAAATTTTAAACAATTGTATCCTGATTAAAAATTAAGTTTCAAAGTTGGGTGAACAATGAAGAAGAAAAAAAAGCCAAGAGACTGAATTAAGTCTACTGAATTAACTACTGAATCACTGCAAAAATCTTAGTTATGCAGAAATACAGAAGATTTTCTTAAAATACAGAAGCTGCAATATACATCTTAACTTCAACTGAACGCTATATTATTTTTAAGGGGCTGAGCTTACATGCTACCTTCTTCTTTATTGCCCAAACAGTCATCAGCAACTCCTCCTTGAAATATAATCCTGGACCTCATCACCTGTATTATTCTTCCATTTTGTCATCCAAGGTATAGAACCACCTCTGCAGTTGATTAGCAAGTTGTCTTTTGAGATGTCATTTACTGCCTTGAACCTATGAATCTACTCAGGAATCAGGACACTATACATCTACCCCAACAATTGCATATCCATCTTAAAGAGTGACACTTCTGCCTTCAAGAAAGATCAGTTTAACCTCATACCTTGTTTTTGTTTGGAGTCTCTTTTGGCAGCTCAGGCTAAGTCTCTTACCCAAGAAAGTGAACCACAAATCTAAATCCCATTTACTACAGCCACACACATTCTTCCCACACTAACCAGGTTAAAAGAGTCACTTGGCACATAAGGGAGTGCTCTTTATCCCCTGTGAAGCCCTTTGAAGGCACAGGTAACAAATTTCTCTCTGTCGTTATGTTTCCGATTCAGCTGACAACATGGACAGCTGTAGACTGGCAGAACACATAGGTAGCTAATGAAATGCCCAGACTCAGATCTTTAGGAAATATGAAATTTAATTCTTATGCAACAGTATTGTTTGCATGTTGTGAGTTGAAAAATTACATCTTTCACAGGTATGCCAGTCAACACCATCTACCAGAAAAAGTCAGTCAGCATAACAGAAAAAACTGCAAAAGTTCCCCCAATGGTTTTTTGCTAAGGATCTTTCTACTCAACTTGATTTGAATACATGATATATAGAATAGTAACTTCACTAAATACTAAGGACAACAGAAATTTCATAGAAAAATACTCTAATACCAAATACTGCACACCACCATGTCCACCATTAAACCATGTCCTCAAGTGCCATATTCACAGGTTTTTTGAACTCTTCTGGGGATGATGACTCCACCACTTCTCTGGGCAGTCTCTTCCAATCCTTTACAACCCTTTCCATGAAAATATTTTTCCTAATATACAGCTTAAACTTCTCCTGGTGTAACTTAAGGCTATTTCCTCTCACCTGTCCTGTCACTGGTTGCCTGGGAGAAGAGACTGATCCCCACCTGGCTATAACCTCCTTTCAGGTAGCTGTAGACAGTGCTAAGACACCCCACCCCCCCAGCCTCCTTTTCTCCAGACTAAACAACCTCAGCTCCCCCTCACAACAGCTGTGCTCCAGACCTGCCACCAGCTCCATCACCCTTCTCTGGACACACCACAGCACCTCAAAGTCTTCCTTGCACTGAGGAGCCCAGAACTGAACACAAAGTTTGAGATGCTGAGTACAGGGGATGCAGTGCATTATATAAATCATGAAAATTAGTATTTTAAGTTCTAAGACACAAGACTAAAAATTAACTCACAGAGTTCTGAGAATGAGATGAGAAAAGAATAAATTACATACTTGAATATTTCCAATGCGTACAATAATGCACTAAGTTTAGCAACAATGAAAGTACTGAGGACAAAAGTTCCAAAACTGCACGATGTAGAACACAGTGCTACTACTTAAACCATTCCCAGCATGTTATGAGGACCAAATGCCAAGTACTATACACTATTAATATGTCAAATATTAACAGACTATAAAATCTTATAAACACTTTCCTTTCTTTTGAAATACTAGTATTAATAGGAAAATATTTTCACCTAAAACATATTCTCCTATGAATACCTAAAATTGTTTCATACAGCAATAAACCTCAATGAGGCAAAAGTAATCACATCAGCTGTAAAATTATTGCTCTTTCATTTGCACTGCACCTGCCCATGACCAGAAGGGAAGAAATAATCTGCACATGATAAAACCTGTCAATGTGCAGGACTTGGTAAAGTCCTAAGTGTTGCAAGCTAGCTCATAAGTTTGGTCAGGTAACTAAAAAAGTTTTTAAGCAAATGTAGAGAACCTAGTGCTGAATTAAGTTATAATGAGCTGAGGCCTAGGGCACTTCTTGGGGATTGAGGAACTAGTTGAGAAGAAATGATGGCCTGAGGCACAGCTACAGGCCAATAACCTCCAAACATTTGTTAATACACTAGGAATTGTCCTGCATTTCTATTGTTAATGTTATTCATTGGAAAAAGAAAAGCATACTCAAAATTGAAGCATATGCAAACATTTCTAAAATACATAGTATATACCCAAAAAACTTACCACAATCAGAAAATTTAAATTATTAAAGATCTGTTGGCTATCAACTGATAAGTGAGAACCACTCTTCAACAATTTTGTATCAGGATTTAATTAGTTGACCAAGTAGTAAAGCCATCACAGAAATCACAGTTCAAAAAAAAAAAGCAAAACAAAACCCAACAAAAAAACCCCACATTATAACCAAATATTTGAAGAGCAAGAAACAGCACAATCAAAAATATAATCATGTGCATTGAACTTTTAACTAAGTTTGTCTGCCACTTCTTTTGTTACTCTACCCCCAAGTATTACTTGAAATGTAAATAAACTGAATATTCCGTCCCCCTTATGCCTTGGAACAACTTTTCTTGAGTCTCATCCAGTATTATCATTGAGTAAAGAACTCAAAACCTCACTGGGAATTGACAGCTCACATGCCCAAAGCTATGGTTCCAAGCCATTTTGTGCAGCCCATTTTCAAAAGAGTCGGTCCCTCTATTCAGTCGCAGGGACTTCCATGGTGGGTGGTAGCCTTGGCTAACAGACTCCACCCAGACACCGGCTCTCCCCAAAAAGACAGGGAGAAACCAGGAAGAACAGGAATGAGATAGTTTATGTGCCCAGCTACAGACAGGGAGGTCACTTACTAATTAATATTCTGGGCAAAAGAGACTTGACTTGGGTGACTGAATTAGTTTATTGGCAGTTAAAATAAACAAGTACCTTCTCTCCCCTACTTTCCAGGCTGAACTTCACCCCAGACTCCTCTGACCCTTTCAAGTGGGGCAGGGGGATATGGTGGTTATGGGTGTTTTCTCCCTCTTTGCATCTCACTCTTCTCCTCTGCTTCAGCACAGGGCCTTCATGGGAAACTGACTCACCTGTGTCCTGGAGTGGACTCAGTGGAACCAGCCATGTCTGGCATAGGCAACCCCTGGCCTCTTCTCAGAGGCCACCACTACAGCTCTCCTGCTATCCAAGCCTTGCCACCTGCAATCAATACAGCCTTCTAACCCTTTCAGCCTCAAGAATTTGCTTTGGTATAACTTTTACTGAAATTTAACCACAAAAATTAAATTACAACTCATACTCCTAACTGCAGAAGAAACAGCCCAATAGAAATTGAGGCATGAAAGTCACTCAGATTTTAGTTTGAATTGTTAAACTCATGATCAGAAAGGACACAGATGATTGCCAATAATGAATATTGAAAAATCCAGTTTATGAAGCTTCACATACTGTGCATGTACCAGGAGTCCCATTAGAAGCAATTAAGGCTTAAAGACTTTTGTTTTACTTTACTTCTCTTCATGGTTCCAGAGCATCTATAGATTCAAATTAACAAAAATATGGCAGTTTCTTTACTAAGCCAATCTGATTTAGTCATACAATTTGGAAGAGTGGTATGATTTTCAGAAAATACACACAGCTTTCATTCACCTACATTTCTTACCAATATCTTTACATTCTACCCACAGAAGTCGTCAATTCAACTATCAGTCAATGTTCACATTGAACAGGGGGGAGAAAGAAAGAGGGATGATATTGGAACAATGTTACAAAAAGAGGTAAAAATTACAACTGACATTTGACAGAAAAATTACCTGATTATCATATCTAAGGGACTGTGTTCCAACCAAAAATCTAATTGCATCTGTTTCTGCTGTCTGAGGTGTTAAAGCTCGTGCCTAGGGAAGAAGAAACCCATTAGAAAAGTACAATTAATAAAATACATTAGTTTCAGCAAAAATCTCCAAGCTTATATATCAATTATCATTTTAAGCATTACATTCTTACAAACTGCAAACCTTCCTGTCCTTTATGTCCATTTTGCTTAACACATTTTTTGTGCAATTTCTCATACCTTGTGAGGATTGGGGAACACACAGGTGCTAAATACATTACCTGATCTCCATTATAACAGTGAAAAGATTAAATGCAGCATCTCCTCCAAACTAATTTTCCTTTATCTTATTCCATAGAACAGTGAACAATTTTTAACTATCGTTAAAAAACAATATAATATCCAAGAAAGGCTGTTCTTACAGAAGTTTTCACACCATTCAGGTTGAATATGCCTGTGTAAAAAATAACTTTTTCTCACCATTAGCCACCAAGCTCAGAAGCAAATTAAAATCCAAGGCTCTTCTTTTCCACTGCAGTCCACTAGAGATAAGAATTGTCTGAATGGTGGGAGAAGCAATTTGTTATTTATCCATAAAACTTTTGCCATAATGTTATTTCTTTGTTGTATTATGTTAATGGCATTGGAGAGTCTCTGCCTTTCTTCTTCAACTTGTACCAACCACAGTCTTGGAAGCAGTGAAACAAAGCAGTGAAGGACCATGGGATAAAAAAAGCACAGCTTGAACTAAAACCACAATCACTAGTTTGCACTAGTCATTAGTAGAGACTCTCTTAGATAATTTTGAGTAAATAGAAGGTAAACTAATACTCAAAGGCATTTTTAGCAACTATAAATTGTGAGGAATAGCTGCTATTTCTCCATGCAAAAGACACCCTTAATAATATTGTTCAAAATTGCTATTTTAAATCTAAAAATAAATCTTTGCAATTCCTATCCTATTTGGCATAAAATAGCTCAGCTCTCTCCATGCACCAAGGCCTATAGGATTCAGGTAACTGCTGAATGGCCTTCTTACTGCCATCCTGTCATGCACCTTGTTACCTTCTGGATTCAGGAAAACTTCATTAATCATTCCATCTGAAACTTCTTTTAAAATTGATATAAAAAAGATGCGTAGAAGCTTGGAAGGGAGTGTTTGAAATATATTATATCCCAATACCCAAATTTAGAGCAATTTAATTCCAGAAAAGCAACTTGAAGATATTTGACTTTTCTTAAATAAAGTAAAGCCATGCAAGCCATTGTCTGGCAAGAGCACTAAGAAAAAACTAATTTTTCAGAATCATCTCTGGACTTGTATAGGGCAGATACTTCTTTTCTGGTATCTGAAATGTGTGATTTAAACAGTGTAATGTTTTGCGTAAGATGGAGCATAAAAAGTTGAAAGATGCAACAAGCTTAGTAAGGTATAGGCTAATATCCTATACATACATTTATAATATCTATGTAGGGAAAAAAGAAGAACAAGAGAACATAACAAATAGTTTGTGTTCAAAATACTCAAATGCAGATCAAAGATCAGCGTGAATCCATACCAATTTGCTTTACTTTCTTATTTATGCAGCACTGATCTACAAGAAGTCTAGAGTGTTCCTGATTGACAGACACAACTTAAGTCCACCAAGATGATTGGAGAAAAGCTTTTGTCTTTAAAAGAATTTACATTTGCAGATCTTTGCAAGCATTTCTTTCCATTCAAAAGACCTGCTCGCAATTATTTTGAGAAAACACTAGAAATAACCCAACAGCTACGTAACTCCTTCAATTGAACAAGCTTCTGTTGTTTCTATACAAAAAAAAGAGAAGTAGAGACCTCCAGGATCTTTAATAAAATAAATAAATAAAAGGGGTTTCCAGCCCTTTTAAAGCTTTTCAACTAGGTCTCATCATGCTGCTTTCAAAAATTCATAAAGTTGGACACAAGGTGCCCAACATAAAATTGTGTAAATACATAGTAACATTTATGTCATCAGCTTCTCTAGCTCTTACTTAAAATAATTTTCCATTTTGCAGGAAAAAAAAAATCAAAGGCATGAGAAAAAAAATATTTAAACGCATTTCAAAAGAACAAATACCCTATTGTTTGTTTCCTGACAAAAAAACCCTGCAACATCTATACATAGGATACAAAGTTCAAACTCATCAACCACTCATAAATCAGGAAGATTCTGATTCATTATATCAGTATCAGTACAACAGACTTTCAGTTGTCTCTTGCACAAAGATATGTGTAATTTTGTCTACTCTGAGTTACTCTGAGAGAAAAAGAAGTTCTTCCAACAGATGAAGACACCAAGTAATCCTTGTAACGAACAATACAACTGAAACTGGAGCACTGTCAAGATCATGGAAAATGCCTTAAGTTTGTCATCTTGTACTGCAACCTGTCAGAGCAGGTTGCAAATTAAATCTTTCATCAAGCATCCTGCCTTATGAATGCAGCTCATAGATAGAAAATAAGTAAAAAAGCATAGTAAAATGAATATTGATTAATCTAAATGGAAATTATTATTTTTCTAAGTCTGCACCCACAGAACACAAAACTCCATATAGCCCAAGAAGAGTTTACTACTGGGCTTACCTGGAAAGGGACTTTTCACAAGGGCACATAGTGACAGGACAAGGGAGAATGGCCTTAAACTGAAGGAAGGCAGGTTTAGATTGGATATTTTTAAAAAATTCTTTACTGTGAGGGTGGTGAGGCACTGAACAGGTTGCCCAGAGAGGTTGTGGACTCCCCATCCCTGGAGCTCAAGACCAGGCTGGATGGAGCTCTGAATAACCTGGTCTGGTGGAAGGTGTCCCTGCCCATGGCAGGGAGGGGTTGGAACTGGATGATCTTTAAAGTCTGTTCCAACCCAAATCATTTAATGATTCTACCCAAGATATTAAACTTACTAAAGTTACTTACTTACTAAAAAAATTGCCATAATGCTTAGAAAATACCCAGAATACACATCTGAAACACACAAGCAGCAAGAAAACAAGTCACATCCCACCTGATAGTGCTAGACAATGCAACAACTTAAAATTACATCATTTCATTCTTAAAGAAGGCCTAACTATAGGAAAAAAATATTAGCAAGCAAAGTTTAAAACATTGTGAACCACAAAACTTTTTGGCTACATGTCCAAATACCATACTTACCAACAGCCCTATGAGGGAATGTGCACAGTTTAAGGCAAGCAGTTTTACAAAACAGAACAACTGAACTGCAAATCCACCACAAAAAATAGACATGCAAAACTCTAGCACACAAGCGCAACAGACAGACGTATTAAGATAAAGCAAAAGAAACAACAATCATTGTAGCAGAATGCAGGTAAGACTAACTTGGAGACTGGGCATTGTGTCTATGCCTACACTATGCTCAGTGTGATGCTGGGCAAAGATCACCTTCTACCATGTCCTTGACAATTTAGGCCACCTGCAGAATAATAAAAACCTCTGAGAAAAAGAAACAGAATAGAGTCTATCGTCCTTGACAATGGCAAGAGATGATCCAGAAGAATACAATGACAAACCTCAAAAGGATAAAGAAGGTTGGTTTAAACTAAGTGCATTATGGAACTGCATGCACTGATTCTCTACACTTTGTTCATAATTTCTTCCAAAAAACTTTCACTACTCAACATCTTTTGAAATACCAGCCAAATGCACAGAGTTTTGGGCTGGTTTTTTTGGTTTTTTTTTTGTTGGTTTGGAGTTTTTTTTGTTTGCTTTGTTAATTTGACTGTTACTATTTATCGCATTAATAGACAAACAAAAAAGTACTTGTTCAATACATATGTTGTCCTGCTGATGCATTGCACTGGTTTGGTATTAACAAACAAGAAAACAAACAGACTCCAACATTGGAATATTTGTATTACATTTAATACAAACAAAAAATATTCTGCAGACCAGAGATCATTTGAAATTCATACAATCAATCTGTACTAACAAACCGTGAACTTGCAATGCAAAATGTGAGGACACAGTATTTGGCTTGCAATCCCTAAATCTGAATTTAAAGTTATTTGACCATCTGCTTATGCTGAAAACCGGAACTAGTGTACTGCAACTTGCAGCGGGGAGCTGGATTTGCTGATGCCTCATTCTGGAGGCAAAATACAAGTTCCCTGCCCCCCCCCCAGACAAGCCCCAGGCTGCTAATGTCATGAATGTTATTTTTGCCTTCTGGCACAATTTCAATTTTCAAGTAAGTACACTTGGATTTATCCTTAGGTAAGACAGCCTTGTTTCTCCCACCACAGTAGGAGACCCTCTCAGTGACTCTAATAAGCTGCAGTGACTATCAGTGAAAAGGTTGGCAGCACACATGCGCAGGTGACCTTCAATGCTCTCAGACAGCTGCTTTCCCCAAGCCTTTCACAGCACAAGAATTCCCATCACTGATGTATTTAGTGCACTGACCCTATTCCAAAGACTGACAGATTCTGTAAACCCTCACAACAACAAATGCAACCCGCATACAAAGACCTGCATAGCACAGTCCTCAGAAAACCCATTCATTTGTTGTGAAGGTAACAATCATCATGTAAAAGTTCCTTCAAGTTCACCTAGCTGTATCTTTATATTGTCATTTCTCTGTACCATACCTAACATTAGGAAGATTCTACTAATTGCTTGAGGGTCCTAAAAAATACTTTCCAACTGTTCCACTTCATGCATTATGAAAATCTTTGGGGGATTAGTGAAGAGAGCTTTGCCACTTAGCAACTTTTGTTCCTCTACTAACACTTTAAACCACAAAGGTTTAAAATATACAGGATTGGCACTCATGAGACAAGTAATCTTAGAGAAGAAAGAGAACTGACACAAAAGGTAGGAATTTTAGTATGACATTATTATGCAGTTTCTTAAACTGATTCAATTTTCAAAGTAAATCTTCCAAAGACATTGCTAAAGCTGGACCAAAATTATTATGTACATTCTGCTTAGGCTAGTCTCTCTGAACCCACAGGAGACCATAAGAGCTTCCCCCAGGGAAGAGAACACCACTGCCAATAGGAGCGATAGGCTCTGCACTCCCATACCGGGGACACAGCCGAGTCTGAAAGTCAGCACAGGTTTCCCTGGGTAGCTGATGACACACATTTTCCTAGGAAGACCCATTTTACTACTTCTAGTAAATCTATACCTGGCTTTTACTCCATCACAGGTAAGTCAGTTGATCTATTCTCAATACATACTGATGACAATAGGTATGCACACATTGGTCACAGGTCTTCTACAATCTATTTCAGTTGGTATTTTGCACTGTTTTAAGTTTCTTACTATAAGAAAACACATCTGGTTTTAGAGAAATTAAGTTTCATCTTACTCTTGCAAGCAGGCGAGTCCTAAAAATCAATAGTCTCTGTTCAGATTAATAAAACCTGTTAACAACTAACAGACAACACAAAATGGGCCAAGTATTGCTTATTCAAGAAGCACGACAACCACAATGCAGAACACTAACTCTATCAAAGCAATAGTGCACTTTTTTCAACCCTGCTTCAGCGAGACCCTATCTCAGGGTGCTGCTGGAGCTGCCCAGGCACAGTACGGCCCTGTGCTCAGCCAGGTGGCTTTCTGCTGTTCTTGCCTCCTGCTCATTATCCTTTTCCCTCTCAAGTCTACGTACTTTTGACATGCAACATATAGTAGGAGTATCCAGCATGCTGAAATTTAGCTCAGTGTTGTGGTATCTCCAAAAGCCATTAAATGTGCCAAACACATGCTCCAAAATGATCACTCTCTGGCATAAGCCATGTTCCTCTTCCCTCATCCCATGATGTTGGCTGGCTTCTGCATACTTTTAAACAAGCAAGCTGTAGGCTTGAACTAAATACCTATCCCAGAAAGCACCACTCCACACTGCTCATTTCCAGGGCTATAAACGTTATCCAGTCAATCTTAGGCAAATAATGTATTTTGAGATGTTCAAGGGTGCTTTCGCACCTGCTCAGAATATCACTGTTTAAACCCTCAAGAAAAACATGGGGAAAATTGTGATTCCCTGAAAATGAAAGCCTGTGTTGAATTCAACACAGGGTAAACATACCAGGTACTCCAGGTTAGACAGTAAAGCCCAGGTCAACCCTACACAGGACAAGAAAGGCATGATTTCACTGACAAAAACCAGGACTTAACAATAGTCCTGGGACCTCATCCATCGCATTCTTACAATTGAGGATACTGATGAATTCTACCAAGGTTCCCTTTAGAAGAACCACCTTGGTATTGAAATGTTCTGCAGCTGCTGCTGTTGCTTTGTATTCATCATCATGAACCACAGCCACATCACTCAGTACCTTAATTCAAGCAGTATATCCCATTTTCATTCACCATCCACTGCAATCTTCTCATTCTCACTGCAGTCAGACAGCAACTATGGTGAGACTGTCTTTTTAAAAGTCACAAAAAGAGTCATACACCCTAAAAGTCACACATAATTTGCTTGTCTGTACAATGTTCATATAGCTCACAGACAAACCTAAGAGATTAAACAAGAGAAAAATGTATTTATTCATTACTCTAAGTGACCTTATGTATGCCAATCCATCAGAACACATTCTGCACACAGAAACAAACAGAAACCTTGCAGAAATAATTTTAAGGTAGTTGGTGGATAGCACCTAGGAGGAATTAGCTTTATGTTCCTACAAATATGGTCACATTAGATCAGATGAAAAGCACATCTACACAACTATACTTTTTCCACCAGTGGCCAAAGATGGACTTTTACTGACTGCTGGAGCCCAAACATAAGAAGCTAAGACAAAATCTCTAAAACTTGGCTGAAAAATTAGTCTGAAGAGATGCCTTCAGACAAAAAGAGGTAATTGTGATGATGCAACTAACCATTCCTATCTAGCAACACAGAAGAAATGATGCTTAAAAAAATAATAATCTCTCTTATAAGATGTACAGATGCAAGTTGGAAAAACCAGATAAGTTCTCGGTTTAAGTTTCTATATTAGTGTCTCTCCACTTTATAAAAGCACAGAGATGCAATTTGTTTTAAAGCCACACTGGGAGTTAATGGAGATCAGAAACAGAGCCTTCATCTCTACGCTCCCTTTCTGACTTAACCCATAAATCATCTCTTCTTTCCTCACTCTCTCTCCCTAAGTGATCTGTATTAACAGCAATTTCCTTTCATTACAGCTACTTTACCTCATCCTTTCGCTTTATCCTACTACCAGACAACTCCAACAAGTTACGTACTTCAAAGGAGAGAAGTCTGTGGGAGATACATAGTTTGGGGGGCAGGGTACACAGGTCCATGAAGGTCCCAGACAACACACAGTAGCTTCCCCAAATTTTTGGAAGATGAATTATATGTGACCTTCTAGAAAGGCACTATGAATTTTATTAAGTACAGAATTATATTCTGTTCTGCAAAAGAGATTTAAGTATAAGTTTCATTAATTTTGAAGTATGAGCTACAGCCATGTCTAGCCAATTACAAAATACTATCATACAATACAGACAGCATGCTATCAGACTTTATCAGACTTCAGCAGATTCAACATTTAGGGCAGGTGTATACTACATAGCAGCTCCTATACAAGAGGACGACCAAACAAATACAAAATTTGCTAATGAAAGCTACTGGTATAGTCAGGACTACAGAGCACACTACTCAGTATGCAGAACATTTGTTACAACGAGCCTTTGTACATTACTTTTCAAGAACGCTTTAGCAAAGGTGCCAAAAAAAAAGTGCATGTGCAGATATTTATATTACTACATCTACTGTGGAATGAATTGCTTTGTTAGGCGGTGCTGGTTTTCTTCTGCAGGTATTACTGCTATAAAGGCTAGTGATGATAAGCCAGCTGTTGCCAAAGAGAACACATAACAGCTGAGTAAAGCCCTTAGTGGAGGAAGAATGAACTAAGGTCCCTCTGACTCTGCTTTCCCAGAACTCATAGAAACCTCATTAAACACACCACCTGTGTTCCTCTAAGATGATCAGTAAGTTTCTTAGTTAGACAGTTCCATTTCCTTACAGCCATAAAATACTGATATGATGGACAGATTTGTCCCATGGGACAAAGGCACATACATAGACCTCACAGGGAGATCCCACAAAGTTCATGAAGATTTACAGTTGGGTATATCCAACTAAAATTCATAATTTAGTGGGAACAGTTTCATGCTCTCTTGTCAGAAAAGCAATTTTTTTTTTTTTTTTTTTTTCTGACAAGGCAGAATCAGGGATGTCTTTGACAGTACTTTCGTACCGCTCCAGCTCCAGACAAAGCCTTTTCCGGAGGCGGAGCAGGGAGCGGTGACCGGGCAGGAGACCCCCAGGCACAACGGGGACAAGGAGCCCTGCCCGAGCCCCGCACCTGCAAACAGCGCGGTCGGGAGGGAAGACCGACTCCCGGCCGCTGTCCAGCCACCCTTAAACACCCCAAGGCGGCTGCCAAAAGCCACCACAACCCGGCGGTGCCCGTGGTGCCCCCGGTCCCGGCTCGGGGAAGGAGGAAGGACGCCGGTCTCCCCCGAGCGGGCTCTCCCCTGCCTCTCTACACACACCCGACCCCGCGGCCAGCGCCTTCTCAGAAGCAAGACCGGCACCTGCCAACCCTCCCTTAATCTCGCCTCACGCTCACCTGGAACTCCAGCCCGTAAATCACCGGCGCGTCGTCCTCCATCGCGACCCCCCCAGCGCAGTCAGACACCCCCCGTCGCCTCCAATGCTTTCTGGTCCTCGGCGGGGCCCGTCGTCGGGCGCTTCCGGGAGCTGCGCGCGCGCAGCCCCGCCCTGTCCGGCCCGTGCGCAGGCGCTGTGCGGGGGGGAGCGGCGGTGGCTCGGAGGTGACGGGACGGGACGGGACGGGACGGGACGGGACGGGACGGGACGGGACGGGACGGGGTGGGGTGGGGTGGAGTGGAGTGGAGTGGAGTGGAGTGGAGTGGAGTGGAGTGGAGTGGAGTGGAGTGGAGTGGCCGCGCGGCCTGACGGGCCTCCGGGTGGTCGCTGAGGTGGCTTCGGCGCTGCGCCGGCGGGGGCCGTGCCCACCCCCGCCGCGGGTGTTCCGGACTGGGGAGGCCACGGTGGCGCCGGAGGCTGCGCCGGCCGAGCCCAGCCCGGGGCTGCGGGGGTTCGTAAGCGGCGCTGCTGCCGCCGCCGAGCGCTCCTCCTGCTTAGCCGGCCCGTGCTCGGTAGCCTGCGCCGGTGATAGCCCTGAACCCACGCTTCCCTTTGCTGAAACCGGGACCTAGCGGGTCTTTGCGGCCAGGGAAGCAAATGTTGAGTCACTGGAACAGGTTGCCAGGGGAGGTTCGAGAGGTCTCAACCCTGAAGGAGTTCAAAGCCAGGTTGCATGAAGCTCTGAGCAACCTGGTCTAGTGGAAGGTGTCCCTGCCCATGGTAGGGGCTTGGAATCAGATGATCTTGTAAGGTCCCCTTACAAACCAAACCATTGTCTGATGTGATTCTATGGTATTGTTTCATCTATGTTTAGTGGCAGGTATTTGCTCTTCAATCTCAATAGTTTTACGACTTGCAGAAAGGATAAAGAGAAAATATTTTCAGAATTAATTCTGCGGTTAGACGTTAAATGAGAAATGTCAAAGGGAAGATGTGAAATAATGAAATTACTTTGTTTCTAAAGCAAAAATTTCAGTATTTGTATGATACTTAGGAGTTCTAATTTGACACCTGAGGAATATACAAGTAATAAAACTAATTCTTGTTCTGGTGGGGGCTTCTCCTTCTTCAGTTACTATGGAACATAATGAAAGCAATGCTAAGGATGCAAAGAGCACTTCAGATGAAGATGACAGCAGAGACATAGTTCAGCAGAAAGCTCAGGAAGAAATTCTCTTTCATGAGGAAACCATCGATCTTGGTGGAGATGAATTTGAGTCTGAAGGGAATGAAACTGTATCAGAGGATTCAAATAATTTTGTAGATAAACTTAATGAGCAAATGATGGAGAGTGTCATTATTTCAGATTCTCCAAACAACAGTGAAGATGACACAGGTGAACTTGGTTGTCTTCAGGAGATTGTAGACCAAATGGAAGCTAAAGATAATAAAAAGCCACAAGCAGAAGTGGATAAAGAAGAGTTTTTAAGTAATGAGAGTGAAACTGAACATGAAGAAACTCCTAAAGACTTTTCTGATATTGGAACAGATGATCAGGCATCTTTAAAGGAAGAATCAATTCAGGAAGCAGTTAAGGAGGATCCAAAGTTGGGAAACAACGTTCCTGTTGAAGCAAAACCAAATGATATTGATGAAAGCAAACCTGAGGACCAAATTTTGTCACCCAATACTACCACACCATCTTCTGAGGCTGAGCCCATTCCTGTGTGCACCATCTTCAGCCAAGCAAACAATGCTAGTACCCAGCCACAGTTATTCCTACCTGACGGTTTTGAGCCTCAGATGGTAAAATCTCCTAGTTTTAGTAGTATAATAGAGACTCCAGTGAAGTCTAACCCGCAGGTGGTTCAACCAAGTCCTAGTCTAAGCAAGTTCTTTGGCGACACTGTTAACACTAACACTTTAGCTTCTGATTTTTTTGATTCATTTACCACATCCAATTTTATTTCTGTTAGTAATCCCAATGCAAGCTCTTCAGTTCCAGAGCAAATGTCCTCTCTTTCTAATGGTGGAGGTGGTTCTTCATCCAACCCTACCTTCCCCATGCAAAATGGGAGACCTGAAGCAGGTGGTCCTCCATCATCTCTAGAAATAACTCAATCCCCCAAGCCATTCTCACAAATCCAAGCTGTTTTTGCTGGGAGTGATGACCCGTTTGCCACAGCCTTAAATATGAGTGAACTAGATAGAAGAAATGATGCTTGGATTCCTAGTGAGGAAACAAGAAATGTTCTCATTTCAGTTGCCACACAACAGTACAGTGCCGTGTTCATAGATAAAGAGAATCTCACCATGCCTGGATTAAAATTTGATAATATCCAGGTAAGAGTCTATTACTGTATCTTTGTCTATGATTATTTTTAGAAATACTGTAGAAGAGCTGTCCAGTAATCTGTGTATCATAGTGGTTCACATTGTTGCTGATGGTCACCTTGTGTGTATTACTTAAATCCTAATTAGAAAATGCAGTGTCACTGCTGCCTTGTACAGGAAGAGGCTAAAACCAGATCTGGTTTATTCATAGTGACATTTATTTGGTACATTGAAAACCGGTGTTGACAGTTTCCATAGAAGCCGAAGCTGGTTGTATTTTTAAGTACTTTATTTCTGTTTCTCCAAGTTAGTGCTCACATTTGGAATATATACAAACCCTCTAAGCTGTGCTACAGAGTCTTAATAGCAGACAGCTTTGTTTGTGGAATTCACTATTGTGATCAAGTGGGAAATAACATTTTCACTCATGTTTACAGTGGTCTAAATAATGTTAACACTGACTGAAATTGCATCATTTCTATCTTCCCTAAGCAATGGAAAGGTATAACCTGTAAGAAAGATTGAGTGCTGCAGCAAGCTGCAATGTTATCAAGGGATAACCCCAAAATTAAAAACTCTAGAGGAGATCATAAAGCAAACAATATAGTAATTTTTTGTCTTCTATCAATTTCTAACTGAGGAGAAGCCATAGAGCATTTTTTTCAGAATTTGAGAAATTTTACTCAGATCTCAGGATTTCTCATGAAGCTGTTTTATCCTGGCTGCTCAGCCAGGCTAACCATCATAATATTTTGGGTTTTCTTGAAACAGGCTAATCTTACTGTTTGATATCTGTGCCTCTGGATAATAGAATTGTTGTTTAGATAGATGGTTTTGAGGGTTTGGATACTTTAATTATGCATAACAAAGACCATCAGTCAATAGTCAAATACAAGCAGAGAGCAGTCTGCAGTAGCTTCTCAATCTGCAGCAGCTAGCAGAAAAGTTTCTGGAGTGAATCAAGTCCAGATTTATAGATGCATTATCTGAAAAATCTTGAGTTTCTGTCACAAGCAGTAAATACCAGTTTAGACATATGAAATGCTGCTGCTGCTTCTTGGGTTAACTTTATCTTAAAACATGTGTTTGTTATCACAGAGCCAAATAATTAGCATGAAAGAAAACACTGTAAGAGGAAGCTATTCCTCCTCCAGTCCTGCCCAAAATATTGCTTAGACCTTGATGAGTTATTCCAGTGTGCGCTTTCTCTCCTGACAGCTAATCGGTTGGACAGAATGAATGATCCCTTCTGCAATCTCCAAGGGTGGTGGTCTCCTTTTTGCAAGCTTCCTTTTTTAGAATAGTTCTCTTTCACCTTCCTCAGTCCAGTCAAGGATTAAAGGCTTGTTTCTGCAGATGATTCCCTAAATCTGTGCTCGTGCATATATGCAGATCTACCATTTAGTACATAATTGAAAAGAAGATGTTTGGCAATGTCTGTGTGATGTATTTCTACAAAAGACCTGATGTAAAATCATCAATGGAATTAAAGGGCATTCCTACTGGTTTCTTCATTGTTTATAATTTATAAGAGTCTCCTAGACATGTCCACAGGGACTAGTTTTGAAGTGCTTTGTGTTTAGAAAACTTTCCTCACTTTCACTTACTGCTTTTCTGTGGCCTGAGTGCATGCTGTGACTGACTTGACATCCCCTAGTTTGGTGTCGTTCCATAGTATTGTAAATTGTGTATTTAACTGAAACTGTAATTGTAGAGTACTGGAAATGTCAACTGAAACAGTGTGGGAGGTATGTTTTCAATGTTAAAGCAGCTTCCGACAAGGTTTGTATAGCTTTGGTATGAATAGTTTGCTAATGTTGAATATTAATGCAAGATGTTAAACCAAGCTACATGCAGTGGAGACAGAAGTTGGTTGAAAAATGCATTAGCAATGGGTGAACTCTAGGTGTGCTTCAGGGAAGGACTGAAATTTCATGTGATGTGTTGAAGAGCTTGGGACTTTATTTTTTGGCTTGCTTGCTCAGAAAGTGTATTGTAAGACAAGTTTTGTGTGGATAAATCACACCAAGAAAAATACTGAATGATTTTTATTTCAGCTGTATGCTACTTTTTGACAATCATTTAAAAACCATTAGTTTTTAAGCTGTCTTGGGTTGTGTATGGTGAAGATTGTCTGTACGAGTGTTCTCTAAGTGTTAGAACAAATCTGAATGCTGCTTTTTATGCTCTTTCCATTATGCCTTTTTTCATGAGTTGCTGTCTTCTGTCATTGTCCTTTGTTTCATTGCATTCATTTGTACTTTTTCCTACACCAGAGGACTGTTGGATCCAAAGTACTATCAGGGGGATTAAAAATTCTTCTGTATTCATGTCATTTTGCACACACTGTCGTTTCTTAATTCTTCGAGCTCTTCTGTCTGAGAGGCAGATACGTTGTTTATTCATAGGATAAGTGACATCATTAGAGGTAAAAAATTTCCATGTAGTGAAAAAGCAGTTGCAATCTCATTGCTTAAGAAACTAGACAGAAAACACAACGTTTCCTATCACTGTCCATGGAGAAAATTGAAACAATTCAATTCTCTTTGTCGTAGCTAAGCTCTACTGTTATTATATGCAGTTCACCCTCTTTTTAGGCAAAAAGCTATTGAGGTCAGATAACACAGTTTCTCTGACTGATGCCTGCAGCTAGTTCTTTTGAAATTTAAAACACTTGTTGAAGGGTTGCTGTTTACTTTGGTTTATGATCTCTCAAAGTTTATTTTCTGGATATTTAAGGCTAGCTTATCATGTGCATGTTTATCTTTGATCAGTAGATTGCACCTTTCAATGTTAACATACATTACAAAAACCTGTAGAACTTTCTGTTTTTTATAAGATCTTTGAGGAGTATTTTATAAGATCTGTGAACAATAGCAGTATAAGAAGCAAATTAACCTGAATGTGTCAGTGCTAACTGAAACCTATACATGGAGAAAAAAGAATATAGCAAATTATGTGGAGTAAATGTAGAAGTTTTCATTCCAATGCTGTATATTCATGTGCAGTTATGTTTATTTCACACCTAACGTACTGGAGAATATGTATTTCTTTAGAGGAAAGAACTCTTTTGCTCAGTTTTAATTCTGCATTTTTTTTTGCCGACATAATGTTTTAAATAGTCTTGTTATGTGTTTTCTTTTTCTGTTCCATGAACACCAAGGGAGATGCAGTAAAAGACTTAATGCTTCGCTTCTTGGGGGAGCAGGCTGCAGTGAAGAGACAAGTTTTAAATGCCAACTCTGTGGAGCAGTCATTTGTAGGCTTGAAACAGCTAATTGTAAGTAACAATCATCATATATATTTAATATTGTGTTTCTCTCAAGATAATTGGGAGCTACTGACTGAGAAGAAACTGGAAAAAAAAAACTGTGTGTTAGTCTGTTCATGATAGTACTATCATTCAGTAGAACTAGCCAAACTACAGTAGTTTTTAATGGAAATGACACTGGGGTTTAACTAATTGCCTTTAAATCACATCGCAAACCTTTCTTTATATGCAAAAGTTACAAAAAATTATTTTAAGTGACTGAGTTTTTATGTAATGCAAATGGTTGCAAAACAGATTTTAATAATGTTTCTATTTATCTGCATATGTATTTATGTTTTCATCTGAATGTTTTACAAAAAGACATAAAAGTTGTAAATGTCAAATCATACTGATATGATAATTTCAACTGCTTAATTTTTTACTTCAGTGCAGAAAACCAAAGCAAATTACTTCCAAAGGAAAGCTTAACTTAATCCTTTCATTATTGTAAAGATTTCTGTCCTGGAAATAGTTGCATCTAGCAGCATTGTAAACATTGCCTTATTCCTTTAACCATTGTGTTCCTGTATAAAACTCATTACTTTTGCATGACTGAGCCTTATTTTATCTGATGACATAGCAAGGTATTTTGCACTTAATTTTGAAAAAATGGATGAAAAATTGCTGAGGAAAAGTAGTGAGGATTTATCAGGACAAGCTGTATTTAGTATTTAACATGTTTTAATTTAATCATGTGACTTTACATGTGAAGCTCCAAAAGAGACAACTTTTTTGTCATGTTAGGAATACTGTAGGAGGTCTCTGCAAGCACTATTTAAGGAGTTCAGAGTTAATTTCAAAACCTAAACATGAAAAAACAGATTGTGATCTCCATCCTAGACATGTGTTTTCTGTTTATCTCAAAGTTTTGCTTGACTTGAGAGAGGGAAATAATCTTATGAAAAAATCTTGTGCCCACCAGTGTCTTAAGTAGGAAAATCTTTTTTTTCACACTTAACTTTCCATCTTCCAGAAGAGAATTTTTGATGTATGGGAAATACTTTTCTATTTAGCCTGGTAGCAGAGTCTATGCAAGATGTTCTTTTATGCGGCAGACCATCTTGTACCTTAATTACAATGCTGCTGCTGATACTGTTTTTGCTTTGAGCATGCTCTTAAGCTTCAGAAGAGTAATGCTAAAGCTTTTAGGCCCAAGGCAGTAAAGATAGGAGGCAATCTGCAGCTGTAGGATTTTTTGTTACTTACACCACTTATGGTTACTTATGGTTTATTAAAAAAAAGCTTGCTTTATTTAGTAGGGTGGGTTTTTTCATAAAATAGAAACCATTCAGGTAGAAGTCAGAATGTTCCTCAGTTTTCAAGGCTTTCAGTCACTAGCTGTTGGTTGGTTTTGACTACGCAATATAACTTTCTCAGTTTCATTTGTAGAACTCGTTTCTTTTTGTGATGAGAATTAGTTGGTCTTTTTTTGTTCCCTTGCAAACATTGCATTTCTTCTTAAAGTCTAAATGTGGAAAATTTATTACTGAGTGACAATAGTATTTAAAGGGATTTCAGACTTAAAAGCATTAAAATCCTATGCTAGATGATATTAATTAAAAAGATGTATGCTTTTTACATACATAATAGGCCAGAATGACATACAATAAAGTACTCTGTTACTAGTCATGAATTTTACTTTGTTTATGAGTGAATTCCTGACCAAATATGTTCAGTGAGTAGATCTTTTAATGCAAAGGACAACTTACAGGCAGTATTTCTATTAAGATCTAGTTAAAAACTAGTGAATATTGGGAATATTGCTATGCAGTTTCCATGAAGTTAAGATTTTTTTTTTCCTTTGCTGTTTATTTGGTATCCTTGTGTACTACACATGAACATGAGATTTTTTTGTCACCCAATACAAATACCTTGCAGCAACTTAGAAGAGTGTATTTTGAAGGGGTCCTCAGTGCAGAAGAGAAATGCTTAGAATTAGGATAAATTTCACATTCAAACTGATACCTGTTATAATAGGTGTCTACATGTGAGTTGGTGTCTGAACTCTTAAGTCAATAGAGACCTAATAGGACAGTCCCTGATCACAGCTAAGTTTAGATGGGTTTCTGTCTGAAAGTCTCAACAATTATCACATTGTAGGAAGACACTAGTGACAGCTGAAACCAAAAGTGAATATTAGTCCTGTTATGAAGAAATTTCTTAGGTTAAAATTCTCAGATGATCTTGGGCAAACTCCAGTGTATTGCAGGAAAAAAAAAAAAAAAACAACAAAAAAACCCGGTATTTTAAGCCTGTCTGCTTCATTAGTATTTGGTTACTGTTTTCATCCTGGGTGAATGGAAAAAGGGGCTCATTATACCAAATCTTCAAACCACAGGTCTTCAGCTGCAATTCTGAAGGTTCTCTATTCTACCATATGATTAATTGTTCGCTTATTTGGCTGTTTTAATAAATACAGATACGCTGCTGCTACTTTCAAATGCTATTCCAGAAGTTCATTGCTTTGGTTGTTAATCAAAGGCATTCTAATCAATCGTCCTTCAAAATCTTTTTTCTAATCAAAGCTAAAGTTCTTTACAATAATTTGAGTGGTTTGGTCTTATATTGCTTTTAAAGTCATTTTTTTTCCTTAGTATTTGCTTCTTCTCCCCTGCTACTTTGTATGAGTAGACAGCCATGGCATTTCCACTTCTCAGATTTTCTTTTTAAAGGAAAAAATAATCCTTGTCTAGTCATCTCATCATGGATGCCTTCATAATGATCTGAGGAGCTCTTCTCAGAATCTCTCCCAATTGAAGCTAACATCTTTTGGTCATCAATGCTCAGAACTCAGCACATTGTATTGTAAATTAAATGACTTACCTTGTGTTTTACCTTTTCTGTTATTCCTATATTGTAAGTCATATGATCCCTGTTTAGTGATGTGGTTCTTACATAATACTTCCTAGGTTAAATCTGCAAATGAAGATACCAGCTCTTTTAACCAGGGTCACAAAGGAATACCTTATACTGGATTGTTTCTAGTGTGCATCCTCGAGCAGTACCTTCTCACATTGCTATAAAAGTTCTAGAAAAAAACACTTAAGTAAAAACACTTCTGTGGGTAAGATGCAGTCAGTGCTTGCAGCAAAGAATGTTGGAGACTGATGCCCTTTTGGGCCGGATCATAGTGCAAACAGTCTGCAAAAGCTTCCTCCAGTACAATTAATTGTCAGAAAAAAAAATTTTCAGGAAGTTGGTAAGCTGAACTTCCAAAGGTGCACCTTTTCTGATGAGATCACCAATAGCAGCATCATGTCTTAAGACACATAGTTGTTCACTAGGAACTGAACTCAAGTTGTTAAACTTGGCTAACAGCATGAATTTGGTCTCTAGATGATTTGAACAAGATATTTGCCCGTAAGCCAAAGATGGTTTATTGAACAACTGTATTTTCACATTTTCACTTTCTGCTATGGGATGGGTAACAGTGAATTGGAAATGCTTTAGTGGTAGCAAAACAGTGTGGAGGTGGTGTAGTTGAATTAGTTTTACAACTTTAGGGCTTTTAAGAGATGTGGGGCTGCTGGAGCAGTTCTGCAGAATAAGTCTATAATAACTTGTAAATAGCGTTATACATCTGTACTGCGTAAGTTTTTGTAATTTTAAACTGAAAATGGAAAATCTGGGTTTTCAATTTCAGAAGGTTTTATCAATCTGGCATAGGAACATGGGTTTGCATCTAGAGCAAATACATGTAAGCAAGATCTTGTCTTCACAATATTGCTTTGTTTTACAGCAGCAAAGACAAGGTGCAAGCTACGATTATGTTAGTTCTTGTTATTCCATATTTTAGACTAATTTTTTACCCACATTTGAACAAATAGCACAGTCTTTCTTACCAGAGACCTTTCTGATGTTTTGAATTGTAATGTGCTTGCAGCCAGAGGAAAATTCAGTCTTTTGTAGTTATGGTACTTGAAAAAAGACTGCTGTATCTTGCCGCTATAAATATGTAATGTTTGCTCTAAATATGGAATAATTTCTTCAAGCTGCTAGACCAGGAAAGGGTTACTAACTACATTTTCTTAACTGATGTGTAAGTACCCTGCCAATGTAATTTACAGGGGAGAAGCATGTCATAGCTAGTGGAGGAGGACATTTTAATCACTTTAATGGTGTTACATGGAGAGTTAATGACTCCCTTTGAGTCTATTTTAAAAAAGTCATATACTGTTATTTTTGCACATGATTTAATGTTGTGCTTTTGCATGTATTTTCAAATATAACAAACATGGATACAGTGGTATGACATATTCACTGTAATAAGTTATGAATTATTCTTAAAAATAGGGGACGGGATTGTTCTTTTGTTTCTAAATCAGTGAGCAGTTTCCTACATTTTTGTAGCTGATTTGAGAGAAGGTGGGAGACACAAGTAGCACCAATTGTCGATGTGTGCTTTTGGGAAGAGGTTGCATTTCTTCACTAAGAAGCGTCTATTTGTTGGATCAAATTTCAGTGGTTTTCCTGAGACACTGAATAATGTTATAAATTGTGTATCAGAGGAATTCCCTTTTCATCATTGAACGCATTTTCTGTAGATTTCCAGTCCGTGTGCCTCTCTTTGTTTGACAGAAGAATTACATTTGAAATCTGTTTCGCTATGCAGTTTCACTGTCTGTGTGTAAACCTCCCCCAGGACTTCTGGGGTTTTTTGAAGAACAGAGAAGTTCTGCAAGGAATAATGCATTGTGTGTTGGGTAGCTGATCTGCTTGGCTAGCTTTGATGTGTGTACAGTCATCAGTACTGAGATGTTTTGGGGTTTTAATTTTTGGTTATGTATATGGATAAAAAAAAATCCTTTCACAAAATAAATATCTAGTCTAATAGTGTTCAAAAAGTACAGAAATCATCCAAGCTGCTGGCTTTCATTAAAACAACAACAGCTCCATACTTTTAGGGGGAGTGGAAAGATAATACTAATGTTGTGTGGAGAGAAGTTCTCTTCTGCAGTCTGCTGCTGTGTTAGTGAACTATTTAGTAATAATATTTGGTTGACTTAGAGAAATTAGTGTTTTCACACAATTACATCTAGACAACCATGTCCTGATCATCGCAGAATAATTATTTTTGTCTTTGAGAATGTTCTTCAGTATTTTTTATGCTACATCTGAAGCTGTAGTGTCCATATTTGCCTTGGGTCTCTACTTAAAACTTACAAACAAAATTCAGGTACAGGGGACCCAGATTTTTAGAACTGTGGGATTGTAGACCATAGGAGGCACGAAAGTGACCTGCAAGGTTTTGAGGGATATTTAAAATAGATAAAGATTTCTGGTGGACTGGCAACTCTTAAGTCAGGTACAATAATGTGTCCAGTTAATTTGAAATGAAGTTGTACTGCCAGCAGCCTTTTATTAAGCTTCCACATAGAATATGCTCCATGACCTGGAGGCAGCTCCAATTTTGAAATCATTGCAAATATTGTGTTTCATTTTCCAATAAGGACTGTTTTCACAATGACTGTCAGACTTGCTTCTCTTGACTGTCTTGCTCTATAAAGTACTTTTTGTCCATGGCTGAAATAGAATTTAAAAGATTGTAGCAACTAAATTGGTCATAAATGATCCGTTATTATTTTTGGATCCTAACTCTCATTTGGGATGAAAAGTTTAGCAGTTTTAGAGTCTGTGTTTGCTTCTGTTCTAAGGATAATAAGAATTTAGTTTGTCTCTTGAGAAGTTGAATGAATTTCAGGTAATCCATGTCAGTATGTTTCTGCTTCTCTAAGTTGATACAGATAGATGTTGAAGGATGTTATAAATGCATTATCAATTCCTGCTCTTCCATAAGAGCATAGATGGCTCAGAGTCTGCCATGCTGTTTCATGGTCTTGCTGTCAGCCAACTTCTGCATTTCCAGTGGAACTCAACTTTATCCGGCATTTGACAGTGTGGAGAGGAGAGGTGGTTAGTGCATGGTGGTCTCTAGTGACGTGTTTGCAGCCTGTGTAGCTGCAAAGTGGGGGTCAGAAAGTATGAAAAGTCTTCAGTTGTTATTACTGATTTTTGACTGTTTGCTGTATCAACATCTTTTCTAAAATATTGGAGAGAATTTAATAAAATACCAATTCAAGGTTAGTGTCTGAACTTTGCAAGCACCAGTATAAATGTATTTTATTCCTTTACATTTCATCAGACAACATGACTCTTTTCTATTACATTTATGTTTTTTATGTATTAAGAAAATATTTGAAAAAAATATTACTTTCAGGAATAAGATGTATTTTCTTTAGAATGACCTGCTGGATACATGTCCCTTTAAAACCTCTGTATAGTAGAAAAGTATGATAGCTTAAAACCTGTGAAGCATTAATCTGTGTTTTAAGTTTTTGGTATGTTGCATCAGGCTATACAAGGCAAAAACATTTTGAGGATATTTCTGTTGAAAAACTGATTAACAGTGTGACAGTACAGTTTGATTTGTGTAACTAGGAATGTTTTTGTTTCATGGATAAAAAAATAAATTTAAGAGTATTTTGAAATTAGTCATGCAGTGAAAATTCAGATGTTTACATTTTATAGGTGAAACAGTTGTTACTGTTCTGAATTTATCATTTATGCATTGTATTCTTCCTTGTTCTTTGTTTTTGATTAATAAGAATTTTGTATCTGGACAATGTTAGAAAAGTTTATTTTTGTTGAGAGAACTGTACTAGGAGTTATAATCTGACATACTGAAGTCAGTGAGGTAAGAATGGGAATTGAATATTTCATGACCGTAGAGTAATTTGGATATTACTGATAATACATGGCTGGCAAATTTTTTCTCCTTTTTTAGGAGAAAACAAAGTTGTGAATATTATAGTATATTCATTTATATAATCAAACATGATACAGCTTTAAGTTTAGAATTCCTTATGATTTTGTGTATTCTTTTGTTTTAGTGATCTGGTAATATTAGTGCTTGATTTCCCTTTTTGCCTAATTAGATGTGCAGATTTGATACATGACATTCTGCTTCTTACTGGCCAGCTCTCCTGACCTTGTTGTTATTACTGATGGGCACATGTCGCTGCTGCAGGCAACATAAGCAGTTGTGCACTTTAGGGACTTTATGATTTTGCTACTTACTCTTTTCTTCTTCCCAGAGCAGTAAAAACTGGAGGGCAGCAGTTGATTTGTGTGGGCGGCTTCTAACTGCACATGGTCAAGGCTATAAAAAAAGTGGACTACCTGCTAGCCATACAACAGATTCTTTACAGGTATGTTTAAAGGTATGCCCTTGTCACTTTTTTCCAACAATATTCATATTGGTATTTTTTTTAACATGATCAAACTCCTTTTCCTAATTGTAACATAGAAACTGAGGTTATTTAAGTATTTTAGCAGGTCACTTTTTCTGTTTTCTTATGTAAAGTAGGCATTCATTTAAAACAAACAGTTTTTTAAAGTAAAATCCAATCTTGATTCTATTTTTTTAAAGGTTTTTACACTAGTAAAATGGAATATGTTTTTCTGTTTTGAAAGACTCACTCTGCTAAAGTTCATGTAACTATCTAGATTGTGAACTTTGTAGTAAGATTCCAAATGTTAGAAATGTATTACATGTTGATTAGAAAATAAGAATCCAAATTAATAAAATATTGCAAATGATTCAGATGTGACCAGATGAGAAATCATGTTTTTGACCCTTGTGATTACAAAGCTCATGTAGTTTCATCAAAAGATTTTAAGAATACCATAAGGTTGGAATCACAGTTAAAATACCAGATTGATAATTTGTACATGCTAACTCATTTTGAAGAGAAATGTTCCAATTTTGAAGCAGGCTAGTTTTTAAGCTTCATCTTCAAAATCTTAGTACCTTTACAAACAATTAAACGTCAGTCCTCTGTGTTTTGTATTAATGATTTGATGAAAAGTATTTTGTAGAAGAGCAGGTTAATATAAATCCTGATTCTTTGCAGTAACTTGGAAACTCTTTACTCAGCTTTTATCAAAAAAGTTGAAAAGTTGAAATTGTATTGCATATTGCTTTTGATTCAAGCTAATAACAGACTTTGTCTTTCCCTTTTCTTATGTATATTAATTTTTAGCTGTGGTTTGTGAGACTAGCACTGCTGGTAAAACTGAATCTGTTCCAAAATGCAGAAATGGAATTTGAACCATTTGGAAATTTAGACCAGCCTGATCTTTATTATGAATATTACCCTAACGTATACCCTGGACGTAAAGGTAAAACACTTGATTTATAAAATGCTTTTTATTTTTGCCGTTTTTACCAGTCATTTTAAAATATTGGTTGGATTCAGGGGGTTTTTAAGCCTAAAGCATTGGAGAGCTTTGGCTTATGTTGGTTTTGGTTTGTTTTTTTCCCCATAAAAATACGATTAGTACATTAAAGTACATTGATTAGTACATTAAAGTATTGCTCGCATTATGGAGGTAGCAATAAGAAGTAACAACTGGTAGAGCAATACAGGTAGGCAGTGTATTTCATGAGGCTGCTGCAGAGGAATGTTTTTAACAAGTAAATATAATCGTTTAGTCCTATGGTATTGAAATTAAAAACTACCGAACTTGAATAGTTCATTTTACCCCAAAGCAGGCTTGACAGATGATGAGAGAGTTTGTGGAAACAGACTCTATAAGCTTTTCCTCTTCAGTTCATCCAGAGACTATCTCTATGCTATTTTTAACATTCACATGCCCATAGGCTACTGCAGGTGTTATTTCCTGGTTTCTAGATTAAAAGGAAAAAAACCACTAAATTTAAAACTAAGCTAATAATTCTTCTTCATTGAAACATGATTAAATATCATATTTGCTTGATAACTGAAAGTAAGTAGAAATCAGAGGTTTACTATGTATCTCATTATTGAAGAGAACGAAAACAACACCAGCTTCATTTCTTTATAAGCAGTTTGTCTCAAGTTACAAACACACTACTTGCCTCTGCTCCAAACAGCCCATAGGTTAACCACATAGTTCCACTTCTCAGAGTATTCTAGTCCTACAGAAGTCTGGGTTTGAAAAATTGCTATTTTTAAGAGTAATTTTGCTCTTGTTCAGGCTATTTTGAAATCTTGTTTTTTCTAAATCAGTTATATAGAAAAGAATAACTCTCTGATGCAAGTACACTGTTGAGTGTTCTTAATGTTCTTTGGCTTTCATGTTTGAACCACAGTGTGTAATAAAACATTTGTAAGACGCAGTTCTTATAGGCAGTGCCACTCTCTGAAAAATTACAGTCCATTTTACATGAGATGCTGGTAGTCTTGATGGGGTAACCTAGAAAGATAGAGGATTTTGAGGTTACTGAAGAAGGGAAGTTGGTGTCAGAAAGTTCATAATTTTTTGCAGATTATTTTGCTTAGTGATGCAAAAGATCAGTTGCAGCCCAGCAAGGCCAATGCAGACTGCCTAGAAAACTCCCTCTGACATTACTCGTCATCCTTCAGGCAATCACAGGTAATTCCCCTGGGAAGGAACTGTGTCAGTTTGAAGAGTGAAAGAGGTCCTGGTCATCAGGTTGGACAGCTTTTTGGATCTGGTGTTCTTAGGGCAGCTGTGCACATGATGCTACAGCAATAGTAGTCTTCCACAGGCCATACGTATGTTTCCATATCTTTTTCAATATTAAAAATAAACTGTTTTGTCTAAGAAAAATCCTTACAGGTCAGTATTTGAGGCACTTGAGTCCTCTTGCCACAGATGATGCAGGGAGCAGCAATTCTGGACAGTCTGGCCAGGTGCACCTGTCCTGTGACTGAGCTTTGCGTCCTGGAGCAATCACTCAACAACTTGTGGCTATTTCATACAAGTTACACAGATATTGATGGTAAAAAAAAGGTGATCTTAAGGAACATAGTCTATTTCATAATTATATGCCTCAGTTCATTTTTAACAGTTGAATTTAGCAACTGGGAGCATAATCTGATCATTTGTAAGGAAAATAGTATCAAGGTTGGATGGAGCTGACCTGCTAGTTGTAGATATCTCATATACGTAGAAGGTGATTATGATGTGGGAACAGCTATCAGACATTCCTTACATAGAGAGAAATGCCATTTGCAGGGATGTAGGAGAACACAGGCAGTTCTTTTTTGTTTACCAATAAACTATGCTGTGCTGGATTATGGATAAAGAAATTTAGTATATGTGCATTGTTAAGCAGCTAATTTAAATAATAAAATACAGATAAATCATTCCTATGTTTTGGTTGAAGTGTATTAGTGTCAATACACAATCCACTGCTATTTGGCAACTTTGTGTATCATTTTGTGGTGTAACAAGCATAAAAGAAAGGGCTTTATTTCAACATTTTAATTTTGATTCATGTTATATAAATGGAGTAAGCACTTAAAAGTCAATTTAAGAAATGAGAGTATAGATATAAATAATCTATCCATTAATTGTATTACAGATAATATTTTGCATAATTTCTTTGTATTCAAAATATTCATAATAAAAAATGTAATACATTAGGAAGTTTTCTGGGTTTTATGCATGAAGTAGGAAAAGTTCGAAACTTCTTACGAGAGTGAGAATAGCCCCTCATCCATTAATCTCTGAGAAATATATCTCAAAGAATTTAGGGTACAAGTAAGTGTATGAAAAGTGAAAGATGCTCTTCCATTAATTTAACTTAACATGGCAAACATGGTCCTCTTAATTTCCCTCTGAAACTCGCCTAGAGGTGTTTCCCTTTTGGCAGCACTGCTAATCTCAATTTCATCCTCATATTTTGTATGGCATTTGCAGCCATGCTATGCACTGATTCTCATTATTGTTGTCTTTATCATGGCTATAAGATGTTGTCCTTCTGGAATCTTCCTGTCCTGGTTTCTGTGGGTTCTTTGTTCAGTCATCTGCATTGCCTGTAGGAGTGCAGCCTTGCAGGGCGTTGATTCTCCTGGGATCCTTGTGTTGGCCAGTGGAGTTGGTTAAGGCACTCTTGGGTCATTCCTGATTGATAAGAAGCAGAGAACAAACTGTTCTCATTTTCTAGTAAAATCTTAAAATTCCTCAGTTATAAATTCACTTCTTTTAAATTCATCTGCATAAAGAAGCTAAAAAGTCCTATTTCTACATATATAATTTTTTTCTTTCATAATAGGTAGGTCCTTAGGTCAGAAACTCTGTTTCAGACTGCTTCCTGCACATCTTTATTGTACTGTGTGGGATATATAAGGCTGAATTTTTGTCATCGTTCTCATGACAGATGGATTTCAGGATTTTTTTAAGGGTTTTAACTTTATACTTACACAGCCTGACCCACTTCTATTCATACCATTTGTGTCTGTGTTCCTTGTGATATGTGATAAACTCTCATTCGATAGCTTGCCTAACCTAAGTCAGCCTTTCCACTGGTAATGCCTATGTGTTTCTGGACCTGTGAGAGCCAGCAGTTAAAATGGAACATTAAAATGCTATTTCATTCTTTTATCAGGTAATTTGGTCTTGGTTCTGGTTAATAGAGCAGTAAGTGACAGAAAAGTTAATGCTGCCAAAATCAGTCTTCTAAAGCTACAAAACTTGTGAATAATTTATTTTGTATTAGAAAGGGGGAAAAAATAAGCTGTGCATAAGTAAAAATTTGACTTCATTCCCCTGACCAGAAGCTTATGTAACATGGGGTGGGGTTTTTTTCCCTTTTCCTTTTATCATTCTCCTTGTGATGATGCAGCATCATCTGTATTCCTCTAAATGAAATCAGTCTTCTATTCTCTGGTGGGAAGGGCCTAAATAAGGAATGTGGCATTAAATATCTAGTTGTATGTGTTCTAGAAACTTAATTCATACTGTACACCTTCCCTTGAGCTCTGGTTTTAATACCAACACAAGGTTTTTAAAAGTGTGGCAGTGTTGTGACTAGGGATATACTAGTGTGTCCTGTGATAGGATGGCTCTTCTGGATGGATAGTGATAGTTTAAAAAAAATAATATAAATAATACATATATATGTATATATATATGTATAAAATATATATATATGTATAAAATATACATATATATATATATAAAATATATATTTTTTTCTCAAAATAGTGTGAGTCTATCACAACTGCTCTAGCATTTTTAACTAGTGGTACTTCTATGACATTACCAATATCCACTCCAGTTAGAATTTTTATCAGAAATATATGAAAAAATTAATAGAAAGAAATTGTGTGAAACTTCATTTTTAATGTGTCCTTAGTTACTCAAGCAGTGGTCTTAATTTGTTTCTTTTATTCAATTTTGAAATTCCAGTCATTCTAAAGGAATGGTATCATAAATGGTCTGGAACTATCACTCTAACTCATGGTGTTAATGAGTTTTCAGTGCTGATGTGTAAGGTGAACTGTAATAATTGTTACTACATTTTGTAAGCTTATAAAATAGCAAAATTTGTAAAATGAGAAACTAGTTTTGTATCTGTTGATACAGAGATCCTATGAAAACACTTACCCAGAATATTTCTCTAATACCCACAACAGACATTTTAAAGGCGTCTGGACTGTGTGTAGTCCAGAAGAATATGTACAGCTCCAAGGTCTACCTGAAGCTGGTCCTGAATATCAGCCTGTGCCATAAGTAAGGACAGACTTGAGTTGGGGAAAGTATCTCCTTTATGTGATGCTTCTATAGTGGTGTTTGGCCATTTTGAGTTTACTCTCTCCCTTTCTTTTCCTCTTCTACTTGTCTATGCTGGTATGAGGCAGGCTGGCTGAAGCTTTTTTTTTCCATTTATGGGGTCTGATGATGCTATAAATAAAACATCCTTTTTTTTTTACCCTCATCAGATTTTGATTAGTGGGATAACTGGCAGAATATAAAGTGGTGTGAGGAAAAAAGATAAATAATAATAAAAATATTAATAATAAAATATTGTGGTAGGTAGAGAGACAAAAGGAAGTAATCAATGTAAAAACAAAGATAAGAGAAGAAATGCACAGGCTAGAGAAATTATATCATAGAGAGTGCTTGTGTTCCATGAATGAATTTTGCAGGAAAGCAGAAAAAAAATACTCCATTGTTACACATGGTACTGTTTTTTTTTCTCACGTGTTACCACAAATACTGCCTGAAGTTAACACTCCCATGTCAGACTGATTCAGTCTTGGCAGTTGCTCAGGAGGGTTCTTCATTCAAGCTCATGTTGGCAGTAAAAAACATATTAAAACGTCTCATAGAACTGGTTTGCCGATTATTTTGTTTTCGTTATTGTGTACGTCTCTACTGCCTCTTTAAATTCACTGTTCTGTTGTTTCAGAGCTACCTTCTACCTGTAAAATCAGGTAATACAACTTGAATAAATACCACTCGGTTATTCAGACTACTCAGACATGCAAATAGAAATTTTTCTGAAATGATACAGATATTTTAGTTAAGAAATGTATATATAATCTAAGGGGGTAGAGTACTGCTAAAATACTTAATTGTGCATTCTTTCCCAAGGCTACATAGTTTCACTGTAGACAGTACCAGCTTTACACAGAATTTCTTAATACTATGAGCAAGTAATTCATTTCTAAATTCTGCCTTAATACAGTTATCAGTAGGTAAGATTTAGGGTGATCTCTTTGCTGCAGGGCAATTGTTGTAGAGTTTTCCGCATTCTTTCTCTTATATTTTCCTTTCTTCAGTGCAAGTAGCTCCAAATTACTGAAAAAGTATTTTTGAAACCTTTTAAAACCAGATCATGATTCAGAGTTTCTGTTCCTAGGTCATGTGCAGTTAAATTGTAAAGTATATGCAAGCATGTAATTTCAGATAAAATTTTCAAAACATTTTCTTTAAATGGTTACAAACATTTAGGCTCCTATCTCATCTTCAGTCTCTCTGGATTGAAGGTAATAAACAAAAACTTGGAAACTAGTCTGTTGAACTGGGATTTTTAAGTGTACTTTTAATTGCTAGTCAGCAAAGCTAGGATTTGAAGTTTACTACATTATGCCTCTGAAGAATCCTATAAATTTTATAAATACACTGTTGGTAGAAGTATGGCAAGGATATACATCTCTCTTTGAATATATACGTGTAAAGCAGAATATTTTTCAGAAACTGGATTTTGTTTATTTCTCTTTTACCCAGTGAAGGAAGGAATTGTTTTGGTTTGGGTTGGGTTTTTTTACTGTTATAAGATCCTACTTTATCCTTTTAGTAATTGGTAATCTGCTCTTCTGTTGCTTTTTGGCATTTAAGATTTGTTGAACAAGCTGTAGAAGGCAGATCAGAAAGCATTTCTGGTTACTGGTTTGCAACAAGAAAATACAAAGATAAAATGGTTGGTCATTGGAATACTCTTCTCTGCTCCAAAAGGGCTGCAGATGAGGGCTGCAGTTCGAATTTGATTGACATGAGGTGATGTTTATGTTTTGACAGTTACGAAAATGTGCAGCTGTTCATAAAGAAATAGAAATTGAAATCTGTGGTCTTAGAAAATTCTACCTGATCTTACTCTTTCTTCCATCTGTTCCCATGCTTTCAGAGTATCCATTTTCCTTTCAGCAGACCCTTTTTTTATTTTTTTAGTTTTGCCTTTTGTATGCTGATAATACATGTGTATATATACATACAAATGAAATTAATTCATGTGAAAGTAACAATCAAAAATCACATTCTTTGAAAAAAAAAATCTCCAGTGTATTTAAAAGTGATTTCTAAGAAAATTGTCCTAAAATTAAACCATTTTCCATTATAAATTTTTTATATATTATTATGAAACCCCTAAAGAAGAGCAACAGAGGTCAACTGTAAAATATCAAGCTAGAATAAGACCTATTTAACTTAAAAATAAAATTTCTATATATAGCAGTAATTGTAGGGTATTGCCTTCTGTGGAAATTAAGCTTAGATGGCATAGTTTTACTGTGTAAGAGGACATTACTGTAGAAATCAGAAGCATGAAGTAGAGAGCAAAATCATGTTCTTAACTAAACATTGTAATTACAGGATATGCTATTTGTTTTAAATACTTCTTTGACATGTTGCCCTGTTAAATTCAGTGCTGAGTTAAATATAAGAGAGTACGTGGGTTTGACTCCAAGTAGTTTTGCAAAAGACAGTCTGTGATAAATTCAGTGTTTATATAATTTTTTTTTATCCCTAGTGGGATACCACAGGAATATATATGTATGCATGCTTGTATAGAAACCTATTACAAAGAAATATGTCTCTCCCTGCATGCTTTAAGTATGTGGCGTCACAGTAAGTGAGTAGGTGAAACTTTTCAGACAAGATAATGTAATCCTTAGTCTAACAAGCACATGTATTATTTCTGTTACAGCTGAGTGTTAGTGTAGTCAATCTTACTTTCTTGTTTTGTTTTTTTTTTCCCCAATGTGTGTTCATTGAGGGAAATATAGTTTTTTTTCCCCTGCTAATCTTCTTTTCATTTAATTTTGTACTCCAAATTCTACAACCTGCCTTCAGACCTTCCTAACACTATTATTATTGATCTACCTGAGTCATCAGCAGACATCATTTACTTCTTCCCAATTATTTTCTTGCTAAACTAGACAGTGTAAAATGAAAATTACAGTGTTTTCTGAAAATCTCTTTTGCCTTTTTTAAGTCTCACCTCTTGTCAGTTCTAACGCATCTGTTAATCAATTACAGAATTGCATTGGTGAACAGATTTCTTCACATGCATCTTCTATTACTGCCATGTATTTCTTTTTGAGAAGTGTATGTAAATTAGCACCTTATATTAGTAGCACTCATTGAAAACTTTACCAAATCTAAGTAATTTATGGCCTTTTTTTCAACCAGAAAATCAGTTTATTAATGTAGGAACTGAATTAGGTACATTATCCATACTTCATATAATTTAACTAAAGAGCAGTTTACTTGTAGACAGGAACGTATCTGGGAAAATTCATTTAGCCAAAAATCTCAAGAGTTTATAATTCATAAGCAGCATATTTAAGGTCTATATTTGGATGAGTGGCTTGAATAAATGCTGCAGGTTTTTTATGGGCAGTTTGCTCATCTGATTTGACCTGAAATTACACAATACTGTTTACATGGACTGGTAAGAAAGCCTTACCAGTGGTAAAAGGGCATTTCTCTTCTCCTTTCCCCAGTTGTCACATTTGTATGAGAGCATGTGTACAGTTTTGTGCTTTCTTCCAAAAAAAAAAAAATCCTGCTATTCAGAAGGATTACAAGGAAACTGAGGAAAGGAGGGCTGAAAGAGCTAGTGTTTCTGGTATTTTAAATAAAGTTAGCAGCTTGTTTAATAAGCAGTAAGTAACAGACATTCATTGGATGGATTTGCTGGATGTTTAAATTTCTATTTATGTAATGAGTTAGTAAAATTTCTATTTATGTAATGAGTTTCAAAAAGAAAGAGAAGAAACAGATGCTAGAGTTTTAGATCCTCCTGTGAGAAATTGTAATATAAATTCTGATTTGAAAATTCTTTACAGTAACTAGCTTTACACCCTGGGACAGCTTTCTTCTGGTTTTGTTTGAGAGATCTGTCACCACACCTGATGTACTACTGAGGATCTCACTGGAATGCTTTTTGGTCACAAGCTACAAAGGAAATATGAAGTGGTTGAGAAATAATACATCCATACAGTACATTTTGAAATAATATGGTTCTGAATGCCTGTTACAACTGAGGACTTAATTGTAATAGGAAATAAATCAGATTCTTATGGAATCTAAGTTGACCTAGAGTCTTATTCATCATTCTGACGTCCTCTGACACCACTTCCAATGATGTAGAGTGGTAGTGAGTTATTCTGTGAGGATCATAGTAGAGTAGTTTCATTCAGCAATACGTAAGATCAGTTCTTTACAAAATACAGAATTCTAAAAAACTGTTTCACAAAACATTATATACATTTTATAAAAATTGGTAATGAGCTGTTTCATCTGTGTTCCATTAAATACCTGTCTGTATGTTGATATGTTCTGGTACTAATTCAAGTTTTTTGTATGAGTGTTTATTGAATTGACCTCTTGTTGCATCTTACAAGAGGATGTAAAGATACAGACTTGTTCAGAATTGACAATACTGCAACACAGTCATTAATCAAAATGTTGCTGAAACTTTATACTCTTTCCGTTTTAAAAAAATTTCCCATTTTTTATCTTTGCCTCAGAAATCCCACTGAGTGCAGCAGAAGGTGCATCATCAGTAACTTAAGACTACTTTCTCCAAAAGAACATTACCAAACTAGCTGGTCCTAGACACTGATTTTTTTTGGCAGGATTACTGTTGGATTGTGGAGTTAGAACTTGGTCACCAGAGAGGTGGTAGAGATAGAACCAGCCAGAGTTCAGATTTGCTTCCATAGGTTTGCAGTGCAGTTTGCAGCATGTCTACAAAGTCATTTTTCTCCGGTGTTTTGGCACAGAATTTACTCTTAAATTATTTTCAACTTCCTTTTTGTTGTTGTTCACCGCCTACGCTGACCATGTATCTTCTGTCATGCTAGGCACTATTTGGAATACATACATAAAATATTTCACATCTTTTGTTACTTGTTGAATCAACTTCTGCGTGTCTCTTAATAGAATTTCAAGGGCAGTTTTATTTTCTTAAAGTTTTTTTCCACATATGATGATGCATGAAACTCGTGTGTGTCCCTTACAGGAACACAGCAGTCAGGGAAGCCATGGGGAATAAATGGTTAGCATCAGCAAAAGAGAATTTATGTCAATGTAAGTGGCTTGCTGTGAAGGTCATAATTAGTGAGACTTGTGATGAAAATTTTGTCAACCTTTAAAAAATGTCTAGAGGCAGTGACTCATTCGTATAGCATTTACCTCTTTGACGTACAAGCCTGTCAAGAACAGGTGCAAAAATCTATTTAGAAAGCTCCTGAGTCCTGTTTTTGAGAAAAGATGAGGCAAGAGGTGACTTGAGAGGCAAATCCCCTTAGAATATGTGTACAGCCAATGTACATATCAAAATATTAGAAATGTAGAAATGGCATGGTATTTTGCAGGGCCTATATCCCCATCATGCCAGCTCTGATTTGGTTTCAGTAGTGGTGTTTAGTTTCTGTTCAGTGTTGTTGTCTATGTATCAGGATTATGCAGTTACCTGAAAGCAAGATGTTGCACACACCAGGGTTTGGGTAAGCTCCTAAAACTGCATGTGAAGTCAGCCAGGATGCCCACAAACTTAGACAATGAGGTCTTTGGCAAATATAATAATAATAATAATAATAACAGCAACAGTAGTAGTGGTAGTAGTAAACTAGTATGAAAAGGAAGACATTTCTTTTTGTCCCAAAATATTGCTCAAAATTCCCCATCTTACCACGTTTTGAATGAACCAGAAATTACACAAAAGTATGCCAAAAGGTTTTGCATGCCCCAGTTGACACTATACCGTGCCATAAATCAAGTCCCTCTGGATGGGAGAGAACTTGCTGAAAGTCTTTGCAAGGAGTTTGAGAGATAAACCAAGACTTTTCCTTAAGTTTCAATGCTTCCAGATAGTTGTTTATTAAGTCTTATTAGAGGAACAGAGCCACTAGCGTGACCCAGGTACAGCATGGAAGGAAGAAAAGTAGGAGTGAGAGCGTCTCCTGACTCTTTATCAAGATTTACACAGCTTTTAAAGATATTTTAAGCAATAGTTACTAAAAACGTACATTATTTTCACTTTCCTACCAATTATTCAGTAACACGACTGGGAACTGCGGAATTTTCTATCCAGTCATTCCAAACTACTTTTACTGCAGAATATGGAGTAGTAGAAGAAGGAGAAGAAGGTTTAGAGAACAACAAATCCTCCATTTTGATGTTTTTTACTCTTATCTATTTACTATAAAGAGAAGCCCAAAACCTCTAAATTTTTCACCCTGTGACAATCTTACATAGTAGTCTATCACCTAATTCACACCACTGTATTTTCTAGTTGTTGTCTGACTGTTGGTAATTTTTTCCAAGGTTTGAAGTTAAAACAGTGTTGTTCAGGGGGGTAAGAACCCTTAAAAACAGGCAGAGAAATATTCTTGGCACTCTGGGTTCCCACACCAGTTATATCTCTTTCACAAGCATACTTTGAAGGCCAGTAATTTCATCTTATTTATTCTGCACTGGTTATAAAATATACATAATTCTTAAATGCTAGCAGTAATGTTGTAGCTGCAACTTGAGTAAACTTCATTTCTTTAAGTCCTTCATTTTATTTAGTGTAAAAAAAATCTTAAGTGAAACACTGTACTTCCCAGTACAACTTGTTTTTGAATATTTGAGTTAGGTGCACCTTCTTCTTACCTTCTTGATTATGGTTTACTTGTGTTTGTCTATTTAAAACATGTTAAACATGTCACATGATACACCTGAGGAAAAGTTTCCTATTTTTTCATCTTTCACATTTTTCATCAGGAGAAGAAAAAGATATGAAGGCAAAATGGACTTTGTGATATAAACACTAGTGAGGCATACCTTTTTCAATGTAGGCAAATCACAAATGGATCATTTTAGCAACCACACTTAACACAATTAATTATGTTTCTAGGTTCCATGGTTCCTTTCTCCATGCGAATTTTGCATGCTGAACTTCCTCAGTACCTAGGAAATCCTCAGGAATCACTTGACAGACTGCATAGTATGAAGATAATCTGCGCCAAGGTAACAGCATCTCTAGACACTAACATTTCTTAATGTTTAAGAAATAAATTTTATTGTCCTTACAAAGAACATTAAGCTTCAATTATGACATTCTTTACTCCATCTTGATACAAATAAGAAATTTGTTATTAAAAGTAATGAAGTGCCACTTCCATTTTAAGAGATACCCTTCTCTCCTCTGTGGTAGCTCTGGCTCAGCTGAGTAGAACAGAGGACACATTTCATGCTTTTGCCAGACAAGATATGGAGCACAGTAAGCAGATGTGTTTAAGGGTGAGTAGGAGAGATTTCTTCCCTCCACTCAACTGCATCCAGCTTGCTGAAAACAGTTGTTAATGACCTTGATCCTTCAGCAATAGTCCAAATAGCTGGTTTTAGGAACAACAGTCATTTAGGAATATAAATACAACCTTCTGAGTTTGGTTGGGGTTTTTGTTTTATCAAAAACTATAATATAAAATTATGGCTTAAATTATAAGGTGTGGGATTTGTTGGTGCTGAAATTGGAGTCATGGTGTTGTGAGCACTAACTTTTTTCACTAAAACCAGCAACCCTGACCATAAGCATTCATCCTTAAATGTTTTTTTTACAGAAATCTTTCCCAAATAGTCTAATGCACCAGTGACCATGAATTTTACAGTGTGGTAAATTGTAGAAGAAATGCAACTGTATTGCTTTATCTATGACACTTGAAAGTTCAAAACTATATGTAAGATAAATACATGTGATTACTTTTCATTTTCAGTATTCCTTGCAAGTTTCCTGTATTTACTTCTTAAAATAACTTGGATAAGGGAAGTGGAGGGCTTTGATAATTGCCAATTGTATATCTATAATGGCGTTAGGTGTATGAAATCAACTTTCTTCTAACACAGTAATGTCTAGGAAAACCAAATGTTTACAGTAAAAAGCCCATTTCTTTGTATTATGAGGGGAAAAAATGAATGGTTTAGGTAAGAAGATGTGAAAGTGGCATCTTCTATAAAGTTGTTAAGAATTCATTTGGAAATGGTTGAGAGATGTATCGAATTTGGCCAAGAAGTGCTACTTCTTAGCACTTGATGACTGCTCTTCTAATAATATCACTGGCCAGCTGTTCTCTCTGGCCCTCTTCTTTATAAGCAGTCCTCAATTTGAAGTAATTCTGTTCTTCTAGGAAATGCCATACTTTTCTATTGCAGGATTTCATGGTGCTTCTACTGATATTTGCCTGCCCCAGTCTGCAGCAGATTGGCTGTCTCATATCTTGGATTTATGCAATCTGGTATTAAGTGCTGCACTGTCTGCCCTCAGTCATGAAGGTGCCACTAGGTTCCAAAACTGAACTGATTTCTAAGTTCCTTAATCTTGTAAAGAAGAGAGAAGACTGCATGAATGTGAACGAGGGAGTGACTGCTGAGCAAGGCATTCATCAGCCATCTGGCAGACTTGATTGAAATGGCCATATCTCAGTTACAGTGTGATCAGCCATGATTCTCTGCCGGTTAAAGATTGTTGGTCAGTAGAGGAATGAAGTGAAAGGAAATTAACTCTGTCCCCACACATACACTCCTTTATAAGACCTTCAGGTCATCTACAGCCTTGAGGTGGCTCTGCCTCTGCTGTTTACCTCAAGTGCATATCCTTAGAGCATACCCAGTGTACCAAGGACACTTTTAAACTATAATACAAGATTTTGTTTGAACATGAACTAGGCTAATTATTTGTTTAAATAAGGGAAACTGAATATGGTGGAGAAGATGAAATAGAAATAAAGGAGAGTCACAAATTATTATATACATGTTTCCCTGCCTAGTAAGTTCTTGAAGAATAGGTCTTTTTACCTGCGTTCTCAGTCCATCAACTGCTAGTGACCTGGCTCACTGCAAATTCTGTGTTATTCCTTGTGCCCTTGGAGAAAGCTGCTTTGGGGCTGGCTCTACATCTTCCACGAGCTCTTCTGAGGAGTCTCCTGTTCTCTGCGCTTGGTTCAGAGATTGTCACCTCTTTGCCTTCCTGTGTCTGAGTTTGCAAGGTTTCCCCTGGGTTACTGTGTTCAATTGCAGCAAGAAAGACAACAATATCCCTTTCGTTCTGACAGATTCTATTAGAACCAGGATATGGTAGTGAGGACAAGCTATTGTCTGTGCTGGTGGATGCTTCGTTTTAAAGTACAGTTCACAGATAACTACAAATAAAACATCCTTCTTGGAAATATTTCTGATCAGTTATTCTATATACCTCTTTGCAGATTACTTCATTTGTTTGCATTCAGTTAAATACCTTAATTTTTGGAGCAATTCAAAGACAACTGTAGAAACAAGAGTGTGGAAAAGGACAGCTTGTAAAGATAACTGTGTTTTTAAAAGACAGTTGTAAATTGTTGGTAATTTAACCATTTGAAGTCAGGGCTGGCTAATAAAAAACATTGTTTACATATGTTTTGATTTTTGTATGCTGTTTGTCTAATGATCACATCTGGAATGTTCAAGAATATGGTTCTAATACGTATAAAAACACATGGCATAACCAAGAAAATAACATAAAGGATGTACACTCATTAGTCTTAATATTTGTATGTGACACTTGGGAACCATTTGGGTTATAACAGAATTAATTGGGGAGCTTTCAACCAAAAGCTTCTAGTGTTTTACCTCCCTATTTTAAAAAGTGGAAAAATAATCTTTGGTCATCTGTATTTACAGAAGGGCATGCGAATCATCATTATGTAAATGAGATGATCTCGGAGTCATAAAAGCTAGAAGAAAGAAAAGACCTATTAGCTCACCTAGTCTGTCTCTCTGCAATGCAAGGTTGTTTTGTAGTTTTTAATGAGCCAGTCTATGGTGCTGAGGCCACATCCCTTGGGGGGTTATTCCAGGCTAATGGTAATGCGTTCTGATCATAAGAAAATTTGTCTTTCTGTTTCATTTCTTTTCCCTCATGTAACAGTGGGGTTTTTTCCTATCCAATACTTGCTTTTAATCTGCTAAATTCTTTATTGCTTTTTGTTGTATATATTCTACAGACATTTGTCAACTTTAGATTAATCATTCCACTTAAAGATGGAACTGTATTAATTTAGGTTAGTTGGTACTTACAGCCTCCATCTACTTAGATATTTCTGGTACCTGAAGCAGGATGGGAGGTTGGGTGCAAAAATGTTATTTTCATTTTTCCTGTATATATTTTTCCATATATATTTTTTCCTGCAGTAATGTTTTTTCCGTTTCCAGTATTCCTGCGAGTGTCTAATCAAGATCTGGTTAGATATTTTGCATCTATTTCTATATGTACAACATTGGGAAAGTAATTATCTATAGTCCCAAATGGGTGTTTATAGCCTGGGAGAGGAATCCAGTGGAATTGTTACTGTCTCTATGTTACTGCTGGTCTTCCCAACATGAACTGCCTCAATGAGTTGTTGCACCTCTAAGTTTGCCTTGAAATTAATGAAATGGTCTCTGAACAACCAGGCAATAAGAGTAACAATAGTAACTTAAATCACGAGTGTTTGTTCTTTTCATGTGTTTATTTAAAAACATAAGCATGATCACTTTAGTGCTAATAATGCTGAGGACATGCTATAAAATGCTTAACTGGAGACCAAAATCTGAAAAGAACAACTTCCAGGCTAAATCTAAACTCCTCTCTTTTTTGTACCTATGCTTCTCTAGATGTTTGAGGGAGAGGTCCTGGAAATTTACCCATTTCATAGTATAATGTATTTCACTTTCAAACCCCAGTTCCTCAACTGCCAGAGCTGTACTGGGCTCTTCTACCAGGTGGGTGGAGCAGGGGCAAGTGGATTAACTGTCTTGCTTCCTAAAAAGACCTCTGCAAGTGTTACCTCTGCAAAACTTGTCAAAAATACTTTTGGGCCATTTGCACATCAGCCACAACTTCTGTAGTTCCACCACTCTCCTTCATGAGTAGTTATGTTCCTCCTCGCACTTTCATACACAGTCTTCCATATCTTCTGGTCTTCTGTTTTACTTCCAAATTGGTGAACTTCCCAGTCTCTTTGAAATTTCAGTCTCTTAGGTCTGATTATTATAAGCTTCTGGTTGGTAAGGTGACATAAGTTTTCTGGTTTTCATATGTTACTTCAGTCTGGGAGGTATTTGTCTTGACACCTTGTTTGTTAAGTTCATAGAAACTATGATGACGCTGTACCAGTCTGAGTACCCAAAAAGCCACACTTCCAGAAGCACCAGAAAAGGCTAAATTGTGGTATGCATATAGTAGTAATTCCAGCATTCAGGCAGTAGATAGGGAATGAAACAGAAGACTCAGTGAAGTAATACTAGCCAGTGAAACTAATACACTAACTCAGTGAAAGTGTGCATTTGTAAGTGTTCAAAACAAGAAAAAGCATAGGTCGTATGTAAAACTGATGAATTAAATGGTAGAAGTGTTCAATCATATTTTCCTTCATATTAGGAACATGGATGGTTAGAGCTATGTCATGTGATATTGCTAGAATAAACAGTTTACCGCCTAAATATTTCATACCGACTGAACCCTATAACTTATACTGAGGAACTGTCAGAATCATTGATGTTACTATTAAACAATTCTTGGAAAATGGGGAAATGCCCAAATACTGGAAACCTGCAGGTGGTGTTTTTGTACTTAAGAAGGGCAAAAGAGAGATAAACCTAGGGAATAAAACAATTAGCCTCAAATCATCACCAAGCTCTGTTTTAATTATGTTGAGTTTGAGGTGATGGCTAGATATCCCCAAGTAATGCCACAGAATGGTTAATGTAATACTCTATTTGTATGCTAATATCTAGTTCTTCCTTTTTGGATTATGCTAGTGAGTATGTTTTCTGAGAAATACATTGTCTTTTTAAGGAAGACAGCATGTCACCTTGATGAAGGCCCCTTGTTGTGTTCATACCATTTTAAGAGTAGGAACTTTGGGCCTTACTGAATTTGAGAAGAAATCACTAGATATTTTGTAGCAGAAGAGAAAGATCAGGGTTTTCAGACCAGAGAAATAGATTATAAAGTGGTTTGGATTTGTGAGAGAGAAGAATGTGGGGGTTTTTTTCTGTCCTATTACACACCAGGCATTTAACATTGAGAGGTAGCACTTTGGTTTCTAAGTGATTTCTAGGTGGCTGCGCTGCTTTTGAAAAGTGGGACTGAGAGTCAGTCTTGCAGGCGTGCTGCTGCCAGCACATAAATTGCCACCTGTCAGCTAAGCTGCAGTATCTACTGGTGTATGCTCATAGCCTCTCAAAATCTGAGGTACAGCAGCTCAGTCTAGCCCTCTGGGACCAAAGTTTACAGTAAGCCATATTACCTTGTATTTATCATGGCCTAACAGTTCTTACCGGGAAAATTAGCCTGGCTCAGCTGGCAGGTGGTAAATGTTCTACAGTCATTGTATGTCTCTCCTTGCTCTAAAGTTCGTGGTAGCTAAATTTATGAACTTAACTTCAACACTTCACTCTAGTGCATGAAAAGGGCTTGGTTTCTCACAGGGCAGTTTCTTCCAGTTTAACATGTCTAAAATTGGTGGCATGAGATGACTTTCTGGAGGTACAGACGACCTTCACTGGCTGTAGAAAACACCAGTACACTTTGCAAGGCCAGATTAATTCTATCTGTCTTCTTTTTTGAGGATTTCCTGTGTTGATTTGAAGTGTTCCTTTATGAAGCACTGAGCACAATTGGAATACTTTGTTGGTTTAGGAAAAGACAATTACTTCTTATGCTGCCAGAAACTGAAAGCTCTTCATTTGGAAGTGCAGTCAGTCCCCAGAAGAGGCAGTGCCTCGTATTTCCTTCATTGGGTAACCACAGTGGCTGATTAAAACAGCAAGTGGCCCTAATAGTTTTTTGAAGGAAATCTCAGGCATCATTCTACAACCAAAGTTATACCTCTGTAACAGGAAACATGGAGTCATCTGTGGGAATCGGGAAATGAATTTGGAGAAACTGTAATGGAATTAGGAAAAGGAAAGTTGTCGTGTATTTCAAATAGAGCCCTGCATGCATATTTTAAAAGTGCTTGAGACACAAGCTTCATTCAGTATACATTTCCATTCTTCCAACAAAACAACAAATGTTTCATTCACTCAACAATTTACATGATTTAATACTATGATAAATAGAAAGAAGCAATAAACCCCAAAGTCTGAGAAGGAAATTGCAGTAAGAACTAAGAGGAATACCTCATTAAAGACAAAAACATGAAACTAAAGAAACTAAAGCCCATACTTAGGGTGAGGAAGTCAGGAGGCCGTGGCCTTCTCTGAAAAATATCAGTTTGATTTTCATTGTGGTCATTAATGTTCGTTCTCTGGTGAAGCATATTTCCTGTTTTACTTAGCAAAATGTATATGACCCTAGAGTGTGCTGACATTTAATGTTCTGTAAGTATCATAAACCGAACTCTAACATCCTTCTACAATACAATGGCTCTCTTACTTTATGCAATTGATCTAGCTATGGTAATAACCAGTAATTTTGAACTCTACCTAGGTGAAGCATTCCTGCATGAATTGGTTTACACAGAGACTGTAAATTGTAGATAATTTGCATTAACTTATAGTGCTGTTTAAACTCATGTTGGTTACTTTAAAAAAATTACTACAGATATTAGAAAACTTGGAACAAGGCTTGGCTGAAGATGGAAGTATGACTAACATTACACAGGAAAACAGACAAGGTAGGTATTCTTTAAACATTTTTTTCACAGATGGTGTGTTTTTATTGCTAGCCTAAGTATTCCAGAAGTTTTCACAAGAGTGCCCCAGACTGGCTAAAACAGTAGTTTTGTAGTCTGATAGCCTACTCAGCCCCTGAAATGATACATCTTGTGCTGCTTTTTGCTGGAATTAATTTCACAATTTTGCTCTTGATCAAACTCATGCAATAAATAAATTCTTTTTCCTACTTAGGAGAAACAACGTGGCTGTTATCTTTTAGTGATGAATATATATGTGTATTGGTATTGTAAGTAGATGGATGTTTCATCTTAAGCCTTGGCTGACTGACTCCTCTCAAACCTCATGTCTGACATCACTCAGTTTTTTCAGATTGAACTACCACCATACAGTGGCTACTCTGGCTTAGGGTGCTGCTGCACAGGTGGCTGAGTCTCACTGTAGCTGCATGGTACTTAGACTCCTGAAATATCTAAGTCACTCGTTAGAACAATGTTTAGATTATATTGAGCTGCATCATCATTTTCATGATTTTATGTCCAATTATGTTTATCCCGTCCCTTCTATCTTAGTTATGTTGCTTCAGTAGTATAGGGCAATTTACTGCACAAAAAAGGGTGATCAGGACAAGCTTTTTTTTTTAACAGAATTTATACTAATGAAGTCATTTGAGTGTACTTGAAATTTGAACCAGATGTGACTTTTTAGACATTGCTATGAATTGTGTGGACCCCTCATGATGCCTAGCAAGGAATCACACACCAGGAAAACAAAACCTTTCAGCTTTAGCTACCAGTCTAAGGAATGTTACCAAGTTCTTTCTAGGAGACCATTCACATGGAGCCTGTGGAAAAAAAAGTCTCGCTCTGAGATAGGAAGAGGCTGGGTAGAGTTAGTAGCAGAAAAAAATTATAAATATTTCCTTAAAACTGTGTCTGTATGGAAGGGTGCAGACCCATCTGAACTGTTCTTCTACCTGGTCTTCAGTTTGACTGGATGTAAAAGTTGCTTTAATGTGTCAGTGTACCTGACTTGATACACCATCTAAATATGTCCTAAAAATGTGAACACATGGGAGCAGCATATATCAAAAAGATATTTGCACATTTAGTCAAATGAATACATTTACTACTCTTCACAAAAGATTTAGGAAAAAGGGAAATAATTTTACATTGAAGATTTAGACACAGCACTTCATGAGTTTGTGTTCTTTTCTCTTGTATCTGATATACTTTTTGCCTCTGTTCTCCTACTTGCTTTTCCCTGTTAGCACTTTCTGCCAGAATTTTCATCCTTATCTCCACATCTTTTCTTTTTTACAACTTTAAAACCAAAGTGTTAAGGTACAAGGACTTCTTCCTAGGTGTATCATAATCCTGTGTCCTGCAGTCTGCCTCACTCATGAGTTACTGGCTCCTTGCTTTTCCTCTCTGCTTCTGCTTCAGAGCTCAGATGGGCTCAGGAGAAGGCATAGTTAGAAAAGCAGCAGCTAGTAGTTACCAAGGGACGTGGCTGCAGAAAATTTGGAGAGATCTCTACATGCCTACTCTGCAGCTGCCTCTAGGTTTAAGACTGCCAAAAAGCCCACGGGACCTTTGTAGAGGCTGTTGACTGCTGTAGTCTGTGGAGGTCAGCCAGGTCTGCTCCCTCTCTGCTTCTTCTTTGCATTTGGAGCTCCAGGAAGCTGATAATGGGTTTGCTTTTTTTCATCTGAGACTTGCTGAAGCAAACCTTATTAACTTTATGTGATGGCAGCCCTAATTTATTATGGGGATTATGCTTAGCATGTAATTTCCATGCTGCTGATGTAAGAAGGTGCAACACCAATCAACTTAGCATGTACATCTCCTCTAGCCTGGAACAGAGCACCTCATTTGCCAGTTTTTCAGCAGGCAGTGAGATTTAGCATTGCACCACTTGCCTGGTAATACATTCTATAAGATGCCAATTTTGTAGCTTCACAGTGCCTGTTGAAGTGAATAGCAGTGTGGAGTACAGAGCCCTTGATGAAAACAAGAAAAAGCAAATGCTTAGAGTGGAAGCATGGCTGCATGGACCTGCAGAGAGCATTTCAGGCATCTCAGTAAAACACTGTGATCTGCTGTTGGGTTTTTGGTTTTGTTTACTGCTTTGCAGGTTTTCTTTAACCCATTTCTGCCAGTGTTAAGAAGCCTCATCCCACAGAGCTACAGAATTTCCAGACCAGGTTCCTGTTCAGTTTATAGCACAGACTGAAGACATCTTTTCTGCCTGCTTTGCAGTCCTTTTTTGAGAGCTGTAGCTGGTGCTATCTGATTGTTAACATGAAACCTGGATGTCTCTGGTGTAGGAATCCACATCTAATTTGTTGTCACCTAAGTCCTAAAAAACTGAATGTGATTACCAAACTATGGGGACAGGCAAAAAAGGAGATACTTACTTAGGTGAAATAATGGAGGGGAGTTATTTAATTATGTTCAGATTTTACAGGAAAGAAAAAAAGGAAATGTGTCATGAAGTATTTGTTTGTGGTTTACAAAATCGCCTCCATTGGTAGCACGAGGGATGTGTGGTCAAGGGGGAATTTCTAAAACAAAAGCTAGGAGTAATGAATGATTGTAAGGTACAGTAGATGAAATACTGGGTTCAGTCTTGGACCCTACATTATAACCCTCTTTTGACAAAGATAATTTGATAATATTCATGGGTTGGGGTTTTCCTCTTTAGGAAGAGCAGTAGACATTTCACCAAGCTCTTCTTACTTGTAATGGCTTCTTTGTGTGCTGAAAGAATTATCTGTGTAATCTGCCGTGCTTCCATCAGAGACTACATTAATGATACAAATGAGTGGTCTCAGTTATCACAATTTTATTGAAATAGCCTCTTCCCCCTTCCCCCCACTCTCTTCCAAATCATTACAGTGACCTTGACAGCTGATTGACTGAGATACATGTATTTTTCAAATGTACTAGAATAGTCCTAATGTTTATTTTTGAGGACTAGAGGAATATTTCTAGCATTGATCTATGGTACTCTAACACGAGAAAAAATAAGGGTCTGTATGAACTGTTCTCTTACAACATCAGGAGTCTGTCTGCAAAGCAAGAAAGAGAAATCTGCTGCAGCTTTTAATGCTTGCAAGCTCGGGAGCATAGGGAAAGCAGACAAGCTTGGGAGATTTTTTCCAGCATATCTCAACCAGAGGCAAGCACAAACACTCCCAGACTCAGACATTTCTCACTCTGCATGTTTTGGCTCTGAAATGACATCTATGTTTGATTTTTTAATTTATCACATTTAATGCTGTAGATTACGTGTTTTTAAACTGATGCTCATTATCACTGGAATCCTTTTATGCACCTTTTGTTCTGATGTTGGAAAACGTGTTGCTTATTTCGGTGTTTAATACTTGGCCTGAGCCGAGAGCTGAGCGACTGTCTATTGCTCTGTGTTGTTGCCTTGTGTATGGGACTCAAAGCTGCTTGAGCAATTCCCTTGGAGAGATGCAGAATTGTCTGATGCTGCAGCAAGGCTGAGGATTAAAAATTCTAGGCTAAAACCCAGTGGTGTTAACAAGGGAGACCTTTCAAAATCGTAATTCATAGGACCAATAATTGATGGCAAGAAAGAACCTCTAATTTATTTTTGCAAATTCACAAGCTGCTCTTATTTTGCAGCCTCTGTTCAGCTGTGGAGGTCACGTCTGGGCCGGGTGATGTACTCCATGGCAAACTGTCTGCTAATGATGAAGGTACGTGGGTGGCAGAACTGCAGAGGTACCGTATATTCCAGAATAGAATGTCAGAGAAAATGCAAGTGAATTACTGGTGCAGAGATAAGAGAAGACTACCTGACAGTACATGAAGGTTTTGCTTAGTGAAGAATTAATTAGGCTTAATAATGTCTTATTTAATAGATAGCTATTTGCACTAATGTTCTTTGAGAACATATCTGTACTTATTTCTCCCCAAATCATCCTAGAGAACATGCAATAACAATACAGAATTTGCATTTTTAAATTGAATTTTTCAAACACTTAACTAAATGCTCTAATTGAAAGTAATTATGTCCTCTGCCTTTTACAAACTGTGCACTAGGAATGTTGCTCTGTTTGTGAGGATTAATAACACTGTAGCTTTTGTATCTGATGGAGATCCAGAACATCTAAATACATCCTCCCTTGTCAATGGATCTCAGTTGTAATATGTCTTCTTTCAAGTTTAAATCCTCACTAGTGGGTAGGGGTGGAAGAGAAAGGAATAAAAGCAGAAGTGACTAGATTTCATTACTGAGGTTTTTTTTCCCTTGATTCCTCCTTACATTTTTTAACCTATTGTACTCCATTTGGTGCAACACTCTTAGCTTCTCCTTGTATTTGGGAAGTAGAAATAAAACTTCTGCTGATTATGTTTTGGTTAGGGAAACAGGGGTGTTGCCATTCTTGCAGCAAACTGCTGTTATCCTGAGCTTAGCTGTGCTTTACAAATCAATTAGCAGCAACAGCCTCAGAGCAGGGCTGTCAGCAGTAGAATCTCCACAGGCCAAGATTTGCACTCCTGGCTCCCTGCACTTTGATTGCCCAAGGTCATGCCAGACCTGATCCTCTGATGTTTACTGAGCTACTTTCCAAACAAGGCTCCATTCTTAATATTACAATACCTCAAAAGAGTATGATTTCTTTTTTTTTTTTTTTAATATAAAAGCTAGCTATACAGCTTTACACAAAATGGAATATTCTTGTTATGAGAATTAGGGGAAATACCCATTTGTTTTCATGATTATGTTGCAATAAGAACATTTCTGTCTTGAATAGAAATAATTGTTCATTAAAACATGGGGTATTTTTAAGAGTTAGTAAGCATCCATCTTTTGAAGTAGGTACATGATATAGGTTCATTTTTTAAATAATTTTCAGTAAACAAGTGAAGAAAAGAATGAGTTGCCATTCCAAACAAAGTAGAATATATAAATAAGAAAATGCTGGTATATTTTCAAGAAATTTACTTTACTTTTTGCTGTGAATTCTTTTTAACTCACGTAGTATTGTGTTTCATGTGTACACACAAATCTACATCCATGCACAGTTCTCACCTTCCTCTGGTTTGGTCTTGTTAGTGCTATTTTCTTTGAGTAATAGAAATATTTTTGTGAATACCAATTATCATCTTTTTGGAAATGGTATTTCAGAAATTCTGCAGCTCAGATAATTCTTAACACCAGTTGTATTTAGGACCTATCTCCCAGCTGTTAAATTATAAATTTATGGTTCACAATAGCTTCCAGGTTATCCACGACTGCATGTTAATGCATAATTACTTCCATCTGAAATTTGCATTTCAGTGCACTGGCTATAGGTTAGTTGTGGGTCTTTCAGTTTTCAGGAATATCCCCAGACCATTCGAACATGCAGCAGTACTGTAGTCATCTTCTCTACCTTCCAGAGTATTCATTATGAATCTATTCAAATAAGTTTTAAACACACTTTTGTAAGTTCTTCCACGAACAATTATATTAATTTAACACGGTTCCACCTTTTTTTGCTGCTGTATCATCTACTTTAAAAACTGCATTTGTTTTTATTCTAGTGTTTCACGTGTGTGTAATTTAAGAAAAAAACTATTTCATTCTCCAAGTCAGAGCCATCTATTGCCATCTAGTGACCATTTACAGTATTGTAACATTATGCTTGATCTGATACTGTTACGAGATGGAATACCTTGTGCAAGTAGTTGATGATGAAGATAATAATAATAATAATAATAATAATAATAATAATAATAATAATAATTTATTAAAGTAAAACAATGTGACTTCGGTATGAATAAAAACCCCAAACTTACTATCTCACTTTTACCAACCGCTTTGTTTGGCCAAAAAAACTATGGTAGTATCTAACAGGGAACAATCTTGTCAGGATTGACAGTTGAAAATTAAAAAAACCCACTTTGATTATATATTGGCCCTATAACTATTTAAAGCTACTTTAGTAATCCTCAACTCTTAGTTAGGTTTATTTCATGTCATATCTTTTCAGCATTACTTACCTGAATCAAAGGATTCTGTTTATGTAGTACAAATATTTTTGCCTTTCTAAATATGCCTCATTGGTTTCATAGTTAAACATCTCCTTAAATTATTGAGATGGGGGGGTATATTAATTTGGAGATAGCGAGTGAAGGCAAAGTGATTCACCCAGACACAGGAAATCAGTCATGTCTCCTACACCCTGGGACTATCTTTTCTAGGTGCTGAATTCTGCCTGCTGTGTCCCTTTATCTGTGTGACCAGTGACAATTTGGTAGCAGTTTAAGGCAGTCTTAATATACCTTTATTTCCTGTGCATCTCCCTTAATTTATATAACCTTTCTTAAATGGATTCTACCTTCCTTCTGTGCACCAATGTTGGACTTAACCAAATGACAAAGAAATGGTGGATCTCAGTCATATTAACTGATATCAAACAGCTTTCCCATTTCCTGTAAACAAGGGGCAACTTAAGGAAAGATGTGGAAACACAGCAGGAGGGGAAGGGCAGAGGGAGACCATGTAACCTCTCACTGTAGACTTCCATTTACAAGAACTGTGGGCTTAAGTCACTATGAGAGTGTATCCTGAATATAGCTGCATGAGGGGAATATTAATTTAACATACAAATGATGATGTGCATTGCTTCATTTCAAAAGTCTTATCTGCAAAATGCCTATCACTTTACTAAATCGCCATGGAAGTGTCTTAAGAACTTTTTAAGTTCTTTTCATCTGAGCTAAAATCGCTTTTGACATTATCTTACCAGACTTTTATCTCTCTAAGGAATAAACACTTTAAGTATTTTCCATATATATTATAAATGCCCTCTAATTAAAGGCACATTTTGTGCTTTTTAGTTTTCTTCAGTGTTGTGTTAGCTTTTGTAGAACTTGCCCTTCGTAACACAAACGCATTAGAATTGATTTTAATCTGGGTTGTCACAGTTTGAGACAAATTAAAGGAAATGCTCTGGGAGGAATGTCCCCTCCAAAGAAAGCAGGTTTCAGCTGTCTCTCCCCCACCACGTTTGGAAAGAAAATTCTTCAGAGAAAAGTGAAAAAGGACAAAAAGTTATTTTTTTAACAAACACAATGCACGCCAGCATGGGGAAAGAATAATGCTAAATAATAAAACCTCTCGCTGTGGAGAGAACCTGGGTAGATTTCAGAGTCCTTTGTGGGTGTGGCTTTCTCCTCTCCAGAGCTGGGGTTCGGCCAAGGCGTAGGGCCTCCCGGTATGTTCTGGTGTTGCTGAACAGTCCCGGAAGAGAAGAAGAAGAAGCCAAAGTCCCAGGGCTCTGTACTTGAGCTGATGAACAGGGAACTAGCTGAAAAGCAAAAGGAATGTAACTCTGCTCTGCTGGAGAAGTGGAGCAGCCGGGCAGAAGAAGCCAGCAAGCTTATCTCTGGTTTTGAACACAGTGCCGAAGGAATTCCACCGGCTTCCCCCCCCCATCTTAAAAGTCTGCCTTAAAAGCTAGGGAAAAGGCGCAGGATTCTTGTCTAGGCATAGGGCAGCAATATGGGATACACATCATAAAGTAACCCCAAGACATTCCACCCCTTATCCAATATTGTTGGCTCAATGTCCAAACTAACATATTCTAACTCTACACACACACATTAATACATACATATAATACAACTAAAACTGTACCAAAAAGGAGGTAACAGCTTGTGCTAGTGACACAAGAGACTGATGCTTGAGGACTTTGGTTCCTCTATCATTTAAAGGAGAAAGACTGCATGAATCATCATGTCCTGTGCCTGAGTGCTGCAGTACAGCTCTCGAGATTCATAGCACTGTGAATCTCTGCTTTCATAACCTTTCCACAACTGCACTAGATAGAGAGGAAGGATAACTTATCCCTGTCCTTTCTCCCCAAAATAGAGTATTTATGAACTATCCACTTCTATAACTAAGATTTTTAGTCATAAGGTTTCTTGAACTTATTCTCAGCATTCTACACATCATGGTCATTTATGCTTATTTCTAATTAAGTACTTAAGGTGGTGATGAGGGAAACATGAAAATGTGTAATGCAGTGACCATGAAGGGAAGTACAGTTACACTATGGTGCATTAAAGGAAAAATATACTCCAGCAAGTAGGTCCAGTGGCTTACTAGAACTATTTTGGATTAGTATATTGTAATGTTAACCCCAAATTTTCATAATAAAAGAGGTATTGAGTTATAAAACAATAGGCCAATTCTCATTCATATCCTGAATAGTGTAACTTAAGTCCTTCTTCTGGGATTTTTTTACAAAGGTGTGGAAAACTGGAAGGCTCTTAATCTTTTGAAATTAAAGACCATGACAATATGTCAGCCTCATCTCTTAAGTCTTAAGATCACAGGCTGTAGTCATTGGGGTTTTTACTGGTGGTACTTAATGTGTTTTACTCCTCACAACCACACCTTGTATCAGTCAAGACTTCACTCCTCAGAGGTGGTGTGTATGTATTATTCTATCAGACAATCTTTGTTGTATTATGTCACATTAGCAAAACTGTGAATGACAACAGTCTTTCGTAAGTGAGACCAAATATCATCTATTTTACTATATGCTCCATCACAAGGAACTGTCAGATAAGATGCCTCTATAACTCACCACTGAATAGTATCATTCTGTATCACATGTAGGGTATTCAAGAAATCACCTAATGCTTTCATGATAGAGTGGGGAGAAGAATAAATGCATATTAAACTCACTGTGGGATCCACAGGTGACTACAGAATGAGGTTGTATTTAGAAGTGAGCCTAGATATGATGATGTTTCACAGTTTCATCCTGGGGCCATCCTTGCTTTTGCCTTTGGACATAAATAATTTTGTCTCTTTCCATCTCCTGGAAGAAATGGGTCCCATTTCTGTGACACATACTGCAAGGCATGGGGTGGGTAAGCACAGATGCAATGTGCTATCCTGTTGTATGGAAAGAGGGTGCGGTGTCCACCAGCACAGTGCATAGACTCTTAACATTCACCTCTACTCTCACATTTTAGGAGCTGTCAGTCTTTATGTACTCGTAATGCATATGGTGTTGGAGATAACATTAAGGAAAATGTTAGGTTTAGGAGGGGGGTTTCTTTGCCTGACTAGGCCAAATCCCTTGAGCCCCTGCAGCTTGGGCCTCTAAGACATAGCTGCTTATTCCTACCAAGGCTGGCTGCTATGTACACGAGAGAGCCTGTGCTGCTGTGATTGTGCAAACATTGCCCACTCATGCAGCTTCTTGTGGCTGAGGCTCTTCTGCTGTCAGTTCATGCTGACCTGTAAACTAAGCTGGCAGAAGCACTTTCCTTTCAACTTGCTGCATGGTCTCCTGGGAATTGTTTCTGCATCAGTTTGGGGATGTGACTGCAGAGCCCCAATCCCTCGTGGTTGTGCTGTGCATCTTTGTTGTGTAGCCAGAGCCTTAGAGTGTGCACAAGAGTGAGCACTGGGTAAGGGGCAGCTTTAGACCACAGAATTTGATACAAGAAAATTATTTCTCTAGTGACCACATTTGATGCTTGAAGGGATTGAAAGCACAGTCACAGATAATCCTTCAGATTTAGTGGATTATACTCTTGGAAGAATTAATAGGTTCTACAAGCATGGCTGGGGTTCCTCTAAAGAGCTAGATCAAAGGGTCCCTATTCCAAGTTTTTTATGCCTGCCTGACAGTCATACTCCATGATCAATTAAGTCCTTTACTGAGAGCTGTTACAATGAAAATTGAGTTTTTCCTAAATCATAAATTCATGAAAAATTGTGGTTGTTTTAATTTCATCACATTTAAATAATGAATTATAAATACACCAGAATTTAAATAAATATGCTTGTGTATATGGCATGTTGGTTTTCCTTAAAGTCTTTTTATTACCAATAATAAGTGTGACTTGTCATGGCATGTTAGAATTGGAATAACCTCTAAATGTTAATAATTAATTGTTCAGAATTAATCATTATACCCACAGTATACAAGTTGTTTGCAAAAGAAGGGTCCTGCAGAGGGCTTTCCTGGGCTGTTTAACTCATCTCCTACAGTTACAGGACATGTAGTTTCTCTCATATACAGATCAGACTCCAAAGATGTGTCTTGACTTTTTGTTTGTATGAAACAATTAATATATTTCAAATAGAATGGTTTGGGTCAGAACAGACATTTAAAGGTCATGTAGTCCAACCTACCCCTGCCATGCACTGGGACATCTTGAACTGGATTGAGTTGCTGAGAACACCAACCAGTCTGACCTGGGATGTTTCCAGGGATGGAGCATCCACCATAGCTCTGGGCAACTTGTTCCAGTGTTTCATTGCCCTCATTGTAAACAATTTATTCCTTATATCTAGTCTAAGTCAACCCTGTTTTAATTTAAAACTATTATGCCTTGTCCTATCACAATAGGCCCTGATATATAAGCCCATTTCAGGTACTGAAAGGCTGCAGTGAGGTTTCTCCAGGCTGAACAACCCCAACTCTCTCAGCCTTCCTTCTTGAGAGGTGTTCCAGCCCTCTCACCATTTTTGTTGCCCTCATCTGGACCTGCTCCAACACATTCATGTGTTTCCTGTGCTGAGGACTTCAGAGCTGGGTGCAGGGTTTACATCCTTTTAAATGCATCCTCAGGAAAAGGAATTCATTACACCTGGGGAACATTGCTTCCTCAAGCTAAGCAGGAGATGAAGAAAAACAAGCTTTACTAGTAGCTGTGATCACATTAGGGACAAGTTAAATGAGTACTATAATTTGACCAAGAAAAATGGAAGGGCAGAGAGTATCCCAAGATGTCTGTGTAGTTCTGAACGATTATTCTCTGTTGTCCTTTGCTTTCTAATGCCCACCACAATTCTTGTATTAAATTGAAGGGCAGGACTGTTGGGAAGCACCAGAGTGTTACAGCACTAAGCCTTTGTTTGGCCTGCCCCTTGTAAGCAAAGGCAGGTGCTCTCTGCCTCCGCTCACGTTTCTCCAAGCTGCAGCAACTGAGGCTGGCACAGTCCTGGGCCAGTGGACGTTCCTACAGCTACAGCCTGTCTCAGTCAGCACAGAGCACATGCAGTGCCTCTTACCTCTGCCTGCCAAACCATGTGGCCAGGCTCTGAAAGTCATGTCCTGCCCAGGTCACTGAATTACTGCAGTTCAACCATGAAACAGCTGAACTGCAGGAACCAGTCACATGGGCATTTCTTTCCAGTGGGAAATGGGACCATGGTTTTGTTTAATCTTCTGTCACTGGTCCTTAGCTGGAGGGCATACTGGCACTCCATGTTGAACAGGCAGATCTCAGAGTTGCCTCCTGCCAGCACGGCCTTTGTGCAGATGTATCACTTGCAAAGCTTTCTGGAGATCAGAACTAGCCCTCCCCTCACTTAGTTTTAGCCAAAATCCATTTTCTATTTAGATTACCTGCTTTTACGCACTAAAAAGCCTAACAGTTTGGGTGGAGAAAGAGAAAATGTCTTGTTTCCTTTGGTAGTAGTGCTAGTTTGTCATCTGAAGATGTACAAGAATTGCAGTTTCTGTCACATGATGCTTTTCACAAGAGCATGTGCACAGGCACTTCACAAAGCTTTGGAATATAGTTTGTTAAACCATGTAAATTACATACATATTTGAAACATGAGACACTTCTCAAGTATGTATATTCCCAGTCACACAGAAGGTGCTTGACTTCCATCCTAAATCATTATCTAAGATGAGGCGTAAATGTTCAGAGTTTTCGTTTGTGGCATTTAGCTACAAAAAGAATATAATCCCGTTTAAAAAAAAAAAAATCCCCTGTGTATGCAGTTCCAGTATAACTGAGAAAAGACCAATATAAGTCATCTACTAGTGCCTACAGTGATTGATAGAAATTCTGTCCCACTGACAAGTTGCAAATGCTTTAATTCTATTGGAATACATCTTCACAAAGAAGTTGACAAAGGCTGAAGTATTCTGAGCTGAAATACCTGATTGTATGCTTTTCACCCTTAGGACTATGTGCTGGCTGTAGATGCTTACCACACTGTCATCAAATATTACCCACAGCAAGAGCCTCAGTTGCTGAGTGGAATTGGAAGGATTTTCCTTCAGGTACGCATTTTGTTCTAAATTTGCTAGGTAATACTGCTGTTGATAGCTACATAGAGAATAATTGTTGCATTTAAAACTATAGCTGTTTTTGTAGGGCGCATGTCAAATTGCAGAGGCAGTGCTCAAAACAAAAACCCTTCGACCATGTCATATTAGATAAAATTAGGAAATACGAAGCACCTATAGTATTAAAAGTACATTAGCAAGTAAAGAATATGCTGTAGAAAGTTACGCTAGTACTTCGGTCAAAATGTGACATTCTGCTTTCCCTAAAACTAATGGTAAAGCTCCCATTGACAAAAGTGAGCCAGAATTTCACTAAAAATTTCATGCCTCACTGCCTCAGACTGCATGCAACTCTCAGTCACACCACAGAACTGCAATCTTCATCTAGAAAAAAATCAAGAGTGTCCTTCTATTGTCCAGATGATATCCCTGAGAAGACAGGGAAGGGCACCTTAAAAAAAAAAATAAGACAGTACAAGTATAATAGATGTCCATGGAACTGTATTTAATAAGTAGAAATAGATGGTTTTTTGTTTTTCATAAAAAGATGCATCTACATAGCTATCTGATTTTTTTAATTTTTAGTATTTCACAAGTTCTTTGCAGTTTCATATTTCTGATACTGATATTTCAAACTTTTCCTCTTTTTATCTACTTACTTTTATTATTAATGATAAATCTAATTTTGGATTGTCAAGTATCTATAAATTATCTTATTTGTGAATTCCTGTAATAAAATTATATTGAAATCGAGTAATTTACTCTTAATAGAGAATTATTAACATTGTTTGCTTCAAATCATAGAATGTCATTCAAATTCAATTACGGGTTTTCAGTTCTCAGCAGGAGCGTGGTTTCACAGTGTGGTAGACATGTCTGTCTTTGAAAGTCTAGTTTAAAGGGGATCTCCATCACTTTGGAGCAATTTTATGATATTGCCTGCGTGCATTAATTATTACCTAAACAGGGAACATAGTAATTATGCATATTAAAGAATGGTACTGTGAATATGCAAAATACTAAAGGAAATACAAGTTATTAATAGTTCTGGTCTTACTGGGAAAATGACTGGGTACGTTACTGGCACTGCCTTGCTGACAAGAGTGTTTGCCCTGATGTCACACCCAAAGTCTGTTTGTCACTCCATTTGCTATGGAGACATTTTCACTCCCGTGAGGAAAGCCTCTCCTAACTTACAGAATCATTTGAAATCACTGCCCTCCACAATGTGACAACAGGCCTTCAGTTCTTAGGGGTCTTATTGTGAGATCTGGACATAGCAAAAGGGGGTGTGAGGAATCCTTGATATTAGAAGATATCTAGAAGATAGACGTTAAAAGGAATAATTTCTAACTGCAAATGCTTTCCTTTCTTCTAGCACCTTAAGGAAATAAGGTTTTATTGCTTGGCTTCTTGTCTTTTTCTGTGACAAAATCTTCAGCTCTGTCTGGGGGGCACTGGTGCAACAGATGCAAGATTTTGATATATTAAGAGAAATAGGCAGTGTGCAGGTAATCCAAACCAAGACGTTCAAATTAAAGAAAGATAAATGTGTTGCAATCCTGAGCATCATCATTTTGGCAAGATAATTCTGTGGTATGTGTGCACTGTTGACAAGGCACTCCCTGGAAAAAAAAAAAAAATATCTTGCAGGTAAAATTGGAAAGCAGTTTTCTCATATTCAAATGTCACAACTTCTCAAAACAAGTAGTAATTCCCAAATAATCTCAGACTATGCCGCTAACTTTGAACATTTACCAAGAGAGGCTTTAAGGCAGCCAGATTGCAGTTGCTTATCAGTCACAGAGACTGTTTGACAATAGACATCATACATATGAAACAAAGCCATAATGTAGAATAAAGTGTAATTCAGGGGTTTAACGGAAAAAAATCACAACCTTTTTCAACATGCAAAACTTCGCTTTATTGGCGATATTTTTTTCCTTAATTAAATTGAGCTAACTGGTCTAAAGCATCATGTCCTCTTTATCTTCACATGTAAATGGAGCATGAGGAGGTCTAGATGTGATGTCTGGCCTTTGGCTGTTGCCTTAAAAAGTGGGAAATGAGAATAGAGAAGTGCAGAATGGAGGAAAAGACAGAGGCTATCACAAAGAAATTTTCGTAAGGACTGTAATTCTTTCATCAGTCACCTGATGTGTAAAACAGAAATTCACATGAAATGGAGAAACAGTGAATACATTTTAGTCTCTAGGATTATATTGTGTAGTGCTCACTGGCTGACCTATCCAAAATCCATTTGAGTAAGTACACTAAGAAAGAATTTTAAAAGCTGCCTGACCTTACCCTCTGCAACAGATTGCTGCAAAACTGAGTCAAAAAGCAATAAAAAATTTCTAGGAGTACTTAAGAAAAATAATCTTGGTTTCCAGACAAACAAGAAAGTAAAGCACATAGTATATTGGAGGGTCCTTGTTAGAGGATAGGATTATTTAAGGTTAACAGTAGAATCTTCATTTTTGTTTGATGTGCTAATTATTATTAGATACTGAAGTCATACTTTCTGAACTAAGTTAAATAAAATTAAGTGATAAAGACCACTTAAATTGGTTAAAATGATGACTAATTAAAACTAATTATTTCTTTTAAATGGTATTCTCCATGAAAAAATTTTAAAAAGTAAACTGTTTCCCCTCTGTGGCAAAAATAAGATTTAAGAGTTTGGCATGTTTGCTGAGAAGATACAAGATGCTGCTAAGAAATCAGAACTATTCATGATCACAAATAATGTCTGATTATTATCAAAGCATATTAGATTTGGATGCATCAAGCTCCCAGGAGAGCAAACTGGAAGCTTGCTTTAGAAATTGATTGTTCTCATGGTTAAGGGATTCCTTCTAATTTCCAGGCTAAAAATACTCAAGGACAGATTCATTTACACTTTGCCAGCATTATCCTCTAGTTAAATGCAATTATTTTCATGGTGATTTACATCTTTAGTGGTATTTATAGAGAGAAATTGTATCCTTTGTCATTATAACTGAATGTATGGTATTTTAGAATGAGTAATACTCAGGTTTTTTGAGTCCAGTTACATAACATCTGGGAGAAATGCATCTGTTTCATTGGAAAAGACTATTATTGGGTATTCCAGAAATGCTTGGTAGATGGACAGTTGCATCTTTGACTGCAGTGTTCAATTGGATCATCTCCTAAATGTAAAGAAGAATAATTTCTTTATATGGCCAAGGGCTAAGTCTTGTGGTTAGAGGTGAAGCAGTATCTGTTATATTAGTGGTGTGAGTAGGGCTTTGGGTACTGCCACTGTGATACTCCCATAAGCAAATTGGGAAGAAATCTAGATGATTCAGATGGATGTTTGCTGTCCCTGAAAATTGCAATTAGAAAGTCATTTGCTGATGACTAGAAGGACTTGCTAGATGATCTTTTCCACAAGGATCTCTTTAGGGTTTGTAGTGTTTGTATTTTTTGGTTAGGTAGTTACTTGTATGATGAAATATGAAGAATGCTTGTAAAATGTACAGATGATGCCAAGCTGGAAATGGTACAGACACTATGAAGAGCAGGATCACAATGCAAAATAATCTTGACAAGTTAAGAAACTGAAATGCTAAATTGGCTGTGATTCAAACAGCAAAGGCAAAATGCTACCAAAGACTGGGAGTAATATACAAATACAAAATGGGAAGAAACAACAAGCCTATTCCCTGTAGAAAGGAAATAGGCTGAGAGTAAGAAAACTACACAGGAGTAAACAAATTGGACTTCCAGATATTTGCTGTAAAAGCAAAATTCGTATTCATGTGTGAAATATAAAGTGATTCCTTCTTCTCACTGCTGGTGAGAGATCAGTTGGATTGTTGAGACCTCTTACGTGGGCACTCAGGGAAGATGTGAAGTAACAGGGGAGAGTTCAGAGAATCCAGAAAGCATTACTTATGAGAAAGGGGTAAACACTGATTTGCCTGCAAATTGATTCTCATTGTAGAAGGGGAAGAAAAAAATTATCAAGTATGCAAAAGACCGTAAAAAAAGAGGAGTTGCACATTCTCCCCTACCACTATGGACAGGACAAAAAACTGAGGTAAAAAGTGCAGTAAGATAGAATGTATTTTCTAATACTAGGGCAATTTAAGAATTCTGGATTAAGTTTCCTAGTAAGACTCAGATGTGTAATATACACCATCTGAGAGCTTTAAGGAGACTTCAACACATTTGTGACAAACATTTTTCATAATTTTGTCCTGTTCTTAAACAAACAGGTGGTCTCTTGAGAGCCCCTTGAATCTCCCCACCTGAGGACTGCCTGGTTCCATGGTTTTATGTTTCTGAACTGGTTTCATTTTATTCCTTTTGATAGATTCTGATTCTGATTGATTTATTTTACCAAGTAGTAAGTTTTCATCTTCTTCCATCTCTCCAGCCTGAAAAATACACTGCTAACTTATTTTCAAAATAAGTGGCGTTCTTCAAGTATTTTTTTTTTCATCTCAAAGAGCAATGTATGTAACATTCCTTTAGGTGAAATACCCCTTCCTTTTTAGAAATCTCCTTTCCCATTCCACCTCCATCAAATCTGTACTTCTTTATGCCAGTTTTAAAATCTCTCATTCCTTCATCCTGCTCGAGCCACTCATTGGTGTTTTTTTAATCTGCAAATGGACCATCTTCCCAATATCCTCAGTGGCCCATTTCACTGTAGTTGTTTTCTGACATGTGGTGTGATGCACTGAAGTCATCCTGTGGCCCCTGACTATGACCCAGAGGCTGTGGGTTAACCTGGTGTGGATCCTGTGCTACCTACAAGGCCACTGGTGTCTGTCTTCCCTTCCTATGGAGTAACACCCCAGCCCTTTGGAAGTAACTCTGACCTTTTCTCATTTTCAGCTACTTTTTTGAACTGTGCAGTTAGTTACAACAAAAGAGCCAGATGAGGATATGGGGCCTCCCTGCCCTACAGTCTGTGAGTGCTCTTGAGCTCCCAGCTGAGAAGCTGCCTTAGGCAAACTGCACATGCTTCTGTGGTGCTTTTCATGACCTTAACGTGGCTCTTCAAATACATTGTTTTGCAACAGGTGTTACCCAGTCACCTTAGTGTAAAAAGATTGCTAATGGATATGTTATATATGATTTTGTGTCCTTACAAGATAAAATCAGGATGTATCTCTTCTTGTTGTCGTAACTTACTTATGATTTTTCTGTCTAGATTGGAGACATAAAAACTGCAGAAAAATATTTTCAAGATGTTGAGAAAGTGACTCACAAATTGGATGGACTACAGAGCCAAATTATGGTTTTAATGAACAGGTAGATCATTTAATAGCTAAAGAAAACTTTTTAAAATGTAGTTTTACAAAGTATGCAGTGTGATCCTTAAACTACCCTTGAGACAATCCTGTTCTCTTTCTCTCTTACTTGACTTCATCTGTCATAAGTGAGACTGAATGGCATACAGACTCAGGAGACCTCTGTAACTTGATACAGTCATATTATTCTGCATTGAAACTGCAATCCTTCCGTTGATTTTACAAAGCTTTTTCTCATTCTTTCAGGCACTGCATATTTTCACTGCTTTTTTTCAATACACCTTTGCATAAATAACTCTTAGGAGAGGAGAAGTTATTTTGGGCAGTCATCCTATAATCAGATCTGCCAGGAAGGTACCACCCAGTACCTTCAAAGGATGCTTGAATACACTGTAGTAAATGGAGCTGTGTGATGGGGGACTCACTTTGCAATGGTTAGCACATTGGCTTAATATATTTAGAAGATACTATTCAAAAGTGCTCTGAAAATTATATGGCTAATTTTATGAAGAGAAATAATTCTGGGAAGAGAGTATTTGCATTTAAATCAATAAAAACACAATGAAGACTGTTGCTTTCATAGGCAGAAAATGTAATAGCTGAGTGATCCAAATTGTCATTCCATTTGTCTGTAAATCAGCGTCTCCTTCACACTGTGAAGAACAAATGTCAGAAACTCTTACATCTGTAACAGGAAAAATAAAAAATGGTGTCCATTCATTTTTAAATGTATTACCTTGGGTTTTTGAGGAGAATTCATTTATATGTCACTTACTTTCTAGAGCATTTCTCCACCTTGGTCAGAATAATTTTGCAGAAGCTCATCGATTTTTCACAGAAATTTTAAGGATCGACTCATCAAATGCTGTGGTAAATCTTCAAATTGCTACATATATAATGAACACCTAAATTATTCTCGTAATATGTCATGCATGGATTTAATTAGTACCCAGAGTATGCTCAGAGCTTTACAGAAAAATGGGATGTGGCATGTGTGCCAAAAGGTTTTCAGTATACATAAGGATAAGATGGAAAATGGGATGGAAAATTAAGAACCAGTCTGTATGAAGGGCATGAATACTTACGCATGCATGTAGAAATTCTGAGACACTCTTCTTTTACAGGATCTTTGCAAAAGCACTTTTTTTTGCACTCACTGTTTTTAGCATAGACTTGCATGTCAGAAAAAGAAACGGCAGCTGCCAACATGTATAAAATTAACTTGATTTCACACAACACTGAAGGGATATTGTAATTTTAAACATGACATTTTTAACACATTCCCTTTCAGAGCCTTGGGTTCCTGTCAAAAACGGAGATCAAAGAGTTGTTTATTTACCTTCGGGTTTTCTAGACCTGGCAGTTTTCAGTGCATGGTCATGTAAGAGTGGTCCTGAGAAGTCAGACAGCTTACCCCTAGTAATCTGATCCAAGGCCATTTACAGACTGAAGGGACTGAGTTTAAGGAACACATGAATGGCATCATTTTGCAGGCTGTAAAATAGTGTGTATTATAATCACATGAGATCAGTCAGGTTTCCTGAATGGACAGAAAAATATTTTTTTCTAAAAGGCCATGTTCTTCCTTGATCTGCAACTTTCAGAGTATATGAAAGTTTCTGCTGCTAAACATGTTATATCACTTTGTACTGTTGGAATCTTGAAGTAACTCATAAAACCTGATTTGTGTGGTAAGGAAAATGGAACCTGACTTGATAATTTATGATGTATTTAGACTGCCTCATGTGCTGGATTTACGTGAAGTCATTTGTAAATGCTTTTGGAATAAGAAGATACCTTCCTGTTGCTTATGTGGACATGTAAGCCAGAGAGAAAAACACTTCTGAAAACATAGTGAAGCAACGAAAAAAAAAAATCTATGAAAATGATTGCATGTAGAGACTCATGTGGTTTCTGAAATTTGTTTCACTTGGCTATCATAATTGACTAATGTCCTATACTATTTATATTTCATTTTAGACTCTGTCTTTTAGATTTTCAGCTCTTAGAAGTCAGCAGGTCTTAATGGCAGAGGGTAAATCTTGAGAATTTTAAGAAGAAAAGGATAGCACTGTATAATTGATAATGTATTTGAGTTTTGCACACACATGCAGAATAGTAATTCTTAGCATACAGTAAATATGTTGTAATTGCAGATGATAGACTTCTTTTCCTTCTCTCTCATCACTTGTAAATACATACATACATACATATATATATATATATATGTGTGTATTTATAAGCACACTGTTTACACTGTTTATTTACAGTATGTTTTTTACTAGGCTAACAACAATGCTGCTGTTTGTCTTCTTTACCTGGGAAAACTGAAGGATTCCCTCCGGCAGTTGGAAGGAATGGTTCAGCAGGACCCTAAACACTACCTACACGAGAGTGTCCTCTTCAACCTGACTACTATGTATGAACTGGAGTCATCTCGCAGTATGCAGAAGAAGCAGGCACTTCTAGAGGCTGTAGCTATCAAAGAGGGTGATAGCTTTAATACTCAGTGTCTCAAGTTAGGATAGATGATTTCCAACTAATTTTTCCCAGCAAGGCTGATTTTTTAAATTGTATATACTCTTGCTAATGTGTAAATGTGAAATAAAATTTATTCAATTATGAATATTCAGTGGTATTATTACAGAACCTGTCACCTCTAACAGGCCTGTCATTGCAAAGACTTTGTGCTGACCTAGAGCCAGCTTCATACCTACAGGTCTGTTACTGTCCAGTTACTCTTCATTACAGTGCACTGTGTTATATATATATGTATATATATGTGTATATATATATAATCAACTACTCAGATTCTCTTATGAGAAAAACTGAATTTAACCTTATATTGTCTTGGTAATTTTTCAGTAGCTATGAGCAAGCCGCAAGAGCTTATTTCATCAGCTAAGAGTTATTGACAGAGTATCAGTATGTGTATTATGGAGAGGAGATTCTGAATGCACCTCTCTTCATTTGCTTCTACTGTGTGTGTCTCATTTTGTCCCTGTCAGACTCCTGAGTATTACACCTTTGTGTGTCCATGGCTGCTTGCTAAACCACCATTCAGAATCACATCATGGCCGAGATTGGGAGGAACTGCTGGAGGCCATCTGGTCCAAGTCCCGGTAGCACAGGGACGTGTCCAAGAGCATGTGAGGGAGTCACACAGTCCTGCACAGTATCAGTTTCCCACAGTATGAGCGACTATACTAAATGGTCTCCCTGTACTTCCTTGGTTTTGTGTTACTGTTAAATCTTTCAGATTAAAAGCTGCTGCACTCCGGCATTCTGCTGGGTAGAGAAAGGAGCACTGGGAGTTGGAGTGGAAGCACAAGGAATTTCAGCTCAGTTCCTCTCCTTTCCCATTATCAAGTGGAAACACTGTGCACGAAGTATTTCCCAAGGAAAATGATGCAGAGCCTGAGGCAGAGGTATCTAAGGGTTAGGCCACATGAAGTGGAACCAAATGGGGTTCAGGACACAAAGCAATTACCAGTGATGCAGCAGTATCAGCATACACTGATTTTCACATCCCTCAGAACACAGATTTTTGGAATCACAGTACCACTGTGATATCAGTGTATTTCACATCTCTGCCCACATTTTTCCATTCATCTGTATTGTAAAAATTCAATGCAGATACTCCCACTCATATAGGAACATAATGTATACATCTGTTCATAGGGCAGTTTTACTGTTTTGAGATTTAATGTTTAGCAATTGTTTCTTGACATAAATCACTGCCATGGGACAATTTTGTGTGTTACATTTTTTTAATACCATATCCATCAATTAATTCTCACTCCCTTTAAATAGCCCCACCTGTATTTTTAGGTAACCAGTAACTCATTTTTATGCTTGTCCATCTGGAGATACTGTACAGGGGCCAAACAGCTGTCCTCAAAAATCACGTTGTTTAAAAACTTCTGCAGCCTAGACATGAAAAGAGGTAAGGATGCTTCAAAGTTGCTAGTCACCTGAAAAGGCATAAGCCTACAGAAACAGAATTTGCTCCATTTTTATAGTATATTTCTGTTTGACAGGCCATACTTGTACACTGAAACAAAAGTTAGTTATGTACCGATCAACTGAAAAAATATTAAAGCAGTTGGTATTTCTGTTTCTAACGTGGCCTGTAGGTCGCACAGCTGGATCTGAATTAAACTGGTGCAGCACCTGAGTAGACTTGTCCTAAGGTACCACTACTAAACTCAAAAATGAAATATTCCATATCACCTGCTTCAGCTGGGCTTAAACGCCATTTACATAACTTTAGTGAGTATTAAAATAGTAAATTAAAAGTAGTTACATTAGCATTATTCTTTATGAGGTTTTACATTTGTTTTAAATGCTGCTAGGATTTTAGACAAGGTTTAATGTTGGAACCCCTGGCTTTAGAGAATTTCAGTCTTTCAGTGCTGACAGGTAATGATCTTCAAAAGCACACTGCATTTGACCTGAGGCCTTGGGAAAGGCTTCCCAAATTATGGGGTAACACTGAGATTGTTGCTGTGTAATTAAAGTTATGTCACTGGGTGGAATATGTAGAGATGTAGAAAATTTAGGTTTATGGGATATAGTGATATATATATGCGTGTAACAAGATGGAGGATTTGGGTGTGGGTTTGTTCTTCTTTTCCCCTTCTTTTTCACAAATCTGTGTGGTTTACTTTTGGGTCAAAAAACACGCAGTGCAGATCATAAATGAATAGTTACTGGGTTATAAGTAAAAATAAATTGATTGGCATTTCCTAATTGGGTAGATTGGACTTTAAATGGCCTTGGAAGGTAGAACTCAGGGCCATTTTCCACCTTGTTAACTAAGAAGCACATCCCATGCAGCTGTACCATAGATAAGAAAATAATAAACATGGATTAGAAGAAAAGCCTGGCGCCTCCTGTGTTTGAATGCAAACTCCGAGTAAAAGAACTCACAAATCAGAGGCAAAAGAAACGAGAATTAACAGTTTAACAGTATTTGGACAGATTCTCAGTTTACTCTGATAGCTGAAGTTACTGTAGTTTTCAGTTTGTTACACCTGTTAATCTGATCAGGTATGTTACTCCCTGTACTCATTTTGATATTCTAGTATTATATTTTCTCCAGTATAGGTCCCTTTTCTTAGCCATGGGGTTTCTTTGGAGATGAAAAGAACTCTGGTATGTGATGACCATTGTTCTCAAAGACATTGAAAGCACTGAACAATTTACCAGGACATGTAGTGATAGGACAAGGGGAAACAGTTTTAAATTAAAAGCGAATAGGTTTTGATTGGACATAAGGAAAATATACTACTTGGTGCAGCACTGGAATAGTTCGCCCAGAGAGACTCCCCATCCTTGGATGTGTTCAAGACAAAGGCTGGATGGGTTTTGAACAACCTGTTCTAGTGGGAGGTGTCCCTGCCCTTGGGAGGGGATTGGACTAGATGATCTTCAAAGGTCCTTTCCAACCTAAGTTATCTGTAATTTCCATTACAATTTTTTACAGTAATATGTAAAATAATACAAGAGAGATTCACACACATTTAGCTGAAGTGTCAGGAAGCTTCATTTGTCTGTTCCAATGCTAAGTGAAAGTAGCATGATCCATCATCATCCAACATGCTGAAGCCACTTGCCTCTTTACAACTGGAGTAAACTTCCTTTTTGATTAAGTAGTGCCTGATACTGCTCATGTCAGTGACAGTCTGTTTTCTGACTGGTAGAGAATAAAAATTTATTATCCTAGTCAGAGTCAAATAACCATTAAAAAAGAAACACTCTGAAAACATAATCTGTGGAGATAGTCACAGCTTTTACCGGCTAGGCTCGTAGTTCAATGCCTTAGAAAGCCTCGGGCAGCCTAGAGAGGTAGCACGGGCAATCCAGCATTTCAGTAGCTCTAAAAGTGGCAAATGGTAGCTGCAAAACTGATACCACCAGTAGAAGCAAAGAGGGAGAAATATAGTCTTTGGTTGCCAATTCCTGCAATTAGAAGCTTTCAAATAGAGACAGAGACAAGATGTTCGCAGAAAGGGTGCAAGCCAAAGAGGCCAGGCCCTCTCGCGGGCCCTTTCTTTTATTAGGAGAAGGGGAGAGGGGAGGACTGGGGGCAGACCCGGGGTGACCGGCCAATCAGACACTGCTAAAGAGTCTGAGTTACATTTGGTTTTGTCCATGCCTGGAACAAAGGAGTTCAGAGCACATGGCAGAGGCAAGTGTCTTGGGGAGGGGGAAGGGAAGCTCAGAACAGGCAGCAACAATAATCCCGTTCTCCAAATTTCTGTACATTCTAATTCATGTGTATTACTACATAGGTCTCACTTCAGCATGTTTGCTGTGTTCTTATCCATAGAAGCTTTTACTCAGATAAAAATGCCATTAGAGGAGACTTGGACTGGGTGACCTCTAAGCTCAGTGAGCCATTAAACAAGTGACATCCTGGTAGACTTGCAGAATAATTAAAATTTAAATGCAAAGGCATATTATCACTGCTGGATGTATGCAAATTGTTAACTGTTTATGAAATCAAGGAAAGACTGTCAGTGTCACTTTATGGTTTGGATTTAACATATATACAAGTTAAGTGTTTGACTTCCCTATATTCTGCCTGTTACACATCTGAATGCTCTATATGATGTTAAAACATTAAAGCTAAGGACAAACTCTGTCCTCAAAACATTAATTATACCAGGCAATCCTGTTAAATTCAATGAATTCAGCTGAATTTAATGAGGGTTCCTGGTGTAAAGGAGGGCAGAGCTCAGTTCTAAAACACAGCTTGCATATATCATCTGGCTAAGTGAGAAAAGCTGTGGAAAGCAGAGCCTGAAGGAGCTGATTGTTGTATTCAAATCTTGAGGCTTAATGTACCTTAACAGAAGTTTTCCATTTAAATTTCCACTTTTATTAAAAGAGGAGAAAAGAAGCTGTACTTCAGACATTCAGATAATTACATTATGCACAGAGACTCTGGTCCTCAAAAGAACTTGAGCACCTATCTGCCATTTCTAATACCTAACTGCAGTTCAGGTGATAATGGCATCCCCTCACCAGCTGTCACTGACGTTTTCCTGGTGCCTCAGTTTTCAGACTGGACACATTAAGTGTTCCCCAAAGGTATGTGCAGACATGCCTGGAACTCCACAATGGACTTCAGCCAGTGTACTGGAAAGGATGGTTATTTCTTCACCTACCCCATCCTTCATGTCAGCAGGAGCACTCTGCACAAGCTGCATGAGCTCACTGACCTGGTGGAAAAACTCACCCAGGCAGCAACCACCATCTTCAGATACATCTTCATCCGGAGGCTTTCAACTCAGGGATGTGCTGGGAATTACTGCGCTGCCTGGGTAGGCTGCTGGGTTTTCTGTGCTCTAGGCCTAATAAGAGGTAGCCCCTCTGTGAAGCCTTCGCTGCAGGTGTTTTGCAAATCCAGTCGGAGAGGGGGATAAGAGGGGTGTGATCTGTGTGCCCAGCTAAGTTATGTCTCTCTCATTTGTATGTCAGCTGATGTGCTTAATCAACCACATGCGCTGGAGCCGTCTGAAAGAGAAGTGCAGGATCTGTGGTACTGCATCACCAGCTGCAGTGAGAAACACGCCTTCCCTCGCTGCTTCAACTTGCAACCGAGCAACGGGAAAACAGGACTGAAGCGTCAAATACAGATGTAAATGTATTTCAGACAGGCAGAACCATAGCAGGCAGGGTCAACTTCTCTGAGGTTGCTCAGGTAGCAACCCTATTGCTGCTGTCCTGAGCAGAGGCCGGCGAAACTAAAGATGTTAGAACAAGGTGAATTTATCCAGTAGCTCACACCTATAATAAGAGCTCAAAGGAAGATGCCATCCACCTCTTCGACCCTGCTTTCTACCCACATATTAGAACACTGAGGAAGAAATTACCTTACCAGTGAGGTACCTTACGATGTAGGAACCTGCACAGAGTTTCTGGCATTTGAACAGCAGTTCTGTAGTGCTGAATGCAAACCAGCTCCAGCACTAACTTTCAGGAAATGGTAGCAGAAAGCTGCTTTCCCACTTAGGTCTCCCAGCCAGTTTGGGAATTACAAATTCAAAGATTCTCATCTTCAAGAGGTGTGAGAGATGGTCACAACCCTGGTCTTGGGGAGGAAGAGAAAAGTTGTGGATGGGGAAAGGTGCTGCCTTTCCAAGCTGTTCTGGATCAACACCTAGATCTGGGCAGTCATCTGCAAATGTTTATTATGTATGAGAGTCATTAAAATTATCCACCTGAAAGGCAGCCATAATGGCTTATAATTTTCCCCCAAAGAGGTGAAAAAATTGCATGTTACTTTTTGAGGCAAGAAAGGAAGGGGGGAGAAGGTTCCTCTTTGGCTTTGAAAAACTGTCAAAACAGTTAGTACTAAACTGAAAAAACTGAAGTAAAGAGATGCAGAACTAGAGCTGTTTATTAGAACAATTCCCCCCCAACAACAACAATCCCCCCCAAAAAAACCCCATTCTTTGCAATGCAAGATGTGAGCAAGTACTTCAAATTCTGGGACACACTCCAGTGGCAGGCAGCAGGCTTGAGCCCCCACCCAAGGCTGGGGCAGCAGCCTGTGCATAACCCGGCCACTACTTTGTTTATGCCCCACCACTTTGTTTTGTTGCAGCATCACCAAGGACAGCTCACCTCTTTCCCATGAATAGCAGGTCAGCTTTAAGTTGCCTGAATCATTTGGGAAAAAAATAAGCCTGAGGGTGGACCCAAATCAAATTCTCCCAGCTCAAATGCCTGTGATCACAGGGGAAACCAGAGCGCAGAGCTCAGCTTGGCTGCTCTGGGCTGTGTCCATGACCAAAGGCAGTCCCAGAGCATACACAGCCCAATTTTCTACCAGCCAATATTGACAGGCACAACAGTTTTTAATTGGTAGCCTGAGAAGCAGCACAGAGAATGAAACAAAATTTATACAGGTATCCCAGAGAGAACTGCAGCAGGGGAGGCCAGAATTGAAAGAGATACACAGTCCTTTAACTGTTGAATCTTTCCCCAAGCATTTTTGTTTGTAGAATTTTGCTTCTTTGCCTTATCTGGCTATTTATACAGTTAATAAATAATGAGAGCTAGTGACTCAGTTGCACAAAAATAGGTTTTTCAAATTGCAGGTATAGCAGAGTATTACCTTTTTGCCACCACACAAAATGTTTTGAGAATCAAGCTGTAAAATCACAGTGCAGCAAATCGGGTCAAATCTGGATCTTTGAGCCAGGAATATTTAAATTGTAACACTAATTCATCCCCCAATGATATGTTTATTTGACTTCAGGAAATAGAAGACAACAGGCAGTGACCCTATTCTCAGACTTCTTCCCCTATTTTGGGGGGAGCGGAGGGAATTGAGAATTTCTATCATTTTCCCAGGAAAGACTCACAAACAGATGATGTAATTTTCAAGCATAGCACAGGTCAGGTCTACTGCTGGGCCAAATATCTAAATCCACAATTTAGCTACAAAGAAATAGTCTTCAAAACAGTGCTCAGCTTTCATCTCAGTCTTTATGTGTGCTGGTGTTTGCCAGCTGGTATTAAATGACTGCCTTTGTCAGGAAGCTGTCCCTTCTCACACATTCCTAGTTCAAGCTAAATCCTGGAACCAGAAACCTGGCAGGAGAGTGCCTGTTCTGCCAGTAGGACCCGATGCTTTGAGTACATGAAGATTTATACTTGTCAAGTTCAGCAGCCAGGCCAGGCAGCTACCAGCTCCCACAGCAGCAGGTAGCAGCACAGCCCCCGCTCTCAGGCAGCCCAGAGCGAGACACCCACCACCAGCAGCACTTCCCTTCACCTATTTTTAGGCCCCCCCCCAAGTGGATGTTACTAGTTAATGACCAACTGGCTGTGAAATGTCTTTTCGTTAAAAAATCCAGCCAAAGAAACTTGCCCCAGGACATATAACAAGGGAGCGCAGCCACCAGTTTGCCCACCTAAATTATTAAAAATCAGACTGTCCATCCACAGTTTGCATTGAGTCCCCTTCAGAAGAGCTCTCTCAAGATGTTCATAAGAAAATGGGGTATATGCCACTTTGGGAAAGTTTGGTTTAAAGCAGAAAATAATACATAGGTACCAAAAAAAGCTATATTTAAACATCTCAATTCAGTACCATTTCTCCTATTTTTTTTTTAACTCTAATCCTGGAGGAGCTGAAATATTTCCTGTGCCTGAGTTAATGCTGCCAATACAATGTTGCTGGAACTACTTACATGAATTTTCATACTACATCAATATACCAAGATTTTTCCACTATCTCTGGTAAAACAGAACCATGTTTTTGAACCAAAAATCGATTTCACTTTGCACTTGGAAGGGTTGGGGGTTGGGGGGGAGAGGGGCGCGGGGGAGAAAAAAGAAAAAACTACAAAAATCACCATGAAAAGAAAGTGCATTTTTCATCTGAAGGAATGGCATGCTCTCCTTCCTATCTCTCTCCACTTTCTGGAATGTTTTCTATTAATATTAACATTTTTTTTCTGCCCAGCTGTTTCCTCCCACTGCAATCTCCCACATAACCTCTTTGCAGGTGTGGAATCTTTACAGCAGCCCCAAATTGCTTTTTTCCTGGCTGACAAAAACCGCTTTCAGAGTGCAAAGCTTTCACCCTTTCAAAGACACCTATAGCACTAAAGGGCATGGACTCTGAAGTGTTGACAGTCAGACCCCCGCAGCCCCTGCCACCTCTCAGCAGCAGAATGCATTGTGCTATGAAAATGATGAACGATCTGCAGTGGGGTGATCGTGTGTTATTTTGACAGCCAGGAGATGGGAGCTGTATCGGGTGCATATATTCCTCCAGAGAGGCAACAAAACAAGGTGGTTCAGTCCTGCTTCCCAGGTCACATCCTACATCAGCGAGCTGCTGAAAGCAATTGCTGTGGGCAGCTGCTTTACTGTCCATCCCTCATCACTGCTCCAAACTGTAAATCTCTCCTGAGGAGAATGCATTACCTGCTCTCTCTCTTCCTGGGCGCTCCCCCAGCCTGTTAGGGGATGGCTGTTCTGCAAGTGGAGGTTCCTGAGGGCGCACACTGCTGCCCCCACCTCTCCTTTTGCAGAGAGAGATCAAAACAGAAAGGCCCAAAGGAGGAATGAACAGTCTCACCTTGGCTTCTGTTAAAAAAAAAAAAAGGAACCAAAAGCTTAGAAGGGGGATGAATTAGATTGGATACCAGCACCAGGAGAAAGCAGTCATTTTACTTTACATTCTGAAACCCAATTTTCTGTGGCATATAAATCAAAGGAATAAAATCTGCTGCAGGCAATAACTGTCATTTATTCCTGTAGTTGTACCTTGAAAAATCCCCAAAGTTTGTTCTGGGAGCAGGAAGCCCCAGTGTGCTGTACAAGAGGACATTCAAGCGCTCCCTCTAGACAAGTGGCACACAAGTCCCTGAGCTGGCAAGGCACGTGTCACAGCACAGCCTCCCCCATGTGAGTCTGACTGAAGCTAAACTTCCTATTTGCTCATAACACTGATTTTTCAGACAGGCTTTTGGACCACAGCACAAAAGCCAGTCCTGGCTGCATGGAGATCTGGGTGGGTTTGCATTTGGCAAGCATGGATTGTGCCTGCACCCCCTTGCATAAACTGAGCCCACACTGGCAGACTGAAGGGTCAGCTGTCTCCCCACATCTCATCTAGCTTGCAACCCAAACCCCAGGAAACATGACTTTTCACCCCTTTCCCCCTTCCAACTTTTAAGTTTAGTACAATTTCATTTCAAAATTGCAACTTCACTTTTCAGAAACGCTTAGAGAAATAAAACACCTAGAAATGGTTAACAGTAATGCTGCTACAAAGTGAGGAAAACAATTTCCTACTAAAGAAGGGCTGTGTACACACTCACAGGGAAAAACAGTGGGAAGTTCAATTATCCATCATCTGCCACATTAGGAAGATCCAGGTAGGGCCATTTCAACCTCTTTCTAGAGCTGTTTATTTAGGAGACTGTGAGGCAGGAGCCTGTATTGTATCTGGCTGAAATCAGCACACAGGCTGCAGTCAGCTCATCATCCACTGAGAGCTGGAGCAAGCAGTACATCTGCCCAGCTGACATAATTCATCATTGAGAAGAGCAAATTCATCCCAAAACGCTCCAGTGCCCTTTGCTGGGGAGCTCCACGTCCTGTGTAAGCCCAAGGCATTTGCTGAAAACCAGCCTAGTGTACCTAAGCCTACTCTTCTCCCTCTCACAGCTCAAGAAACTGAGGCACACAGTCAGTAGTTTGTCCTATGTTACAGAACAAATCAGTGCCAGCACAAGGAATAAAAGCTGATTAACAATTACAGTAACACGGTTGTTCAATGTGTCCTAAATGGCAGCACAAGGAACAAAAAAAAAACCCCACCAAAAAAATCAACATACCTAGGTCAAAGTAATTTTATTAATAAATCTCAAGAACAATTTGCTACATTTTACTGAGAAAACCACAGGTTTATGCACCAGGGCAGAACTTGGAAAGCTGCATACTAAAATGCCGATTATGCAAATTTACCTTATGAACATTTTTAGACAAGAAGGAAGCAGGGTTTATTTTCTTTAATTAAAACCAGAATCCTACGTAGTTCATTAGCATGGATTCTGAGCAAAATGAATATTAATGTAGCCCACCTCTCCCAATTCCACCTGCCAGAAATATCAAGGAAAAAAAGGTTAGAAAATGGATTCCTGAGCAACAGTAAGTGCAACTAGCTAATGTCACTGCAAGGCTGCTGGCATCTTTGAAAGGTCACAGAGATCAGGAAAACCTTTTTGAGCAGAAAAAAGCAAATAATGCTGCCACCTTCAAAAAGGCAGACAGAAGATCTGGGGAACTTCAGGCTGCTCAGCCCCGCTTCAGTCCCCAGGACTGTTACAGAATAAGCTATTATGGAAGGTGTTCCAGGCACAAGAAATAGCAGGTGATGAGGAGCAACCAATCAATGCCAATTCACCAAGGGCACATTCTGCTGGATGCCAACTGCCAGGGGCAAGGACTGGCTCCGTGGCAGAGGGGACACTATAGGCACCATTCACCTTGACTCCAGCAAGACTTTCACTAGCATGTCCCACAGCAGCCTCGTAGCCTGAGGATGCAAACTACAGAGCCAAGAACTTCGGGTCCATTGGGCTCAAAACAGTCAGTGCTTTGAGCTTAGCTATCAGATGGTTACAAGTGACAGCCCTCAGTCACCAGAACCAGGGCAAAACATATTGAACATCTTACTTAACAGAAGGGAGCCCAGCCAAGGGCACTGGTTTGTGCAGCCTGGAGAGGGGAAAGCTCAGAAGAGACCCAACTACAGTTTCCCGCTAGAACAGGGACTGTGAAGAAGACAGAGCCAGACTCTCCTCAGACATGCAGTGAAAGGGCAAGAGACAACAACTGCAAGCGGCAACCAGGGAGTTGGCCATGAAGAACAAATGCTTGGCCATGGGAGCAGCTAAGTGCTGGAACCAGCACCCAGACAGGCTGTGGGACCTCCACCACAGAGGTTTCCAAACTTCAGGGTCTTGAGCAACTTGGTCTAGCTTTAAATCTGGCATAGTAATTCAGAGGGTTGGACTAAATGACCTCCAAGTGACCTTTCAATCTAAAATTTTCCATGATTCTGTGATTCCAATTTCCTGTGTAAACAGAAGTTTAATCAGTGAAAAGCAACAAGGCACATTTATTCTGATGGGGCTTCAGGACATTCCACCTGTCAGGTCAGGTCTCAGACACCATTACTGTGCTTCATCAGCCAAAAACTTCATATATTGTTTCCGAGCAGGAAAATCATCAGCCGGCCTGTTGTACGCAGTCCAGACGGGTTCTCCAACAAACAGCCTCATTGCCTTCACGTAATTCTGCCAAAGAACAAGAAGTGACAAGTAATTTAAGAGCTCCTTTTCAAGGGATCTTCATTCCAAAGCTAGGGTTTCATTTGCACTTCTGCAGAAATTTTTGAACCTATTTCATGATGGACTGAAAGCTTCACACAATCCAGAAAATAATAGCACTATACTGCTGATCCTGCTCCCAGTGCTGGCCGGGAGACTCTGGCATAATGCAGTGATACATTGTGTCATGATCAGAACTCTAGTTCAGGCAGAGGCAGTACTTCTCCCTGTTTCAAAGAAACCAAAACCATCCCGTCTTATCCAAATCTTTTGCACTGGATCCACAATAATCAGCAGTGCAGCATTTAAATCCTATTTGCTTAGTTAAACAGCAGCAACCAGAGTACCCAAGATGTTTACACAATGCTTTTGGGGAATACCAGAAGCTTTGAAGTCAGAGCCATAAAAACTGAATGGGGAGTGCATGAAATACCCAAAAAATAATGCTTACAGGAAGTGAAGTCTCCAGATTCCAACAGGAAAAGCAACAGCCTCTCACTAAGCTAACCAAAAGTATGCCTGGTGCAAGGTACAGCTGTGGCAGCAGAAAATTGAATTTTACATCCTGCAGAAGTGCTCCAACCATGGGGCTATGGGGAACTCTCCTGTCCACTACACTACAGATTTAGACCCTACCTATTCTAAAAAACACGGATAGATTATTATCTTACACCCAGGTGTTCAGCAATGGTAAGAATAAAGTTAGGTACCAAAAGAACTTAGCTGCAAAATGCAAGGGTCTAGAAGCACCTAAAGATTTTACTTTGAAGATGGCTCTTCTGGACTAAAGCTCCTGAAGTAAACAAACATTTAAGACTTCTTGGGGATTCAACCATAACCCCTGACACTTTGTCTGTGTAAAGAAAAGGTCTTAAAATAGTAAATGCAGGTTATTCACTGTGGATCTCAAAATGCAGATGGGAAATGTCAGGTTTTTCACCAAAGCAGGATCTCCCTTTTTCACATGTATGCACACTGCTATCTGGACGGCTGATTCAAAACAAAACCATTCTCAAAGGCTTCACCAGAGATGTGATTTTGCCACGCAGGAGACAGCATGTTTCCCCATTTTGCAGGGGTGATGCTGAGGTTACAAACACATTTGTAAAAGCCCACAAGAAGAGAAACACAGATCAAGACTGTAAGTGCAAATCTCATGCTCCCCCTGACAAAAATACCATTCCAAAAGAGGCCACCTCCTGTGAAGCCAGCATCCAGCTTAGCACACAGTAGTTGCAAGTAGTGGCTCTGGACCCTTAAATCCTTCTTTCCCCAACGGTGAATTTAACACTTGTGAAAAATGTCACTGCTATACAGAGACATGCACTTCTACCCCTACAAAAATACACAACAAGGCAACACAGAAGGATCCATCTACACCTTGTCCACCTCAAACGACAGCTGGGGCAATTGTGGGAGGGTCAGCCCAAGGCTTGGTATGCCACAGATATCATGTGGCAATGACTTACAGCTGACAAGGAGAAGCTGAATTTGTGACCTGGAGATGAAAGGTTCAGATGCTGTGAATTATTTAGTATTTTTCATTCTCCTCCTTCATATCTGTTTTGCTAATGAACTGCAAGTCTCAGGGCATGTAGTTACTAATGTGATATATATTCACATGGATTTGTCATCAAAATTTACGGTAATCTACAACAACATACGTTCTCATCCAGTGTAAATCGGTGATATATACCGGCAGGGAGGGTTATCATGTCTCCTTTTTCCATGGAAATCCGAATCCATTTGTCGTCCTTGTCTCGAACATCAAAATAACCAGATCCCTCTAAGATGTAGCGAATTTCATCATCAAGGTGTAAATGTTCTTCATAAAATGTTTTTATCTAGGAATAGCAAATATTTCTTAAAACTACTGAACATGGGAAAACTGCAAAGAAATCTGGTAGAAACATGTGGCAAAGCAGGGAAAGGCTTTCAAAGGGTAACTGTGTTTTAACTAACAGAGGAGACCAACATGGTTAAGATGGCCAAGCCAGCCAGGCAGATCCTGTCTCAGGACACATCTAAGCAGGCTCATACATTTCCTTTGGAGGACAGGAACTCCTCTGACAAGAAAGCAGCTCTAGCTGTACATAACCATTCTCTGAATAACAGTAATGCTCACACCCATTTGAAAGAGAAATGAGTAAAACTTCCCACTGCAGGATTTGGTCCTTGCATTTGCTCAGTTTGATCATTTTGTGCCTTTTTTTTTCCCCAACGTGAAATACCAAAACAAAGCTACAGATTATCCCCCCTCTTTTACACTGATGTAGAGCTGAATTAGCTGCACCGAGTACTACTACTGTCTGTGAAAATGCAGTTACTGCCAAACATGGCCCATCTACAGCAATCTGATATAAACAGTGTGTCATGCCTGCCCACACACAGTGAGACCCAGCTCCAGGCTCTCTCATCCAAGGCAGCGGCAGCAACATTCTCTTTTTTTCTGGAACGGTGAATTCTTCTTCTACATGCACAGAATATAAAACAGATTTTAAAAGTACAATTAACGAAGACCTGAGAGGGTTAGTGCACAGTGAGCAGTGCAGTGCCAGGTACCATCACCACCTGCTCAGGTCTGGATGATATTTAGCCACACTCGTGCAAATGTCCTTGAGCCAAAAGTGATCCGGCACAGCAGGATGAGCAAAAGGCCCTACATCTTGTAAAGAATGTGTTTCTGTCAGATAGAGCCTACCCAGGACATCTACCTAATGAGTTACTACCTAATTCACCTTTTCACCAAGATAAAACAACTAGAACACAATGGGCTTAAAACAAACTGGTAAATGGAAATTTAACAAAAATATGAAAGTGTCATTGGGCTGCTGTCCTCAAGTCAGAGCAGCAAGCCAGCAGCACCTGGAGGCTGGGATGAGAAAGCTCCTTCAAGGAGGCTCACCTGAACAGCACTGAGCTGTTATGAAATTGTCAAGGTACCAACTCCCCAAGGTAACAATCTTCTTGTACAAGGAATGTATCCCTCCAATTCTATAGGGTTAACACTCACTTTAAAAAGGCACATTACGCAAGCAGCCATTAGGACGTTTTAGCCTTCAAAGCCCAGGCCCAGCTGGCAGCCACTTGCCAGAGAGGCTCTCTGAGGACAGGTCAGCATTGGCAGAACTCTCCTGGTAGGAATCTTAGTTTTGAAATGACAGTGATAGAAATGATCCTCAAAACCTCTGAAAGCAATCTACAGAAGCAAAAGACCTCTGCTATCTTTAAAATAATATCAAAAGGTCTTTTTTAATGTTAAGGACTTCGGTACAGGATGTATTTTAGACGTGGAAGCCTCATCCCTGTGTCCAGCTGGCTGTGCAGGTGTCACACGCTGGCCGCACGCTCCAGCGGCAGACGGAGCGGAAACCCGCAATGAAAACAAAGTTTCGCGTACCTTTTCCTCATAATTTGGAAGCTTGTCCTTATGTATGGTCACTATATCCATCCAAGAATAATTTTCTGCTCTCCGAATCTCTTTCAAGCATGGATCAGTCTCATAGTTATCAGCATCCAACTAAAAAAAAATAGGCAGAGAGGGAAAGAAAAAAGCATTCGTACGCCATTGCTTAAGGCGGAACTCAGGGAACTCGTGGGAATCTCGAGGTGCCGGGGCGGGCCGGTCCGCAGGGGGAGCTGCCACAGGGACACGGGCTGCGTGCACCGGCCCCGCCCGGGCTGCCTCGCCCTCCGCGGCCTGGCCCGGCGCGGGCCCCCCGCCGTACCCTGCCGTACCCCCTGCGGTACGCCCCACCGTACCCCCCCGCCGTACCCTGCCGTGCCCCCCGCCGTACCCTGCGGTACACCACGCCGAGGCTGCGCAGCTGCTCCAGGCTGACGGCGCGGTTGGGCCGCTGCCGGTGCGGCGCCCGCTGGTCCTCCTCGGACTCGTCCATGTACCAGGCCTCCACCATCGCGCCGCCGCAGCGCCCGCGGGGCCGGGCTGGAGCGCGTCCCGCCCCGGCGGGGCTCCAGGGCCCGGCAGCGAGCGGGACGGGACGGGACGGGACGGGACGGGCCGGGCCCGCCCCGCGGCCTGGGGTAGAGCCCTTAAGGGCGCCAGGGGCAGCTCCAAACTCGCTGAACAGGGTGCGGTGCGGAGCGCGCCGCTTTCGTATGAGGGAACAGCTCCAGGCTGAGAGCCGAGTCTCCCCGAGCGAGCGGCCGGGGCTCGGGGCTTCTCGCCCGCACCAGCCCCCGCGGGTAACGCGACTGACCGGCCACGGTGTTTGCAGCGTGTCTGCCCTGGCTGTAATGCTCTGACAAAACTTACTGGTACGTCTCAGGCTTAAAGGCCTGCATTGCAACCCCACACTATGGAAAAATAAAGAAATTAGAATAAAATAAAACCTAAAGTGGTAAGAAATGCTGCACAGAAAAGCTTGCATGGAGATACAGCCTCAGCGTCCTCCCTGAGCTTAAGTGAACAAGACACACGGGGGTGTGTCCCCTCCAGCCTCCACACTTCTCAGTCTATATGATTCTATATGGCAAATAAACCAACAGCCAGCAAAACACGATATAAGAATGGACAGACAACTAAAACAATCCCTCCTTAGCATTTTTCTTCCTAAGAAGAGTTTTATACTTAGCAAAGTGTCTCAACCACTACTATTCCAATTTTTATAAAAAGGTACCAGATCCTTTCATAGTATTCACGTTTGAGCAGCACTGGTTATCAAACAGATACTCTAGAAGCTGTGTTAAGGCAGATGGGGGACAAGATAATTTGGGACAGCCAGCACTGAAGGTCATGGCTGGTAACTGCCAATATTCTCCTAAACTTGCAGTTTGTTGAAATGAGGACTTGGGACATCCAACATCCTCTGCAGGCCCTCAAGCCCTTGTTAAATCCTTCTGAAAAGTACTATTTCTTTTTCATCCTTTAATCAGCCTTAATCTTATAACCTTCCTCTTTGCTTTCTTCTGTCCTAAATTTCCAGAATAAGAATAAATATTTGTATCAAATTAAGATAAAACTCTGTCCTATTAGATTTTCTGTTATAATCTACCTATTAGAGGCAGGTAATCAAGTGACCTAAATTCAGTATTACACAGTTCTTATGATTTACCCACCACTATGTTAGTTTTTCCAAAGCTTCTGCTTCAAAAAAAAATACTGATTGCCATACAGCAAATAGGATTTATTTGTTTAACTGAGTATGTACCATAGGCAAGTAATTAGAAATCTGAGTGGGGTGGTGGATCTTATCCTTGCAGCCAAACTTCCAAAGTAAACAGATAACTGTGTGCAGATACACAAAAGAAGCAGAGGGGGCAATCCAATCAGTGCCCTCCTGACCCCTAGATGAGCTTTAATGTACAGCTTTGGAGAAAAAAAAAAAAACAAAAAACAAAACAAAACAAAAAAAAAACAACCAACCCTCACTGATCTATTAACTACTGGCTAGCCAGTTTCCTCCTCCTACCACAACCATGTGACTAAATATGTAAAACCTCATACTTTGCCTCAGGAAAGATATTATAATGCATGAGAACTCTTAAGTAACAAGCTTCTGCAGCTCTAATCATTCTGTATAGCAATTAACAAATACAAAAACATTTCAGTGACTTCTAGCTTAAGCCCTACTATTCAGTGGTACAAAGGTATCATATAGAGAAGATGACACAGATAACCCAACAAACCTGTTTGCTTTTCCTGTGTACTTGCATAGAAAATAAACCCATGTTGATTACTGGTAATTACTCTCCAATTCAAGTGTACATTAGCCATTCCATTAATCTCATAACTGACTGGAAAAAATGAAGTCAAACACCTGACATCCAGAAGATATGAAGAAGCTTATCTTCTAGTCCCATTTCAGATGAACTGGTCTATTACTACCTTTGGGACAACACTGAAGAGGAACTAACAATGCTAATGAGAACCAGTATGCATAAAAAAACCTACTTAATGGAAACAGGAAGCCAGAGACAGAGTTTGGACATGAAGCAGGTACAGAACAGTAAAAATTTATTGTTCAGGTTTTCTTGTGATCCGGCTTTTTCTTTGTTCATACCACCCTGCAAAAAACCATGATAAAAGAAAGCTACTGGTGCTGTACCTGACACTGTGAGGCACACACAGGTCAGTGCTACAAGCCCATCTGTGGGGCAGTTATTGCCAGTACCGGAATGCCAGAGTGGACCAATGGACATCTGTCTTAGATGACCTCCTACCAAATCAACCAACCCCAAAAGTCTGCCCCAGCTATTTTGGGCTGCAATATATACCTCTGTACAAAAAAAAAAATTTATTTCACTAAGAGAAAAATACAGAACAATTCAATATTACTTCTCCAGAAGCCTGTCTTTATGGTGAATTCAGAAGTACACATGACAGCTAAAAACACTGACCACAGCCCTTCCAATAGATGCAGAAAAAACAAATTCTCAGTATCATCAACTAAATATTGTCTCAATTATAAAACAAATGCAATAGAAGAAAATGTGCAGTTTTCCTTCCCAGAAGTTGGTTTATATTTAGTGCTTCAGGCCAGAAAGAAGTACAGCTCAAAGTTCAACTCCAAAACAATTACAGCAGTTCAAGCTGTTGCTGTCATTTAGGCCTTTTCCTCCCAGCACAACAGTCTCTAGTCCCAGGACATCAGCACTTTTGTTTACAAGCTCCTTCTCTTGCTAGTCTATCAGCTTCTTCATTTCCTCGGAAGCCAGCATGACCGGGAACATGCATCTGTCAGGGCAAAATATAGGAGTGTTAGATTTGAAAGAAACCAGGAAGAAAGTAGATACATGAAATTTGATCAAGCAACACCCTATCACTGATAGTATAGGAGCACCTCCTCCGAGGTCCTCACCTAATATTTAGCTCTTAGTTGTTCTTCCCAGGGATTTTCATAGTCTCTCTTCTTCTAGGGAAAGTCTTGCCAAACTGTGAAAATCATCTTTATGGGAATTAGTGAATAGCATAAGGACCACCTAACCTCTCCTTTAAGAAATGCAGACAAGAGCTCTAACTCAAAATTCCCACTTACAGAGAAGAGATAAAAACCTCCCTGCATTCAGTGGTTAAACTGAGTTAATCTTTCCACTAAAAGCCTTGGTAGTTACAGCACTCACTTAGGGTACAGACACAGGATATTAAAAGAATCTCTCAATTTTCAGATGTCTTAACTGAACATCCATCAATCAGGAACTGAAAAATCTTTCAACTCTAAGCCCATCCTTGTCAGAAGGGTGGAGTAGGCAGGTGAGGAAGAAAAATCAAGCTTGCTGTTTGACAAGATCTGAGAGGGGACAAGCATGAAGGTGTGTGAGATGATATTAGATTTATATGGCAAGGATTTGGTACCAGGTGAGGGGCTGCAGGTGTGGATTCTGTGAAAAGACACCAGCAGTGCCCCTACATCAGACAGAACCAGATCCAGACAGCTCCAAAAGGGACCCACACTTAAACACAGCTAAGCCCACCAGCAAAGCTGATGGCTCTTCTGTGATAACATGTTTAAGAAAGGGTAAAAATGCTGCACAACAGCTGGAGAAAAGACTGAGAATATGTGAGAGGAACAGCTCTGCAGATGCCAATGTCACTCCTAAAGGAGCAGGTGCTCCAGGCACCTGAGCAGAGATGCCCCTGCAGTCTGTGGTGCAGACCATGGTCAGTCAGCCTGTCCTCCTTACAGCCCAGGGAAGCCCATGGTGGAGCAGAGATTCACCTGCAGCCCATGGAAGACTCTGTATGCATACAGCACTCCTCCTGAAACAAAATTCTTCCCAATTTTTAAAAGAGACTCACATTTAAGAAGTGTGCATAAAGGAGCATCTTTTAATTATGTAAAATATTCCCAAGAACAGCTTAATTGGTCTTTGAATTTTTAGTTTCTCCTCAACAGAAAATAGGAGCAGCTATAGAAAAATCTAGTCTGCCTGTAAACTGGAGTCACCAACTCTAACACAGAACAACATGAACAGAGTATCTGCAATAAATTCCCATTAAAAAATTGCACATTAAACATCTACATGACCCTGTTTTCTACAGAGGAAAGACAGAAGCTGAGTAAACATGCCATTAGCAGCTGCAAAGTCAATGGTATACACATTTTCTCAATTCAGTGCTCTTATAACACAATTAGGCTAAAATTTAATAGGGGAAGGAATATATTCCCTAAAGTGTTAAGCACTGATATTAAGGTTTCAGAAAAATACATTTTACCAGAAATACCGATATATATATATATATATATATCCAGTTACTTCTTTACTGGAGAGCAAAACAACTTAAGAATTGTTATTTTAAAGATCTTTTTGCCAATTTTTCTCAGAAGAAACACAGTTAAGGCATAGAAAACTAGAGTTAGCTTATTTGGGGTTACACACACACAGTTTTCCCAGTTTAAAGACACTCATGTGATTTACTCCAACAAACCAGCATCTTAATGAGTTCTGAAAAGCAAATACAGAAATTCAGCTATGACACAAAAAGACAGTTATATTCCAAGGTTAGATTTCCAGTAACAGAAATTGCATCTACTAACAAACTAAAAATTATTGCAGGCATTTTCTAAGTAGTAGTAAGAGACAGGAAACAAACACAAATATTCATTTAAATGAAATAATGGTTCCAAGAATCTTTGTTATGTTGCTAATTTGCTTTAAACACAACAAGCAGCTCCTCTGTATTTACAGTTTTATTTCAGGATGTGAGTCTTATGGTCTACAAAATTCTTAGTTATGACCACACTTCTAAGTTTTTACCAGAAACATGTTTAAGATGTCATTAAGAATAAGAAACAAGGAACTTACCCATTGAATTTCTATGTCTTTTACTAGATTATCAAGCCTTTCAAAGTCTTCTTTATTTATTACACTTCCTCCTGAACTTGTTCTCCAGCCATTTGTTTTCCAGTTGTCAACCCAGCTCGTAATACCTGTGCAAACAGTAAACAGTGCTATTAAAGAAGCCAGCAAGGATCTAGATGGAGCCAACAGCCTTTTAACAAGACATTAACTCCTGTACAAAGTCTCAGACAAAGACACTGGAGACAAAAGATACTTCTTGTTTCGTTCTCTGCTACTGTCTTTCAGGATTGTATTTTTTCATTATTATCTGAATTACCCAACCATGTTTTCCCAAAGAGATATTTAATTTAAATACTACAATCTTATATATGCATTATACACAAATTATCTCATTAACTGCAATAAACTGAAGCTAAGGATTTGCTTGATGGTCCAGTAACCTAAGTTTACTGCTGGCCAGAAAATTGTCTATGTTCTGCTTAAGTAAGGATTTTTTTTTTTTTTTTTTAATATCTTAGCTGGTGTGGACAATGTAAGACATCCTTACTGCTTTCATGACCTAAACCAAATAGGAAATCACCAATCTTGCACGCAAAACCTCCTTAAAACCAAACTACATCCATTTGTACTTAACTACAGGCCTCCTTCTCTGGCATTTTTAAATAATAACTCCTAGACACATCTACAAAATAACTTTGGTTGAACAAGAATGGGAACCTGCATCTTTGTGACCCAAAATGCAAAATGAAACTGCAAGCAAAACCAAAGAGATTAAAACAGGGTAAAAGAGCAACATTTAATTTTCAACCATAAGTAGCAATAAGTTTTTGTTTAAGGTCATTTAAAAAAAAAAAACCACAAAATCAAATCTCCAAAGCAATCTGGAAACATGTACTGCCTTTGTAAAACGGAGAAAAAAAAGAAAGAAAAAATACTTATGCAGTTCAAGATTATCACAGGAACAAAATCTGAAGATCTTGGGGAAAGAGGAAGAAGGTTTTTTTCAGACACTAAGTATTATCAGCTGCTTCATATGGTATTTATAGAGAACAGAATTAAGTTTTCCAAGTCTTTGGATGAAGGTGAAACTTTTAATACATACTCTGAGCACATATCATTTCTGGCTAGTCTTCCAGTGTAGCCTAAAAGCTTGGAAGCAAGAAAACTTGAATGTATTTCACACGTGTGTTTAAGACAGCCTCTCCAATCCAACAAAAAACCTACAGGTCACACCACATCAACTTCCAAGTCATTTCCTGAGTACAGCATTCACAGCCTATACATAAGCAACAATTTTTCTAGATCTTGTGTCACACTAAGCACCTCAAGACAAAAATCCTGTTGTTACTTCTGTCAGCAACTACGGTAACAGACACTTTGATGCTATTTTTATTTCCTATGGTTAGCAGGCAATGTCTGATACTCCAAAATTTTCCCCCCAAGCAGTCATGAGTGACGAGTTATGCACTGTCTTCCTTACATTCCTCTCTCCAAGACTCAGGATGTTCTGTGGGTCTTAATATAATGAAATAGCATGCAGTGTTTTTAAGTATCAGGAAAATTAAAATTGTTAACTTACCATTAATAGTAAACTTGCTATCAGTGTAGATTATTAACTTCTTGATGTTTTGACTCTTGGCTTGCTCTATTGCTTTGCAGGCTGCCTTAAGAACATTTCAATACAATCACAGTTCAGAAAGGATTTTGACCACACAGAATTAAAATACCAAGAAAGTACCTGATGCTAACACAGAACTGCAAAGAGTATTACTGTAACTTCTCCACCAATGATTATCAACACATTTTAGTGTAGAGGATCCCAAATTATGTATGCAGACAACGCCTTTATGATTCAGGCAGAGGCAGGCACCCAAGTTTCAATGGCAAACAAAACCTCATAACATTCTGAGTTTCAACTCTGTGCTGAAGGAGTAACTCTCTGAACCATTTTCTAACTACCAAAACCTCTGTCAACTGCACACCAAGTTTTAGGCATTTTCTCCAGAACTTTGAGAAGGAAGGATTCATATCAGTTCCAACAGTCAGGAAGCCTTAACAGGTTGGGCGTTTTTTTGGTGCTCTGAAATTTAACATGGAAAAGTGGCTGGGTGCAGATGTAGAACTAAAAAGCTCTTTAGTGATAAGTTTGTCCACTGGCACACCAACACCACCTCTGCTTGTCTCTAAAGTAAACTTTGCAGTTTTCAAGCAGATCAAGTGCCCATTTCAGTTCATGTCCAAACACAGAGTATGGCATAGCAGCAGTATCATAATTAAGAGGAGATGAGAAGGGAAGACTAAACCTGCTGTCACCAACAGAAGTTGGTCAGGAGCCTAGAATTGTTTTTTAGATTTACCCAAGGATTACGATACTCTGATTATGCCATCATAAGAAGCTGACTCTCCTCTTAACCAATACTCAGCAGCCCTCATTCCAAGGTCTGAAACATACACATTGAAAATGCAAGGGAATCTATACAGATTTGAGAGCAGACTTCCCTAATGTAAGGCTTTATTTATGTTTAAATAGCTGTGCTTGGTGACATTTGGGAATTCTCAAGGTGAATTACCTTGTTCAAAGCCAATAAAGACCAATAAAATTTGAAGATAACTATTTGTTTGAAGTCGTAACTCTGGATATTTTACATACTTCCCTTAGAGCTCCATATTGGTCTCTGGAAACCAGAGTTGAAACAGGCTAACATGGAGAATTCAGGACATTGACTACTTACATGGATTTCTGCTCTTTGATTAGTCTGCCGCCCAGGAAGTCTTTCACTGGTATTTCTGTGTCCAAAGAACAAATAGTAGATTAGTTATCCCAAGTATCGAGAATGGTGTAAAGTGGCTACACATTTAAAAATTAAAGACAAGAGAGTTACTTTTGTTTTTATAAAAAAGTATGAATGGATATTCTAGCTCTAGCTTTCACCTGCATAGAGCAACCCACATATCTGGACCTGACATCAGTATGACATTCCATTTGTCATCTTCTGTGCACACCAACTTCTATTTTAAAATTTTCCAGGTTACTTGAATTCTAGCTTCAGCCCTCCAAAATATTTCCAGTTGACTTTCCCAGAGAAGCTGCTTTCTTTGTTCCCCTCAGTATCTGCTCTGTCTTATAACATTGTCATTATGAGTCTCAACATCAGAGTTTCATATTTAAAAGGAGGCTGGTATTGTAAAGCACATAAAAACCAAACAGAATATATTAATAAAAAAAAATTCCAGCCAGCTACTTACAAAGGGTGGCCTGGTCCCCAGTAGACACCTATTCCAGCTCGTGCCCTATTACGTCCATTACCAGTGCAACAGCCATCTGTATAAACAACTGCAAAGTCACCTACAAAAAAATTACCAAAATCAGAAGTTCAAGCAGTTTAAGAACACGGACTCTTTAAGCTGAAAGAAATGTTTGCCAGCACATTAATCCCCAAAACATCCCTCCCCAGAGAGCCCTTCCAAAAGTTTAACTGCAGAAGCCACATGAATTAGCAGCACAGAACACCACAAGTTCCACTGCAGCTTGACACCCTCACTGCTGGCTGTCAAACCAGCCAGCCTCAAGAACAGCTTCTGCCCCATGTCCCATACATCTCAGTACACTTCATGTCTTCTTCAAAACTTCCCAGCTACAGCAATACACTTAAATATAGTCTGTAACCCAGACACACATAAAATCACACCTAGAACGATATGATTAAGCTATATGCTGGTACCAGTTAAAACCAATCAAAATTAAACTGAAGGACAATGTGAACAAGTAGATCATGACTCACATTTTCATTTCAAAAAGCAATAGTGGGCCTAATGCTGCCATATAAAAACTTCTCTAAAAGCTTTCTAATAGTTATACTTGTTACTTCACAGAGAGTAAAAAAATGAAAATAATTAAAATAATGATCAAAGACCTCACCCATATATGAAAACTTATCTTCACTGACTGTTGATGTTGAGCACACTGAGCGTGCTTCATCATGTTTTACACGCTTTGCAATCTGCTCTTCGTTTGTAGACTGTTCATATGGCCTTTTATATGTACTACAACATACGGTATTGAATTCCAGTTCCTCTCTCTGGCTACCACTTTCTTGAGTTACAGCTGGAGGACCAAGTGCCCCTTAAAAAAAAACCAAATTCAGCAAAATCAAATTTTATTCGAAATGACTGCTTCTAAAGCCAACAATTGATATCAACTATTAGCAATATTAGTCTTATCTGACACCACCCCAAACTATTATGCAAAAAGACTAGAATACACAAGTCATTCTTCATCCTAAATCAAACCGAAGAGGAAACAGACATGTAAGGGCCCTTACACCTTAATTACAAACACGGAACAAGCAACGCTCTCCAAGGACCCAGAGAAACGCTTTCACTGCCCTGGCGCATCCACCGCTGCGTCCGGGGGCCACGGCCACGGCCCTGCGCCAGTGACGAGGAATGACCAGGGGCTGGTGCCCGCCTTCCGACAGCAGCCGCAGCGCTGGCACAGCCACCGTGCAGGGCCAGGCGGGCCGCGTCCTGCCCCCCGCCCGCCCCGAGCCCCCGGCGGGACGCCCGCCCGCCCTCCTTCCCTTCCCCCGCCCGGGCGGCGGGACGCGCTACCTGCCGGCTCGGGCTGCTGCTGCTGCGGCCCCGGGAGGCCGGCGCGAACGAAGGTCCAGGCATCCTTCTCGCTAGCGAACTTCTTGAAGCTAGCGAAGGGGAATTTGTTCACCTGCTCCTGGCACTCCGCCCTGCAACAGAGCGGGCCGCGGTGAGGCCGGGCCGGGCGGGTTCCCCTCTCCACCACGGCCCTTGCTCACCAGGTGCGGTAGACGCCGGTCCGCCGGCCCTTGCGTACCGCGTAGAACATAGAACCGGCCCTGGGGAGAAAACAGGAGTGACTGAGCACGGCCACGAGCCAGCGTAGCATCGCACGGCCCCGCCGCCATCCGCGCCCCCGCCCCGCTCTGCGCCCACCCCGGCACCGCCGCGCCTGCGCGGCCGCCGCGCTCACGGGAGCGCCGGGGCGTCCAACAGGCCGCCAGAGAGGCCAAAGTACCGGAAAATCCTGCGGCGCGGGGTTTTGTATGGGTTGGCTTATTTGTGTGGTTGGTTTTGTTCCCTCTCCCCGCCAATAATGGTATTTTAAAAACCTAAATCAGCTGTTGTTTTGGGGGCGGGGCACGAGGTGTGTGAGGTTGCAGCGGTTTGGCATCAACCACCTCGTTCTGGAAGCCCCAGTTGTTAAAAGGCAAATGAGACCTCTCAGGTGCGTTGACACATTTAGCACGTCCAAAAGGCTGGAGCTGAACAAGGTCGTTAAGCTGGTTCGCATTGTGCTGTGCAAATCAAGGGCCCCAGGTGCGTGTGTTCCAGCTGAGCCCTATGCCGAGGTGGCCTCTGGAGTGAGGAGAAACACCTTCACAGAATCGCAGGATCGTTAGGGTTGGGAGCGACCTCTGCAGATCATCTGCCAAGGCAGGGTCACCTGGCGCAGGTGACACAGGAGCATGTCCTGGTGGGTTTTGAATGTCTCTAGATAGGGAGACTCCACGATCTCCCTGAGCAGCTGCCACCCTCTGTGAAAAAGTTCTTCCTCATGTTGAGGTGGAACTTCTCATGTTTTAGTTTATGGCCACTGCTCCTTGTCCTGTCGCTGAGCACCACCAAAAAGAGTCTGACACCGTCCTCTTAGCCACTTTCAAGATACTTACATGCATTAATGACATACCTTGCCCAAGCAGTTCAAACCATTGCCAGCTGCAAGCTGCTGCCATGTATCCTCGTATCTGGACTGTCATGCACTGGGAGACCAAAGCTTGGAGTTCTGGATATGTGCCAAATTCAGCACCTCAGCTTCTGACAAGACCAAAGTAGCAAAGATGGACACACTGGTGTGGCGACCTCCAGAAACAGCCCAAGGTATCCGAGCTGCTGCGTTTTCAGCTGTTGGACTTCCCTCATAGCTCTAATACAGATCCCTGTAACAAAGCTGACCACATGGTGCCAGAGCTGCAGTGTTGTGTTCAGATTTACAAGGGTGGCCCAGTAAAATGCCAAGAATGCAAAACACTGGTGTTAATTTTGCTTTCTGTTGCAAAACCAGCAAATGGGCTCAACATTACTATGCGTATCACTTGGATAACACCTCTTCAAAAAAACCCCAGACCTGAAGAGCTTATGTATTTGACAGGCCTTGGTGGAACAGAGAAACAACCTGGTCAGCGTTGTATGAGAATATAATCACTCCATTTTTCTTGCTTCTTCCAACATATTCATGAGACTTCATATACTCTTATGTGTGTAAAATGCTTATGTGTGCTTTTCTCAGATCAAGATTATTTATTTACACTGATTATCTCTGTAAAGGTTTCCACTGAGACTTTTCATTACTTCCTGCCTGTGATATTTTTATTTTATTGCTCTTGATTAACTTTTAATTATAATTTCCTATAGTGGAAGGATTTCTTATTCCTTACAGGTTTGCACATTTTTATTACTTGTAGTCTCCTTTGGTCAACACATACTACAGGAACAACATGCAGTAAGTTACGGGGAAAGAAAAGACCTGTTACCCTCACTATTCTCTGGCTGAACAGATTCACACATCAAATTTACATGCAAGGACTGAGCAATAACTCTCCTGCTGTCATGACCAACATGCAGAGTTCAGATTCAAACCAGAAAAAAAAAAGATTTTTGAAGTCCACTGGGTACTCTGCACACCCTTTGCTTTTTCTCTCAGTTGGTACAACTGAGGCTGTATATGATGCCAGCCCTACTTTTACCACCGTGTCTCCATTGCTGATTTTTCCATGCTGTTGTGCTGCAGTGGCAGGAGACAGGGATCCTTTTCCTCCTGTGACAGCTGGCATTTTTACTGTGGTGTCATTTAGCAGTGCTAGGCTATGTGATACCTGTGTTTGCTCCATGGTACTTGCTCTTTGGCTGCTGTAGCATTAGTGGAGTTGGGGGTTTTCCAATCAGCCTGGGGCAGAAAGGACATTTCAGGCTCTGTAACTCAGTTTTTTTGAAATGAGTGTGAAGACTTATCAAGAAGTGAACCACTTAATCCCCCCAATGCAAAGCTGAAGCCTTCAGTCAAAAAAACCTCTCACTTGAATACAGATTAATGTAAATATATATGTGGATTGGTAACCCTGTATAGCCACTGCAGAATAAACTGATCAAATACACAAATCCAGATAATTTTTGCCAAATCAAAACTTGCACAAGCACTTGTGCTACCACAGATGAGGTGCTTGGGATGGGTGACTAAGGGAGAAAAGACAAGAGCAAGTCCCTGTTTTAGTAGAAACATGGTGGCACCATGTTGAATTAGTGTTCATTGATCCATGCACAGCAGTCATGTTTTACACTTTATAAGGGGTATTTCTCCCCCACATTAGAACCAAAACTTATTTATTCATTTATTTGCCTTTTTTTGTGGCAGCTATTTCTGTATTTATAACAGACAGTCTGTAGGAAAAAAGGAGGACTTATATATGTTCAAAACTATACTCATCACTTAAGTAAGGGCACATCTTTAAGATGTTTTTACTTAAACTCTCTGTAAATGTTAGCTGATTACTTTTCCCACATTAATGACTAATATATACACATTAGCTAAGTATTTTAATATTCTTTGATAAATATATTTTAGCTTGAAATGTATTTAACCATTATGTGCTTCCTCACATAAGGTTTTAAAGCAAAATCTGATGCGACCTGAATCAAGTGTTTCCTATTTAAAACTGAACTTTTAGGTGGGTAGGTCACTAGGTAGGCACTTTATCTAGCATACCCTGCAAATGTATATTGCCATCTCATCTCCTTAAATGAAAATATAAGATGAAAAGGATGTGTTTTTATCTTCCTTCTCAGAACTGAGATCTTGCAGAACAAAATACTTGCCTATACTTCAGTGTAAAACTATGTGTCAGTGAAGTTGCAAAGCAGTAGTCCCTCAGCATCATCACAACCTTCAGTTTACACTTAGAACAGCCTATCCGTGAGGTGGTTGTATCAGCCTTGTTCAGAGAAGTGAACTAGTAATAGATTCAGTTTTGCTTCTAATTCTAGAGTTAGCTAAAACCCTGACAAGACTTGCCATCTTGCTCTGTTTCTTCCACTTATTATATTACTTACTATATTCGTAACATCATGACATCATATATTCATGACATTCATAGCATTCTATTGCTGCTGGGATACTTTTGTTACACATATGACTAATTTATTCTTTCCACTTCTTCACGCTGCCCATTCTGAGACTGCACGGCATAAGATCCTTATTAATTATATTACTTTGTAAGGGCATAACTTCTTTTAAAGATCACAGGTCCACAGTCATTCTTAAAAACCTGTCAGATACTTTGAGTACCAGGCATTATTGGGTACCAGGCACATCGATCTTGACACTCTGCATTCTTCCCCTAACATAAATTCAGTATCCAAAAGGAAACATATCTCTACACCTTTTTTCCTCATTGCTGTTATGCAGCATCCTGGTCTGTTCAGTAGCACTCACAGCATGGAGATAGGAAGCTGCAGATAGTCACATTGCATCTTTATTCATTAACAGTCATGTTTTGATCCATCCACACATCACCTATTCTTTCTCCCTTTCATGAATGACTTCACAGTATAAACTGAGTGTAGACTACTAGACTGATGAGATGATTCCTTGTTATCTTTCTTTTTGGTACTCTTTAATCAGGTCCTGATCACTGTTGCTTAGTGTCAGAGACTGAAATATTATCGTTTATGACTTAAACATTTTCATGAAGGACTGTTAAAACTATATTACAAAAGCTGCAGAAAAGACTACCGCACACTGAATGGGGCTCTGAGAGGCCCAACACCGCTGGTTGATGAAGATAAAGTAACAACTCAGGGCTGGGGACATTCACAAAGCACAAGCATAACACCTCAGGAGTGGGCGCCACTGCCCCAGGGCTGTCAGCTGCGAGGCTCACACAGACCCTCGCACCAAAAGGGTGGAGGGAGGAGGGGCTATGGGTGTGTGTTGGAAAAACCTCTGGTCAGAGGCACAGTGACCACCCATCCTCCACTGTGCAGACCAGCTCAGCTGAGAGGCCCTTCACACGGGGAAAAAACCGCATCCATGTGAAGGACAGTAGAGAGGGTGTCATGGCCCGTCAACACCCTCCCCCCCAAAGGGGTCCTCAGACCCTACACCAGAGATGATGCAACAGACCCCCAGTGTTGCAAGGGACAGTATCACACTGGCTCCCTGCAAGGGAGGTATGTGGGCATTCCCACCTGCCCAAAATGTGTATTAATCCATGGGATTCTATACTCTTCGGCATGTGGCAGTGTGGCCACGGCAGCAGGGGACCCTCACCACCAGCAGACCAGATGGAGGGGAGACATGAGACATTATTGGGACCTTCACATGGGTGATATGCTTCCATCTAACCCCTGTCACCTCTCCCTGTCCCCCCACTCCCCACACACACTTCTTTCTCTATCTATTTCTTTATTTCTTTTCTCTTTGCTTCTTTTACTATTAAATAAAACATCCATGTTTTGGCACCAACATCTAACGTTGTTTGGTTTTAATCACATCTTTTGGGTATATTTTGAGCCTTCTAAATTCTTTCCAGTTTATACACAGAGACTTAATTTTCTTTGCTCTTCTGGATTTAAACTGGATTGTAACACTTAGCCAATCCAAATCTCAATACATACTAATCCTGGCCATCAGTATGAGCTGAGAAGTTTTTCCCATTCATTGAATTAATGCTAGGAACAAGGAGTGACTTGGGAGGAAAATGGACACTGAACAATCTGCTTATCTGGCTATCATAAATTTAGTCAAAAGTCCACAGATGTTAGAAAACTTGATGACCTGCCTGTTGCAGATGCTACGGTTGTTTAGGTTGGGGTGTTGGTGTCTTTGTCAGTTTTTTGTTTACAAGAGCTTATTACTCCACTACTGCATTTTTTAAGTAACAGACTACACACAGCATTACATCATAATAGCAAATGTGTTTGTATAAACTTAAACTGGCTGCTCTTAAGGGTAATCCAGGGAATCTGAGCACAGAACCAGTGCTCTGAACCCCATTCCTGGGCCTAACATCCCTGGACAGTATGTGCCAAGAGCTGCACGCCTGCCTCTAAGTGGGACTTTCCCTTGAGCAGGAAACCCAAATCAGCCAACAGGGAAGTGTCAAGATGGGTATTTTTTGTCTAGGCAAGGTTTTAGCTCCACTTCAGATATATATACATCCAGGCACTTTTACCTGAATCAACATGCAAGTCACTTCTTTTGAAATTAAGAGAACAGCCCGTTCTATTTATCAGTGTGCAACCCAAGTGTTATTAGAGCCTTCTTTGTTAGACAACAACACAGTATGTAATAAAAAGTGCTTCTACTGATGACAGAGTACGTTGAACCCAGCACTCTCGAGTTAGTACCTGAACACAGCTGAAGACTCCTGCATTATTTCTAGTCTAGTAACACTCTGGTGTGATCACTGTGACACTCTCTTAGCAGAAGCAACTGAGAGGTCATGTTTACAGAGGCAAACAAAAACCAAAGTCAGGCTGCCCTGTGCTGGCAGGTGATTGCCCTCACTCCCGGATTGCCAGCACCCTCCCTGGCATGGTTTTGGCCATGTCCCTCCAGCACAACGCCTCGCTGCAGGCCTGGGGTGACTGTGCCAGCGCTGCTCCAGCACGTCTCTTCCGCCTTGAAAGGGCTGAACATCAGGGTGAAACTCCCAGACCACTAAATTAACGTGGAGTGATGAAACGGATAGGGGAGGAAAAACACCATCCGCTTTCCCACTGCTGTTCGAGCGGTGGCTGCTGCCATCCTGCACAGCCCTGGCGGGAAGGGGAGCTCCGCGGGGCAGCCAGAGCCGCGCTTCCTCCGCGGGCTGCGCAAACTGAGCGCACCGCGGTGCTAACGCCGAGACTCTGGTGGCTCTTCACAGGAGCGGCATTTCGATACCAGAGGCCGAGAACTCCTCCTGTGAGGGGAGCGGCGGGGGCGGCCCACGGCGAAGGCTTGGCGTAACAGCGAAGGACAGGATGGTACAACCTCTCCTTCCCTCTCCTTCGCTCCCCGCCGCAGGAAGCGCGTCCTCGGCAAAGGCTGAGGTGGGACGGGAGGGCAGCTCCCAGCGCCCACCTCGCTCCCCGACACTGCGCATGTGGCAGCCCGCACCCTCCGCTCCAGGACTGTAAATGTCCGCTCGGGCCTCGCAGTGGCGGAGTCGCTGTGTGCCCGCAGTGCCCGCCCGGCCCTTCTTCCTACTCTGGCTTCACCCCGCAGTGGGCGGGGCGAGCGCCTCCCCGGCCCGCGATCTGTCCTGCTCTCGCGAGAGCTCCCCCTTTTCCCGGCCGGCGCGGAGCGAGGTGGGTGCCCGGGCCGGGGCCGCCGTTCCGCCGCTGGGGCCGCCGCGATACGGGACCGGGCTCGGAGCGGGGCCCCCCGCGGCACCGCGGCGTGGGGATGCGCCCGATTACCGCCCGCCCGGCGCCCGATGGCCGCCGGGGCGCCCGGGGCCGGGGGTGGCCGGCCGGCGGGGTTTCCCTCCTCCCTCGTCCGGCGGTGCCCCGCGGAAGGCGGGAGAAGGGGACCGGGAGCAGGGCCCAGGAGCGCCGCTCGCCCTTCGGGCGCCTCGTGGGGCTCTGTGAGTGGCGGTCCCGCGTCCCTGGGCTCCCGGGGCCTTGCAGTGCGCCCCGAGGTGGGCAGGCCCCGCGCTCCCCGGGACGCTTTTCCTGTCTCCTGGTGGGAACGCTCTGGAGCGACGTGCTGGGGCTGGCCTGGCCCGTGGGGCGTTCTTTGGCTTAGTTTTGGAGCGGGTGGCTGCGCAGCCGGGTTGCAGAGTCCTCGCTGTGTTTAGAACAGGTGACATATGCGTGGTGACAGCCGAAGTGTTCTTTTGCATTGCAGAAAGGCCATGTTCAGCTCTAGCGCCAAGATTGTGAAGCCTAATGGCGAGAAGCCAGATGAGTTCGAGTCTGGTATATCCCAGGTAGGTGGCTTTTCCTTGTGCTCTTTGGCAGTTCACTTCAGCTTACAGAGACAATTATCCAGACCCTAAACTTTGAGGTTGATCCCGTCTAAACGTGTTTTCTTTCCTAGTTTTACTTAGGAACTGAGTCACTTAGCATGTGTTTCCATCAGTTAAACTTGCTGGATGTTGGTGTGTATTACAGGATGTTAAATCTTTGATACTGACTGTGGTGAAAAGTATATAGCTGCTCTCTGGCACTTTAGTTTTAAGGGTTCTCATGAGATGAAGTGTATGTAATGGATCATTCCACAACTTCACTTTTCTAGGCTCTGCTGGAGTTGGAAATGAACTCCGACTTAAAGGCTCAGCTGCGGGAGTTGAACATCACAGCAGCTAAGGTAGGCTGGACCTTCCTCACCAAGAACTGGGTGGTGACTTGTTCTGTGTACGTTTAATTTTTGTGGATGTTAATGTCTTATCGCCTGTGATGGTTTTGTTATGTGCTGTTGTGGCTTCTCTTCTGGTATTTGCTGTTAGCATGTAGGATTTCATAATAGCGTTTTTCTTAGGAACTAGTCTGAAAAGTCACTGTAAAATCCCAAATAAAAGTTGAGTGTGTTAAAATAAAAGTGTTTAAAAACGATGAATCTACATTATGTGTCTGCAGACTGGGTTTGGGGTCTGACGCTGGCTTTTTGCTGTAGATATTGGCTGGAAATGTAGGTGTTACAGAAACTTTGTCATAAACTGTAATTAATACTCTGTAAAAAAATCCTTTGTGAGTCTCTTATGTACAAGTAATAGGTGATAGGTGGATTAAGGCAGTAGACTGACTTGGTCATGTAGCTTAGCCTGCTTGTACATTTCAATTTTAGATCATGCAGACAGCTGTAACATCAAGAAAGAAAAGGAAGAAGACAATTACTGGAAAAGGAGGAAGAAAATTAGTGTTAGAATTTGTCAGCCTGGGAGACTGGATGGCAGCAATGAAGCTGGTTACTGCAGTCAGAAACTTACGTGGGCTGCTTTTGGCTCTTGCCCAGGCCCACCAGTACAGACACAGGGTCTGACTGCTTAGAGTTCAGTTAAAGAATCTGGGAATGCAGAAAGCAGCTTGGTGTATGAGCTGAGGGGCCTTCAGAAGAAACAGCATCTTTGGAAGTGGAGCAATGCCAGCTGTCCTTAGTGAAGGGTTTTTAGAAACGTGTTTGTCGCTGCTTGATTTTATTTGTGAGAAATCTCCCATGGGCACCTTAGCTGGCTCATATGAAAGCATAGCTGGTGAGAAACAATCCATCCTTCCATTCTGTTGGAGAATGAGGGTGTCTCTGCAGCTGATTTCATGGGAGAAGTGCCTTGTAAGCCTATGGAAACTTCTTTGGGTTTGGTCAACTACTGGAGAGATAAACCAGGGGAGAAGTAGCCTGTCTTAGTGTATTGTAATCCTGTTGGCATTTGGACAGGTGAGAAATGGTTTGATTGAGTAGTGATGCAGGCCTAGCCAAGTGGTGGACAGAAAGTGATTTCCATGAAGCAGTAGATTAAAAGTAAGGGATTTGTTCCCTTAAACTTTGGAGTCTGCACTAGAGGCAAGTAATTTTTGAAACTGTGTATCAGCACAAGTGCAGATGTGACAGTAAACATTCAGTATAGTTACAGTTCTAGCATCTGAGTCTGATCCTGCAGAAGGAATGGGCTTTGCTGTTCAGAGGATGTGATTCTGAAGGGGGTGGTGGGATTTATTGCCCAATTACTCCTCCACAGCAAAACAAATGCTCTGATAGAGGTTTTTCTGTTCACTGCTTTGTCTGTTGAGATTAAGGCAGATACTGCTCTGTGATGCACTCCCCGCCCCACAGAGTCAGAAGCAAGACTATCAATACCTGTGCTCAGGGGATTCACAGTCAAACCAAACATTACTTCTTGACCCCCAGCTAATGCTTACTTTGTACTTCTGTTTCAGGAAATTGAAGTGGGTGGTGGCAGAAAAGCCATCATTATCTTCGTACCAGTTCCTCAGCTGAAATCCTTCCAGAAGATTCAGGTGCGGTTAGTTCGGGAGCTGGAGAAGAAATTTAGTGGAAAACATGTGGTGTTCATCGCTCAGGTAAAAAACCCCTTAGAATCACAAAAATGTTGATTTGGAAGGATCTCTGGAAGCGATCTAGTCCAGGCTCACGCATGTTCCGTTGTTGCATTACCCGTTCAAGATAATAGTGATAGTAATTCATTGTACCAGCAGGAAATGTAGTGAGTATCTGGTGGATGTTAACTAAAATTATTTCAGCTGGCAGCTATGCAAACTTGGTGAGATGCAAAGCTTTTTCATGGAGGATACAACTTTCTTGTTCTGGCCTCTTCTACTCTTTCAGAAGTTTGAGATTCAAAGCTTTAAAGTAAAAGGGAGCAAATATCAATATATTGCTTACTAAGCGCTTCAAATACAAGTTAATAGGAAAGGAGGAAAAAACCTCATCCAAGTTCTAAGTATATGATAGGAGCTAAGGCTTGAAAAGGTGTTGGAGGGATATCTGGGCTGTACTTAAGGGTTGGACAAACTAGGAATCTGTCTGCAGAGTGGACAATTAGACTGAAGCTAGCTGAAAATTTTTTATGATATATTTAAGAGACGGAGCACCTTACTCTGAATCTTTATGTGGCCAAGAAGATTTATTTTAATAAAGTGCCTCTGGCTCATTTCACCTAAAGGTTCTTCACCCAGAGGGTGATTGGGCACTGAAACAGGCTCCCCAGGGAAGTGGTCACAGCAGCAGGCCTGACAGTTCAAGAAGCATTTGGGCCATATTCTTGGGCACATGGTGTGACTTGTGGGGATATTTTGTGCAGGGACGGGAGTTGGACTCAATGATCCTTGTTGGTCTCTTCCAACTCAGCATATTCTGTGATTCTGTAAGATTCTGTGATTCTGTAATCCCCTGAGAATTCCTTATCAGTTCAGTAATCTGTGTTTTCGAAGGGAACATGTGCTTTTGAGTATGACATGACACAATTTGGATTATGGTAACCCCATCATGAATACAGTCATGGAGAAGCTGTGGTGTGATGTGATGGTAGAAAATACTGCAGGTGGCTAAAACTGCATCCAAAATGTTTTAAAGCATCTACCCTTGCAGTAGGGAAGTAGTATAAATTCATTTAGATCCTAATTTTGGAACAGGTTATATTTAAGCCAGGGTTTGATCTGGATTGTGCAATGCATCTTAAATGCTAGTTTTAATAATAAGATGTCACCAAGCTGACTGTGGAACTGAGCTCACTACTCTGGTTTGCACCAGAGGCTCAGTGTAACATAAGTTTAAAATGTCCTGGGATTTCTGTTCCCAAAGAAGTGTGTTAGCAGTGCTAATGAGACACAGTAAACTACTGTGGTTGTATTCCTGGGGAGGCGGTATGAAGTACAAATCTTTTATTTCAGTACACTGAATACAGTAGTAATTGAGAAATACAGCTGTACACCACTTCACCTTCTGCAGGCAACTCTAGTTCTCTAGTTTCTAATGCTGGTGTAACTTTAAGCATACTTAAGTCTATCTTTTTTGCTTTTCATGCATCAGTTTCTAGTGTGGGGGAGAGGGTGCACATGCTGGGGATGTTTCTGAGTTGATTGTAACCACTAGATACTGAGAAATGCCTTTTTTTTTTCTCTTGCCTTAACAGAGAAGGATTCTGCCCAAGCCAACAAGAAAAAGCCGCACAAAAAACAAGCAAAAGCGTCCAAGGAGGTTAGTAAATAATACTGATTCAGTATGACAGCCTTCTTTTGTAACTGGTAGTTTAGTCAAGTAATGGTGAGCTGAGTTTTTTGAGAAGTCATTCAAGTGATTGGGTGGTCTTGTCCTTTCTACTACTGCTTGAAGTAGCATCTGTCACTTGACTGCTAAAGTGTGTGGTAGAAAGTTCACCTTTGGGCTCTGTGTTGCATTTCTTAGCACTCCATTTGTATTTCCAGCTACAGCTATAGGAATTTTTTAGCTAGCAGTGCTGGCTTATAAACCCCAACCTGCTGTCTCTGTTACCACAATGTGCTGACAAGACCTATTTTTTTTTTAGTTGTAGGAAGAGCCTGTTCCACATCACATATTAGACTGTGCAGAAGTCAAGGCTTGCACACTGAAGGGGATATGCAGTAAGGGAGAGAGTGGCTGAGGAGGGGTGTAGGTATGAGTACTAGTCCCTCTGGATATGAATTTGATAGCAATAGTATAGTCATTTGTGTTAAATGGCCTTCCTGCTCTCATCTAGTCACTTGATTGCTAGACCTGCAACACTGCTATGTCTCTCTGGATGTCAGTGCCTCATATACATGTTGCTATATCATTATGTAAGTCCGTGTCTTAAAAGTGTGTCTTCTTTATGACATGTGGCATGTCTTGTGGCTCCTCCCTGCCCCAGTATTATACGTCTGTCATGTGTTACTGTATTTTGTAGTCTTCAGGCATGGATTTTAAAAGCACAGTTTCACGGTACTCATCCAGTGGCAGTCCTGCCTTTGGAGGACTCTGCTGTCTTCTATTAAAACTAGCACTGCACAGTGGTTAGAGAAGTTGGCATTTGTGTCTGAGTAGCATGCTGCCACTTTGTGCACAAAGGAAGGCAAGTGTGCAGGACTGCCCCTGTCTCAGCCTGAGGTGAGATCAGGCTGCTGTGTTGCTGTGGATGTCTGTGTCCCTTAGCTATCCCAGTCTTGTCAGGTGTGAAGTGCTGCTGTAGACACAGGTGTTAGTTACTAGTGATACTGCCCTGAAACTGTGGCTCGGGATGCTGGAAGTCTTAGTAGTCCTTAGACTCATGTAGAATAACCTGGGTCACCTTTTCTTGTGTTGGCTCACTAATGGACAGTTCAGGAACACGCATGGAGACTTCAGTCTTCTAAGCATGGACTCAATTTACCAGCTAGTCTTTTTCTGTATTACATTGGTCTTCTAAGCTGCTTGGGTTTAGGCAGATAAAGAAACCAGTGTTTTCAAAACTGGGTCTCCTATGAATGTACTCTGTGCAGCTGAGGATACTCACACACTTAAACTCTTCCAGTCAGTGTGTCTGGCAGAGTTACAGATGGAGCAGTTTGGTTTTGATTTAAATATTCATTAAATGTGTAGAAATAGAAGAATGTTTCAGGGCTGTTGCCACAAAACAATATGTAATCTAAAATATCAGAAGCCTGGCTACTTTTTCTTGTGCAGTCATTAAGTTTCTGCACTCTGTAGAATTTAGCTTTTCTTTTTTCATGACCTGTGATAGTGTTGTATTGTCACATTGTGGCATTAAACAGTAAAAGCAACACTGAATTTTCAGTCAAAGCATGCTATGGAAGATTTCAACCTTGTCAAACTGGAAAATTTTCAAGAGGATGTGTTTTAATGATATAAATGTGGCATTTCAGCCGTACACTTACTGCAGTGCACGATGCTATTCTTGAGGACCTGGTCTTCCCAAGTGAAATCGTGGGCAAGAGAATCCGTGTAAAACTGGATGGCAGCAGGCTTATAAAAGTCCATCTGGACAAAGCACAACAGAACAATGTTGAACACAAGGTAAATAAAAAAACTTACTTTCTCATGCAGGTCAGGGTGACATTATGACATCCCTAAGAGACTGCTTAGGGATACAGCAAAAGACTTGCCTTTTGGCTTGTGGCAGTGAAGATGCTTCTGTTTGTATGTGGAGTAAAGTGCTGAAATAGAGGCAAGACAGTTTTGAACTAAAGCTCGAGTTCAATTTGCCAAAGCCCCTGGATTATAAAGTAGCTATATTGGTTCCCTCATGGGACCAGACAGTTGTTTTATTGGGTTTTTTGTATGTATAGGGGTTGGTTGGGTTGCTTGGTTGGTTTGTTTGTGGTTTTCTTTTTGTTGTTTTTCAAGTGAAGCACTTAGTTTTAACCTCTAACAGATGTGTTCAGTAAAGCCTGCACTTTGCTTTGTTTTTTTTCTGGAGTGGGGAAATGGGGGGGTTCGTGTCTGGGCCTGCTGAGCTCTTGGGGTCTCATATTATTGCAAATCAAAGAAGGTCCAATACTCTAGAGGAAATGTATCTTTTGTGTAAATCCTCAGCTACCTTAATCTGGCAGAAAATAATTGGCCTCAGAGTGAAGATACACTGGCAAATAGTATAGTACCTTAAGTATGTTAACTGAGAGTTACTTGTTTACACAGCATGTATAAGCAAGATTTATTTGTCTTCACAGGTGGAAACATTTTCTGGTGTGTACAAGAAGCTCACAGGCAAAGATGTGGTGTTTGAATTTCCAGAATTCCAGCTGTAAAATGCAAAAAATGGCTGAATAAACAACTGTTCATATAAGAGAGTAATTTCATATAAATTTTGAATTCCATAAACACAGATGGGGATTAACTGGTTCATGGGACTTTGCCACTGTCTGGAGAGTGACACCTGTGAATCAAAGTATTAAGTCCCCAGCATTTTAATGGTAGCCCTATTAGGTGTTTATTGGGACTGTTGCAACACAACTGGACAAAAGAGTCCAGAGTCTGCAAAGAGAATTTGTAATGAAAAACCTAAATATTCCAAATCTCACCTTTTGGGGAAAATACAGAGAATTACTGTAGAGCAGTGGAACTCCCGAGTTTTGCACACGAGATACCGGTTGGAGACCTACATGTTCCTGACACGGGAAGAAGTCAACTAGCAGGTGGTGTGTGACTTACAAAATATGTAGAAATGACACCTGAATTAGGGGTTTGAATTCTTAGGAAATGTGTTGGGGGAGGCATAGGTTGATTTTGAGGTAACTTGCTCTAAGTGGCAGCATTTCTGACCAGTTCTTACCTAAAAGCAGACTCTGTAGTTTCTCACCTTTATCAGACTGAAATGGGAAGGAATTTTTACGTCTGAGTGCTCGACTACATCACTGGACAAAAACTACAGGTTTTTTAGGTATTGATCTTGCTTTCAGAAATGTTTAGGATTTTTTTTTTAGATGATGTTTTAACATGGTTCTGTACATGCTTGGTGATATAGGGAGAAATGGGGAAGGACTAGATGTATCAGCATCTGAAGGCTGATAATGTCTCAGAAACATTACATTTTTTACTTCAGTATCTGTGTTAATGAACGTCTTACACAAGCACAGAGGGGAGCATGGAGTTGGTCATGTAAAGTTCTGAGCAAATAATATTAATTTAGTACTTAATTGTGCTAAACATAGTATTAGGAGTGTTTAACGCAGTAAAAGACAATTCTGGAGTCACTATTAAGTGGAGAGCTAAGTTGGGAACAAGTTGTGTGGCAGTAGCACTTAATAACTTGCATTTTCCTACCTGAGAATAGATGGAGAAGTGCCACTCACCAAGGATCTTTGTACCTTTACGTCCTTTTTCTATTTACAGTAGTTTTGGTTGCTTCCTATTTGACACCTCTTCTTTAGCTATGGAGAGCTAAAAGGTTAAAACAAGTTCTGCATTGCTTTTGCATTGAAAAAATGACTTTAAAAGTTATGGCATGGCTTAGTAGGGTGAGATGGATAGCCCTTGCTGTTACTTTTGGAGCTGAGAATGCAAAGAGGGAAAACGTGCCCTGTTGCAATTAGTTGATTTCCTGTTACTTGCTGACAAGGCTTGAATATTTGCACAAAAAGCAGGCTGTATCTTTGAAGAAGTTTGTTTACCTTAAGGCCTTTTCCTATCTCCTTTTCAAACTTCTGTCTCTGGAGTATAACTAAATTCCTTATTTATTCCTTGACTATTGTTCATCTTGGATGATTCAGCAGAAGTGAATTCATCAGCTTCCCTTAGAATGAGATGAGAGGAGTTGTAGGTATATAACAAGCCCAAATCCTGGCTGCTTTTGTGGAGAATAATTGTAAAAGGTCTTAGAGTAGGGTTGCCATAACTTCTAAATTCAGGTTTTCATTGCAAAAATGAATATTACTCAGATTGGAAATGCCACCTCATCTAGTCCCCCGAAAATCTAATCTTGAGTCAGACATGTTACCAAGCTTCCCACTAAAACAGTCACAGATGGTAGCCTGTGCAAACAGATCTTGGCTGGTGTGGGCTGGAAGAAGCAGCTTGGGGAGTACGTGGAGACTTACCAGATGTTAACTACCTTTAGTTAGAGGCTGGTGAGTCTGCTGGGGCTGTGTAACCTCTGCAAGGAGAGGTGATCTTCAGCAGGCTTTGCTAGACAGCATTTCCTCTTCTATAGTGAAATGTAACTCAGGTTTCATCTCTTCATAGTAATAAAAATGTCACTTAAGTTTCTTTTGAAGCACTGGGAGGGGGTAAGTGGGGGAGGAAAAATCCGGTAAACTGAACATAAAGATTGCAAATGTTCCCAGGCATTGCCAGCTGCCTATAGATTTTTCTTGGATGTTGTTGCAAGCCCTCTTGAACTGTATGATATGCAAAGGCTCACAATGGCCCCATAAGCATATTCCTTGAGGGAAAGAATAATGCTGTCAAAGCTTTTTATGGTTTTTACATAAACTAAGCTACAAGGAAAGGTGAATTTTTGTGGCATAAAAATACAAGGCTGTGTGTTTGCAAAAGACTTTATAGTCTTAGTTTACCTTTATTTACAGACTCACTTGTGTGTTTGTGTCAGTGATACAATCAGACAACTCCCTCTGTCCCTTGACAAGCATACCAAGTGCATGCCTGCAATCTGGAAAGTCAGTTTGATGCCATCTGGTCAAGTGCTAATGAGGCTGCTGGAATGCTGGTGTCAAATGTTATCTTAACCTAAGCAAACTCCATGTGAGATGATGCTAGACTTTTCCTATACCTTTGATATGCTGGCACAGTTGAGCTCTGAACATGGGATTCACCACGGGTTTTATCAGCTGCTCTGGGTGAAAAAGTGGTGAGGCATTCTGTACCAAGACTATGCAGCAGTAGTATTTGGGTAGTATTAATGTGGAGAGACAGTCATATGCTGAAGTTCTTTCCTATAGTAGCTCCAAATGAGAAGCAAGGAGTTTTACATCTGTTGAGTGCTCATGAGACTTCCACCTGATATTAGAGCTTCAATTGCTTTTTTCATATGAATCCTTTCACTATGTCTTCAAATATTTTTGCCTGTGTGAGGAATATGGGTAAGACTGATCCCTGGTGATTTTTCTTCGAAAAGGTCTGTAGCTGTGTCACAATTCTAGTGTAGCAGAACTTGCTTGAAGTTTTGGGTGGTAAGTGCTTTACCTGTCTTGTATTAATAGGATAACTTGATATATGATAACATCATGTCTGAGTAGCCCCTCTTGAGTTTCAGTGTAGTGATCTCATGCCAAGCAACATTTAATGGAAATCCTATCACTCCTGCATTGTGGGCTGAAATAATCTATTTGCTCTTCCTTTGTTTTTCCTAAATTTTCCAAGTGGGAGGCCTGAATTTGATTCTCAATTACATCTGTAGGTCAGAGCAATGCTGAAAAGCTAGACCTTTTCCAGTTTGTGGGATGTGCTATCTAGGCCACTAGACGTTTATCAGAAAGACAGAAAAAAAGATGTTGATTACAGAAAATTATGAAGCCTCATAAAATGAAGGCTGGTGGTCAGGCTGAGGGAGTGAGTTTCCCTGTCTCCAGTAGGGGCTGACTGCAGCACTGATCAGTGTGAGTAATTCACTGCTGTTTAACAAAGTCCCTTTGCCTTGCCCGTTGCTGCCTGCCTTGAGGGTGCTCCTGTGAAAACGCTGCTGACATGAACACATGAACATCTCTGTACTAGTGCTCTGTTCCCTACAGAGAGATGCGAGTAAAGGACCTTATCTATGTATTGCCATCAATAGAAGAAAGTGTGTGGGATTTATTAAGTCTATGAGTTCATGTATCCCCTCTTCTACCTTCCAGTTACTCTTCCAGGAAAGTAATTCTTAAGCTTAGCAACATGCAGTTGCTGCTTGGTGTTACTAAATGATTGATTGCCAATGTTTTTAATTATTGCATATCAAGTTAACGTGTGGCTCAGTTGTGATCTGCCCCTGGAGCAGCAAAAATAGAATTAAATCAAAGCACTGAGGAGATTATTCCAGTTTTAGAGATGAGTAACAGAAAAAGCACTACTGCTTCAGTGAATGCTGATTATAAATTTTATACAAAAAGAAAATTAATGCAGCATCACTAATGAAGTTGAAGGCCAGATTTTACACAGTTGCAGGTAAAGTTAATCCTGTGTTGCTGTAGCCACACTGATCTTTCCCACCATACATCTCATGTATTGCACAGCAGAGGTGTTAAGGAGAGCTGCTGTCTGTGCCCACAGAGGGCAGAGGTGCTGGGACTGTGCTAAGGGGTGCAGATGGATGGATATCTTCACAGGTCTGCAGGCTGAGCTTTAGCAGGGTTGTCTTAATGCTTAATAAAGTTGTTTCCTATTTTCTTGCCTAGAGAGATACTGTTACGTGAAGCAAAGGGAATAGGACACATCATTGTGCTGCCCTGAGAGCAGAGGAGGGGTGGCACTTGGCGTGCTTGTGTACATGTCTGTACCATGGAGGAGTCCTGCATCTGCTGCATCTTCTTGCCACTTTCAGGAGTTTTTTGGTAATGCCCTGGGAGGCTTAATATGGGCTGGTTAGTGAGGCAGCTCTTACTTTCAAGAACTGGAACAGCATTTGTGATGGCCTGCAATAAAACAGCTCCAGCAATTGAGCTCAGATACTTATTTCTTAGAGAGTTTGGATATTGGAAATTATCATCCTTTGGAAAAATCTGATTGGGAAATGCTGATACCATTGGATGCTTTGCTAAACCAAAGGGAGAATCAGGGCCGTGTCATCTCTTAAGATTTTTAAATAAGTATTGTGTTTAATCCTCCTACAGATGCAAAGATAATGCCAACTCACTAAGCAAAGAGTAGAAAATTTTGCCTGGATGCTCCTAAAATGTATTAGTGTATTTTTTCCTGTTTTCTAAAAACTTTTTATTGTCCTTTTACAACCAGCTGGATTTTATCTGCATGGGTTGGCTTTGGTTTGAATCCAAGACTTCTACTTGTAGTTGTGTCAATGTGGTATTTAACCTGACTTTAAAGACTGAGGAAAAGTTGTGTAGTGGGTCAAGCTGAGGTAGCTGGCCTAAGTGGTATCTTGCTGTATTGAAACAGAATGGTTTGGGTTTCAAGGGACCTTAAGGATGATCTACTAAGTCCCCCCTGCTGTGGGCAGGGACACCTTCCACCAGATAAGGTTGTTTAAAGCTCCATCCAACCCGGCCTTGAGCACCTCCAGGGATGGGGCATCCACAACTCTGGGAAGCCTGTTCCAGTGTCTCACCACCCTCACTGTGAAGAATTCATGGTATCCAATATAAACCTTCCCTCTTTCATTTGAAGCCTTTCTGCCTTGCCCTGTCACTACATGTCCTTGTAAAAAGTCCCTCTCCAGCTTTCTTTTAGCCCTACCCCCCTTTAGGTAATGGAAGGTGCTCTAAGGTCTCTCAGGAGCATTCTCCAGGCTGAAGAAGCCTGACTTTTCAGCCCATGTTCATTAGAAAGGTTCTCCAGCCCAGCTCTGATTGTGTTTGTTAGCCCTCCTCTGGACTCATTCCAACAGGTCCACATTTTTTTTATGTTGGGGGTCTCAGAGCTGGATGCAGCACTGCAGGTAGGCTCTCCGGAGAGAGGAGTAGAGGGACAGAATCACTTCCCTCAACCTGCTAGCCACACTTCTTTTGATGCAGCCCAGGATGTGATTGGATTTCTGGGCTGCAAGTGCACATTGCCAGGTCATGTTGAGCTTCTCATCAACTAACACCCCCAAGTTGTTCTTCTCAGGGCTATTCCTGATCCATTCTCTGCCCAGTCTGCGTTTATGCTTGGGATTGCCCCAACCCAGGTGCAGCCCATGGCACTCGGTGGTGTTGAACTTCATGAGGTTTGCACAGGCCCATCTCAAGCCTGTCAAACGGATCTCCTGTTTTCTTGCAGATAGGACTCACATTTTCCTTAGTCTTCCTTTTATCACTGATGTACCTAAAGAAGCTTTTTTTGTTGCCTTTGATGTCCCTGGCCAGATTTAGTTCTCCCAGGGCATGTTAGCTTCCCTAACATGATCCCTGCTTGCTCAGACAATCTCTATTCCTCCCAGGCTACCTGTTCTTGCTTCCACCCTCTTCAGGCTTCCTTTCTGTGTTTCAGTTTGTCCAGGAGCTCCTTGTTCCTCTGCACTGGTATACTGTGGCCTCTGAAGGCTGTCCCTGTCCACCCAGCAAAGGGTGGCAAAAAGACTGAATCAGCTCTTCAAGTGCTACAGTGTCCCAGACAGACATGTTAATATAATAAAGAACTCAATAACCAATGGCTGTTGTGACCTGGTGATGACCTAAGCTGCTCCCACATGCATCAGTACCCCAGTTTGCACATAATAGCTTGATCTAGATGATGCACCAGTATGGCTACACAGTTTCCAGTCGGTTTTTGGAGTGGGAAAAGGTTACTTAGGCCCTTCTGTATGGGGACTATGCCTTTCTCTCTCTCATGTGAAAGGAAACTTGCTTATTCTCCCTTTTCCTAGAGAAAACACTTTCACTGCATTTATAGTGTTTGCCCTTTCCTTTTGAACTCTGGTCATTTATGTTTATGTTTTCACTTCTGCTCCCCCAGTGCTGAGTCCTACCTTTTCTACTGACTTTCCCTGAATGGTTCTATTTCTCCATAATATTCTGTTTCTGGCCTTAAAGTTATTTGCCTGTGTTTACAGGGAGAGTAGATATGTATGTAAATGGAGTTGTCTTTGCCATGGTAATATGATCTTCAAAGGCTTGGACTACAGTCACTTTGCTGCATTCTTTACATAAAATGTTTGTCTTGGTGAGTTGCTGCCAACAGAGTGCTGCAAGGGCCCAGTCCTGCTAATTGCCTTCTGCTTCCACTGAACTGATGGGGCTTGTATGCATAAAAAATGAACTTTGAAATTAGAGTTGCGTGGTCCTTACACAGTTACGTTCATGTTCTACCATTTTGTCCTTTCTTTACTGAGGTAATCTGGAAGTTATAATTGGCTCTTAACTTTTCATGACCATTTGGTGTGTGTTAAAATACAGGAGTCCATAGCAGCGGAGGAGGGTAGCTAGGTTCCAGTCCAACAGGGAAACATTTATGAAGGTAGTCCACAGGGAGTCCTGAGTATTAGGCATCACTACCTCTTATTGTACCTGATTTTGTCTTTGCTGTCAAAGCTGGTCAGCGTGTGCTGTGCTGTGGACTAACAAAATACAAGCTGTTGTGGGAAAGAAGGCTGCACACCCCAGGCTTAGGGAGAGGTTTGCTGGGAGAGAGGATATGTAATGTCAAGAGCAAAGCAGGAAGAGAGTGCATGTCATCAGCTTGTACTGCAAGCCCCACCACAGCACAAAATTCTCAGTGGAGTGGACCTACACATCAAAAGAGATCTGAAAAATGATAAAGAAGTGAGCACACAGATGATTCTATTGCAGCTTTCTCTAGCCCCTCAGTCTAAAACCTTTTCTGTGTTCTGATACTTTCCTGATCTTGAGACTGTGGAAGATGGAAAGGAACCTCCCACTACTGCCCTTAGCTCCTGTCCTGGTTTTCCAGTAAGAGGTCTCATATTGGGGGTTGCCCAGGCTCCTAGCCCACAGCTTGCTTGCTTATAGCATGACCCCTCAAACCTTACGTGGAAAAACTGGGAGGAGGGAACAGTGGCATGAGATGGACGGAGACAGGATTCACAAGATTTTTTGGTAGCTATCAGAGCTACAGTCTTAAAAATATAGCAGCTTTTCATCAGAGGGTATTAATTGGCATAGTCACAAGTGGTACTCTATATTTGGCCTGAAAATTGAGAGTGAAGCCGTTTCTGTCTGTTGAAGTATAAACTGCTGTGACTGAGGGGAGGTGTTCTCAAAATCCCACTTCCCAGAATCAGCTGGCCCCAGTTTTTTGCTGCTCAAATGCATGTGGACTACTGTGGTTTATCCAGGCCTCAAATTAGTTTAGCTGTTTAAGGTAAAACCCAGAGTTGTGCAACTATTTAGAAGCTATAGTGAAAGAGCACTAAAGTCCTATCAAAAGGTGTTTTAAAAAAAAACCAACAAAATTTCGTTAAGATGCCTGCCATGTGGATATGTAAATTTAGCATTTACACTGTTGTGGGGTGTTCAGACATGGCTCTGAAAAAGTTGCATGTTTTACTCAAGTCAAGAATGCTGCAGCCAATTGGAAGAATGGAGAGGATTTCAGTAAGGGGAGAGTGTGTTAATTATCCACACAAGATGTTCACATTCAGTGCTGCGTTTCATGTGTTTTCATATCCGCTGAAGCAAAGCAAGGAAAGCGTTGTGCTAGGGCAGTGTGCATGCATGGCTTAGAGCTGAATAGATGTAAATGGTTAAAAAGGGGTTCTCTGCTAGAGAGGAGGAGGGGAAAGTAAGTGTGCATTCCCAAAAAAGTACATTCCCAAAATAAAAAGCTTACATCATGGACCTTTTCAGTTTTCCCACACTTCTTCCCTAATTATTGTCCTGCAGGACAGCTGATCTATTTCAAACAGGAAGCTGTTTACAGATAACACTTGCAACTGTTTTGTCTGATTTGTTGAACTGTCGAAAAGCAAAAGACAACCTCTTTTCAAATTAAAAACTGTCAGACTTCTGTAAACAGCAGCAATGAGGTTCATCTGTGCAGTGTCCCTGCAGGCACAGAGCATTCTGCAGTTCCCATTCTCTCAGCAGCCATAAGGTAAGAAACTTTTATGCTTTCATTCTCTAAAAACATGTAGAGGAAAAAGTCTGGAGGTTTGTTAGGGGGCTGCTTTGTATATGGCAAAATATGATTGACAATCCCCAAATAGTAGGGGAAGGTAAAGGAAAAAAAGAGCTTTCTCAAGTCTATCGGATAATATTGGACCTTTCTATTGAGAAGCACCCATGTGGGTTAGATCACTGAATGCCAGTTTAGTTTAGGGGGGTTGTATTTAAAATACACAAATGCCATTGGAAAAGCTCCCTTTCCTTTTAGCAGGGAAGGAGAAAACAGTATATGAATTTTACCTTTTCCTACAACTGAAATTTTAGTTCATTATTGAGTTGTAATTCCTGGTAACAGATACAGGCAGTTGTCTGTTTTCCACTTTTAAAAGTGATCTTTTAATACAGCTGCAAAGCAGAGAATGAAGACTGGCATTGCAGAAGTGAAACATATGACAGAAGGACCAGTAAGGGCTGGAATTACACCACTGGATAATTAAGAGCAATCTCAGTGTAAACCAAATCATTCTGGGAGTAGCACTATGCAGAAATGCTTAGTGAGCTATAAGGAGGTATAATGATACAAAATCTTGATCCAAGTGAGTAGGAATATGAGAGTTAAGCCATACTTCAGTAAGCAGAAGGGCACATGCCTGCTTTTCAGTCATGAGCTATGAAAAGTAGGATTCATAAGGGACTTGCAAGTTTCCATTCTGACCTCTGTGCATGCATATGTGTTCAGTATAGGGAGTGAGATTTTGGAGCGGGATTGTTTTCTAGCAAAATCAAATCACTGTGGAGAACTGAAATACCTGAATTTACTTGCCATACATGAAACAGAGCAACTGGACTGGAAATACTATGGCTTTGATTCTTGGGTATTGAAAGATTTTTAAAATGTGGCAAATGTAAAAAATGTTGCCCTATGTTTTCTGCTCTGTAGCTGAGATCTTTGTATTTCATATCTATGTGATTGTGTACATGATCATGAGCATTTAAAGCATTGTAGTGATCAGAAAATATAAAACAAACACTGATTTAAAGGTCACACTTACAACACTGATACTATCCCTAAAATTTTAGTATGCTACTGATCCAGCATAAATATGGTGTGCCAGTGTTCTAGACACTGGAAGTAAGACTTCCAAGTTGAGTATTCCTTTTAAAAACGTTTGGAGTGTGTTTCATAAAATTCTTATATGTAGCTGTTAAAATGAAATTATTTTTTAATTAATACATAGAAAATGTGTAACTTAAATTCATAGTCAAAATAACATTTTAAACGTGGCATAGTCCTACAGTCAACAGAGAATTGCACTGTGTAAGGAGCAGACATCTACTGTGTAATTTCTAATTGTACGTTATGTTCAAGGCTATTTTTTTCTGATTATTTTGAGTGATTTTACACTGTTTCTAAAGTTCTTTTTAGTCATCTCTAGGGCTGTCCAAAAATTCTTGAACCAGAATCCTTTTGAAGTAGGAAGACTTTTGGCAGAGCAGCTTTTTAAAGAAAGTGTCAGTTTTCTGGGATAGTTTAGTTCTTTTGTCAAATTATTTTGGCTGAAAACCAGGAGAGTTTAGCCAAAAATATTCTCATGGTGTCTCTTGGGAAGTGTAGTTTGTGCTTTGCATTGCATTTCACTACTGGCTGAACTTCACAGCTGAACCACGCTTCCCGTAAGGCTGTGTGGTCAGGGTCTTGCTATTTTAGTTTCCCTTGATGAAAGGAGTGATAGGATGTATTTTGGAAAAGTTAGTCTCCTGAAAGAGGCACAGACTGGGCTCATGAGGCATCAGCTGGTTGATAACTAGTTGGCAGCTTCTTAAAATTCGAGTGCTTCCTTCTGGTTTGCACATGTGCCACAGGCCATCCTGAGAGTAGGACCCTTCAAGAGAGTGTCAGAAGAAGGTTTAAAGCCTTTTGATGTTTTTGGCCATGCAAACACCTGTGCAAGGGAGAGAACATTTAATAACATTTCTAAGGCTTTGTTAATGCTTCTGCCAACTTTTGTGCTAAACATGTTCCATTTAAGACATTTGGAACTGAAAAATGCAAGGGAGTATGGCTGGATTTTAATATCTTTTAAGAACTCTTAAGTCAAGAGGAAAACAACCTACTAGGAGCTTGAAGCGTTAGAAAGAGGTGGTTTTGAATCCAGCAATGTGTCATCTCACCCATCTAAGTGCCTCTTCTGAAAAATCTACCCCTGGGTCATTTGCCTATAGTTGTATAAGATGTCTGTAGGCAAGAGAAGAGCAGAAGTTGGTCTGCTTGAGCTCTTCAGCAGTGCACCAGTCTCTTCATTTTTCCTTAGGATCCAAAGATACTTAGTTTCTGGGACTATTTGGACGCTGCTTCCTCAAAACTTTATCAGGAGACTGGTTAGGAGGTCCATAGGGTGTCCTGGAGACCAGGACAGAGCAGTAAGACAAATGGTGAGGAGTTTTAGGATTTACACTAGTTTCTTTCTGCACTGAATCATAGAATGGTTTGGTTTGGAAGGGACTTTTAAAGATCTAGTCCAACAGCACATGAACGAAACATAGACATGAATAAATAGATTTACAGTGCTGCAAGTTGGATACCAGACTCAGACCAAGAACGGACAATGTTGATGTGCAACATGGAGCGAGTGGAGAAGAGCTGAATGCTGAAGAAAGTGACTCACCACAGTCAGACAAGTGTGTGATGGCCACAGCAGCCATCTGAAAATTGCTTGTGAGAGATGCTCCACAATTCTCTCTGCTGCATGTGGAAGTGGATCAATGCACCATCTTTAGTGCCAAGTGCCTGCAGGAACTAGAGTTCTGAAAGGTGGAAGCTTACCTTGAATGTGTGTGCTGAGTTGTCCTTCGAGCATGGAGATTTTGAAAAATGGCTCTGAGAAAAGTGTTTTCTACTTTAAAAGTTCTCTCTGAAAGTTCTGTCTAAAAGTTCTCTTTGAAAAATAGACTGCTGCTACTCAGCTGCCACATGATAACCTGCTGTCTGGGACCACTTACCTGGGAAGTAGGAAGTCTAAATGCACCTCATTGCACTGCTCCAAACCTCCACCTCCCATCTGCTGGAAAGGTGCCCTTGTAACTAACCAATATGGTAATTTGGTGTGCTTGGAGGAGACTGAATGATTTTGGATGTGTTTCCTTGATGGAAATGGGCTAGGTGGGAGAAGAGTGTCTTCTTATTCTCCTCTGGCAAGATGTTGACCGTCTCTGGTCTGTGCAGTAAGAAAAGCTTAGGCACTCAAGTTTTCCAGTAAAACCACAGGAACCTCCGACCTCTTAAGGTGACTGAATTGTTAGGAGATGGTTTTGGATGCTTTGTTTGAACCTGGGATGAGGTCACAGATTCAGAGGTAGTGTTGCCAGTGTTGAACTTAAGAAGCTCTCACTTGGAAGTTTAGGGGTGAAGAATGGGGGCAAAGGATGGAGAGTGGAAAGAGAAACTTCTTCAGCTTTGGCTGTTTTTTGAATAGGGACCTTGAAGAATGAAGATGTATCCATAGATGTACTTAAGTTCCTGGTGCCTGTCTTTGTCTGGTCTCAAGCACGGCTCTCTCTGTGATTATTTTCTTTTTGTCCTGTTTGCTAATTGTGGAATAAGCATAAATAACAACAACAACAACAAATCTTGCAGACAGTACTCTAAGATTTTCAGTTTAATTTGAGTGATTTTCAGGCTTAGTTGTGGATCACCCCAAAATCTCCTCTGATAGTGCTGATGATTTTAACAGATACTGAAACTTGCTGACAATAGTTATGCATTTATTCATCTTTAGTGGACTCTTTAGAAATAGTCTGTGGGTCTCCAAGAGCCCATGGAGGACACGTTGATTTGATCTCCCTCTGGTCTGAATGCCAGGGATAGTCTGCTCTTTGGAAGGTCAAAATTATATAAGTGATTGTATAATTTTAATTCTACTTATATGTATAATTTTTTATTATCATCAGAGAAAAGTTTGCAAGAGACCTAATTTTTGGGAATTAAAACAAAGAACTTTAAAAAATTGATATGAAAGAACCAGCATTGTTAGATGGCACAGTAATAATAGTCAATCAAGTTAAAAACACCAAACAGGAATGTAATGAAGGCCTAGCAGAGGAAACAGAAAAAAAAGTCTTATTACATAGGAAAAGAAAAATGTGTGTCAATGAGTTTTCTTGTCAGAATGGTGTTAATGAGAAAACAGGTCTCTGATGGCTCACTGGAGTTGTGCTCAAGAAATGTTAAGGAAACAGGTACTGAGAACATGTGGCAGAGCAAGAGAAGGACTGATGGTGCATGCTAAGGAGACTCCAGGGTGCTGCTGGTGTCAGCAGCACCTACAGATGCATTTGCAGTGTTTCTCTCTAGCTGTGCAATGAACTTGCAGTTTAAAGCTAATGTAGAGATGAAGTGAGATGAGGTAATGAGAGCCATGCTATGAGCTGCAGCTGAAAAAACTCTTTATTGGAGATTATCTTCCCTTGCTTTTTAGTATCTTCATTAATTGGGTTTGTTTAGGCAGAAGAGAAGGCTTTGGGGTGACCTAGTTGCAGCCTTCCAGGACCTGAAGGGAACTTATAGGAAAGGTGGAGAGGGACTTTTTACAAGGGTGTGTAGTGACAGGACAGGGGGAAAGGGTTTCAAACTGAAAGAAAGTAGGTTTAAATTAGATATTAGAAAAATATTCTTTACTGTGAGGCAGTGGAAGAGGCTGCCCAGAGAAGTTGTGGATGCCCCATCCCTGGAAGTGTTCAAGGCCAGGTTGGAGCTCTGAGCAACCTGGTCTAGTGGAAGGTCCCTGCCCATGGCCAAGGGGTTGGAACCAGATGATCATTAATGTCCCTTCCAACCCAGGCCATAATATGATCTATGATATATGATATGATATGATATGATATGATATGATATGATATGATATGATATGATACGATATATCAGAACTGCCTTGTATGTAATTGTGGAGCATCAAAAAGTCTCTATTGTCGTTCTCTACTTTTTATGACTGGTATATAAAACCCATAGAGTGGCTTAGTGGGCAGCTGGCATCCAGCCAAGGCCAACCCACCCCATCTGACAGACTGTCTCCTAAGCAACTCTGTGTTTAAACGTGCATTTGCCTATTTACGCTTAATGTAAAAGTGATTACATTCCCCCTGTTCCTTGATTTTAGGGAAGATGACATTAAACGTTGCAGCTACGGTGTTGAGTACAAGGACTTTCTGATATGTATAGAACTGATGCCTCTGTATCTTTTTGGCAGCACTGAGTAACCACAGCAAGTCTTGGTCTTGTTGTTCATTGTTCCTTTTCTTAAGTCAATTGGCAGATACTGGGATTTCAAGTCAGTGTACTCTTTAACACCACTGAAGCCTTTTATTTTACTGGTAACTGCACAATCAGGACAGTAGCATTAGTTTTTGCTCCTATAAGTGCCCTATAAATTCTGAGCAGGCAAATGTAGAGGTTCAAGTGATCACTGCTTAGCTGTTCTGTGGCTTCTTAATTGGTGCATAGCTGCCCTCTGGTCATGTTCTAGCTGTGTGAAAGGTACATTTGCTGCTATTGTTAGAGAATTTGCTGAGTACCAAAGCAGGTGGAAATGCCAGTAGTTATCGCTTACTTAACAGAGCTTGTTATATTACTCTCTAGAAATGCACATCATTAAAATACAGAAATCTCTCAGGGCAGTTGGTTAGATGGAAGGACTTTAATGAAAAAAATTCAAAGGGGGTTGTCATCCTTGAGAATCTTTTGGTAGCAGAAGCATCACAGTATACAGTTAAGGGAAGTAACACCTTCAGTTTATATTAATTGAGATAAACACCCTTGCTTGCAAATTGTGTTCTACACATCCTATCTGTTTCTTTCTGAATTGATATTTCTTTTTCAAAATGAAATTGTCAAAAGCATCTCAAACTGCATGAAATCCCTTGTACTTGTCATAGGTTAGCGAGCATAGTCCCGGAAGGGATGTCCTTGCTAAGGGGTGCTTACAGCTTCCTCTGGGACCTGACAGAACCTATCAGCTGGCCAGTTTGAATATGGACAATTCTTTAAGCCACTTAAAGTTGTGACCGCCTCTGTGATACACACTTAAGAATAGACAAACTCCCCCCCAAGCTCTCTCTCGTTTCCGGCGCTGGCACAGGTGGCTGCAGGCCCCGTGCGGGGGCCAGCGGGCCCAGCCAGGCCCTGCTTGGGCCAGGCCGGGCCGGGCCACGGCCAGCCTGGAGCTGATGGGCCCTGTTCCAGCCGTGGAACACCCCCCCCACTGCCTTGCCGTGGGCAGCCGGAGCGGCTCGGAACCCCCCCCCTCTCCACTGCGGCCAAGATTTCAGCAAAGCGGCACCTCTGTCCGGCAGAGGCCAGGTGACCAACAGCGATAAGCCACATTCCAGCTGCAAGGCCGAGGTGAGATTAACCCTTTTATTGCTGTGAAGAGCTGAAAACCTGAGGGAAGAGAGAGAAGAGATGCTTAAAGCTGAAAGTCTGTTGTGAAGCTATGATATATCAGAGTATCCTGTTGTAATTTCATGAAGATATGGGGGGTGGAGTGTTCAAGTCATAAGCAATAGGCAGATGCTGCCGCAGCTGTAATTTCATGAGAAGTTTGGACAGAGAGAGATGAACCAGATGAACCAGATGAGGACTTTTGCTCCAAAGAGGAAAGGAGAAAAACCTCAATTCCTAGAGATGCTTCCAGAGATAGTCTTAAAGATGAAGATGACCCTTTGCTCCCAGGGAAGGAGGAGGGCCTCTGTTTTTTTTGTTTCTGAACAGCTCAACCTTAAAATTGTACCCCAGAAAACTTTCAAGAGTGGACCCTCGAAAGCAGTTGCGGGAAAAGCTGCAAGTCGGGGGAAGGGACTCACATCATAAGCAGAGAGACTCCTCTTCCTAAATGGACTGAACAATATTTGGAAGTGGGTGGCTGTCTCGGTGTGATACTGTTTTCATAGCATGAGCAAGAAGAGACTTCTCTTTCTAAATGGACTGAACAAGGTTATTATGGAAGTGGTAAACAGACTGAACATCTTAAAGGGTTGTCTTTACATTGTCAGTGGGAGAAGGGAGGAAGGTGGGGGGAGGAGGAGAGTTCTAAAGGTGGTATAATTTTTTTTTCTTTTCTTCTTTTAGGTCTGTTAATAAACTTCTTTATATTCATTCAAGTTGGTGCCTGCTTTGCATTTCTCCTAATTCTTATCTCACAGAAGATAAACAGTAATGAGTATTTTAGACCAAACCACTACATACTCCTTCTCAAATTTTAAATATATTTGTCACCCAGTGCATTGTACATGGTAAAGGATTTTGAGTGCATGTGCTGTGGTATGTGTAAGAGCTGCTCTGGGAGGTTTTGCCACTGAAAGATATTTCAGCTGTTTCTTTTGGCATAGCTTTCAGGTTGGATCATGACTATTGCCAGTGATATAGACTGATTAGTGAAAGTCTGCTGGAGCATACTAGTGTAAGAATACTTTGACTTCTGAGGACTTTGTTAATGTCTAGTTACCTGCAGGAATCGAGTGTCTTTGTGCGTGCTTCAACTAACTCACATCAGACGCATAGAAATCTGTTTATTATCCCACTGCACTTTGCTTCTACACCATTTCTATGTACCAACCATATATTTTCTATTAATGTGGGCAGCTGTTTTGATAAGTTCCCCTTTCTTTTGCCTTCTTTCCCTTATCTGCATTTGGAAAGGTGTTGTCAGGGCTCTAAGAAAAAAAGGACATTGGGTAGTACTGTTGGTATTCAAGATCACCTGTCACTTCTCCAGTGAAGATATTATAAAATCACAGAATGGCCTGGATTGGAAGGGGATCTTTACAATCATCTAGTTCCAACCCCCCTGCTATGGGCAGGGACATCTTCCACTAGACCAGGTTGCTCAAAGCCTCATCCAACCTGGCCATGGACACTTCTAGGGATGGGGCAATCCACAATTTCTCTGAGTAGCCTTGTTCCAGTGCCTCACCATCCTCACAGTAAAGAATTTCTTCCCAGTATCTAATCTAAACCTACTCTCAGTTTGAACCCATTCACTATAGTCCTGTCACGATATGCCCTTGTAGAAAATCTTTCCACGTCTTCCTTTTAGGATCCCTTCAGGTACTGGAAGGCTGCAATTAGGTGACTCCGAAGCCTTCTCTTCTCCAGGAATCCCAATTATCTCAGCCTTTCCTTGTGAGGGAAGTGTTCCATCCCTCTGATCATCTTGGTGGCCTCCTCTGGACTGGCTCTAACAGGTCCCTGTCCTTCCTGCGCTGGGAACCCCAGAGCTGGATGCAGCACTGCAGGGGGGTCTCACCAGAGCAGAGCAGAGCAGAGGAGAGGGGCAGAATCCCCTCCCTCACCTGCTGCTCACACTGCCTTTGATGCAGCCCAGGGCTGCAAGAGCACATGGCCAGGTCATGTCCAGCCTGTCACCCACCAGCACCCCCAAGTCCTTCTCAGCAGGGCTGCTCTGGATCTGTCCATCCCCAGCCTGGATTGATACCGGGGGTTGCCCTGACCCAGGTGCAGCACCAGCACTCGATCTTGTTAAACCTCACGAGATTTCCATGAGCCACTTCTCGAGCTTGTCCAGGTCTGTCTGGATGGCACCCTGTCCTTCAGGTGTGTCACTGCACCACTCAGCTTGGTGTCATCTGCAAATTTGCTGAGGGTGCACCTGATCCCTTTATCTATGTCATTAATGATGATATTAATTACACTCATTCCAGTATGGACTCCTGAGGGACACCACTTGTCACTGATGTCCATCAGGACACTGAGCTGTTGACCACCACCCTCAAGATGTGATTGTCCAACCACTTTCTTGTCCATCTAACACTCCACCCATCAAATCCATCTCTCTCCAATTTAGAGAAAAGGATGTTGTGGGGCACCATATCAAAGGATTTACAGAAGACCAGATAAATTATGTCTGTAGCCCTTCCTTTGTCCACTGATGTAGGATCACATGTAGGATCACATGTAGAGTGTTAGTTGGTCTCTCAGCCTGAAAGTAAAAATAATCTTTTATTGAAATAGCATTGACACTACCCCAGTTCAAATGCAAGATTTTGATCATGCATGCTTATGTACCACAGTGTTTTGCAGTATTGAGGATATCAGTCCAAGAAATAGGTCCTTGTCATTTGAGGATAACACTCTTGGATCCTTTTCATAACTCTTGGTGGCTTGCATGCTCTTACAAAATGCCTGATGTCATTATATTTCCTAAGCTCTGTATCTTTTGCTGGTTATTATTTTCCATGGCAGCCTGGTATTTTGCCATATCTTTCTGTCTTTTAAAATGTTCCCACTCCAACTATGTGCTGGGTTGTTTTTTGGTTTTTTTTTGTTTGATTGATTTGGTTTTTGTTTCTTTTGTTTTTGTTTTTGTTTGGGTTTTTTTGTTTGGTTTTTTTTGGGGGGGTGGTTGGTTTTTGTTTGGAGTTTTTTTGTTTGTTTGGGTTTGGTTTGTTTTGATTTTTTCCCTGGTGAATTTAGTCCCTTGAATTCTTTCACTTATGCATCTTCCTGTTTTCTGTATGCTGCTGGCATGCAAGGGCACAGTTTTGTAACACACTGAAGGCCATCTCAGCTGCTGCCAAGGGCATTTCTTTCCTTGGCTGGCATCATTTTTCACAGGAATTATGGCCATTTTAGCCTCGCCAGGAACCAAGGAACTAAATCAACTGAAAAATAACATTACAAATAGAGGAGTAGCTTACTGCTGGCATAGCAGCCTGTGCTAGCTGGAATCAGCTGGACATTGGTGACAGTACAGAGAAGGGAGGCTAGTGTGTGACTGCAGCAGGAAGCCAGGTTGCTGTTAGCCCTCCTGTACATTGACTTAGCTAATTAGTGATGGTAGGACACCCCTCACCTAACTTTACATACCTGCAAGGCTGAACTAGTGATACTGGGCAGTGAATAGGTACCTCCAGAGTCAATTACCTGTTCTGTTCTGTATTGGAATGAAATAAATCCCTGTGCCAAGGTGCCTTTCTCTAACTTGGTTATACAGGGTGCTCAGGGTGATTTTCTCAGACTGACCACCTAAGCCAGAACAGTTAAATCCCACTCAAGGGTCTGTTTAAAACTAACCTCTGCTAGCTTGAGGTCTGGATCTAATCAGAGTTGTCCTGATAAATAAGCATCTACTAATGGCAGCTGTGCTCTGTCTTGTGGTTCACTTTTTGAGGTGTCATACTTGCAGCATTGGGAAGAACTGGGCAGCTGTCAAGTGGCTTCCCTTTTTTTCTTAGAACCTCCTTAAAATGTAGCTGTCACTTATCTAATGTGTGAGAAAATGGGGTCAAAAGCTGTTTGTGCTCTTTCTTGTTTTTTCTCCTCAATGAGGAGTAGGATACTGTGGCAACCAAAAGCAAACCTTTTTCCTGTCCACTTGCCCTCTGGGATGGTGCCATTGCTCCTCTGTCCTTTCTCTGCTACTGTCCCCTAGTCAGACCTCTGGTTTTTCACTTTTGTGTTGTGTCCACTAGTAGTCTGCATCCTACACCTTGTCTCTTGTCTTTATTCTTCTTCTAACCTCATAAACTGCTTTGCTTAGATTTTTGTCTTCTGTCTGGATATTCCTGACCTGTCTCTGTGTTTATACATGACTCAATTGTGGGACATAAAAATGGAAAGCAGGGAAGGGAGAACACTTTTACCCAGTTTTAGTCTAGTGTCCTACCACTAGGCTTGAGCTGGCTTCATCATCAGGCTTCTTCTCTGCTTCCTTTCATCCTTTAATGTGGCATGCCTGACTGTAGTCTAATTTCACCTGTTGCGTCCATCCAATGTGAACAAACACTCCCTTGGGGAACTGGAGCTGTGGGTTTCAATCCTTTTAAGTTAAGGATGTTCCATAGTTGTTACTTCACACCTTTTGGGTCAATACTTAAGTGGTATTTCTGTTGTGCAAGAGGCAGGTGCCACTGCTGGCATGGCTGGGATGATTGGATGGGGCCTTGATAGACTTTTCTGCCTCTTCTCTACCCCTCTAAGAATGTAGCCCCAGGACTGGGACAGCCCCCTCCCAGGGTGGTTTGCCTTTTGAGCCTGTCCAGTGCCCTCAAGAAGACAACTGCCAGGCCCATCTAGGAAAACTTCCGAACACCTGAAGAGTGAGAGAACATGTTGCAAAGTGTAAGTTGGTTGAGTGGGCATAATATTGCACAGATATCCCAGCTTCTGCAGCTAGCCCTAAGCCTCTGTGGATGGGAAGGGCTGAAAGCAATGCCTTAAAGGTTCATAAATAAAATTACAAATGCATATGTTCATATTATGTATTTATTCATCTAAAGAAGTGTTCCCTGCAGCATTCTGCACATCATTCACTGATTCTTGCTTTTTTATTTGGTATCCTTGGTTTTTTATTTCCTACAGATGGCTGTGTGGGGATAGCATGAGGCTCTCATGTGAGTGCTTTATAGGAGTGGGAATGAACTGCGACATTTTAGACACAGGTTTTAAAAGAACTGATACCTACATTAGAACCCTGTACACTTTTTTTTTTTTTTTTTGGTGGTGGTGAAGAACACTGAAAATTTGGTCTGACATATGATGTCAGATCATTGACATATGACATATGATCATTAACATATGACATATGATCATTGTCATAACAATGATGGCACCCAAAATCACAAACTATTTTTGTAAAATATAGCTGAAAGCAGAAGAGATCTTGTAATCTAGTAGGGACTTTGATCAAAACATAGCACGAGAAATTCTGTTTAGTATTTCTAGTTGCCTCTGACCACCAATTTACATAAAGATAAAAATCTACTTGAATGTTATTTTCTACTGTCTAAAATGCATGGAGAACTATTGTGAAAGATTTGGCACTTCCATCTCCCTCTAGTTAAAAGTTTCAAAAACAAACTTGCCCCTTTCTGGCACTACTTTCATCTCACTCTTGCTGAAGCTTTGTTTTTATATTTTCGGCACAGGTAACAGTAAGTTAATTCTAACATGAACTCATTGACTTCAGCAGAACAACAATAGGAAGAAATTTGTCCCAATTTTTAAAAACATTCTTCTTGATGAAAAGTGGGGCTACTACACCTACATCTGATAAAGGCATCTATGTTGATGAACTAATAGTACCTTACACTTCACAGACATTGGCTGATGTTGTGCCATATTTAAGTGTACTTTGGGGAGTAACCAAGGACTTCGTATCAGTTTGGGTTTTAGGTAATGCTAGCTTCCCATCAGCTTAGACTCACTCTTTTGTCCTCTACAGCAAACCTCACTGTTTTTCAGCATCATCAGGAGCTGAAATGTATTATGTCTCTGCTTTATGCTACTCCATGCTCCATAGATTTCACAGAGACTTGGTAACCACAGCAGTTATGGTCCTCATTTTTGCAATTCTACAGTATTAATATTGAGGGATTTTTTTCAGTCTTTCAAGTCCATTGCTTTAACCTTTAAATCAACACATAGAATTTAACTTGAGAGCATTACAATGTTATGATAATGATCACCCAATGTTTAAGCAGCTTTGTAATTGATTCTGATTTTTATAGTCTAGCTAAACAGCAAACGTTTGATTACCCAAGGTAATGTGCAAGGGAGCTGAGAGGACAAATGAGAAAATGCTTAGATAAAGTAAAAGCATAGCTACACAAAACATCTGTAGGTTAGGAAGATTAGTAAGGCTGTAATGGAGAAAGATGAGGTCAGTGACACAGGTTTCATCTCCAATATGAAAGGCATCTTCCCTAGGGAATAATCCACATCCCTTGGGCCAAGGGGTGAAAAGCAGCTTGTGTCAACAGTGCTGGAGGCTTGTCCCTTCTGCCTCTCCCTGCTTCTCCCAAAAACCTATCCCTGGTCTGTGCTGGGCACTGGTGGTAACTCTGGGGCTTAATTTAATTTTTTTTTGTCTTTTATCTATTCAAAATATTTGAAATAGCATGAGGTCTGTGTCACAGCCTGCTATTTTGTGGGCACGATTTTGTGGGCACGTGTTGCATCTCCTAGAATTTGGCTTTGGCCCTGCAGGTGATGCCTTTTTCCTGGTCTTAAAATCAAGAGTCACACATGGTTAGAAGGGGAAAAGGGATTTTACCTTGGTATTTATTTTAAGGATCCTTAGGTGTACACGTCCAGGTCATATGCATCGAGACGCACCCTGCCAAGTCTCTCTCTCTTTTCTGTCTCCACCTCCCCCCTTCCCCAACATCATTATAGGTTTTACTAATTAGCATATCTATCAAAGATTCCCCAATGAGAGGCTCAAGTGAGCCCCCCTCCCCAAGGAGCCTTCCCCTGGATGGTTCTATCTTGGTTTACAGAATGTGTTCTGGAGAGGACCTTGGGGTCTGGGGCACACTGATCTCTGGCTACAAAGCTTCTAAAATGTTTTGTCTCTTAGCTTAACAAACAAGTCCAAGAATGTAGGCAAAAGGCACTAGGAATAGAGAAGTTGCAAAAAGGTACAACAGGGGTATAAAAGAAAAGGCAAAAATCTTCATGGCATCACAGGGTGCTTGAGGATACATGAGCTGCCAGAGAGTTCTGCCAGGGAGGTGTTGAGATGTGGATGATGAGGACTTGAAAAGAAAGGGGAGTGAAAACTGTTGAAAGTTATTTCTGTGTCTGTAGTGCTGACTCAAACTGGCTTGGGAAAGTCACTCACCAAATGTGGCTGTGGCTCTGCAGATTTGTGTGTCTGTACCAGAAGCTTACTCAGTTCAGAATATAGATAATTCAGCTCAGATACCTGCAAATGAAGTACAGTTTAAAAAAATAACAGCAAAAAAAAAAAAAAAATTGTAGTAAGCATGAAAACTACTCAGTGAAATAAAAACAGCTCAAAGATGAGCCCTACAGGATTATACAGAGGATTACAGTAACTCTGTAGCTGTTGGCTGCCTGAGCATCAATGCCAGTGAGTATCATTTGTCTTCTGCATTTTTCATCCATTTGGTTTCAGCTTGGCAGATCATCTGTGTTGTTTCTTCCAGGTCCAAAATAACAGCATGGAATTAGCCACTGGCACTTGTGGAACAGCCACTGGCAGATAGAGGGACTTCATGCACAAGGCATTAGCTGCCTCAAGTGATCTCCAAGCTTTCCATCCAGAGCTGGGGGAAGTGTGGGAACTCAGTGAGTGCCAACTGGCCTGGCTGATCCTGCAGTGGTTTTGAGCAAGCCTGTGGGGCGTTTTGGGATTCTCCAGTGACCTCTGAAGGACTCGTCATAGGAAGCTTGGCTTGAGAAACCTCTTCTCTCTTGGCAACTGAGGCAGATTTCCTAAAGCTGAGAGGTCTCAAAAGTTGTTTTGAAGTTATTGTGCTGGTTGCATTGATATGTTTTCATTTTTAATGGAAATAGAAATGTTACACTTAATTTTTATTTTTTAAGTAAGTGCTGTCTTTTCCTTCTCCTCATTTTTTCCAATACTTTCAGCTTTCACTGATTTAATGACCACTGTTAATGGCCACAAATTTCACTTTTTACCCCTGCATAGGCAGTGAGAAAATATTCGTACTTTTACAAGTGCTGGACAACTCTAGGTTTCTCTTTGGCATTGGTTTTACCAGTGCTGAAGATTCTCCAAATACCAGGGCCAAAGTAGTGTTTGAAAAAACAGGCTGGCACCTTTATCTGAGGACCAGTTTCAGTGGGATTTAGTTTTCTTAAATGACTTTATGCATCTAGGTCTGAAAGGGCTTGAAAGTAGGTCAGAAAGACAAGAAGTTTTCTAGGGTTTTAAAGTGAAAGGTACTGCTGTAGCACATACCTGGAGATCAAACTCTTATTTAAATCATAGAAAGCAATTTTAGATTCAGAAGACGTTTCTTTTAAAAGCAGGGAAAGATGGAGAAAGTGATATCCAAAGTGCTTGTGGTTTGATTTCTACTACGAATGTATCCCTTTACCGCGGACACAGATTATATAGAGTATTTAATCTGCAACCTCTTCAGAGGTTCCTTCTATTAGTGGCTCTTCTCAGACCAAGGTAATTTCCCTGAGTATTCTTATGGATCTGGTATTGTTACCTGAAGGACATTAAAGAAGCTCCTTTTTCAAGAACAAGTCCATTTTCTCTGTGAGTTGAGCTAACATGCAGTAGGGTGGGGTTGTATCCCCTCTGTCTCTGAGACATGTAAGCCCAACAGCAGGGAGTGTGCTGAAGCTTTGATGGAGATTTTGTTTTCCCCAGAAAATCCTTCATATGTGGCTGCTGAGCAGAGCCAAGAAGCAGCCTTGACAGTTCTCTGCTGCTCAATGTCTGTCTCATCTCTGAGCTGTGTAGGAGTTTGCAAAGGCAGATTAATATTTAACATACCTGGAGTCTTTGATCTTTCAGTTGGAGTCTGGATACATTTGAATCCTCATAAAATGCAGACAGAGGAGATGATGCTGCCTTTTATTCACTAATGCAGAGACTGGAGCACCCTCCTAATTTCAATTTCTTCTTCCATCTCAGGCCATTTCATTCTGCTCTCCAATTTGCCTGTCAAGAATCCTTATCACCAGTCTGCCAGGTGCTCTTGCTGAAACTGCCTAATTTCCAGGCTTTCAGCTGTGTATCTGAACCACTTGGCTTGAAAGCCTCTTTGTCTGATCTTCTGAATCCTGAAGTGTTCCACTGCAAAAAAAAGGTGTGATATCCTGCAGACTGGTGACCAGGTGTTCTCCTGGGCTGTAGGGTAGGTCCTGCAAGCTAAGGCAGGTAGGACCCACCTCCTCTTTTGCTCAGCCTGCAAACCCTGTCTCTCAAGGGTGGCTGCTGCTGAGGATGTCTGAAAGAGATTTCCAGGCATGTCCTTGTTGGGATCCTGTTATTAAGGTTCTTAGAAATGCCTCTGCCCAAATTAGGGTGCAAACGAGATCATATGCCAGTGACAATAGTAAGGGTTTTATTTGATGAGAGGGAGAGAGGAAAAAAGGAAAGAAGTAGAAAATAGTTGTGGGGGACAGAAAGGGTGACAGGGACAGAATAAGGAAAATATCACCACTCCATGGATTCCAGCAATGCTCTGTTGATCCTCTCCAGATGGTCTTCTTGGTGGTACAAGTCCCCCCCAAAAAGCAGAGAATCTGATGGGTTTATATACCCTTGAGCCAGGTAGCAATGTCTGGCCATGTCCCCCTGGGGTGGGGGTCAGTCTCTCACGGCAGACTCTGGGTCTGTTCCATCACATGCACTCCTGTGGGGCCGAGCCTCTCACGTGGAAATCCCGTGGATGTGGCCTGTGGGGTTGGGGGTTCCACAGCCGGGCCGGTTTGTGTAATCAGAGGATGGGTGTTCAGTGCCTCTCACCAGAGGTTGCCACATGCACCCAAAACCTCCTCCTCCCCCCTCGGTTGGGCGGAGTCTGTGTAAACCTGGCTTCTGTGAGCTGTGCTCTCCCCCACCCCAAACTCAGCCAGGGATGATTGAACAATGGGTTTCCCTTTATCTAATCAGCAGTTCAAAGTCCCAGTCTTCAGGGAGGCTTCTTTGGTTGTAGCTTCTTTATAATGAGCAAAAACTTTATATCAATGTTTGAGGCATGAACTATTTTCAGTCTCTGACAGTCCTCCTGTCTGGCTGAGGCAACCTCAACTGCTTTCCTCCATAAGGGACTGCTGGTCCCTCATTTGGCATTGCAAATCAAGTTCCTGACAGGGACCCCTTCATTTTGCAGTCAACTAGCATTGACTATTTGAATGCCAAGACTGGCCTTAGAAACCTTGGAAGATCGGGGAAAACACCCTTTTACTCAACCTTTCTTATTGGCTAGTTTTTGTTGCTGCCTCTTGCTTGCTGAGTGTTATGAATCAGAGATAGGAAAAAGAGGCAGGACTGTCCACTGGACAGGAGCCTTGTACCCTGGGGTTAGGAATCTCCTTCTGGGGAGACGTAGCTAGATTCAAGCTAATGTTTCTGAAGTAATTTTAGTATGCACATGAGGATATTTTGGAGAAAAGTGCTCTCACAGAGGTCGATACTTCAAAACTATCTCAAGACTATGGTCAAATAATTTGCACCACCTTAGAAAAGAGCTGTAAAGTGGCCGGTGACTTGACCTGGTTTCTAATACTTGTGGCTGGCCCTGTGCATAGGCAAGGGAGTCCGTAGCCCAGAAAAGCAGAGTTCAGCAGCACAGCAAATGTTTTCCTGCCGGTTTTGTCTGTCAGAGCCCTGGGGAGCTGGCCTGGTTGTTGCTTCTCCATGGCAAATTTCCATTACTTTTCCTTTTCCTCTCTGGCTACTGCAGTTCTCTATGTCCACCTTTATCACAGAATCATAGAAAGGCTTGAGTTGGAAGGGACCTTAAAGATCTTCTAATTCCAACCCCCCTGCCTTGGGCAGGGCGTCTTCTACTAGACCAGATTGCTAAGGGTCCTGTGTAATCTGCTCTGAACACTTCCAGGGGTGGGTCATCCATAACTGGGCAACCTGTTCTATCTAAGTATCTCCTCTTTCAGTTTAAAGCCATTCTCCCTTATCCTATCACTGTCTGTCTGTGTAAAAGTCGCTCTCCCTCTGTTTTTAAGCCCATTTTAAGTATCCGAAGGCCCCAATGATGTTTCCCCTAAAACTTCTTTTCTCCATACTGAACAGCCACAACTCTCTCAGCCTGTCTTTGTAGGAGAGGCAGTCCAGCCCTCTGATCATCTTTGTGACCCTCCTCTGGACACATTCTAACAGGTCCATGCATGGCTTTAGATGTACCTTCTCTAGCTCTTGTTCCTCATCCTTGGGTGACAAAAGTCAATTTTGCCTTGTAGCCTTGAGAAACCTCGAGTGATAATTGCTGCAATTGTGACAAAACTTATCATGGCCTAAATATTTGAGCAGCAGTTCCACATTCTCCTAGGTATTCTTTCTGGTTGGCAAAGCTTGTCTGTGAAGTAGTTTATGCCTGATTCATTATAGGAATTCATGGCAGATTGTGGAAATCCTCAAATCCCTGTTCCTCCCTTGCCCCATGGGAGGATAACCCAGCATTACCCAGGATTACCTTTTCCCTAGGGTTTCCTGCCCCACTGTAGCCCATTAGACTATGACTGTATTGAGATCTCTTGACCCAAGAACTCTTCCCACGTCTAAGCATACACATCACCTTTTAAGGCATGGTCCTCCAGCTGCAGGTCTCTCTCCTTTGGAAAGAAACCTGGGGAAAAGATTTGAGTCAAAAGGGCCTCATAGCATATACAAGTCTTTGCACCATATGTGGATGATCAGTAAGAACTCAAAGGTGGATTGTGGGGTCCCCCTGTCCTGCAGTGTGGATGTAGCAACAGATGGTGTAGCAAGGCAGTTGTGAGGCAGAGCACCCTGGCCTGTAACTCATGCAATGCCCTCCACACATGAGGAAGGAGACAAAATCTGCTCCCATCAGATCCTCTTGCTGTGGTTCCTAGGGGATAATGGAAGCACAAACTGGACAGTAATTCAGAGAGACAGTTTATTCCCCCAACTCCAAAATCATCTCCTTGGCCTTTCTGCTAAGACATCTGTTATACCAGTTAACACCTTCAGGCCATCCCAAAAATAACAGTTCCACTCTCCTAGACCCCAAATATATTGAGGCATACAGACCCACACACTGGTCCTACACCTGTGCCTAATCCTACTTGGCTTATTTTTGAAGGGATTCAGGGAGTGGAAATTAATATAGCCCTATCTTCTTGCTCTAGATGTAAAATACACGTCTTTATGGTGGCTATAAAAGATGATAAAAAACCTGTTATGACTTTCAATTTGTGTAGTACAGAGCTCTGGTTAAAGACGGACTGGAAAAACATATCAGAAATACATACATAACACTTTTGTCGAAGTATTTTTACAGGCCCCCTAAATACTGCATTTTGACAGTCCTTTCACACAAACTCCATTTCTGTTCAGTTGTTTTCTGAGACATCTCTTCACAGCCTCATTTCAGGCAAACCATTTCACTTGTTGGCTTAGACTAGGATATATTTCAAAGGTGATTCTCTTCAGGAGTTATTGAAGACTGTGATGTAACTTTATTGAATGATACAGTGAAATATTACCTGCCTTCCACCCTCGATGACTTACATGGGGGCAATTGTATCAGACAATTTGCCTGGGCACAATTCCAAGTGCTCAGGTAGATGGGAAGTGAAGTTTCAAGCCTTTGAGTTGGTCTCATCTGTTACTGAACTGTCTCTTTAGAGCAGTATCCACTCTTTCTAAGTGGGAACTTAGTACTAACAACTTTCAGTGCAAGGCCAGGTGGCCAAGAAGGCCAATGGCATCATGGCCTGTATCAGCAGTGGTGTGGCCAGCAGGACCAGGGCAGTGATTGTCCCCCTGTACTCGGCACTGGTAAGGTTACACCTCAAATCCTGTGCCCAGTTCTGGGCCCCTCACTGCAAGAAGGACATGGTGGCGCTGAAGCATGTCCAGAGAAGGGCAACAGAGTTGGTGAAGAGTCTGGACTACAAGTCCTCTGAGGAGTGGCTGAGAGAACTGGGGTTTAGCCTGGAGAAAAGGAGGCACAGGGGAGACCTTATCACTCTTTACAATTACTTGAAAGGAGGTTGTAGCCAGGGTGGATATGGTCTTTTTTCCCCAAGTTACAAGAAATAGGACAAGAAGAAATGGCCTCAAGCTGTGCCAGAGGGAGTTTAGATTGGATATTAGGAAAATTTACTTCATGGAAAGGGCTGTCAAGCACTGGAACGGACTGTCCAGGGTAGTGGTTGAGTCACCATCCCTGGACATATTTCAAAGATATGTAGATGTGGCACTTGGGGACATGGCTTAGTGGTGGACTTGGTAGTCCTGGGTTAATGGTTGGTTGATGATCTTAGAGGTTTTTTCCAGCCCAAGCAATTCTATGATTCTAAGCCTGCATGTTGTGTTTTCTCCTTTCACCTTTCCAGATTGCTGCCTCCAATGAGAAATCATGAACACAGAATTGCCTATTATTGGCTTTGCTAATCTCCTTCTTGTTTAATTAAATTTGTCCTGAGCTTTATCTCATCCAGTTTAACAGCAAAAAAACCTGCTAAATATGCTGCTGCCTGTTTCATGTGTGTCTGAGGAACACACAACCTGCTTGGAGGAGCTGCACATGTGCTTCTCATGCTGTGTGGGTTATGGCACACAAATATATATTGTGTTTGTAGTGGGATGCTGCATGTGTTCAGAAACTGTTGAAAGCCTTTGGAATTCTTATAACTGTTTATTCATTCTTTTGTTTAGGAGTCAGTGACCTGTAAGGGCTCATTATGAAGAGAGATCTGGTTTTCTTGGTGACTCTAATTAGCCTTGCCTTCCTGTCACTGCTAAGATCTGGATATCCTCAACACATTGCAGAGGAGTCCTGCTCTGTTCAGATTCTTGTTCCAGGCCTCAAAGGTAATGTGAAAGCCTACTCCATTATTCAAATATTAATCTTTTTGTTCTATCAGGCTCATTTGCATCACTGACAGTTTCTAACAGAGACAAAGAAGGTGCCTCTCAATTGTCCTCTTATGTGCCCCTGTTTGTAGCCTCCTTAAAAATGGAGTTTTAAGGTCAATAAGATGAAATTAAATGGTTCAGAGTATGCATGCCAGTTTCCCAGATTTACTCCTGATCAGTAATGCTTGTTATTCTTACACATTGCCTGGTTGCTCTCTCTGTGTTTATACTGAGCAGTGGTACACATACCCAAAGACTGTAAAATCAGACCCTACTTTATACCTGGAGAGGTTTTCATTCCCATTTTGCAATATAATAGGAATTATTTTGTGTTTTCTTGTCTTTTGTTTGTCTTGTTTTGATTTTTTAAAAGCTCAAATACCTCTTAGAAGAAAGAAAACATTGGTTAGGTTTTTGGCATTTCTATAGTTTTTGTGGAAAAAGGCAATAATTTTACAGAATATGCCCCCAAACTATTGCCCAAAGAAGACAGCGTAATAAATTATTGATCTTTTCATAGGAAAAAAATATACCTTGCATAAGAAATCAACCACTGGGAAGAATTAGCATTTTAAAGCAACAGCATCCATTATGGTTGTTGAAATCCCAGCCCTGTTTAGTCAATAACAATAATTCCCCTTGTGGAGGCTATGACATTCCTGTTGAAATATAACACTTTTGAACATGGGGAAATACTTGTTAACAAAAGGACCAAAGAAAACCCCATGAAAACCACCAGTTTATCATCAACAATAAAAAAAAAAACATTGTTTAAGAAACAAACAACAAACCATTCCATTTTTCTTATAATTACACCTTGTAGTGTCACAAAACCCACCTAACCAGAATCGGTGCCATTAATCTTATCTGTACAAACCTGGGCTTTCCCCAGTTGCCTGAGGGCCATATTATGGACTGCAGGCACTGTCTGTTCTGGTTAACTGATTGGGAAGGGTAAAGCTCAGTTCTGTTCTGCAGTTGTTTGCACAGCTAAATGGTGAGGCCAGTGTGGCCACAGGTTTGGCTGTGGTGCAAACTGCCCTCTCCAGACACTGCCCAATTTGTGTGTGGCTGCCCTATGCTTGAGGCAAGAGAACTGAGATACAGGGATATGGGTTGTGCATGGCCAACTGGCTTTAAGAATATGGTTTTTTTTAACATTTATTATTGTTTTGTCTATTATTATTATAGATGCAGTTTTGGATGCCTGAAGTCAACCAAAAGCTGTTTTTTTCTATTTACCTCAATAAGTGGCTTTTGATCTTAATAATGTTTAGACCTTCTGCAGATGTTCTAGTTAGAAAGAACAACATTTTATCTAGGCCTTCTGAGGGTTCACTAAGGCTTGAGTAAAGCTGTTTCATTCGTTTGATATATTTACTGTGTAAAAGGCATAAGATAGTGCTGTTAATGTGGCCTACAGAGGAGAACACAACCAAGTTAAATATATGTTGTCCAAATTTGCATGAAAGATTAGTCAAAGGGCCGGACTCCACAGCCCTAAGCTTTGAAAATACTTTTCATATCAAAGAAGTTGACAGGACAAGTCTTGTCACTTCTTTGCTTTGGTTTCCTTATTTTTGTAATCAGTCAAAATTAGCATCTATGATTACCATTTTAATGCAAGGATCATTACTATTATTATTATATGCAGCAGAGGTTTTTTAAAGTGTGTAAACTGTGCAAGACCCTTTGGCAGAAGACAATTCTGAGCCTGAAAACCAGAGAAAGGCCTGAAAACCACTGTGTGTTAATGATTTCACACTGTTTCGTAAAATGTAAGCCTTGCAAAATTTAGAGAGATTGATGTACAAATTCAGTGAAGCACAAAATGACCTGATACAGACGTAGTTAATGTGAAATCCCAAAAAAGCTTTCAATGCTCCAACTACGCTGTCAGGGGGACTGGCTCAGAGAAGTGGCAATGAGATACTGCCGTCCCCCACAGGCACAACTCCAACCGTTTTTGCTGGCCAAGGCTTCCTTTAAACTGAGCACACTGGCCAAATTTCAGCTCCCATGAAGAGGGATTTGCTCACTGCAGCTTTTAGATCTCCACCATCTCCTCTTCTGCTGAGCTGCCAGCAACATCGCCAGTGGTGGAGGAACAGAGTCCCACACTGCTGCTGGGCATAGCTCTGTCAGAATTTGGGAAAAACAGGCACGGGGAAGAAATGGAAGAAACTAGGGAGACAATGGGATATGTGAATGGCAGAGGATAGACACTTAAGAGGGGGTGCAAAAAGTGAAGCCCAAATGGGGCAGTGAAGGACAAAGTCATTTTCATCAGGCAAAAGTACCCAAAACTGAGGGAGGGTAATGGAGGAATTTTAGAAGAACAGAAAGAGATAAAAGTGAAAAAAACAAAAAAAAGAAGAGCTTAAAGAATGAGACTGAGTGGGGAGATGGGAAACTAAATAAACATAAAATGATACAAAATCAATTAAGACCCCACAGAATAAAGGAGGAAATCAGAAGGGGCATGAAATAAGAATGAAGGTGGAAATGGATGAAGAAGAAAGCCAGTAAAGACACCAAGAATAGAAAAAGCACTAATGAGATTAAAGTCAGCAGTTTAGGTCTGGAGTGGAGCAGTTTAGGAGTGGAGCAGTTTAGGAGTGATTTTGGTGGTTTGTGGGGGATTTTTACATCTGTATGTTTGGTTTTTTGTGGATTTTTTTTACTTGGTTTTTTTGTTGTTTTTTTTTTTTTTTTGGTAGTTGTTGTTTTGGTGGCGTTTTTTTGGGGGGGTTGGTGGATTGGTTATTTTTTTAACTCAAGAGTATAAAGAAGTAAGATGAAAAGTATAAGGGCAAAACCATGGCTCTGAGAATGCAAAAAGCAGACTGAACTACATTTTAGAAAGCCAGCAATATTAATAATAAGAAAAGTGTGCTGTGTGTGAAAAAGCAATGGATGATGAAGCCTCCCTACACAGCTCACTCATATTCTTCCTAAAGTCCAGTTTCTTTTGATAGGCACATGAAATTGAAGTTACTACTATTGTGGAGAAAAAAGTAATGTAGAACAATCCTTCAAAGCTTAAATTCTCAGTTTGCCATCTTGTTTTGTCACTCTTCTAGAATCTAAAGCAGGAATTGTCTTAATACTCTCAATGATGTTCAATACATAAAAAAGTTGATGCTACATTAAAAAACTCAATTTTTTTTACACTCACACTTGATGCATCTACTCACACAGGGAATATGAGTAATGGAAGGAAGTTATCACCAGCCAGGAATACTTAATAGCTCACGTAGTTAATATTTGGTGTGCTATTTTCATTGCACATTGTAGATGGTACAGTTTATGGTAGGAAGTCACAAACATAAGCATAGACAAATCCTGTCCCAAAGAATTCCCAAAAGGAGGCAAATCAACAGCAATTGTAAGATATGTCACCTGAATTAATCATCCCAGAGATTATGTAGGTACAACTTGAAGTAGTGTCAGGGCCTGATACCCATGATCCTACTGCAGCTCAGGCTAATGGCAGGGCTAAATTTCTTTTGGGAAAGAAACTATGAACCACATCTGGCCCTGTCTCTGCTGCATAGGCAATGCTGCATGGTGCTGACAAAGAATGTACTAATTCCTGCAGTGGGGCTGGAGCAAATATCCGGGAAGGAGTGGAGAGGAGTCTGAGCAAGAGGTACAACTGCCTAAGGGACTGTGGCTGGTGGAAGAGGCCACAACAGATCAGTCGGATAGGGACCATGATGCACAGATCCCAACCGCCTGCTCTGAAAGGACTTGGTTGTAGACCAAGGGGCTGGAGATCAGAAAGGAGGCACAGGGATGTCTAATTCATGAATCAAGAAGTTAAACAGTATTGTTAATTGGTGAAAAATTAAATTGATTGAAATTTCTTGACAGAGAACAGTTTTGTTGCCCATGATACCTGCACAGGCTTTACTTCCTCAATTTGCATGATGCTCAGGGTACAAACAGCAAAAATAGGGATTTACACAAGGCAAAGCTGAGCTGGGGCACTGATCAGTCCCTTTTGGCCAAGGTCTTGCTCCTTAAAACAGCTGATAAAAAAAATGTAGACTGGTCTGTAGCTGGGCCTGTAATGGAGTAATCTCCTCCTAGAGAAAGTTTTTAAAACACCCACACTAAGGAATGCGGTGTCATCGTATTATAGGAATAAATGCAGGCAAGTGTAATGGCCTGAAGCAAGAGTGATCTATTGTATTGATCCCTAATGCACAGCTTTAGCTCTGAAGAACGGGTAAAGCAATAGGCTGTAATAGCCTGCTCTCAGCCTCCAGAGAGCAAGGGAAAGTCATTGTCAGGATTTATCTTTGGGAAGCAAAGAACTCATAACCAGCCCTGAGGGGTGAAAGGCAATCATACAAAGCCTATTGGTTACCTGATAATAAAAATGTGACGTTCCCAAATGTGCCAAATGATAGCCTGTTTCATACTAACAATATTATTCACTGGGGATTATGTGAAGTTTGTCCTCATTAAGGTCAGAGAATGGCCTATTTTTGCATGTCTGAAGGCAGGGAAGATGGTCTGGAGCAGCCTGAAGAATGAAAATATAACAGATGAAGGGCTGAGTTCAGCTCACAGCCACCTAGGTCTACAATTAAGAGAGAGATGGAAAGAGGCTGCATATTTGAAATGTGCCATGGTATGGCATGTTTTTACATGTTATCTCTGTGACGCCTCTCTTAACCACAGCTGCCAGCTATGCCAGAGAGATGGGCTTGTGGGGTACATGATAACCATTGACTTTCCTAATGTGGTGTTCCTGTCAGCTTCCTGGAGAGCAGCTAATACTCACTCTCCTCCACAGAAATACAGTGTTGGGACAACACATGTGCTGTGCTAACTCTGGATTTTACATACCAGCATTTTATTTTCTGTGGAAGCCATAGAACTTTCTTTTCCTTCATCATATAAATCCTGGGTTGTCAAGGTGGCTGTATAAATCATTCTTGAAACTTCTGTTTGTGAAAGAGATTTTAATTTTGTCAATGGCAAACTACAGTAGTAATACAGTAGTAGGGGGCAAAACAAGCTAAGCATCCCCAAATTTTCAATGAAAGGCACCAGGGAAGCAAATGTTTACAGAAAATGGTGTTTAAATATACTGAATATAATGATTCACGATAAACTATGTGCATGTAAGCACACTGCATAGTGGTTCATACCTCAGAGATTAAAAGGCACAGTATATAACTGAGGATATGGAGTAGGGAGTTAGCTCTTTCATGCTTAAAAATGGTCCTCTAATGATGGATGTAGCAATACCTTCTTATAGGTCTCAAAAACGACACTTTTTTCTTTTAATTTGAGGTCATAGTTAATCCGTTTTCACTTGAGACTAAACATGTCCTTAGCAGAGGCTCGGAAAGAGTTTGGTGAACACAGAAGTTTATGTGCTAAGTTGAGATCTACCTCTGAAGCTTCTGCTTAAGTGAATTGTACTGTTGGCTTTTTGGAGGTCAATGATGTAAGTAACCTCCACAAAACTAGACCTGTTGTATAAGACTTCAGTAATGTATTGACTTAGGGTTTGCCAGTGTCTACATAAATTGAAGAAAAATCTGTTTTCCATCCATCAAGTAAAGCTGTTAAATCAGATCACATCTGCTTCTATTTTTTTCCTTAGAGAGAATGGCATTCTTGTCACTGCTGCTAACAGAAAATAGCCCTGTTTTAATATGATTCTTCTTTTTGTTTACTTTTGTATCAACAGGGGAGGCTGGAGAAAAGGGGGAGAAAGGTGCTCCAGGTCGTCCAGGAAGAGTTGGGCCTCCAGGAGAAAAAGGTAAATTTGTTAAAGAAGATGTTTTGAAAGTGATTCCTAAGAAAGTCCTGCTTTTTCTTGTGAGATGATGATAATGATGATGGGAGTCCTCTCTCCCTTTGCTGGGTGACTAAATCACCCATGGCCATTTCTGTTTCCTATTGTCGTGGTTTAACTCCAGCTAGCAGCTCAGCCCCATGTAGCCACTCACTCACTTCTCCTGGTTTGGATGGGGGAGAGAATCAGAAGGGTAAAAGTGAGAAAACCCATGGGTTGAGATAAAGACAGTTTAATAGGTAAAGCAAAGGCCATATGCACACAAGCAAAGCATAACAAGGAATTAATTCAGTGCTTCCCACGGACAGGCAGGTGTTCAGCCATCCCCAGGAGAGCAGGGCCCCATCATATGTAACAGTGACTTGGGAAGACAAATGCCATCACTCCAAACATCCCTCTGTTCCTTCTTCTTCCCCCAGCTTTACATACTGAGCACAATGCCATATGGTAGGGAATTTCCCTTGGGTCAGTTGGGGTCAGCTGTCCTGGCTGTGTCCCCTCCCAGCTTCTTGTGCACTCCCAGAATTCTTGCTGGTGGGGTGGGGTGATGAGCAGAAAATGCCTTAATCCTGTGCAAGCACTGTTCAGCAATAATGGATATATTTCTGTGTTATCAACATTGCTTTGGTCACAAATCCCAAATATAGCACCCCCCGAGCTATAATGACAAAAACTATTAACTTTACCCTAGCCAAAACCAGTACAACTTAATGCAGTCATTTCTAGGCTAAGTATTACTTTCTGGTCAAAAAGATATATTTTGGAAATAAAAAAATCTTGATTTTTTAGAAAGGTCTCTGTGAAGAAAAGCATCATAATGTCTTCTTCATAATTTGCTTTCTGCAAATGAAAACCTCATATTAGATCAAAGGAAAAAAATTCACAAGCCTCAATTTTCCAGTTTCTTTTTTTCCGTGAATTTGAACACTCACAACATCTTAATTAAAACCATTGAGGGAAGGCAGTAAGCCATAATAGGCAGAGATGAACATGAGTGTTCCCACATTTTTTGGATATGTGAAAATGGTGATAAATTTGTTTGCATTGTAATTCAAAAATATTTTGAGCTCTTGGAAGGAATGGTGCTCAGCAGTGTTCAATTATACAGCTGAGAGAAATGTAGCATTTCTGTCTTGCAGGAAATTCTGTCTTTCCACGTTTGTTTTCCTCCTGAAGCAAGGATGAAATTTGACCTTCATAAGTTTTCCAGGAGGTGTGTGTTCTGAAAAGTTCAAATTAGGAGTAGTCAAACCCTTTAATCTCAATATTGAAATTAAAGATTGGCATTCCTGTCATGAGAAGGTTGGAGTTAGTTTTTACTGACCTGAGTTTACAGTCTTTCTTTCAAAGGAATTATAGAGATAATTTATACTTCCTTATGATGATGCATGATCCGTTATGTTGTTCTTTTAGGCAGTTATGGAATTCTGATACTGATTATCCTGGGACCAAAATCCATAGCTAGAGCTCTTCCTCCTACAATGCACTGAAAAAATTATAACTTCCATGAGGTGTGTGTGTGGTCAGTCAGTATTTCCCTTATGTAGATATACTTTCAAGGATGACTTCTAGAAAAAAAAATTGGAAACTAAAATTTCAGCTCTTGCAAGGCTATGCAGCATGAATTATGACAGAATAATTTAGGTTAAAAGGTTGTAAAGAGCTCATCTAGTCCAATCTCTGCTTTAAACAGGGCAGATTTCAATATCAGAGCAGGTTGCGCAGGGCCTCGTCCAGTAGACTTGTGAAAATCTCCAAGGATGGAGATTCCACATACTTTTTAATCAGTCTGTTTCACTGTTGTCATTGTGAAAGTCCTGTTGTAGCTTGTAATCATTGCATCTTGCCCTTTCTCTGTGTGTCTCTGACAAGAAAACGCTGCATCTTTTCTAGAAACTCCTTGTAAGTAGTGGAAGACTGTAATTAACTCCTCCCTTACCTTTCTGTATTCCAAGCTAAATAAAACCATCTTCCTCAGCTGGACATCTGTTTGCTTTTCATGTATGAGGGCCCAAAAATCTCTGGGTCCTTTTATGCAAAGGAGTTTTTTTACCCATTGGCCAGACTTCATCAATGCATCCTAAGGAACTTAGGATCTGGCTGAACCCATGATATTCCTGTCAACACATTTCTGCAGCTTGTTGAGCTCCTCCTGACTGGCAGGGCTGTCCTCCAGTGCACCAACCATTCCTGCCAGCATGGAGCATTTTCTACTTCTTGCCCCCTTTCTGCAGTGAAGGACTGGTTCTCGAGGAATGTCACTCATTAGCAGCTGCTGATTAGACTTTGGCAGCCTTGCAGCGGCACCAGCCAGCGCTCTCAGCATCCTTGAATGCCCTGTGGGCAGGACCAAGGGCTTGTGTAGATCCAGGTGAAGTAGTCCCTCATTCAATCGTCTGCTGCCATGAGCAGCTTGTCCTCCCCAGATCTTTGCTACCAGACATGCAGAACTGTGAGACCAGAGAGCAGACCTTGCCAGCAGAGACAAAGGCAAAGAGAGCACTCAGTGCCTCAGCCTTCTCTGTGTCCTTTGGCGTGAGGTTGTCTTGACAACATCTTGAGAACCTCTCTCATCACGCTGTCTTACCTGTTTCTCTATCTTGGCATTTTGTCATGTCACTTCAAAATGCTTTGGACCATGTGAGATGTGGAAGTACTCTTTTTCATTCAGGCCAATCCATGATGTAGCATTTAATTTATTTTATACTGTAAAATTGCATTTGTTTAAAAAATAGTTCTCATAAGGTATGCTTGATTAATGCTAATAACAGTGATAATTTTCTAGTTTTCCATACCTCCAAAAATCCAAAATTCTGATGAAACAAAGAAGAAACACTGAAGTGGAACACACTGCAAGAAAACATACATGAAACAGAAAAGAGATTAAAGAAAATTGAATATTAATACATACTATATAGGTATTTTGCCAGGTAGTACTTTCAACTAAATACAGGCAAAATTTCTAACTACTTCTGTAGCAACATGTTTTTTCTGCTTTTTTTTTTTTGCATCCAGAAATTTCTACAAAAAAACTCTTGTTTAAAATAAATTCTAAGTAACTACTCTTTTCATTAATGCTGTGCATTTTGTAGATATTTGTCTTCATCAACTCCTTTCCACAAATGCTTCATCAATGAAAAAAACACAGTTACCTTAAAACAAATTCGGATTATATGGCACCATATTTCATCATGGTACTATATCCAGTATACTTTGAATGTCACGGTGTTGACTTGATAAGCAGACTTCACAGATGTAATTTCTAGTCTGTAGAAAGGACACAGAAGAATATGCAACTTTGACCTGGAAAAACCTTTCAGTCTCCTGACCTTTCAGTCTCTGGTTAACCTCCACAGACTGTATGTAGTGTGCAGACCTGTAGGTAAGTTCATGCATAAATACTTTTCTAGACTCTCAAGCTGCATGAGACTGAGTATATTCTCTTCCAGCAGACCAAGGATTTTCCTATTTCTTATCCAGAAGATGGAATGTTGAGGCAAAAATAAAATATAACAATATGCTTGGCAAAAATCATTGTTCCTTCACTTTGCATTTGCCCCTAAAAACACCCATGGATAGTCACAGCAGCCCTGCTTCTATGCAGTAGTCTGTTAAATTTCAGTCAGTGTGTTAGCATGTATTTGACCACTTGTATTTCTCTTGAAGCCCGATGATTTTTGTCCTGGTCTAATACTTGGCTCCTTCTGTTGATGCAAGCTGCTAAATTTAATGTTATTTTTCTCCTCTTTGAGTAAGTGATGGTATACATGAGGGAGAAACTGTAATCCTTCTGCCACATTTGTAGAGTTTTCTACTTTTGGTCTTACTTTACAGAATCACACTAATCTTTTTTCTTTTACTTCTTTTTCTTTCCTCTTTCTTTGTTTCATTTCTCTAGCAAGTCCATCTAAGAAAATGTGTTTAGTTTATTTGAATTCCATAGGTACATAATAACCATAAGGTAACTTGCAAAAGAAACTATCTTCTTATGGCATATTTGACCTGAAATGAACAGCTCAAGATAAGAAAGTGCAGCGAATGTTTTTATCATATCCTTTTCTCATGATATTTTCAGATTTGGGTAATTCAGAAGCTGATAAACATGAAAACTTTCTGGTGCTTACCTGAAATAAATCTCATTCTGGCTGTCCTGATGCTTCAGGGTGACATCAGACATACTGATGTCTTTGGGTGTTGATTAAGGTTAAATTCCACTTACTTTCCTCATTGCTTTTAATTAATTGTATAGGTCAATTATGATGCATAGCATGTCAGCAGAATATGAAGCTGTGTTGGCCTTATGTAAAGTTTGGGGCATGGGTCGAGTGCAATGGCTGTTTCAGATGAAAGCAGTGTGTACTGCAGCACAAGTTTTGGAGTGTGAAGTTCACAGAATTAACTTTCTCCCTTTGCTCTGATGGCTGTGCTCTCCCATGTTGGGAGTAAACTCAGTTATTTAACTAAGTCATGGTGCAGTCTGTGAGGCCGTAACTTCCATGTATTCAAATTCCACACGGATAGTTCAGTAACAATACAGCCCTGTGAATATTCCCAGAATACCTTACAGCAATCTAAATAAGGAGGGGAAGGTGAATTTACACTTGGAATGTGACATCAAAGGAACAGCACATTAAAAATATGTTCTTCAAGATATTTCAATTTTCTTAGAGCCATAACCATTTAAAATATATATTATTTTAGTATTTTAATTCCAGCCTTTATACATTGTACTTAATTTATGTACAACTATAATGGTATGTGAAGCAGAGTCACATACTGTTCCTGAGCTTGGAACTCAACTGTCTCTACCTTTGCAGTGTGAGCACAGTGATTTTGGCTTTTGCCAGCTAACACTTTCCCAGGCAATTCCTGGGCATATTTTGGGAGCTAACACAAATGAGCAGCTTGCGAGATTATTCTGGCTTGAAGAGTAGAACAATTTAGTATCATGCAGTGTACCATTCTTGGCCACCTGGTTCCCAGTTCCAGGGAACAGTCCCAGGCATTTAGTTTACTAATACAGGCACAACCTCTTAAGTAGAAGAGAAGACTCATTAATTTAATTGGATTGGAGCCAGAGTGCTCAGTCATTTGTATAATCAAATTCTAAAAAGATGTAATAATATCTTAATTTATATTTTATTATTACTGATTGCTCATTAATATGTAATCAATCAATCCTTTGCATTTCTGAGTCTATTTCCACATGAATTTATTGCTCGCTAAGGAGTGCTGCAGGCAGTATTCCCTATAAAAGTCCTGACATTGACAGTTGTTAATTCACAAAGTGGGTATCTGGTTCAAAACTGTCTTTCAGTTCCACCTGAACTCAATAGGATTTTGAGAAAATCCTGCTAAACTGAGTGGGCAAAAAGATGGCAGATGGGCTTCAGTGTAAATAAATATATTACCTAGGGACATTAGGGATGCATGATTTAATCTATACTTAAATGATGCCAAAACCCAAAACTGTCACTTAAAACTCAAGAACTGCTCTGAAGTCATTAGCAGGAGTCCCAAGGCCAACAGAACACTGCCCGTCATCACAAAAGGATGACAAAAGAACAAAGAACAAAACAGGAAGCTTCTTTTTGCAGCTGATTTTGTTCTGTACAAAAGCCTGACATGCTCTATCTCAAGTAATGAATGTGCTTCTGGTCTCTGTCTCTCAAGAAGGACTTGAGAGGTTAGAGACGGGCACCAAAAATGTGAGAAAGAGGAGCTGCCTCATAGGGAGAAACTGGACAGGCTGAGACTCTCTGAGAGAAGTCTGAGGAGGTTATAATCAAGGTTACAGAATCACCAGATCCCATCACACTTGAACTAGGAGGCACTCTCTGAAGCTGCTGGGGACAGATCCTGCAATTCTATCTGCAAAGGACTGCAGATAGTGGGGTTGTGGGATCTTCCAGTACTGCCCCTTCTGCTGCCACCACAGGAAACAAAGTCTTGGCCTGGAGGGACCACTGGTCTGAAGAAGCTTGGTATTATGTTGTTAACATAATTCTAGCAAGATAGTGTTTCATGAGGGCAGTTATTTCTCTTTGTTTGCCTCTGAATAGAAGCCTCCATTCAGGAACGTACCGTACTATTTTGATTTTTGTTTTGAATGTACTTTTAAATCCTTTAAACTTTTCTGCTGCCTTCCTAGACTGTTTTTTTTTCTCACTATCTTTAGTTTCCTTTGCAAATTTTCTAACTATTCTGATTTCTAGTCAGTATAGATTGATAATAGTTCACTTTTTTCCTCCTGTTTTTTATGTAAAGCTTTTAAAGTTTCACTTTGTCATTATGATACCTGTCTAACATGAGTGGGATGGATCACTACTGAGACGTGCTTATTTTTCCATTGCCTACCATGGGAGTTCAGATAAATATCTTAGACTAAAAACCCTAACTTTAAGATGGCTAATGCTGGGTGAAATTGATTTCCCTCAACTATATAAAATGCCACCTGTGATCATGCATGTTCAGTCATATAAGAATATCTGTTTAACATTGTCGGTGAGACGGACAGTGGGATCGAGGACACCCTCAGCAAGTTTGCCAATGCTACCAAGCTGTGTGGCATGGTCAACATGCTGGAGGGAAGGAATGCCACCCAGAGAGACCTGGACAGGCTGGAGGTGGGCCCATGAAGTTCAAGAAGACCAAGTGCAAGGTCCTGCACCTGGGTTGAGGCAATCCCAAGCACAAATACAGACTGGGCAGAGAATGGATTGAGAGCAGCCTGGAGGTGAAGGACTTGGGGGTGTTGGTTGAAGAGAAGCTTAACATGAGCTAGCCATATGCCCTTGCAGAAATCCAACCACACCTTGGGCTGCACCAACAGCCGTGTGGATAGCAGACTGAGGGAAGTGATTCTCCCACTTTGCTCTCATGAGAACCCCAGCTGGAGTGCTGCATCCAGCTCCAGGACCCCCAACATAAAATGGACATGGACCTGCTGGGGCAAGTCCAGAGGAGGGCCAGAAAGATGATCGAAGGGATGGGGCACCTCTGCCTTGAAGACAGGCTGAGAGAGCTGGGCTTCTTCAACATGCAGAAGAGAAGGCTCCAGGGAGACCTTAGAGCACCTTCCAGTAAAGGGACCTACAAGACAGCTGGAAAGGGACATTTTACAAGGGCATGTACATAGGACAGGGAAGAATGGCTTTAAACTGAAGGAGGTCAGGTTTAGATTAGATATAAAAAATTAGATATTAGAAATTCTTTACTATGAGGATGGTGAGACACTGGAACAAGTTTCCCAGAGAAGCTTTGCATGCTGCATCCTTCAAAGAGTGTTCAAGGGCATGTTGGATGGGGCCCTGAATAACCTTGTGTAGTGGAAGGTGTCCCTGCCCATGGAAGGAGGTTGGTACTAGATGGTCTATGTAACTTATTGTAGCCACTGTTCCCTCACCAATCGACGACCTTCATTGGAGTGGATAATTCAGACTTTTCAGAGCAAAGCAGTTCTGTAGCCTGTTGATATATTTGGAATTTTCTGATTTCCAGTTGCCAATAGTTTTTTAAAAATGAAGTGTCCTGAATGTAAATTACTACTACAGCATCATTATATCCTTTAAAAAGATCATTCTCATTCAAGTCAGGCTAGCTAGTTGCATTGGAAATGCTGACTGCTGCAAGACTATCGAGGTACACTGGGGGAAAGACTTTTTAATCTTCATCTGTCTCTTATGTTCTTTTTCTAAGTATCTGCAGATTGCTGTCAAAGATGGCACTAGATTCAAGAGGCCTTTGGTGTGGTTTGGTACACTTCTACTTTCCTTGTTAGGTAGGTGTCTGTGATGTCCTCTATGTCAAATCATGAATTTGATTTGATTTGTCTTAAAATCCTTAAGTTTGGAAAGAAAACTACTGCTCTCTTCTTTTTAACATGATTCAATTAAATTTGTCTTGTGACATGGTGAATTTGAGTTTCTGCTAGATTTATCCTGTTGATGCCTTTTTCTTTTTCTAGGTAGTTTTATATCTTCTCGTCTGTTCCAACTAATCCTGAAGAGATTGTCCATACTGTATGACCTCCATTTATAGTATTGCACAGAGTCAAACCCCTCATTTTTTCACTGTTTTGCAGCCCACCATTCATCTCTGGAATTTTATTTCTTCTCTTGTTTGTGGGCCTGAAAAAGCCACCAAAAAGATCACTTAAAATTTCCTTCTCTTCAGTTCTTTCCCAAATCCTTTAAATCTTCTTTAATTGGTTCCAATGTATACCACCTTCATCTGAGAGATGACAAATGACTTTCTTCAGTTCTCTATTCAAACTTTGTGTTTGATTTCCTACTTTTGGTCTATGGAGACTTAATTTCTTTTATTGTCCCCATTTCTTTCCAGCTATTACTTCCTGATTTCATTAAGACTCATCAGACTGCATTTTTGACAACCATAGGGCCCCTAAAAAGGGCTTTACAAAAGGTATTAAAACTTGTGAAACCCTGAAGGCAGATGGGTCTCTCTTGGAACTTTGTGATTTATTCTGCAGAAGAAGCAGAATAAGCAAGCCCCTGGAGTGGAAGCAGGGGTTAGTCACTGTAAGAGAAACCCAAATGTGAACAGTTCTTTTAATGAGCAAAGGAGGTTTAATGTATGTCTTCATTGCTTGAGATAACACACTTTACTTCTGAGCAGAGCACATAGGTTTTACTGGCTGTGACTGAGAAGCAGTTCATTTTCTGGAAGTTTTTGCGAGAAAGAAAATGAAAAAAAAATTGTATTTTATTTTATTTATGCATTACATCTATGAGTTTATTTAATTTCAGGCTGAAATCTGAAAGGTGTCTCAGCCTGAAAAGAGAAAGCATTCAAACACCTGATAATCTGTAATGGTAATCCCAATTAATTAGTATACAAAGCAAGAGACATAATTTTCAGAGCAACTTGATTGACTGATTACAAGCTGGTACTTACAGTAGGAGTAGATAAGAGAAAAAAAAATTTGGTTTCTAGTGAAAGCCAGTGTCCAGTAGTGTCTGAATTTGATACTTATTAGAAACAAAGGAAAATCATTGGTTGTAGGACTTGCCAATAATTAATTAGACCAACAAACCACACGCATTTGGCTTCTCTCAGTTTAGAGGAAATTGTTTCTTTCTGGCTCATGCCATCAAGTGACAAGAGTTGCTTGAGACTTCATGAAGTAATAGAGATGACATCTCTTAGCCTAGCAGTGGTCAGTTTATATCCTGAAACTTGTTGTTGATTTCACTTTTAAGTTAATGACAAAATGGGTCATGAAATCATCCAGCTTTCAAAAATACATATGTCTGTCCAGATGCAGTAGCAACAGGGGGCAACAGATCTTCAGTTTTCATAGATCCAAAACTGAGGCTGAGCTATGACAATTTGCACAAGTCCAATTGCTGGATCCTTATGGTAGATTTTCCTCCTAGCTTGTCTCATTGTTTCCTTGCACCTGTGTAGTTGAACAGTGCATGGCAGATGTTGCTTTGAGCAAAGAAGCAATCTTTTCAACAATCATTGAGAACAACGTCGTCAATATTTCCTAAAGCAGTCTTGGTCTTGGATTTCTGCAGGATGGGAGCCTCAGAAGGCATTCGTCCCTGTAGTCCCTCCTTACCCACTCTCCTTTAATGTACCACTCCTTTAATAGTGTGGTACAGTGGGAAACCTATCTCATATGACAGTATTTATATTGTATAAATAAGTCATTAGGCCAAAGCCAGCCCTCAGTTACAGTGGATTCTGAGATGAAATGTCAATTGTGTTTGGATCCTTTAAGTCTTCTCAACTCCATGATAGTTTTAATCTGCTGATCCCTGTTTGAACGCAACATCCCCTCTTCTGCATTTTCAATATAATTCTGTCATGATCTGTTGAAAGAAGTTTGCAAAAGCTTTCCCAGTGGTTTTCAGCCAAGGGCTGTTGGCAATTACACCTTCATGCCTTGTTAGTGTCAATTGTTTAGCAAAGATAAAATCCCTGTCTAGGTTGCTATACGTAAGTTCTTCACACGGATTGAGCTGGACTTCAGGAGTTCGATGAATATTTGGGATATAGCATGGTTTTGTTCATTGTAAAAACTGATGCTGCAAACAGTAGAATCTGAATGAATCAGACTACATTGCTACCTCATGCCTTTTATCTTTCTGTTATGTGTAGGAGAAATGGGGGACAAAGGACAGAAGGGCAGCATAGGACGGCATGGAAAAATTGGTCCTATTGGTTCAAAAGGTATGTTTAATTCACTTGTTTCTCCATTTGTGTTTCAGGTGAAAAATGTGTGATCATTTATGTTTGAATAAAAATTTAGGGGCTTGAAAAATGGCTAACGACTCTCAGAATTTACCTTAGTAGGAATTTTCTCACGCTGTAGTCAGCCAGGTCACTGAGATCTCTCAACCAGTTACCTTTTGCTGTGACAGCAGTATATGTAGTCTTAAAGCACCATGAGTATCCTGGTTTGTGGGTAAATAAAGAACTTTGTATTGTCACACAAGTGTGGACAGTTAAGAAAGCAGATGGGAAGACAGACATGCTGTACTTTGGCAGACTTTCAAGACCCAGAAGATGTGTTTTCTTATGTTGATTACTCCATAGGCTTCCTACGTGACTTTGGTTAAGTGGTTTGGACCAGTGTTTGCCTAAGCATCTAGATTATGATTCGAAATTTAGGCATATCCAGCTCTTTTCCCTCTAGAGCATCTGAATTTACTGGTTCTGTGAAGTTTATGAATGTCAAGAAATGGATGTTGGTAGGTATTATTTGGGTTCAAGTTTCATAGCTTTGATTGGCCTTTGTTGTGGAATGACTAGGACAGAAAAATCTTTATTTTTGCTTGGGCATATTTCTACTTTCCACATTTGAATTTTACTAGAGATAAAATAAGTAAGTGCTAAATGAACTATTGACAGAAAAGGCTGCATTAACACTATGTTATTTTTCATGTCTTCAGGTGAAAAAGGAGATAATGGTGACATAGGACCACCAGGTCCTAATGGTGATCCAGGTAATCCATAACACACCTTGTTTATGTGAAAGACTTTTCATCACTAAAAATACATCTGTTTACATACTGGGGGAAATAATGAATTATTTTTGCATAGGTACTGTAGTATTTCACTGTGATATTTTCAAATGACTTAAAATCACTGAAGTTGCAGTAGTTGCTGGGCTTGTAGTGTCTGTGCTAAAACAGTACCTCATACCTTCTCAGAGGAGCAATCTCTCCAGAAGCCTAGTGGGAACTGAAGGCAAAGGAGCGTCTCTGCATATCTCACTCGGTCTTCCAGTCAACACAAAGCAGCAGGCTGGATGCTCCTGCCCCTCCATGAATTATTGATATAGGAGCAGATTGTCAAGAATACAGATCACAGAATCACAGAATGGGTCAGGTTGGAAGGGACCACAGTGGGTCATCTGGTCCAACCTCTGCTCAAACAGGGCCATCCTACAGCACACTGCACAGGATTGTGTCCTGGCAGTTCTTGAGTATCTCCAGTGAGGAAGACTCCACAGCCTCTCTGGGTAATTTGTTCCAGTGCTCAGTCACCTGCACAGTAAAGTTCTTCCTCATGTTCAGGTGGAACTTCTTGTGCATCAGTTTCTGCCCATTGCCTCCTGTCCTGTTGCTTGGCACCAGCAAGCACAGCCTGGCTCCATCTTCCTGTCACTCCCTCTCTCTAGGTTCTTATATGGAGGTATATGGATCTTCCAGGGGTATATAGATGTTCTAGAGAAACAGCCTACCATAAGAAGTGTAAGCCTTGCAAGAGTGGCAGGTTCAGAGTTGACTGAATTAATCCCTTCCTGGCAGAGTGCATTGGAGGTGCACAGATTAGATTTCTCATGAGAGCATAATTTGTCACTAATTCTTGAGCCAGCGTGCCATGCACCTGGCCAGCATGCACAGTTTTGCAGGGCAAGTACCCTGTGCTTATACTGGCTTAGACAACTGAGCTGAGTAATTGGGTAGTCCAATGCAGATTTTAGTAATTACATACAGAACTGCAAACTGTAATAAATGCAAACAGTAATTGATCCTCCTTTTGAGATTTGTGGTCAAAGATATAACAATTACCCTTTTAGTATTCACATTCAGATTATCTTTGTCAAACCTCTACCATTTTGAGTTACTAGATGATTTTCTATTGTCTAATTTTATTGTCAGAAGTATTGCAAATTCTGTCATTTCAAAACCACAGAACTGCATTTTGCAGGTAATTTTGTGGTTGGAATTTTGGATCTGCTGTGTTATGTTCCTTGTGAAGAACTCACAAGTTTTTTGCTGTGAAAGAAGTTTTTGAGAAAACTAAAGAAAATAATTTTACTGAAAATGGGAATTTTTGGTAAATGTTTTTAGTTAAAAAATATTGTGGTTTTTTTGCAGAGAATATCTATCTCTGTTTAGGTTAGTGCTAATTATTCAGGGCTGAATATTTGTGGGAAGTGCACTGAGCTGTTCTTCACAGGCCCAGACACCCCTGAGAATCATATAAGGGTGCAGGATAGAGAAGGCTCTAATTTTCTGTCTGTTATTTGCAAGACAGCTTTCTCCAGGGCTGCCATGCTGGACCTTTTCATAAAATTGTTGACATAATTGTTGAAATTAGGTAGCTTTTTGATTTGGGTGTATCTGTATCATTTCACAGGCATCCCTTGTGAGTGCAGTCAGCTAAGGAAGGCTATTGGAGAAATGGATATTCAAGTAGCCCAGCTGACAACAGAACTAAAATTCATAAAAAATGGTAGGTTAATTTTGTATAACAGTTTTCCTTTCTTGTTGCCTCATTTTGTCGGTGTAATCGCTCGTAGAGAGTGTCACCGTTCCACATCTGATTTGTGAAGCTATTTTGGGGTGTGCAGTGACTTGGTTTATAGAAATGCGAGTGCTCACTTTTCAGCACTGCCCTCCCCCGCAGCTGTCGCCGGCGTGCGTGAGACAGATAATAAGATCTATCTGCTGGTGAAGGAGGAGAAGAGGTACAAGGAAGCCCAGCTGTACTGCCACGGAAGAGGAGGGACGCTGAGCATGCCCAAGGATGAGACTGCCAACAACCTGATTGCCTCGTACATCAACCAAGCTGGGCTCACCAGGGTCTTCATTGGGATTAACGACCTGGAGAAAGAGGGGAATTTCGTCTATTCTGACCGGTCACCCATGCAGACCTTCAACAAATGGCGCAGTGGGGAGCCCAACAATGCTTACGACGAGGAGGACTGTGTGGAGATGGTAGCATCCGGAGGCTGGAATGATGTAGCTTGTCACATTACCATGTATTTTGTATGCGAATTTGACAAAGAAAATGTCTAAGCTACTCTGCTCTTCCTTTATTTTAAGAAAAATGTTTAAGACAATTGTACAAGTTACTCCATGTTTATAGAGTACAAGTGGAATTTTGAAAGCATGCAGCATCAGTGTTGTACAGCTGTAAATACAGTTTAGGTATTTCAAATATCAGTGTTTACCCTTCAGAAGGGAAGAGCAGTAATAAGACATAGCTTGGTTGGGGTTTTTTAATGTAGGAAAATATATCTGTTTAGATAAAAATGTGCTTTGGGGCTAAAGTTTGCCCTTACAACAGTTAACAAATGTGATTACATGACTGTAAGGGAAGACAGAATTTGGCCTCTTGTTGTTAGATTGATTAGAATTAGATTCCTGATATTCTTTTAGCTTAGTAAAATTTGTAGTTATAAATGCTAATTACTTGTAGTGCTACAGGGATATTTTGGCAACAAGAGAAATATTTTGTATACTCCAGTTAATAAGTACAAATATTACTGTAGGTTTTTTGAATGTTACACCTTTTTTTAAAAAAAACAGGCCAAAGCAAAACAACAAATCAGGATTCCTATCAATTATGTAATGTTTCTTTTTAAACTGTTCACAGATGTATGAACAAAAAGCATTTAAGTAAACTGAATTTTAATGGTGAGGGAGGCCAAAGTCGAGTGAAAGATGTCCCTGCCCATGGCAGGGGGTTGGAACTAAGTAATCTTTAAGGTCTCTTCCAACCCAAACTATTCTATGATTCCATGATTCTGTGATAGGAAATTTCTCATAATTTAGTACATAAAGAGAGTTTCCATCCAGATAGTGTTTTGGGGTTGGCTAGAAATAAAAGTAAGAATTCGATTTTCTGCATTCCTTAGTTGAAAATGATTCAGTGCATGAAGTATTTCAGACCGCAAATGATTCCCTAAAGTAAACGTTTCACATTTTTATAAGATAATCTTAGTGCATCTTGTTACAAAACAAGCAAAATACCAGCCCTCCGCAATTTAAGGCAGACTTCATATATATGCAATTAAGCTCATGAAAACATGTTAGCTAGCAGTTCCTTTTGATAAGAAAACAGCTTACATGTTTACACAGATTGTAATCCCCTGAAAAGCAGGAAAGTTTCTGAAATTTTTCTGATTATGTATATAGCAGTAATAAATAACTTTGCACAAATAATTTATGTACCAAATTTACAATTACATGTGATGGAAAATGTGATGTATATTTAAAAAAAACCCCCGCATAATTTCACACAAAAAAAAGATGCATTACATCAGCTCTTCACAGAAGCCAGTTGCATGCCACCTCATCTCACTGTAAGACATAGAAAAATTGATGAAATTTGCAAAATCTCTGACTGCATTTCTTTAGGAATACCTTGCATGTTGTAACTGCTGGACTCTGCCTAGCAGGCTGCTGCTCCCTGAGAGCTCAGCGAGGGTTTCCTAGGGCCATGTGCCCAGTCACATCCCGGAGTCCATTTCGGAGAGCCCCGCGACCTGGCTCCGGCAGCCAGCAGCGTTACAACGCAGTGGTGGTAAAGAAGGTAGAGAAGGGTCTCTCATGAGGGTTTGAGATGGCTTTAATCACATCTTGTCCCTGCAATGTTCAGAGGTAGAGAGACAACGTGGGGTGTGGGGTGGTTTTGTCAGGGGCCCAAGGGCGGTCCCTGGGTGGGGTTGGGGTACAGGAACAAATAGGGAGAAACCGAGGGAGTGGCCAGGGCTGGGGCAGGGAACAGGGGGAACATGCAGAAACACGGGGGTCAACAGGCCACCCCACTTGCAGAGTGTTTTAAGATGATTTTTAAGGATAAATGATCCTTGCATAACATTCTGATCAAAATGTATATCTGATCATTATGGGAGATTGGTCTGTAGGATATCCACAGTGGATATGGCATGTGGTCCCAGAGATTTCTGTACAACAAGGCAAAACCAACTCGTATCACCTCTGCTGTGCTGTGCCATGTAAACAATCAATGACCGTACAGTGCTGTTCATATCCACAGACTCTGACATTATTTGATTTATATACCTAAGAGAACAAACCATTTTGCTAGCTATATTTACTCTGTAAATCTCAATCCTTTATATATATATATGTTTGCTATTAATTTTGAAGATCTCTAGCATTACTATAATATCCTATAGTATTTGTTTATCAGCCCAGCTCCAGAGCAATCGCTTGAAATGAATGGGTCCTTTGATGGCTTTACTTTCTTTTAATAAAGATAGGTATGATACCTGTGTGGTAGTCATTCTTCCAACTGCATATTGAAATATATTAAATAATGTGAATCTGTTTCTACACTAATATTCAAAGACTCTGCAGAATTTGCAGGGAGCTAACAATTCCAGTAGAGCAATTTGTTTAGAATAGTTCCTTTTGGATATCATGATTGTTTCCTGCCTGCTATAGAAATCCTCAGAAACCATTTAAGTCTCCAACATACTTTTGTCAAATCATTGTAGCTATATTAAAACATTTGAAACCTGAGATACAGATATCTGAAGCTCCCTCATTATGTGTGCTGAAGTTGCTGTTTATTTTCCACCTAGGTTTTGAAAGTCTCTGTTGTATTGTTCAGTTTCCTCAGAAAGATGAAAAGAGGCCTTTTAGGGAGATGGGAAGCTTTTTGAGATGCCAAATGCTCCTGTTTTAGCTGGAAGTCACACCATGTTTCAAAGATTGCCTTGATGTGTGGAGCATATAGACAGTCTCAATTTCTATTAAAATTTAAGATAAAAAATAAAGGCAATGGAAAAAAATTAGTCTTCCTAGTTTCATGTTCTTCAGGATATTTTTTTTGCAATGCTCAAATGCTCAATGCATATGTGAGGTAGAAACTAAATTAATTTATTCTATTAATTTCTAATAAATTGTCAGGTACTTGTACACTGGCTGCAGCAGTCCTTATTACACCATTTGGGCAAAGGGAGCAAGGCTAGTGTGTAAGGTCTCTAGCTGACCTGCAAAAGGCAACAACAGCACATCTGATATTTACCCCTTCGAGGAACTGGGTGAGAAATGATGGAGGCATTGGAAATGAATGAGCCCTTTGTAATTTCTTTCACTCTCTAGTTGCTGATGCCTGTAGGTAGACCCTTGCTGGAGGCAGAAATCAATGTTGCACATAGTGCTCAGCCTACATGAAGCCTGCTGACATGCTTGGTAAGGTTTCCATTACTCTCCCTGGAATTTGGAACTATTGTTTTCTTAAAAAATGAAATGAGTGATATGTTAGTTTTACTTGGGGTGTTTTCCATGTGCATTAAAACCTGCAATTGTGGTCTAATTACTCATTTTGTGTAGTTCTGCAGAAGCCTTTGGAACGTGTCTGTCTGGCAAGCATTGGTGTTTCTCAGATTATTCTTATATGCTCTATTTTTGATGGATAATTTTTCCTCATAAATATATACCCATAGCCCTTATTTATTTCATTCTTGAATAAAGGGCATTTTGTGGCATTTAAAAAGGCAACAATAGCAGGGTTTTTTTTACTGAAGTCACCCATTCATGTTCTTAAATGACTTCTTCACATAAAATATGGATTTCATTCAACTATACTCTGCACCTTTAGCTGCTAAGGCTGTGTGTTGTAGGATTGATGTCAGGGCCAGACGTGCACCCCCCTTCTAGGAGGGGACTTGGTAAAGGTAACTGGCTGAGTCCAAGGGAGCTCCACTGCCTGTGAGAGCTCTGACTTGCTGTGGACCTCTTGGGAGAGCACTGGATGATGTCTGATCCTGATCACCATCGAGATTTGCCACTCCACAACCTCACTCCTTGGTAGAGGGTGCTGCTCCCACTTGCCTTGTTAATCTGCTCAGCTCCTGGCTCACCATCCCTTGTGAACCAGCTGCTCCTCACTGTGCTCTGACAGATGACATGATTATCCCTGGAAATATGGGTTTATTACAGGTTTGTTAGCAGCAGAACTTCTCCCTGACTGTGAGTTTTAAACATTCTTATATCACAGAGAAGAACTGTAAAAAAATTAATATTCATATGTGGGATATAGAGCATCCTTATTCATGTAAGTAAAATGGAGTGCTTCATTTTTCATAAGCTCGGGAAATGCCAGTTCAAATACGCTTTACAGAATAGCAGCTGGTTGGACTTTTTTTGATACAGTTCTTGATGAAAAGTGAAAGAAGATGATATTAAAATAATTTTAATTGTAAAATATGATGAAGGTTCACAATGGAGGAAGACTTTTGAAGTAGATATTTTTCAGATGTTGACTTTTAGAATTTTTCAGAATTTATTTTCCAAGTTCTAAAGCTTTATTTTGACCCGTAAAGTGATTTGATTTTATATTATTGTCAATATGTTTTACACCATGTCAGTAACAGTGATCTGTATAAGGCTTGAAGTATTTTACTTTATTCCTTAGGTGTTTATTTCCAAAGGGAACAAGTTATCTTTTTGAGACTTCTATTTGCTGTGCTGAAAGAGTGTGACATTGGAATTGTTTTTTCCTCCTGGGCCTGCTATGACACTGTAAATGCTTTGAATACAAAACAATATATAGTTCAACCTATATTACACAGAAGATATTCTTACTGATTATGGAAATTATTCATGTAAGTATTATGCCATATAACTAGTAGTTTATGCACTATTCCAAATGTCCAAACCAATCATTAGATAAAATAAACACAAGCCTTTTGAAACCTGAAAATCTTACAAATATACTTTCATCCTGCATTAAAACAAAAATTTGCCAAAGGAACCAAATTTACAGTACAGCAGAAATTCAGGGTTTCCCCTAGTCTGTATCTAGATCTAGTTTTTGTGGGAAACTCAGTGACTTGTGGTGGTCATGGCTGAATCAAATCCGTGAGTAGAGAATTAGCCAACAATGCAATGATGTGCCACTTTATACTTTCTGAAGTGCTTCCCCTTAGCCTTTATTGGTTGAAGAGTCAGTGTCTTTTCACTGGAGATTCTGGTTTTCAAATTTTGGTTTGCCTGTGGTGCCAACAGGTCTGCCACAGATTATGGACGAAGAAATGGGATTTTGTCCACAGTGGGGACCTGGAAATGCTTGTAAAACTGGCTGTGATGGGAAAGATATTGTGCAAAACTGGAGCTGGCCACTCACCCCTTCCTTGGGGTGCATATTCCTTGTAAGGGAGAGTCAGTCCAGCCTACCAAGAGAAACACTGACCTTGTTATTGTGGGTAAAAACAAATCAGAGTTTTAAGATTTACCTGGGGAAAAAACGTGCAGTGAAGAGGTTTGACTATTTACTTTACAGAGTAGCTGTGAGAAAGAACAGTTTGGTTTTAATTTTGCTGTGATAGAATAGTAAAAGCTATGTGAAATGGGAGAGAAAGGGTTTGTGGAGAGGACGGCAGTTGTGTGCTCAAGGTGTTTTTCCAGATGCGAGTCTCCTCCTAGCCCAGAGCTTTTCTATTGGATGAGGAGGGGAGTCCTCTCAAGAGGGCGAGCATGAAATGGAAAAGGTGGAAGAAGCAGCAAGTGGATGTGCAGAACTGGCGGTGAGTGGGATGCCCATGAGGAGGAATGTAAATGTTACTTCCAGCCCTTCTCCTGCTTCCTGCTAGGGAAATGTAATTATCTTGCCCTTTCCATCAAAATGTCTCACTATAGCTCTGGATGGGTAACTCACAAAAATAGAGTGAGGTGACCAATTTAGCATAATATCTGTGCCTAAATGAAGCCCAGTTTGGGTCTATGGACAAATTATAGCATCCACCACACTCTGGGTGTATTAATGCATGAAATCATGGGGGATATAATTAAGCACTGCTATTCAAAGGCTAGCTATGTAGTATTGATGAGCTTCTGGATATTCTTTACATATAAAAGTGTGAATACTGCCAGGAATTCAGCAACAGAAGGTCTGCTGTGCAGCTGAACAATACAGGTGTTACCATACTATCATCTAGCGGCAGTAAGAGGCAAAATGAAGGAGCTGAGTGATATTTTGTTTCTGCTTGCATCAGTTGCTGTTTTGTGATTACTGATGCTGTATTGAACAACTGACTTCCCAGCTCTGAAGTCTTTAGTCAGCTTTCTTCTTCTTTTTTTTTAATTTGTGAAAAGATTATTTTGAATTATTACAAAGAGACGTGCACTGATTTTAAGTCCAATTCTCAAGTGGGAGTTTTGACTAAGAAGTGAGAAGCATGCCCAAATGAGCTCAATTATCATTCCTTGAAGTGAAGAAATAGAAAACAAATCAAGCTGTGCTCTGCAGGCCAGCATCTAAATTGCAGGTGCAGATCTTCACCTGCAATCAATCAACTCCAGTGAAACCAAATTGATTTATACCTGCTGAGGATTTGAGACACTATCATCATCAATTCTAGATCTATGCTTATTTTGGAAAGAAAGAGAGAGAAGTATTTTGATGTTTATAATTTATTCTGAGCACTTTGAATGTTATTCAAAGTCTGAGCCACTGTAATGGGTGCATCTCCCATGAAGATTTCTGGGCAATAATCAGTTTTGAGACAAATATTGAATGTAAAATAGTTGAAGTAGGTCTATGGTGCAGAACTTTATCCTTGCAGGTACAAAAGGGGTATGATGTAGAACACAAAAGAAGCAGTAAAAACATTCAACACAAAGAATAAGTCCTCTATCATTTTATAGTCTTCCGTGAAAATGCTTTTTGTCGTGCTCAACATTTATCCATAGAAGACAGGGTGCCATCTAGTGAAGAAAAGATTTGTTGCATATCTAAAGAACTGAAAATCCAACTTCGTTCCTGCTTTATTCTTTAGTATGAAAGGAATGATATGGACATTCTGCAAGAGGGAAAGTGCGCACTACGTTAAGTCCACTGTGTTTGTAGAACAAAGAAATAAAAGAAGATATAAAAATGCAAAATACTAATTTCCTTATTACACAATGGCCTCCACATATACATGTAATCTTGTTTTACTTGATCCAATTCCCTGCTTCTTCCCCAGCATTACTACCCTTCTGTTCTACATAAGTAAATCTAATATGGTAACTTGTGACATGTTTAGGTAAAGTTCACTACCTTTTCTAAATATCCCCAACTGGATTAGCAGGAAACGTATAGTTAACGTTGATGTAAGGAATTCCTGTTTCTTGTCTACAGCTTCTGAAAGTGGACAATAAATGCTGTATCCCTTAACCTTGCATTGTAAAAGTATAAATGCACTATAGCTGATGTGCTGATATCGTGCTTAACACTTAGTGGTTACATCTTTCTTAAAAAAATATTCTTTGAGACTACTGTCCCAGTGCCCCCAGTTTTCTTCTTAAAGCTTGTCTTCCTCTTGCGTCTGGCCAGACCCAAAGTGAAGTTAATTATGTACGTTGATTATATATTCCATACTGTAGTTTCTTGGGAATTAATTTGCCAGTGCAGTTGTTTTGAATCATAAGAAACTTAAAATGGATTCTTTGAAAATATGGTTTAAATTGTTAAAAAGGGCAAATCTCCTTTCAGTCTCGATATTTTTGGATTTAGAATAAATAGAATATCCACAAATCTAACCCATGAGACAAATCTGCTTTATGATTTTAAGTGAAACTGAAATGGGCTGGTTTATAACAGATGAGAAGTCAGAGACACCTGGTCTGATGCTTTGTGGGCCAGTTTTGCACAGGCCCAAATCTCTGGTTTTAGTGCCACTTGCAGATTATTATCAAGCAGTGCCCACCTCAGATGCTGGCTGCTCCTTTGGTCAGCTGTGTTAACCTGGTTTTTGAAGAACAGAGCTAATGTGATTGCATGGTGTATTTCCTTCAAATAACTTCTGAACCTTTTAGCCATTGTCAACCAGGTCTGACATAAGGTCTCTGGGATTTGCAATTTTTAAACACTTTATGTAAAAATGTGAATGGGTTTCCAAAGGTTTTCCTCCTCAGAAGATGGCTGCAGTGGGAGCTCACCTGTTGTTAAACACTAGAGAGCCATCTGCTAAACAGACTATACAAAATCCCACAGGAAAAGACTTGATGAGAAATTGTCCTTTCTGGGCACTGAAGTCTTGCAATAATATTGATGGATACTATAGGAAACCATCATTTCTGCTGGATTGCCCCCAGAACAACTCACCTGCTCTGTGATGTCCAGTTGATGTTATGCTGGCTGCAGGGAAAAGGGACAGTTAGATCACCTCTCACCCTATAAGAAACATTTTCCTCCATGTCATTTTGAATCAGTTTTCCAGTGATTTGAGTGTAAATGATATTCGATCATATTTTTACTTAATCCCACACTGATCCTATGCCTTTCCCCTCCCTCACTGAGATCACTAACCAGGGATAAAGAAAGAATTTTCAAAACTACTCAGCATTGTCCTGGCTGTCCTGGGAGCAAGAAAGGGTAAGACAGAGCTGGGCAACAGTCCTGTGCATCCCATTTTTTTCTGCTGGTGATGCCATGATGCATTTCTGCAGGTAATGTAGAGTAGAGACTAGACAAGGTAGAGTTCTGTTAGTCTCTAAAAGGCGGGAAATGATGCCATGACAATTTTTTGCCTTTTCTTTTATACCCCTGTTATACCTTTTTACAACTTCTGTATTCCTAGTGCTTTTTGCCTACATTCTTGGACTTGTTTGTCAAGCTAGGAGACTAAACATTTTAGAAGCTTCGTAGGTAGGGATCAGTGTGCCCCAGACACCAAGGTCCTCTCCAGAACACATTCTGTAAACTAAGATAGAACCATCCAGGGGAAGGCTCCTTGGGGAGGGAAGGGCTCATTCAAGCCTCTCATTGGGGAATTTTTGATAGATATGCTAATTAGTAAAACCTATAATGTTATACCCGATCTTTGGGGGGTGGGGATTGCAGTGTGCATTTTGGTGCATTTGACCTGGACATGTGCACCTAAGGATCCTTAAAATAAATACCAAGGTAAAATCCCTTTTCCCCTTCTAACCGTGTGTGACTCTTGATTTTAAGACCAGGAAAAGGCATCACTGGAAGGGTACTGCATGCTTTATGTTTGCATTTGTACAATGTTTAATGCCTTATCTCATTGGCTGTATTTTTCTTCCCTTACTCTTTACCTGTTTATATGGAGATGGGATATAGGAAGGAAAAAAGCCTTCTCTGCTGTTTAAACAAGTAATGTATATGTGTGACTGGGGACTACAGATAAGTGCATTCACAGAAATCCATTTTTAATAGTGATCAGGTGGGGAAACATCATTTGTCATAAGATTACAGAGAGGAATATTTAAACCTGTTATGAAATTTTTAAAGGTCTTAAGGAATATGATAATGATTATACAGACTAGGTTTATTGCTAGGTATGTAGTGGAAATGAAAAGAAATCAAAAAACCCCACAGTGGACATCAATATTAACTAAGGTATTATGTATGAAATTAGTCTTGAAAATAAGAAAGTAATATTACATTTAAAAAAGGATTAAAGGGAAGCATAATTAACTGGGCTGTTCCTTACTATTGAGGATTTTGGTGAGCCTATTTTATCTTTAATTACCCTGACCTGTTTTTTTTTTGAATGTTTCTTCAAATTAGGTACTTGTTTCTTGGCTTACTCTTACAGGTTGCTTTGCATGATCTCTATCCCTGCTTCATTACCAATCTCGTGACAGAGGATGTTCACCTGCTGTGATGGTGTGTAGGGTTTACTGTACTGGGAGCAGCACTGCAGTGGGCAACCTGACCTGGTAGTTTGCTTAACTGAGGTCAAATTTTGCATCCCTTGGGCAGAGACCAGTGGATAAATTTTCTGAGTTTCTTGGATGTCCTAGGGTACCTAACAGGGCACTGGGCACCTCTGTATGAGGCAGCTGAATTGAGCCCATCATGATCATGAGTTCAGCCTTGTGGGATTGCCAGGACCCTTGGAGGAGGTCTGGTGGTTGGGAGATGTCTCCTCCAGTTTTAAACATCAGCACTGTCGATATATTCATCTGAACTAGTCACACTGTCTCTAGTCTGCAGGGAGAAATAAGTGCATTCAGGATATGATTCATCTGTCTTATTTTAGATGTCTAAATCGGGATGGGAATGTTCCTTGTTCTGACTCCTCATTTCTTTCATTTGACCAAGGTGACAAGTTAAAATACAAACATTTTTGACTGATCAGATGAATCCTACCCATCAAATCTCATGAGCTTCCACCACAAAATCCCCATTATGTGGAACTGCCACTCAGATGTTTCTTTTGCTGACCAGTGGTGCTTATCATGTAAGGTTATGAGAGGTTGTACGAGGTTTTGAAGGAGGTGTGACGTCTACTAGAAGAGCATGACCTGCAACGGGTGACTTTTTGTCACACAGTGGATCTGGATGCCCCTTCTATCACGCAGCCCAGCGTGGTACAGACTCATGAGTCACACTCAGGAAAAAATCAATGCTCTGCCTGCAGAAAATAACGCTCCTTTCTTCCCTTCTCAAACTGGCAGTTAATGATCACTGTGAGAGGCAAGCTGAATTTGTTCTTACTTCTCTTTTTCGCATGAGAGAAATAATGAGAGACAATAATGGTTGCCTGGCATTGTTTCTTTCTTCCCTGCCAACAGTGATGTTTGCCTTTCCTTGTCTGTGCTGCAAAGCAATAAATAGCACCTCCAGGAGAGGCAATGGACACCAGAAAGAAGAAACCACAGGCACAGACATGGCAGAGACCATTTCAGTGATTTCCATGCACAGAGGTTCACATTTAACTAGTTTCAGTAGCAAAAACTCAACAGAGAAGCACGGTGTGTGTGTTCCATAGCCCAGATGGGAACTGCCATATTGAATGTTTTAAAAAGATCACTGATTTCCTGCTTGTAAATGTAAAATCAAACAATTGTTCCTGATCTGGGGAACAGCATTTGAATCTCCTCCATCATACACTGTGTATAGCATCTCTGCCCTTTTAAGTGTGTGTTGGGGTAAAATGCCATTGTGGAAGAGCGTGAGACATCCTGTGGTCCTGCCACAACAGTCAGTGCTGATCAGCAGAGAGCGGGCCAGGCCTGCAAATCCAGCAGCACCATTGGGGAGTGCAACTGTATTGTAACTACTGAGAGGACAAATGTCTAGTGATGTGTCATGAAAATGCTTTACTGAGGTGCTGGTATTATATAGACAACATATTTCTTTTTAATTTGACGGAAGAAGCTTTTGTCTGCTGTGATGACATAGGAAAGGCTGAAAGATTCACTCTCTCAAGGTTAATTGCAATCAGATATTTGATGCAATTAATTTTAACAGGGGAAGAGAATCACAGGTCAGAAGAGAGAAAGGGCAGGTTAAAAAATATTTAGATGAATTAGGAATGTTCTAGTCAGCAGGGTCAAGTGAAATCTGGTTGAAGGTTGCCAAATTGCTGAACTATTAGTGAATGTCTTCGGATGTTTGTGGAGGACCAAGAGGTCTCAGAGCCCTAGAGAAGCCTCCAGATAGTGCCTGTATTTAAAGAAAAAGAAATATAAAGTAGCTCATCAGGCAGATAAACTGGGATATCAGAGCAAATGTCTAAACAAATAAGTGAAAGCACCAAGTAGATCATAAGGTGATGAAGATAATAATTGTGGATTTGTCAAGAACAAATCACGTCAAATCCACCTTTACATATTTGGCTTCTTTGATGATCTGGTAGATGTAGAAAAGCAGTGAGAGGTTGTATTCTTAATGCTCACATGCCAAATGGGGTATAGCTTTGAGTCATTGCTATAAAGTGAGCACACTGCTTAAAAAAACCTGCTAAGAGATATTGTCAGTGCTTTGGGTAAAAACGAGAGGACATTTGAAGTTAGAGTTCTGTGAGGTTTATCCTGAACACAATTCTACTCAGTATTTTTGCTGCTGTTTTCAATGAGACAATGAAAGAGTAAGGAGGACTACAAGAATTGTGGGAGACAGTATCATGTTTAAAATTGATTTTTACTGTATGGAAAATTGCCAGATATCAATGAATGAAACGCAATAACAGAAAGGGAAAAGTACATAAGAAAAAGTGACCAGATGCCTCAGAATATGTGAAAGAGAAAGAAGGCTGGGAGGTTTAGGGTTAATGTCAGTGCTAAACTGCAAAAGATTTAAAGATCTTTTTTGTTTATCAAGATATTTCAGTCTGGGATATACTTGTAATGACATGGAAGGGAGTTAATTTCTTTTCCATTGTATAGTTGGGGTCTCAGCTGGAATAATGGGCTCACTTCTGAGCAGTGGATACAGACAAAGTGTAGGGAATCCAAAGGTGAAACAATAAAACTGATGAACAGCTGGCAAATGTGACTTGTGAAATAAGCTCCATTTGATCTAGAGAAGACTTAAGTAAGGAAGTGTATGATGCAAGTATATGATGATGAAGAGTAAAGACTCTTTATAATTATGATAACTGATTATTTCCAATGTCTGCTCATGATGTGGCAGGAAAAAATAAGTTGTGAAGCCATCAGGATATTTTGGATACCAGAAAAAATCTAACAAAAGGGACACTTAAACTCTAAAATGGGTTTTATAGTGAATCAGTGCTATCTATCTATTATTGTTATTATTACTATCATACTTCTGTGTTCTTCATGGAAGTATTGCCATTATTTGCAAAAAAAGTCTTCTTACCTTATTATAAAGGGAAGATAAGCCAAATCTGGTTCCTTCCAGGCCCATATGTCCAGTGCCATGCTATGGCTTCTTTCACTGGCAGAGCGAAGTGTGGCAATGCTTGATAACGAGTGCAAAGCAGAACTGTGCCAAAGGGATTTTGAGCCTTCTCAGCCAGCTGCATGCTGATCTGGCTGCCTACCTGTGCCTGCCTAGCATCAAGGATGCACAATTATGCTGACTTCCAGTAGCTGTGAGGAATTTGTTGAATTTCCTACCCAAATCCCTTTCAGTTCTCGTTTGTAGCTCAGGCTCCTTTGGGCCAGCTCAGCACCAGGGGCAAATCAAGTAATAAGAGGCTGAGCTCCTGTGGCTGGTAATGCTGTGCTGTGCTCCTGGCACGATGCAACACAGGCCAAAGGCAGCCAGGAGAAATCCTGCTGTAAGTGTGTTAGGCTAACTTCTGCAATGCTAAGATACAAATAGCCATATGTGTTTACATTGCAAAAAGAGCTACACGCACACACATAGAATATCACTCCAAAATAAGGAAATGTAAACTTAATGTTTGGCCTTTTAGAGTCAAGATTATGTCCAGGGATTGTTTGCTGCTCAGAGGTATAGCTTTCCTTTGGGATCTCCATAGTATTTTCTAGACTTTGATCTCTCAAGTGACAGTCTCTAGCAGATACTAGAGTGGCAACAGGCATAAAGTAATTATTATTTTAAGGTTTCTAAGTAATATTTTTGAGAGGCTAAGTTGCATTTCATAGAAATATAAGGGTAGTTCTACTAGAATTAATGGTTCAACTTAAATATTTGTTTTCTAAAGCAATGCCAAAGAACCCTTGTAGATGTTTCAAGTGGACCTTCACAACATTTGCTTTTGCTGAGGGTGACTCCAACTAACTTTATCCTATACCTTTTGGTACTTGTATGGGAAGAGCCCATGAAAAGATGTTCCTTTCCATACTGTGGGTGCTTCTCACAAATCCACAGACCTCTACTGTAACTCATCCCTCTTTCTGCTCTATTCAGATGTTTCTTCCCTGTTCCAAGACTGTGTGACCCTATCACTTCTTCCTCTGACATTGTGCTGCTCCTTTTCCCACACTACCATGTGTCCTCCTGCTCAGGAAGTAAGTGATGCATGGCATCAACTGTTGGACTCAGCCAAAAGAAGAGGCAGAGTTAATACAGGGTATGTTTTTCTTAGAAGATTTCAGTGGGCTTCCCAATCTCCACATGGATTGCCCTGTGCTCATCACTTTAGTTTATGTTCTCCAAAGTTGTGTTCTGCCAACTGATGATCAAAACACTGGAAGTAAATTACTAAGTCTCTGACTGAAAAAATATCGCAGCATTTCCCTAAATCTGTTGCTTGCATCTCTGATGCAGACTATGTCCTACACCAGCACAAAAACCTTTCCTGGGATAAAGCTGGGACATCCTAAAGTCTAAGGTATGCAGGCCATGGATGGAGACCCCTTTTTGCCCTGTGGCTCTAACATAGTCCTTCCTATCTGGTCAAGTGCTCTGGGAATCACCCCTACTAGTAAAAATTATGACTGTGGTAAGTATATATTTTGATAATATGACTCTGCAATAAAAACATGATTATTTATTAACCTTGCATGCTTGAAGGAAATATCACTTTTAAAAACTTAAATTCTACAATTCTCTGTCACCTAATACACGCCTCTTATGTTTTTCAGTATGGTGTGTTGTAAAACATGTAGATAGTAAAGCAGTATCTTGAGTAGGTGTGTAAGTGCTTTTTGAAACTAACAACTAATTTCAGTCATATCAGTTTTCTTGGCTGCTGAAAGGGCAGAGAAAAAATTGCAGACATACAAAACAAGTGATCTTTTACAGTCTGGTCGTCACAAAGAAGAAAAACTCAGTATTTACCTGACTTCCTATATGTGAAAGAAGATACAAAATAAGAGTAAACTTCTTTTTCTAGGTGAAGATCAAAAAGTGTTTTATAGACTGTAAAAATTAAGGTTCTCAACATCCCTGTGTATTAGGTAATGATCTAATTTTCCGTGTGGGAGAAACTAAGGCACAAAGGAATCATCAGATTTATGAACCATATCATTGCAAGACTGTGATAAAAATCAGAATAAGCTCTGAAAATCTTCAGCATAGTCTTTTGCTTTAATTAAAGCTGTTTCCTAAAATAAGTGGTTCTCAGCAATTTTAGTAGATGTACAGGTTGAAATTCTGCTAATATAACTCATTGAAATTTATATTGAATATTTTAAAGCTTGGAAATTAGGTTCTTGTCTTATGAGGATGGGCACGAACAGCCTACAGCAGAGCTCATAAAAAGAAAGTTAATTTTTGTTTGGCAAAACACTCCCCTCCCTATGCTTTACCATAAACTATAGGTCACTAGCATAATCCCCTTTTTTTTGTGTGCCTTTGAAGTAAATGGAATTATGTACTATAAGAGAGAGATTGCTAATGAAAAGATGAAAAAATATCCTGCTGAACTGCTTTGTATATGAAATCTCATGCTTATATCCATGAAAGAAGAGAGATTTTTATTCTTTAAAATTATTTGTAATTAAAAGATTGTTTTTATGGTGCATTACTGAATCATTAAAAATCAAAAGGGGAGAAATCAAACTAGCTGGTAGAGAAGTGGCAGGTGGCTGCTGTTATTGGCAGATGTGTATCTTGGAACTGAACTCTTTGCAAGTGCCATGTGAAATAACTGAATTTATTAGAAGTAGGAATTGCACATACAGAAGCTGATGACCCTGAGAAAATACGCAGGCAGCTTTGAGACTGCAGGCTAGAAACTACTCTTCCTATCTGTATTCAAATCCTGTGAAAACACTCTAATAGGTTTAGCTGCAGCAATTTAAAATGCCCTATTTCTCTGACAGAGCTTGCCTCTGCTGAGCAGAAGAGGCAATATGGGACAGGTTGTGCCCAGTCCTGGCCACACCTTCCATATTGACACCGTTCTCTCTTCACAGTGGATGGGGTTAAAACACTGAAATGGGGCGACTGAAGTGAAATACAAGTCCAGTTCATACTGTCAGGATAATGACAGCAATTTCTGTCAGAAAGGGGGGAAGAGCTTGTCTAGTAATGTCCTCACCAGCGGGAGATAAGGGGCCATTTCACTGCCCTGCTCCTGCAGTGGCCCCATTTCACGAGCTACCTGGCAGGCTGCTTTTGCAATAATAGACATGCCTGTGCTGCCTTGCCCTGAATTGCAGAGGAGGCTGGACTGACTTCTGGAGGTCACCTGGTCCAAGCTCCTGCTCAAAGCATGGCTAACTTCACACATGGCTTGTGCGCTGGCCAACATTAATATTTAATCTGTAAACTAATTTAATGGAGCTTTTCTTTTTCATGTCATCTTCAGGACTAGTTTGCTTTTATAGAGTAGGAACACAGGGCACAAAAAAGTGATTTTTTTTGAAGTGAAAAGTGATTGGTCATAAATAAAAGCTGATGTGTAGGTGCTTTTTGTTTATTTGTTTTACTTACAAGTTTTCACAAAGTATTAAATTTCTGATTTCTTTTTTTTCATGATAAAGATGAAGGTTTACTTCAGGTGAGATTTTTGCTTCATCAGTACAGCAGACTGATGCTCAGTTTACCCAGGAGTAGAGAGTTTGCATATTATTAAAAAAAAAAAAGGGGGGGTGGGCAAGACAAGAAGTGGTCATGACGTGCACAAAGAGGTAGTTTGTATGTCTAGTTTCATGCTGGTATTACACAGAAATTGTCAACTCTACAATAAATGTTAGGATTTTTACTCATGTTCTTTTACAATATTTGTTTTTCTTGGATCTCAGCTTTCCAGGTGAGGCAGATTGAGCTTCGCATATTCACTATAAGCAGAGGTAAGATAAGCTGCCAACCTCTCCTAAAGATTATGTGTGGTCCTGGAGCTCCACTGCAAGCTTGAAACCTCTGGATGTCATCCAATATGGCAAGAAACAAAAGTTCCCCAAAGAAAATTGGTACAATTAAATACATAAAGGATGAAGGATTCTAGAAGGTGGATCGATAAGATACAAAAATGATGACCAATGTGACAATCAAGATTTTGAAATTGTAGATGGAGTGAAAATTTATGAGCATTTAACTTACATTCCTCAACTGCTCACTTCAAGTGTCAAATGAAGCAGACTGTGGTGAGCAAACTACAGCAGAGGATGTGCTAATTATTTGAACCATATTTGTGTTCTTGCTCCAACATGCTGTTTCATTTTTGATAATGACAATATTTCAGCAGCATTCTGATTCTTTGGACAAGAAAAACAGGAAAGTACATTTTGGAGTGTCAGCAAACCTTTCAGAATTGCAGGTAAAAATTCAGAGAAACAATGAAATTTGACAATTGTCAAGATCAAAGCTAACCTCCAGTTGACCAGAGGACCAGCATACCCTTGCAAAAACGTTTTTTTCTTTTTCAGTTAAAAATCCAACACAAGGACAAAATTCCAGGAGCACAACAATTAGTATGAGGCATAATTTATAGAAGACAAAAATGGTAAAATTAAAATGCATTTTTCAATTTTTGTCCATATTTTGAAAGAGCATCTGTAACAGTATTGCCAGTAAGATGAAGAGCTGAGAAAGGAAGCGACTGGGAATGTCTGGAGAGCTGAGTTACTAAGGAACTCGTTACCCATGTGGCTCAGAGAGCTTGGGAAGCTGCTGAGGTAGGATGTTTGGTGCTGTCTGTGGCATGTGGAGCCAGCTGGCTGCAGAGTAAGGCAGTAGCTCCAGAGAGTTCATATTTGTTGTATTATCTTGATTTCCAGCTGTCCAGGGAATTAATTGCTAAACCTTACCAGCTCCTTTATGAGCTTGGATGGTGGCTGAGAACTCTGCCAACCAGACTGTTTATAAAAACCCCACAGAGCTCAAGAGATTAAGCAGACAGGAGTTGGCTGGAAAAAGGACTTTAGCAGCCAAGTACCCAGGAGATGGGCAGTGGACAGAGTGACCACAAATGAGTAGATTTTCCTCTCTCAATGGTTGCAACTGAATTGGCATATCCCCGCAGAATGCTTTGATCCTGTCAAATCCATTTTTTTCTGATGACTGTGGGGAGATTTCTGAAAAGTTCCAAATCTAAAAAAATACCTGGTAAAAGTCTTCACATTTATGTTCTTATTTCTGTCATAAAATGCAGTGATAAGATATCTAGGCAGTATTTTTTTTTCATCCACTGAAAATGCAGAGCTTCAGCTTTTTTACACTCTCCTGTTTAACCAGTAGGTAAAATTAATCTGTGGTTGGCTGTGAAGAGCTTTGTGTATATCTGAGTACTTCTTGTGGTGCCACAGGTCTATTCTACAATGGTCCCTACAGCCAGGAAATATTCATATTTTCCTACTCTGCACTGAAATATATTAAGTGAGAATTTTCCTAAGCTTGACAGTGGCCATAGCGGTTATCTCAAAATACAGGTGCATTCAGACTGAACGTCTGCAACTGAATAATTTTACTACCCAAATTTAGATTTTGGTATGAATGTTCAAAATGGTGCTTTTAATAAAATAAACTGGTCCAAAAGTCCAGATAAAACCAACCAAATCTTCAACTTGCTTCCTTTGCAGATCTGGATCCCCATGAAGACATTTCTCTGGTATTTTTTTTTATGCTTACTATGTATACTTAATCTCTGTTTTAAACCATACATATCTACATTTTCAGCTAGTCATATACTTTTTTTACTTTTTTCTCAAGAGTTTTTCAATTTGAATTTTCCTTTCATATCTAAAGTTAAAGAAAGTTTGACCACTTCCCTTTTCCCTAGTCTAGTGGTTTTCTGGAAGCCAAATTAGTAAGTGAATGCTATCCCTAAGCAATAAATAAATCTAATATAAATATTTTCACAAGGTTTTGATTACATACAAATTCTTTGAAAGAAATTTGGGATATATTATGGGGTTTTGATTGTTTTGCAGACATAATTTGATTTTTGTTTCACAACCTGCATTTGTAAATAGTTCTCAATGTTGCCACATTTTCACGTGCTAAAAATATTACCTGCATTTAAGTTTAGAGACTGTGCATATCTCTTTATCTTAAGTACAAACAAAAGGAAACTTATATTCTCTACCTTTTTCCATTAACATGCGTGATTAGTCCAGCTGTGAGCAACTGGCCTTATCTGTTGTTGTGAGTTAAACCTTTTTCTGTTGGAAACTGTGTTCCTCTTCTACCAATTCAAGCAGCATGCTTGGAGCAACATAAAAGACTAGTTTTGAAATAAGGTAAAATACTAGTTTCTGAAAAGTTCCTAGACTTCCTAGAGAAAGAGCTATTGGATCGTTACATTGTACAGTTAAGGCCACAGGCATGTTATTTTAGGAGGAGTTGGATTTCAGAGTTCATAGTTGGTGTAAGTAATTCCTTAAAACCTGACATTTGGATAAAAATAGTGTTGCAATAGCTATGTCTTATCAAGGACAAAATGGCAGTGGGAATAAAGAGGGAAGAAACAGCAGCTGATTTCATTGCTTTTTAACACATATTTTATGCAGGGTTTGCCATTAATAGGTGTTTTGAAGATTGTATCTTCTGGCTGTAAGAAGAAAAAGCCTTCATATGGGATACAAGGCCAGCAACCAGCAGCCATACACAGAACCATTTTCCTTACAGGATTCCTGAGCTGCATCTATAAGAGCAAATGAAGAACTACCCTCAGAAGAAGACTGTGGAATGAGTGCAGGACAAATCTGCCTGTGTGCCTCTATCTCTTTTGTCCTCTGATGGCTGAGATGTAACAGCTTGAACACAGCCTGGGCCACACAGGTGTCAGGTACCACCATGCTTTTCCATCAACACTTTTTTCCACAGCTCCCTCTGAGATCTTCATCTTGCCTGGCAGGTCTACTCCAGCTTCACTGCCAAGGAGTGCTTTGTGCCTGGCAAAAGGAATTTAATTTTTAAGAAAATATAAAACCAAAGAACTCCGGTGCTTTGAAAGAATTAGCTCAGGTTTTTTTTTTCCATTAGAGGTAATACCTCAGATGGACCTTCATATGCAATGTTACTATGTAATTTTCTGTTTTGACCATCCAGATGAGATGCAGTATCACTTCTTTAGTCGTGTGATAACTACGGAATGCAAGGTCTTTATTGTGTTTACACAACTTTGAACCAGCATCCCCTTAAAAAATGGTGCTCACTTAAAAATGGAATGTAAGATATGACATTGTATTTTCCAAACTTGCATTTTAAATAGCACTAGGCTGTGAAGATTATGACCACTGAAGGTATATTGTGAATTGTTTATTATATGGAGATTTAAAAACCCTAAAACATCACTGAAGAATTAGCCATTTTATACATTTAAGTATTAATCCTGGTAATGCTGGTTTGTTATCTAATTTGATTGGTTCTATGCATGTATATGGCAGCATAAATTGTGACACAAAGTGTGACTCCTACAGTTTGCTTTTGTACATACCTAAGAATATTTATATAAAAATACTAATTTCAGATTACGTAACCATGTAACTAAAAACAATATAATATTAAAGTAGTGACATGGCCCTCATGTGTAATGTATTTCTGTTCAGAATACTTTGTGTGACGGATAAGTGCCAGAATATCTATCCGGAGAAATAAGACAGAAACAAGGGGATACAGACAGTACACAGGAAGTCTGTAGAAAATACAATATTTGATCCCACATCTTCCAAGCCAGCTTAGCATTAGGACTTTTATTCCTTCCCAATAACCACAGATATTTAGTACCTCATGCTAGAAATGACCTGGTTTTCACTGGTTTTCATAGCTGTTCTTCTGTGCCTTTCTGTTTCATGCTGCAGTTTGTGTGTGTGAAGCACTGACTAATGCTATCATGAAAAGTATTTCTTTTGGTTTATTGCATTTCCATTTTCTTTGTTTCTATTTAATCATATGCTTCTTCACTGATTATAAAATAAGAATAACGTTTTTGTTTGTGTAAGGACAAACTTTGTAAGTCACTGTTTGTTTTACTAGTCCAAATGACACTTTTTAGATATTGTCTTTCATGTAAGGACTTTTGGTCCTTAGAGCCCTTTACTGTGCTGACTGTCCTACTGGAAAGGAGTAAAACTGTTGAGGAAATCTAGGTAAAATAAGAAGCTCATCATGAGTGACATTCTATACGTGTGACAAAAGGGAAGGGAAAGGCACCTCCACACAATCCCCAGCTGAACTCCTCAGTTCTTCACTGTCTCTGCAGCTCCAGGAAGCTGGCTGCCCTCCTCAGTGCTCCATAGGCAGTTCAGCATCTGTTAGAGGAAAAGTCATGAAACAGGAACATGGAATAGGAGAAAGGAATGACTCGTGCAGAGAAACAAAAGCCTCATATTTCAGGGAGGTCTTATCAATTTTAAAAGCTTATTTTCTGTTAACTGCAAAGCAGTCTGTAACATCCACCCCAGAACATGGTGTTATTCAGGACATTTGGCATGTTCAACAATTAACCCCAGGAGGTTTTAGTATTCCCACCACCTTTGTGTGTCTGACCCTGGCAGAGCACACATGCATGCCACACAGCATGTCCAACTCCTCGGGGCGGAGCACGTGGGATGGGCAGCTGGGCAGCAGGAGGCAGGAAGGCATTGTCTGGCTCCTGATTGCCCCAGCTGAACCCCGATGGGAGGGATGGGGCTGTCTGGTCCCCATCCTGGGCTTACTGGGGTCATAAGGGGCCATCACAGTGCTTGGGGTGAGATAGGGGAGAAAACCTTCATGAAACCTGCCAGCCACTGCTCTTTCCAGGCCTTTGTCCTTGACCAGTTAAAGTGTCTCTGTTGATGGGCTGCCCTGGCCCGTGATTTATAGACTGTTTTAGCATTGCCAGGGTTTTGTCATTGTGAATTACCGTGGACCAACTAAAATCTGCTTGAAAATGCAAAAAGGAGAGGAAAGAGGAGGAGGAGAAGGAGGAGGAGGTGGTGGTGGTATGGAAATACTCTTCCCTACCATGTGTTACAGTGGAAAGGCAAATTGCCTGCTTGAGAAGACACCTTTATTCAGCCAAGCTGCTCCTCTGGGAAATAGTAACGATCAAAGGGGTTTTTTTTCTTTCTTTAATGCAGTAATTAATTTGTCACCCCGCAAAGCTTTTCAGAGCCGATCTTAGAACTGTCTGCTCTCACGTGGAGTGCTGTAACAGAGTTCAGCTGTTCCTGCTCTGAGAAGGCAACAACAGGGCTGTCAGTAGCAGCAAGATAAAACTGATTTTTTTCTCCAGTGAGAGTGATGGTGCTCACAGCAGGCAGTGAATTTGAGCGAGAGCTTTTAGGATTTTTATCCTGAAATTCTGTGCAAATAATGAATGATCTTCCCAAATGTACATATGACTCCGTTAGGTCTCTGTTTTGTCAAGCATGTCAAAACAGTGAGGTTTATTCAGTTTTACTGTTGCTCTGAAGAACCTCAGAGTACAGCAAAAATAGTCAAGAGCCTCATAATCTTCATGCATGCTTTGCTGCTACTGCCTTAGGGAGCAACAAAAACATCCAGTGGCCTTTTTTCTTTGGTTTCTTTTTTGAGCAGTGCTAGACCTAATGGAGTGCTGCAAAACAGAATTCAGTAATTTGAATTCAAATTCTGAACGACCAATAAGCCACACTTGTGTGGAATCAGTCATTTCCCTGAGAAATTAAGGAATTCCTCTTTTCGTGAAAAAGATTAGCTAGCTGGCAGATCTCAACTTGAGTAAAATTAGTTTAACTAGTTTAGATATCCAGCATGAGCTGTTGCTTAGCTCAATGGAAGACTGCACAGAAATTTTGGTCAGATTTCATTGAAAAAGAATACTGCAGAAATAAAGTCTGGCATTTGCACAATGGTGCTTATCTTCTGTTATATACATAGTATCTCAATGGATCAGCCTCTTTAGACAGCAAAACCTGTTTCAAAAACCAGATTTTAATTGACCATTTACAGAAATCTCTTCTGGAACTGGATAAAACTGACCATGAAACTCCCACTCTTTATACTTACATATACACATAAATGCAATGTATCAGAGTAGACATCAAAAAAATAACTGTAGGCTAGAACTTAAATCACAGTGATTTAGAACAAGTGTGTTAGTCATTGTGCTGCTGTGTTGGAGACGGCTGCTGCTGTCACTAGCTACAGCCATGAGAAGATGCACAGCAGTCTTCAGGGAGAGTTTAGACTCAGGGCTGAGAGCTGGCAGAGGACATTCTCCCTCCTTGTCTTGGTAAATTAGTTTGTGCAATTGTGTTTCACACTGTTATATGTGGCTAGTATCTCTTTCTGGCTATCTGCAGGCAATTCCTAGCAGAGTGGGATTTCTGAGCAGCCCTTTGGAAGTGTCTTAAAGCCTCCAAATGTGTGGAGCCCTGTGCCTGTTGGGATTTTGGATTCTGTGGTGGTGACAATATGTTACATTTAGCTTCCAGTTCTGGTAAGTTGAAGTGATGTTACCCATATCCTTTTTTTGTGTCTCAATCCTTAGATAAGGATTTCACAGTGAGGCCAAAGTATTTTTAGTTTGCCTATTTAATTTGGATACAAATGAACATACTTTATCTACTGTGTCTTTTTTTCCTCTACAATTACATTGAAATAGGAATTAATAAGCCTGAGGGGAAAAAGAGAGAAATGATAGTAAGTGTTTAATTATGAGTACTGCCTGTTTAAATTACTATGAAAAAATACCCATTCATTACTTTATGCTTGTATAATTTATGTTTAACTGTTAATGTATGCTATTTCAGGGAAGAGTATGATATGATAATAATATCAATTTACCTGAGATTCATTATGTAAAATTTTGGATACAAAGATGTTACTCTGTCCTAACTTTCCTTTTTCCTTACTGTGTAACTATTTAAACATCAGTTGACTGGCAATAAATGTTTTCAGGAATTAAGAGTAATTATTACCCTCCTACATTCTTTGCCATAGAGCATAGAAGTTCAGGCAGTGTAAACTACAGATAACATTTAGTGATTAATCACAGTGTCCTGACATTGTTGAGGTTGGAGGGGACCTCTGGAGGTCATCCAGTCCAAACCCCTACTCACTCAGGGAACAGCTGAAGCAGGTTGCTCAGTGCCATGTCCATTTAGGTTCTAAATGTATCCAAGGACAGAGACTCTGCAATCTGTCTGGGCAACCAGCCAGTGTTTGACCACCCTCACCGAAAAAGAGTTGTTCTTTCTTATCTGATCTTTCATGGTTTTCATCTCAGCTGAAACTGATGCCAGATGTAAGATTTTCTCATATTTTTGCTTATGTGGAGTTAAAGAGACTGACCAAATCACACAGGGGTTAAGCTAGCTTATTTGCATTTCAACTGCTACGGAGGATAAGAAACATTCAAAATTAGAGTGTAAGTACTACAGATCATAAACCTATATCTATATTGCTTGGTCACACAGAATAAGAGCCCATTTTTCTAACTGTTTATTTTTCAAACAGATAAATTTTAGTTATCTCTAATTCATCTAGTATGGATTACAGGGAGTTTTTATGACAGTATTGATACAGATAATGCAGTGTTAAACTATATATCCTTTCTTAGTAATTTTTGGCAGTTTGACCTAGCACGTGTACATTTGCATTGTGATATCTCTGCCGTATTTATCATTATAATAGCTTGTTATAGCCAGGGACATAACAGACAATATGGAAGGCTGGCACTACTGAAGTCCCATTTATATCCTCCAAATGTATTCTAAGTGGTTCAAGTTGGCTTATGTTGGAATTTAAGCAAACCAAATGGTGGGCTATTTTAAGATTGCAGGAAACCCTGAGTAATGTGTGTGCATGCAGGGCAAATCTGTTTCATACATCACAGAATAACTAGGTTGGAAAAACCTTTTGAGATCATCGAGCCCAACCTACGTACAATGAGTCTAATCTGTTCTTTGTTCTGTCTTCTCCCTCTGAAGAGAAGGCAGAGTCCAAGTGACTGGATATGTGTCCCATCTCACTGAATATGTGATTCTGAGTCCAGTGTTGCTACACATACACTGTGTAGTGTAGCCTCACTCAATGTGATATAGGTTGCACCACATACAGAGTTCCTTTGGGCAGGCTTATCCAGTCAGCTTGTCATTATTATTCTGAACAGGATCTTCTCATTCTCCCATATGGCACTGGAGGATTGGATTGGATTCATAAATGCTCAAAGGGAAAGGCCTTTGATAAATTTCTACATTCTGAATTATAACTGGATTTTGATTTGAAATAGAGATTTACAGTAGTTATTTTCTCCCTCTGTTATTGCTCTGATAGCAAAATATAGTGAAAATGAACTGGGCTAGGCTGCTGGCTTCACTGAAACAGTACCATTCTCATTGAGAACAAACAAACAAACAAGCAAACAAATAAATAAAGTTAACATTAAAGTTAACAAATGAAGTTAATCCTACCCAATTTCTTATATAAATAAGAAATATATTTCTTGGAACCTATGTTATTACTTTGATACCTACTTGATACCAATTATTAAACTACGTGTTTGTAAAATGCCATAGTAACACCTATTTAAATTAATATTTTAATTACTATGAATAGAAAACTAACAGTAAAATTATATTCTTGCATTTGAATTTTAAAAGCAATTTTAATGAAACAAACATCTGGGTCTAATTTGAACAGTAGTATTCCTTTTTGTGCAGCTGTTTGTGACATACCTTATAAGACTGCTTTGTGAATAGGGAGGATTTACAAAATACCAGTCTGGAAGTGACACAATCTATTTTATTATTTTCTCCCTATTGAATTGTATTTAGAGCCAAATTTTGTTTGTTCATGGAAATAGACTGAAAGGCAGGAAGACCAGATCTAAGTGATTATGGAGTGGATGAGTATCTGAGAACACCAGTTCTTGGGCTGGGGTGGTCACTCCAGCTGTGTCTTGTCTGTATGTCATGATGTGACCGTGGTGTTTTTTTTCTCCCCTCCTTGTACTTTCTCTTCCATTGAAATGGTACCAGGAACATGGTCAGAAAGAGACCTCTAGGCAATAGCTATAATACACAGTGCCACAGTCTGTTTGCCTCTGGCTGCATCTTTATTAGTACATTAAACTGTCTCTTAGAATGTGTTGGGATACCAAAACTCAATTATCTGTACTGTGACATGCCCATGCATGGTATAAGCTTGTGCCAGCTCATACCCCAATTCTCAGTCTAGAAGTTAGGATGAACCAAACACCATTCTCAATAGTCATGAACTTTATTTTGGAGATTAACCTAGGTAAATATTATGGATTAGACAGATGATGCTATGTGGTTTCTGGACTGGAGAATAGGTTTTGTCACTGTTTTGTTCAGTAGTGTAAATGTAGCAAGTTCTGTTTGGATAACTTGAGGGACCAGGATTTTTTTGTAAATTGTCCTGCAATATTTTGCCACTTTAGGAGCTTTGTTGTACTCCACAAATAGACTTTAAAGCTAGAAAAAGGCTAGCTGTAATGGAGATTAAAGGACTAAAATGTAAACCTAAAGCGCACAATTGCCAACCAATTAACATATGCTCCGTCTAGAACTGTAACAGCACTCAGTGTCCACCTTCATACTGTATGGACAGGGCCAAAGCATGATCCTAGGGACTGGCAAGGGATAGAAGGAAATCTCCAATCTGTTAGTGTCGCCCCTGACACATTTTGGGTGAATGTCAGTTTGCACTCTTTCAAACAATGTCCTTGGTTTGAGATTCACAGTTCCAATGGGGACGATTGAATATCCTTGGAAGAGTGTTTAGGTATGGATATGAGCATAGATTACTGTGCTTTGCACCATCCTGTCCCCAGCTATTTGTATAGATACAGCTAGTGAGGTTGATGCCAGGCTAAAGACAACGTGGGTGTTGAAAGAGAGAACACAGACTTTTATGTCTAACCAATTCCTTGCCTTATACATTTGCTGATAGAATCCCATGATAGTATAGAATTCTGTCTCACTGATTACTAACACTGTGGTTTTTTGTTTTTTTCTCATGTAACACAGCTTTTGCATCTAAGGACAGATTTTATGCTGGAGTGAAGATTTATGCTTTCCTACATTTGCCGTTACACTAGCAACCTGTCTTTGTTTCTACTGGGTCCTCATCAATAAACACAAATTCATTTGAATGAACAAATCGAAGTTACACAGAAGTCTACAATCACTGCAGTATCATTAATGGCACCAGGACTTTATATAGCATAAACTAAAACAAAATGATGCCTTTTTCAGTAGGTGAGGAAAGCAGGTTTTAGAGTTAACTGTCCTACCACTATAAATATTTAACTGTTTTTTTTTTTTTTCTGGTTTGAACTCCTGTGTGGGAAATCCTTTTTGATTCCAAGCCTCAATTTTTCACTTCTTGGCTTAGCAGATAGTAGAAAAGCTGTGGTGGCAGCTTATTTTCTCAGGGGAGAGAGTGTATCAGGCCACTTGACAGTGACTTCTCTGGTTGATTAAATTGTGTCAGCCACTTCCAAGCAGAAAAGTCTTTTGGAAAAATGGTGAAAGAATATGACACAGGTTTTTAAGGATAGAAGACATGAAACAGTGAAAGCCTTGGAATTCCTCAAGTATGACAGATTTTCTAAAATACTGACAAGTAACATATTGCATTGAACAAAGATAGTATTTGAAAGTGGGACTAGTGTTTATATTTAAGGAATGCTTCTGAGAAGAAAATATTTTAAACATCTTGCATCAGCTAATGATGTATGATTTTTTTCTGTGGATTAAATCAATAATTCACAGTACTATCTGTGGGCCTTCCAGATGGCAATTTATCTGTAATAAGTCACATTATATCAAGTAAATATGTTATGAATCAGACTGTTTTCTTGGTTTTAAGTTTTCTACTCTCACATAGGCAAATTTCCAAATGTCTAGGTTCCGTTATAGACTGAATGTTTGTAGTGAAACTCTATTAGGTGGGATTTGGAATGGTCATTTTCTTGATTTAGATACCATGAATTAAAGTTAAATGAATATGGTATGATAGTAGGTTTATATTTTCCAAAGTATTCCTAAGGAAGGAAACAAGTTGAGAGTGACAATATACTGCAATGCATAGTTATATTAAGTTAGTGAAATTTAAAGAAAAACCATTATATAATATTTAGAAAATTTATAGAATACAATGTTTAAACATCATAGATAATATGAAAGGACCCTTCATCCAAGGATTATTAAGAAAAAAATCTCATAATCACAAAGCACCACAGTTTTCTACAACAGCAGTGTGTTACGAATAGAGGATTTGAGAAATTAATTCTGTGAACAGCTAATGAAACCTAATTTCCCATAGATTTCTGTCTGATGTTACATAATCTTTCTATATATTATAATATTATTCTAATAATAAACCAGAATAATAATTCACATTTGTCTTTCACATGTCTTTTGTCACCCTGCCTGGGTGTACAAAGGGGTATATTATGGCTACGGCCCTTAACAACAGCCCCCTTACTCAAGTAATGTCTATAAAATTCAAGCAAAGCCACCTTCTTTGGACTTGTGATTCTTCCCATGTAGCAAGACCATAAAAGTTCAACTGTGCAAGAAAGGGGGAGTAATGAAGCAGAAAAGATAATAATATCTTGTTTTCCAATTCTCCATGTTAAGATTTAAGAGAGAAACTATTATTTAAACTGACGAGCATTAAAAATGATATAACCAGGGAAAGGACTATAAGAAGTTTATAAAACTTGCATATCTAATATTTAATTTGATTTCAACCTAACTCCTAATAATTCAAGCCATTGTTGTGACAATTGTGAACATTTAGGTAATTCTAGCAAGTTAAAAATACAGAGAGATCAAAAATCTCTGCAGATTTTGCAGTGTCATTATATAACTAATGTGGGTTTTATGACCTTTTCTATTATGTCCACCTAAAAACTTGTCTATTATGTGAAGGAAAACAAAATATGTTCTCATCATTAACTGAAAAACAATAGACTTGGACTCTGAAAACTGTAGCATTTGTTCTATCCTTGAAGACAACACTGATGATGGAATGTATTCCCTCTATATAAGGGTACATTGATAATCCCCAATCTTTGTATGATCTTATCTGAAACTCTGTTGATGAGATAGCTGAAATAATAATGATAAATTATATAGAAAGGTTTGCACACTAAAGCAAGTAATGTTTAAATTGTATGCAGAAATAAATGCAAAACTGAGGTAATTCTCAGTGTGCAGATGTAATGTAGGACATTTTGCCATGAGGCTAATGTTGAAAGAATTAACTTTTCTGTAATCAAGCAATCGCACATGATTCCAATGTCAAAATCAAGAGCTAATTAAAAAAGTATAAATTGAAGAATATGTCTGACATATGATGTGAATTGCTTCTTCAAGGAAAGGAAGTGTGTCTTTATTAAACAGAATCTTGATCACTGTATATCTTCCATTGGCAAATTAAAACAACAGAATTTTAAGATAAAGAAAATAATTTAGGTATTTTCGTTAATTCCTGTAGCTTCTGTGCCTTACACTATGCAGTACACTTTTCTTGTTACTCTGGATTTATATATTTCTAGGGATGATGTTTCTAAATCAACCCTCAGAGCACTCTGAGGTTTAAATGCAGGTTTGAACTTTTATATTAACAGTAAGTTTTTTGTATAGCTATTTTATTCTTAGACTTGAATAACAAAAGTTGTGTTAAGTTACATAATGTATTGGAGGAAAAAACTGCTAAAAATGAAGCACGTCGCTCCCCTTTCCACCAAACTGACTGCATTTCATGTCCGTGATCCCCAGGTTTTGCCTGACTTCACTCCAGTTCCACTAGATGGCCCCAAACGTCTTCTCAATGCAGCTTTATTGCTTCAAGATGTTTTAATGTGGCATGCAGACATAAATATTTGCTCTTGGCTGAAACTTGACACACTGTGATAGGAGTGCTAGGACTTGCCCCAGGCAGCTTTATTTATAAGAAAAAGGGAGGGAAGGGGAAGGGGAAGGGGAAGGGGAAGGGGAAGGGGAAGGGGAAGGGGAAGGGGAAGGGGAAGGGGAAGGGGAAGGGGAAGGGGAAGGGGAAGAGGAAGGGGAAGGGGAAGGGGAAGGCAGGGGGAGGGGGAGGGGGAGGGGGAGGGGGAGGGAAGGGGAAGGGGAAGGGGAAGGGGAAGGGGAAGGGGAAGGGGAAGGGGAAGGGGAAGGGGAAGGGGAAGGGGAAGGGGAAGGGGAAAGGGAAGGGGAAGGGGAAGGGGAGGGAAGGGGAGGGAAGGGAAGGGAAGGGAAGGGAAGGGAAGGGAAGGGAAGGGAAGGGAAGGGAAGGGAAGGGAAGGGAAGGGAAGGGAAGGGAAGGGAAGGGAAGGGAAGGAAAGGAAAGGAAAGGAAAGGAAAGGAAAGGAAAGGAAAGGAAAGGAAAGGAAAGGAAAGGAAAGGAAAGGAAAGGAAAGGAAAGGAAAGGAAAGGAAAGGAAAGGAAAGGAAAGGAAAGGAAAGGAAAGGAAAGGAAAGGAAAGGAAAGGAAAGGAAAGGAAAGGAAAGGAAGACGTGTTCCTGGTAAGCGTTTTTCTTGCCACAGTATTCTTACCTTCATAGAAAGTTATATTTTGTAATATGCAAGGTAAACAGATCACTAACATACATTTTCTTGGTCTTAGAACAACAGAGTACATTATAATATTACACATAAAAAAAAGAAAAGTAGGGAAGAGAGCTGTTAGATATAAAGCATTTAGTTCCCAGTAGTATAAAAAATTGGCAAATTATTAATTACTCTCTATGCCATCTAAATTATGTTAGATTCCTTATGTTACATACAAGAAGCTTCAGCTTCCTTTTTGATATACATAGACAATTTATTAGAGGTTACTCTGTCATGGAAGAAGACATAAGGCACTTTCTAAAGCATTTTAGAGCAGGTTTGCAGCACTGCCAATGTAAAATGGCTGATTTAAGACTAGAGTACAAAATCCCTTTTAAAGAAGAGCTGTTTTTAAGCCGTAAATTTATAAATGCTGCTTTCTGTTCCCTTTTTCATATTACAAGACAAGGCAATCTCCTTGCAAAATGCTGGACTCATAGTAGAAGATCAGTTCCTTTTTTCATATGTTCTTCTAAGTCTGATCAAATTCTAAGATTCATCATTGTTCTGGGTGAGAGACTAGACATAAGACTCTTGATAACAATTATGAATGGTACAAAGTAGATGATAAACCTGTTATGTCATTTATACATTCAAAATAGAAAAGGCCACTAGGAAATTATTTATTGGTAAGAATGTAATGGGTGAAACTAAAAGGAATTCTCCGTTGAGCTTCAGTATCAAAAAAGAGAAAAGATTTAATGAATGAAAGTTAATGAAAAATAAGTGAAAATTAAGTATTAAAATTACTGTCATTAGTGGTGTAGGAAAGGGAAGGAAGTATTTTAATGTTTGAATGGGTTGTGAGTTATGGATAATCTTCAGAAGGTCCAAAAGAAACTTACACTTGTGGAATAATAGGAAGAAGAGGAGTTTCAAAGAAGTGATAGGAAGTAACAGGAAGAGGGAAGTAATAGGAAGAGGAGTTTCAAGGAAAATGGATATGTAATGCTAGGGGCTGAGGAAGGTGGCTTATCATAATTATTTATTTTTTTAATTAGAAAACACAGACTTTGGAAAGAAGATTGTAGTATCCGACACAGAATATGAAAAAATCCAAGTATTTTTCTATTAATTTAGTTTAATCTGTATTTAGGAGAACAGTGTATGTTGAAAGGGAAAGAAAGAAGAGAAGAAATGAGTTTTGAGAACCTACCATTGATATAAAATCACATAGAATCAGAATTGTTAAAAATGGAGGGCCCTTTTGGAGGTCATCCAAACCCATATTCACAGACAGGTCAACTAGAGCAGGTTGCCCAGCCCCATACCCAGTCAGGCTCTGAATTATCTCCAAGCATGGAGATGTTGCAATCTCTCTGGGCAACCAGTACCAGAGTTTGACCAGCCTCACTGTAAAAAAAGTTTTTTCTTATGCTTAAGAGGAATTTCCCATCTTTCAGTTTGTACCCATTGTCCTGTAGCCAGACACCATTGCAGAGTCTGTTTACTTTGCTCACTGTGTCAGGAATTTAGGCACATTGGTAAGATCCCCCTGAGCCTTCACATCACACACAGAAGTTATCTTGGCTTCTTCTCATAATCAAATACCTGCTCCAAGGCCTTGTCTTTGTGGCCTTGCTTCAGTAAGCCCACATCTCTGTTGGACTGAGGAGCCCAGAACTGGACACAACATCTAATAGGGACTGCAATGCACAAAACTATTGTCTTGCTACTGTTTTAATGAGCTTACCTTGCCTCTGCTAGGAATCATGATAACTGTTGAATAACACAAAGAGAATGTAGCTGAAGTCTTCAGGACAATGTATTTTGCTGTTGACTCATATATCAGAAAGGCATTAAGGATATGATCCCACTTTTTTTTTTTTTTTAATGAGTTTTAAAATTTGATGAAATACACTAGGGTTAAAATGAACTATTGAAATTTAAAATTATGTTTGAATAGATAGATGGTTTAAGTTCAGCCAGCTTTCTCCTTGAATCAACAGTTTCTCCTTGTTATTGTTTGGTTTTGATCTTGTTCAGTTTGTAAATAAGAAGTAGAGTAAGCCACTTGGTGAGCTTGTAGTGTATCACTAGAGAAATAAAGTAAAATGAAAGAAAAGAGTTCTACTTATTTAGACAAAGCTCTTAATTTCCCAGAATGTTAATGGAAATTTATTTCTTTTGTGAAATCTTCAATTTAAGTCAGAGATAATAAAATATCTTTTTCTTTATGTTTAGCATCCTTCCTCTAATTATTAAATTATCAGAATCTTTAAACTTTTGAGAGTCTTTGGGAAAGCCTTTATAATAAAAAAAATTTGAAGAGAGAAGAAAAAATGTTCTCACTCATTCTAACTTCAACATGACTTAATGATTCTTTCTCAGTCTTTCTAAGCAACTGTTTTGCTCAGATCTATCCATATGTTGAAAGTGTTTGTCTGGCAGCAGAAATATTCCTAAAAGCTACAAAAAACCCAACATTACACTGGAATTTGTTATGCTGTTTTGCCATATATCTCTCAGAGCCTATGTTTCTTGAGAAGTTGTTAGGTTTTTTGCTTTCATATTGATAACAATATTTAAAGAGTTCAGATTTGCAGACTGCAAACCAGCACATTACTACAGAAAATTTTACTTTCCCATTTGCAGAGACTATTTTATAATTTTAGCATGTTAAGTGTGTCTTTAAATATGGTGCTCCCTTTCTCTTGCTTTACACAGAACATACCATTCAAGACCTTACAGGCTGAGTAGGCTTACCTGTTTAATTCTTTAGCTTGGAACCTGATTTTTACAACCCTGTTAACATATTCCTTCTGGTTTTTGAACCACAGTTTTGTGAAACACTGAAAAACCACCAATGCTTCTTCTACAGCTAACTTCTATATGTCTCAGACAATTCTTTTTTTTTTTTTGAGAGAAAGAATATAATTGCAATTTTTGGAGCTTTTAGCTGTGGAGACATATTTCTTCATCTCTTCCATGTGTTACACAGGTAGTGTAAAAACAAAGCATCTCAGTTCCCCTCATTTATTTTTAACATCATAGCTGGGTCAGAGTGATATTTTCTGTGGCTTATGTTGAGTTTGTGGTCAATCTAAGACAACTCCTCAAGGTGCCTTTTGTCAGCCATCCACCACTCCCTCTTAGATGTAAGCAGTTGTAGTACCTCCACTTTTCTTGTCATGATTTCCTTGTACACAGGTAATGGAGAATGAAGTTTCAACATTCCCCAAGCATTTCTCCTGTTCTGGAATTAATGCTAGTATAAAAGAGGCAAAGCTCATACGTCCCTTTCAGTTCCCCTCAATCAGCTGGCTGAATCAAGCTGTTTTTCTATGTTTTCAGTTGTGTAAAACTTTCATATTTATTTCTTCACTACTGAGACATCTTTCCACATCTTGAATGTTTTATCAGAACAGTTTGTTGTTGCTGACAGTATAGATATCTGAGATGAGATTCATATAGACATCCAATGCTGTTTGAAATCCTCTGGTTTATGCTACCTGACCTCCAGCTGCTGCTCCAGAGCGACACAAGGCTCCAGAAGTCATGCAGCCCACCTGTTGTGTGTCTCAGATTCCATAGGTGTTTGAAAGTGCACTAGGCACAATGATTAAGCAGCTGAAACCTGTGTTTGGGATTGTAGGTAACTTCTGGAATTTCTTTGGAGATCTTCTGAGCCAGAACAACCTGTTACAAATGTTGTACACTTTCAAAATCCTCTTTGCCTCTTATTGTGGTATTTTTGTCTCCCATAGATTGTTGGGGAAGATGAAACAGGAAAGTCTTATAAATATGATTGCCTAACAAAGGATTTTGGGAATATGAAAACTGTGAGCGACATCGAAATGAAGGCCACCTTTGAGATATAAAGTCTTAGTTACTGAACAACTAGAAAACAATGGTATAGCCGGCTGAAGGTAATCCCCTCTTGATTAGACAATACCCTCTGCTTGCAGACAGGTCCAAGGGTCAGAGCAGACCCTACTAGCTCAGCAGAAGGGGTCCAAGGAGTAGTTTTTAGGAGTTAAAATGTAACACTCTATGGTAATGTAAGAACTCTTATAGGCTGCATGTAAATGCTATAGGATTTGTACCTTGTATTAGATTGGCTAGTGAGAATTAGAATATTCACTACAGAAGATGATTTATTGTATTGTAACAAGGACCTCGTTCTCCTCTTAATTCATCTCTCTTACGCTAGTAACTCTCTTAGTTTGTCTCTCTTGCTCTTTACTCTCTTAGCTCTCAGCCTCTTGCTCTAGCTCTCTTGATTCATCTCTCTCTCTCCTACACCTTGGGCCTGCTTGGAGCTGCAGCTGGCAGCTCTAAGCAGTGCCCCTGTACCCACGCCCTTTGCAATAAACTGCATGCTCCAAAGACCTGCTTATAGAGATCTCTTGTCTCCATCGTCCGTCTCCAGCCGGGCCCGACCGAACCCTCACCCTCATCACGATCAGTTTCTACAATAGATGGAATCCAGACTACTGCAAGTCCACCAGATGAGTAGATCAAAAAGATCTTTTTCTGGAGGAAGTTTCTAGAACTGATTTTACAGGAAACATGTTGTACTACAGTTACTTGCTGGATATGCAAAGATCAAACTTGGAGTTCCATTCTGTATTTTAGAAATCTGCATGCTTTTCAAAACAACGTCTTCTTAAGAGAAATTAGCTTACATATGCAGACTTTCAAGAGCCTTATTCTCATCGTGTTTCTGTCAGATGTTTCCCTTCAACTCTCCACACTGAAAGAGGACTTGGGAGTTAAAGCAAGCACTGAGCATCCTTACAGAGGTATACCACAGCTCTTTAATCCCACATTGCAGCCATTAGAATCAACAGAAATTTGCCCTACCTTTGAAGACAGTGATTTTTTAGAAATTGTATAATGTGAACCAGTTTCAACACTGAAATCTCAGTTCTTTTCATATCATGGCTTGGATGTTTGATGGCTCTGAGAGCTGAAAGAAGATGGATCTTCTATGATTAGATGCATTCTTACAAATGACAGCATTCAATATAAATAGTCAAGGTTCAAAGCATTCCTTATGACACAGTGATTAACTTGTCTGCCTGTCATGCTACATTATTTATTGAATCTGGACTTTTTTATTAGTCAGAATTAATCTGATGGTTATTTTACTTTTTTGTGGTCACATTCTGCAACTGGTAGGTTTATGAAAAATATTACAAGAATTTTCCTGCTAGATAAAAAATCTGATGCCACAGTAGCACTTAAATTGAATGTTAATTTTCCTAATGGAAAAACCCTCGACAATGTGCTCCTTCCGGTTGAAAAGAATTTAATTTTATTCTTTTCCTATGCCTTCTATTTCTCATCTTGCATACTATATCACTGACATTAATTTTATCAAAAAGTTCCTGTCTTTGATTATAATTTTTGTTCTTCTTTCTTTGTTGCCATTTTAAGCATTATTTTTCCTAATTTCTGGTGAATGACTGTTTCTGTGTCTTAGAAGCTACTGTAATTAACACTCATGATGAAGTCTTGCTACTGTGTGCTGTTGAGTAGTTCAAACTGATTCCATTATGAAAATATATCTGCAGCATTGGATAGATATAATTTGTGTATTTTCAAAATACATATTACTTTTTTCATGTTGAATTTTGGTTGTGGTGGGAAGAAAACAAAAGTATCAATATTTTTAGTATATACCATAGGACTGTTTAAATTACATTGGGCAAAATGTCCCTTTTCCTTCTAGCCTCCCTTAGTTTTTCAGCTTACTTTTAAAACTTTCATACTTTGCACACAGTTCCGTGATTATTATTTTTAATGGCTAATTAACCGAAAGTGCATGACTTCTGATTGCTCATTTAAATTAACTAATGAGCATGAAAGACTTAATGTAGCTTTGATACAGGAAAAGATGTTTTCAGTTGGCATGTTCATATCAGACTTTCTCTCAGTAATACGTAAATGACAAATTTAAGTGTCAGAAGAAAACCTGCTAGGGTGTGCTACTTTGTAATGTGTTCAGTATTGTAATGTGAAGAAACAAGCACAGATACAACAGTACAAGTGGCAGAACAAGAACAATAGTACAAGTTCTGTGCAAGTGACAGAACAATTTATATTTACTTTTTTTTTTTACAATCTGTAGTTGAAATTCACTAGTTGTTTAAATGGACAGCAAAAGAGTCTACATTACAAAATTTATTTTGATGTTTAAATCCATCTTAAACCAGACATCTTTGGGAATTATCGTGGTAAACACCAATTCTTTTTTCTGTTGGAATGGCCGAATGGTCTCATATTATGGTAGTTGACTGTTCATTTGGAAATATTTAGGACATTTCTGGTTGTCAGCATGAATTTTTTTCTTTGTACCCTGCCTTTGTTATCTTAGTAATGTTTTATATTTTGGCAATTATTTGAGACATCATTATGTCACCATATTACAGTCTAGTTTTAGGTCTTCATTAGTTTAATGTTAAGCTTTTCTTTAAAATTTTTGTATGTTTTACAGTATTAGAACTCACAAAATAATAAAGTCCTTGGGTTCTGATATTGTGTTTATGAGAAATATACATGTATTTATTAGTTGATGAAGGTCCTGATTATTTCCTCAGAGGGAAATTATGTAATCAATACTGTAAGCATGTCTCCAAAAAATCAGTTAAATGATAATATACATGTAGAGTGAGTAATATTTATAACTTGTTCACTTAATGATGGGTAATTTCAATACCACCAAACAGGAGAGTCCCCTCATTCATATGTTTCATAACTTAAGGGCTGGAATTGTCTCAGCATCTCATAATAATAACATTTAGACTCTGTCTGATCTAAAAAAAAAAATGTGCTGATTAGTTCATGGATCTGAGTGTAATGTTGGACTTAAGTGTAGCAGATAAATGAATATTCTTCTCTCTGCTGTTTTTGAAGTTCTATTAGCAATTCTTGGAGCTGCTTGATTTTTATAGAAATACTGTAATTGGGTAGTAGTAATGTTAAATTTAGCCTGTGTAAAAGTGCTTATCATGTTGAATTGCCATGCATCACAGAATAGGGAATCACAGATGTAATACGTTTAGAAAATATAAGCTGGTATGTTTTGCTCTAGGCAAGGTTTCTGAATGACTGTGGAAAAACTACTGTTTAGGTATTTTACTGATCTGGCCAGATACATGGATAGCCCTTTAAATACTAGATTTTTATGAAAATACTCAATATTTTGTCCAATTGAAGATAAGGTATAATATTTCTGTCCACAAATACAGAAATATTACTTTCTTTAGAATCCTAAATTTGGAAACAATTCTGAAAATTTGTGGTCAGAGGCATTTGTTAGAGTGAAGCCATAGTGAAGCAACTTACCCTTGTAAAAATGGCTATTTTTCTTACCCATGCTAAATCTAGTTTCAGTCACATATTTCTTTCGGTATGATACCATGAGTGAAGTGAAATAGTTATATGCTAGTCCAGTAAAAGTCCCCTTCAGATCTGCATATTTCAGAGTTATACACCCCCATGTTTAAGAGTTTTCTACAGTTGCTTTTGTAGTGGGTTTGGTTTGTAACCGGGCAGAAACACCAATTTAGTGTAGTGGTTTGGTCCAAAAATACTCATTACTGTTTCTCTTCTGGGAGATAAGAATTAGGAGAAACGCAAAGCACGCACCAAACTTGAAAGAATATAAAGAAGTTTATTAGCAGACCTAAAAGTAGAAAGAAAAAAAAAAAATCATACCACACTTCTCTCCGCCCCCCCCACCTTTCTCCCTTCTCCCACTGACAATGTAAAAAGACAACTTTTGAGATGTTCAGTCTGTTTACCACTTCCATAATAACCTTGTTCAGTCCATCTAGGAAGAGGAGTCTCTCTTATCCATGCTATGAAAACATTATCACAATGAGACAGCCGCCCGGGTTGGTTCTCTGCTCGCATGCGAGTCCCTTCCCCCGACTTGCAGTTTTCCCACAACTGCTTTCGAGGATCCACTCTTGAATTACTGGGATAAAATTTTACGGTTGAGCCGTTCAGAAACAAAAGTTCTCTTCATCCATCTCTGGGAGCATTTAATCTCTAAGAACAGAGGCCCTTCTCCTTCCCTGGGAGCAAAGGGTCTTCCTCATCTTCATCTTTAGGACTATCTCTGGGAGCATCTCTAGGAACTGAGGTTTTCTGCTTTTCCATTTGGAGCAAGAGTCCTCATTGCTTCCATCTCTCCCTGTTCAAACTTCTCATGAAATTACAGCTGCTTCAGCATCTGCCTATCTCAGCGCAGGTGCTTTTGCTCACAAGTTGAACACTCCACCCCCCACATCTTCATGAAATTACAACGGGATACTCTGATATATCATAGCTTCACAACAGAATTTCAGCTTTAAGCATCTCCTCTTTCTCTTCCCTCAGGTTTTCAGCTGTTCACAGCACTAAAAGGGTTAATCTCACCTCAGCCTTGCAGCTGGAATGTCCTTATCGCTGTTGGTCACATGATCTTTTGCCGGACAGCGGTGCAGCTTCAGCTGAATCTTGGCCGCACTGGAGAGAGGGAGCCGCTCCGGCTGCCCACAGCAGGGCTGTGGGGGGGGTTCCGCGGACGGAACAGGGCCCATCGGCTCCAGGATGGCCGTGGCCCGGCCTGGCCTGGCCCGAGCAGGGCCTGGCCGGGCCCGCTGGCCCCCACACGGGGCCTGCAGCCACCTGTCCCAGCACAGAAATGAGACAGAGCTGTGTGGGGGGGTTTGTCTTTTTTTAAGTGTGGATCACACAGGTAGTCACAATTTTAAGTGGCTTAAAGAATTGTCCATATTCAAACTGGGCAGCTGATAGGTTCTGTCAGGTCACAGAGGAAGCTGTAAGCACCCCTTTGCAAGAACATCACTTCAGGGACTATGCTCGCTAGCCCATGACAGCTTTCTTCTGCATTTTCTGTATATTGAGCAGACATGTCTATTGAGCAAAACTTTTTTATTCCTCCAAAACATATGAACCATCTGATTCTCTTTAGCAAGATGATATATGGATATAGCCCAGCTAGGCTTTCTCCTGAAGGACATGTGATTATTGTAGTGGTTCAAACCACTACTTCTAAAACTTAGATTTTCTTGAACTAAGCATATGAAAGTCTTCAGTGATGATATTCTTTTCCTAAAGCAGAAACACTTATGAAAATGCTGTTGGAAGGAACATTGCAGTGTACTGGCTTTTCATATCTATTAGTAAAAATATTTTCTTAGCAACATAATTATTTAATTCTCAAAGTACATAGTTCTTTAAGTGTTTTTTATATTTGTAAGATTGAATAAGGTGCATGGATAGAACCAGGAGATACTGCTTTTTCTCTGTGTTAAACAAAACTTTCAAAAATAGACTTAACATCTGAGCAGAAGCAAGTGGGAAGATATTCAGCTGCTGACTGATGTTGACAAGTGTTACCAGTTCTCTACTGTCATATAAAACCATGAGATAAGAATCTTTTCTGCGAAATAATCAATCAAGATCCATTTTTAGAGAAATTTTAAGAAATTGCTTTTACTCTGCTCCTTTGATTCCAGATTTTTATTAATTTAGTGTTTAATAAAATGATTTTCAGCCTACATTTTGTCATGGATATGCTGGTATACAATTGTTTTGGTGATAATACTATCTTTTAGTTTTAACAGTATTTCTCATTGTTACTTTATGGTTTGGCTCTTTCTTTCTTATTTTATTTAAAATGTTAATAAAAATTTGTATTGGATCAATTGATCAAACTTAATACTATGGTCAAACTGGAATATGAATCCATCAAAATATGCTAAATATTTTTTAAAATTAATTTTGTAACTACTGAATCACTTTTCTTTGTTATTAGCCACTTTTTTATAAGTTCCTTGACATAATTTAAATCCAAAGCAATCCTCCACAGTTTGCAGTGTCTTGCTGTGCACCCAATTAATGTATTTCGTTTGCAATTCATATGACTGTGCGGGTGGGGAGCATTACAGTAGCAAGATGGAGAACCAAATGCTAGGTCTCCTTTCAAGAAGCAACCTTTGTCTTCGTTCTGAAGGACAAGAAAGTTATTAAGTTCGTGATACAAGCTCACTTCTTATGCCTTTTTGTTCAACTGCTGTAACAATTTAATAATTTACTGATACAAACATGTTACATGATTTCCATATTTTGAAAAAAAGTGTTCTGCTAGTGTTGATTCCTTAGTTGAATTTTGTTAGGGAGAATATTTGTCATAAAGTGGGTAATAAATGAACTTTTTTGCTGTTACACTGACAAGAAATAGGATCTTCACAAATCCCATTGTTCCCATTTGGGTTCATGAGGTAAAGTCAAGGGCATGATTATGAAAGAGTGCTCTCTAAGAATAAGTAATCAAATAGATCCTGTCTTGTTCTGATTATCTTTTCAGAGAACTGGGAAGATATCTCAGTTTATTATGATACTATGATTTGGGAGTTGGATGTCATGATGTGCAAAAACAGACTGTGACAACAGGGTTTGCTTAGCCTTAAAAAACAAAGGCTTAGGGGTAACACCATTGCTTTTCAATTACCTAATAAGGGAGAAGATGGATCCTGGTTGTTAATAGAGATACCTGGTGAAAGGAGAAGAGGCAACAGACACAAATTGCAATATTAGCAATTCTTATTAAGATGTTAGGATTTTTTTTTTCCATAAAAAAATTGGCCAGAAGTTGCACTAGGGGAGGTTCAGAGCAGATATTAGGAAATATTTCTTCACTGAAGGGGTGGTCAGGCATTGGAATAGGCCGTCCAGGGAAGTGGTGGAGTCACTGACTCTAGAAGTGTTCAAAAAACATGTGGATGTGGCACTTGGGATTATGGCTTAGTGGTTAACATGGTTGTGCTAGGTTAACAATTGAACTTTGTGACCTTAGAGGTCTTTTCCAAATTAAATGGTTCAGTGATTACTTTCTTAGTTACAAAATAATAGAAGATGATAAAGGATGACCTAGATTTTTTCAGACAATTAGAGAATGCAACTTATCTTTCACTTGGAGAGATGCATTCTAAAGGAAATAGCAGAGATTCCCTTTCGCAATAATGTAGTTTCAGTGAGGAGGCACCTTAGCACCTCATCAGGATCTATCTGTAGTAGATTCTTTGTGAATGCAGTAATTTTTGAGACAGTGAAGGGACAGGTCCAATATTGGTGATTCCACTGGCAGGGAATTTACCTTTTCTAAGTATTGGGATGGAAGTAGGCCTGGAACAGGCACACTTACCAACTTAGCCTTTGAAAACTTGTTAATGTGAGATGAGAGAAGGCAGAGAGATCTATACTTGTTGATGTGACATTATCCTGATTAATTTGTCGTGCAAGTGTCGAAACACCAGATAATTTTTTTTTCCTAGAACACTGACCTTTTAGGGTACACAAAAGAGTTCAGATTGTTCAGAAACTGTTAGTATCTCATAGATGGGAGGCAGAGAAGTGAAGCCAATTACTTGTTTATATGAACCAGGATTTACAAACATCCTTAACTAGCTGCAGCAGCTAACAATTACAAACCACTTTCACTCTTCCTCTGAGAGGAACCAAACAAATGTTGGCTATTGCAAAATTTGCATCTAGGAGATAGCATGAAAAGAGGTGAGCTGAAGTTTTTGGTAGACTGGCTTGAATTTAAAAAATACTCCAAAGCAACAGAAAGACACTTCTGTGATTTCTATCCTCGCTTTCATATTGCATACCCGTATTGGGTATTTACATGTACTCTCGTCATAGGAGCTAAGACAGATTTGGAGACAGACTGAAGGATCCACTTTTCATGCACAGTGCACTGGACTGCCAACAGTGATAGATCCAGTTTGGGAGTCCAAATAAAAAAAAAAAAATGTGATACAAGTCAAACAGGAATGAATCTAATAAAGACTTCAGATTTCTTGGATCAGACATGGCTACACTTAGTTGTGGTTTTGGTAGGTCATTACAGAGGAGCTTTCAAGCTGGCCTATCTAGTTATTTTTCAAAAGCATTTAGTTTGGATTTTATATTTACTACTGATATCGTTTATTATGATAGTTCCTGAAAATATTAAGACTTATGATTATGATATATTGATGAACTCACATTACAACTTACCTTTCTGTTTGAAAGCTTTTTTCAGGCAGTGTTTTTATTTTATGAAGAGCAACATGCTTTTACCTTTTGCAATATTATTTTTATTACCTGCATGAGGTGTCATTGCTTCTATAGTGTGATTTGGCACAATATTGTAACTGCTTTCACAGTTACTGAGAGCAGATATCTTTGTGGGTTGGCATATGTTTTACCTTTAAAGTTTGATTGCATTTTTAATTTGATGTGTTTGGCATTTTTGCTCAGCCTACTAAACTTTCCATTTGTGAGTAATAATTCTTTTCAGCTCTCCTAATATTTTTTCTTTGGAAAGTCAGGTTTGTTTTTACAGTACTCTTTTATCTGTATTGTAATTGGCCATATTGCAAATAGTAAATCCGCTAACAAATAAATTTCTAAATTTGTGAACTGTTTGAATTCATTGAAAAATGACAAACTAGGTGTTCATTTATCTATGAATCTTCCTAGTCTTAACATACCTCCAATTCATGATACTAACACAACATTATATATTCTTCCTAAAACAGCTTCCCAAAAATATGAGAACTAAGAAAATTAAACACAGATACCTGTGGTATAAAAAAATGGACTGTACAAACATAATTACCTATTTGTCAGTGTTTACTTGAATAACTGAAAAACATTATGATTTACATTGCTTAGAGTTAGATTTAAAACAGCTTATAAGATAATTGTATTCCTTTGGGTTCAGAACTAATGCATAAATAACCTGATTTTTATTATAACAGTATTTTATTAGACTGTGTTAAGTATCATTTGAGTGTATTTTAAAACTGATGTCTAGTTTATGAGTTTATGAAATGAATTCACATAATTATTGAATATTGGTATTTCAGAACAATTTGTGCTATAGCACTTCAGCCTCTTACTTGTACACCAGGAATGTGAATTCGGACAAGACTTATGGTAGGCAAAAATGACTACCGTTTGGAAGTCTTTCAGGGTTCTAAGTCAAGTGAATTGATGGTTTCACACCATTTGTCAGTGTCTAAATACTTTATGAAAATGTTTCATTTTCAGTGTCTAGGTACTTCAGAAGACACCCTGCTGATTTAACTGATATTTCTATGACTTCTTCAAAATTTGACTGTAAAAGGCATCAGTTTCATCATGATGACATGTATTATATTGCCACTACTTGGGTAAAATTACGCTGGTTGTTTAGTGGGAGAACCTTTACTTAAAAAATTACAGTATGTGGAAAAAAAAGAGACAAAATGTATAGAGCTGCCTAAAGTAACTGCATCAACTATACAATAGGTATAATTCAGATTTAAATGAGTAGGATTTAGGGTTCTAATTAGAGATCTATTTTTTAATTTTATAAATCAATCAATTAGAAGTCATTTAGTATATGCCACTTGCAGGAGGCAATAGCTCATATAGAAGGGAAACCATCAAAGTGCATCTAAAATTTAAGTTCCATGTCAACACAATCCCTTATGATGTTATAAATACTTTCACTTGGTTGAACCTCTTCAATGGGTGGAAGGAACACTTTATTAGCATTTTTACTTTTATTTAAAGTTATTAAAAAAAATGGACCTTCATTGTAACACTTGTCACTCACAATTGTCAAATGGGAATCATAGAATCATAGAACGGTTTCGGTTGGAAGGGACCTTACAGATCATCTGGCTCCAAGGCCCTGCCATGGACAGGGACACCTTCCACTAGACCAGGTCACTCAGAGCCCTTTCCAGCCTGACCTTGAGCACTTTCAGGGATGGAACGTCCACAGCCTCTCTTGGCAACCTGTTCCAGTTCCTCACTACCCTCACAGTAAAGAATTTCTTCCTTGTATCTAATCTAAATCTACCCACATGCAATTTAAGGCCATTCCCCCTTGTTCTATCACTACAGACCCTTGTGAAAAGTCCCTCTCCAGCTCTTTCGTAGTCCCTTTAGGTATTGGAAGGTGATCTAAGGTTTCCCCAAAGCCTTCTGCTCTCTAGGCTGAGCAGCCCCAATTCTCTCAGCCTGTCTTCATATGAGCGGTGCTCCAGCCCTTTGATCGTCTCTCTTCTGGACTCACTCCAAGAGGTCCATGTCTGTCTTGTGTTGGAAGTCCCAGAGCTGGATGCAGCAGTGCAGGTGGGGTCTCACCAGAGCAGAGCAGAGGGGAAGAATCCCCTCCCTCGCCCTGCTGCCCACACTGCTCTGGATGCAGTCCAGGATACAACTGCCCTTCTGGGCTGCAAACATGTGTTGCCATGTTGAGTTTTGTCCATGAATACTCCCAAGTCTTTCTCCCCTGGGCTAGTCTTGATCTATTTTACAATTACTTATAATTACTAAAAGTGGAGAGTGTTCCAGAAATTATTATAATTTTAATTATTTATAATTTCCCTTTTAGGATTATTATAAGCAACTTCCAGAGGACCTAAGTTAAAAAAAGCAAGAGGTAGTTAAAAAATGAATTTTAAATATACATTTTAAAGATGTCGCTAGGGTATGTTTCAGGTATTTTATAAAAAAATATATTGTCAGAGCTATGTAATATAATATTACAAAAATATCTGGCAATATAATGAATCTGTTGTAATTTATGCTTGAATTCAGATTAAGTGGATTTAATTATTTGCATTTTAAGTGAATAAAATGTAAAAAGTTATGAAAATGTATGTACATGCTTTGAATCTGTAAGCAACTGAGTGTATTTTTCATATTATTTTTGCATTTATCCTCTTCACCAAATTCTCATAGTGCTTAGTTTCTTATGTTGAATTTATTACTTTTCTGATCTGCACTAGTAAAATAAGTGATTTAATATTCATGTTTAGAAGACAAAAAAATATTTTATTCATTTGGGATGTTTCAGGATAAAGGAAAAGACTATTCCACTTTTAAATGTCTTGTTATGCTTATAAGGAAGTCATAGGTAAAATACACTGATTACAAAATTTCTAGATTCCTGGTCTCCTGCTTTCTTACAGGTATCATGAGATTTATAGAAAAGACTCCTGGCATAAACTCAGAGACAGAGACACTAAGAGGAAAATCAAGACAGCAAATCAATTTGGGAGACCTCATAATGGAACTAAATTAAAAATTACATATTGTATTTTCTTTGCTCATTGTGGAGAGTTACACTTGAGATGCTGCATCTAAATAGTGGATACATTTTCTGTCTTGATCAGCTGGCTGTCCTCTAAATGAAGTCTGTTCAGTCCCCTTTCATAAGGCAACCAGGGCAAGGTACACATGCATTTTTCAAGTTACATGTGTCTGGATCATATGGTGGCATGGAGCTGGGACATGGCCAGTGAACTCATCTGGACCTGGCTTGGAAGCTGTAAGTCACACCTAGGTCAGAGCATTAGCCATTCTCTGTGACAATGGCACCGAAGAGGCTTCTACCTCAAGCCTGCTCCTGTTGCTGGTTTGTGCTCCTGGACTAGTTACCTTCTTAACTCTACTGGCTGAGTCTTTTTGTAGTACAGGACTATCCACTGCAACCAGTGCAACTATTGCTGGAGAAGGGCATGTAAGGAAATTTCTGGGCTTTGCATAATGGGACTTACAATAGCTGACACATCATGGAATGCTGCATAAACCAGCTAGAGAATGCTAATAAAAGGAGCATATTGGAAATATTATCACTTTCTTAGAGTTGGGTGCTGACATGAAACCTTGAAATAGTCACCACCGACAAATGGAGACTCATGGTGTAATACTTTCTTCAGAGTCTATGTCCCGTTACCATTTGGGTATAGGGAACTGGACCACTCTCCTGTTTCAGAAAACATGAGGAAGGCACTCAGAGAGAAGTATTTTCATAAACTATTTAGCTGTCTAAGGCCTTGGAAAATGGGATTCCTGAGTTCCTAATCTTTTTTTAGCTTAATTGGTTTCAAACACACAGCATGCATTTCAGTGAAAAGTGATGAGGCCATAGTGTACCTGGACCCGAAAGCCATCTTCCTGTCATCTAGGGAGAGCTGGGTCTTCATGGAGGGAGCTCAGTACTACCCACAAGGGAATGTTTCCTTTAATGTTGTCAGTCAAAGTTTGATTTCTATGCTGGATTAATCTCATAAATTTTTTAGTTAATAGGTTAATGTGGCTGTGCATAAATGCAATTGTTCTCTAAATGTCACTGAGATATTAGTTTTTTAAACAGTAAGAACTACATGGAAAGTATCTGTCATGTAATAAAAATTCCATTTATTTCTATCTATGTTGTAATTTTATTGATTATTCTGCTGCTCCTCAATTAAGATGAATGCCATCTGTGGTTCACTTAATACTTTATAGGCTTTTATTACAATCCTGCTTTTGTTTTTTGTATCATACCTAAATTCATAGCAACATTCTCTAAAATTTCTCTACATGTGAAAGATCACATTATAAAAATAAAGATATTGTTTCATGATGAAAATTAGTTTATATTTTACCTTCAATGGGATTTTTATATCCATCTTTTCTATCATTATACAATTGACTTTTTCTCAATTTTTTTTGCTCGTTTTCTGCTAGTATATATGACGGTTCCATGTGTGTTAATTGTAATACTAGAAATATCACTGCAGTGATATTACACAAGCTTTGGCTACTTGTAATCCATTGGGACACTAAATCTAAATCCTGGCCTGATGCAATTCTTGCATTGCTAACAACTAACCAGTCTAAATATAGTCACAGCAAACCTTGCAGTATCACAGAGTCACAGAATCAATTAGGTTGGAAAAGACCTTTGAGATCATCAAATCCAACCTATAACCTAACACCACCTTGTCAACCAGACCATGGAACTGAGTGCCATATCCAAATCTTCTCTTCTAGTAAATGAAAGTTGTAGGTATTAAAAATTGTTTACAGTCCTGATGTATACTATTGTGTTCTGATATTTACTATTGTGTGAGGACTGAAATAATTTCAGAAATGGGAACAGGAACCCAGAAGGGGAATAACCCCTCACCGGTGAGGTAAATAGGGCCACAATGGCAATTTGGGAACATTCTATATTGTCCTTTTAAACTAGATCATGTCCAACTGAATAGCATGTAAAAATACTATGTGGTCTGTATGTTACCTGCATTTTGAAGGAGCGATAACAAGTTGTTAATGGCTTCTTCTTTGAAACTGAAAGAACAAATTGTCGTTTTGTATGAAATGATCTAATTTTTCTTATAAGTACCAAGAATAATTTAACATTTCTTAATGTGATCTGTTCATTTTACCTGCAGTTAGTGATTTTACACAGTGACTGAAATATGAGAATATAGGCATAAGAGCTGCTTACTTTCTCATCTTTGCAAAGCCAAAATAACTAAAAACGAAAGTAAAACAGGTTATGGATGTGATAAATCTGAAAATTGCTATTAGCTACACTAAACACAATTGGAAACAAATTATTTTGGCATAATTATCAATATACCAAAACTGTTTAGTCTCTATTTTGACATTTTTTGTTTATGTTTCATTAGTCAGCAAAGCCAAGTACCAGGAACCTTCCAGTAGACCTCAAGGAAAATCCATTAAAAATACAAAAATAGCAGTTGAAAAATGAAACCCAGACTTTTATGGAAAAAGGTAACCCAAGATAACACACAGGTGATGACTTAAGGCAATATAAATAAATTCTGAGATGAAGTACTGTGGAGTGAATATTATTCAGTCTTGTGCTTGTCAGAACTACTCTCTTATACAAATACCCAACTATTTGGGATGGCAGAATAAGGTAGAACTATTTCTTCAGGATAGTGTTAACTGCAGTTTAATGAACCTGTACAGGAAACAGTGTTTAAATACATGGGTAATCTCTTCTAATGTTAGGCTTTTAATATAGAATTTTTTTTCTGTATATGCTGCACAGCTGGATCTCTCTAGATCTCAGAAATAATAGATATATCCTCCATTCTCTTCATACCTTTATGAAGAGAATATACCTAGTACCACCTAGTGCCACAGTATGGCACAACTCCAAATATCAGAAGTATCTGATGTTACTAGAAGGTAAAGATCATAACCTTTGTTTTTCATAAACCCATTTAAAAATAATTTAGTCATTCTTAACTTTCCTAAATTTTTATTTATCTTGAAGTACTTATTTTCCTTCTTCCAAGATTTAATGTGTTTTTAGAATGTAAAGAAAAAAAATTATATTTACAGTATCCCATTTGCTATTATCTGTAAAGACTGAATGATATGATGGACTGCTAAAGTCTGCTGAAACTCTTCCATGCTGGGGCATGGAAATACTGGTATGCAAATTTAACAGAAGTCACTTGGCTGATTAACACCAGAGGATCAGCTAACTACATACTGGTGGAGGAGATAAGGTTCCCATAATCTACACTGGAAAGTTGCTGGGAAAGACAGCGTGATTTTGCTCCTCCCTGGGGAAAAGTCAGACCAATATCTTGGATTGTCTTTGCTCAAACAGCCAGGTAGGCTAGTTGGCTAATGTGGGAGAATATGCTGAGTCTCTACTAGAGTGATGTATGTCTTCACTACTCCTTTAAACTCTTAATAAAATAGTGGAATCAAACCAGGGCCACTCACCCATGAACTCATACAACATTTGTTTTGATTCATTTGGTTTTTGAATGTTAATATAATGGTAGAGAAAAAGTAGAATTGTATATACCAGACAGATGCTCAAAAGTGAGCCTGAGAGAATACTTAGGTTTTCTTTTGCTTCCTCTCAGGGTTGGAATGTGTCGTGCTGAATTTTTGTGCTATGCTGAACGGATGTATATACATTTTTAATAGAACCTTGAACCCTGTCACTAAAAAAAGCTGAACTGATTCTATCTATCCTGGCAAATCAGAAATTATATTAGTGATCATTAAAAGCATATAATTTTCCTCAATAATAAACAGGAACATGTATTGTGGATATACTCACAGCACACTTAGCCGGCTAGGCTCTCAGTTCAGTGCTTTGGAAAGCCCCGAGCTACCTAGAGAGACTGCACGGGCGATCGAGCACTTCAGTAGCTCCAAAAGCGGCAAGTGGTAGCTGCAAAGCTGATACCACGAGCAGAAGCAAAGAGGTAGAAATACAGCCCTCGCTCTATGCTTTAATCCTGCCAGCAGATTGCTCTCGGTCCGAGACAGGGACACACACAAGCTGTTAGCAGAAGGGTAGCCGGAGCAAGGGAGGGCAGGCCCACTCCGAGCTCTCTCTTTTATCCAGGGGAAGGCCGAGGGGGAGGCAGGGGGTGGACCCGGGGTAACTGGCCAGGCAGACACTGCTCCGGAGAGTCAGTGCTTTCTTCAACTTTTACCCGCGCCGGGAACAAAGGAGGTTTCAGAGCGCGTGGTTTAAGCAACTCAGGGCGTGCCTGCGCAGCCTTGGGCCGGGCTGCACCTCAGGGGCACGCAGCAACAATGGATAGTTTAAAAAGCCAATAGTGGAGACCACATATGAAAAATTATGATTGCATCTACTGTTAGCTCATGATCATTATGTTAAGTCATTAAATCATTAATTCATTAAATTGATTTATTATATTAATTCTTTCTTATATTTAGTTTAATTAATAGGGCTTTTATATGCATGGATTTTTTAACATCTTAGGCATTTTGATAATAGTTACAATAAAGAAAGAGCTATTGCATAATTTTATAGCACTATATCTGCGTTGGTTAAAATATCTAAAAAGTAGCAATTTCATTTTATATTAAAGATCTCCTTAGTGTTAGTATACTTGATAAGCTGCTGAAACAAATAAGTCAGAGTAGTAGATACTTTTAAAATAGGGGGAAAAATGGAAAATGTACAAATCAGGATGCAGTAGTATTTTATCTTTATTTACATTTGGAAGGAATTGAGATAAAGGATTACTTTTATGTTTCTGTTTTTTTTTTAAAAATCCAATTAAATATGCTACTGTCTTTCAGTTTCACCCCAGATGAGAGAAATTGCTGAAGGGCAATGAACTATCTTCATCTCTGAAATCTCTCACTCAATTCATCTATCAGGTCAAACCTATTTTGACAATGAAATCTTTATTTTTGTATTTTAAAGGGGACTCAAACCTTGCAAAAGGTGCCAGACTGACAGTACAGAAAGGTGAAGTTGTCTGTTTATTCACTGAAGAGATACTGCTCATCAAATGACATCAGCACTGAAGATTTTACTAGAAAGTTCACACAGGCTTTAGCATTAAAGTACAGTTGCTTCATAATTGATTTTGCAGGTCATAATTTTAAAAACCACAGCAAAGTCTAGAAGATAGTTGCCTACTACAACTAACAACAGTGTCAGGTTTATCAGTTTTTATAGTTTAGTTTCCTACTTTAGTCTTTTGTGTATATGAAGCTGTTTTCAATCTGCTTATGTCTTCTGCTTGACTACCCATTGTGTAAGGTCAACTGAGATTATGTGCTGCCATTTTATATACATCCAGTTTGCCACTGGTTCTTTTTGAGATGATCTTTACCACAATATCTATTGCGAGATAGAACTGCACAGCTGGACAGCAGTATATTACACTTGATGGTAAAGTAGGAAAAGATGGATCATAGAAAGAGAAGAAGAATAAGAAAGAAGGAAAGTATAGCAATCATTTGGTGTCATTTGGTATCATTTGGTGAAGCATGGGATAGGCAGATGCAGAATATAGAAATGGAAAAAGAGCTGGAGACATTAGGAGAATTCAGAAGTGGAAACAAAGATATTAGACAAAAAAAGAAAAAATAGAAACAAGTAAAACAAGAAGCAGAGAATGTCAAGTATGTATATGAGGGCACAATAAATATTTATGTAAAAAAGTGCTCATTTTTGTAGTATACTAGTTATAAACAACTATGATGCTCATTTTTCTTCATTACAGCCATGGGGCTATAGCAATATTTTTCTTTGCTTGGAGAACCAATATGCATAAGATCAATATTTCAGAAAAGCTATTTTGCATTTCTTTTAATGATATTTTTCTTGGAATGTATTAAGTTGAGTAGTTTCCAAATATATATTTTATTAATTTAATTAATAAAATTCCTGTACTTCTCTCTAAATATTGCAGCATTCTTCTCAAACAAAGCCTTCTAGTTAATTTTTCTTTTCTTCTTATCCTTTTTAACTCAACATGTTTGATGAATGTTTGTGTGTAAACCCTTTTTATCAAATCCAACATATTTGCATTTGACTTTGAAAAGTAAAACTTCTGTATTTTCATAGATAAGAGTTTATTACTCTCTTCAAAGGGATATTAAGCATTTGGACAGTGGATCAAAGCCTATGGCTTATTGTCCTCTGTTAGTCAAAATGCAGTTGCAATGACTGCATGTTAAAGGATATGAACTGAATGTGGCCCAACATATTTAGCCTATGTGTCAGGAGTGGAGCAAGCAAGAACTATTGATTTTGTTGAAATCTTACAAAAATGCAGAAAATGTGTTATCTGTGTTTTCCTTGCTGAAGATGCTTGTTTAAATTCATTTAAATTTTAAAAAGATTGAATATTACATTATGATGCTTTGTTTCTTTAAAATAAGTATTTTCTCAATAATCTTATAAGATAAATGATAGTTTTTAGTGGAATAAGGTCATAATGGTTTTAGTATTGTAATTGTGATACTTTTGTCCCCTATGCTTGTTCTAATTCACTTTCATACACCAACAGTAATTTTGATTTGGCTAAATTATTTATAAAAGCTGAATGTCTTTGTGAATATGAAATTAGCATAATTCATTATTTTACTACTTTAAGCCAGATCCTCCAGCTCTTATTTAAGCAAAAACCTTGCTGAAGCGTATACCTATGCCTGAAGCAGAGTTTTGACTTGAATAAGTCCTTCAGATCAGATCTTTTGTTTAATAATACATATGTAAATAGCTTATTTTGTAGATATTTTGATTCATAAGTTAAAGAACTAGTATTTAATTCTTTGTATGTTACCACTGAATACAATTTAAAATGAAGGAAGAAAGTTAAGATTAATTTAATGATAAAAGTTAGAATGAAACTAGAATGAGGAAAGTTTAAATGACTAGTATACAAACTCTTCAAGGAAGAACTAGATTGGCTTTTATGTATGTAGGTTCCATCTAAGAATGTGCAAGTAGAAATTACAGCACATACCAGCAGTACTGTGACTGATGTTAGATTTCCTTGTTTTATAAATATGTTTGCATATTTTAAATGCAAGCTGGATTTTTCATGCAGAATGTAAAGCATTTTGCATTTGATTCTGAACATGAAACCATTTAATGTAGTTTTGATTAAGGGGTGGAAGTGTGACTTGCATGAGGTTTTTTGCTAAGTTCTGATGTGGCAGAAATTTCAATGAACCATTTACCTAGGATATTGGTATGATTAAATGATGATGGGAGTCCTGTAGGATTCAGTAATCAAATTTTTTGTCATTATTACAGTAGTAACTGATGAAATTCCAACATCACTAAATTAGTTTCAACTGAAAATTTAAATTCATTTGACTTAACTAGTATATACAAATAACACTCCTTTTTCCTTTTGCAACCAAAAATGAAAATGCAATACAACCACACAGATTTTCTTGTGAATACTTATGGAAGCAATTGAAATAAGTCTATTTATGTATGTCCTTTTATCAGTATATATTTATTTTCATTCTACCTTAAATAGTAATTTGTCTTTTACTAACTTGACTTAGACATGACTAATTCCTTAGCAGTATTGGAAGAGAAAAGGCACTTCTTAAGGGTCATGCGATGAATTCCCTGGCAGAAAATTTGGCTTCACCAAAAATAGTGTGTGCTTTATAATTGACTTTAGTAATTTTAATAAAATTGTACCACATATATGTTTTATGAGATAAAGATTAATCTGAAAAGGAGACCTGCTATGTCAGAATTTCTCTGTCATTAATCATTTGTCTGTGTGTTACTTACGCTTAAAAGAATGCCTACACTGATTCTAGGTACACTTAAGTTAATGAATTGAGGAAAAGAAGCAGGTCTAATTTTATAGACAGCACTGTCACTGTTTTGACTATGTGAACATGATTATACCTGCAGCAAATGAATGTTGAGACTGAAACCTAGGGAGGGCCGGTGCCAATTGATGCTGAGGCAATTTAATCGTTTGCTCAATGATTTGAAAAAATTAGGATTCACAAAGAAGATTTATGGTCATAATCATAGCATGTACTTTTTAAGCATGGTGTTATTCAGTCACATTTGTAATCTCAGCATGGTCACTTAAACTTCCTGTAGAATGCATGTGGAAAATAGGGAATCTCAGACTGTGATCCACAAAAGCCTGAATTCCAGGTGTATGTCATCTGAACTGATAAGAGCAGGATGGGTGTTACAAGTCCTGTCCCTCAGTATGAATGGATTTAAATTCAGGCTTTATGACAGTATCCTAAGACATTGAGTTGTGGGAGTTGGTCATGAGTCTCTTCTATGTGCTTTTAACTGAAATTTTGTTCTCATTGCATGATTAAGTAAATGTCCACTGTAGCAGGAAATACAACATAATGGTCCCTCAGACTGGGATCTGACTACTGGACACCAAGACAATCTTCTATTTGATGTCTTTCCCTGTAGACCACCATGCCTACCACTGTTGCTACAAGCTGAACTTGCGGGGATTGCATCTTCTCTCATGAGAAAAGGCAAAGCCACTTATCGTATTTCCTTGTACTTACAAGATAGATTCCAGCAAGTCTTCAGTCTTGATCTCAAACTTGAATCTGAAGATGGAATTTGGCACTCTGTATTTGTGTGGTATATGTGCATATTCATGCACAAATGCAGATATAACCACACATATTTATAGCAAAAATTTCAGATATGATTCAGCATATCAAGACATACATTACTGGCACTTCACTTGGTGTATTTCTGTAACTCTTAGAAAAAGTGGTAGGAATGGCATAGAAATAATTAAAATCCTTTAAAAAATGTATGAGTTACTTGAAAGATTTGCGATTGCAGTAGTTGCATATGTGAAAGTAAATATTACTTATTCATGCATTTTCAATGTGTAAAATTCCAAGTGAAACCAATGTTGAAAATGCTGATAGTGGGATTTCAATTAAATATTCAGTGGATTAACAGCTATACACTTTTTGGCATAGGTTGAAGGGGATACTCTGAGGATGTTTAGGAAAAGTTTTAATTAAAAACACAGCTACTGTTTTCTGAACAGAAGAATTCTGGGTAGCAGGCTAAAAGAAGTACTGCAAATTTGGGGTAAGTAAATGCATATTTAAATCTAAGCATAAGTTCATCTAGAAAAAACAGTACAGAAAGTTCTATTACATATCCATCATAAGTAAACCTGGACTACTGTTATGAGCATATACTTAGTAAAGCAATGCCTTTGGGATACAGTTCTTTCTTACTTTGTAGGCTGTGTAGGCTATGGGGGTATTGACATATTTGGAATTTTAAAGCTCCCAACCTGAGCATCAGTATGAAAGCCTGCAAGAAATGCCTCTAGAAAGATTTTGAAAATTGCATATGGTGATAAATACAATGTCATACTCATGAACAGTAATATGCAGAGCAACAAGTAGGTTTAGTGGTAATATTTTATGTGAAAAATGGAGAAAATGTATGAGAAAATGTAACGTGACTAAAAATCACACTTTTCTAGTGCAGAGAGTGAGTTTCAATTGACCGTTTTTCAATCAGGAATTGGGTCATTTTGGATTCAAACCTTTTTATACCCCTATGAATTTTTCCAATAATTTGATTTTCCTTTTTCAATCAGAACATAAATTAAATTAAAAATACTGAAATTAGTATTGAGACAAAAATTCTTTTCCTAGTAATATCTAGAAATCAGAAGCTAAAATAATGACGTGTTAAAGGAACTGCTGTATTTTAGAGTGACTTTGAAAATATGGTATCCTTTAATTCTGTTTTTACCATCACTGTCTGAACTCAGGGACAGATTTTCTCATTTTACCTTGTATGAGGTAGATAACATTGGTGGGAAGAGGCCCTTTGTGAGAGTTTTTGTTGATGATTTATGAGCAATAATTAAATGTGGATCATTTTTATAGTTGTACTATCTCTGCATTACCAATTAAAATAAAGATATAATATATTCTCATTTTTAGCAGCTAATAAGCATACCTGGTATGCTTAATACCTGGTAAAATAGGGAACTCTGTTGGTTAAGACTATGGTTGGTAGGTCAGCTTTGCTAGTATATGTCAGACCCATTTCCAACAAGGCCTTCTTGTTTTTTTAGTGACAGGTCGAGGAGCACACCATTCCTTGTGGGAACCTCTGCTATCCGTGTCAGTTACCATCAATGCCTTCCAGGATCCTCCTGGGCTGTTTGTGCCTCACTTGTTGCTTCTCCAGCAATGTCAGGGTGGTTGAAGTCCCCCACAAGAACCAGGGCCTGTGGCCATGAGGCTGCTCCGAGCTGCCTGCACGAGGCCTCGTCCACTCCCTCCTCCCGACCAGGAGCCCCTAGCAAACACCCACAACAGTGTCAGCCTTGCTACTCTGCCCTTTTATCCTAACTCATAAGCTCTCATTGCTCATCATCCACACCAAGACAGAACCTGATACATTCCAACTGTTGTCTCACATAGAGGGAAACTCCACCACTGTCCTTTCCCAGTCTGTCTTTCCCTAACAGCTTACAGCTGTTCATGACAACATTCTAGTCATGTGAGCTGTCCCACAATATCTCTGTAATTGCAATGAGGTCAAAGGCCTATGCTTGCACACAGATCTCTAGTTCCTCCTGTTTGTTCCCCATACTGTGTGCTTTTGTGTACTCAGACTTTACAGATTTGATTGTGTTAGTATCCCAGTGAGAGTACAAAGGGATGCCCCACAGTCCATTCTTGTTGTTATGCCTTTGGGTACTTGTGCGTGTTGGAGGTGTCCCCCCTTTAAGCCTCATTTTGCTACTTGGGAGGTTGCAATAGTTCTCCCCTTCCCACACCTCATGTATGTCAAGCCCAGCTATGTCCCTCTCCCCTTTCAAAGCTAGATTAAAGCTCTCTCAATGAGCCCTGCTAAGTCCAGAAATAAGATCTTTTGTCCCTTTGAGACACATGGACCCTGTGTGTAGCCATCAGGCTCAGCGCCATAGACACTGACCGATGATCAAACCCCCCAAATTCTGCTAGTGACACCAGTCTCAAAGCCAGGTATTAATCTGAATGATTTTCCTGTTTCTTGCCCCATCATTCCCTGCAACTGGCAGGACAGAAGAGAACACAGCTTGTGCTCCAGATCCCGAGGTCCCGAGGTTCCTCTTGATTGCAGCCTTCTTAGGACTCCATCAGTACTCAGTGGGAAAACTAGTAGCTGGTGATAATGACTGGACCATTCTAGGCTGAGGCATTTCTTCCATATTCCGGGCATGCAGGTGACACACAAAGGAAGCTCATTGCAGTATGTGATCTTTTAGGAACAGGGTAAATGTTCGAACCAAAGGACCACACACTGCTGACCAGACATCAGGTTTGATTTTTCAGGACATTGAAACCCAAATTGTTTTTATTGTGATCTTTAACTGCAAAGTGAATAGTCAGCATCTGCTTATCATCCAGGGGCCAAAAGTTAACCTTAGCAGTCTGGCATATAATACTTGCTCCATTTGCTCAAGTGATGTTAACTCTGTCATCCAGGTTCTCAGCATCCTGCTGCATTAATATTGGACATTGTCCTCCCATATCTATTAAAATGTTAATAATTGGCGATGACAACCAACTGGGATCTCAATATACAGGCAATTATTATGCATGCATTGATAGGATTCCTCTTCCTGGACTTCAATCTTGCCTGGCTTGTGGCCATAATGCTCTTGCACATCAGCCACTTGAATCAGGTCAAATGGGGTCATTTTTCATTTGTGATTCCCTGCTCCACCTCAAGTTTTTGTAGTGGATCTGGCATCACATGGCAAGGAATTTGAGAGAAGTAAGGAATAGCTTTCCCCTAGTTTATCATAGGGATCATCCCCTATATGTCTATCCTATTCTTCAAGGAATATAATTAGTTTTCTAATCTGTACAAGCTGTGTGGATTGGTAGCTTTTTTAAGGGTCCTCTGTATCTGTTCTTCCAATTACAAGAATAGTGAAAGATACAATTTAGTATAGAATGAACCTGTGGAAGGCTGTACAAAATAAAAAGCTTATGGTTAGTAAGAAAAGCACAATAAATATTCTGAAGAAACACTTTAAGCTCTATCAAGTAAAAAAAATCTAAAATATTTTGGATAAAACACTGCAGACATGTACAAGCAAGAAGCTGGACTATGTTTTTCTCTTATCTCCAGTGAGGTAATTTGCTTCCTGGTAATAACTGGCACCCTTGCAAAGAGATTTTCATCTTCATTTGTTGCATGTATAATATCACTTGGGCAGAACTTGTCTCATGACCATGTTGCTGAACTATCAGAATACATTTTCAGACAAACCAAGCAAATGAAGTGCACCTGCTTGATGTTCTGAGTCTAATGAACAGATTGTAAACTGTATCTGAGAAAGCAGTGTTAACAAACCACCACCTGCTACAATATCACTGTAAGATAAACTACCTTGGATAATTCAGTTCAATTATAAATCTGATTAATTTCATCCACACAGGTGCAGTCAGTATAAATCAGTACACAAAGAGCAGAGTTTACACTTTGGTGAGCACTGGCCCTTTCGATAACTAAATTGTTCTACTTTCTGGTAAGGTGTCTAAAGCTTAATCAACTTTAAGTAAGCTGAACAATCAAGAAATATATTTTATGTATACTTCTTGAGCCACACATTTTTTCAATAAAATATATTCATAACTAAAAATTTAATTTAATATTAAAAAAAAGTTAAAGTGTACCTGTATATATAAATGAATTTCTAGTTATCTTTAATACAAAGATAAAAGTTCAGTAAAACCTTGAATAAATTCTTATTTCATTGCTATTAATATTATGGGTTATGGGACTTCAAAAGAGGTCAAACATAGTTCTAGTGTAAACAATACATGTCTTTCATGTCTGTTGAAATACCTTCTTTGAGGGTTTGCTGCTTAACCATCCCAAGGGCTTAGAGTGAACAGCCTGTAGTTCCTTGAGTCCTCCTGGATGCCCTTTTTGAAGTATAGATGTAGCTCGAGACTCTGGTTCAGGCTGTTACATATTAATGCAATTAGTTGAAGTTGTAGCACTGTAGTTTTAATTATTTTCATTTAAGGAAGTAACACAATGGGTGGTATAACTTGCAGACTGATTAAATGGTATAGAGAAAGAGAAGTGTTTTAGGTTCTACTTCTTCAGTTTATAGCTCCTTTTATACAGAAATGCTTAACACCATATGTTCAATTTAAGTTCTGGTATAGAAGTAGTAGACTTTATTCAAATCCATTAAAAACATAAAACAAAGAATGCATTGGGAATTTTGTACATGAGTGCTCCTACCAGTTATTTTTTTCTACAATAATAGTAAGTGCAGACAGGTCAACAGAGCCCTTTATCCCTCTTTACATTTGCAGATGAGTATTTTTGAAAATGTATCCAATACTCAGTTCTAAGATCACAGGTAGCAGGTTGATAATTCAAAGTGTTGAGGGTTTTAAAATTAACAGCTTGAAACAAATTTGTATTGTCTGTTCTAGGAAGTGTTGGATGCTGTATTTCTTGGTCACAATATTTGTATTGGATACACCCCAATTGTAGCAAGGCTTATACAAGCAGAAGTCTATGGTGCTTTTTTTTTAGGTGTAGTTTATGCTGATTTCACAAATTAAGTAAGTTAATAGCAATAAAGGGTATTTTGCTGATTTATATTAGTTACAATAAAACTCTTTTCACTATCAAAAAATAACTAAAAGTCATACTTCCGTATGATTTTTCAGACTGACAAAAATATCTCATTTAAACACCAGGAAAAAATGCAATTTGTTTTGAATGCCCTTTCAGATTTAATATAGGTTATCTTCCTAATTGTTGATGATTATTTAAGTAAGTCAGATAGGCATTTGGATGCAACAGATATTGAAAAAATAGCTAAGTGATCAGTGAAGCTCATGAAGGGACTGATTGCCTTGACATTTCTGTTGACTTTTTAGTATTTTGAAAGTTTGAGTTAGCTCTGATGTTATTTAAATACTGTCTAATTTTATAGCCACTTCCGTGGTGGAGGAAAAAAACCCAATTAAAGTAAAATGAATTGTATTATTCCTTTTTTATTCTTTTTTATTGTTACATGGCTGAAATGTACTGCACTTCTACTTTCCTTCCCACTTCTTTCTGGATAGTGTAAGTCAGATTAATAACAGGAATGTACATTTGCTATGGTGCAATGTAGCTATGAAGTGTGCTGGGTGCAGAAAAAATGGTTTTAGTCTTTTCTAAGGCGTTTTGTTGTGCAGAGAAATCAACAGAAGCCTGGGATACAAAGACTGATTAATAATTCCAAATATATATTAAGGAATCGGGCAACTTTTTATAAGACACAATTAATGAAGTTTTAATCTTACTCACAATATGGACTTTACAGGAGTTGTTAATGAGATCAGAATCAGACCCAGTGTTGCTTTTCCCAATGTCAAAGTCCTTCATATGCTTTCTATTTTCTTTTTCAAACACAAAAGTCACTAGTGAAAGGTTTAATGTCATCCAGAAAATTTGTTTTTTGCATGATGTATCTATTACTTTCATAGCAGAAACCATATTTCTGTTGTGAACACTTTAGTAAAAGACATAAGGAGATCAATCTCTCATGGGATTGATTCAATCTGACAAACTCCCGTGTATCTCCTCTGTGTATAGGAGCTGTGCCAAGTAGCTTAGGCTAACTTTCATAAGGCCCAGTTTAGACAGCAGTGGTACTACTTCTTCACTTCTAAAGGGTTAAATCAGGAAGGAATCTGAGGATGGAGCATTAGTTCTTTCATAACTGTGTATTACACACATTTGCTATATAGTGTAGAAAAGTTCCATGCTTCCATTTTACGATATGGGTTGTGATAGCTACATACAGGGTAGGTTTTTATTTTGGATAGCTGCAGCAGATGATATGAATTCAATAGTATCTTTTGTAGTGCTAAATGTGACAGAACTTCATGCTTTTTATTTAATAATTGGTGAGATCTGCATGCCCTTTACTTGTTGAAAGATTTTAGATTACTTTTTTTTACAGTCCTTAAAAACCATTCTGAATCTATAGATTTCACATTTCTTCACAAATCTTTCACATTTCCATTGGGTATGATCCAGTTCTATTACTCTAACCAGTACTAGTGATATTTAAGACCCTTTTTTAACAGTGCAAAACTTGTGCTTGACTCGTGGTGCTGGAGATGAAATAAATATATTTGAAGTGAATTTCTGAATTATAGCCTGATTTATATAAGTTTCCAAGTACCTACACCCACATCACATTAGATTTATATCAGTCTTTTAATATCTTGCATCTATTCTAATTCATACTGTAGCAGTGGATGCTGCTTGTCTTTTTCTTATATGTGCAAATTTATAATAAATTTTGATATTTTATTGTTAAAAATGCTAATGAAGCATTGAAATGAAGTACAAAAATAATGATTGATACAGAAAATGTTATTAATTGTATTACATTTTTGTAAATATAATGCATATTTCCAGTAAAAATATCTCTTGTTATTTGAAATGCTTGATTCAGTCTCAAATTTATTTACATCATTTGTAAATACACAGATTTTGTACAAAAGTGTTGTGTGCTGGTAGATCTGTAAATAGAAACCACTTTTGTTCTAAAATTGTCCTGTAATTTTTAATCATAGAGAAGTCTAGACTGATTTATGACATATATTTTTACACTGGAAACTATAACTTGTAACATATAATGATTTTAAGAGCATTTATACATTTATTTACAAAGTCAAAACCTTAAAATTTCCTTCCTAAGTAAAAATATTATTTTATTTCTTTTGAGACATAACTTGCTGGGTTTTTTTATTTAGCTAATTCCCTCTGTGTGACTTTTCCAATACTGGGATTAATTTTAGCTAATACTATCTAATCAGTGTGAGATGAGCCTATACTGCTTTACTGCTTTACTCATTCTTGGGAATTACTATTTTTGTTACTTTTGGGGCTTTTAAGGACTTTGTCAAGAAGGAAAACTTAAGCTAATATCTGTTTATGAGGAAATTGAGAGATATGATATGTATGTAAACATTTATTTACTACACAGGGCTTAATGGAGAGATCAGATGGAAATAGGTTATACATATAAGTAAAATATGTAAAAGATACATGTTTGCTGCTGTTGATAAAAATCTTACCCCTTTTCCAGCATGTGCTTTCAGGCTCATTCCACATTATTCCTCACTGAATTCTGGTTTATTAAGTCTCCAGAGTTCAATGAAAATATTGTGTATCTTTGTAAAAAAGCCATTACTACTTCTGAGTTGGTACTTCTATCATTTTTCTGTCGTTCTCCACAGTATTTTTAGCTACTTGACACAGTTCCTTTGTACATCTCATTTATTTTTAAGTATTGGCAACCTATGATGGGGAGTTCTATTGCTGCTGCGCTGTTCCTTTGCCATCATCTCCTCCAGAGTCTGAACAGGCCCTCGGTTCAACAGCACATGTACATTCTTGATTTCCATCATTGTTAGTGACCACTTGCAAGATTTTAATGTAACCTGTGTCATGAATTGTTTCTGAGTATATTATTATCCTTACTTCCGTGTTGTATCTGCTGGTTACGTGACTTCACCTGGAACAACAGAATCAAGGCTGTGATGAACCTCAAGATGCCTGAAGACATCTCAGTTTACGAATTGTTCTGAAAGACAAACTTCTAGGAATCTGACATTTTAGTTCATAATCTAAATGAACTCTTCAGTGTCTTGTAGATGGCATTTTGCTTGCTCTCCCTTACAGGGACTTTGAATATCTTGGTGGACTTTTCTAATTTATAAACTGTTTGACATGAGCAAAATAATTTCTGCATCTAAGTGACATAATGACTTGGAGACACAGAGCTTTAAGCCTGGCTTCTGCAAAGGTTTTTGAGCCTCTTTTTGAGTAGCCTAACAGAAACGAATAGACATGTACATGTGTGCATGTATTTACAAGATCAGGCTACAATTTTCTAAAGAATTGTTTGGGACTTTGGTATTCTGTGGGACTGTAACATGGGATGTAAGAAGAGTAATTCATATTTTAATAATGTCTTTTAATTTTTCCATTTTAGGACTTTAGTGTTGCAGATTGAGACACAATTTTCAATAAAATACATATTTATATTGCAAGGGGCTGTCTTCTACCTAATCTATTAAAATAGTGCTTTGTAAAGAAACAAGCAATAAATTATCCATCTTTCTTGCACAATTCAAAATGGAAAACTCTAATGGGTGGTTACATGATCTTTTTTCTTTATTGGCACATATATACATGCCTCCTGTTAAGATTTGGTGGATTTGGAAAGAAGGGATTTAATTATTTATTGCCTGCTGAATATCGTATTTTTACTTCACATGTTGGTGATGATTAATTCTTTTTGTAATTTTCTGATGAATTATTTCTGTTTCTGCCTAATCAGCAGGCATACTGTGAAATATAATTGCACTTGAAAGAAAATTACTGTCTCATGAGATGAATAAGTTTGATGATTAAATTACGTAGAATAAAGCAATAACATTCACATACCCAACCAAGATGACATACTCATCCTTTGTTGTGCTTTGATGACCTTCATAAAAACAGAGAGTATTTTTAGAAAAAAATTCATATATTTCAAGTCAGACTATATGATATGAAATTTGACGAATCCTAAATAAGATATAGTCTTACAGAAAATACAAAAATTTCACCTTTTTGAATTAAAAAAATATTGGTCCTGGTCTAGGTTCAACATAATGTAAATCACTGAGGTTGGGAAAAGCTCTTAAAATTGATCAAACCCCATACTCACTACTAAAGTTAATTACTGGACTTGATCAGAAATAAATGTACAGGCTGCTGTTCATATCAGCAGGAGGTGGACTTGATGGGAAGAGACCTTAAAGATCATTTAGTTCTGACTCCCCTCCCCTCCCCCCAATCCCCCCAGGCATGGATGCTGTAATATTTACAAAATCCCCACATTTTTAAGACAAGTAAGACTTTGCTTTATAAATAATAGATACTTGAGTATAAGTAGGCCAAACATCCGTCTAGGTATATGTTATGAAATACCAGTATTAAAAGATGTAAAATTAAATTTTGCTGGATTTAGTGGAGCTCATTTTGAGAGCTAAACTTCAGCTTTTATGAGAATGGCACCTTAAATAGATTTTGCAGGTTTTCCAATGAATCTGAGCTCTTCAGAGTGCTAATTCTGAGTTACAGGTTCTATTTGACAACCTGCACTATAGATTGAGTGCAAGATCATGCAAATTGAGCCACAAATCACAAAAAAAGGAGAGTCTTTGGCATGCTTGGCTGACATTTCATGAGAAATTTCTCAAACCCATAATGATGCTATAATGTTTTGACTTTGGATGCTCTATGACTCTTGTAAAATCTTTGTAAAAAGGGTAATAAGAATGGCAACTTTGCACAGGTTCAGGCAAAACCTGCAGACTCATATTTTTGTACAGAGATTGGAATTCTCCTACTGTTTTTAAGTGAATGTCAGTGTGGAGAGGTGGTCTTTTAGGAGTGTGACTTACAGAATAGAATGTTAGAAGAGACTGAATCTCTCTGGGGGAAAGAATGGCAGCTGTAAACTGGAGATGCCACATGGTACACAGAATATAGATGCCTTGTTATGAATATATACACTGCTTGGGTTATTTCTCCAGAATGAAATACTTAGGCCTGCTGACATAAAGTGCCAAAGAACTGTAAATTGATTTTTCTGATAGGTTTGAATGTTTCATAAATTATTTAATTTGAAACCCTTTGCTTTGGTGTTTCTCTTTTGGTTCAGTTCGTTTTTTGTTTGCTTGCTTGCTTGTTTGTTTTTCTAAGTCCGTGGGTCTGCTCTTGCTAATCCTTGTAACAAGGAATGCCTTGCTAACTAGTTCATGTTTATTGAATGAAAGAAGATTCTGGGAAGAAAACACAGCTGGACAGTGGTGCTGAAGGAAATGGCATGTAGGGTTTGAAAAATATACTTTATACTATAATGAATTCACAAGAAGACCTTTGAAAGAATCTTGACCATAGTGAAAAAACATGAACTGTTGAAAGCAGAATAAATCTTAAAAGAAAAAACAGCAGAAGGGCATGAGAAGCTTTCTGTGTGTGTGCAGAACTTGAATACAGCTGAAGTCATATCTCTTCAAAGAGCTTTTTTACAAGAAGAGCCTTACATTTGCAAGAGATTAGTCTGTTTCTCTTCATACCTATGAATATGCAGGTAAATGAAATCCAAATCTCGTGTGTGCTTGGGGTTATCAGTGTTTGAAAGCTCTCTTATGGTGTTCATGGGAATGAAATGGAATCTTTCTCAAGCAGAAATTCTAGTAGTAAATGGGCTTGGTTTTAGTGAGAAGGCAGAAATATTTGCAATAGGGATTCTGATTTTGGTAGGCTACTGGAAAGTGAGCACTCTGGTGACAGCTGGGTTGGGATTCCTCTCATCTAGTACTAAACTTCATCTAAGGCAGTAAAAATAAAGTTATGGTAAGCTTCCTTTGTAGTCCACTAGGTATACTTCAGCTCACAGGTCTCTAATCCTTTTTTTTGTGTTTTGTTTTAGGGTGGTTTCATTCTATGGGAATTCTTTAAGATTAAGTAAGGCACACTCTAGAAGTGTCTGTATCACAAATAAATTAAATGAGGGAAAGTTCTTGTGGTGAGGCAAGTAGATTGCTCAAAATATTGTAGTCCATGTAAGTTTACTCCTAATATACTGTAGCTATTGATGAAATAGCTTAAGATCCTTTTTTTTTTTTTTTGAGTGGGGACAAGCAGAGTGTGTGTAGAAAGCTTATGTAAAAGAACTCTTCTAGAAGAGAGCCAAACCTGTCAATAAAGCTAAACCACTTGGTCCGTGAGCACCTGTCTCTTCATGTAACTAAATATGAAGACTGCATGGAGCCAGAACAGCAAAGAGTGATAATATTATTTGTTGAATACCATCTTACTGGTAGCTGATTAAATTGTCTAACAAGGAATTGTGATTAAGATACTGCTGCTAGGGAAGAAAGTAAGATAGAGTCATGCCAGTAAGATAGACAACTGCTAAAGATATTGTAAGGCAAGGTACTATGTTATTTGTTGAAGCATTTACTTCCATGATTTAAAAAAAAAAATTAGTACTCTTTTAATAACTAAAAATCTTCTTGTTTTTATAAATTCTAGCAGTTTCTATGGACAGGATTATCCATCATCTTGGGAGTGGCATTTATATTTCTCAGTTTTTTAGGGTTGCTGATTTTTTTTCTATAGATTCTTAATTAAGAATGGCTCTGGTCTGGCCCTTGTTGCTATGATTGATCAGCTGGCAGGAAGATGAAAGAAGAGTATTTCTAAGAATAGAATTAGACTGAGTTGTCTGTGTGATGTCCTGAATCTTGTTAATCTTGTTAATTATAGGGCATTTTAGATTTTATCTCATTAAACATCACAAATTTGTATTTTTATCCACAGTGTGTCTAAGTCTAACTTTAGCATTAACTTTGAAGTGAATAGGTGTAAATCATTGCTTTATCTGGATTCCTCTTGCAGGATAAGTTTAGTGTTATTAAATTTTCTGGTTTGTTCTTTTCTTTCTCTGCCTCTGTCATTTGGTTCTTTTACTCAGAGTTTGGATTGAAACACAACAGACGCGGAGTTTTTCTTCGGACTCAGATGTTTATTATTTCTTATCTATAGTGCAGCTGCACAGAATGTGCCTCTAAGTTAACAAGGTGAAAATGGCCCCAGAGTTCTACCTTCCAAGGTCTTTTAAAGTCCAAATTACCCAATTATGGAATTCCAACTAATTTATTTTTACTTACTTATTTATTTTACTTATAATCATTCATGTTCTGCACTGCGGGTTTTTTGAACCAATACCAGATCACCCAGGCTTGTGAAGAAGAAGGAAGAAGAAAGAAGAACTAACCTACAACCAAAATCCTCCATCTTGTTACATGTATATTACTATATCCCAGAAACCTAAATTTTCTCCATCTCTACATATTCCACCCAGTGATACAACAAACTTCTTTTTTAATTACACAGCAACAATCTCAGTGCTACCACACAATTTGGGAAGCCTTTCCCAAGGCCTCAGGTCAAATGCAGGGGCTTTTGAGGATTACTGCCTGTCAGCACTGAAAGACTGAAATTCTCTAACACAGGGTTCCAACATAGTTTAAGCCCAGAAATCTCAGCCATATCATCACAACTTAATTCAAAGATCAAACCAGTAAGTAATTAATTTGCATTTTACTTTGCATTTAGTATCAGAGGAAATTATTCCTTGAGCATCTACTCAAGTAGAGAAAGATAGTGACCTCGACTGTAGTGGGTGTTCTTCATTCACAGAACTACCTGTCTTATGTATTTCAGTGTAGCAACTACGAGGTCTTTCTTTAAATTTATTTAGCAAAAATCCTGGTTTTGTATTTGAGGAATATGAATGCTTCTGGGGGTCCTTACTTCTATGATTCCTTAATGTTTGCAGTTTTTAATCTCAATCTATGGACTGTAATTAAGGCAATGGTTTTTAATGTAGCCTCATCTTTCCCCATTATATTATCTGTATTTGAAATGCTGGCATGTGGTTATCATTGAAGCTAAGGATGGGTTAGAACTGAACCAGAAGTTTCATTTTGAAAGTCCAGTGCATAGTAGAGCCTAGGAATGTAAGAGATGTGTCCAGTTGATTAAAAGCATTAGCAGGAAACTATCCGTCCTCAGGGGCTGGAGATATTTTGAAGCAGAAACTTGACAGAAAAGGTTAGAGGTAATTGTCTTCTTTATTCTCACAAAATTCAGTGAGAAAGTTTCTCATTTAACAGCTTGCCAATGACACAAAACATATTGGACAGCAATTTCATATGAACTTGGAGACCTATTAAGAAAAGGTAGGGATAGAAAGCAGGAACGTTTTTCACATTACAAGTGATAAATGGATGTATTCCTCAGAGCTGTCAAGAAGGTCACATTCTAGTAAGATTAAATTAGTGAAGAGAGACAATAAGCATATAAGTCACCAATTGCCTAGTTAAACAGAAGATACTGGTGTACAGAAAAAGTAGGGAAACCAGAGATATTTTAATTTATTACACTGAATTCAATAAATGGTCAAATAATCTCAAGAATGGTAAAACCAGTAAAGTGTAACATACAAGAGGTCTTGCTCAGTGATGTGTATTTTGTTTCAACTCAGTTCGAATATGGGGTACTTTGTGACTGATAACCCTGTCAGTTTGAGATTAGGGACAGATTTATCACTGCACACTTATAACAAGATGTCTTGCTCAGTCATAGGCAAAACAAACAGTATACAAGGGCTGACCATAATGCTGCTGAAGAAAAAATACCAAAACCACAACAACCACCAAACCTGTCAGAGTCTTGAACAATTTTTTTCTTATTCTGGAAAATCATAAAGTGCGAGAGTAACCAATTTACTGCCAATTTTTAGTTGAACCTCTGAGAAAAGACTTTTTGCCTGACCTGCACTCCACTGAATGTATGCAGTAGTATCAATCCTTCTGCCTCACTCATATCTGTAAGGGTAAACTCAGACTTCTAGGGTCATCAATCCTAAGTATCTTTCAAAGAACATGAGATATTAGCACTGAAACAGCCTTCTGTCATGGAAAAGGTATTAATAAGAAAGTACTGCTGAGTATAAGAATGTTTGGCTAAATTGCTTTAATACCTGGTCTACCATTCCTCACTAATTTGCACAAACAAAATACCCTTTGCTTAAAGCAGTTTTACATCATTCTCTTAGCAAGAATGCAGAGGAGAATTTTCTGTGCTTGACTTTATTGCTTCCTTCTTTGGCTAGATGTAGACACATCTTCATTGAACTTTTTGGGAACCATTATTACTATGAGTAGTTGTATGTCCAAGTTTAGGTTTCACCCCATTTGCTTTTGAAAGATGTTTATGATTTGTGGAAAAGAGAACTCTTTATCTTTTATATTAATATCATTTATATTTATAATTTATGTTAATTGACCCTCAAAAGTAATGACCTTTTAAGTAATCTTCATGACTGTTTGCTTTCCCTTTAATTATGGGAACTTTTGGGAAATCAATCAGTTCTGAAAACTACGAGCTCTTCCAGCTTAAAAGAAGCTTTTTTTCCCTGCTTTTTTTATTAGACTGCTCTTTACATGTTTAGTTTTATTTTGTGTGGTGAAATGAATCGAGATTGTTAACCAGGCTGCCAAGACAGATGCTGTGTGGTGAACCATGTTACAGAAAAGTAAAGTCAGATTATAACTGTCTTGTAATTTTTTAATTTTCTTGCCCTGTAAAGTTTACTATCCTGTTAAATCTGTAGGTTACTCTTTGTTAGAAGGCTTTCATAAGATTTCCTAAGTAGATGGCTGGTGGAACAATTCATCATATAAAACAATACATCTCAGAAATTCATGGTTATAATTTATTTTGTAGGGGCAGGGAATCATGAGACATATTTCTTATCTCTAAATTCAAATTAATATACATGCCTTCCTAAATTATGTTTTTCAATTTCAAAAGCAAAATCAATATACTTAAAATTATTTGAAATAAATTTTATCCATTGCATAGTGACTCAGGCTTTTACTCTTCCCTTTTAAACATCCTGTCAATAAATCATGCTGGGTAGATAAGAGAGTGATTTACATTAAACAACAATGATGGAAATATATACACCAGGAAAATCCAATTATCTACACCAAAAACCCCAAACCAATTTCATAACAATTATGATTGTTAGCCTCATTTTCTTGGAAAACAAAATGTATGGGATTGTAGTGTCTCCACATCTGTCCCTTTGCCTCTGCTTCCTTACTCAATGGCTAATTTCAAGCAAATGGGATGGTATGGTTCAGAGACAATAAATTCCTACAAATTTTGATGGTCAGAGAGAAAATCTGTCTGTGAGAGTCTAATACTGACTAAAAGAATGCAGCAGGATCTTGGATTTATTTGACATCAGAGAGAAATATTGCAAATCCTATACTGGGAGAGCTTCAGTTGGACTTGACTCTTTCATTATGTGTCAACACATTCATGCCTCCATTAAATATTGTTTTTGACATGGATTCTTCGTTGTATAATAAGTTCATGCCTCAGATTTTGTGTACTTCCACTGAACAGCCAGCTGATTATGAGACAGAGCTCATTGTAGACCAGGGCTTGGGAGGTTTAGTGTTTGCAGGAAGTGTTTTTCTCTCGTGCAATGTTATGGTATTAAGCAGTACAGCCTCAATGTGCTAATTGCTTTGTGGGTAGACCTTCAACCTGCAGTGAGCCTTTGTAGGTTCTTGTTGACCCTCATAGTGATTGTCCTCTTTTTGCACTCCCATGAAGGTGATCACAGTGCTGGATCACCCCTTGTATGAGGAAAAGCTGAGAGTTGTAATTATTTTGCCTGGACAAGAGGAGGCTCTGGGGAGACTTTATAGCACCCTTCCAGTACCTAAAGGAGACCTGTAAGAAAAATGGCGACAGAATTTTTTGCTGGGTCTGTTGATACAGGACAAGGAGTAATAGTTTAAATTAAAGGATGGTTGATTTAGATTAAATGTGAGGAAGGGGTTTCTTACACGAGGGTGATGAGACACTGGCCCAGGTAGCCCAGAGAGGTGGTAGATGCCCCATCCCTGGAAACATTCCAGATGAGGGTGGACAGAGCTCTAAGCCAACAGATTTGTTTGAAGATGTCCTTGCCCATTCCAGTCTCCTTGGACTAGATGGCCTTTAAAGGCTCCTTCCCACCCAAGCTATTCTAGGATTCTATGGTTTGTGCTTTTCCCCTCCTTAGGGTATTTCAAACCAAGATATAGGGGCTTCTATATCTGATCCTGGGTTTGCTGTGCACTGCAGTAGTCTGGCAGGAACATTAATTGAACCAGAGCTTTTGAACTGTGCTGAACAAGCCTTGGTAGTTTCAGTAGTCAGCACAGCTGATAGCAGTCACAAAGCTTTCAGTTGAATCCTAAGTCTCTGAAGAATACTTGGGCACTAACTACCCTGTATATGCCTTAATTTGTTTACAAATTCAAGGGGCCATCCTAACCTCCTTCCTTTTGTGATATATGCTAATGCCGCATTTATGTCTTTGATATTGTTTAAACAATAAAGAGTTCATTTCTACCACCAAAACCACCAAGATCCTGGGCAGTGATCATAAAAAATGTTACATCAAACAAACTGTTGTTATCCTTTGTTAGGTAAAGAATAGAGCTCATTTCAGCTGTATACTCAAAAAGCGAAAGACATTGTCATCATAATTTTAATTGTGATTTTATTTACGTTTTGGGACTGCCTGGAAGCCTCCATCAGTGTCAGTGTGCCATTATGCTGTGTGAAAAACAAAGCAAAGGCACAGTCCTTATTCCAGCAAGCTAATGATTTGCGAAACTGCAGAATACCAGGACATTTTTATGTGTGCTTATGTCTGAATTAATATTATCTAACCCCTAATGTTTCTTTTTCCACTTTATGGGTTGTATCATCCATTGTTATTTTAGCAGGGTGTAGAACATTGACATGATACATTTGCCATTATTGAGAAAAAGAATGAAATTATTGGAAGCACTTTTGCATTAAATAATTTTATTTTGTCAAAACTTGACAAGCAATGCTCCTTTTCTTCTTTTTCTCTCTGATGACTGAATGTGATGACTAAAGCTATTATAATCCATAGGTAAACAGAGGTGAGGAAATTATAAAAATAGTATATTTGTGACTGGAGAGCTTAAAAACAGTAGCCATAAACAAAGTCATTAATTCACTTTACGAGAAATGCATGCATATGTCATTCTGTTAGGAAAGATACTTTTATTGCTCTCACTGAAGTAATAAATCATGGCAAAAACTGTTATGAAAATACAGCCCTGCACAGTGAAAAAAAAAAAAAAATATCATTGCTACATCTGATGACTAAAGAGAGAAAAATATGTCAGCATCATACAGAATTCTTCTTAGGTGCTGAGGAAGAACTGGAAAAAGTGGGAGCTCAATCCACATGTAAGATAAATCTCTGGGGTTCCTGGATTACCTTGCTCAGCCTATACTCCTTATCTCTAGCTCAGCCAGCAGTTCACTCTTGAGCAGTTCCTGTTGAAGATGTTGTTCTGGCAGAGTGTCTCAGCTTCTGCCTCTTCTTGTTGGTTCATTGTTCACTGACAGGAGGTGGAGAGGAAAAAAGGGGTGTAGAAGGGCAGGATATAAAAAACAGAGAACTTTTAAAACACTGCAGGGCAACTTCTTGTACATGAGATCTGTGGAGTGTCAGTGATCTGCCTTGAACATTCCAGAAGTGGGCAGGGAATAAGTCAATACCACCACTGCAGAAGGGTGAAAAAAAGAAATATTTCAGGCTGGCCCAGCGGAAGATGGAGTAATTGCAACCACTGATCAAGTGATACATGTGTCCCCCTCTGGCTATATCTGTACCAGTAGCTTCAACAGTGCGAGGGAATGTACATGAACAGTTGAGTTTGATCAGCTGGTAGAGGAGTCACTGACCATGGTTTCAGACTATGTCAGTCAGGACCTGTTCCTGCATGTAGTGTGGGAATTGGCACAGAACTGTTCCCGTTTGGAAGTTTGCATTGAAGGAGAAATTCAAATTGTAACTGCTCAGCAATGGTAATTTGTGGCCAAGGAATTATCTGGCTTTAGAAGCTGTAAATTCAGCTGGGTCATACCCTGATTGTCCCAGGCATGATCCCAGATGTGCTTAATTTTCAAGTGTAAATATAATTTGTGTGTCCAGCTTTGTAACTCTAGTTCTTATCTGTTTACCTCAAAAAGGAGAAGTTTTATACTTACAGCTCTGGAGGCTCATGACTGCCAGAGACCTCTAGGTGTGCTCTAAATTATTAATCAAACTAAAAGTCTATGAAGACATCAAGTAAGAGATCCTGATATCTGTGATTCAGACCTTTGGGTTGGCAAAGACTTGCTGCCCGATAAGCACACATTTCTTCTACTGAACTTTTAACTAGAAAAGTGTTTCTGTTAGTGCCTCCACTCTAAATTCCCAAGCCATCCTCTGGATGTCATTCATGCTAATGAACAAAGATCATATCTCTCTTTTTCTCTTCTTCACTGACCAGAGGTGGCCACAGTGTCCCTGTGCATATACAAATGCATGCTAAGACTTAGTTTTCTGTGTTTTATCTCTGGTATTCACATAAAAATATTTTCAAAGCCAGTATATTTTCCTTAAGCAAATCTTAATTCTATAGAGCTAAGCAAAGTAAAACTATCAAAAAGAGAAGAAATATGTGTAAATAAGGAGTTAACAAAAGAATTAGTATTATCTAGTAAATCTATGCTATGTAGTCTCTTTCAGTGAAAAAATCTAGCTTCAGCTCTGGTTTCTGCTCCCTTTCTGTTGTGCCATTCAAATTCCCACAACTTATCAAGTGGCTTGTGTAGCTACATATGAACTAACACAATGTCCATCTGACGCTGAGAATGCCAAAGTTACAGCTACTTAGGAGAATCCTGCCCTTAGGCTCTCTGCCTCCTTGTAGGGTGTAATATTGGTGAAAGTGGTCACTTACACATGTCTTTCAGGTAAAAATTGCTGACAGTTCAAGGTACAAGGCTGGTCATTCCTGACTGATCAATCTGACTGACTTGAACCTGCTGAGGTTGTCTCTCTGACAACAGCGAGAAGAAAACACACTTTTTTCCTGCTGGCAAATGGACCATGAAGAGGGAGATTTTCTGTTTCTGTTCCTTGCTCTCTGACCAGTGTAGTTGGCTGGAGGCACGATGGAATGAATTCTCTAATAAGGAGGAAGATGAGAATGTATTCTCTCTGCGGGTGCTTATAGTCTGTACTTGGACAGTTCCTGTTGATGCTGCTCACTCTTGACAGTTAACAGGTGACTCTCCCAAGTGGTTTTCCCCACTTTTAAATAGAAGGTGCTGCTGTTACTGCTGTGGTTGAGGACTAAGCAATGGGTGCCTCCCAGCACTGCAGTCTCCAGATGCCATCCTTTCATTTGTGCTCTGAACTGGCAGTTACAAGCTTTTGTTCACAATCTGTTTCATTTAGCTGTAGAGCTGGATAGTAAGTGAAAGGGTGAGTTTTGACTTCTAACTGAAGTTAAACCCACCAACCACCGTAGGCTGGCATCGTCAGGTTGTTCCCTGGCCTCTGCTTGGTGTGAAGCAGTATTCTATTTCCTGTCCATCAGGAAAGATCCCCAAACTTCATTTAGTTCTTACTATGATAGAAATTTATAGGAAGCCTGCATCAGAAAATGTTAATTTAGAGAGAAGGAAGCCCAAAGTAAAAATTTTACAAAATTTTTACTTTAAACTGAAACTTAAAAATGAAATATCAATTTGCATCCTGTCTTGATAAAACTTAATATTTTCAGATCTTTGATTCAAAGAACTTGGGTGATATTAATTGTAAAACTGTGGATTTTCGTGTCCATTTAAATAAAACCCTGCAAATTCTTTAGATTTAAAAAAAATTGCTTCTAAATACTTAAAAGAAGACTTATTAAATACTGGCCTGGAGTACAATTTTTCTCATGGCAGAAAGCTCTATTTCTTCACAAACCATAGTTGTAGCCAAATCATTTTGTGGTGATCCGAATGACCACTGATGCATTTATCTGGTGTAAATGGAGTATTTTTCCCAACATCAGTGTCATATACAATCATGGTCTGATTTGAAGGCATTTTTACGCATATTTAGCAATAGCATACAGTCAAATTATGAAGGTAATTAGGTACCCCTTGTGCTTAGTCACAGTCATTTTGTATAAGCAGCATATCTCAAACTCCCATAACCATGTTTTCTTTCATTTTTTTCAATTAGTAGTTTTCCTTTTTTATCTCAAATCTCCAAAGCTGTGCACTGAGAGGCATTGATAATATGTGAAAAGAAACAATCTATTTTCTGCACATCAATATATACAATATTTATGTTATACAGTGATAATCTCCCTCCCTCTGTGTGTGAAATAACATTTCTCAGTCATGGTGCTAAGGGTGTAAATCAAAACAGAGTCAGTCTAAAAAGTGTGCTTTTCATCCTCAAATACATAAAATATGCATATTAAATTAAAAAGCTTTGGAATTCATGAATTACTGTAGCCTGGGGTTAGTAATAATTTATATCTTATGAAATTACTTTGGTAGTTATTCATGGAAGTAACTCAACAGTAAAGCATACATATCACAGTACCATTGCAATATATCCCAGATTATTTCAAAAGGAAAAACATTTTTTTTACCTGATGCAAATCAATCCAGATGTCTTGATTCCCCTTCAGTACAGATCAAACCGAGGTTTTCAGTCAGTGTCTAGGATGCATTTGGAATACATGATCTAATAACAAAGCTAAATGTGTAGGGGAAGCTTGGTGTGCATGATGGGCTCTTTGATTCTTTACATATATAAGGATTCAAATCAGTCATTTATTTGCACTGGTTTACCACAGTGTTATTTCTTCCTTTCATCTTCTGTAGACATACTGCCTGTTTTATCCAGGAAGAAAAATTCAGGCAGGAGAGTGAAAGTGAAGGTGCTATGGAAGATTTTATTTTCCGTCCAATAATTTAACCACATAAATCATGAGGAAATTTGCACTGTTGACTGCTGTTGAAACAGGTTTACACAGGGAAGCTTGGCTGGGTTTATAGAGGAGAGGGTAAATATGATTCTGCACTCACAGTCTGGGATGGTCTAGAGTTGAAGCAATGACAATCACTCTCATGGGGTTACTGTCATGGCACAGGGATAATCTTGGAGGCTGCTGTAGAAGTACTGCACTGAGAGTTGTTCACTAACAGAAAGATACATTAAAGCCTCGTGAACCTGAAATGTCCGGAAAATGAGAAAATATTTGTGAAATTGTGAAGGAAGTATGTACTTTTCTAGAGGATATTTTAAACTAATAAAAATTTTCTTATGCCTTTTGGGGAAATCTGTATGTTAATTCCTGTTAAATTGTCAGCATTAAGAACATAATATTTTGAGGTTAGTTTGTAGAAATCTGTCTTTCAGCCTGCCTACTTTGCCAGCTGAAGGGTCAATTCTTCTGGATGAGTTTCAAGGTGCAGAAAGTCCCACTGAAGGGAGTGTTCCTTTGGGTATACTGGCTTGATTCCACCACTCCCATTCTGCCAATACTCTCTCATGACATAGAGTTATAGAATTTTTTAGGTTCCTTCCCTACTCTTCAGTAGCTGGGATAAAATACAATGGGTTGATTCATTTTACAAAGGTTTGCCATCTTCTTCCATGCCTTTCTGAGAGACAGAAGCCAAATTATTTCTTTGACTGAGGGCTGGACCAGAGGGCCTTCTGAACTTCCTTATGACCCAAATAATTGCATAACTTTCTGCTTTGTGAAATGGATTTCAAGAAGTAGTGTGTTTGTAACCTGTGAGTATGGTCATTGCTCGTGGTTATGTCAGCATGCTAAACTCATCTCTGCTGTTAATCAGTGCACATGGCTGATACAGTCCCCTCATGGACTGTGCAGCACAGCAGTGTAGGCTGGACTCATTTACACCAGTACTGAAAGATGGAATTGCTAATGTTAATAAGCAGTTATGAATTGCCACAGTCAGAGCATATGCACAAGAAGACATGGCGGGTCAATACTGTACTCCCAACTGTTCAGCAACCATTTTAAATTTTGATATGGAATGATTCAGTGGCCTAAGAATTTTTCAGTGGTCTAGAAAATGAACTAAAATACAAATAATCTCACAAGTTAGGCTGTTTTTAAACAGCTTGGAAACTAGTTTGTGGAGTTGTTTATATGACATACGGATAATATATATTATGGCCCTTATGCCATCTTAAAAAACTTACCACACTCTTTTGGAGCACTTTATCTCAGAGGTGATATCTTGATCTGAATATTGCAAGAGGAATTGTGTCTAGCTAACAATCTTTGGTTTTTAAAAAGAGTGCCACAGAGAAAAATGTTTTTTTCTTGATACATTCTAAGAGTTTTTACATATAATGATCAAACTTCTTCAAAACTGTTCTTAAAAATTGAATACAGTATTAATTTTGAATTAGTCTTTTAGAATTAACAGATATAATTTTTCTTACTTTTAAAATGATTTTATTTGATTTCTTAAAATTCAGATTGTTTAGGAATGAAAATGATTGTTACAGAAGTTGCAATGACAATTATTTTTCAAGGATTGATATTATCCCAGCTTTTTTTCTGTGAAAATATTTTGCTTTAAAAACTTCATAAATAAAAGAATTACATAGCTTAATGAAGGTCAAGGGAGTTTAATTTTTATTTCATTATTATTGATATCAGTTGTTACAGATGTCTTTCATCTATCTGAATCCATTACTCTGCCCCCCAAATTTTCTTTACGTCTTTGGGCCTAACCTAAGAAAAATCTCCCTCATGCAGAACTGATGTATGAAAAACACCCAAATACAACAAAAATATCTTTGATGCAGGAAATTTCCAAGTCTTTTTAGACTCTGGAAAAAGACCCGAGAGCCCTTTTCCCATTGTGGAAGTCATTTAGCACCTTGCAACACTAAGATTTTAGTCAGGATTTCCACAGTGTTTGACTTAATATTCCATGCCAGGATATTCTACTAGTTATGCACTTTGAACCTCAAATTAAATAAATAACCAGGGAAGAAAAAAAACTGTCACAAATTCATGAAGAAATGCTCAGAAGAGGACAAGAATCAATTATTCCCATTAGCAAATGAAGGTTGAAGAAGAATTGCTTTAAAACTACAGAGGAAATATGTAGGATAAATATTACGTAAGACATTGATAGAAATTAAATCTAACAAGCAATTTAATGAGGATGGGGCAGATGGGCAAGGTTAGGAATTTTCTTTTTGGAATGGTTAAATGGTTAGTTTAATTATCACTGATAGTATGGAAGAAATGAACATCTTAATGACCAACCAAGGGTTTACTCTATTCCAAATTATTCTAGAAATTCTCTTGTGGTTATATCAAGTGTGTATAAACCTCTCCCTCTTGAGATCAAAATAAAGTCAGTGATGAGTAATCTTTTCATTTCTCAAGAAGCTTTTAGGGGTGGGAAAGGTATGAGAGAGGTTGTGTACATTTTTTCACCAAGACTTAACCTGGATGAACAGCATGCGTCTCTGAAGAGCAGCAGTCTGCCTGCTAGTCCTCAAAACTAATATAAATTATGTATGAATAGCATTCCATTTGATCTTTTCCATGCTCTGTGACTATACATTATCACTAACAAATTTCACATACTGTCATAGATCCAGAGCTGCATTTTGTGTAGCTTTTGATAGATAGCCACTCATATTTTCTTCCACAGAGTGTGCTGAATGTGCTTCCTTCACAGACTTCTTTGTTGCACATGCAAGTGCCCCTGTTTAACCAGGGAACTGACTAATGGTGTCTAAAAATAACTGGACTACTGTTCCCATTAATATACAATGCATACCTTAGAAAGCATCCTGTCTGTTAGAAAGCAGAAGCCAAACAAAAGCCTAAGCAGAACTTTATGCATACTTGTTTAATGAGAAAATACCAGTCCTTGCTGGAGCTAAGGCTTAGATTATGCAATGGAAAGATAGACTGGGCCGTTCTGCCTTTTATTTTGCATAGCCACACAGTTTGAAGAATATGAAGAAAAATATATGGGACAATATCCACCTGAATCAGAGCCTCAAAACTGCATTTCTCATGCAGATCATGTTCAGGATTCTACTGTGTCCCACTGTGTGAATTTATTCACGTCTCACTCCCATTTATTGCACTAGAGTTTGCAAATGCATAATCTCCTACCTTTCCTTTTGCTGAGCAAGGAAACAAGGAAAGGATTAGCTGAAGGAGTGTAGGCAATAGTATTCTGATGATTCTTATCCAAAGCCTCAGTTTTCACTCTTGGAAAAGTTGGTTCCTAGCTTCCACAATTATGAAGCAAGTCTTCAAAGTGATAGCTGAGCATCAATTATGAAATTACACATTCTGCTTTTGCAGAGAGGCCAATACCTTACCTGCAATTTGCAAATGATTGCATTTGTACACATATACCAATACTGGGAATGAGCAGGTCACCTCATCTGCTAAGGTGCTTAACTAGGTTTCTTTATGTGCTTGGTTGTTTTTTCTCTGGAAAGAAAGATCATCACTGTCCCAGAAGGGGTGTCAGGTGGTCAGTGGATGGCATCTCTGATACTTTAACAAAATATGATTAGCCTAGTCAAACTAAAGTTTAGATTGGTGGAAAACAGGAAGATTACTTTTTTTTTTTTTTTCTTTAAATATATTTTAAGGCTTGTGAGGCTATCAACAGTCTTTGTGTATGCATCTAAGGACTTATTTTGGATAATGAAGATGGCTGTAAATCAGTCCATATTAATAATGAAAACCTAAGGCAAGTCGTTTAGCCTTTGAGGAGAGAGGTATTGTCTGAAGCATAGGAAATCTGTTTTTTGTCAGTATGAAGAAAAATCTGTTTTTTGTATGAAACCTGTGAGATCTGAGCACATATTGTACTAGATGTTGCAAGGAAAATTTTGGGAATAAACTCCTGATTTAGTTATTAAAGACAAGGGACTAATCAAAGTGAGTTCTGCAGCTTATTTTCCATGGAAATCATGAAAAAACATGAAAATTATGTTTGCCCACACATGCATATATATGGCTAGAGAAGATAATTGGTATAAAAACCTATCCTAACAATGTCTTGTGATTACGTGGCAAATTTCTTTTTCTTCACTGATCCTATATCCAAACCCAGCTATATTACCAGTGCTGACCCATTATGACATCTTACAGAAACAGATTTAGATGTATATAGAGGTGGATACTTTTATTGGGATTATCTCTCAGAAATAGGCCACTTAATGTATTTTTCAGTGGGAGGTCTTGTAAACTGTCTCTTAGTCACTTGCTAATTTTCTTACAATGTTATAGTAATAAAAATAATAATTATTTAGTACACAGCACATTTCATTTTCAAAGTGCTTTTGCAGTACTAATTAATCCTCACTGTGAGGTTTAATGGTGCATACCAGAGAATTATATCCTGGCTTAATGCCAATTGCCAATCAACTGACAAGATTCTAATTTCAGAAGATCTCCTAAGAGGAAAAAGGCATAATTTAAATTAGCCTGGACAGCAGTGGCAGTTTTTATGGAGAGAATTCATAGGTCTTTGGAGTGCTGTGAATGTCTAGATGCTTGGTTTGAGGGTGAAATTACAAAATTCCAAAGAGATAACAACTTCAATTTCAAAAACAATTATACTAAGAACAGCTAAAGCTACTTAAAAAAATATTTTAAAAATATGTGTTTGGAAGTGTTTCTTGATTATTTAGGGATCATTAATACCCAGATCCATCATTACCTGAAAATCATAGAATTATAGAATACTAGGTTAGAAGTGACCTCAAGGATCTTCTGGTCCAACTTTTTAGAAGGGACCTCAAGGATCTTCTGGTCCAACTTTTCCTGGTAAAAGCACAGTCTAGATAAGATGGCCCAGCACCCTGTCCAGCTGAATTTTGAGAATGTCCTGTGTTGGGGAATCCACCACTTTCCTGGGAAGAGTATTCCAATGGATGAGTTTTCTCATTGTGGGAAATTTTCTTGTGTTCAAATGGAATCTTGTCGCAGTTTCAGAGACAGACAAGCGACAAGACACACTGGGTTCATGCACAACAGCCAACTTTTATTTAGTCTTCTTCCCCTTATACAGATCTGAAGGTCTGCATGGTCAATCCCTGTTGGTGAACCAGTTGCCACCAGTTGCCAATGGCTGCTCACTTCCTCAACAGTCTAGGCCTTCTCTCCAACAGTCCACACTGGTCAAGTTATATAATCAAGGTACTTATAAAATTAGTTACCTTTCAGTTATAACATGGGTATTAATTATAATTGTGAGGCCTTCAGGCCAGCTGTTGAATCTCCCCAGGATTAACTTGTACCCGTTACCCCTTATCTTTTCCATGGGATCCCTTGTAAAAAAGGAAGTCTCTGACTTCTTTGTAGCTATTATTTTAATATTGAATTATTCACTCTATGTCACTTGTAGGAAAACATAGGTACAAGGATTAAGTTATATGGTCCAAACCATGGTTGTAGTAGGGAAATTTGTTCCACATAATACTTTCTTTTCTTGCAAAGCTAGCACAAATATTTTCTACCCTCTGCTAGCGCCTGCACAGCACAATGGTTCATTGTAACAACCTGGGTCTGTAAAAATACCACCACAAATTACCTTTCCTTCCCCTCCCTGGTATCTAAAACTGTGAAAAAAATTAAAAATTTTTAGTTTTGTCTGCTGTCCTACTAAGCTAGCAGCAGATGAGAGTGAATCATGAGGATGGTGGGGATGTTGTGAATAACTCTCCTTCTTGAGAAAAGAATATGGATGCATATCCTAAATGGGAGGTTATAGACCAAAGATATGAGAATTTCTGACTTCTGGGCCTGTGTTGAATACTCTGTTTTCAAGAGATATAGTGTATTGGGCTTGCTCAGGTATTCCTTGTTGGTGCAGATTGCTGGTATGTTGTCATATGAATAGGGGGGACTGACTCAAACCCTCAGTGTTTGATTTGTCTGTCAGTGCCCCAGGAAAGCTGAGACCCTTGTGTCTGACCCATCTGACCCATTGGTGTCCCTTTGAGGCACTTTGTGGGACCCTTCACTAAGCAGTCTTGCTGGAACAGAGGGCAGTTTCACTGACTTATTCAGGGTCACATGCCAAAAAGAGAAAGCCCCTCCTCACACATTTGCCTACTGCCAGGGACTGCTAGCCCCTTTGAAGGATGCACATTAACAGTTTACAGAATAATACTCTTCATTAATAAAATTGTGACAGGTGAATGTTTGAGGATTGCCAGTGATAGTATCTGTCTGCAAAAATATATTCAAAGCAGTATACTAATTCAAAGCACTATACAGACGAGCTCTATTCCCCAATGAAAACCAGTTTGAGGTAATCATCCATCATGCAGAGAACACAGTTCTTACCAAATAGGTGTTCCTATGGGGGAGACAGGTTCAGCTGTTCCCTGAAGCTCTGATGGGGTCTTCTGCCAACTTCTCCCCATTCTTAACTAACTTTTGTTACCATTTCTCAATGTTTTAGGTGGAGCTTGAGTGGCTTTACTCCTACATCTTACTCAGTGAGGGGTGCTCATACCCTGGGGGCAGATATCTCAATATAGTACCTGAGATAACCTTGGGACTGGGGATGTGCATCAGTCCAAGGAGTGATTTCGCCATCATTGCTGGTTCAAAAAAAGGACATCTTCCTTTATGTCCCATGATTTTCAGCTGCTGTGTGGCTTATCAGCTGGAAAGTACCACTGAGTTCCCTCTTCTGCAAGGGTTTTGACAGAGCTTGGCCTTGGTGTCTTCACTCTGCTCCATCCTTCATTTAGGTGTTTTAAATTTTATCATGTAGGGGAGGTTGGATATCCCAACAGTGTTCCATCCAGGGAGTAGCAACTGTATTTTTCCTTCTAAGTTCCATAACATTATCTTTTTGCTCCCAGTCATGTTCCAGCTTATGTCAAAGCCTTTCATTTTGTGTCACATTCTGACAAAGGAGGATTTCTGGTACAGAGTGTTGGGCTCTTGTAGAGAGCATAAGAATGATGTAGGGAGAGAGCTGAGCAGATACCTGCCCCCTAAGTGATTTTTTTCCTACACTATTTCATTTTATTCAGCTCATTTCAGTGCAGAAAGGAATCAGACTTTGCAAACTGTGAGCGTGGTGGTTCTCTAGGCAGCCCTAATACTTTATATTGAGAAATACTGGCAGAAATCTTCCTCAAGATGTTGGAAAAACTTGTTTAATTTCCAATGACATTTTTACAAGTGTTTACATAATGTACAGTAGTTTCATTTGTTTAATGCAGCCAAGAAGCTGTAGAGGCAATTTTTCTAGCATGATGTAATCAGGACTGCCACTGCTTTTTTCCTTGGGGAAAAAGAAATCCTACCAAATGTATGTACCATATTAGAGACTTCAGAAACATGAATTACTTGACAGATTGTTAGTCTCTAGCCTGTAAACACATTTAGAGTATTTTTAAAAGACATATTAGCTACCTGATAGAATGTAATAACTCCAAAGGGTTTTACTTCAGTGTGCTGTATAGATACAGCTAGGGTCCTTAAATACAACAGAAAATAATATATCCTTTAGCCAAAGGGAAAGCAGCAGTTGCCTCAGATGTGTTGCAGTTTGTTTTATTCATCCTTGTAAATCAACATTTGTCCTCTTCAGAGCTGCAACCAGGAATGTGTCAACAGCAAAATTTTCACTGTAACAGTTTAAAACATATTTTGGTAGCAGAGGTAAGATTTATTTGAGTAAATGGTGTAATAGTATTTTTCCCTGTAAGAGTGGTGAGGCTCTGGAACAGGTTTCCTGAAGAAGTTGTGGACACCCCAATCCTGGAAGTGTTCAAGGCCAGGTTGAATTGGGACCTGGGCAACCTGGTCTAGTGGAAGGCGTCCCTATCCATGGCAGATGTGTTGGAACTAGATGATCTTTAAGCTCCCTTCCAACACAAAGCATTCTATGATTCTATAATCTGTAACTCAGTTTTCTTCATTAGAGCTAGTTGTCTACATTCCCCTTACAGTCTACTGAAGAAAAGATGTGATTCTTCTAATCTTATGCCTGTGATAGATTAGGTGTGCCACGTCCTAGAATGTTTCTGCTGATGGGAATCAGGATTACTATTACAAATTGCTCCAAAACTATATGTAAGTGTTTCATTACGGTGAAGTGCACACCAGGTAACCTCATGTCTCATGCATCTTTTCCAGTACCTGCAGGATGTAACTGAAATAGTAAGCGTGAATGGGAGGCAGACTGGCTAATTGCCTGAAGACAAAAGCTTGCCTTTAAAGAATTAATGTTTGTTAAATTCTGCTTTAATTTGAGTTGGATTGTTTTTAGCTTCACAGAATATGCTGAGTTGGAAGGCACCCACGAGGATCACTGAAGTCCAAATCATAGCCCTTCACAACACCATCCCCAAGAGTCACACCATGGGCCCAAGAGCATTGTCCAAAGACTTCTTGAGTTCTGTCAGGCTTAGTGCTGTGACCACTTCCCTGGGGAGCCTGTTCCAGTGCCCAACCACCCTCTGGGTGAAGAACCTTTTCCTAATATCCAACCATCCTTACTCTTATGGAGGGTTACCTTGAATGCAAGAGTGAAGAGGTGCTGTTGCTTACTGCTTGAAGCTGGAAATTTGCTGATGAGAGTCTTCAATTATAGGTTTAAAAATCAACAGAGGTGGTTTAACTGAAAATTTTTGACTAATTGGGGATGGAATGGAACTCACACATTTATCAGGAAATAATTTTAGACTCCTAATTAGACTTTCAAACTTGATGCAGTATCATCTTTAATTATAACCCTCTTTATAATGGGTTGTTATTCATTTATGTACATAGAATTGCTTCCTTATTGCCTGATTGAGAAACTTCAGTTGGTAATTATTCTCAATTATTTGATGTGTGACTTACGCTTTGAATCAAGTGACCAAATATAGATAAATAGTGACATTTAATATGCATGGTCTCAAGCTTCCAAAATGCTGTCCTGTCTGGCCTCCAACTGTTGTCCCAGGAAGGTGTGTGTCAAATCTGCTAGATCCATGTGGATATCTTAAAAATAATAAGCTGTTTCAAATAGCAATAAATGCCTATTTTTGGCACTTGAAGGGAGTCCTTACAATATACAGGAATACTTTCAGATAAATGCAATTACAACTACAAATATTTTAATTAGGGGTTATTTTTCTGCTTGCATATTGCACTTTGTAATAAGAGTCATACAAAACAAAAAGCTGCATGATGCAATATTCTTTCCTGAACATGATCTTCCTAATACTATTTACCTTTATATTCAAAGTAGATTTCCAACATATTTCCTCTCCATATCTACTTCACATTTTCTCCGTATTTTCTACAGTGTAATAGTCTGATTCTTTTATTAACACCAAGCTATGACAAGTTAATACTGTTTATTTAAAAAAATGTTACTCTGTGATGCCTCCATTGATAATATCCTTTCAACTGATTATATTAAATTCTATTTGAAAAAAGGAAAGGAAAAATTAAATTCAGAAATAGTGGAGTGTAGTGGTGCTCACTACCTTGCAGTTAGCAAGTGCTGGTTTAAATAATTTGAGAATTCAGACCATGCTTCATGAAGTCAGAGCCTGCTTCAATCAGAATCCTCAATTCCTCAGCACTCTGAGTAGTTAAGGTCACTGCACAAAGCACTTGGAAGGACTGCAACTTGCTGATAGTAGGAATGCGATTCTCCGCTAAATTCTCTGAGAGCAGACACCTGAATGCTTTTGATGAAATATGGAAAAGCTATATCTAAGCTTGGAATTGAAATTTAAAAGGATTTTAGAAGACATTTTCATACCATTTTATTTTCCTTCCAGTGCTTTAATGTCTTGGGGTTTAAAATTGGTCTTTTAACTAGGAAAAAAAAGACTGTTGTTCAGGGAACATGGAAAAAATTACCTGCAAAAGTTGATAAAAGAGCATTAGGAAAATGGAAACATGGCATCAGTCTGTTCTCCTGGTTATGAGTGCATGCAAAATAATCTGTTTTGGAAATCACATGGTACCTGTAATGGAGCTGTTGTGCATACGTATTTATAAAATCTTTTGACATATTTGTTGATTGTTTGGAGAAATTATTTCAGAGTTTAATTGGCATGTTTATGTTAAGCTTTAACTTTCAGGCTTCAGTTTCTATAAGTAAATTCTAAGATATCTGAGAATCATGTAGCTATCCATCTCTTTGCTATTTCTCTCTCTCTGCATTTGCCATCTGCTTTTTTTTTAGTGGAAAATCTTGTACCTTCACATTAAATCTTCATTTAAAAAAATGA